>NC_090447.1:737132324-738429708 GCF_031143425.1 Pleurodeles waltl | reverse complement strand
TAAAGCTGAACCACAACCTTATCTTTACATAGACTTCTCCAACCTACTAAAGGAAAAATGCTTGCGATATCGATTGGGCATTTTACCTTCACTTTTACATCTAGCCCATGGGAATGCAAACCATCTGCAGTAGACTGTCAGCTGTGCGGGAAGGGCAAAGAAGATCTAGTCCACCTGATATGCATTTAAGGACTTCATAGAAGAGAGAAAAACAATGATACAGCCATTCTTCAATCAAAAGAATCTGGACCCTGAGACAGGTAGTTCTATCTTGTTTCATGCCCATGGGCACTCAACTAAACTTCTGTTTCGTGGAGTATTTTATAAGATCGGAAAGAAACTAATGGCACTGCAAGGCAGCGACCGAGAAGGGCTCACAATGGGCGGTTGCACACACGGTCATCTAGTGGGTAACAGGCAACACTTGAACACCTCCCTCTGATCAATAATTAAGCATAAGCGCTGCCCCCGCTTGTTTTGGTTCCAAGTGCCCCCTACTAACTCAAACTTAGGTTATTCTGGCACTCTACTCCTCACAGTTGTTTGCCCTCGCCACTTTGATCATGTAGACAGACCAGACATAGGTAACAGTGTTTGCTTACGGCTTACGCTCTCAGCAGCCTGTGGAAGGGTAAGGCTTTTGTAACTAAGTAATTCTGGCCTAGGTTTACACACAGCAGTTTTGCATACTTAGATCTGGGGAGTTTTGCACAAACCACCCACTCATAGGGCACTGTACTTTCCACTGGTAGGACGGCATTTAGCTTTTAAATTCAGGTTTTAAGATTATTGATTATGTTGATCATTGGTTTTAGCTAACTGCTAAACCTATTTGCGTGAACTGTTAGCATGTGACACAATTGAAAGGATCCGAATTCAGCCCTAGAGACATTATCAGCACCTTAGTACTCGTGGTGCCGTTTATCAAGAAGAGCAATTCTGTATGTCAGCGTCTGCTTGTGAAAAATGCATTACGTACCTCATCTTGTTAAGGCTGTTGCTAATAATGCACTCTGCACTTTGATTGCACACCACACCATTGTAGTTTTTAGTTTGTCTGCCTGAAGTATTTTGATTAATGTATTAGATATGTTAATTTACATTTTTCCTTTTTTTCTCTTTTATATATTTTTTTAAAGTGTTGCTGTTCATGTACGGTTTTAATTAACGAAGGCATGAAATAAATAAACTTGAAACTTAGACACTCATGTGCCCACTCACAGACCCACTCAGACATTCACGTACCAAACTCACAGACCCATGCAGACTCTCACACACCCACTCACAGACAGACACTCACACGCCCAATCACATAGACCCTCTCACCACTGTCACACCCAGGCAGACACTGTCCCACCCATTGTCACACTTAGAGGCACCCTCTGACAGCTATTCTCACACGCAGAGAGACAGGTCCTGTGGCAAACATTTGCTGCACACGGTCGAAGGCTGTGCATGGGATTGGGAGGTATTAGGCGGTTGGCTACAGGCCAGGCCCTGCGGGCAACCTCCACCCCACATAGCCAAAGGCTGTTCTCAGCGGTGGATGGAATAACGTATAGCAATTAAAATTACTTTATGTTAAAAAAAAACATAGAAATTCACTGAAACAACAAAGCTTACAGGGATGTTATAGTTAGAATATAGAATTAAAAAAGCATACAAATTCACTGAAAAAACAAAACAAAGGTTACAGGGACATTATAGTTAGGTTCTGAATTTACTCTTACAAAACCTTAGAAATTGCGCAGTTATAGTTAGAGTTATTTCAAGTGACTATAACTCACATGCGAAGGTAACTATATCTCGCGCCCTCGCCATGCACTGCTAATCACCCAAGATATTACAGCACTCATGTGAACTTCTTTAATGTTATTAAAAATATAAATTAAGCATTAGCAGTCAAATTAATGAAGAAAAAACTGTGCATGGCGGGAGCGCCAGTTATAGTTACCTTAGGGTGCGAGTTGTAGTTACCTGAAATAACTCTGACTATAAATGCCGAAATTCTACGGTTTTGTACGAGTAAATGGTAAACGGTGAGTCCACAGGTAACCTGGTATACTCAAAAGTATAAAGCGGTGTAGTCCCAATCCCCACAAAGGCAATGATAACTAAATACACGGAATGAGAGTCTATTGGGAATAAGGAGGCCTGAACCATTGACAGGGCATTGCAGCTTACATCGGTGTTTGAAATTACTGAGTGGACCATCATGCTGGCGTGGAGGGAGAAGTATCCACACTAGCAGAATTCATCAGCACAAAGGAACTAAGGAAGTGTAGAGAATTATTGTGATAAGCGTCCAGAGCAAACAGGACGGATATTAAAGTGTCCAAAGGAGCGTTTACCTACTTAAGGAGAGCACATCATCAGAATGGAAGACAGATTGGCCAAATGGAAACAGGCTGCGGACCTTTAGCGAGACAACTGAAAATGCAACAGGAGGAATAAATCAGGATACGACCAACATGACAACAGCGCAGTTGATTAAGGATTTGGAGAGAGCTAGAAAAATGGAGTCTAAGCAGTGGTGGGAGACGACATCTCTCAGCAAGTATTTGGAGTATTAGAGGATACCTAAAGGTTTGCACATCATGTTACTGCCAACATACAAAGATATGAACGACAACCTAGTTAATGAAAAGTTTGGGAAAGAACAGAAGAGTGTTCTGTGTGGCTCATGAAAACATAAATCAAACATGCAAAAAGGAAATGGGAACAACAGTCTGCAAAAATAGAGTTAATCGTGAAGGAACTGGAGAAAAATAAGGATGACAGAACAATAAAATAGATGCTGATAAAAATGGGAAAAACCTTGCAAGAATACAGTGAGGAAATAATGGAGAGGAAAGCAAGGAAATTTACTAGGGATAGGTTGGATTACCAGTATGGTCGTATTTGCACTTTTGCAAAGAAATATGACCATCTTACACCCCAGGATAAATAAAATACGCCCCATCACCAAATTACAGTGTGAGTTCAATTCTGACCCTGGATCCAGTGTTGACAAATCCTTCCTTGAGAAGGGGGATTTTCAAAGGGAACTCTGGCTCCTGCTCATGACAATGCAACAAGGGGGAGGGAGCAGAATACAGTGGGGACATGAAAAAGAAAGTGTAGAGCGAGAATCAGTAAGAGGAGGAGGATGAGGCAAGACCAGAGACAGAAAATAAGTGCCTGAAACGTTACAGATGAGAGGAGAACCACGGTTGTGAGTATTTCTTCCACCAAGCTAACTCAAAATCAGGAAAGGATCCTTAATTTGAGATTGACATGCTGTCCGACCACAGCCTCGGACTTCACAGACACCAGAATTGAACTGTAGAAGTACTTAAGGAAATTAAAACTGCACAAATATCATCCAATGAAGTCAAAAATAATTAATAATAATTATCACCTATGATATAACTAGGTCAAAGCCCTCCAAGTTCAGAATTGCTGATATCTCGGATTTGTTGGAAATAGATTTATTTCATGAATTGGTTGTGGATTACCTAAATGATTTGAGAAAAAAATCTAATCACAGGAACCCAAAAGATAACTTCTCACCAAAGGACTGGAGGGATGTTATAGACCTTAGAAATAATTTATGATTGATTATAAAACTCTCAGACAAAAGGGGGGATACTGTGCTAATGGATAAAAGCACGTATTAAGCAGAGGCAAGAAGGCAATTAAACAATGCAACCCATTTATCCAAGAACACCATGGCTGAGATCGAGAAGGAATACCACTCCAAGTTGAAAGCATGGTGTGAGCATGAATTTTTGAACTGGGAGGAATATCAATACTTGCAAGTGGAGAAAGACAAAGTTGCTATAATATATTTTCTTCCTAAAATGCACAAAAACATTAAGACACCACCAGGAAGGCCCATAGTGAGCTCCATCGGGTTGCTCCTGGAGATCACTTCAAGATATTTGGATCTCTTCCTACAGCAGTATGTTACTAGCCTGGTGTTGCAGACATTCATACAGAAGCTGAACTCCAATGATTACAATATTCTGTTTACTTATGTGTATAGCAAGTTCCACTGTGGTTTCCTGGACTTTGAGTTGGATGTCTTGGAGGGCAGGTTGACCGCCAAGATACACAGGAAGCCAACTGCTACAAATTATATTCTGCATGCAAACAGTGGCCTTCTGGTGGTGTTAAAATTGAATATTCCGTACAGTCAAATGCTAAGAGTCAGCAGGATTTGCCCCACTGATGAGGAATTCAATGAGGAGATTTTGAATGTGATGGGCTGATTTATTGAACGTAGCTATCCTATGAGTGTTTTTTAGAAAATGCTAAGAAGAGGGCCAATGAGCAAGAACTATTGTATTCCCAAAGTAGGAATTATGCACAAAAGAATAAAGGAGTCAGGAGATTATTTTTGGAATACAATGCAGCCCGGTCAAGTGTAAAAAAGATTTGCATAGAAATTGGCTTGTTCTAAGAAGAGATGAACACCTGAAGGATATCGTGGATGTTGATGCCTGAATAACCTCTAAGAGAACTACGTCACAGGGTGACATAATAACTTGGAGTTTCTTTGACCAGGGAAAAGTAAAAAGAAGAGGAAATTGGTTAACGGATAATAGTAAAGGTTTCATCAAGTGTAATACATGTAAAGCCTGCGGATATGGCTCAAATTGCAAAGAGTATCAGACTTTAGAGGACCAGAGCATCAAGATACAAGATATCACAGATCATGTGATTCATGTATTACAACGTGGGTGCAACAAACTGTATATATGTAGTACCATTAACAAACTAAAGATCAGAATTTTACATCATATACGAGCCATCAAGAATGGTGATCGAAGTTATCCCTTGGCTAATCATTTTGAGCAATGTCATGCCCATTCCCTAGCATGTTTTGAGTATTTGGGATCAAATATGTGAAACCTCATCCTCAGTGAATGGACAGAGAAAAAGAACTTAGGAAGGAAGAATCTCAATTAATCATAATGCTGGGGACTTAGACACAGTGGAGACATAATACTAATGCAGAACTGCATGTCCATCTGTAGGATTCTTTTTATTGGTAAATGGTTTCCTGCTTATTGCTCCATAGTTTCATTATGGGTACTGGCTCTCTCATGATGCTGATTTTGTGATGTGAATCTCCGATAATAGTGATATATCCCATAGAAAATAACAACTTCTTTTGAATTAGTGCTTTCACGTATAAATTCAGGGTGCATCATTCCCAAAAAGATGAATACTGTTCCAAGGGATTGCACGAAGTGTGGAGTATAGTGATAGTTGCAGAATTATCAATAGATCAATATGTTCAACACACCCAGGCCCCATGATGTAGCTTATGTGTTGCGGCCATTTAAGTTCAGGGAGTACTAGCAATTTAGATAAGGACCTGGAAGGGACACCATTGTTTCCCACTATATATCCCATGTTGGGTGCTCTCTGCGGCCATTACACCTTGGTTTGGAAGCTCAGTGAGTTGAATTATCATAAACCAATAGTGCTGTACAGAGGGTGAGAGGAGGGGTGGTCTGGGTGTCCCCCGCTTCTTGTGGGTACTTTCTGATAACATGAAGATCTTCACATGATGCCCCAGTGAATTGAACTCCTTCGGAGATATTAGCATCACAAATAGGGTTGAGAGAGGGGGACATCATTGATGTCACTTTATATTTTGATAATCCTAGAACATAACACCTGAGCAATTAGATTTTTTAGGATACATCAGTTGCCCATATGGAAACTGAGGGGAAACATTACTAACATTATTATTGCTTTATATCATGAGGATTTTGTTCATGTTGTTTTGGTAAATTAAATCACTAGGAGATATCACCCCCTCATATAATGGTGAGGAAAAATATGATTAATTCTCTACTTATTAGCCTTTGGCCAAAACAGGTTTAAGCACACAACACTTTATGGAATGTAATTCCTGGGAGGTACTAGTCACTCACAAGAGGACCGAGGAGGAGCATCAATATTCTCTATTCTTTATAGGTTTTCATCAATATTCAATTTTGGAATGTGGTACCATGCTAAGTTACACCTTAAGGAAGCATTAGCACTTTACATGAAGATTGAGGAGGAATGTCCTGTATGTTTTACCAGAGGCACTTGTGATTGGTCCAAAAGGGACAACATATTAATTAAATGTTTCCTTGACACTACACCTGGACGAACGGGAGTATGAGGATCTAGGGGATTGGTCATGTATATTAGTAGCATTGAACAAACAAAATCTTGGACTGGATGAGATTGAATGCATTAACATATTGGGGTACATGAACTTGAATGCATCATGGAGATCTTTTGTGTATGTTAATCATATTGAAGGAAACCAAAAATAGTGTTCTCTCTTTGGGAGAATATACAGGTGTATTTGAACATGATAATGTTTGATATTTTGTGTACTGTTGAATAAATGTGCACATCATAGATTTTCCAGATGTAAGGATAATTAGTGCAATTTTTAAAAAATGAACTTCTCTATTTCGATCTGCACATGTCACTTTATAATGGTTTCAATATAAACAAAAACACGGCTAACCTATGGCTAGTTAGAGATAGATGGGCCGTCAAAGATAATAGGAATGTTTACATAGACCAATTAGAGTTGTGAATCCTATGGGAATAAAATGGAGGACAGAATGAGTTGGAATGTTGTGGGGATTATCACTTTGAGGGGCAGAGAAATGGTGGAAGGACCATGTACTAAAATGGTGTTTGTCATGATGAATGCATAGGCCCAGTTGAAGGCGTTATGCCAAAATGCTTCGATCGGTAAGGTTTAATGTTTTGTGTGCTGCTTCACCAATAAAGAATTGCTGCTGAAAATTATCCTTTTGCTGGCAATGAGTTTATTGTGACGCCACTGATCGCTGGTCTGGAAGGAGATGTGGTGGCGATATATATATATATATATATATATATATATATATATATATATATATATATATATATATATAAAAAAAATATATATATATATATATATCAAAAACGAAGTTGTCCTCATGTGAAAGCGCACTCCCAACAGGTTATATAAACGGGAAGAAAAAGCAAAGCCAACAACTCACAGTGAATTCTTTAAGCAGTTTCATTATTCCAGGCCTTAAGTTATAAAATAATCTCTGGACACGTGTTTCAAAGTCAATCCTTTCTTCAGCAGAGAAAAATATAAAAGTGTTTCACCCTCGTAGGTGCAGCCAGTGCTGGAGGTGTTCCAGGCATCTCTTTCTTACTGAAAAGACCGGCATGGCTTCAGCTTGTCTAATTACAGGCACCTGATTAGTCTCTTTAAATACTAGTCCGCCCCAGTGGGCCTCTCAAGTGAGCAGTGCATGCTGGTTGTGGTGGTCCTGCAATTTTGTCGTTTTGCCCCAAGTGGGTTGCTGGAGCCAAACGAAATAATGACCCAAAGTGAAAAACCTTTGTAGGCGAATTCAAAGTAAAATTGTCAGATTTGCTGTGAATAACCCAACCTGATTGCTCTTATGTGACAATCCATTATTAGTCACACAGACCTGCTTCACATGAGGGCAACTTCGTTTTTGATAATTAACCGGCCTGTCCAGCCGGGAAAGCAGCACCACTGCACATCGAAGCAGGTCTGTGTGACTAAAAATGGATTGTCACATAAGAGCAATCAGGTTGGGATATTCACAGCAAATCTGACAATTTTACTTTGGATTCGCCTACAAAGGTTTTAAACTTTGGTTCATTCTTTCGTCTGGCTCCAGCAACCCACTTGGGGCAAAATGAAAAAATTGCAGGACCACCATAACCAGCATGCACTGTACTCACTTGAGAGGCCCACTGGGGCGGACTGGTATTTAAAGAGACTAATCAGGTGCCTGCAATTAGACAAGCTGAAGCCATGCCGGTCTTTTCAACAAGAAAGAAATGCCTGGAACACTTCCAGCACTGGCTGCACCTACGAGGGTGAAACACTTCTATATTTTTCTCTGCTGAAGAAAGGATTGACCTAGAAACACGTGTCCAGAGATGATTTTATAACCTAAGGCCTGGAATAATGAAACTGCTTAAAGAATTCACTGTGAGTTGCTGGCTTTGCTTTTTTCTTCCCGTTTATATAACCTGTTGGGAGTGCGCTTTCACATGAGGACAACTTCGTTTTTGATAATTAACCGGCCTGTCCAGCCGGGAAAGCAGCACCACTGCACATCGAAGCAGGTCTGTGTGACTAAAAATGGATTGTCACATAAGAGCAATCAGGTTGGGATATTCACAGCAAATCTGACAATTTTACTTTGGGTTCGCCTACAAAGGTTTTAAACTTTGGTTCATCCTTTCGTCTGGCTCCAGCAACCCACTTGGGGCAAAATGAAAAAATTGCAGGACCACCATAACCAGCATGCACTGTACTCACGTGAGAGGCCCACTGGGGCGGACTGGTATTTAAAGAGACTAATCAGGTGCCTGCAATTAGACAAGCTGAAGCCATGCCGGTCTTTTCAACAAGAAAGAAATGCCTGGAACACTTCCAGCACTGGCTGCACCTACGAGGGTGAAACACTTCTATATTTTTCTCTGCTGAAGAAAGGATTGACCTAGAAACACGTGTCCAGAGATGATTTTATAACCCAAGGCCTGGAATAATGAAACTGCTTAAAGAATTCACTGTGAGTTGCTGGCTTTGCTTTTTTCTTCCCGTTTATATAACCTGTTGGGAGTGCGCTTTCACATGAGGGCAACTTCGTTTTTAAATATATATATATATATATCGCCAATATGATGCTGAAGATGCCCTTCCTGCAGACCGGGGCTCATTCGGTGGGCATCACCACTACAACTATCACTCCATTCCATCCAAAACCAACCTCTGGTAGGAAAACATGAGCCACAACAGCGGAGTATTTTTATCAGTCTTTACTGACAGACGTTTTCTTGAATGCCTGCTGTAAAAATTCCGGTAGTGTGGGTTGTTTTTTTATCTACCATATATATATATATATATATATATATATAGTTAGGCTCACAGTTTAAATATATAAAAGTGTGGAAATTAAGCAGTTATAGTTAAAGTTATTTCAAGTAACTATAACTCGAGCCCCCACCATGCACATTTTTCTCATCAATAATGTTACAGAAAATTATGTTATTAAAGATGTCATGAGTGCTGTAATACCTTGGGTAATTAGCAGTGCATGGCGAGGGTGTGAGCTATAGTAACCTTAGGGCACGAGTTATAGTTACTTGAAATAACTCTAACTATAACTGCTGAATTTCTATGGTTTTGTACATTTACATTGTAAGCCTAATTATAACATCTCTGGAACCTTTGGTTCTTAAGTGAATTTCTATGTTTTTTAAAATTCTATTTCCTAATTATAATGTCACTGTAACCTGTGTTATTTTCAGTGACTGTACGATACGTTAATCCAACCACTGCCGCACGAGGCCTTTGGCTGTGCCTGACAGAGGTTGGCCACAGGCCAACTCCCCCATAACCACCCAACCCCTCTCCACTTAGAATGAGGAATATTCTGGCAAATTGAACAAAAAAATTATTTGACAAGTACAAAGAGTGAGATCACCTGTCTGTATGTACCTTGTATATTTGAAGTTGAAAATAATTTAAAGCTGATAAATGACACACCTAGACTGGAACCCTCAACCTTCTGTGTGAGGGTCTGTAAACTTAACAACTAGAACACAGGTGACTCCTTACTGCTCTCTGTCCAGACATCTCTGTGACATTCAATACAACAATGGTGATGGGAAAAAAACGTAAATGTTCCATCACTAGGAATGTTTAACATTCAAAACACAAGTAAATAAACAGACGCACTGCCACGATATACCAGGATTTGAGCCCTCAACCTACTGAGTGACAGTCCAAGAGCTTTACCAGTAGCCAGCGGGGAGTCTGTTCTGCTGTGCATCAAAACATAACTATAGCATGCCAACTAAACATCTTGCTAGTGTGACACTTTGAAGGCATTTTATGGAGAGACTGTAGCAATAACAATCATTCTCTGTCCTTCTCTTCCATCCCTTTAAGGAATGGGAGCGAGAGAGAGTGACAGGACCATAGGGGAGTCTGAAGGCCCCCACGGTCCTAACCAACTCCCCTGCATCCTGGTGGAGCCAGCATTGCTCCCATAAGCAGGGAGCTGCCTTAAATAGCAGCTCCCTGCTTGTGGAAGCAGTCTTTTAATCTCTTTCCTTACATGCATGTGTGCGTGCAGGGAAAGAGATGATAACTCCGCTTTGAACAAGCTGGAGCTGTTTGACAGCTCTCTCTTGCTGAAAGCAGAGTTATGTTTGCTTTTGCTTGGTGGGAGGTGTCACCTCTACAGCTACCTCCGAGAGTGGGCACCTTGGGAGGTAGCAGGAGTTGACCCTGGGGGATGGCTGTCCCCAGAGCTATGCATGGCTCCAAGAGGGGGGCCATGCGGCTCCCTTCTTTAATTCATTTTTGCCCCAGGGCGGTGGTGGTCCCCAGTGCTTGGGGTCCACATCAGACCCTATACATTAAGTTAATTGAGCCCCGGGCAGTGGTGGTCCCAGGGGTGTGAGGGGGCGACACAGGCCCCCTCGCATTCATTTAACAGCATTTTCCCTGAGGAGGTGGTAGTCCTCAGTGCACAGGTAGGCTGCATACATAAAGAGATATTGCCCCACAGAGGTGGCAGTCCCCAGAGCTCGGGGTGCCATACAGGCCCCCAAAAAACATTATGTGCAGTGCCCCAGAGAGGTAGTGGTACCAGGGGCTTTGATTAGCGCTAGGAGGGGGGTCCTTGCAGCCCCCACCTATATTTTGGCAATGCTCCAGAGACCTGGCCCACCCAGGAGCAAAATTAAAAGGAAGAGTGAGAGAACGCACTTCCTGTTAAAAAAAAAAAAAAAGAAATCATGGAAAAAATTGTAGATCCACTGTGATTTTCACTGTGATTAAAAAAATACTTTTAAGCCTTGGGGGATCAATTGGGGACCCTCTCCTCCAAGGCTCAGGGTATCCCTACCCTGGCTTGTTTTCTATTTTTAACATTTCTTTTTGTGACTTGGCTGAAGCCAAGTCTCAAAATGGCTTCCAGCACTTCTTGGTTGAAGTGTTGGCAGCCAGTCAGCTCTCTGCATGAGATCGGGATGATTCACAAAGCCTTCGCGCCTTTAGAAATATAAATTTGCCTTTCCTTTAATATCTCAAAAACTACTGAATGGATTTACACTGTTTAGGAAAAAGGGTGCTTTCTAGACCAAGAGCTACCTTTCTGCCAAATTTGGTGTAATTCCGTCCTGAGGTTCAGGCTGTAGTCATGTCTAAAATCTCTAAGGGAATTGATATGAGAAACACACTTTTTTGACCCCCCCCCTTTTTCTCAGCTCCCGCATGACAAATCACGCTGAAACTACAAGCACAACAATATTCTCGGACACACTTTTTTTGTAAAATTTTGTGACGATTCGTCAAATGGTGCCAAAGATGTAGGCAAGTCAATAAGGCCCATATTTATACTTTTTGACGCAAAACTGCGCTAACGCAGTTTTGCGTCAAAAAAATTAGCGCCGGCTAACGCCATTCTGAAGCGCCATGCTTGCGCCGTATTTATTGAATGACGTTAGCCGGCGTTAGCCGCCGGCGCCGTCTGGTGTGCGTTAAAAAAAACAACGTACACCAGGCAGCGCCGGCGTAGGGGGATATGGGGCTTGGGCGTCAAGAAATGGGGCAAGTCAGGTTGAGGCAATTTTTTCGCCTCAACCCGATTTGCGCCATTTTTTTTCACTCCCAACCCCCATAGAAATGACTCCTGTCTTAGCAAAGACAGGAGTCATGCCCCCTTGCCCAATGGCCATGCCCAGGGGACTTCTATATATATATATTTTGTATCCAAGGAATACACTGCCCTCCAGGGAGCTCGTTTTTCCACAATTTTATTTCAAATAGTACACGCTGTTCCACCCTGACCCAGGGGACCGCGATGGGCACTTGTTTTGGGCTACATGGGGTTGCACCCGAGCTAGTGGGAGGAACAGGTGGTTGGAAACATGAATCTTTTTGACGAGCACGCGGTCCACTGAGTCCTACATATAGATGACATATCTTTCATCTGGAAAGGAGACTTAAAATCATCATATTAATTTGCCTATTATTTTAAATAACAACATCCTGAATTTAAAATGTACCTGTCAGATTGATGCAAGATTGAATTCTTAGATGTACAAATTAGAGTTTAGAATGGGAGGTTGGAAAGCATACTAAATAGGAAGAAAGCTGCTGGGAATAGTTTGGTCCATGCCAGCAGTGGTCATCCCAGAAGTTTGATTAACAGTATTTCTTTTGGAGAACTACTAAGGGCAAGGTGCAACTGCAGTTCTGATGCAGCCTTTCTAATGAAAGGTGAGATTATGACTAATAGGTTTATTGAAAGAGGTTATTCAAAGGCTTGTGTTAAGAAAGCCCTAGAGAGGGTCAAGCGCATCAATAGAGAAGATCTCTTAATACCCAATCTAAACCAGTTGAGGGCAATGCATCTATTAGATTTATCACAACTCACCATTGCAGAACTAAGGACGTGAACAAGATTTTCCATAAATACTGGCATGTGTTAAAAACTGATGAAATGTTGAATACAACTCTGGAAGATCATCCTAACTTTACATTTGGAAAAAGCTCCTCTCTCAAGTACTCCTTGAGTCAGTGTTTAATACCACAACCACAGAAGGGTACATTATTTCAAAGATTCTCTGTGTGTGGAGTATGCAAGACATGCAAAGACAGTAAAAACTGTAAATCGGCCAATTTCCCAACAGTACCTGAGCCCTTTTACATAAAAAAAATTGACATGTAACTCAGACTACTGTGTTTATGCACTACAATGCCCGTGTGATAAATATTATGTAGTCAGTACAATTCACAAACCCTAGAAGAGAGTTTTGGAGAATATGAAAGCTATTCTTCATGAAGATAAAATGTACCCTATATATAGCAAGGCATTTTAAAACACATGATGACAAACAAGTAAATTTACTGAAACTTGTGGTACTGGACAGAATTCCCATACATAAGAGAAGAGGAAATAGAACACTTGAGTTGAGGAGGTTAGAATCTAAAGTGATCATTGGGTTTAACACATTGCATCCAATAGAACTTGGATGATGAATTGGCTATACATGTGGGATGATATTGTAAAACAATAGCATCAGAAATTGGATAGTTATTGTTATGTGCTGCTTTATCTTCTTGTTTATCTCCCCTGTTCATTACCATAATTTATGTTTCTGTATTGATTTCAACTTCACCTTTACATTTTTAGAATCTTGCTGACGAACTAAGAATTTTAGGTGTGAGCAAGCAGGGCCATTGGTTGAACATCTACAACTACTACAGGGTCTTATGATCGAGCAAAAGAGCTATTGTATCCTTTTTTAAATTTTACATGATGGTTAAGCAGGGGGAGGAATTAGTAAGAATAGGAATCATGAAAGGGCTGATTTATTTTACCATATGACTTGGCAAAATCAGGATAGTGAGGATGACAATGACCAATGATTGATTATTTGCCCACAAGGGCTAGAAATAGGTACCTATACATTTCTTTGGGACATGGGGTCCGAGCAAATATAGGAAGAGGTCACCACCATGGTAACAAACACAGCATGTAGATGATTTATGGTCCAATTTTGAGACAACCATTTGGTAACCAATGCAGGTTATTGGTTTATATATTTCTTTTGATTTATTTGGTTTAGTTCATTTGGTGCCAAAGTAATTGTATTATTAGTTATTTGCAGACTTCTTTTGAACCCAGTACATGAATGCTAAAACAGCTAAAAGGTTTGGGACTCCGGTGAACTAGAATCCGGTCTGGATACCTTCCATGAGAAACATTCTTGTGATGTTTTGAAATTTGTATAGCCCGCTTAATTTGGAATATGTGAGTGTTATACCAATCAGAAATATGTGTAGTGGTTAATATAGAAAGCTCTTGCACATTAATTCTGTGATCCCCTCAGATTGTAAAACTATTTTGAATGGAAAAGGTTATGATCAATTATGTGCAACACTATATTAAAATGGCCGACAATAGTGATGATATATTTCTAGGGCTCCGCAATCCGAAGTCCACTTTCTATGTTGAGCACTATGAGCACTGTGATGTTATTTAATGTTTGTACCATTCACTGATGGTTGACCCATGATCAAGGGGACACTATCCCTGAAACACGTTTGAGTGCCATTTCACCAATAAATTGTTTCACTGATGAAGACGCTGTGGCTGTAATTGTTTCCTTTTAAACTGTGACAAGGAACTGGCAGCAGGAGAAAATTAGTTGTGGAGATATATATAAGGGTGCAGACAAATGCATATTTTGGAAGAACAACATATATATATATATATATATATTTTTTTTCACTGCAAAAGCAAAGGTTAAAGTAACATTACAGTTAGGTGAATATGTCAGCAATACCATTATGGTTTTAAACTAAAAAAAACACACAGAAGCACAGCAGTTATCATTAGCAGCACTAACTATAACTTGCGACCTATTATGCACTGCTTATACCTTCCCATATTACATCGCTCATAACATGTTCTATAATGCCATTTATGACATCTGTGATTACATCTCAAATGACATCATTGATGACATCACTGAGGGATGGCAATAGAGCGCCATCCCTCAGGGCCATTTGTTTTTTAATTAAAGGAGGGGTAGGCACCCAGCCCCCCCCTCCCTGAGCCTTGCTGGGCCCTTGGGATCACATCACCCAGGGTTTTACATATAGCTATTTATAAATATAAAGGGAGGGGGCCATGCTGCCCCCCTCCTCAAGCCAATACTGGTCCCAGGAACCCCATTCCCCGGGGATGAAGGGAAGGTGGGCCGCACATCCCCTTCCTTGAGCCCCTTTGGGCCCTGGGGACCCCATCCATCAGGGTCATACATATATCTAAAAAAGAGTAGTGGGACCTCGGGGACTCCTTCCCTGGGCCACTTATTTGAATAAAGGGGAAGGGGGCTGGTTAGGCTCTTGGGACTTCATCCCTCCAGGCCACTCTTTTAAATAAAGGGGAGGGGACATGCATGGCAGATTTTGGTCCGGGACCCATTCTCCCGGGGTTGGTGTGATTTCTATGGGGAGAGGTACGGAGAAACCCCTGCGGAATAATTTCCCCAGAGGCCCAACATTATTTTCAGAGTAAGGGGGGAAAAGGTCCGCCTCTCTGGGCCAATGTCGGCCACGGAGACCTTATACCCTAGGGGCCCGGCACTATTAAAGGTGAGTGCCCTGGTGCCCACTCAGGGTACCCACCATACTGTAGTTGGGGGCTGTGGGGGGAGCTCCCCTGCCCCAGCCTGCTCCCACATGCAGCAGGGCCGGCATAGCTCCTGCCCTCAGGGAGCAACTTCTAATGCATGAAGCATGCAAGGAAACAGTTCAAAAGACCACTCCCAGTGAGTGGCAGCATTTTTGAAGCTCCCGCCTGATGGGAGCAATCTTGGTGTTTGCTACCACTTTAAAAATGCTCCCGCCAAGTTAGAGCAAACACAGGTTTCCCTGCCGGTGCTGCTGCTGGCAGGCAAACCGCTATGTGAGGAGATTGGGTACCTGGGGCCACTAATAGCTCAGGGAGGAGGGGCACATGGTTCCTCTCCCCATAAAAAGTAATATCGACCCTAGGGATAGGCTCCCTGGGACCTCTGAAGGCAAAGAAAGAGGGGCTGTGTGGCCTCCTTCCCACATAAGCTAATTTCAGCACCAGGGTGGGCTCCCTGTGGCCTCTGGAGGCTCAGGGAGGTGGGGCAGTGCATTCCCCCTCCCCATATAACCAATTTTTGGGCTAGAGGGTGGGCTCCACAGGGCCTTTGGAGGCTCAGGGAGAAGGGCCACGCAGCCCCCTCCTTTTTATGAAATCAGTCCTGTGGTAAGCTCCCCAAGACAAAAGGTATTTAAATGCAGCCCAACCAACTTTTTTCTGAACCTGTGAGAGTCTCATGGTATTGCAGCATTTTTTGCCAATTATTTTTTCTGGCTCCAGAGGGCCATTGGGGTCGGGGGGTCATGGTATCCCTACCCTGCCCCCTTATACTATTTTCTTTTATTTAATTTGAGAACTAGGGACTAAGGGCCAGATGCAGGAAGAAAGCAAATTGCGACTTGCAATTTGCGAGTCCGTGCGACTCGCAAATTGCAAGTTGCAATTTGCTATGCAGAAAGGTGTCTCAGACACCTTCTGCAACTCGCAATGGGGTCGCAAAGACCCACCTCATAAATATTTATGAGGTGGGTCGCAGTTTGCGACCCCATTGCGAGTATAGGCACTCGCTAACTTGGAGGCCTGCTGTAGTCAGCAGGCCTCCATGTTAGCGACCTGCTTTTAAATAAAGCAGTTTTTTTTTTTTTTTTAAATGTAGCCCGTTTTCCCTAAGGGAAAACGAGCTGCATTTCAAAAAATCCGAAACCTTTTGTTTCGGTTTTTTCAGGGCAGGGAGTGGTCCCTTGGACCACTCCCTGCCCTGAAAAAATGTTTTGGGGTCCATTCACAAAGGGGAAGGGGTCCCATGGGGACCCCTTCCCGTTTGCGAATGGGTTACCATCCACTTCAAGTGGATGGTAACTGCGACTCCATTTGCGACCGCATACGCGGTCACAAATGGAATTGCATACCATTGCGAATCGCAAATAGGAAGGGAACACCCCTTCCTATTTGCGATTCGGAAATGCATTTTGCGAGTCGGATCCGACTCGCAAAATGCATTTCAACATAGCAAAGTGGCTTTTGCGAGTCGCAAACGGCGTTTTTCGCCGTTTGCGACTCGCAAAACCCTTGCTACATCTGGCCCTAAGTCACCAAGTCCTGTGATGGCTCTGTAGGAAGTTGGCTCTGTATGTGCTATTTCAAAGTAAGGAATAGCATGCACAGAGTCCAAGGGTTCCCCTTAGAGGTAAAATAGTGGTAAAAATAGATAATACTAATGCTCTATTTTGTGGTAGTGTGGTCGAGCAGTAGGCTTATCCAAGGAGTAGTGTTAAGCATTTGTTGTACATACACATAGACAATAAATGAGGTACACACACTCAGAGACAAATCCAGCCAATAGGTTTTTATATAGAAAAATATCTTTTCTTAGTTTATTTTAAGAACCACAGGTTCAAATTCTACATGTAATATCTCATTCGAAAGGTATTGCAGGTAAGTACTTTAGGAACTTCAAATCATCAAAATTGCATGTATACTTTTCAAGTTATTGACAAATAGCTGTTTTAAAAGTGGACACTTAGTGCAATTTTCACAGTTCCTAGGGGAGGTAAGTATTTGTTAGTTTTACCAGGTAAGTAAGACACTTACAGGGTTCAGTTCTTGGTCCAAGGTAGCCCACCGTTGGGGGTTCAGAGCAACCCCAAAGTCACCACACCAGCAGCTCAGGGCCGGTCAGGTGCAGAGTTCAAAGTGGTGCCCAAAACACATAGGCTAGAATGGAGAGAAGGGGGTGCCCCGGTTCCGGTCTGCTCGCAGGTAAGTACCCGCGTCTTCGGAGGGCAGACCAGGGGGGTTTTGTAGGGCACCGGGGGGGACACGAGTCCACACAGAAATTTCACCCTCAGCGGCGCGGGGGCGGCCGGGTGCAGTGTAGAAACAAGCGTCGGGTTCGCAATGTTAGTCTATGAGAGATCTCGGGATCTCTTCAGCGCTGCAGGCAGGCAAGGGGGGGGTTCCTCGGGGAAACCTCCACTTGGGCAAGGGAGAGGGACTCCTGGGGGTAACTCCTCCAGTGAAAGTCCGGTCCTTCAGGTCCTGGGGGCTGCGGGTGCAGGGTCTCTCCCAGGTGTCGGGACTTAGGTTTCAGAGAGTCGCGGTCAGGGGAAGCCTCGGGATTCCCTCTGCAGGCGGCGCTGTGGGGGCTCAGGGGGGACAGGTTTTGGTACTCACAGTATCAGAGTAGTCCTGGGGTCCCTCCTGAGGTGTCGGATCTCCACCAGCCGAGTCGGGGTCGCCGGGTGCAGTGTTGCAAGTCTCACGCTTCTTGCGGGGAGCTTGCAGGGTTCTTTAAAGCTGCTGGAAACAAAGTTGCAGCTTTTCTTGGAGCAGGTCCGCTGTCCTCGGGAGTTTCTTGTCTTTTCGAAGCAGGGGCAGTCCTCAGAGGATGTCGAGGTCGCTGGTCCCTTCGGAAGGCGTCGCTGGAGCAGGATCTTTGGAAGGCAGGAGACAGGCCGGTGAGTTTCTGGAGCCAAGGCAGTTGTCGTCTTCTGGTCTTCCGCTGCAGGGGTTTTCAGCTGGGCAGTCCTTCTTCTTGTTGCAGGAATCTAATTTTCTAGGGTTCAGGGTAGCCCTTAAATACTAAATTTAAGGGCGTGTTTAGGTCTGGGGGGTTAGTAGCCAATGGCTACTAGCCCTGAGGGTGGGTACACCCTCTTTGTGCCTCCTCCCAAGGGGAGGGGGTCACAATCCTAACCCTATTGGGGGAATCCTCCATCTGCAAGATGGAGGATTTCTAAAAGTTAGAGTCACCTCAGCTCAGGACACCTTAGGGGCTGTCCTGACTGGCCAGTGACTCCTCCTTGTTATTCTCATTATTTTCTCCGGCCTTGCCGCCAAAAGTGGGGCCTGGCCGGAGGGGGCGGGCAACTCCACTAGCTGGAGTGTCCTGCTGGGTTGGCACAAAGGAGGTGAGCCTTTGAGGCTCACCGCCAGGTGTGACAATTCCTGCCTGGGAGAGGTGTTAGCATCTCCACCCAGTGCAGGCTTTGTTACTGGCCTCAGAGTGACAAAGGCACTCTCCCCATGGGGCCAGCAACATGTCTCGGTTTGTGGCAGGCTGCTAAAACTAGTCAGCCTACACAGATAGTCGGTTAAGTTTCAGGGGGCACCTCTAAGGTGCCCTCTGGGGTGTATTTTACAATAAAATGTACACTGGCATCAGTGTGCATTTATTGTGCTGAGAAGTTTGATACCAAACTTCCCAGTTTTCAGTGTAGCCATTATGGTGCTGTGGAGTTCGTGTTTGACAGACTCCCAGACCATATACTCTTATGGCTACCCTGCACTTACAATGTCTAAGGTTTTGTTTAGACACTGTAGGGGTACCATGCTCATGCACTGGTACCCTCACCTATGGTATAGTGCACCCTGCCTTAGGGCTGTAAGGCCTGCTAGAGGGGTGTCTTACCTATACTGCATAGGCAGTGAGAGGCTGGCATGGCACCCTGAGGGGAGTGCCATGTCGACTTACTCATTTTGTTCTCACCAGCACACACAGGCTTGTAAGCAGTGTGTCTGTGCTGAGTGAGGGGTCTCTAGGATGGCATAATACATGCTACAGCCCTTAGAGACCTTCCCTGGCATCAGGGCCCTTGGTACCAGAGGTACCAGTTACAAGGGACTTATCTGGATGCCAGGGTGTGCCAATTGTGGAAACAATGGTACATCTTAGGTGAAAGAACACTGGTGCTGGGGCCTGGTTAGCAGGGTCCCAGCACACTTCTCAGTCCAGTCAGCATCAGTATCAGGCAAAAAGTGGGGGGTAACTGCAACAGGGAGCCATTTCTTTACACAAGCCCCCCCCAGCCCACAGGCCAGGAGACTCAGCCAACGCTGGAAGAGTCTTCCTAGTCTGTGAGGCGAGGAAGAGTAGAGGAAATGGCTGGTTTGTTGCAGGGCCTACTCTGCCTTACATCCTCCTGTTCAGGTCATTCCCTCTGGGGAACTGACCCACTTCCACAGTGATAGGACCTAGTCTGAACTGCCTCTTGTCTGTGCTTTTTATGTCTTCACCCGTTCTTTCTATTTTGGGGTCAGAGGTATCCACCTCTGCTAATCTTATCTTAGCCAGGGTCACCCCTAGCTTACCCAAAGAGGTTACCCAGAGCTGTAGTAACCCCACCATGACCAACAGGGTCAGGGGGCCTAACTTGTTATTTGGCATGGGGTCAGACCACCAGGCCAAGGATAGTGCAGCCATAAAGGCTAACACCCAGCAGAGGCCACTGACAGCTGTCAGTGCCCAGAACCACACCTTTAGCTCTTCACCTACAAGGGAAGGGGCTAAGTTACAGGCTTCTTTGGGTTCAGGGTGCCTGTCTGCTGTATTAGAGTGGGGGGTCACCACATCTTGTAGTAAACACCCTTCTTCCACTCTTTCTTCTGTTAGCTGAGGAGCCACCCACTCAGGCTTAACAGTTGCCTGAATAGCCAGGACTTCTTGTGGGTCAGGTTGGACTTTATCAGAGCCATTTTTGGAGTTCTCCCCTACTGGAGCAGAATCTCCTTGGCTTGCTGGAACCTTGGCTAAAGGTTGTCCACCTTTCCTACTCTGTTTCCTTTTCTTTTTCTTCTGGGGCCTACTTGCATTTACTGCAGAGGCAGGACTTCCAGAATCCTTGGGAGAGGACTGGCACTGGACCAGTTCCTCTCTTGGGCTCTGACTAACCTCTGGGTAGTCATTTCCAAGGAGACAATCAAGGGGGAGGTCTGTACTGACTACTACCCTTCTCCAGCTAAGAGTGCCACCCACTTCTATGGGTACTAAAGCCACAGGCCTCTTAGTGACCCTGTCTAGGCTAACTCTTACCCTGGCAGTCTCACCTGGGATGTACTGGTTTGAGAGCACCAGCCTGTCATGCACAATAGTGTGACTGGCACAAGTGTCTCTCAGGGCAGTGGTTGGGATTCCATTCACCAGTAGGTGGTGGAAGTGTCTACTTCCCTCTGGAATCTCCAACTCACCTGTTGGGCCCTGTTTCCAGTTGAAGGCTATGAAGACCTCCTCATCTGAGGAGTCATCTCCCATGGCTACACTGGTTACCCCTGGAATTTTGTTCTGGGGTTTGTTTTTGGGACAAGAAGTGTCCTTGGTGTGGTGCCCAGACTGTTTACAGTTGTGGCACCATGCCTTAGTGGCATCCCAGTTCTTACCCTGGTACCCACCTTTGTTTTGGGTTGTGTCTTGGGGCCCACCCACCTGTTCTGGTTTTTGGGGGCCTACAGAGGACTCTTTTTCTTTGTTTCTAGTGTCACCCACTTTCTCCTGGGGAGTTTTTGTAACCCCTTTCTTTTGGTCACCCCCAGTGGAAGTTTTGGTTACCCTAGTCTTGACCCAGTGGTCTGCCTTCTTTCCCAATTCTTGGGGAGAAATTGGACCTAGGTCTACCAGATACTGATGCAACTTTTCATTGAAGCAGTTACTTAGAATGTGTTCTTTCATAAACAAATTATAAAGCCCAACATAGTCACACACTTCATTTCCAGTTAACCAACCATCTAGTGTTTTTACTGAGTAGTCTACAAAATCAACCCAGGTCTGGCTCGAGGATTTTTGAGCCCCCCTGAATCTAATTCTATACTCCTCAGTGGAGAATCCAAAGCCCTCAATCAGGGTACCCTTCATGAGGTCATAAGATTCTGCATCTTTTCCAGAGAGTGTGAGGAGTCTATCCCTACACTTTCCAGTGAACATTTCCCAAAGGAGAGCACCCCAGTGAGATCTGTTTACTTTTCTGGTTACACAGGCCCTCTCAAAAGCTGTGAACCATTTGGTGATGTCATCACCATCTTCATATTTTGTTACAATCCCTTTGGGGATTTTTAGGATATCAGGAGAATCTCTGACCCTATTTAAGTTGCTGCCACCATCGATGGGACCTAGGCCCATCTCTTGTCTTTCCCTTTCTATGGCTAGGAGCTGCTTTTCCAAAGCCAATCTTTTGACCATCCTGGCTAACAGGGGGTCATCTTCACTGGAGTTATCCTCAGTGATTTCAGAGGTGTTGGTCTCTCCTGTGAGGGAACCAGCATCTCTGACTATTATTTTTGGAGTCAGGGTTTGAGGGACCCTGTTCTCCCTAGATAGGACTGGTAGGGGGGAATTGTCCTCCAAGTCACTATCCTCTTCCTCTGAGTTGCCACCCTCAGAGGGGTTGGCCTTTTCAAACTCTGCCAAAAGCTCCTGGAGCTGTATTTTGGTAGGTTTGGGGCCCATTGTTATTTTCTTTATTTTACAGAGTGACCTTAGCTCCCTCATCTTAAGATGGAGGTAAGGTGTGGTGTCGAGTTCCACCACAGTCACATCTGTGCTAGACATTTTGCTTCTAAAAGTTGGAATACTTTTTGAGAATCTACAACTGGTTCTAGAATCTAATTCAAACTTTTACAAACTTTTAAACTCTAAAAGAAATGCTAAACAGGATCTAACACAAGGCCCTAGCAGGTCTTTTAAGAATTTAGAAAACTTTTCAAATTGCAAAAATCAATTTCTAATGACAATTTTGGAATTTGTCGTGTGATCAGGTATTGGCTGAGTAGTCCAGCAAATGCAAAGTCTTGTACCCCACCGCTGATCCACCAATGTAGGAAGTTGGCTCTGTATGTGCTATTTCAAAGTAAGGAATAGCATGCACAGAGTCCAAGGGTTCCCCTTAGAGGTAAAATAGTGGTAAAAATAGATAATACTAATGCTCTATTTTGTGGTAGTGTGGTCGAGCAGTAGGCTTATCCAAGGAGTAGTGTTAAGCATTTGTTGTACATACACATAGACAATAAATGAGGTACACACACTCAGAGACAAATCCAGCCAATAGGTTTTTATATAGAAAAATATCTTTTCTTAGTTTATTTTAAGAACCACAGGTTCAAATTCTACATGTAATATCTCATTCGAAAGGTATTGCAGGTAAGTACTTTAGGAACTTCAAATCATCAAAATTGCATGTATACTTTTCAAGTTATTGACAAATAGCTGTTTTAAAAGTGGACACTTAGTGCAATTTTCACAGTTCCTAGGGGAGGTAAGTATTTGTTAGTTTTACCAGGTAAGTAAGACACTTACAGGGTTCAGTTCTTGGTCCAAGGTAGCCCACCGTTGGGGGTTCAGAGCAACCCCAAAGTCACCACACCAGCAGCTCAGGGCCGGTCAGGTGCAGAGTTCAAAGTGGTGCCCAAAACACATAGGCTAGAATGGAGAGAAGGGGGTGCCCCGGTTCCGGTCTGCTCGCAGGTAAGTACCCGCGTCTTCGGAGGGCAGACCAGGGGGGTTTTGTAGGGCACCGGGGGGGACACGAGTCCACACAGAAATTTCACCCTCAGCGGCGCGGGGGCGGCCGGGTGCAGTGTAGAAACAAGCGTCGGGTTCGCAATGTTAGTCTATGAGAGATCTCGGGATCTCTTCAGCGCTGCAGGCAGGCAAGGGGGGGGTTCCTCGGGGAAACCTCCACTTGGGCAAGGGAGAGGGACTCCTGGGGGTAACTCCTCCAGTGAAAGTCCGGTCCTTCAGGTCCTGGGGGCTGCGGGTGCAGGGTCTCTCCCAGGTGTCGGGACTTAGGTTTCAGAGAGTCGCGGTCAGGGGAAGCCTCGGGATTCCCTCTGCAGGCGGCGCTGTGGGGGCTCAGGGGGGACAGGTTTTGGTACTCACAGTATCAGAGTAGTCCTGGGGTCCCTCCTGAGGTGTCGGATCTCCACCAGCCGAGTCGGGGTCGCCGGGTGCAGTGTTGCAAGTCTCACGCTTCTTGCGGGGAGCTTGCAGGGTTCTTTAAAGCTGCTGGAAACAAAGTTGCAGCTTTTCTTGGAGCAGGTCCGCTGTCCTCGGGAGTTTCTTGTCTTTTCGAAGCAGGGGCAGTCCTCAGAGGATGTCGAGGTCGCTGGTCCCTTCGGAAGGCGTCGCTGGAGCAGGATCTTTGGAAGGCAGGAGACAGGCCGGTGAGTTTCTGGAGCCAAGGCAGTTGTCGTCTTCTGGTCTTCCGCTGCAGGGGTTTTCAGCTGGGCAGTCCTTCTTCTTGTTGCAGGAATCTAATTTTCTAGGGTTCAGGGTAGCCCTTAAATACTAAATTTAAGGGCGTGTTTAGGTCTGGGGGGTTAGTAGCCAATGGCTACTAGCCCTGAGGGTGGGTACACCCTCTTTGTGCCTCCTCCCAAGGGGAGGGGGTCACAATCCTAACCCTATTGGGGGAATCCTCCATCTGCAAGATGGAGGATTTCTAAAAGTTAGAGTCACCTCAGCTCAGGACACCTTAGGGGCTGTCCTGACTGGCCAGTGACTCCTCCTTGTTATTCTCATTATTTTCTCCGGCCTTGCCGCCAAAAGTGGGGCCTGGCCGGAGGGGGCGGGCAACTCCACTAGCTGGAGTGTCCTGCTGGGTTGGCACAAAGGAGGTGAGCCTTTGAGGCTCACCGCCAGGTGTGACAATTCCTGCCTGGGAGAGGTGTTAGCATCTCCACCCAGTGCAGGCTTTGTTACTGGCCTCAGAGTGACAAAGGCACTCTCCCCATGGGGCCAGCAACATGTCTCGGTTTGTGGCAGGCTGCTAAAACTAGTCAGCCTACACAGATAGTCGGTTAAGTTTCAGGGGGCACCTCTAAGGTGCCCTCTGGGGTGTATTTTACAATAAAATGTACACTGGCATCAGTGTGCATTTATTGTGCTGAGAAGTTTGATACCAAACTTCCCAGTTTTCAGTGTAGCCATTATGGTGCTGTGGAGTTCGTGTTTGACAGACTCCCAGACCATATACTCTTATGGCTACCCTGCACTTACAATGTCTAAGGTTTTGTTTAGACACTGTAGGGGTACCATGCTCATGCACTGGTACCCTCACCTATGGTATAGTGCACCCTGCCTTAGGGCTGTAAGGCCTGCTAGAGGGGTGTCTTACCTATACTGCATAGGCAGTGAGAGGCTGGCATGGCACCCTGAGGGGAGTGCCATGTCGACTTACTCATTTTGTTCTCACCAGCACACACAGGCTTGTAAGCAGTGTGTCTGTGCTGAGTGAGGGGTCTCTAGGATGGCATAATACATGCTACAGCCCTTAGAGACCTTCCCTGGCATCAGGGCCCTTGGTACCAGAGGTACCAGTTACAAGGGACTTATCTGGATGCCAGGGTGTGCCAATTGTGGAAACAATGGTACATCTTAGGTGAAAGAACACTGGTGCTGGGGCCTGGTTAGCAGGGTCCCAGCACACTTCTCAGTCCAGTCAGCATCAGTATCAGGCAAAAAGTGGGGGGTAACTGCAACAGGGAGCCATTTCTTTACAGGCTCCAAGCAACATTTTTCTCATGTTGGAGGCAGCCAATCAAGGTGCTTGCTCTGATGGGAATCTGGTGCCCGCGGGTGCGAGATGATCCAAGGGAAATAAAGCTACCGTGGACAATCAGAACACTCTGTTTGTGCCCCTGCCATGCACAGTTTTCTCGTCAAACATTTGAATGCAAATATTGCGCTGATATGATCAATGATCAATGATGCAATCAAAGATTTCATGAGTGCCGCCATTTGTGGGGTAATTAGCAGTGCATGGCGAGCGCACAAGCTATAGCTATCTTAGGGCATGAGTTATAGTTACTTGAGATAACTCTAACTATAACAGGACAATTTATATGGTTTGGGACGTTTCAAATGTGAGCCTAGCTATAGCGTCCCTTTAACCTTTGTTTTTTTTTAAAGTCAATTTCTATGTTTTTTTAAGTCTATTTCCTAACTAAAATGTCCCTGTAACCTTTGTTTTTTTCAGTGAATTGCAATTTTTTTAAAATGTAAAGTCGTTTTCATTACTATACGTTAATCCAACCACGGCCACACAGCAGCAGCCGTCCGCACACAGCCTTTGGCTGTGCATGGTGGGGCTGGCTACAAGGCCTGGCTTGCGGCCAGTCCATGTGGCCAACCCCCTAGCCACCCAACCCTGAGAGAGAGAAAGTGAGAGATTGAGAGAGGGTGAGCATTTTAGGCTGTGATGAATGATATACTTAAAATGAGATATTTCCAGACAAATTGACAAAAATGTTTTTGTCAATTAAAAAGGGCAAGGCCACCTTTCAGTATGTAAGTTAAATATTTATAGTTGGAAAGAAACTAAAGCAGGAAATGACCACAGACTCACCTAGACTGGAACGCTTAACCTTCAGTGTGCATGTCTGAGACCTTAACCACTAGGCCAGAGGTGACTACTTACTGTGCAATGTCCGGACTTAGCTATGACATTCAACCCACAGATTTTGAAGGGAAAAATACTTCAATGTTCTATCGCTAAGAATGTTTAACAGTCAAAATACTAGAAAATAAGCTGATACACCTATATGAGATTCTAGGATTTGGACCTTCAACCTACTGACAGTCCAAGAGCTTTACCATTAGGGCAGAAGTGACCCTGGTCTGCTGTCGATCAAAACCTCACTATAGCATTGTTACCACACATCTTGCTAGCCTGACTCTTTCAAGTCATTGCCTGGAGTGACCATTGCAATAACAATCTCTCTCTCGCTCTCTTGTTCTCTCTTCCATCCCCTTATGGGATGAAAGAGAGACAGAGAGAGAGAGTTAGGACCGCGGGTGGAGCCTCAAGGTTCCGGCGGTACTAAGCAACTCTCCGTGTCCTGCGGGAGCCGGCATTGCTCCCACAAGCAGAGAGCTGCTTTAAATAGCAACTCCCTGCTTGTTGGAACAATGTTTTCATCTGTTTCCCTGTAAGCATATTTGTGTGCAGGTGAACAGATGAAAACTTCACTTTCCGCAAGTGAAAGCTGATTGACAGCTCTCAATTGCAGAAAGAGAAGTGTTTGCTTTAACTCAATGGGAGCTGCCAATGCAGAGTCCCAAGGTGGCTGTCAACACTTCCTGGTTTGAAGTGTTGGCAGCCAACCAATCAAAGCTCTGCAGCTCAGTGCACGAGCTCTTACTATTTGTGAACTCATTAAGGAGGATCCGCTTGATATGCAAATTTATTGTCCCTTTAATATCTCAAAAACTACTGAACGGATTTACACCAAATAACTGAAAGCGTAATCTGTGTACCTACCAAAAGCTACCTTTCTGCCAAATTTGGTGTAATGCCGTCCAGCAGTTTGGGCTGTAGTTGTGTTCAATACTCCTATGGAAATTAACATGGAGAAAGCATGTTTTTTTACTTCCCACCCTTTTTTTCGGCCGACTGATGGATCACCCCAAAACTTCTCATGCACAACAAGAATCACGGCACACTTTTTTTTGGGAACCTTAATGAAGATTTGTCAAACAATGGCAAAGACATAGGCAAGTCAAAAACGCTTTTTATATGGAAACATGGTCCTAACTGTAACTACTAGTGCCAGCCAGTAGGTACCAAAAAAAAAAAATATATATATATATATATATATATATATATATATATATATATATATGTCATGTTGATATTTTTTGCCCACAAACTTTTTGTAGTAGGTGTTCATATAATTTTACTTTGCAAGTATGATATTTTGTGGTTGAAATTGTGTCATACAATCGCCATTGCCATGTCCAGTGCCCCGGCGCCTCTAAATAAGAACCATTTTAATGGACATGTCTGTGTAGCCTTGGAAATTCTTTAACTCAGTTACCAGCCTCCTCCTTCCCATGTACCCAGTGAGTAGGCAAACAGCACCAGCTCCTAACTTGGAGCTGCATAGCCATCTGCCCTGTGCACACTGGCAGTGTGAAAGCAAATACAAAGCCTGTTCGACCTGAAAGCTCTAGCCATCGCATACTTGGGAGTAGACTGCCCCCTCCTTTCCTCTTCCTTCTTCCGTTTCTTTTCGCTCTTGTTTCTAAATTTGGCCATCTAATTTCCAACAACAGTGCACACATATCAGATGCTAGCCTGGCACATGGTGGCTGTGCCTTATCGGCTGCACTATGTTCAGGATGGGGATACCACAGATGCAATGGATAAATTAGAGCTGCATGGACAGCCCATTCAGGCTGTGCCGAAGACTGCAGGTTGTGAACGGAATACTCGCTGGTCCAGCTGGGTAGTTTGGCCTTGGAATAAGAGACTGGTAGTTCCAGATCAATGAGCAGCTAGGTCTAAATAGACAGGCTGTTTGGTCCTGGGGAAAAAAGCTGTTTCTGATAGTGGTAGGCGGAGGACTCAATAGTTGACATTAGTTCATCAGTTTGGGCCTGTTAAAGTATAAGCCAATTGAGAGCGCGCGCGAGCCGCCGACCAAGATGGCCGTCTAACTTCGGAGCTCCGTGCATCGTCTGTATTTTTTTACCGCCTGAGCCATTTTCTTATTTCTTTTTTTGATGGCGCTTTCATCATAACAGATGTGGGATGTTTTGGTGAGCATTTTAATTGTTTTTATGGTCGCCTAGCTTATTTTCTGACTCTTTGATTACGTTTTTACATTTTTCCTCATGAGAGCGGCATTTTGACTAATTTTTGCTCACCATTACAATGTACTTAACTGTTTTTTCTTTGAATATTTGATGGCTCGGCTTGCAGTCTTTTGCGCAAGCCATGTAATTTATTTTTGCTGTCTCATCAACATATTTTTAGAGTTCCTGTGTCACTCGTTTCCTTATTGAAGGCTTTTACTTTTATATGGGCAAACTAAAGAAAATTAAATCTCTGTCGCATCAGTCCTCCTTAACTGACAAACGTTCGCAGTTTTTACAATTGGACACTTCCCCCGCTGCGTCTTCTTCCATGTCAAAGATGTCTTCCTCATCCTCTTCTTCGCCTAAAGTTTCTCAGAATATTTCTACACTCATGAGAGGGTCAAACAGGACCCGCCTTCACCAGTAAAATCTCCCTCACCGATCTCTCTTGAACTTGTGCTTGACGAAATACACGCATTGCGTCCTTTTATCGAAGAAACTAATTCTCGGATACAAAATCTTGATAGTAAGTGGTCTCAAATGGAAGTGAGAGTCTCTGATTTGGAGCAAAGAGTCAGCGATGTGCAGGATGAAACACATAAAATTACTAGTTTGGAGAAGGAAGTGGCAGCTTTGAAATCACTTGCGGAGGATTTGGAAAACAGCCTTTATAGATTACCGGAGGGAAGGGAGTGACCCAATTTCATTTTTTGCTTCATTCTTTTCACCGTTGGTGGGCCTACCACCTTCTACAGTATTGAACATCCAAAGGGCGCACAGCATTGGTCATCGTCCTCCGCATTCCTCCACATCTAAACCAAGAGGCGTGATTATTTTCTTTCTTGAATTTACTGATCTATTGAGAATTCTTAATGCTGCGAAAGCCAAAACACAAATCTCTTGGCAGGGAAGTATAATCTTCATCTCACAGGGTGTGTCCAAAGCTAGAGCAAACAGGAGGAAAGACTTTTTAGATCTTCGTCCACAGCTTAGTGACTTAGGAGCTCGTTTTGGATTATTCCATCGGTGTTTGTTCAAAGTGTCATATCAAAATAATACCTCTTCATATACCACCTCTGCAGCTCTTCGTGATTTTCTAAGACTACACTCTACAAACCCTATAGAAACAGCTGGTCCTTCTACACGTTGACTATATATGTTTCTTAATTTATTATGCCCTTCTTCATTACTATTACAATATAGTTGATGGTCCTTCATATGCAGTTTATACATTATACTATATTGACGTGACTACAGGCCCTCTTTGTTAATGTATTGTTTTCTTTTCACAGGTTCCTGGTGTTCTATAATTATTATTTTTGCTCGTAACTTTTGTCCGTTGATACGTTCCGTTTCCTTGCTGTGCCGTCTTTAGTCTGTGCTGTCATCACCCCTCCCCTATTGTTCATTCATCTCAGGTATGTTTTTGCAGTCGTCTTTATTTGACATGTACTGCCTCTTCTTTTTTTCTTGAATATTTTCCATCCTTTTTCTTGCTGTTTTCCCTTCACTCTTCTCTCTCTTTGTTTTTCCTGTTTTCTTTTCCCTTATATGTACTTTCAGTTATTTATGGTACAAGACCTTTCGTGTATATATAAGGTTATGTGACGTAAAAAAAATGAAGGGTTATTTCTTGGAATGTCAAAGGATTTATTAACCCAATTAAAAGGCAGAGAATTTTATCCCACTTAGCTAAATATAATCCAGACTTGGTTCTTTTACAAGAGACCCATTTGACGGATTCTGAAGCTCTTAGACTGAAAAAAGGTTGGGTGGGAAAAGTTTTTACTTCTCCTTCATCTACAAAGGAAAATGGTGTAATTGTGCTCTGCCATAAAAAATTATCAGTTAAGGTTATTTCACAAGACACGGATTCCGATGGTAGATGGCTCTTTGTGAGGCTAAGTATTAATGGGATTACAATGACTATTGGTAATATTTATGTTCCTAATAATTCAGATTATCTTTTCTGGCCTAATATTACTAAACAATGTTTGCATTATAATGATGATTTTTTTCTTATTGGAGGGGATTGCAATCAAATTATTGATCCCTTTATACATAGGCAATCTGTAATTAAATGTTCTCCCCATAAAATGCATAAACAATTTAAGGCATTTTACTCACAATGTAATTTAATTGATTCATGGAGAACCTGTAATCCTGATAGTAGGGATTTTTCGCTTTATTCTCCACCACATCGCTCCTTATCTAGACTTGACCATATTTTTGTTTCCAAACATTATCCCAAAATCTTATTAACTCCTCCATTGAACCTATGGTAATATCTGATCATGCTCCAGTCATCACAGATTTTGACTTGCTCCTGGTGCATCCCAAATCCAATAGGTGGCGATTTAATAATTCTTTGTTGCTTGATTCTAAATTTTCCACTTCCTTTGTTGCCTTTGCGGAGGAATTTTTCCGATTTAATGAAGATTCTCACATTTCTCCACAATTGTTATGGGATTCGTTTAAGGCTGCGGCTCTTTGGTCATATAATAAATTTTGTCTCTAATAAAAAAAATCTACAAGAACTTATTCAGGCAAAATTGCAATTTAACAAAATCTCAATGGATAATGCCTCCTTTTTTCTTCTACGTAGCAGTGCCCATTATTATGGAGGTCGAAATAGAGTGGGGGAAACTTTTGGCTAATTATTTAAAAGTACGAAAGCAATGCCATAATGTGAAGTCTATAGTCACAGATACTGGTGAGTCCATTTTTAAGGATGAAGATATTTTAGCTGAATTTGTTAATTATTACCAGACACTTTATACTCCTGAGTCAGTACCGACCCCCTTACAGATTGATGATTATTTAAAGAATATTCCAAACACTAATAAGACGCTTTTTGATGCTACTTCACTTGAAGTAGATATTACTTCGTTAGAAATTTTTAAACCCTTCAATCTCTGAAAAAAGGTAAAACTCCTGGTCCGGATAGATTTACACTGCAATTTTTTCTGCATTTTTCTGACATTTTACTTCCCAAACTTTTTCAGCTTTTTCAATTCTTCATGGTTTCTGGTTGTACAGGGGGAACATTTCAGCAGGCTTCGATTTGCTTAATTCCAAAGGATGGCAAGGATCATACTTTCTGTAAAAATTATAGACCAATCTCTCTTCTCAATACAGATTATAAAATCTTTGGTAAATTATTAGCCCTAAGTCTTGATATCCTTTTGCCTGCGCTGATAAGTAAGGAACAAATGGGTTTTGTCAAAGGTAGACTTGCTTCTGACAACTTTAGAACATTCTTCAATGTACTCAGCAAAGCTCCTGCTCTTTTGTACTCTTTATTGGCAATTTCCATAGATGCTGAGAAAGCATTTGACCGGTTAGACTGGTCTTTTCTATTAAAAGCTTTAGCCTGGCATGGTTTAGGACCTAATTTCATTTCATTTATCTCTTTGCTTTATCAATCCCCAATGGCATTGATATTGGTAAATGGGAAATTGTCCAGATATTTTGTAATTTTGTATTACGCTGTGGTGTACGTCAAGGGTGTCCACTCTCTCCACTCCTATTTATTCTAGCTCTAGAGCCTTTTCTATCCTGTATTAGAAATAACATTAAAATTGAGGGTTTCCAGCATGGCGAGAAACACTTAAAATTAATGGCGTATACAGATGATATACTTTTATATATCTCAAATCCTGAACTCTCGATTCCGTTTCTACTTCAGGAGATTGAAGACTTTTCTTTGATTTCAGGTTATAAGATAAATTCGGATAAAACTGAAATCCTTCCTCTAACAAAATGTTGTTCATCGTTTGATATTACTGTTTTTCACTGGAATTCTTCCAAGATTAAATATTTAGGTATTTGGTTCACCTCATCCATTAAAAAATCCATTGAAGTAAATATCTCAGATGCTTTAGAGAAAGTTCATAGATCAATTTTGGCATGGAATGCCTTATTTTTATCTTGGTGGGGTCGTCTTGACTCTATTAAAATGATGATTTCTCCTAACATTCTATATATCCTATCCATGATTATGCTTCCTCTACCTGTTACTTTTTTTTACACAATTGGACTCCAGATTGTCTAAATTCCTCTGGAACAATAAGAAATCTAGAATTTCCCTTAATCATCTTCGTCATTCTAAACAGGAGGGAGGAGCCAATTTTCCTGATTTCAAATTGTATCACAAATCCTATTGTTTGCGTCAAGCTTCTAGATGGATCTCCCTGTCAGGCTCTATGTTTACTCCCTTATGGTTGGATATTGAATGTTCTTTTCTTTTGCCTTTTTCCCCTAGTGAGGTGGTATCCTTTTCTTATAATATTTCACTTATCTCCTCCCCGCTTCTTAAACATACTTGTGCTCTTCTGCGTTCTTACTATTTACCTCCATCCGTCACTCATTCCTCTTTTCTGAATTTCCCTATTTGGCATAATCGTCTCATCACTATTAATAAAAAACCTTTATTTTGGAAATCCTGGAGACAAAGAAATATAGTGTGGGTCAAGGATTTATTCTCCAATGATACTCCACTTTCTTTTTCACAATTCCAACATCTATTTCATTGTACCAATTAATTTATGCCTAAATATCTTCGTCTCATTAATATTATTCTTGATGTACTTTTTTCCTTGCCTTCCCCCTCTTCTTCTTCGGAATTACCGTTTTCTTTGTCCTCCTTTCTTACCTCGTAACCTAAGGCACCAAATATTTATCAACTTTTTCAGTCTCCTGTTTTGACACGTCCTAAATCTAAAATTGAGTCTCAATGGGAATTGGATTTGGGATGTACCAGGACTGTTTCCTTTTGGAATAAGGTGTGGCACCGATCTTATAAAATATCTAGATCAGCTTCTACCACACAGTCACTTTTCTTTCTTTATCACAGACTTTATATTAACCCTTCTACTATAGCAAAAAAATGTATATCCTCCACTTCAAACTGCTGGTCATGCGATAGCCCAAAGGGAGATCTTATGCATATCCTTTTTGAATGTCCCCTCACTGTCTCTTTTTAGACAAAAGTTTGGTGTCAGATTTCTTCCATTTTTAATTTGTGATCCCAATTATCTCCCTCAGTGCTTTTTCTAGGCAGTCTCTCTGCTGACATTGTTTCAGATGATGATAATTTAAAGATGATGGATCTCATGTTAGCTTTAGCCTTTCAGCAAATTACTTTGTGTTGGAAAATGGGTTATTGGTAGGGCAGGTAGGTACCTACACCTAGCAACAAGCCACAAACCTCCACATAAGTACAGTTAGGTCTCAGTAAATTAATCCCAGCTCTACCCTTGGTAGCTTGGCATCGAGCGTCAAGGCTTAACTTAGGAGACAAAGTGTAAAGCATTCAAATATCACAAAACAGTAATTAAATAAAACACAGGAAACAGTTTAAAAATCCAAAACCAATTTATAAAAATAGCTTATATTTTTATCTTTAAAATGACACAAAAACGATTACAATCGGTTCAGGGGAACCGGAGATATGAATTTTTAAAGTATTATTATTTTCTAGCGCTTAGAAACAAAAAGCGCCAATCGGGTCATCTGGTTGCACCAGGACCGGGGCAAAGTCAAACTTTCAGGCCGACCGCGATGGAGCCCTGCTCGGCTACAAGTCGCGGGAGGCCTCGGTTAAAAAGTTACCTTCTGACTTAGTCTCTTTTTTGATGTTTTTCTTCCCCGGGACGAACCTGCCAGTTGGATCCGACCTCCTGGAGCCCTTGTCCGGATACGCGAAGTCGGTTTCCTCGGTGGTGATTTTTACCTTCGGACTTAGTCGTTTTTTCGAGATGAAAATCCTTCGACCGGGGTAAACCTGGATCTTGATCCGACGTCCGTGGAGCCCTTCTCGGATACGATGGCTGGAAGGTCCCGGTCAACTTTTTACGTTCGGACTTAGTCTCTTTTTTGGATGTTTTTCTTTACCGGGACGAACCACGAAGTCAGGCCGGGTCGCGGTTGAGGCAAGCCGGCTAGAATTTCCACGTCGGGTCGGTCACTTTATGGAGCTTTTTTTCAAAAATTCTCCAATCTTTTCCAAACTTCTGGGGCTTCACCCAGATGTTCTTTTAAGGTTCTTTTGGGGTCCACAGCTCACCCCAAGGGTCCAGAAGTTCTGTGATGGTCCTTGAGAAGTGCGGACTTCAACTCCCAGAATGCACCTGGCGCAAACTCCTTTTTGGCCACTGGACAGTGGTCAGCTGGTCACTTTTTCAGGAGTTGGTGCAGGGGACTCTGGATAGCAATTTTTTACCTGTAGCAAACAGGGAGTCCCTCCTTGAACCAGTGGAAGCCAGGTAAAGTCCTTCTTGTGGTGAAGCCCAAGTGTGCAGCTGGTGCAGTCTTTCTGAGTGCAGGGTCCAGGTGCAGGCCAGGGGTCCAGCAGGGCAGTCCTTCTTCTCCTTGTAGTTCCTTCTTCTTGAAATTTGGTGGGGATCTGAGGCGTGGGTGCAGGTCTGCCAGTTTTATCCTTGCTCCTGGGTGAAAAGCAGGGGGGCCCTGGTTCTCCAATCAGGGACAGGGTCGTCCCCCTGTGATGACCACTTCCTGGGAAGTGTGGCAAAAATCCATCCCAGAAGGCAACAGTCTCTAAAAATCCAAAATGGATGAATCTGATTTTTGGAGGAGAGATCTGGCTGAGCCCACCCACTGGTGTGGCTAAAAATCATAAACACACCCCTCTCCTGCCCTCTCCTAATCTAATCAAGGGGGCACCTAGCTGTCTGGGGTTGCAGGATGTGGGGGTGTTGTTGGGTGCTCCAGATGTCCTTCTCTGCCTTTGAAGACCAGTTTGGCAGCCCTCCCCCTTCCTGCCTCACCATCTGCTGAGGGGAGATTCTCTCCCCCAAGCACATTCCTTTGTGTGAAGCCAGGCCACTTCACACCTCATTAAAGTAGCCTGGCAGAAGCTGCTGCAGGCTGGCCAATCAGAGCACAGCAGCAAAAACAATGCAGAGCTGAAATTGGCAACTTTTTAGGTAAAGTCTAAACTTTTTACCTGAACTAGTTATATTAAATCCAACAACTGGAAGTTGTGGGATTTATTATAACAATCAATTTGATACCAAATTCTTGGTATGTAACATTTAAGGAGACTTTAAAATTTAAAATAAAGTCTGCCCATTCTAGCCTATGAAGGCCATTTACTTCAATGAGGGAAAAACGAATTTGGCTGTTTTTACCTCACCAGGGCTTATAAATCTATTTTTATAAAGTCCCTGCTTATAGTTACATGGCACCCAGCCCTAGGGGCACATAGGGCACACCTTAGGGGTGACTTATATGTAAAAATAAGGTAGTTTAAGACTTTGGAAGTACCTTTAATTCCAAAGTCGAATTTGCATATAACTTTAATTTAAAAGCAGCCAGCAAGGCAGGCTTGCTTTTAAAATGACACTGGGCACCTCAGCAATGCACCTAGGTGTGCGCCACCTATGCTATGGTCCCTAAACCTACATGCCCTACCATATACTAGGGACTTATAGGTAGGTTAACTTAGCCAATTATAATTAGCCTAATTTGCATATCCATTTTACACAGAGCACTGGCCCTGGGACTGGTAAGCAGTACCCAGGGCACAGCCAAGAGTCAGTAACCACCAGTACCTATCCAGAAAGAGTGGGGGTGATCAGGCAAAACAAAAGGACTTTCCTACAACTCTTAATTGGAAAAAATCATCCAACATTTCTTATATTATGCTGCCCCTCCATAAATAGAGATCTGAATTGGTTACCTTTGACTGATTATCTTAATGCTGTTGCTTGTAATTCTACTAATTGTACATTATCTGAGAATTTTAAGCCACCATGAATTCTTTATTTTCTCTGTTCTTGAGTGAATTTAACTTTAGCTTAACTTTATGCTTTATTGAATATTACTTTTTCTTTTTTTTTTAGCTTTTTAAGATCCAATGTATCTTTCATATTGTAACTGGTCTTGTTCCGTTTTCATTGTTTCTCCCCCATTTTATACTTTTAAAATGTTAAACAGCTTTTACAATTCCTTTCAAAATTATATCACTATCATTGTGACAGATTTCTTGTATTTTTATTATGTGACCCATATGTATTTTGATCTGATTTACCTTAAAAAAGTATAAGCCAATTTGCCCAGGATATTAGTCTTCGTAAATTATGACCTGTTCATAATAAATCCTTCCTTTTGGCAAATGAAAACCTGTTTTTGAGGTTTTCCCCCATTAGCCTACTCCCCTGGGAATTATTTTATTGAGAGTCTCCAAGTAGCAAGGCAAAGTTGGAGCTAAAGCAAGTTTGATTTTTTTTTTTAAACTTGATTTACTATCGTTATTGATATGTCCTAAAATATATGACTACTGTCCTTCTCATTAAAGACATAGGGCCTGATTCCCCCCCAAAACCATTTAAAAGGTAAATGTAGCGATTTACATCTTTACTTGAACGGACCATTAAATTTTTTCAGTTCACAAATATTCCCACTTGTGTGCCTGGAAAACTGTAACTGTACTGGGGTGTACCAGTGGGAATGCTATCTGACACATCCTGTAGTTTTCTCTTCCCTTGTATTGAAATACATAACAAGTAGATTTTAACAAAAGCACTTTTTTACTATGGAGAAACCCATTCCACACCTTCCTTAAATCTGGATGTGACCGTCTACCCTTTCCATTGTTCCATTGTTCCAGCTATTTCCAGGGTGGGAGTGGAATACGGTTGGATCGGAGTTTGGGAATGACCAAAACAATGCCTTGTAACACGCAGTTCTAACCCATTGGGTGGGGTTTAGTTAGTGCTGAGATTTCACCACACTCGTTGGGGAGAAATCAGCAGTAGTAAAGCCATTAGTGCCTGCCTGTCAGGAATCGTTTTGTGAAATCCTGGCATGAGTAAGCGGATGTATGTTCTGCTGTAAACATGTTAGTGGCCGAAAATACCTGTGTTAATCAGCCACATGGTGCCCAAGTTTACAGATACTCTGTCTGGTTCTTGGGGGACTCCTTTGATTCTATATTTCAGCATTTCATTGTTCATGTTTTTACTATTACATGTACACTTTCACTGTACTATTTCTCCTGATGGGATGCTTTTTATGCACAAACCTGTGCTACCACCTTCACATTCGATTATTTTTTATCAAAATTGGTGCATGAACACTTCCTGTAATAATTTTGCCTAGTCAGCATTGTTTGAATTCCTACCTTACCTTATTTAGGCATAGGAACTGGGAACTCTGAGGTCTCGCATCATTACAGCCTTTTAGTGTCAGACTTTGTTTAGAGGAAGGCAAAGCCTTTTTCTTCTTAACCATATTGCTAAATATGGAATTTGTTGACTGCAAATGATTCATTCGTCTGGCAAGCTGCATATTCCGTTTATTTGTGGTTCATTGCTGGGCACATCAGCTAATTCAAAAAGACTGCATGATGAAAACCTGTTAAGTAAAAAAAAAAAGGATACTGAAGATTTAACTGCAGCCATGGCAGCCAGCTAGTATTACATCCACTGTCTCACAGGGCCTGATTTACAAAACTATTTCTGCCATTAGCGTGTAAATCAGATTTACGAATCAGGAAAGTGGAAAAGTAGAGAGCTAGTTTTCCAGCTAAACTGCAGGTTTTTAAGAAGTCGTAAGTGACACCTAGCATGCATTTGGAATGTGAGTTTCTGTAAAGTGCTACATTGATATGTGGTGACTACCCATAGAGTTGTAACTTTGAGAGTGCTTACAATTTTTTTACACACTCAGCTACACTTTAACCTTTAATTATCCCTAGGTAAATGTTTCAGGTGGTGTGGTCAAGCACGTGACAATCCCGTATTTTCACTAGGGTTTGATGGAAAGGGAAGATTTCCCATGAGGCAAATGTTTCACATCTGAACGAAAAAAGGAGAAAGTAAAACATTTCTGTCAGATTCCCCTTTCAGAGGGCAACAAAGTAAGCAGGAGTCACTGGGCCCAACAGTCGGGGGTTGAGGCCCTTTCACTCCCGGTGTCTTAGGGCTCCCTTTACTATGGATCAGTCTCAACTTGGCCAAACATCCCAGTCAAGGCTCCTTCGGAGGGAAGTGCAGTTACAGATCAGTGACCACGACTCATAAATCAACATGCAAGCAGTGCCATAAATAACAAATCAATGTCCAGTCAAATACTTGTTTTTATCCAAAAAGAAGTATTTTAATTCTAATTCTACACATAACACAACCCCCATTGAGGTTGGGGCTCTAGTCATTGTAAGGCCTCTCCCTGACCTACTAACTTTAATGCAATGGGGTCAATGTTATTTTCCAATCACTGATGGCCACATCCGGGAATGTAAACTATTAGGCCGTACTCAAGAGTTCTCCCCTCTGATTTCTTTCAGAAGTTCAGTCGCAAGAGTCTATAAGGTTGCAGAATGATGACAGTATGTCCTCAGGGCCCCAAAGGCCCAATTCATGGCTTACCCACTCTGGCAGTGTGGAACAATTCAGCAGTGCAGAGAAGTTCTGCTCCAAATCGGCAAAGTTGGGCTGTGCATGGTCACATGTGTTTGCACAGGGCATGCGCAGGCTCAGTCCTCCGAGCCACACTACCAGCTGGTTCTAGCGATCGGGGTTGTTCCCTCTCCAGTGATCACACAATAAGTCATACTTCCTTTTGAGGGGGAAGGGTGATCCCCTTGCACCAATGGGGCTACAGCAATGTCATTTTATTCTTGGGCCTCCTTTGGAGCAGTTTGCAGTATGCAGGCTGGACTAGCCTTGGTCACTGCAGCAACTTCTCAGTCTAGGGCGACAATCTGAACCCTTGGGCTCAGAGTCTTTATTAGCCCTTCCTGGCTTCCAGGTTCACCGCCATTGGACTCACAAGTCTGGAAACTGATCTGGTTCATGGTGGTCCCCTCTCTGGCACACTGGGCCACCCACCATGATGTTGCACGGGCCTGGTGCCCTCCACACAACCCATGCTCCTCAGCTCAGTCTACGGTGGCCCCTTCTAGCACGCAGGGGTTGCAGGATAATCCAGCATATGGGCTAAGGCCCGATTGGTGCAAGAGTGGATTTCTCACACCTCACACAGAGAGTCATCATGATGGGCCTCCCCGCTGGACCTTGCTCCTTCCAACACTCTCCTCTTCCTCACAGGGCACACTGGTCTTGGGGAGCAAGTGGGAATTGATGATCCAGGCTCCAGAGCAGGTGTTTTTGTTTTTCCTGGGTGGTGTACCCTCACCCAGCAGGGAGACTAGCAGGCCTTGGTCTCCAGTCCTGGCCACAGGCAGAAGTTTTGCAGAGCTTCCACTTGTCACACAGCCCACCTGGCTGCTCGGCAGATGACAACGTTTGGGGTCTCAAACTCCCCTACTTATAGTTTATTTCCAGAAACAAAGTGTAAGTTGGTGTCTGCGTCTTTGAGGTTTAATGTTGTGCTTCTGCTTCTTTGAAATGGGCATCTTTCCCCTTTATGTTGCAGCAGGTAGGACTCAGAATATGATTAACCCACAGTAAGTTTCATGGGAGTGACTGCACCAAAAGGTTAATCCTGATCTCCCAGCCCTGCTCTTTATGATTCCCTTATCAGCCCCATTTCTCTCTTCCTGAGATGTGTCCTGGCCGTTCCCTGTGATCTATCATTGAATCAAAGAGCCCTTTGAAATGCAGAGAGATCCCATCTCTCCCATCCTCCAGTTCAAACCCCTCCCAGCCTATAGGAAAGCAGAAGTACACAAATCTGTCTGGGAGGATTCCTCTACTCCTCATGTTTTCACAATGCAGGCCTGGCATTCCCAAAATGGAACCCAAGGTCCTCCATATTACGTACCAGTGCAGGCACACTTCCAGCTAGTGTATATCCACAGCACACTGGCTGCACAGCACTGTTATCTTCATGTAGTATGCCACCACAAACAGAACATCATGCTTCAAAGCTTTCAGTCTGCGCAGACTGTTCAGTACTGCAGCCTCTCTGTATTATACCAGAGTGTTTTATTTAAAAAAAACACACTGTCAGCAAACACACATTTACCATAGGGCCACTACTGTATATTACACTTCACCCCTTGTGTAGTGTACCTCTTGCAAGCGCACATGCACACAGCACTTGTTTCTACCACGCACTCCCTTCTACATGTACCTGATATTGGGGGTCATTCTGACCTCCGCGGGCGGCGGAAGCCGCCCGCCTGGCGGGAACCGCCAGAAGACCGTACCGCGGTCGAAAGACCGCGGCGGTCATTCTGAGTTTCCCGCTGGGCTGGCGGGCGAGCGCCAGAACGCCGCCCGCCAGCCCAGCGGGAAACCCCCTTCCATGAGGATGCCGGCGGAGTGGAAGGGGTGCGACGGGTGCAGTTGCACCCGTCGCGATTTTCAGTGTCTGCTTGGCAGACACTGAAAATCTTGGTGGGGCCCTGTTAGGGGGCCCCTGCAGTGCCCATGCCAGTGGCATGGGCACTGCAGGGGCCCCCAGGGGCCCCACGACACCCATTACCGCCAGCCAGGTTCTGGCGGTCAAAACCGCCGGAGCCAGGCTGGCGGTAAGAGGGTCAGAATCCCCATGGCGGCGCTGCCTGCAGCGCCGCCATGGAGGATTCCCCAGGGCAGCGGGAGGGCAGCGGCAAACCGGCGGGACACCGCCGGTTTTCAGTTTCTGACCGCGGCGGTATCGCCGCGGTCAGAATGCCCATGGATGCACCGCCAGCCTGTTGGCGGTGCATCCGCGGTCGTTGGCCCTGGCGGTGGTCTACCGCCAGGGTCAGAATGACCCCCATAGGCCAGGGGTGAGTTAAGCAAACAGACGTGGAACTTTTAAAAAGGGGACTGAGCCTGTAGGCCTCACTCCAGTGACACTGGGTGAAAAGGTCCTGTTCACTGCTACTTATCACTACACTGTATGGTGCCACCACTGCGCTTCTGTTGCTTAACTCATGGTTAAAGCAGTGCCTTCCACTACTATGAGGGCAGTGCTTTGAGTGCCCCTCCAAGTCCAACAAGTCTGCAATCTGTGAGCCAGGCCCATTCATGACTGCTGTTGAGCCAACCCCACCACCTCCACTCCAGCCTGGACCCAGTGGGCTGGGACACACTGGTTCAAGGGCACAGAGTAGTGGCAGTAGTGTCTATGGGAGGGAGGCTGTGACCCAGGCCACCAACGACTAAGTCTTGGGAGCCATCTATCAGTCCCAAGACATGATGTGCCAGGTCCTCCAGGAAATGAAGCAGTTTCAGAGGGTGCAGAATTACCAGATAGAACACCTGAACACCAATTTGGACTCCCTGACTGGGGCGCTGCAGGGTTATTACTACCAAATGTGCAGGGTTTTTTCAGAAGAATCTTCCCCTATCTGTGGTCCCTCAACATCTGGCCAAACTACATCTGCCTCACCTGCAGAAAAGGAGGGCTTGCCACAAGGGGAAACACCTGCACCCACCTCAGTCCTTGCGATTGTGGATCCACCAGTCACCCTCCCGAGGGGATGTTCATCTGGTCCAGCAGGAGAGGTAGGCAAGACCTCCAGCAGCACCAGCAATGGACAAAGAACTTAATTTCCTCTGGTGTGAAACTACCATTTACTCTGTGTACCATTTTCTGGACACAATTCCCTTTTTGATTCGAGCTGTGTTTAGTACATTGGACTTCAAACAAATTTGGCTTTACAATAATTGTTTGATCCACCATGATTGATGTCATGATGTTTTTTCTTCATATTTTTAAATTCATGAACAATTTTTTGTTCAATAAAACCAAAACATCACACAATCGAAGACTGGTGTAGCATTTCATGACTCAAATTGTCACATTTGCATGTTTCAGAATACATGTTCAAAAAGTACTTTCAAAAGGATTGCTAATGCATCATGTAGTTAAAATGGTTAAAAACTTTGATAAATCCAAAGCAAATACAAAAATCACGCATAAAAATGAAAGATTTTATTAGTTTAGAATCAAGAAATGTTTTCCATATTTTAAAAATACATAAGTAACCATGCATTATCACAATTCTGCAAGCTACATTCACATGTACAGTTCCATACTTTGACACCATGGAAGAACAGGATGTGACCTAAGATATCATAATAAATACGCAAACCATTATTGATTCATGTCATCGGCTGGACCCAGATCTTCTGCCTCACAATATGAATCACACATGAATAACACCAATATTCAAAATCATGGCAGTATTCCATTCTGTGGCCACAGGATTAATCCAGTACACTCTTGAACTATCTGTTGGAATGCCACAACCAACTTTCAGTATGGTACTACAAGAAGTAATATCTTCTTTAATGAGACACATCAACAGATTCATATAGTATCCTACAAAATGAGATGTAGCCAATGTGAAGGGAGATTTGTATGCTTTGACTCACTTAACATATGTGCTAAGAGCTATTTAAACAGCACTTTTTGCCTTAGTGGCAACATTCGACAGAAAGCAAGTCTAATGCAATTTTCAAAACTTACATCTTTTTATTTAACAGAGAGGGAGATGTCATGTCTTGTGAGTCTGTATGATGGAATCTTTTTGGATCCTGTAAGACTTCGTAGAGTGATGACATACGTTTTAGAACATACTGAAATGAATGCAGGTTTAGAATGTGGAGTTTGCTGTTACACTTTGAAGAATAAAGATGTGTAAGCACAGCTCCTTCTGTGGAATATTCATTTGCGCATACCCAGGCTGGGGAGGATGCCACACTACCATACGAGAGAAAAGCAAACTGTTGCAAAGAAAGGCCACAATATGTAAAAGATGATTCACAATTATCGAAAAATAACTAAAATGTTGTTAGGAATGCACCAAATATATCAAGGATAATCTACTATTATGATAGAAAAAAATCAAATGCAACAATATACCAGAATCACAACATTTCGGGGTCATCATTACACTGCGAGCTCCAGTCAGTTCTCACTCGTCAAGCAGATATGCGCAAACACAGCAAGGCAAACACAGCAAGGCAAACACATAAGCGTATTTATAGGGACACACTCTCACACATGCTTACTCACACACAGACATGAATGCCCATATACGTAAGATCACTCACTCACGGCCACACATTCTCTCTCACATACAACTACACAAACATTCTGACTCTCTCCTCATCTTGTTGCCCCTTCCTCATTAACTTACTGGCTGTGGAGGTGTTCCGGGTTCCCAGCTCAGCAGGTGCAATGGGATGAGGGAGCTTCTGGTTCTACATCAAGCAGCCATATTGTGTTAGGGCTTATGATCCAGAGATCTGTGTCTGGCACCTCTTAGCCCCCTAACCCTTAAGAAGTGATTTAGGGCTGCAGTGGTTAGTGTTTTGCAACACAAACGTCCTCTGCATGGTCATGGATATGCACCCATGCCCTTAGTGTCCAACTGTACTGATGTCTGGATCCCTTATGCTGAAATGTGTTGTCATAGGTAAACACAGAGCAGGTGATTGCACCATGACCTATGCCTGACTTGTACTGCGAGGGGCGCCCAAAGCGCTACGTCATAGTGGTGGAAGACTACTGCCTTTACCAGGAGTTAAGCTGCACGAGCACATTGGTGGCATCATACTGTGTATGGATCAGTAGGCTTGAACAGGTCCTTTTTAACCTGTATAACTGGAGTGAGGCCTAGAGGTTCACTCATTTGTAAAATTCTGCTGCTGTGTCCTTAACTATTTACTGGCCTATATCAGTTTGTTGTGTAGTGCTGCTCAGTTCAGGAGTGGTGTATCTGCCTGGGTGTATGTGTGCCTGGGAGGGGAACCATAAGGGGATAATGCAGTACTGAGCAGTGCATGCATGGTGAGTGCATGTGCTCGGTGTATGTGTGCCTATGAGTGGTACAGCACATGGAGGATGCAGTGCTGGGCAGTGGATGCATGGTAAATGTCTGTGATGTATGTGTGTGTGCCTATGAGTGGTAAAATACTTAAAGGATACAGTGCTTTGCCGTGTGTGCAGGTTGTATACATGCACTGTGTGTATGTGTGCCTGTGCATGGTAGAACACATGGGGGGGCCTGGGTTCCATTTTAGGAGGGGAAGAAGAGAACTCCCACAGACAGATTTGTGCTTTGCTACATTCCTGGAAGCTGGGTGGGACACACAGTGGAGATAGGAGAACCAGGCTTCCCCTGTACACTTTAAAGGATCCTCTTTGATTCAGTGAGATGTCACAAAGAAAAGGCCTAGGCACAGCTCAAGAAAGAGATGGGGCTGATAAGAGATTCATAACGAGTAAGGCTGAGGCCCTAGGCTGACCTTTTGATACACATATCAATGTGGCTGACATCCGGTGTGTATTCTAGTCACTCCCTTGGCCTGTATTGTGGGGCTATCAGCTTTGGAGTTACTCCTGCTGTGACAGACTGCTTCCAAGAGGTAGCAGAGAGCAGAAGAGTGTGCACTTCAAAAGAAGCAGTCCCCCAATACAAACTTCAAAGCCTCAGGCCCTCATTACGAGTTTGGCGGTACTCGGACCGCCATGTTGGCGGTGGTGGTCGTACCTCCGACAGCCCTGCGGTAAAGACTGCCAAATTATGACCATGGCAGTCTTCCCAACAGTTTACAGCCAATACCCCACCAGTACCACCATTGTATCAGGCCGCCGCGGACAACGGCAGGCACCTTCAGACCTGCAGGGACCTTGTTTCCTCTAGACATATTACGAGGCTGCACACCGCCAGGGTTTCTGCCGCGGTCGCACCAAGACCCTAGCAGAAACCAACTCTATAAAAGGAAACCCTCACCTTCTGGAACACAAAACTCCCTGGAGCCGCCATGGAACCTGAACTCAAAGTCCTCCCACTGCTCCTGCTCATACAATGACTCCAGAACCAGCAATGGCGATGAAGAAAAAAACCTAAGTGCATCCACCTAGCACACTTTGGAGAGAAAGACACGAGTACACACCCACACATAACACACGTAGCCGGGATGCCTTGCGACGGACACATACACACATAACCACACACCCATCCGAGCACACACACACCTACATACACACGTACACACATACTAAACACACGCACACACAAACTACATACACCATGTCCAACACACACCAACCAGCACACACACAGCACTGCCAGCAACTCACACAACAACATCACAAACGCAACTACACATTTGCTTCGCCAATCACTCTCACTGCTCACCTCCACATGACAACACATGCATACAACAAGACATAAAAACACGACACAACCAATCAACATTATCACACAACCATACAAAGATCTATTTGTCACACCTTGCCCACACCACACACAACGCATAGGACATAGCCAACACCACACACACACATGCACACACAACAATCACACAAGGGCACACACCACCAACTTTACAGATGACAATACAAACTATACACAATTTGGTTACACACATGCAAGGAACAAACACAAACTTATCCAACACACAAAACACAGCAATGACAGCGGGACCAATGGCAGACCCACATACACACAAGCAGGACAAGCAAAACAGCTAGCACAACCAAAACACACACACACAAACCAAAGCCCACAAGCACTAAACACCCATGTAGAAAGAAAGGCAGGACAAGTATGTTACCAACAAAGCCAACAGCAGGTTGGCCTAGATATATTAAAATGGTATCAAATAAATAAGGTACCATGAACAAATATACATAAGGCCATTGGCCAGTCCAAACTCTGAGGTGCCCAAGGCACAAGTGGCACCTACCAGTGCCCCTACGTGTAGGGCCATCAAGGAGGCAGGCATGCACCTCAAGGATTGGGCGGGGATCTGGCCTTGGGCTTAGGAGAGGGGGCCCTTGGGCTTGGGCTTAGGTTTGGGAGGGGGATCCTTAGGACTGGGCTTGGGAGGGGTAGATTTCTTGGCAGGGGGCATGGGCACTCCCAGGAGGCTATGAGAGGATCTGGAGGTGGAAGGGCTAGACTTGGGGAGGGACACAGAGAGCTTGGGTGTCCCACGGGGTAGGAGAGGGGTAGGGAACAGAGAAAACTCTGAGAGGAAGACCTTTTTACAAATATGGGACGGTCATGGCAAAAGAGTTTAGGAGTGGAGGGAGAGGTTGTCAGATGTGTTGGTCTGGATGTCATGGGTGCAAGTGCATGCGTAGAATGCTTGTGGGTGCTGGGTTTATGTTGGGTGGGTGAGTGTGGGCGTTTAGGTGTTTTGGGGGGAGGAGGTGTTGGGAGATGGTGTGATGGATGGGCAACTGTTTGGGTGTTATCTGCAGGTATGGTATATGTGCTGCATGTGGGTATGTCTGTGGTTGTGGTGGCTGCGGATGTGGTGGCTGGGGTGGATGTCTGTGGGTCTGATATTGTGCTGACTGTGGGTAAGATGGGACTGGTGGCTGGATCCGTCAATGATGGTGTGGTGGCTGCAGGTATGTCTGGTGCAGTGTCTGTGAGGGAGGGTGGGTGGGGCGTCAGTGCAGGAAGTGGATGTTGGTGTGTCTGTAGGTGAGTGTTGCTTGTGTGCATGCCGGTGGTGGGTCTTGTGGTGCTCATGTTTGTCTGTGATACCCTTGTCTGTTGAGGTGGATGCATGCTTGTGTGTATGTGTGCTTTGGATGGGGAGAGCGGTTTGGGTTTGAGAAGAGGTAGTTGGAGGGGGGCTGTAGACAAAGGGACACTGGCTGCCATCATAGAGGAGGCCAGAGCCTGAAAGGATCTCTGGAGGCCAGCCACGGCACTGTGAATGCCCTCCAGGAACGCATTGGTCTGTTGTACTTGAGCTGCCAGTCCCTGGAAGGCATTCACAAGGGTTGACTGACCTACAGAGATGAACCTCAGAAGGTCAATAGCCTCCTCACGGAGGGCAGCAGGGCTGACTGCGTCCAGGGTAGAGGTGCCTGCAGTGAAGGAGACACCCACCCTCCTGGGTGAGCGGGCACAGGCAATCGGGTGAGGAGCTATAGGGAGCGCGGTGGTAGTAAAGGGAGCGGCAGACAAAGATGGTTTTGGGGTGGTCCTAGATGGGTCGGTCACCGCCAGGGAGTGTCCACTGGAGGAGGATTCTGATGATAAGCTGTTGGATCCGGTCTCCCCCGTGGCACTCCCCTTGCCCTCTGTCCCCCTGGGTCCCTCTGTGTTGGTGGTATCACATTCCCGGGTCCCGTGGGCTGCTGCTTCCCCACTCACCTGTGCCTCTTCTCCTTCGCCAGATGATGCTGATGCACACAATGAGAGAGAGAGAGGGAGATAGGACCCAAATGGTTAACATACATCTCCCATTGACACAGGTGCACATGTATATCTGTCACATGCATATCATGGCTAGGCAATCTCATTTGCAAAGACTCATTACCTACATTATGTCATGAAATGTCATGACTACCCACACCTGTCTGCCAACTCTCACACCTACAGCAATACCTAAGCAGGACTGCACTACTAGACTCGTCCCCAGGGTGCCGACCAATGCCCTCTTACGCTGGCACAGCATGCCCTGGATGCACTATCAATACTATGCCTGAATACACATTTACCTCTCCATTGCCCTATCACCCATTGGATGTGCAGCTGACACAACAAAACACTGCAGTCCTCTACAGTGACAACACCTGATTATTCCATGCCCTTGCAATATGTCCATTACAGTGTAGACAACTCCCTACCTGGGCACACACATCACCTACCTGTCCTTATACATGGCTGGCCACTCAGTATAGTGATGCCATTATGGAGGACAATTCAGATTTAGCCAATACCAGTCAGACCCCCAAGAACTTCACATCAGATGTGTACTATGTGAATGTGGGTTTAGCCATGTGGGTAGTCAGACCCTATCACAGAGCCAGAGCTACTGACACAAGACACATATATCACTACTCAGCATACTGCTAAGTGCATTTACAATGGGCCATGTACCACTGGAACAGACATACCACATCATGGCCCACTTCCCATGCCACCACACGTGCTGTTACACCAGTTGAACTACACACCATGACAACTCCACCCTCATACACACCATACAACAATTGGCTAAATCTCTCACTTAGCCTAGACAACAGACATCTCAGGAGGTAAATATCTGCATGCCTTAGGCACATATGGACCTACACCACTGCCAGTACACCTAAGGCACATTCCACTACCACATAAGCAGCCTGAGGAGACTGATAGCAACATTTCTGTCACATCAACATGCCATGTGTCATGCAATACCCAAACCACTCCTAATCTGCCACAACCTAATAGCCAAGCCAAGCTTTAAGAGTCACATGCCATCTGAAGTGCCCCCAACTATCCATGTAGACATGATGTAGGCAGTCATTCAGCAATGCAGCAGAGGACAAGCTAGAGCTTTGTAATACATGCCATATACACACCATGGTGACAAACCAGGGATCTCCGAGGGCACTTACCACCACCAGTACCAACCCATGGTTTGGAAGGCCACATCCCCATAAGTATTCCTCCTAGAAATGCAACATATGTGCAATCAGACCTCATCAAATCTACATGTATCAGTATTCCAGGATGCCTACCTACAGATACCCTACAGTAAGCAGATCACCTATGTATGCCTAGTCAGTTCTCAGGCCTGTACTCCTGTCCCATGAAGGCCAGTTCTGTGGTGGTAATGTAATTCCAGCCCTGCAATCTGTCTATACTAGAAACAGTACATGATTTACATAGTCCCAGTGATGGAAGGAGAGTCACACAGTTGCATATACAGGCAGCCTACACAGATGGCAGTGGACTGACACCTCAGAGCCACTAATGCAATGGGATGGAGCTCCTCATACACAATGCTTAGGGTGCTACTGACAATCACATCCATTGTATGACATGTGCCTCAGTGCATCTCCACATTACAGATTTGGAAGGTATGGAACAGGGAGATGTAAATTCACTAACAGTAAAGCACGGGGACAAATCTACAAAATATGCTCTACCAGGGTGCCTATTGCCAGTTTCCAAATGTTGTTGCACATGTAGCATTAACTACGATGTCACTTTGCCAGCATTGAGGCACCCAATCCCAATTCAGGCCAGCCAAGTCCCAGGATACAGTCAGTACTCACCCCCTTGTGGCTGCTGGGCTGCCCTCAAAGTCCCATCCACCTCAGGGTAGGCCACAGCTAAAATGCAGGGCATTAGGGGGGTCAGGGTCTGACGGGCACCCCTCCCTTGTTGGGAGGACATCCCCAGCTGGGCCTCCGCGGTCTTCCGGGCCAAGTGCCTCACAGCTGTTACGATCACCTACGGCCATGACGACATATGCAGACAGACTTAGGTCACTTCCAACTGTCCAGTGCTGCAGGACAGGCGGCTGCCATTTTATGCACATATCATGACTTAATGCAGCAAATTAAATGTGCCACACACCTTTTTCAGCAGAATACAGAGTAGGACTCAGTTGTGACATCATGGGTTGGCACATACATGTGACATGCATGACACAGTGACCTTATGGGGCTGGTTGCCTAATGACCAGCATGTCCAGATACTCGTTGGCTGATTTGCGCTGTCATCGTATAAGTATATGGCATGACTACATACATGCTCAGTGCAGGACAGGTCAGTGTACTACATATGGAACATGACACATGTGATGTATGTCACAAACTACTGATCATGAGCAGCAATGTGCATCAAGGGTGGAGTCCACGCCGCTTCATCATGCCCAATATAGTACGTGTCAGCAATGTGGGGCATGTCTAAGTGTGAGGTGTGTGCAATTTTGATATGTTCTGCTAACATGTGGTGTGCATATCACATTGTACAATCTCTCTTCTCCATCCTAGATAGCCTGTCATGAGGATATTAAGACATGCACCAGTGTACCATCCGCTCGTGGACCTTGGAACCCTGGAGGAGAGGCATATAATTCAGACCTATCGCCTGAATCGTCAGACACTCATGGATCTCTGTACTCAGTTGGCGCCAGATCTATTGCCTGCCATACATAATCCCTATGCCATCCTGCCCACAGTTCAAGTCCTGTTAGTGCTGCACTTTCTTGCCACAGGATCCAGGTTACAGTGGGCTTAGCAACAGGGATGTCACAGTCCATGTTCAGTCGTGTGTTGAAGGATGTACTGTGTGCCTTTTTGAAACACCTGGACAGCTACATAGGGTTTCCCCAATGAGGGGATTTGGCCTATGTGAAGGCTGACTTCTATGATGTGGGACACATCCTTCATGTGACAGGGGCCATAGATGGCACCCATACACCCTTGGTCCCTCCCAGTGCCAATGAACAGGTGTTCAGAAACTGGAAAAACTGCCACTCCACTGATGTGCAGGTGGTGTATGTGGCAGACCAGTACATCTCTCAATTGACAGCCAGGTTTCCTGGATCTGTGCATGACTCCTACATTCTGAGGAACAGCAATGTCCCATACATGATGGCACGTCTACAGAGGGAGAGGGCTTGGATCTTTGGTATGTAAGCATTTGGATGTGTGTCCATGTTATGGCACCTGTGATCACAATATTCCCTGTTGCTGTACCTATCCTGTAAAAAGGTCCTATCTCTGTGCACACGAGTGACTCTGGCTATCCTAACCTTCCCTGGCTGTTGACACCAATGAGCTACCCTTCTACTAAAGGAGAACACCATTTCAATGAGGCCCACAGCAGGACAAGGCATGTAATAGACAGGACATTTGGCCTCTTAAAGGGCAGATTCGGGTGCCTGCACATCTCTGGAGGTGCCCTCCTCTATACACCCCAAAAGGTATTCCAGATCATAGTTGCCTGCTGCATGCTCCATAACCTAGCCCTGAGACATCAGATACCCTTACTAGCTGATGAGGAGGCTGCTGGACCAGTGGCCGATGAAGCAGAAATGGAAATGGACGAGGAGGCAGATGAGGAAAGTGCAGCTGACTCAAGGGCTGAGCTCATCAATCTGTACTTCCAGTAACATGCAGGCATGTTGTCTGTGTATTTACATGTCTAGTATTTCAAAGTACTTTGGTGTCAATGATCCTCCTGATTTGGATAATCAGTTGTGGTGTAATGTGTTCCTATCCCTACGTGTGTTTTCTGGAAGGTAACTGACTGCATGTAAGGTGCTGGGTTGAAATGTCTCATCTCTAACATGTGTACGCTATGCAGGTTGCAAGAATCACATCTCCTATGGACAAGTCTGTATTTTGCTATGTGTCCTGCATTCTCCTGTTCTCATGTCATTCCAGCAACTGACTGTGCATTATTATCTTTGTCACTCCTACCTCTTACTTGAGCCATTCATGTTCAATATCCTTTGATTACTGTTCACAGAGTGGTGTTTTGTACATGAGAGGTGCCATCTACAGAGTTTTGTTGATGTATGTCCAGCGACTGGTGATGAGGAAGTGTAATCTGTATTGCCCTGTTTAGTTGCTTCCTACTATATGCCTTGTGTGGCACCATGCCTACTATCCTGATGGTAGTCTCTGTGGTGGTCTTTTTGAAGGCTGGATAAGTGGATTTATTCTGGATTGTGGCAAGACTAGTGACTCCCTTACATCAGCCCTGGCACATATCTGTTGAATTGTGTCTGCTGCAGAGGATGCCTCCCTCCACAGTCCATTTCACTGCCTGTTGGATTGTGGCCCACCATATTGACAATTTGGTAAATATACAGTTGTATCTGTAAAAACAAAGACACATATGCAGTAGCTGTGATCTATAGTGTTTATTGTGAATAGAGTGGCAAACAGGTGATGATTGGGGCCATACTAAATGAAATCTTAAGAGTAGGTGGCACAGCTGTAGGTAGCACAGGTCAAGTGTCCATGGGCCATATGAAAATGGAGTAATGTCATTAAACAGTCAACAGTGTGTCTCAGTGGCCCACAAGGGAGAGTAATCAGAGGAGGTCACTTCCTGGCAGTGGGTTTGGTCTTGGCATCTGCTCCAGCCAGATGGCTGGATGGAGGAGTTATGCCTGAGGCCTGTGCTTCCTCTGGCAGGGCCCCCATTCCACCAGCAGCCGCAGATGTAGAAGGCTCAGGTGTGATGTGGCTAGTGGAAGGGGCCTGCTGGTGGGTGTAGGAAGCACCCAGGGGGATGTTAATGTCCCTGAGCACCCCTACAAAGGAGGCCATGGTGGCATTATGTGCCTGCCACTGCTGCATGACCTTCAGGTGGTATTCCCTCTGCAGCTTCGGGCTTTCCCCCAGCATGAATGTTATCTGGACCATCCTATCCTGGAATAGTTGATATGCTTCCAGGACTTTGGAAATGGCTTCCTGGTCAGAAGCCTCCCTTGGCTTCCCCGTCCCGTGACCCACAGGTTCCCTCCATGTCCTCTACCCCCATGGGCCTGTGCCCCTGGCACAGTGTGCCCACTCCCAGTTTCACCATGACCTTCATTGTATTGGGTGTAAAGGTTGACTCAGGTCCCAGTACTGTGAGGCATACAATTGATTGAACAGTCCTTGGGGCACAGGTTTGGGGACGTGTGTCAGGTGTGGAGTCTTCGAAATGTCCAATGTGGTGTCGTGTTCTGACATGAGTGTGTTCTGACCACGGCGGTTCAGACCACCAATGGTTTTCCGCCATGGAAGGACCGCTGTGCTGATTTGTGGATCGTAATATGGTTTGCGGAAAGTTGTCGGCGTGGCGGTGCTGGTGTTGGAAGCGCATCTTTCCCGTCTGCCAGTTCCCTGGTGGTGTCAGATTTCTGGCTGTTTTTTGGCAGTCTTCATTGTGGACTTTTGATATGGCGGGCGGGATACTGCCAACACTGCTGGTCTTTTGGCGGCCGCCACCGCAGTGGTCTTGCCAAAAGGCCGCCAAACTCGTAATGAGGGCCTCATACTCTAAATTACATTTGGTGTTTGGAAATGAACTATAAGAAGGGGAGCTTGAGACCCCAAAAAGTCACACCTGCCAGGCAGCCGTACGGGCTATGTGAGGAGGGGAAAGACTGCAAGACTTCTGCCTATGACCATGAATGGGAGCCAAAGCCTGCTAGGCTCCTTTCTGGGTGAGAAGACACTACCTAGGGAATCCAAGACCACCTGCCCTGCAGCCTGGAGCACCAGCTCCTGCCTGTTTGCCAAGACCAGTGTGCGTGTGAGGAAGAAAAGAGTGTTGGAGGGAGAGAGGTCCAGTGGGGAGCCCTGTTGAGGGGACTCCTTTTGCCAGGTGTGAGGAGAGAGCTGCTGCCCTGAATGGGTCATTCATTGCCCATGTGCAGAATGAAGTCAGTGACTTTTGTATGTCAGAGGAGGATCACCATGAATTGACACTTGTGACGATCGGACCAGAGCCTGTGTGTAGTGGGACAGTGGCAACCAAGTGTGTCTGGAAGGGCCGTCTTGAGAAGCTTGCTGTGAAGTAAGGGCCATCGCCAGAGTACCGGAGTGGACCATGACCCTATTTGCCAGGAGCAGCTGCTGCCAAGGACTTCACTGTCCTGATCAGGCTGGAGCCCATGTACTGTGAGGATGCAGTGAGACCCGTCTGCAGAGGAGGTCACAGGGACCAGCAATCAGTGCACCGCACTGCTCCATATCTACAAACTGACGCGTTGGGCCCAATACGTCATTTTGTAAAGGTCTGCGTCACATCATACTTGAACCAGGTATAATGTATGCAGGGTATGCGTTCCCACGTTAAAAGCCACGCAGGACTGACACAGCAAAATTTACAACATTTCACTGCGACACTCTGCGACTTCACTGCATCAAAAGTCTTATGCCTGCTCAGACCAGGTGCAAAGTTTGACACAGGGCTTTTAACGTAGGACTCTCCTCTGTGTTCTGACGCATTGCTGGAGTTGCTTCAGTTTTACTAAGCAACTCCAGCAATGCAACACTTTAGCACCAACAGATGTGTCAGAATTTCGGATGCATCCGTGAAAACCTGCGCCATCGAGCTCTGTATTGTAATTACAGTGCATCCATGTCGTCATTGGGGCATTTGCGGCAGGTGCAAGAAATGTGATGCATTCATGCCAATGAGCTACTTTTTGTAAATGAGGCCCTAAGTATCATAACCCCACCCCCAATTGCAGGAGGAACCAGTCTGATTTCTGGCCAGGGAGACTGGGGGGAACTTGCTGCTAATTAGCACTGCAGCACTGAAACACTGTTGGCATTAAGAACAGAGACATAGTGGACCCTTGAGACTCAAACGACTAGAAATCCTTGATTTTGCCAACAGTAAATGGGGTAAACCCACTATCATTAATGTGAAGAGGAAGTGGGAAAGGGAATTGCCAAGGAAACACTAGAACCTTAACCTCAGTGGGATTGTGGAGTAGTTTGTGAACGTCGTAGTTTTCCTATGTGTGGGTAGCAGTAGAAATAAAATACTTCTCTTTTGTCATAAAAGTGAGTATTTGACTGGATAATGGTTTGTTGCTGCTGCTGTGTACTTCTGTTTATTCCCCTGTATCTACACGTCCCCTGAAAAGACTCACTAAGTGAAAACAGTCACATCTACGTTTTTCAAAATGTTGGCATTTTGAACTCAGTAATTTACACACTTAGAAAACTTTGAAGCAGATCATCACTACAATGATTTGCATGCTCAAAAAAAAGAGAATAAACCACAAGTATATTCTATAATTTATCTATATTTTCAGTCATTTGCATACACAAATATCAGTTCACATTACTGTTACAGCGATTTGCACACTTGTGAAGTGCACACATTTTCAGTGATTTTTCCCACTTAAAAACATCTGTGCAAGTCATTATTACAGCAGTCTGCACGTTTTGTGAACTGAAACCAAATTCATATTAACAATAAATTGCTTGTATATTTTTATTAGCAGCTATACATTGGTTGAGTGCATGTGACAGTGTTGTGCACGCTATTGTTGTCAAATATAGTTTTTTTTTCTTTTCTGCTCAGTTTGGAGTAGCATTCTTACAATATACAGAATGTATCACCTCCTGCACCATTTTCTTCAGGAGCGTGGTGATCCACCTCTAGGATGGAAGTTGTCATTGAGATTTTTCACAGCATACATAGGAGCTATTGACAGGTAGAGATTCAGACCTGAAAGAAAAAAAAGTTTGATATATTATTATTATTATTTAGGAGTAGAAGGTCAAAATGTTTTTGATCACTTACCTGCAAATGAACCCTCAGAGTTTGAAGATCCTAAAGAATTTGAAGTAGCTATAGCTCAGCTGGACAAATATTTTACAAAAGCTTAAAACATTTTACATGTACAAAAACCCAATGAAATTATCAATATTTTTATTGTAGCTTTGTAAGTATTGACTGCGAAATGTGAATTTGAGAACTTCACCTCGTAGTTATTCAGAGATCATTTGACTACTAGATGTCATTCTAAAATAAAACAAGAAAGGCTGTTGACCTGTAAATATCCATCATTAGATAAAGCTGTTGACATTGCAAAAAGCATAGTGTTCGTAGGAAGATGCAAAGCAGCGGCAAGTGTCTTTATCGAATACTACTATGTCACCGGTCTTAACTAATACATTGTCTTCAACTCAAAGAAGTGATAATAAGAAACAGAACTTCACAGGTGGTGGTAAATCTAATGTTCAAGCCAAGGTCACACAAAAAGTCAGTTGTTACAGTGTGTGGTTCTCTGTAACATGTTTAATCATTCAAGAATTGCTGAGCTGTAGATCAACAATGTAGAAGGTGTGGACAGATGCGACAGGGGAGCAAAAAGAAACAGTGTTCGATGTGTGCTAAATACAAGTGAAGACCATGAGTGTGACAAAGAGAATGGTAACACAGAGTATGCATTAGTAGGTGAAAAACAGAAGCACAGAATAGTAAAATGATTGTGGATCTTCATATTGAAGTTTTAATTGATGAGGTACAGATCAAACCTTTAATAGACAAGGGTGCATGCATTACTATTGTTTCTCAAGAAAAATTCAATAAATTGTGGAATAAAAAATGTTGCACCCTTTTGAATGTGTTAGTAGTAGTCTTTGAAGAGAGCAGAATTGATCTTAAGTATTTTGGGGCTTCCATTGGAGTTATAGGTGAAGTCATTGAAGGAATGGTTAGTGCTGCTAGAAAATTTATCAATGTCCTCAGATAGGTAAACAGAGCAGCATTAAATTTAACCATTAAACCAGGATGGGACAAACCTGCTTTTATTGATAGGAGAGAGGTAAAGTCACGTCAGAGTACTGGTGATGTCAAAGAGGGTTGGGGGAAGAAATTTTAGAATGTATCTCAAGACTGTCTAGGGAAAACCACAGATTTTACAGACAGTATTAAAGTTAAGCAAAATGCAGTACATGTTAACCACAAATTGTGTGATATACCACTGAGTGTTAGGAAAGAATTATCAAAGGTGTTGAAAGATGTATTTGAAAAAGCCATTATTGAATGGGTTGAAGCAACATTTTGGCTAACTTCTATAGTCTCAACGAAGAAACAAACAGGAGATTTAAGAATGTGTGTTGATTTAAGAAGCTGTTCAGTCTCACCATCTAATAGGAATTTTTACCCATGATAAAGTATTTCGGTTTTGCAGATTACCTTTTCGTCCAGCATCAGCAGCAGCTGTTTTTCAGAGGCTAATGTCAGATATGTTTCAGGACAATGCTCATGTAGTTGCTTTTCAGGACAATATGCTAGTTTTCTCCAAAAGTGATATAGAACATGATATCTTTTAGGGCAAGGTTTTGAGCATTCAAGAGAAGAGGGGGTGTAACATTAAAAAAGAACAAATGTGCCTTCAAAAGTAGGGAGATAGAATATTAAGGACACATTGTATCCGAGCAAGGCATCAAACCCAAACCTAGTTTAGTTAAAAGCATTGTGGAGGCCCCGGCTCCAGGGGAATGAAGAACAATTCATGTTTTTCTTACTCATGTGTGAACTTTATGCAAAACCATTGAAAGATGTTGCCAAGAACACTGAATGTTTCAGATCACTCTTAAAAACCAGGCCCTGTAGTCAAATGGTCAAATGAATGTGAGGTGATGTTTCAAAATAAAAAAATAAAACAAATTATCAAGGCACTAGTATTGCAACCATTTGTGGAAGGGGGGAAGACCATTGTGACAGTAGCCACTTGTGAGTATGGTTTAGGGGCTATATTATCACAAAGTGAAGGCATACATGAAAACACTATAGGGTTTGCTTCAAGGACTTTATGACAAGTGGTGCATAAATATTTGGTAAATGAGAAATAACTTCTTGATAGCACGTAGAAAAATTTAACTAATATCTGTGGGGAAGTGAAACATTCAACATCCCACATAGCAAGATTGTCTGCTAAACATTTGGAATTCACATTCACAATTGAGTATATTCTGGGAGGGAAGAACTGTAGAGCAGACTGTTTGTCTAGAGTACCAATTGAGCAATGTGGAGAACAAGAATGAAGAGTGTTTGTGACTTGCATCAATGCTATTAATGTGTTTATTGAAGAAAAGGAGTGGGTGGATGCAGTGAGTAATAATACAATTTTAAATGAAGTAATGACTTTAATTAAAAAGGGATGGCCCAAAGAGAACAAATTGTCAGAAGACTTGAAAATGTTCTGGAAAGTATCAGATGAGTTATCCTTTGAAGGTGAAAACGTAGTGTGGGGGAAGACATTAGTACCACCTGTATGTTTTAGACAAAGGATAATTCCTACAGATCATAATGGTCATTTTGGATCTATCATTACCAGAAGTAAAGTAAGGAACAAATTTTGGTGGCCAAGAATGGAGGTGTAAATTGATGAGCATGTCAAGACAGGTGTAAGATGCAATAGGAATGATAAAGTTTTAGTCACTAAAGGAGTAATTGGCTTTTTTGGTCTTTCACCAAGCGGAGCATTGCAGAAATTGAGGGTTGATGGGGATGATTTCTAAGGACCTCTTCCTATCTTGCCCCATAACATGAAATATTTCACTGTTATAACTGATCATTTATTCAGGTAGGTTAAAACCCATTGGGTTTCCTACTACTAGAAGTGTAATTAATTGTCTTAAGAAAATTGTTACCCAAGAAGGTTTGCCAAGGGAAATTTTAACTTCTAATAGAGTACAATTTGTTTCATAAGAAATGGTTCAGTTTCTAGTTAAATGTGGGATTATAATACATTAAACCTCCTTTGTATCACCCACAAAGTAATGGCAAAGTTGAGTGTTTTAACAAGGCGTTAATCAAGTGTATTCAAGCAGGACACAGGAACAACATGTGTGTTAATCAAGCAGTCCAGGACCTGGTGTGGTCTTAGCGCACTACACAGCAGGTAGCTACCTCTAAGAGCCTATGGAACTCATATGAGGAAGAAAAGCATCAACTGAGTTAGTTAACAGTTTGAATATGTTATCTTGAAGTTTTGTAATGTATTTTGAATATTTTGTCTTAAATATTTAAATTTTGCTTAATTTTGGCATCCTGTTTAAAGGGTGGAGAAGTGTGATGATGCCACTGGAGGAGTCTGGAACAGGGAATGTGTGATGTACATGTGTTCCATGCCTCTCCTTGGCAGTTGCTTTCTGTGCCCTTTTGTACTAGACGTGCCTGTCATATTCTCTACAATAAACATTAACCTGTATTTCAAGAAGCATGGAACAATATCATGTTAAGTCATCCACTGGAAATGCCTTCTTTCTATGACGAGTCAATCCCTAATGCAGCATTACACACCAAATATTCTCCTTTGCTCCTGAGCTCTAGAAAATAATTGAGAGCTCCTTCCTTCAAGGATCACTTTATCATGACTGTCAATTCTGCTACTGAGGCACCTCTCGCCCCAACTTAAAATGTACCTCTTCCTAATACCCAAGTCCTAATAGAGAAAATGAGATTCAGGTAGAGCAGGGACAAGGCTGTGGAGAGAGGGGAAAGATAGGGTCAAAGTCTGGGATGGGATAGACGCGGATGTCAAAGCACCTACAGGCAGGCTGTGATTAATAAAGCACCTTGCAAGAGGAGGGGACAAAGTGTGATTCAGCTTCCTGTACAGCAGCGAAAGTACACTTTTGTCAGAGCAAAGGTATTTCATACAATTGAATACTCCTTGCAGTCTAATCCAGAGACTGTACTATTTGTGGTGTACCTCTTTTCATTAATCACTGCTTCCATCTGGCGTTTTTAAAATTGTCTTATCAGAATGCCTGACTGCCCGGTTTATGCTAGCCTCACAATGGAATTTTATTTATAAAAGTTGGCCAGTTAACTGCAGACAACAAAAACGGCTGTCCAGCGGAATTACAGCAAGTGCTTTCTTTGTCTTTGGAAGACTGATAATCAAAATGCTAGCTTGGTGAAGTACTGGAAAAACAGTTGCTGTTTTGTGACCTCATGCAGCATCTACTGTGGAGACTTAATGGTTTTCACTCACATGCGCAGTTACCTGCAGGTGAATCTAGGAGCTATGCAAGTACTGCTGAGGAGGCCGGAATGACCCCTTTTGAGAAACACCAAGTCTACGAGGAGGAAAGCACTGAACATAATTCAATTTGTCTCTAAATTGAAGGCATGGAGACAAGTCATCGGCTAAGCCTCAGTCGGTATTTCACAGAGAAAGAACATCTTTTCAGTCAATGTGTAGTCCTGAAATTCTTGGTGAGCTTTATTCCCATTGTTTGTTTCCAACGTTGACTCATTGACACAAAGTACTGCGCCAATAGGTCTAGCTACAAAGGAATATTGTATGGTAATGTGAAGCATTACGAGTAAATAGCATGGGAATAGATATGCATTTGTGTGGAGGCAAAGACATGTAAAATAATATTAGAGGTTAATGCGTCAGGTGAGAGGTGCACTGTCAAACTAGATCTAAAAACCATGTAAGATAATGACTGCCCTCCTCCCATCTGTGCTGCTGCTAGAGGAAAATAACATAGATGATCAAGTATCGAAGACACCTTAATAGCATTCCAATGTCATGTGCTTGCCCCTGAAAATTTAAGCTTAGGCAGCTGGATAAATATACAAAATGATCACACCTGCGTAGAGGGCAATCACTTATTTTGTGGAAGCACACAACTTCTGCCCAATCAAAACATGTACTCCTGGACTCCAGCATGTGGGCAGAGCCAAAACCCCTCTCTAGTGATGCTCACACAATTGTCTGGTGACAGCTGAGCTGTCAAGCCATACCATAAAAACGTAAAGGAAGCCTTGAGACTGATGCTCATGTAACAATGAGGGTATTTGATGCTTTAAACATGGCCTAAGGCAGCCTGTTGGGAATTACCATTACTGAACAAAATGAGACCCGATTAGAAAAGACAAATTTTGCAGGCCCTATCAACATGTCAGCTCAAAGTTCAGTTTCACAGGCATTGCAGCTGTGACGTGAGCTCTTACAAGATAGCTGAAGCAACTAACATCCTCCCAGTGCATGGCAGATATCTTGTGGGGGATTGTTCAAGGCACACATACCCATGTTAATTGCAGACATTACCATTTTCCTTATCCATATTTTTGAATGAAGGATGGTAAGGGTGACTTTTTCATGCCTTTTTTCCTAAGTAATCCTTAGGCAGTGCAGGGGGATCACACAGTGCTTAATTTGAGCTGGTGGTTGCCAGTGGGGGCCATGGGCACTTATTTTAGGGAACAGCACTTATTATTGTGCAGCATATATATACTGAGAGCAAGAGAGGGAAAAACACACAGACCTGAAAGAAGGAAGGAGAGAAAGATGGCAAACCTGTCATAAAGGAAGAAAGCAGAAACCTGCAAGAGTGAGATAAAGGGGCAGGGAGTGTCTGGTAGTTGATTAAAGAGGGATTAGAAGGCCCTCGTTCCAGGAATAGGCCTTGGGTAAGTTTAGATGGGTCAATGCAGGCCCAATTCTTGTTTTTTCTAGAGGTATTACACAAGCCCTAGATTTACATTAAATCTTCATCCAAGCAGGCATACAAAGCATATACAGAGTTATTTGACAGTATGAGCTCATGTCTATACTCGTCAGCCCCAACCATCATATTTTTCAGGAGCAAACAAAATGTACTAGCGGAGCACAACAACTTTTTTCCTTTCTTTCTTTCTTTTTTCTAAAGTATTGATAATCAAAAAGTCTAAAAAGTCAAATATGACTATATAATTAGTAAATTGTGATACACTGCCCACAATCCATATACATTCATATATTATTAACCTCAAGCAATGTAGGTTCTCATAATTTTATATATTGAAAATATTTATTTCAAAAATTGGTGACAATAATAAATAACATACAACACTAAGGCGGTCTACCGCCGCCCACCTGGCGGGAACCGCCGAATGACCGCACCGCGGTCAAAAGACCGCGGCGGTCATTCTGGCTTTCCCGCTGGGCCGGCGGGCGACCGCCAAGAGGCCGCCCGCTGGACCAGCGGGAAAGACCCAGCAACGATGAAGCCGGCTCCGAATGGAGCCGGCGGAGTTGCTGGGGTGCGACGGGTGCAGTGGCACCCGTCGCGATTTTCAGTGTCTGCAAAGCAGACACTGAAAATCATTATGGGGCCCTGTTAGAGGGCCCCTGCACTGCCCATGCCAGTGGCATGGGCAGTGCACGGGCCCCCAGGGGCCCCATGACACCCGTTCCCGCCATCCTGTTCCTGGCGGTAAAAACCACCAGGAACGGGATGGCGGGAAGGGGGTCGGAATCCCCATGGCGGCGCTGCAAGCAGCGCCACCATGGAGGATTCCCTGGGCCAGGGGAAAACCGGCGGGAAACCGCCGGTTCCCCTTTTCTGACCGCGGCTTTACCGCCGCGGTCAGAATGGCCCAGGAAGCACCGCCAACCTGTTGGCGGTGCTTCCGCGGTCCCCGGCCCTAGCGGTCCATGACCCCCATAATGTAAATAGATACAATAAAAGTCCATAATCTAACACAGAAATAAACTATGAGTCAAAGGACCGGATTATATTTTGTCGAATCCACATGTAACATCAGCCGACACGTGTTTCGTCCACACATTGGACTTCTTCAAGGCTGATAAATCATAATTCAAAAATATTACATTAATAATTTAAAAATACAAAATCTGAAAAACAACTCCAAAGACTAAAGAAAGGATCACAGTTAGTCAACCTGCACGAAAAGTGTGTTGGAAATAGAAAAAGTGCCATGGAGAACCTACATCCCAAATTAGTCTTTGAGATTAATAAAATGATATAGTAAGTATGAATGATAGGGATGAAATTTGATATGAATGTGAAGGTGAGTCACTATTTTTAAGTATAAAAGAGAGACCTATGTAACCCCCAAAAAGAGTTTTGAAGGGAAAGTACCTTAATCTCTCCATTTACCACTTGTATCTCCAAATGATATTCAAATCTCTAAATGACAGAGAAACAGGGGAAGAGATCCAATCATCAACTGTCAAACTGTAGACCATATGTGTTACCTATATTCAAAATCTGGTACCCCACTAACCTTGGTATTGTCCGCACTAAGCTTGTTCATTGTACAAAAAAACCGCAACTGATTTTCATTTTTTTGATAATATAATTTTAGTTCATCAGCTTATAGTTGGTCCCACAAATAAATGAAAAGAACATGTATGCACATATTAGTAGCTGATACAGGCCATGTTATGGCCTTTATTTATCATATCCTTCTTATCAAAGGAACCGTAATCCAATCTAAGCAAAATATCTAAATGTCACGTTAACATGAAACCTGATTCCCTACAAAGTACAATTTAACTCCATATAGATACATCACGTCACAAATGAAACTAACCTCTATATGTTGTTCAGAGTGCTTGGCCATAACAATGTCAGGCCACAAATAGAAAGTCACATAAGAAAATGTATCGCCGATATTAAATAAAGTCATGATATGAGAGAGAATATTCAAACCTGAATCAATATCAAAGGTATAATAAAGTCAGAAAACCATATCCAAAAGAATATGGGGGTCATTACAACATCGGCGGTAAAAGACGCTTACCGCCGTGCAGAAGACCGCCAATACACGCCACGGCCGCGGAATTCCGCCACAGCTATTATGACACACATCTCGGAATCCGCCAAAATTCAGACACCCACACAAGTCCGCCACAACAAAGGTCAGTGTAAAACTGGCGAAAACAAAACCTCCACCTCCACGCCAACAGAAACACGCCCATGCTATTACGACCCACGAATCCACGCGGCAGTCTTTCAACCGCGGTATTCCATTGGCGGTATACACCGCCGCGCTCAAAATACTCACACATCTCCAAAACACCGCCACATTGGACAATTCCAAATACACACACCTGATACACATACAAACACCACTCCCACATACCCAACACAACATAAAACACACATCACCCACAAACCCCTACGACAGTGGTTCCCAAACATTTTCGACCCACGGCTCCCTTGATCTATTGGCCACTGGCTGCGGCTCCCCATTATGTTACTTTTTGTTGGCGGGTGGGGGATGTAAGCCTGGCCTATGGAGTACATCCATTTTTCTCCCTGAAAAGAATTGGGATGACGCCAATGAAGGTATTGTAATTCTATATATAACTGTAAAAAATAAAAATGTAACAGTTGTTTAATTACAGCATGCATAGGGTTTTTTAGTAAGGGGAAAATATTGGTTGACGTAACCCTAGTAAAATGGGCAGGTCTCATTTTTATGTAGTTATAACATAACTGTTTAAATATTGTGAAATGTAGAATCCCTTTAGTTGTGTTTAACCACCAGAGGGCGCTCAAGGACAAAATTAAAAAAGAGCTGCTACAACTGAGTAGTTTTATTTTGTACCAACTGGCCCAAGGGCTATAAATAGCTCAGTGGTTCCCAAACTGTGTGCGGCGCCCCTGGCTAGTTTTGATGGCGCACCAGCGAGCCGCGGCGCACAGATTGGGAACCACTGCCCTACGACCACAAGTCACGACCGAAGGCCAGAGAGACAAACAGCACAACAACTGAGAACCCCACCACACAGAGGCACACAACACCATCACCCATACAACATTACACGCACAATACACCACACCACACAACACTGACACCACCCCACACATCACCCACACCACCCCATGTCACGCCAAAGACACCCCCAGTTTTCCGAGGAGGAGCTCAGGGTCATGGTGGAGGAAATCCTACGGGTAGAGCCACAGCTATTTGGCTCACAGGTGCAGCACACATCCATAGCCAGGAAGATGGAGCTATGGCGCAGAATAGTCGACAGGGTAAACGCAGTGGGACAGCATCCAAGAAATAGGGAGGACATCAGGAAGAGGTGGAACGAATACGGGGAAGGTGTGTTCAGTGGTATCCAGGCACAACATTGCGGTTCACCGGACTGGCGGCAGACCCCCACCTCCTCCCCCACAACTAACAACATGGGAGGAGCAAGTCTGGACCATCATGCATCCAGAGGGCCTCAGAGGAGTCGGTGGAGGAATGGACACTGGTAAGTCAAATCTTAACTATCATATCCCCCACCCTACCTGCATGCCATCACACACCCCCACCCCCTCCCCTATCACTACAACTCCTCACTAATGTACTAATAACACAAACCACCCATCCCAACACCAAGCCCTGCATGACACAACTAAGCATGGTCACCCAGCACTAAAGCATGCTCACTGCACATACCCATAACACCCCCCTACCATCATCAAACTAACCCATACACAGGAATGCCTGCACTGGGGTACACACACACCCACCCATTGCACACAATTACACACACACATGCAATAATCTTGATCTTATGTACCTGCAGGACCACTAAGGAACGTCACCACACCGCAGGGTCCAGACAACTCCACTCCACCCACAGAAGAGGCCCACAGTGACGATAGCAGCTCTGTCCTACTGGATCCTGATGACCAGCCCGGACCATCGTGGGCCTCGGGACAGTCGGTTCCCCTTGCACAGGCACAGCCCAACACTGAACTTCCACTCTCTGGTAACACCAGCACAGCACCCAACCAGCTGGCCCATACCGCCGTACCCAGGACACGTCAATCAGCGGTGTGTCCACCACTACAGGGAACCCAGGATAACCCACCACCCCAAGAAAATCAGGGACCTGGGGGCAGTGGTAGTGGGCACACGGTCTAGGGGACAGAGGCACAGGAACACAGGGGAACTGGGAGGGCTGCAGTGCGACAGGGGGCGGACAAGCCAAGGGAACCCACTCTCCACGAGGCCCTATCCTCCATCAGGGGAGCATACCACCACCCCCAGGAGACGATGGCGACGGTCCTGGCCAAGTTTCAGGAGACCCAGCGCCTGCAGGAGGAGCAGTATTTGGGGTTCAGGGAGGAACTCAGGACCATCAGCTCCGCCCTGGGCACCATCGTAGGGGTGCTGAAGGACATACAGCATACCATGAGGGACACTGTGGCACTCCAAGGAGCCCCTGACACTAGCATGGACGATGAACTGCCCACCACCTCCGCCGGCGCTAGTGGACAGGACGTCCCGCCACAGGACCACCCCACCAGCACCCCACCCCCTGCAGACGGACAACCACCACGCAAGCGGTCCCTGAGATCCAGGAACAGGACAGAGCAAGATGGCAAGACCCCCGCCAGGAAATGAGACCACCCTGATTGTCATCCCACTGTCCCACTTTGTTACCCTGTCCATACTTAAACTGCCCCAGCTCCAATTCCTATGCCTATATGGGCAGTGCACCTGTGTGACCAATGGACTGGACTCTGCCATGGACATTCCTCCACCGTCCCCCATCACCAAATTACAACCCCCCTCCATTTTTGAGCACTTCAATAAACACCCTTGAACCACAAAAAAATTCTGGAGTCAGTCTGTGATTTTGAAAATATGTATTATCAATGACCGTGTCATAATGCGTTTCCAAATGTAAAGCCAACATACCAATGTCACACATCACAAGTCCTTGAAGGATGCAAGCAGATGACACACGTTGGTAACCACACCTGTGAAACCGTAATAGAAAGGAACAACTCAGTGACCAAATACTGCTATTAAATGACACACAGGATAGAGGTAGACGTGTGAAAGTTAATGTAATCGTTAAAATGAACATGTTCTCACCTGTGTGTCACTGGAAATATTGCTGTATGACAGACTCCCTGTTGTCGATGTCTTCTTCCTCAGCTTCCTCCTCATCACTGTCCACAGGCTCCACAGTCTCCACAGCTGCCACAACACCGCCATCTGGACCATCCTCCTGCAGAAAAGGCACCTGGCGTCGCAAAGCAAGATTGTGAAGCATCGAGCAGGCGATGATGATTTGGCACACCTTCTTCGGTGAGTAGAATAGGGAACCACCTGTCATATGGAGGCACCTGAACCTGGCCTTCAGGAGGCCTAAGGTGCGTTCGATCACCCTCCTAGTCCGCCCATGGGCCTCATTGTAGCGTTCCTCTGCCCTGGTCCTGGGATTCCTCACTGGGGTCAGTAGCCAGGACAGGTTGGGGTAACCAGAGTCTCCTAATAGCCACACCCGGTGCCTCTGGAGTTGACCCATCATATAAGGGATGCTGCTATTCCGCAGGATGTAGGCGTCATGCACTGAGCCAGGGAACATAGCATTTACCTGCGAGATGTACTGGTCTGCCAAACATACCATCTCTACATTCATAGAATGATAACTCTTCCGGTTCCTGTACAACTGTTCACTCCTGTGGGGGGGGACCAGAGCTACATGGGTCCCATCAATGGCACCTATGATGTTAGGGATATGTCCAAGGGCATAGAAGTCACCTTTCACTGTAGCCAAATCCTCCACCTCAGGGAAAACGATGTATCTCCTTACATGTTTCAGCAGGGCAGCCAACACTCTGGACAACACGTTGGAAAACATAGGCTGGGACATCCCTGATGCCATGGCCACTGTTGTCTGAAAAGACCCACTAGCAAGGAAATGGAACACTGAGAGCACCTGAACGTCAGGGGGGATTCCAGTGGGATGGCGGATTGGTGACATCCGGTCTGGTCCAACTGGGGACATAGTTCCTGGATAGTGGCAAGGTCAAACCTGTAGGTGACGATTAAATGTCGCTCCTCCATTGTCAACAGGTCCACCAGCGGTCGGTACATTGGAGGATTCCGCCATCTTCTCAAATGTCCTAGCTGACGGTGCCTAGGAAGGACAACAGCGACCACAGAGTCAACAAATTCCCAGGTATGTACCCACAGATACACAGAACAGGACACAAACACTTCCTGTATGTGTGTTGAGTGTAGGGCTAGCTATGTGTGACGCAGTTGTAAATGAAGACATGTGGGCCCCTGAAATGGCGGCTGCCTGACCTCTAAACTGGGACAATGAGAATGTGAGGTAACTGCGCTGGCGTTGTACACCGTCGCCGTAGGCGGTCGTAGACCGCAGCGCAATGCTGCATTGGTTAACATTGGACCCTATGGGTCCCAGGAGCCAATGACGAAGTGCGCCGGCGGTGATGATACGCACCGCCGCGGACGTCACCGCCATTTTCTATCTGTTCAATCACTCGATACCTGATCTTCGACAGGAGAGGACCTACACTGCAAGTGCTGCTGTGACCTCGGTCTGGAAGAGACAATGGCTGCTGCATCTGGGGAAAGGGCCCCTGCCTTCACTGCTCAGGAGTTGGAGAAGCTAGTAGATGGGGTCCTCCCCCAGTACACGCTACTCTACGGTCCTCCAGACCAACAGGTAAGTACACAGGGAGCACGTTGTATGGGCTATGCCTGGGTGGAGAGGGCTGGTTGTAAGAGGGAAGGGGGCAGAGTTCAGGGAACATGAAGGACTGTGAATGCATGTGCCACATGGCAAGGGTAGGGATGGGGGCCACTCACATGGGCGGTGCAGTTGGTAATGACTTCTCTTCTTCCCTTGTGCATGTCATGTAGGTCAGCGCCCACCAGAAGAAGGACATTTGGAGTGCCATCGCCAAGGACGTCCGGACCCTGGGGGTCCACCAGAGACCGGGCACCCACTGCCGGAAAAGATGGGAGGACATTTGCCGCTGGAGCAAGAAGACGGCGGAGGCTCAGCTGGGGATGGCCTCCCAACGTGGGAGGGGTGCCCGTCGCCCCATGACCCCCCTGATGTTCTGGATCCTGGCGGTGGCCTACCCGGAGTTGGATGGGCACTTGAGGGCATCACAGCAGACACAAGGGGGTGAGTACACTATCATTCTGGGGATTTGGCGCGCATTTGAGGGGTGTGGGAGGATGGCTGTGGGTGTACCTAGGCCAGGCAGAAATACGTAGGCTAGGCCCCTCCGTAATGCAGGGCATGTGGCACTCCACCCCACCTCAGTAGTGGGCCAAGTACAGGTATAGGTGCCCCTGTGGCATCCATGTGTGCAGATGTCCACCATAGCCATGTAGGCCATATCCCAGCAATTGCATCAGTAGAGGCCAAGAGCACGGTGTAGTGCAGGGGGCTGCTGTGTCTGTATTGTCCGCCAACGGTAGCGGTAAGCCATGCACTCAACCTGTCTTTCTTCTGTCGTCCCCTCCCCCTTTTTCTGCTCTCCCTGTTCTTTTGTGCATCAGCATCATCAGGCGGAGGTACAGTGGCACCGGGGCACGAGGGAGCTGCATCCCACATGGCCATGGAGGGCCACACCAAAGACTCAGAATGCACCAATGGGACGGAGGGCGAGGGGAGCTACACGTCGGTCACCGGATCACCAACCAGCGACACGGACTCGTCTGCCGATGGGAGCTCCCTTGTGGTGGCGGCACCATCTGTGCCCCCCACTTCTACAGGTACAGCCGCCACCTCCCCTACCAGCACCGCCCTCCCAGCAGCCCCTCAGCGTTCGCCCCGTGCCCGCTCACCCAGGAGGGTGGGCATCACCTTCGCCCCAGGCACCTCAGCCCCTGTCACCCCTGCTGCCCTCAGTGAGGAGGCCATTGACCTCCTCAGGTCACTCACTGTTGGGCAGTCTACCATAGTGAATGCCATCCAGGGTGTAGAAAGGCAGTTGCAACACACTAATGCATTCCTGGAGGGCATTCAATCTGGTCAGGCTGCCCATCATCGAACCCTGCAATCTCTGGCCTCAGCACTGATGGCAGCCATTGTCCCTGTCTCTAGCCTCCCCCTTCCAACTTCCTCCACCCAGACCCAATCCCCTGTACCCCAGCCTGTCCCAAGCACCCCATCAGACAAGCATTCATACACCTCAACACCCAAAAGTAGCTCAGGCAAACATAGGCACCACACAACCCACAGGCACTCACACAAGCATCACCCAAATGCAGACACAACAACATCCACTGCCTCCACTGTGTCCCCCTCCTCGTGGTCTCCCTCCTCCCTCCCAGTATCGTCTACACTCTCACCTGCATGCACTACATCTACAGGCACTAGGACTCGCACAGAACACCCAGCACCACACCCCGCTCACCTGCACTCACCACCCCCACTCCCATTTACACGTCCCCTGTGTCCTCTCCCAGTGTTTCTATGACGCCCCCTCCCAAAGTACACAAACGTGGGCACACACACACCCAACATCCATCCACCTCACGACAGCCTCCAGTACCTGCACCTGCACCCAAAACACCTAAAGTGACACCTCCTACAACCACCTCCTCTTCCTCCACTCCCAGACCCCCTACAGCTACCCATCCCAGTGTTCGTCAGAAACTCTCCCTCAGCAACGTTGACCTCTTTGCCCCCACCCCCACCCCTCCAAGTCATCAGTCCCGTCGTAGCGCCTCAGCCAAAAAGACTCCAGTATCAGTGGTGCCAGTTCAAGGTGTGTGGAGTGCACCGGCCACCAGGGCAGGCAGTGTGACACGGAGCCAAGGCACTGCCAGTCCACCCCATGTAAAGCATCTCAAGTTGGAAAGTGGCCGACGGGACCGGGTGAAGACTCCTGGAGGAAAAACTACTCACAAGGGTCCCAGGGGGATTGCAGAGTCAGCTGTGACTCCTCCAAAGGTCGGGAAGGGCCAGAAGAAGTCTGCACAGCCTAGTGTGAGCAGCACGGCGGAGAAGGGCGGTATCCTTCCCGGCGGTCGGGACGCCACCGCCAGCACCGTCGTCACTGGTCAGGAGACCACCGCCGGAGTCAATGCCCAGGAGGGCCCAAGTATCGTCACTGGTCAGGAGACCACTGCCACCACCGGAGTCAGTGCCCAGGAGGGCCCAAGTATCGTCACTGGTCAGGAGACCACCGACACCGCCGGAGTCAGTGCCCAGGAGGGCCCAATATCGTCACTGGTCAGGAGACCACCGTCACCGCCGGAGTCATTGCCCAGGAGGGCCCAAGTATTGTCACTGGTCAGGAGACCACCGTCACTGGTCAGGAGACCACCGCCGGAGTCAGTGCCCAGGAGGGCCCAAGTATCGTCACTGGTCAGGAGACCACCGCCGGAGTCATTGCCCAGGGGGGCCCAAGTATCGTCACTGGTCAGGAGACCACCGCCGGAGTCATTTCCCAGGAGGGCCCAAGTATCGTCACTGGTCAGGAGACCACCGCCAGAGTCATTGCCCAGGAGGGCCCAAGTATCGTCACTGGTCAGGAGACCACCGCCGGAGTCATTGCCCAGGAGGGCCCAAGTATCGTCACTGGTCAGGAGACCACCGCCGGAGTCAGTGCCCAGGATGGCCCCGGCTGCCACAGCCCCGCTGGGCAATGAGGGAACGTCATGCCACACACCAATGCCCAGTCCAGAGAACGTCATGTCACACACCAATGCCCAGTCCAGAACCGCCATGGCAAAGCACCGCTGAACAGTCCAGAGACCGCCATGGCAAAGCACCGCTGAACAGTCCAGAGACCGCCATGGCAAAGCACTGCTGAACAGTCCAGAGACCGCCATGGCAAAGCACCGCTGAACAGTCCAGAACCGCCATGGCAAAGCACCGCTGAACAGTCCAGAGACCGCCATGGCAAAGCACCGCTGAACAGTCCAGAGACCGCCATGGCAAAGCACCGCTGAACAGTCCAGAGACCGCCATGGCAAAGCACCGCTGAACAGTCCAGAGACCGCCATGGCAAAGCACCGCTGAACAGTCCAGAACCGCCATGGCAACGCACCGCTGAACAGTCCAGAACCGTCATGGCAAAGCACCGCTGAACAGTCCAGAACCGCCATGGCAAAGCACCGCTGAACAGTCCAGAGACCACCATGGCAAAGCACCGCTGAACAGTCCAGAGACCGCCATGGCAAATCACCGCTGAACAGGGCATGCACCGCCATGGCAAAGCACCGCTGAACAGTCCAGAGACCGCCATGGCAAAGCACCGCTGAACGGGGCATGCACCAGGGAAGAATGAAAAGGCCGCCACTTCAAGCATCGTTATCCCATGTGCAGGTGGGACAGTGACGGGACAGGAACTTCCACGGGGAGACTAATCCAGTCTGGGCACCAGTACCCCTCCAGAACCAGTGGAGGCTGTTATCTACTTTGGAAACTGTGGCTTTGTACTCCCCAGGATGGAACAGTGGGCAAGCCACCCACTATAGAGACTTGAGAGATTGTGGCTTTGCACTCCCCAGGATTGAACAGTGGGCAACCCACCCACTGTAGAGACTTGAGAGACTGTGGCTTTGCACTCCCCAGGATTGAACAGTGGGCAAGCCACCCACTGTAGGGACTTGAGAGACTGTGGCTTTGCACTCCCCAGGATTGAACAGTGGGCAACCCACCCACTGTAGAGACTTGAGAGACTGTGGCTTTGCACTCCCCAGGATACATCAATGGGCATGGAGCCCCCTCGTGGATCTGGCTTTGCACTCTTCCGGCTGAGGTGCCCCCCCCTTCCCTTCCCTCTGAGGTGCCTGTAGTATTTCTATCTGATGCCCCGGCAGTGTTCTCTCCGTGTGTGGACAGGTATCTATTGTGGGCCTCGCCCATGCATTTTTGGACTAGTGGTGCACGGACATTTCTATGTGTATATATGAACTACTTCTCGGAATGTATATACTTTTGTATGATTTTCTAATATATCTGTATATTTTTGAGACATGTATATTGATTCATTACAATGTTTGGACTGATTTCGTTTTGTCTTTGCATTCTTCCGGGGGGGTTGTGGGTTGTTACTGTGATTTTTGTGAATGCATTGGTGTGTGTGTTGTAAAATGCGAGGGTGGGGTGGGGGTGGGGGTGTTGCGTGTGTGTCCCCCTAACTTTTGCCTCCCCCCTCCCCTATGTCATAGGTGCAGTACTCACCGTTGTCGTCGCCGGCGCAGGCGTTGGTCTTCGTAGATGAGTAGGAATACAAGGGCCCGTAGGACTTGGAGTTCCGGCTCCATGCTATCCTCCTTCCTCGTGGGATGTGTTCAGGTGAGCGTTTTCCCATTGCAGTAACTGTTTCCGCCATGTTTTTATCCACGGAGAATCCGCCCCGGAAAAGGTGGCGGATTGGCGGGTTGTGATACTATAGGCTGTACATTGTCCTCCGCCTGTCTGTTGGCGGTGACCGCCGCGCTGCTTGTCTGTACCGCCGTGGCGGGCGGTGTGTTAAAGTGGCTGTCTTTGTTGGCGGTTTCCGCCAGGGTCATAATTCCCTTTTTTTGTCCACCGGCCTGTTTGCGGTATTACCGGACCTTTAACACCGTCCGCCAGGGTTGTAATGACCCCCCATAGTGTGGAAAACAGGAATAATCTGGGTTACACTAGATGTTACCTCACTCTATACTTGTATACCTAAGGATAAGGGATTGCAAGTAGTACGTCATTTTTTATCAGGAAGATCAGCATCATACTATCAACATACAGAGATGCTATTACATATGATAGAATTCACACTAGACAATAATGTCTTCATACATGAAGGACAGTGGTTCAAACAAGCGCAAGGAGTTGCTATGGGGTCTAGATTTTCCCCATCGTATGCAAACTTATATATGGATTGATTTGAACAAATCCATATTTGGAAGAACAGTCCCCCACATCTGACGGAAAATATTTTTGGGGGGGGAGGTATATTGATGATGTTATCATGATTTGGACTGGATCGGAACAACAACTAGTGGAATTTTGCAATCATTTGAATTTGAATATGTACAATATATAAATGACTTATGAATATGGAAAGGAAAATATATGTTTCCTGGATTTGAACATATTCATTAAAGATAACATGATACACACCAAAATTTACCGTAAACCAACAGCTTGCAATGCAATATTGCATGCGGAGAGTGCTCATCCTAAAACTCAGATCTCAGCTATTCCTCTTGGGGAAATGACTAGACTCAAGAGGAATTGTAGTGAGCCAAATAAATGCAATATGGAATTAGACATTTTGGGAAAAAGATTCCTACAAAGGGGATATTCCAAACAACTATTGATGTAGCAAGAAACAAAATCAATAGGACATGTAGGACAAACTTGCTGAATAGGCATAGCACATCTCCGAAAAGGTCCCAGGGCACAATGGTGAGTTTCTGTACGGAGTATAGTCAGAATAGCCGTAATATACATCGTATTCTACAAAAACATTGGAACATAATACAAATGGACAATACACTAGCAAAAATATTACCTAAAAGACCGAGAATGATCCACAAAAGGGGCAAAACAATTAAAAATGTAATATGTAAAAGTTATTTGCCACCTTTAAGGGAAGAAACACCGACATGGTTACCAGGCAAAATCAATGGTTTTTACAAATGTGGTCATTGTAATGTGTGGTTTCACAATGCATAAAACCCTGGAATTTGAGTACAATGGAAGCGGACCACATAAAATTACCACCTTTATAAATTGTAACACCAAATTCACTGTGTATATTTTGGAATGCAAATGTGGCCAGATATACGTGGGAAGTACTATCAGGCCCTTGAAAGAACGCATTCAGGAACACATCCGTGCCCTGCGAAACAATGACACAATCTCACCAGTAGTCCGACACATGAACATCAAACATCCAGGGAGAGAAATTCCTTCGATTAAGTACATTGGAATTTATCATACCCCTGTTAACCCTAGAGGAGGTAATAGAACATTGGAGCTAAGAAAAAATTAGGCAAAATGGATTATCAGGTTAAGAACTATAGAAATGGGGATGAATATTAATGATGAACTATATCATTTTTTACAATAATGTATACATGATTGTGAATTATAAGATATGTCTTCTTTTTATTACCAATACATCTCTTTACAGGCTGATAATACATTGGGATCAGTGGTTTGTTGTGCCTATATGTTTAACTGATGTATACTCACATACTATGGTGATGGATGCCTCTCTTTGAGCGATATTGGATATCTCCTGTCTGTCCAATCACTTTTTATCATATATAACTTTCTATGATAATGTGCACATATTGGACTAATATGTATAGAATCTTTCTTCCAGTTCCTCCTTTCTCCTTCCTATCATTCGGAGTCTCATTGGTTACCTTATTCTGTCCATACATTGAGGTTGGTTTATTACCTACACAGATTTTTCAATTTAGGTTTATTTAAATCTAAAGATCAGAGTATTTGATAAGAGCTTCACTCGTTGGCCCAATATACTTATATATATTCCGCCTGATGATTAGTATGTATCAATTAGGTTTCTCTGACAATAGGACAACAGGTCTGAGTAATATGAAAACGAACTATTCTAAGATGGCCGCCATGTTCGCGATGTTTGTAGTGGGCCCTTTTCTCTTTCTACTATAAGAATATTCTAATTGTGGGTTTGAAATTCAGGGTCGGCATTGGCTAAATTGCCGACACCAACCAGATTTAAGAAGACATCCGTGCTCTCTTCAATGTACACACCTTCGTTGGTATTGCAACAAAGCAACACGGGACGCGGATTGCTATTATGCGGACGTTACGAGGATATAGGTTAGTTTTGAAGGCGTTACGGCTAGCTTGCCTTGGGGATGCCCCATTGATTTTCATTACTCATTGGCCACATAGTTATGTGGGACATTCCTGTTTTATACTATCATGGACAAGACATATTCTTTTGGATATTGGATATGGTTTTCTGACTTTATTATACCTTTGATATTGATTCAGGTTTGAATATTCTCTCTCATATCATGACTTTATTTAATATCGGCGATACATTTTCTTATGTGACTTTCTATTTGTGGCCTGACATTGTTATGGCCAAGCACTCTGAACAACATATAGAGGTTAGTTTCATTTGTGACGTGATGTATCTATATGGAGTTAAATTGTACTTTGTAGGGAATCAGGTTTCATGTTATCGTGACGGTTTAGATATTTTGCTTAGATTGGATTACGGTTCCTTTGATAAGAAGGATATGATAAATAAAGGCCATAACATGGCCTGTATCAGCTACTAATATGTGCAGACATGTTCTTTTCATTTATTTGTGGGACCAACTATAAGCTGATGAACTAAAATTATATTATCAAAAAAATGAAAATCAGTTGCGTTTTTTTTGTACAATGAACAAGCTTAGTGCGGACAATACCAAGGTTAGTGGGGTACCAGATTTTGAATATAGGTAACACATATGGTCTACAGTTTGACAGTTGATGATTGGATCTCTTCCCCTGTTTCTCTGTCATTTAGAGATTTGAATATCATTTGGAGATACAAGTGGTAAATGGAGAGATTAAGGTACTTTCCCTTCAAAACTCTTTTTGTGGGTTACATAGGTCTCTCTTTTATACTTAAAAATAGTGACTCACCTTCACATTCATATCAAATTTCATCCCTAACACTCATACTTACTATATCATTTTATTAATCTCAAAGACTAATTTGTGATGTAGGTTCTCCATGGCACTTTTTCTATTTCCAACACACTTTTGGTGCAGGTTGACTAACTGTGATCCTTTCTTTAGTCTTTGGAGTTGTTTTTCAGATTTTGTATTTTTAAATTATTAATGTAATATTTTTGAATTATGATTTATCAGCCTTGAAGAAGTCCAATGTGTGGACGAAACACGTGTCGGCTGATGTTACATGTGGATTCGACAAAATATCATCCGTTCCCTTGACTCATAGTTTATTTCTGTGTTAGATTATGGACTTTTATTGTATCTATTTACATTATGGCCCTCATTCCAACGCCAAAAGACCGCTGCCGGCATTCCGACATTCCCGCTGGGCCGGCGGGCGCTAACCAAGTTAGCGCCGGCCAGCCCAGCGGGAATGGGGGCCGCAACACAGGAGCAGGCTCCGAATGTAGCCGGCGGCATTGCGACGGGTGCAGTTGCACCCGTCCCGCTTTTCACTGTCTGCCTAGCTTCATGGGGCCCTGTTAGGGGGCCCCAGGACACCCCTTACCGCCAGCCTCTTCCTGGCGGTGAAAACCACCACAAACAGGCTGGCGGTAAGGGGGTCAGAATCCCCAGGGCAGCGCTGCTTGCAGCGCTGCCCTGGTGGATTCGCCCAGCCGGGGCAAAAACGGCAGGAAACCGCTGGCCCCGGTTTTCTGACCGCGGCTTTACTGCCGCGGTCAGAATGGGCTTGGAAGCACCGACAGCCTGTTGGCGGTGCTTCCGTCATTCGTGACCCTGGCATTCTTGGACCGCCAGGGTCAGAATGACCCCCTATGTCTTTTAAGTTGATTGGTTGTCTACTGTAGGGGTTTAGTGTTGTATGTTATTTATTATTGTCACCAATTTTTGAAATAAATATTTTCATTATATAAAATTATGAGAACCTACATTGCTTGAGGTTAATAATATATGAATGTATATGGATTGTCGACAGTCTATCACAATTTACTAATTATATAGTCATATTTGACTTTTTTGGCTTTTTGATTATCAATACTTTAGAAAAAAGAAAGAAAGAAAGAAAAAAAATTGTTTTGCTCCGCTAGTACATTTTGTTTGGTTCTATTGTTACGGTCTTTTCTTTGAAAAACCGGAAAGCACATCAGGGCAACGATGTGCATTAGTGTATGAGCACTACCTAACAGCATTTATATTTGGGTAAATTAGGAAATGTGCATTGATACTGTTGCTTAGTGTTGCCAAATTTATTTTTCAGGAGGCCAGGATTCAACACAAGCAACTGTATACCAAGCAGATTGTAATACCAATTCAAGCTGAAGGAGGTCTCTGTTACCACACTCAAGCCTTGACATCTTCGCACCAATAAGACTGGCTATTTACTCCTTGCAGTTTGCAATATCTTTGAACACTATGAACATGAGGGAATCACTTTGCCTCTGCACCAGCCTTGTATTTTTGGATGTGGGTGCTGAGGCAACCAGGCCCTTAGGATGCTCACTGACAGGACACCACAAAAAGGTGGCGCACTATCAGTGTGCCTTCTTATGCCATCCCTCTGGAGCAGACGAATGGGGGTCCCATGGAACACCCAGACATTCCCCTGCAGGTAGATGCAGTTTCTCACTGTACCTGTGGACAAGGTGATCTCTCTCACCTCTTTAAGGTGCAGGCAGCAGCTGTCTGCATTATGAAACACATGATGTCTATACTTGTAAACAGCAACTCTATATTTGGCTCAATGCCCTGCCCCCAGGACAGGTGCAGGTCCCCAGCTCCCCTGAGGACAGCATATTAATTGGTATAAGGTGCCTTGTCCCTGTTTGTGCCCAGTGCACCTTTTTAAAGGTGCGCTGTGGGGCAAACAGAGACAGTGCACCCCATCAGTAATATGGGCTCTGTTGTTCTTTGAAAACTCCCTTACAAACTCATCCATACATAGCTTAGCTGTGAACTCTTTCTCTTTCACTAAAATAGTCAAATTCTGTTTCTGCTCATGAATCATTATGCAGTGGAAAGGTGTGAGGACATGGGATAGTGTACAAAAGGAGTTTTCACAGCCTGCAGTTCCAATCCCTTTAACCAGTTGTTGGGACGTAAAAGTCCTCTCCATGAATGGAAACATGTACGCCTGCCCTGAGTGCCTAACTGTACTGTTGTCCAGATCCCTAATGCTGTTTTTTTGTAAAAGGCAAGCACAAATCATATACATGTGGCATTACATAGGCCTGTCTCATGGACTGTGATCTTGTTCGACCAGTAGGGGCACCTAAAGTGCTACCCTCATAGTGATGAATGGCTACCACCTTCACATGGAGTTAAGGAGCATGAGTGTGGTGGTGGCAGCATATCATTTAGTGATCAGTAGTAGTGAACAGGACCTTTTTACCCTCTATCACTGGAGTGAAGCCTACAGGCTCAATCACCATTTTAAAGTTCCACTGCAGTGTGCTTACCTCACCCCTTGGGCTACATCAGATAGATGTGGAGTGATGCACAGTGCAGGAGGAGTGTCTCTCAGCTGAATATATGTGTGCCTGAAAAGGGTATAGTAATGGGTAGAGCAGTAGTGTGCAGTGCGTGTGTGGTTATTGCATGTACTGGGTGTATGTATGCATATAAGGAATACATGACAGGGGAGATGTAGTGCTGTGCAGTGCATGCTCAATCAAAGCATGTGATGGGAGTATGTCTACTTGCGTGAAGTACAATACATGGAGGGTGAAGTGATGTGCAGCACGCCCATTATAAGTGTGTGCTATCAGTGTGTGTGTTTGCAAATAGCACACTACTGTGAAATATGGAATCTTCAGTGCTCTACAGTGCTCGGAAACTGAGCATGTGTGATGAATGCATGTGCACATGTAATCCACTCAGAAAGATTTGTGTATTGCTGCATTCCTTTGAGCTCAGTGGGACACACTCTGGCAGGAAAAAGAACAAAACTCCCTTTACACTTCAAGAGACTGCCCTGTGACTCGCTGGGCTCAGTCAGGAGCCGAAGGAAAGATTTCTGTCCCGCTGGATAAAGACAGCTGACTGCGTATTCATGAACCAAGAGCTGCTCCGACAACTGAGAAGAACTCCAGCAGCGGCGCTCAAGATACAGAGCCTGCTCCGCAAGGAGCTGCTGCTTGGGATACAAAGCAGCCTTACTTCTCCAAGCAGAGCCGGACTTGCAGGTGCCCGCCCTGAGGGCACCTTCTGCACCTCTGAACACTTCTGGGCTCCAAGAGTGGGTACGATATGAAGTGGGCCAGTTGAGCATTGGGGGACTTGCTGGTGCAATGCTGCAGCACCGTAGTCACTTTTGACTAAAACCTGAAGAGTCAAAGGAGAACTCTTGAGTACGGCCTAATAGTGAGCATTCCCTGCGTGCTGCCACCAGTAAATAGGGAATAACCTCAAAATGCGTAACACAAAGGAGGGTAAGACACATATTTGCCTGAAAACTACTAGGGCCCCCAAAAACTACTAGGGCCCCCAACCTCAATGGGATTGTGTTGTTGCTTCTGAATGTCGTATACCTTTGCATGTGTACAGTTAGAAATAAAATACTTATTTTTCAAATAAAAGCAAGTATTTGACTTACCACTGACTTATTGTTTGTACTGTGTGCACTTTGAGTTATGAGTCGTGTTCACTGACCTGTATTTAAATCTCCCCCCAATGAAGCTTTGACAGCTTTCCCACAGCTACCACTGAGAGTTGAGTGTAGAATGAGTACTTGGCCCAGTTGCTCAGGATCCTTCCTAGATTGGGCAGGCCATGACACACCAAAGTAAAACGCTTCAACCAGTAGCTCTTGCCTGCCCCTTGGCCATCTGAGAGGAGTTCTGACACCAGTGCAGATTCATATACATTTCATGAAGTGCAGAGAAAGCTTCAACATAGTCATGCACCAGTTCACAAATGGAGGCAACATCTGCGCCATCTGGGACTTTTTTAAGTAAGAATGGTTTTGCCACTATTAGTTCCACTGCAAGAGTAGTTTTGCTTACAATCTTTAAGTCTAGAAGGAGCATATGGGCAGATGTAAAGAACAGTGTGGTCTAGGATGGGGGTGTGGATGCACTATCTTAAAATTTACTTCTGCTACATCATCAAGGGAGACCTGGTCAATGCACCTTTTGGATCCAGGTGGGGTTGAAGCAGTGGGAGTGGACTTAGAGGGGATGGCCTGTCAAGATGGATTATCTCATTAAAGATATATTGGGGGTCATTACAACATTGGCAGTAAAAGCCGCTTACCGCCGTGCAGAAGACCGCCAACACACCGCCATGGCCGCGGAATTCCGCCACAGCTATTATGACCCACATCTCGAAATCTGACAAAATTCAGACACCCACACAAGTCCGCCACACCAAAGGTCAGTGATAAACTGGCGAAAACAAAACCTCCACCGTCACGCCAACAGAAATACGCCCACGCTATCACGACCCATGAATCCACGCGGCGGTCTTTCAACCGCAGTATTCTATTGGCGGTACACACCGCCGTGCTCAAAATACACACACACATAAAAAACACGGACAATTCGAAATACACACACCTGATACACATACACACACCCAATACAATATAAACACACACACCCACATCACCCACAAACCCCTACTACCAAAAATTCAGAAAGAAGGCCAGAGAGAGACACCACCATCCACAAACTAACAGCCACAGGCACTCAACACCATCACCCACACAACTTCCACGCACAAAACACCACACACCACTACATATCACCACACTTATCACCACACACACCACCCCACACATCACCCACACCACCCCGTGGCACGGCAAAGACACCCCAGGTTCTCGGAGGAGGAGCTCAGGGTCATGGTGGAGGAAATCGTCCAGGTAGAGCCACAGCTATTTGGATCCCAGGTGCAGCACACCTCCATAGCTAGGAAGATGGAGCTATGGCGAAAAATAGTCGACAGGGTCAACGCAGTGGGACAGCACCCAAGAAATCGGGACGACATCAGGAAGAGGTGGAACGACCTACGGGGGAAGGTCCGTTCCGTGGTCTCAAGACACCACATCGTGGTACAGCGGACTGGCGGCAGACCCCCACCTCCTCACCCACAACTAACAACATGGGAGGAGCAGGTCTTGGCGATTCTGCATCCTGAGGGCCTCGCAGGAGTCGGTGGAGGAATGGACTCTGGTAAGTCAAACCTTTAACTATCATATCCCCCACCCTACCTGCATGCTATCACAGACCCCCACCCTAGCCCCCTCCCCTATCACTTCAACTCCTCACAAATGTACTAATAACACCAACCACACATCCCAACACCAAGCCCTGCATGAAACTACAAAGCATGGACACCCATCACTAAAGCATGCCCACTGCACATACCCATAACACCCCCCTCAACCATCATCACACAAACCCCCACACAGGAATGCTAGCACTGGGGTACACGGTCACCCACCCATTGCACACCATATGACACACACAGATGCAATAATCATGCCTGTACACCCCTGCAGGACCACTACCCAACGTCACCAGACAGGAGGGTCCAGACATCTCCACCCCACCCACAGAAGAGCCCCACAGTGATGACAGCAGCTCTGTCCAACTGGATCTAGATGACCAGCCCGGACCATCGTGGGCCTCGGGACAGTCAGTTCCCCTCACACAGGCACAGCCCACCACAGACCTTCCACCCTCTGGTAACACCAGCACAGCACCCACCCAGCGGGCCCATACCTCCGTCCCTAGGACAGGTCAATCAGCTGTGTGTCCACCACTACAGGGAACCCAGTATAACCCACCACCCCAACAACAACAGGGACCTGGGGGCAGTGGCAGTGGGCACATGGTCCAGGGGACGGAGGCACTGGAACACAGGGGAACTGGGAGGGCTGCCGTGCGACAGGGGGCAGACAGGCCAAGGGAACCCACTCTCCACTAGGCCCTCTCCTCCATCATGGGAGCATACCACCACTCCCAGGAGACGATGGCAACGGTCCTGGCCAAGTTTCAGGAGACCCAGCGCATGCAGGAGGAACAGTATTTGGGGTTCAGGGAGGAACTCAGAACCATCAGCTCTGCCCTGGGCACCATCGTAGGGGTGCTGAAGGAAATACTTAACACCAGGATGGACACTGTGGCACTACAAGGGGCCCCTGACACTAGCCTGGACGATGAACTGCCCACCACCTCTGCCGGCGCTAGTGGACAGGAGGCACCACCACAGGACCACCACACCAGCAAACCCCCCCCCTGCAGCCGGAGAACCACCCCGCAAGCGGTCCCTGAGATCCAGGAACAAGACAGAGCATGATGCCAAGACCCCCGCCAAGAAATGAGACCACCCTGATTTTCAAACCACTGTCCCACTTTGTAACCCTGTCTATATTGGAACTGCCCCAGCTCCACTTCCTATGCCCACATGGGCAATGCACCTGTAACACTAATAGACTGGACTCTGCCATGGACATTCCTCCACCATCCCCCCTCACCATTTTACTACCCCCCTCCAATATTGAGCACTTCAATAAACACCCTTGAAGCACAAAACAATCTGGAGTCAGTCTGTGATTTTGAAATTGTGTATTAGCAATGACAGTGACAAAATGCTTTTTCAAATGTAATGTCAACACACCTATGTCACACATCTCAAGTCCATGAGGAATCAAAGCAGATGACACACGTTGGAAACCACACCTGTGAAACCGTAAGGGAAAATGACAACTCAGTGACCATACACTGGTTGAAATCGACAGACAGGATAGAGGTAGAAGTGTTAAAGTACATGTAGTAGGCAGGAATGTTTTCTCACCTGTGTGTCACTGGAAATATTGCTGGATGACTGAGTCCCTGTTGTCAATGTCTTCTTCCTCTGCTTCCTCCTCATCACTGTCCACAGGCTCCACAGCTGCCACAACACCGCCATCTGGAACATCCTCCTGCAGAAAAGGCACCTGTCGTCGCAAAGCCAAGTTGTGAAGCATACAGCAGGCCACGATGATCTGGCACACCTTCTTTGGTGAGTAGAATAGGGAACCACCTGTCATATGGAGGCACCTGAACCTGGCCTTCAGGAGGCCGAAGGTGCGTTCGATCACCCTCCTAGTCCGCCCATGGGCCTCATTGTAGCGTTCCTCTGCCCTGGTCCTGGGATTCCTCACTGGGGTCAGTAGCCATGACAGGTTGGGGTAACCAGAGTCCCCTAATAGCCACACCCGGTGCCTCTGGAGTTGACCCATCACATAAGGGATGGATGCTGCTATTCCGCAGGATGTAGGCGTCATGCACAGAGCCAGGGAACATAGCATTTACCTGGGAGATGTACTGGTCTGCCAAACATACCATCTGTACATTCATGGAATGATAACTCTTCTGGTTCCTGAACACCTGTTCACTCCTGTGGGGGGGGACCAAAGCTACATGGGTCCCATCAATGGCACCTATGATGTTGGGGATATGTCCCATGGCATAGAAGTCACCTTTGACTGTAGGCAAGTCCTCCACCTGAGGGAAAACGATATCGCTCTGCATGTGTTTCAGAAGGGCAGACAACACTCTGGACAACACATTGGAAAACATAGGCTGGGACATCCCTGATGCCATGGCCACTGTTGTTTGAAATGACCCACTTGCAAGGAAATGGAACACTGATAGCACCTGCACTTGAGGGGGGATTCCTGTGGGATGGCGGATTGCTGACATCAGGTCAGGCTCCAACTGGTTACACAGTTCCTGGATTGTGGCACGGTCAAACCTGTAGGTGATGATCAAACTTCTTTCCTCCATTGCCGACAGGTCCACCAGCGGTCGGTACACCGGAGGATGCCGCCATCTCCTCACATGTCCCAGCGGACGGTGCCTATGAAGGACAACAGCGACCACAGAGTCAAACAACTCAGAGGTATGTACCCACAGTCTACACAGAACACCATTCATACACAAAATGTGGCCTGTATGTGTGTTGAGAGTAGGCCTAGGTATGTGTGACGCAGTTGGTAATTAGGCCATGTGGGCCCCTGAAATGGCAGCTGCCTGACCTTTAAACTGGGACAATGGGATGTGAGGTAACTGCGCTGGCGTTGTACACCACCGCTGTAGGCGGTCAAAGACCGCAGCGCAATGCTGCATTGGTTAACATTGGACCCTATGGGTCCCAGGAGCCAATGAAGATGTACGCTGCCGCGGACGTGACCGCCATTTTCTAGCTGTTGAATCACTCAATACCTGATCTTCGACAGGAGAGGACCTACACTGCAAGTGCTGCTGTGACCTCGGTCTGGAAGAGACAATGGCTCGTGCGTCTGGGGAAAGGGCCCCTGCCTTCACTGCAGAGGAGTTGGAGAAGCTCATCGACGGGGTCCTCCCCCAGTACACGCTACTCTACGGTCCTCCAGACCAACAAGTAAGTGCACAGGGAGCATGTTGTATGGGCTATGCCTGTGTGGAGAGGGCTGGTTGTAAGAAGGAAGGGGGCACAGTTCTGCATGCATGAAGGACTGTGAATGCATGTGCCACATGGCAAGGGTAGGGATGTGGGCCACTCACTTTGACGGTGCAGTTGGTAATGCCTTCTCTTCTTCCCCTGTACATGTCATGTAGGTCAGCGCCCACCAGAAGAAGGATATTTGGCGTGCCATCGCCAAGGACGTCTGGACCCTGGGGGTCCACCAGAGACGGGGCACCCACTGCCGGAAAAGATGGGAGGACATTTGCCGCTGGAGCAAGAAGACGGCGGAGGCTCAGCAGGGGATGGCCTCCCAACGTGGGAGGGGTGCCCGTCGAACCATGACCCCCCTGATGTTCCGGATCCTGGCCATTGCCTACCCTGAGTTGGATGGGTGCTTGAGGGCATCACTGCAGACACAAGGGGGTGAGTACACTATCATTCAGCTGACTTGGCGCGCAGTGAAGGTGTCTGGGTGGGGGAGGAGGGCTGTGGGTTTCCCTAGGCCAGGGCGAGTTCTGTAGGCTAGGCCCCTCCGTAAGGCAGGCCATGTGGCACCCCACCCCACCTCTGTAGAGTGCCAAGTACAGGCATTCATGCCCCTGTGTCATCTATGTGTGCAGATGTCGTCCAAAGCCTTGTAGGCCATTTCCCAGGAATTGCATGTGTAGAGCCCAACAGCGCGACGTAGTGCAGGGGGCTGCTGTGTCTGTATTGTCCGCCAACGGTAGCGGTAAGCCATGCACTCAACCTGTCTTTCTTCTGTCCCCCCCCCCTTTTTGTGGTCTCCCTGTTCTTGTGTGCATTAGCATCATCAGGCAGAGGTACAGTGGCACCGGAGCACGAGGGAGCTGCATCCCACATGGCCATGGAGGGTCACACTACGGACTCAGAATACACCAGTGGGACGGAGGGCGAGGGGAGCACCACGGCGGTCACAGGATCTGCAACCAGCGACACGGACTCATCCTCTGATGGGAGCTCCCTTGTGGTGGCGGCAACATCTGTGCCCCCCACTTCTACAGGTACAGCCGCCACCCTCCCTACCAGCACCGCCCTCCCAGCAGCCCCTCAGCCTTCGCCCCGTGCCCGCTCACCCAGGAGGGTGGGCATCAACTTCGCCCCAGGCACCTCAGACCCCTGCCCCTGTCACCTCTGCTGCCCTCAGTGAGGAGGCCATTGACCTCCTCAGGTCCCTCACTGAGGGCAGTCTACCATTTTGAATGCCATCCAGGGTGTAGAAAGGGAGTTGCAACACACAAATGCATTCCTGGAGGGCATTCATTCTGGTCAGGCTGCCCTTCATCGAACCCTTCAAACTCTGGCCTCAGCACTGATGGCAGCCATTGTCCCTGTGTCTAGCCTCCCCCCTCCAACTTCCTCCACCCAGACCCAATCCCCTGTACCTCTGCCTATCCCAAGCACACCATCAGACCAGCCTGCACACACCTCACCACACAAGGGAAGCTCAGGCAAACATAAGCACCACACCTCCCACAGGCACTCACGCAAGCAACACACACATACAGACACACCAGCATCCACTGCCTCCACTGTGACCCCCTCCTCCTCGTCTCCCTCCTCCCTCCCAGTCTCATCTACACTCACACCTGCATGCACTACCACTACAGCCACTACGTCCCGCACCAGCACCCCCACCACCACACCCCGCTCACGTGCACTCACCACCCCCACTACCATTTCCACGTCCCCTGTGTCCTCTCCCAGTGTGTCTGTGACGCCCCCTCCGAAAAGATACACAAACGCAGGCACACACCCACCCAACAGCCATCCATCTCACGACAGCCTCCAGCCCATGCACCTGCACCCAAATCCACAAAAGTTACACCTCCTACAACCACCACCTCTTCCTCCACTCCCAAACCCCCTCCAGCTACCTGTCCCAGTGTCTCCCAAAAACTTTTCCTGTCCACCCTTAACCTATTCCCCCCCCGTCCAACTCATAGGTCCTGTACTAACACCTCAGCCAAAAAATCTCCGGGACCAGTGGTGCCTGTTGTTACAGGTATGTGGAGTGCACCGGCCACCAGGCCAGCCAGTGTGGCACGGACCCACAGCACAACCAGTCCCCCCCTGTGAAGCACCAGAAGTTGGACAGTGCCCGGCGGGAGAGGGGGAAGACTCCAGCCAGCAAACCCGCTCACAGGGGTACCGGGGGGAGTGTCGACTCAGCTGTGACTCCTCCCAAGGTGGGGAAGGGGCAGAAGAAATCTCCAAAGTCTGGGAGGAGCAGCACGGCGGAGAAGACCGCCATCATCCCCGCTGGCCAGGAGGCCTCCGCCAGCCCCATCGTCACTGCCCAGGAGGCCACCGCCAGCCCCATCGTCACTGCCCAGGAGGCCACCGCCAGAGTCACTGCCCAGGAGGCCACCGCCAGCCCCATCGTCACTGCCCAGGAGGCCACCGCCAGCCCCATCGTCACTGCCCAGGAGGCCTCCGCCAGCCCCATCGTCACTGCCCAGGAGGCCACCGCCAGCCCCATCATCACTGCCCAGGAGGCCACCGCCAGCCCCATCGTCACTGCCCAGGAGGCCTCCGCCTGCCCCATCGTCACTGCCCAGGAGGCCACCGCCAGAGTCACTGCCCAGGAGGCCACCGCCAGAGTCACTGCCCAGGAGGCCACCGCCAGCCACAGCCCAGCTGGCCAGGAGGGCCCCGCAAACCACAGCCCAGCTGACCCATGAAAGACCGCCATGGAAAGCACCGCTGAACATGTCTGACACTGGCAACTCAAGCACCGCTGAACAGGCCAAGGACCGCTGAACAGGGCAAAGACCGCCATGGAAAGCACCGCTGAACAGGTCTGACACTGGCAACTCAAGCACTGCTGAATAGGCCAAGGACCGCTGAACAGGGCAAAGACCGCCATGAAAAGCACCGCTGAACATGTCTGACACTGGCAACTCAAGCACCGCTGAACAGGCCAATTGGGGTACTTGCCCACTGGTTCTGGAGGAGGCTCCTGGCTCATTTCACTTTGCTGGGGACTGCAAGGTCACAGTCTCTGAGGTGGGGTACTTGCCCACTGTTTCGGGAGGGGACTGCTGTGTCCCAGCTGGAGATGAAGGCTGCTGTGTCCCAGATGGAGGTGAGGGCTCCTTGCCCACTGCTGTTGAAGGGGAAACCCTGTCAGCCTCTGCTGGAGGGGAGGGCTGCTGTGTCCCAGCTGGAGGTGAGGGCACCTTGACCATTGCTGTTGGGGGGGCTCTTGCCTCTCCTAGTTGGAGTAGTGGGAACATTCCCTTTCCTGGGTGGTGGAGTGGGATCCTTCCCTCTCTTGGGTGGTGGAGTGGGATCCTTCCCTCTCTTAGGTGGTGGAGTGGGATCCTTTACTTTCTTGCCTCCACGACTAGGAGGTGCCTCCACTGTCCCCGTGGACTGCTTGGCTGAGGTGCTGGGCTGGGACTTTGTGACCCTGCTCTTACGGACAGGACAGTGGTGGAAAGGGTGGGCAAAGGTCAAGTTGCGCAAGGGAAAGCTTCTTAGAGACAGTGGGGCAGAATGATGGAAGAGGGATAGGAGTGGAGGTTGAGGGAGTAGTTGTTGGAGGTGTATGTCTGCTGGACTTGGGTGCAAGTGCATGGGCAGTGTGTTGATGTGAGGTGGATGGCTGTTGGGTGTCTGTGTGCAGGCATTTGTGTCTCTTAGGAGGTAGGGACAGACAGGGTGGGATTGGACACAGGGGACGCGTAGATGGATGTTGTGGAGGTGTCTGCAAGTGAGGTGTGTGTGCTACTTGGTGTGGTGATGGTGGTGGTAGCTGTTGATGCAGTGCATGCAGGTGTGAGTGCGGATGTGACAGTGAGGGAGGAGGAGCAGGGGGAGACAGTGGAGGCAGTGGATGTTGTTGTGTGTGCTAATGTCTGTTGTTTGTGTGAGTGCTTGTGGCCCAAAGTGTGCTGCCTGTGTTTGTCTGTGCCATTTGTGTGTGATGGTTTGTGTGCATGCTTGTCTGTATGTGTGCATGGGATGGGTTGGGGTTGAGGAGATTGGGACTGGGAAGTGGTAGTTGGAGGGGAGACGGTTGGAAGAGGGACAATGGCTGCTATCAGAGAGGAGGCTAGAGCCTGGAACAATCTCTGTTGGGCTGACAATACACCGTTAATGCCCTCCGGGAATGCATTGCATTGCTAAATCTGGGATGCCAGCCCCTGGATGGCAATCACAATGGTTGACGGCCCTACAGAGATGGATCTCAGGAGGTCAATAGCCTCCTCACTGAGGGCAGCAGGGCTAACTAGGGCAGGGCCTGAGGTGCCTGGGGCGAAGGAGATGCCCACCCTCCTGGGGGTGCAGGCACAGGCAACTCGGTGAGGGGCTACTCGGAGGACAGTGCTGGTCTGGGGGTGGAGGCTGCACCTGCAGCTGGGGTGGACCCAGAGGTGTCCGTCACCACCATGCCTGCAGAGGAGGTATCAGAGTCAATGTTGTCACCTCCTGTCTCCGCCGTGGTGCTCCCCTCATCCTCCATCCCACTGGTCCCCTTGGCGTCAGGGGACTCTGCCTCCTGGGTCCTGTGGGATGCAGCTCCCTCTGTCACCGGTGCCCCTGCTCCTCCGCCAGATGATGTTAATGCACACATGGACAGGATGACAGTAGAAAAAAGGGGGGAGAGAGAGAAAGGGAGCACTGGGTCAATTGCAGCACCAACACCACAGATGGCAGACACATTACTGTCACACACAGGGATCAGGATTGAACACCATGCATCGCACTGGCATTTAATTGGCTAGGTACCACAGCAAGATGTGAGCCAGCCCCCGCCAACTGCACCCCTCATGGGAGGCACTAATCCCTGTCTGACATAGACTGCAACCTAGCTAGGTTGCCAGATTTAGCAATTCAACCATTACCCTCGACCTGGATCACGCTGCGATCTCTGACCTGGCATTAAGCGGCACCCACTAACTGACACCCACCACCAGGTTTCCATGCCACCTATCAATCATAGTTGTAACGCACACTGTACTCACCCCCTTGTGGCTGCTGTGATGCCCTCAAGCACACATCCAGCTCAGGGTAGGCTACTGCCAGTATGCGGGCCATCAGGGGGTTTGGTTCCAACGGGCACCCCTTTCTCATTGGGAGGCCATCCCCAGCTGGGCCTCCGGGGTCTTCCCGGGCCAACGTCTCAGGGCCTCCCACCTCTTCCTACAGTGGGTGCTCTGCCTGCTGTAGACCCCGAGAGTCTGCACATCTTTGGCGATGGGACGCCACAATCCCTTCTTCTGATGGACGCTGACCTGCAGAGAAAATACAGACAGGAGGACACCATTACACATACAATCCAGCCTGTCACACATATGGCCCACAAATCCCCTTCCATCCCCATTGGCACACACATTACCCAGCGCCCACCATGTACACTACCACCAGACATACGACCCTCCCAAATGACATGATGCTTGCACACACATCTCCATGCAACCTTGTCACATGCCTCGTGCCCAAGGTATACTCACCTGTTGGTCTGGAGGCTAATACAGCTGCCCATACTGGGATGGGCCCCCATCCACCAAATGCTCCAACTCCTCAAAAGTGAAGGCAGGGTTCCTTTCCCCAGTCACACAGGCCATGGCAGGATCCAGACACAGGACAAAGCAGCACACGCAGTGTAGGTGTTGTTCTGTGGAAAGTCAGGAATCAAGTGAGGTTATGGAAAGAAAATGGCGGTCATGTCTGCGGCGGTGTACGCCATCTCCGCAGCTGGTGATCTCCATTGGCCACTGTACTCCTTAGAGCCCCATGTTATCCAATGTGGAATAGCACGGCGGTGCAAGACCGCCTTCCGCCATGATGTGCTACGCCGGAGGAGTTACCTCACTTCCACCTGTCCCTACATACAGGACAGGCGGTCGCCATTTTATGGTGGTGGACAGTATCCAGATAATCAAGAACTGTGTCTTTTCCATATTTTGCACATACATTGCCATTCCCAATGTCCTATCACGTTACTGCTCTAAGCACACTGAGGTTGTGGTAACATTGTTAAAATTGTGACAGCCTACTCACTCTTGTGTCCCTTAGATACCTACCACTGAGGATGAATAGGAGGAGGAGACAAGCCCCCGTATACAGATCCCTTGTTGACTTGGCGACACTGGAGGAGAGGCACATCATACTCACCTATAGACTGGACAGGGCCACAATCACAGAGCTGTGTGCTCAATTGAAGCCCGATGTTATGTCAGTCATCCGTCATCCCACTAGGATCCCCCTCTAGTTCAGGTTCTATCAATGCTCCATTTCCTGGCAACTGGTTCATTCCAACTGCCAGTGGGCTTGGCAGCAAGAATGTCACAGCCAATGTTCTCAATCGTGCTGGTAAGGGTTTTGTCTGTCCTGGTGAAACACATGTGCAGCTACATTGCTTTCCCCCAGGTAGAAGATTTGGCCACTATGAAGGCTGGATTCAATGCAATGGGACATATACCCAACATTATTGGGGCAATTGACAGTACACATGTAGCATTTGTCCCCGCCTTCCCCGCCAGAATGAACAAGTGTTCAGGAATCAGAAGAGTTTCGACTCACTCAAAGTGCAAAGGGTGTGCCTGGCTGACCAGTATATCTCCCACGTCACTGCCAAGTATCCTGGGTCAGTGCATGACGCCTTCGTCCTGAGGAATAGCAGAATCCCAAATGTGATGGCACAACTGCAGAAGCACAGGGTGTGGCTAATTGGTGAGCCTGACTCCCCACCCAATGTATGTCAGTGTATACCTTCTGGTGTTAACCGCATACCATTGTGTAAGGCTAATGTTTGTTCCTCAATACTTGCAGGTGACCCTGGCTACCCAAACTCGTGGCTCCTGACCCGTGTGAGGAATGCCAGGACAGGGGCTGAGAATCATTATAATGATGCACATGGGCGAACCAGGAGAATTATTGAAAGGACCTTCGGCCTCCATCTAACCGGTGGATCCCTGTGCTACTCACCTGAGAAGGTATGGTAGATAGTAGTGGCATGCTACATGTTGCACAACCTGGCCCTCAGACAACATGTGCCTTATCTGCAGGAGGAGGAGACAGACTGGAAATGCCCCTGTGGCAGCAGTGGACCCTGAGGACAGTGAGGATGAGGAGGCAGAGGATGAAGAAGTGGACAACAGAACATCAGTTATACATCAATACTTCCAATGACACACAGGTGAGACAGTGGAACTGACCATGCCTCTGATTATTGATGTTTTCTGTCTGGCTGTATCAGGATGGCATTAACTTCCTTTGCATCTCAACTTACTGTCACCTCTGGCTTCTCATCTGCAGATGTTGGTGATATGACAACTGTGTACTGATGTGATGACTACAGACAGATACAGGTCATTAACTGTATGCTATTACACTGGTCAGATCATTTGCACATGACGTGACTGTTTCCATTAATGCACATTTTTATCACATAAAACACTATCACTCAGGTTGTGTTCAAGGGTGTTTATTGTAGTGCAAATAACTGATGGAAAAGTGCAATTGAATGGTGGTGATGGCTAAGGAAAGTCCAGGGTATTGTTCCAGTCTGTTTGTAGAACAGGTCCAGTGTCCAAGGGTCCATAGGAAAAAGAGCAAAGGCAGTTCAAAGTGGACATGATGACAAGGTGGGATACAAGGGGGACATTCAGGAGGGTCTCATTTCCTGGTGGTGGTCTTAGTCTTGGCAAGTGTCTCTGCCTTCTGTCTGGGTCACAGGGAATGTTTGTGGGGAGGGACACCTTCTGCAGGAGGCGTGCTGGTGGCCTGTGGGTTCTGTGGCAGGGCCTCCTGCCACTAGTTGCATCGGATGTGGTGGGCTGGTCCACAGACTGGCTAGTGGTAGGAGCCCGCTGGTGTGCTGTCCATTCCCTCATGATGTTGGAGATATCTGCCAGCACCCCTGCTATGGAGACCATGGTGGTGTTGAGGGCCTGCAATTCCTCGCTGATCTCCTGATGGTGTACTTCCTGCAGCCGCTTGTTCTCCTGCATGTTGGTAAGGATCTGGCCCATCTTGTCCTGGGATTGTTGGTAAGCCCCCAGGACATTGATGAGTGCCTACTGGAGAGTTGGTTCCCTGGGCCTGTCCACCCACTGGTGCACAGCAGACTTCCCAGTGTCCCTGTTCCCCTGTGCCTGTGTCCCCTGAACGGTGTGCCCACTGCCACTGACCCCAGGTCTCAGATTGTCTTAGGGGTGAGGTGTGGACTGGAGTTCCCGTACAGGTGGGCACACTGCCGATTGACTTGTCCTGGGGACAGAGGTGTGGGGATGTTGGGTGGGTGCTGTGGTGTTGGATACTGATGGGGGAGGCTCTGTGGTGGACTATGAGTGGGCTGGGGTGTCCGACTGACCAGTGGTCCCTGATGGGCCAGGAAGTTCCTCCAGATCCAGAAGTCCAGAGTCACTGTCATCACTGGGGGCATCTTCTGTTGGGGGCTGGTTAGTCATGGCACCTCCTCGCCACTGATATTGGCTGGGGCAACTGTGGGGATGTAAGTGATGTATTATACTTCTGTGACATATTGTACATCCCTTGCTTCCCCACTTTTGTTGATGTTTCCCTGCCCCCTTTGTTTGTGTATAGTGATGTATTGTATGATTGTTAGTTCTCCATGCTGTGCATGCTTTGGTGATGGGTGTCCATGCAGGGCTGGGAGGACTGTCCATGCATTGGTATAGCATGCAGGGGTTGGCATTGGGGTTATTCAGATGTGTAGGTGCAGTGTGTGGGATGGCATGGAGTGATGGGAGTCAGGGTGAGGGGTTGAGATGGCATGCAGGGATGGGGGATGATAAGTAGCAAATGTTTACTCACCAGTGTCCAGTCCTCTGGCTACTCCAGTGAGTCCCTCAGGATGCAGGATTCCCAAGACTTGCTCCTTCCATGCTGTGAGCTGTGGGGGGGAGGTGGGGCCATAGCTCCATCTTCCTGGCAATGTATATTTGCTGTACCTGTGCTCCAAACAGCTGTGGCTCTACCCTGACTATTTCCTCGACCATGACCCGCAACTCTTCATCTGTGAAACGGGGGTGCCTTAGTGGGGACATGGGTGTTGTGTGTTGTGCAGAGAGTGTTAAGTGATGTGGTGGGGTGTGGGATGTGAGATGTGTGACGGATATGTGGGTGTTTGTGGAGTGTGTGTAGTTGTCTCAATGGTCTTCGTGTAAGTCTTGGGGAGCTTATTGTTATTCATAAAGGGTGGTGTGTGATGTGGGTGTGTGTTTTATAGTGCTATGGGTGGGTCGGTGTGGTGTGTGTATCAGTGTCAGGTGAGTGATTTTCGTTGTGGCCAATGTTGTGTTGCTTTGTGTTTAGATGGACATTCTAAGCGCGCCGCTGTGTACAGCCAATGGTTTACTGCCAATGAATGTCTGCCGTGGTGATTTGTGGGTCCGACTGTTGTAGGCGTTGTTTTGTTGGCATAATGGTATGGGTGTTCGTACCACCACTTTATCACTGACCTTTGGGCTGCCGGATTTGTGTATGTGGCAGTACTCTGTCGGTTTGGTGTGTGTGTATCATAATATGGCGAACGGATATTTGCCACTGCGGCGGTATGTTGGCAGCAGTCACCGCAGTGGTAAGCAGCATTTACCGCCAATGTCATAAAGAGTGCCTCAGTATTTTCTGAATGTGTACATGATGCAGCTTTGGGTCTTGAAGAATGAAGGACTACATGCTCTGCAGCTTCTGAGCATGGATCGTCAGCTGTTTGACTTTTCAACAGCGAGCCTTATCAAACCTAGTTCCATGAAGTGAAATGTAAAAAGTAAATAAAACTATTTAGTAAATGTGATCAAATAGAATAGAGGACATTTTGACTTAAAAATTCTATTTATTTGGTTTTAGTATAGCTTTATAACGTATATACTGCAATTTAAATAGAGAATATCAGTTTATCTGAAAATTGTACTTTGTTTGTGGTAAAACTTTAGAAATGTCAATTTGAAATTATATCTAGAGAATGAATTATTTATTTCTGAGGGAAGTTTGGATAATCAGCATTAATGCCACCATGTGTATATCATGCCACATTGCATAACCTGAAGTACCCCTTTATTGAGCTCAATTATGATCAGTCCCGTTGCAATTAGATCTAAAGAGACAAATAAACCATGGCAATTGAAATTATGCGGTAGGAGAGGGCCAAATTATGAGGTAAAATTTATTATTTTTTGTAGGGAGAAAAAGCAAATTATGCGGCATTATGTGGCACATTTTGTGAGATCATTACTTCTTTATTTTGTCATCTTTTAACAATTTCTAATATTGTCTGGGCATAGGTTGCATCTCATTAGTACAACTTTAACACAGAAGTATAGCAATAAGCAAGGTCGCTCTCAGCCATGGGCCCTACCTACTGCCATTGCACCTACTGCATCATTGGCAAGTAAACCCTTTGTTCTCGCACCCCCTACACTCACCGTCTAACTGTAACTTGCAACAAAACCATAGGCTGACCGAAATCTATAAAAACATTTAACCTACATTAACACTATTAAACGGTCCAAAAGAATAACATACATTAGCAACAACAAAATATGCACATTAATATCAGATTTCAAAGCAGAAGATGGTGACATCAGTACATCATCAAAATACAATTTTAACAACTGATTTCAGGACTGGGCCATTCCTATTTCTAACACAAATTCAGACTTGCATGAGTGGGAACGGGCTAACACATGCGAGCAAAAGCAAAAAGGAAAGGACAAAAATAATTTGAAAAATCATCTAACTAGGGTTACTCTATATAAAAATGTGCTGCTGTAATTCTCCAAGCTGAAAAGGAAAACAAGAAACCACATTTGGCTTTACCTCTCCTCACCGGACAGCAGACAGAAGTACTTCATCAGCTAGAGCGTTCACATTCTCCCGACATCAGTTGACAGCAGCATCAGGATGGTGCAGAACATGGGCTGCACATGGGACAAGTCAGCAGTTCAAAATTTGTTGGTCATATTAGTACTGAACATCATTAGTTAATGGGACAATTAAGACTAAGAGGAAACTCATCAGGAGACTTGGAGAACACAGAAAGTGACAGGAGCAGACTTTAGACAGGAAAAGATGGACTCTGGCAGGGCTCTGGACAGACTTAAGGCAGGAGTAGATTAACTTAAAGTTTCAAAGTTCCTCACTAATTAGAAATATCCATGAACCGTTGATTGGTCCTTCACGTGGGCTCATCTTATGCACAAGAGCCAGCATCCAATGGTTGTCGGTGGCCCCACCAAGTTTGCAACTATTCTGGATTTTCTCAGCAAAAGCCCATTATTATTTTAATTATTTCACACAGTACTAACAAAACATTACATTTTCCAGTTGTTTGTTACTTCAGAATCCTCTCTCACGGTCACACAAAATAAACTCAATTTCTCACATGGGAATTAAGAGTTTCCTGTCGTGTTTGACAGCTAGAACAAATATTGTTACATACTTAATACTGAACCATGTTCTTCGCCTTCAATACAATACGACGTTCAATATCACGTCAGCAACCAAGGAAAATAATTCAGGTCACAGGAAACAGAATAAACAGGTAATTTCCTCGAGTGCTGCAAAATGAATCTTTCAGGCCTAGTCAAGCTGAGAAAGCCTTAATACACATTAGTACAATTAATACTTTAATAAAACCTATTGTACACCTTACAATTCAAATCAACTATGCAAAGCAAATTATTTAACTGCAAATATTATTTACAACATGTTAGAGCAACTTTAAACATGCATTTATTTTTCTGCACACTTGTAACTTGCATTAATAAAATCCATTTAAATCAATATAAGTGCGATTAATACATGTTCATTTAACACTTCAATATTAGTATTCATCTTAATAAGAACACTCTTACCGTTAACTCATTTTAGTACTTCATGTAATATAAATGCAAAATTTCTTTCATGTTAAAAAGTGATGTCAAAATACGAATGGCGGCCACATGGTCCACCATGATTCAAACATGCACATTTTACAATTTTCTGCTATTTTCTCTGTCAGGCCTTTAAATATAGGTTAATTAATCACCATAAGCTAACTTCTATGCCACTAATATATTACTAAAATTTTATCTTTTTCAGTTGCCGTCTGGCTGTTTTTTTATAAGCATGGCCAGTATTTCCATGTCTCAGACAGGACCAAGATAGGGAAAATCACATAAAGAAGGTATTTTTGCCATATCAGTACCTATTTGAAACATTAACTATAGAATAAAAACAATACACTTGTAAATGTGTTCTCGAGGTTCCTTAATGACCCCTGACTGATGAAGTAAACAAGGTGAAAATCATCACTACGTTCGGCAATGGAGGAAGGGCTTAACAGGCATATTCTCCACGGCCTCATCCCAGGTGTCTAGGAGTGCCAAAGGTCTTGTTTGGGTGGGCCTGGCTGTTCTCCCCCCCTCTGCTAGAACCGGGACTACGTATGAGGTGGATTTACGACTATGCAGGCCTGGTATACGGTGTTCCAATGTTTAAATGCACCAGCTGCAGGCTTCTGAGCATAGCTTCGGGCACCAGCACTCTTCGTTTTTACAAATTCAGCATTGGGAACACATGCTAAATTGCCAATTAAGGAACGTAAAAAGAGACAGACAAAGGGTCTCAGCCGGAGCACTAGGGAGAAGTAAAATGTACAAGTTCAGAAAATACCTCTCCAGAAGAGCAAACTAACAAAATTAAAAACAATCATAAAAATAAGCAAAATGGAAACAGAAGCAAATACATACGCAAGCATGGTAAACAGAAAAAAAGCACAGGCAAAACAATAAAGCACACCAAGAAACCATTACAATAGAGAACATAAGTGTAGGAGGCTGTCTTAGTTTATGGTGTACACCTATGGTGTGGCACCCCCTACTGAGTCCAGGCAACTCTTAGTGATGGTGAATAGGTGTCCAGATAACAAAATCTCTCTAGGGGTAGCTGATTGGAGCAGCTGAAGCTTATATAGGATGAATATAAAGCACTTGCAATACCAGTGTAGTCAGACAGTAACTGACTCACAAGAAAGAACCACATAAGTGTCACAAAAATAAAGGATACTTCATTGCAGTACTACTACTAAACTAACAAACTAACATTGGTATATCTTCCACACAATATATACAAAAAATAACAAACAGAAATAGCATTAAAATATACAGGGCCTATGCGAGGGCCACACCATATACTAAAAAAGTGGAATGTGAAATAGTGAGCCCAACCAAGGTAAGTTGGGTAGTTAGCTAGGGCCTGGGGGTAGATAGAAACAACCAGAAGTAAGTACAATAGGTGTCCCCAGTGACCAGGTGCAAGGTAGTTACCCACCCAGTCGTCCAATAGGCTAACACAGAGTTGTGGTTGGAGTTCATGGGATTCAGGACCCTCCCCGTGGACCCCGAGGAAACCAGAAGAGAAGAGGGAGGTAGGAGAATGCCCCCACCCCAGGATACTGAGAAGACAGGAGTACCTACACCAGGAACCCTGATGCAGAGGGGAGAAGGTACTCTCCTAGAAGTCAGTGGATGCCTCAGATTGTTCAGCTGCTGTCATGACCCATGGACCAGGGCTGTGGACCTAGGGATGGATTCCGGATATGGAGGATCTGCAAAGGAAGGGGACAGAGTCCAGCACCCTTGGAGGTGCCCTGGTGGTGTAGATGGCAATGCCCACCCTGCGGGGAGTGACGTTCCTGCAAGTCAGTGGAAGACGAGGTCCAGGCATGGGGTCCAGGGATGCAAAAAATCCCAGGAGTTGCCTACAAGCTGTCCCTCGATGGTCGATGGATTGCAAGAGCATCACTGACAAGTAAGGTCACCAACAAGCACTGACAAATGCAACCAGGAGCTAAGGGAGTTTTTGCTAATTTTTGGGACCAGCAAGGTCCAGGAGAATTTAACCTTGAAGGAGAGTCAGGGGTGGCCCTCAGCACACAGGAAGGCCAGCAGAAGTTGATGGAGCCCCCACAAGTGACCCACTTTACCAGCACAACAAAACAGACATCTCACATTGCAGGAGTTGCAGTACAGTAGTTGATCTTCAAATTAAAGAGTGCTGGAGGCTGGGGCTTCTTGGTGCCTAAAGATCTCATGGTAGAAGAGTCAACAAGCCTTAGCAAGTGCAACAGTTGTGGTGCACATGTGTTTCAATCCAGAAGCAGGGGCCCACAGTCTCCCAAGCTGGTCAAAAGACAAGCAGGACCCAGAGGAAGCCACAGACTCACAACCTATGAGGCAGAGTCTTCAGATGTCCGTGGGACAGCAGACCCTACCAGCCAGTCGACATTGTCTTGAGGTCCTGAGGATGCAGGAAGTGGCTCCTTCACTCCAAGGGAGATTCCTTCGTGCGTCCAGATACAAACAGAATCCTTGTGACCCTGGAGGATGCACAGCCTTGGATCTTGCAGAATTCTTTCAGGATCTAGAGAAACAATGTTACAATTGGAGCCTTTCCACCAGAATCAGACTTGCTCGGTTTCAAAGCAGACAAGCAGTGGTTCCAGAGGTCTGGAGCAGAAGATGTCTTGCAGAGAGTTCTTTGGAGAGTCTTGCTCAACAAATATGACGACCCACCCACGGAGGAGCCCTTAAGTAACACTAAAAGGGGGTTGGTCACTCTCTGAAGTGACCCTCCTATCAACCTAACCAGTCAGATGCTCCCAGGGACCTCTGCCCATCTTATTTTCAAGATTGCAGAATCAGGAGGCCACCTGGCAGAGCTCTGTGCACCTTCCTAGGGGAGAAGCTGGACAGGGGAGGAGGTCAGTCTCCTGTCCTTTGTGTAGTTTTGCACCAGAGCAGGAACCAGATCTTCCTGAACTGGTGCAAACCGGATTATGCAAGGAGGACACCAAAGGTGCCCTTCATAGCAGTCTGGTGGCACTCAGAGGCCACCCCAGCCCTTATACACCTAATACACAGGGGGAGGTGGTCACACTTCTCCCTTGCATGTAATCCTTTGTTCTGCCTCTCTGGCCTGAGCCTGGCTTACCAGAAGGAGGGCAGAACAGTGTCTAGGATCAGCAGCAGCGTGGGGTGGCATCTAGACCCCGGAAGGCTGCACAAGCAGAACTGGGGGATCCTCTAAGGAACCCCCGAGAGCACATGGTATCATGCAGCTAACACTGGAATCGGTGTAGTTGCATGATTCCAACACGTTTGATACCAAACATGCCTCAGTTGGGAGAAGCCATTATGTAAATGGAACACTTGTGTTGATCAGTGTTCACTACATACATTAAGATGGCTTCCCTGCACTTACAGAGTCCAGGAATGGGCCTGGGGTGTGTAGGAGCATCCTGCTCATGCAGTGGTATCCTCACACTTAGGGCCAGATGTAGGTAGGATCCAAATTGCGAGTTGCAATTTGCGAGTCCCAGCGACTCGCAAATTGCAACTCGCAATTTGGGATGCAGAAAGGTGTCTCAGACACCTTCTGCGAGTCGCTATGGGGTCGCAAAGACCCACCTCATTAATATTAATGAGGTGGGTCGCAATTTGCGACCCCATAGCGATTCAGGGCACTCACGGGGATGGTGGCCTGCTGGGAACAGCAGACCACCATGTCCGTGACTGCTTTTAAATAAAGGAAAACGAGCTGCACTTTGAAAAAAAAAAAACGAAACCTTTTGTTTCGGTATTTTTCAGGGCAGGTAGTGGTCAATTGGACCACTGCCTGCTCTGAAAAATTTATTTTTGTGCCAGACACAAAGGGGAAGGGTTCCCATGGGGACCCCTTCCCGTTTGCGCCTGGGTTACCATCCACTTCAAGTGGATGGTAACTGCGCTTTCATTTGCGACCGCAATCGCATACCTGAGGGGTGACTTATAACCTCTAAGTGCAGTAACCAGGTTTGGTGGCGAAAGGGTGCATGTACAATTTCATTCAGGCTGCAATGGTAGGCTTGCACGCAGTTTGCATGGGTTCCGATGGGTGGCACAATATATGCTGCAGCCCATGGGAGACCCTTGTTGTACTAATGCCCTGGGTATATAAGTACCATATATGAGGGACTTACATGGGTGCACCAGTATGCCAATTGAGGGTGTGAAAAGTTACCAAGCAACCAAATTTAGGGGAGAGGGTACTGGCACTGGGGCCCTGGTTAGCAGGATCCTAGTGCACTACAGTCCAAAATATACTGACACCATGCAAAAAAGTGGGGGAACCCAGCTTACTACAATAAGAGATTAAACAAATGAATGCAGTGCAAAATAGGCAATGAACCTTGGAAGAGAAACTATTCACAAGCATTGCAACTTATAGTGGATTTGGTGGGAGCACCCCTAAGTCTGCCATCCGTCAAGAGGGAGATTGCTCATCTCTTGCATGCAAGCAGATGCTCTTTGAGGCAGTTAGCCTGCATAGAAGCTGAACTGCCCTCTTTGACTCAAGAGATTTGACTGGCCCTCCGTGGCTTTTCAACATTTTAAGATTTGTCACCTCTATAAGGGTTGGACATATCCCAATCAGGGGACATCTTGCAGAATATGACAAATGAGCTACGATGGTAGATGAGGCCTATGGAGCTTTGGGACAAAAGAACAATCTTCCATTGAGCCTCAAATCTGTCCACGGAATAATAAGCCAGTAAATAGGCCGGAGAACGTAATGTGAGAAAAACAGAAGTGGCAAATGGTGGCTTTGTTTTTGGGAATGTACTGACCTTTCTGGATTAGCACTGGTACATCAGGAATACAGAATGATACAGGATACACAGGCTACAACAAAACCATGATCTTGTATGTCATACATAAGGAAACCATTCAATAGTTACACAGAGATAGTCTATCAATTAAGTAAATTTCAGTAATAACGATTTCCTTAGGAAATGTAGGGCCTCCTTACGACCTTGGCAGAGGAGATTACTTCATCACAAACGTGACGGGTATCTCACCCGCCGTATTATATGTTCCATTATACCCTATGGAATTTGTAATACGCCTGACAGGATATCCCTCACGTTTGTGACGGAGTAATTCCCTCTGCCAAATTTGTAATGAGGCCCATAGTTTCTGTCCTACCCCAGTGTTCAAACAGACATAGGTGGTCATTCTGACCTCGGCGGTAAAAGGCGCCTACCGCCGGTCAGAAATCCTCCATAATCCCGCCGCGGTCGCGGAAACCCGCCACGGTCATTCTGACCCGCAGAAGGCAAACCTCCGAAAATCCGACCGCCACAACAGACCGCCAGAACAGCGGTCGGCGGAAAGGTGGAGGTGACCAAACCTCCACCGCCACGCCAACAGAAATACGCCCATGCCATTACGACCCACGAATCCACGCGGCGGTCATTCAAACGCGGTATTCCATTGGCGGGACACACCGGCGCGGTCAGAATACACACAAACGAACAAAACTCACCCACATTGGACGATTTGAATCCCACACACCTGATACACATACACACACCACTCCCACACACACAATACAATATAAAACACACACCCACATCACCCACAAACCCCTACGCTTAAAAATTCGTAAAGAAGACAAGAGCGAGACACCAGCATCCAAAACATAACAGCCACAGCCACTCAACACCATCACCCACACACTATCCACACACAAAACAACACACACCACCACACTCAACTCACTTAAATACACATACTCCACCCCACACATCATACACACCACCCCATGGCACCCCAAAGACAACCCCGCTTCACAGACGAAGAACTCAGGGTTATGGTGGAGGAAATCGTTCGTGTAGAGCCCCAGCTGTTCGGCACACAGATACAATACACCAGCATTGCCCGGAGGACGGAGCTATGGCAGAGGATTGTCGACAGGGTGAACGCAGTGGGACAGCACCCCAGAAATCGGGAAGACATCAGGAAGCGATGGAACGACCTACGGGGGAAGGTGCGTTCCATGGTATCCAGGCACAACATCGCCGTGCAGAAGACTGGCGGAGGACCCCCACCTCAACCCCCACAATTCACATCATGGGAGGAGGAAGTCTTGAACATCCTGCATCCTGACGGCCTCGCAGGAGTCGGCGGAGGAATGGATACTGGTAAGTTGAAGCTTCAATACTGCTTCCCCCCCACCTGCATGCCAAATCAGACCCCAACCCTCACCCCCATCCTCGAACCCCACCCTCACCCCCACCCCCATCCTCACCCCGACCCTCACCCCCACCCCCACCACCATCCTCACCCCCACCACCATCCTCACCCCCACCACCATCCTCACCCCCACCCCCAGCACACCTATTCCCCGCCAATGTCTGCCCATCACAACCCACACATCCCAAAACCTAGGCCTGCATGCGTCCACTAAGCATGGACACCCATCACCAAAGCATGCCCAATGCATATACACATCCCCCCCACAAGCCACCCTCACCAAAGCCCCCACACACGAATGCCAGCACTTGGGGACACGGGAACCCACAGATACACCCATATGCCACACATTGAAACTATAACCATACCTCTATACCCCTGCAGGACCCGACCGTCAACACACTGCGGCGGAGGGGCCAGAATTATCCACACCCCCCACCCAAGAGGCCGTCAGCGATGACAGCAGCTCTGTCGATCTGGACACCGATGACCAGCCCGGACCATCGGGGACCTCTGGACAGTCGGTTCCCCTCACACAGGCACAGGCCACTATAGACCCTAACCCCTCTGGGAACACCAGCACAGCTCCCACCCAGCGGGCCCATGCCTCTGTCTCCAGGGCGCGTCAATCTGCGGTGTGTCTACCACTACAGGGCACCCAGGATAACCCACCACCCCAACAACAACAGGGACCTGGGGGCAGTGGTAGTGGGCACACCGGCCAGGGGGCAGAGGCCCAGGGAAACAGGGCAACTCGGCGGGCAGCTGTGCGACAGGGGGGGGAGGAGAGGCCCAGGGAACCCACTCTCCACGAGGTCCTCACCACCATCATGGGAGCATACAACCGCTCCCAGGAGACGATGGCGACGGTACTGGCCCGGTTCCAGGAGATCCAGGTGCTGCAGGAGGAACACTATCGGGGGTACAGGGAGGACATCAGAGCCATCAACACCACCCTGGTTACCATGGTAGGGCTGCTGCAGGACCTCGTAAACAGCAGGGCGGACACTGAACAACACCCAAGGGCCCCTGCCACTAGCCTGGACCAAGAACAGCCATCCACCTCCGCCGGCGCTAGTGGACAGGAGGCCCCCGCACAGCAGCAGCCCACCAGACCCCCACCTCCTGCAGGAGAAGAACCACCCCGCAAGAGGGCCCTGAGATCTCGCAAGACAGAGTAGGATGTCAAGACCCCCGCCAGCAATGGATACCACCTGATGTCATCCCACTGTCCCACATTGTCACCCTGTCCATCCTCGAACTGCCCATGCTCCATCTCTCCACAGGCCTCTGGACAATGCACCTGTGTGACTGTTACTCTGGACTCTGCCATGGACATTCCTTCACCATAGCCCCCACCCACTTGAAACCACCCATCCCATTTTGAGCACTTCAATAAACACCTATTTTGCACCAAAATATCAGGAGTCTGGCTGTGATTTCAATAGATTGTAATTGACATGACAGTGCAAATATGTCCTTGTACATGGTGAAGTCAACAAACAGCTGCCACAAAGCTGTAGTCCATGGGGAAACGAAGCACAGGATTCGTAGTGGGGACCCCAGATCTGAAATAGGGAGGGAAAAGCCAAAACTCAGTCATCATACACTGGGGCAAATAGACAGGCAGCAGAGATGCTGCAGAGTAGTTAACATTTACTAAATTATCTTTGAAATGTTACCTGTGTCCTATTGGAAGTACTGTTCAATGATTCTGTCCCTGTTGTCTGTTTCAGCCCCGTCGTCTTCCTCCTCGTCACTCTCCTCAGGTTCCACCGCTGCCACAACACCACCGTCTCGACCATCCTCCTGCAGGAAAGGCACCTGGCGGCGCAAAGCCAGGTTGTGAAGCATGCAGCAGGCCACGATGATGTGACACACCTTCTTAGGTGAGTACATTAGGGATCCACCGGTCATATGCAGGCAGCGAAACCTGGCCTTTAGGAGGCCAAAGGTGCGTTCGATCACCCTCCTAGTACGCCCATGGGCCTCATTGTACCGTTCCTCTGCCCTGGTCCGGGGATTCCTTACTGGGGTCAGTAGCCACGACAGGTTGGGGTACCCAGAGTCCCCCACTAGCCATACACGGTGTCTCTGTAGCTGTTCCATCATGTAAGGGATGCTGCTATTCCTTAGGATGTAGGCGTCATGCACTGACCCTGGGAATTTGGCATTTACATGCGAGATGTACTGGTCAGCCAAACACACCACCTGGATGTTCATTGAATGGTAACTTTTTCTGTTCCTGTACACCTGCTCCCTGTCTCTTGGGGGAACCAAAGCCACATGGGTCCCATCAATGGCACCAATTACGTTGGGAATATGTCCAAGGGCGTAGAAATCACCCTTCACTGTAGCCAATTCGCCCACCTCAGGGAAAATGATGTAGTTCCTCACGGATTTCATCAGGGCAGACAACACTCTGGATAACACCTTTGAAAACATGGGCTGAGACATCCCGGAAGCAATTCCCACGGTTGTCTGAAATGACCCACTTGCCAAGAAATGTAGTACTGACATGACCTGCACCAGAGGGGGAATCCCTGTGGGTTGGCGGATGGGGGACATCAGGTCGGGCTCCAGCTGGGCACGCAGTTCATGGATAGTGGCACGGTTAAGACGGTAGGTCAGGATAATGTGGCGTTCTTCCATTGTCGACAGGTCCACCAGCGGTCGGTACACGGGAGGATTCATCCGTCTCCTCGCCCAACCCAGCGGACGGTGCCTAGGAAGGACAACATGGAGCACACAGTCAGGCAACCCACAGGTACGTACTCACAGCTAGCACAGTATACGATTCTCTATGCAGTGAATGGCGTGTCTGAGTGGCTATGCAAGGCCTAGGCCTGTGTGACGCAGTTGAAATTGAGCCATGTGGGCCCTGGAAATGGCGGCTGCCTGACCTGTGAAGTGTGACAATGGGATGTGAGGTCAATGCGCTGGCGTGGCACACCGCGGCGGGCGGCGGGCGAAGACCGCGGCGCGAAGCCGCATTGGTTAACATTGAAGCCTATGGGTTTCAGGAGCCAATGGCGAAGGGCGCCGGCGGTGGCGGGACGCACCGCCGCGGTACGCACCGCCGCGGACGTGACCGCCATTTTCTATCTACTTATCCACTTGCGACTTGAACTTTCACAGGAGAGGACCTATACTGCAAGTGTTGCTGTGACCTCGGTCTGGAAGGGACAATGGCTGCTGCGACTGGGGAAAGGGCCCCTGCCTTCACTGGAGAGGAGTTGGAGAAACTTGTGGATGGGGTCCTCCCCCAGTATGCGCTACTCTACGGTCCTCCAGACCAACAAGTGAGTTTAATTCAATCTGGATTTGGGACCACTGGCTGGCTTGGGGGCCTGGCGGGGATGGGGGGCATGTTGGGGCTGGCGGGGGGCCTGGCGGGGGGCCTGGCGGGGATGGGGGGCATGTTGGGCCTGGCGGGGGGCCTGGCGGGGATGGGGGGCATGTTGGGCATGGCGGGGGGCCTGGCGGGGGGCCTGGCGGGGATGGGGGGCATGTTGGGCCTGGCGGGGGGCCTGGCGGGGATGGGGGGCATGTTGGGCATGGCGGGGGGCCTGGCGGGGGGCCTGGCGGGGATGGGGGGCATGTTGGGCATGGCGGGGGGCCTGGCGGGGGGCCTGGCGGGGATGGGGGGCATGTTGGGCCTGGCGGGGGGCCTGGCGGGGGGCCTGGCGGGGATGGGGGGCATGTTGGGCCTGGCGGGGGGCCTGGCGGGGATGGGGGGCATGTTGGGCATGGCGGGGGGCCTGGCGGGGGGCCTGGCGGGGATGGGGGGCATGTTGGGCATGGCGGGGCCTGGCGGGGGGCCTGGCGGGGATGGGGGGCATGTTGGGCCTGGCGGGGGGCCTGGCGGGGATGGGGGGCATGTTGGGCCTGGCGGGGGGCCTGGCGGGGATGGGGGGCATGTTGGGCATGGCGGGGGGCCTGGCGGGGGGCCTGGCGGGGATGGGGGGCGTTGGGCCACTGGAAAGGAAAATGCTGAGTAACTTGAACGTGGTATTTCTCCCTCCCTGTACGTGTCACATAGGTCCGCGCCCATGAGAAGATCGGGATTTGGCGTGCCATCGCCAAGGAAGTCCGGGCCCTGGGGGTCCACCATCGACGGGGCACCCACTGCCGCAAGAGGTGGGAGGACATCCGCCGCGGGACCAAGAAGACCGCCGAGTCTCTGCTGGGGATGGCCTCCCAACGTAGGCGGGGTGCCTGCCGTCAACTGAGCCCCCTGATGTTCCGGATCCTGGCGGTGGCCTACCCTGATTTGGATGGGCGCGTGAGGGCAGCACAGCAGACACAAGGGGGTGAGTCCAAGCATTATCTACTCTGTTGTCGCGCAGTGGAGGTGTCTGGGTGGGGGAGGAGGGCTGTGGGTCCCCCTAGGCCAGGGCGATATCTGTAGGCTGGGCACCCCCGTAAGCCCCTGTGTCCCCAGCCACCACCCTCAGTAGTTTGTCAGTACAGCCATCCCTGGGCCGTGTCATCCATGGGTGCAGTTGTCAACTCTAGGCGTGTAGGGCATGTTCCACGGAATGCGTAGCGGACCCCAAGTGCGCAACTTAGTGCAGGGGGCATCTGTGTCTGTCATGTCCGCTAACTGTAACGGAGATCCATGTAATCAATATCCCTTTATTTCTCTCTCCCCCCCCCTTTTTGTTTGTCTTTCTGTGCTTGTGTGCATCAGCATCATCAGGCGGAGGAGAAGTGGCATCGGGGCAGGAGGGAGCTGCATCTCACATGGCCCAGGAGGGCCATGCCACAGAGTCAGACTGGACCAGTGAGACGGAGGGCGAGGGGAGCTCCACGACGGGGACGACTGGAGCCTGCAGCGACACGGACACGTCCTCGGAAGGGGGCTCCCTTGCGGGGGTGGCACCATCCGTGCCCCCCGCCATTACAGGTACAGCCGCCACCCAGCGCACCATCTCCGCCCTCCCAGCAGCCCCTCAGCGTTCGCCCCGTGCCCGCTCTGCCAGGAAGCCGGGCATCTCCTTCGCCCCAGGCACCTCAGGCCCTGCCCCTGTTACCCCCGCTGCCCTCAGTGAGGAGGTCATTGACCTCCTCCGAACGCTCATTGTTGGGCAGACTACCCTTTTGAATGCCATCCAGGGGGTGGAGAGGGAGGTTCATCGCAGCAATGCGTACCTGGAGGGCATTCATTCGGGTCAGGCTGCCCATCAGCGATCGTTCCAGGCTCTGGCCTCAGCACTGACGGCAGCCATTGTCCCTGTCTCCTGCCTGCCTCTACTAACTCCCTCCTCCCAGTCTCCTGTTCCTCTGCCTGTCCCACCCACACCATCAGACCAGCCTGCACACACCTCAACACCCAAGAGAAGCTCATCCAAACATAAGCACCACAGATCACGCAGACATTCACACACGCAACATTCCGATGCAGACATGCCAACAGTCACTACCACCTCTGTGACCCCCACCTCCTCGTCTCCCTCCTCCCTCCCTGTGACGTCTACACTCACACCTCCATTCACCTCACCATCAGCCAGTGTTTCCATCACCAGCACACCCTCCACTCCAGTCCGCACACGTGCAGTCACCACCCCCACTGCCATTTACACGTCCCCTGTGTCCTCTCCCACTGTGTCTGTCACCCCCTCTTCCACACCACACAAACGCAGCCACCCACCCACCCAACAGCCATCCACCTCACGACAGCCTATCCCTCCTGCACCTGCACCCAAAGACAGCAAACGTGACTCACCTACAACCACATCCTCTCCCTCCACTCCCATTCCCACTGTACCTACCACTCTCCATTGTCCCAAGAAGCTCTTCCTCGCCACTACTAACTTCTTTCCTGACCCTGAGCCCCCCCCTCCTTCTCGTCGGGGTAAGAAGAGCACCTCAGCCACCACCAGCCCTGCAGCCCCCTTGACAAGGGTGCAGGGGTATTGGAGCCCGCCAGCCCGCATGTCTGGATCTTCGCCCAGCAGCAAGGGGACAGCCAGCCCACCCCCTGGGAAGAGGAGCAGAAGGCGGAAGGGGCGCCGCAGGAGCCCGCCTTCTACATCCCCCCCGGACACCACCCAGAGACAGTCACCAGCCACAGCTCCAAAGGGAGGAAAGGGCCACAGGCCGACGACTAAGGAGGGCAAGGGCAGCAAGTTGGAGAGGTCAGGCAGCAGGCCTGCTGCCCAGGAGGAGCCCACAACCCCCATAGCCGCTGCCCCGGGAGGAACCGGCACAGCTGCCCCGGGAGAGCCCACCAGCCCCATAGCCGCTGCCCAGGGAGGACCCAGCCCAGCTGGCCAGGAGGGCCCCACCACCCACAGCCCAGGTGGGCAGTGAAGGAGCACCATCCCCGCTGCCCAGGAGGGCACCACCAGGCATTTAGCAGTTGGCCATAGACCGTCCTCCGTCTCAAGAACCGCTGAACTGGGCCCTTCAAGGCAAGAACCGCTGAACTGGGCCCTTCAAGGCAAGAACCGCTGAACTGGGCCCTTCAAGGCAAGAACCGCTGAACTGGGCCCCGCCGTCTCAAGAACCGCTGAACTGGGCCCTTCAAGGCAAGAACCGCTGAACTGGGCCCTTCAAGGCAAGAACCGCTGAACTGGGCCCCGCCGTCTCAAGAACCGCTGAACTGGGCCCTTCAAGGCAAGAACCGCTGAACTGGGCCCTTCAAGGCAAGAACCGCTGAACTGGGCCCCGCCGTCTCAAGAACCGCTGAACTGGGCCCTTCAAGGCAAGAACCGCTGAACTGGGCCCTTCAAGGCAAGAACCGCTGAACTGGGCCCCGCCGTCTCAAGAACCGCTGAACTGGGCCCCGCCGTCTCAAGAACCGCTGAACTGGGCCCTTCAAGGCAAGACCCGCTGAACTGGGCCCTTCAAGGCAAGAAGCGCTGAACTGGGCCCTTCAAGGCAAGAAGCGCTGAACTGGGCCCTTCCAGGCAAGAACCGCTGGCCCTTTGGCAGACGTGGCAGGGCAGGATCTATCTCGGGCAGGGCTGCAGGATGTCCTCTGGCCAACTTGCCTCCTCCAGTGGCAGTGGGGTCTGTTATGGACTGTATGGACTGTGGCTTTGCTCTCCCCAGGATGGCCCAGTGGGCAGGCCACCCACTGTATGGACTGTATGGACTGTGGCTTTGCTCTCCCCAGGATGGCCCAGTGGGCAGGCCACCCACTGTATGGACTGTATGGACTGTGGCTTTGCTCTCCCCAGGATGGCCCAGTGGGCAGGCCACCCACTGTATGGACTGTTTGGACTGTGGCTTTGCTCTCCCCAGGATGGCCCAGTGGGCAGGCCACCCACTGTATGGACTGTGGCTTTGCTCTCCCCAGGATGGCCCAGTGGGCAGGCCACCCACTGTATGGACTGTATGGACTGTGGCTTTGCTCTCCCCAGGATGGCCCAGTGGGCAGGCCACCCACTGTATGGACTGTTTGGACTGTGGCTTTGCTCTCCCCAGGATGGCCCAGTGGGCAGGCCACCCACTGTATGGACTGTGGCTTTGCTCTCCCCAGGATGGCCCAGTGGGCAGGCCACCCACTGTATGGACTGTATGGACTGTGGCTTTGCTCTCCCCAGGATGGCCCAGTGGGCAGGCCACCCACTGTATGGACTGTATGGACTGTGGCTTTGCTCTCCCCAGGATGGCCCAGTGGTCATGGAGTCCCCTCGTGGATCTGGCGTCGTGTACTCAAGTGGCTGAGGTGCCCCCCCTTCCCTTCCCCCTGAGGTGCCTGTCCTATTTTCTTTCGGATGCCCCTGCAGTGTTCTCTCCGTGGAGTTCTTGTCGTGGGACTGGGCCTTGCCCCTTTGCACAGGACCCCTGTGATCCACGGACAGTGGTTGGACTACATTTAGTAGCTGTATATATTTTGTACATAGTTTATTTATTTTTTGCGATTAATGGCGTACATATTTCAATATATCTGCCCGTTTATGATCTCTTCTTTTGGTCTTTGCATTATTTCGGAGGGGGGTGGTTTGTGGGTTGTGACAGTGATCTGTGGGAATGCATTGATGTGTGTGTTGTAGTGGGTGTGGGTGGGTGGGTGGGTGTGTGCCGGTAATCTTTTCCCTCCCCTGTGTCGTAGGTGCAGTACTCACCGATGTCTTCCGCGCCGCCGGGCGTGCTCCTGGTATATGAGGAGGAATAGGAGTGCGGGGATGACCTGTAACTCTGGCTCCATACTGCCGGAATCTCGCGTGGAGTGCGTAGAGGTGAGCGTTTTCCCGTTCGTAGTCTGTTTCCGCCGTGTTCTTATCGGCGGTGCTCCCGCCCCGGAAAAGGTGGCAGATTGGTGGGTCGTAATAGGGTGGGCGGTACTTTGTCTGCCGCCGGGCTGTTGGCGGGAACCGCCGCGCTGTTTGTTTGTACCGCTGTGGCGGTCGGAGTGTTAAGTTGGCGGGCTGTGTTGGCGGTTCCCGCCAGGGTCAGAATTGCATATTTTAGACCGCCGGCCTGTTGGCGGCTTGGCCGCCGCTTTATCACCGACCGCCAGGGTCAGAATGAGGGCCATACTGTGACTGCACCTAAGAAGTACCTGGATACCTTTTTCAGATCTATGAACACCTGCAGAATTTCTGCCTTCAGAGGAGTGGCTCTGTAAGCATCTATAGGTTTCTGAGGAGGCATGAAAAAAAAGAAAACCCTACAAAGAAATAGGCACAGTGTGATGCACTACAGAGTCGTAACCCTACAACTCAAAACATTTCAAGGTGTCTTCAATCTTGCTGCTGCTACTTATTTTGCCCAGAACGTATGGCTGTAGTGCAGGAAGCCTGTGATTATCTTGCCCAGGAAGTATGGCAGATATGCAGGCAGCCTGTGATTGGCACTCTTCCCAGTATGATGCTGAAACTCTGCATTCTAAGCCCCAGCCTCAACATGCCCGTCCTCCGAAGTATGTCCACAACAAAACCCCTGCCTATATGTCTGTTCTTAAAGATTAAAAAAACCTTTTTGTGTTTCTCCACTGTTTACATACTCTGACCCTTGTGCCCTCCATGCCTTAATCATCGCAGGGTCACAATTAAATCTTCCATACCTTGCATTGTCAGTTATAAGCCAGGCCTTTTGCTTTGCGGAAGCCACCAAATTCGCTGAATTTACATTTCAGTAATGGCTCGGTAGCTAAATCTTATCAGCAGACTAGCAGCTGAACGACATTACTATGAATACCAAAAGGTCACCTCTCTAAGGGAAACATTAGCAGAACATGCCTTTGCCCCCCCAGAAGTTAATTTGTTTTCACGTGAACTGAACAGTCATGTTCTGAACTGAACAAAATAACAAAACTGATAATCCTCTAAATATAATGGGCGTTCGCGATGAAGAATCTAACGTACTAAAAGTGTGTAGCCAGAGTGTGCTTTTCAGAAGCAAAATATTCCATGTTGTGTTTCAATGGAAGTACTTCCTCGGAAGCTGGATAAGACACCATCACGTGAGGTGAGAGATATGTACTCTTTTAGGGCAATCCAAGATTGGATTGGGACTGTCTCGGAATAGTGGATGAAGAGGGCTGACCCGAACAAGCCGAATGTGAAGAAAGCTGCCCAAGTCCACTCTGTGTATATTAGAAACAGAAGGGCAGTAGGCAGCAGCTGCACTGTCAAGCCAGCACTAAAAGGATGGCTACATGAATTGAATGTGACTGCAGGAGCGTGGTCGGCTGTTTCTTGCAGCTAGTCATCCCTGCATGAGCAGGTGTCGCAAAATGCCTATTGTCTCATACATTTAATGAGAAGGCTACTTTGGGTCACCTGTAAAATATGGATTATGCAATGCCAGTGATAGTACATTAGTCGCATTGCAAAACAAGATGCAGGTCAGACATCAGTTGGAATGCAAACAAAACAACCTGTTTGTGACCTACTGTTTGCCCACTGAGTTTCACAGGTAGAAGATGTGTTAGAGTTTCCATGTATCAGCATAAATAGGTCTACTTTAAATATACCTGCCTATCTGAAGATTATTTGCAATAAACTCATATAAAAAAACTGCATCCCTTTCAAAAAGACCTGTTTAAGGATGATAGGACTTAAAATATGAATGGGTCATTTTGAGTTTGGCGGAGCAGGAGCACTGCAGCTGAACTCACCGTTGTCACGCTCAATTTAAAGTCAGGGAATGTCCTAGGTTTACACCAGTGGAGCCTTCTGTGGCTCTGCCATTGTAAGTCTTTGACCTGATGACCAGCATGCCATAAAGACAACAGTATAGCTCTCCTTGATTACGACTGCCATGCAATCAAGGGGCATTACTAGGAATTGCAAATACAAGGAGGTAAAGTGTTAATCAATTTATTCATAGAAAACAAACTCAACTCAGAATATATTTGGAACATACAAATGTTGGCAACAGGTCCTTGTAGAAATCAAATCTGGGTTACAAAAACCAGTCCTAACTCCAACAGTCTCTGCCGTTCAAGGTTATATGCTCCACGACCTTGAGACCACGGAGGGAAGGGAATATGCAATGAGAACAAACTAAATAGGAAAACTATCACTGATGCATGACCTCAGCTGGAGCCATACATCCTGCCCTCACACTAGGAATCCTAAATCAATTACACCACTAGTCTACGTCAGGACATTGACAACATCTGAGGCCACGTGACCAATACAGGACACTGTGGCAGTATCTGGTGAAATGACACATTCACCATTCAGTGGTCTACGAAAGAGTTCTATCACCTTCGATGAAACACATTAACAGTGTTGGAGTGTAGCTTTTATAATCAAAATTAATGTGAACTGCTTGCAAAATAATGTGTAATGAAGCTGCATAGAAAATGTGATAGACTAATATTAATGCACACGTTTGAAATGTGCCCACGGGAAGTGGCCACCGATATACACAATGATTAATGAAATTGACTAATAATGAATTAGTAATCTACTAATGCATGATTTTATATTAGCATTGAGAGATATATGTTAAGGTTTTGTTAAATTAATCATTACGCCTTAGTTAGCAAGGGTCTGGGCCTAACTGCCTGGTCTCATATTAAATGTGTTTTCCTAACGTGCACTGTGCTATCTTGCTGAAAGACATGAAGCAGTACTGTTCAAGAAGTTAGAGATGTGTGTGTAGCCATAGTAAATTCTTTCTCAGTAGACCCGACTTGCTCAAGGAGAAATTTTTGCTGAATGCAACAGTGTAATTCGCAACAGGTACAAGGTTGCCCAAACTGGTAAAGACAATGGAGCTACTGACTGAAGCGAGGAGTGTAACTATTCCTACCTGACATTCTACCCGTTGAAGACGTAAACCACAGGAGCCAATAAACTGCATGAGAACTGTCTTAACTGAAAAGTTCTAGTAAGGTGATCGATGGATCATTGGACAGAGATAACGATGCACCAAATATTGCCCAATTGGAAATTAGAAGCTTGTTAGCCGGATTTGATATAATGCCATGTCACCAGGAACAATCAGCCATTGCGTGCTTTTTATCCTGCCATTCTTACTCTGCCATTGCGAGCCATTATGTGCCTTTTACTGAACCATTCATGCTGTCACTTTGACATTTTGCTTTAAGGCTTTTCTGTTAAATTCTTTAAACCATCCTCACTTTTCTTGCCTTGCCCGATACTTACTTCTCCTCCTTATGAGGGAAGTGTTCCTTATTGTCCTGACTTGCTGAGACTTTGCTGCTTACCCCGGATGATGGTGAATCAACTGATGTCCTGAGGATGAAGACTGACTCTGTATGCTGACCCATTACGGAGGGTAACTATATAATGATGAATTGTAACGGTCTGTTTGCCTTTTCTTTCTAGGTACCAACTGCACTTTTGATAGAGGCCATAGTTAGATATTTTCCAAATTTGTGTTACTAAATTGTTTTGCATGAAGCCCAACATGCTGATGCTAATTAGAGATTAGTTAAGGAGTTCACTAATTCGGATGCAAATAGACAAATGACTGAATCTTGCTTTGTTGAATAACATGCTAATGATGCTCTGCTAAAGTTAATTCATGTTGACGTTGTGCTTTGTTCTAATGTTTATGATCTTTGTTTGATGAAGTCTTATTCAAGTTGTCATATTGTGACATTGTTGATGTGCTTTCTGGTATTGAGACTAATCAATTTGCTAGTAGTGTGTAACCAATAGGGAATAAATACCATAAATCTTACTAAAATTGTGTGGTTATTCATGGCTGAAAGGTCATGTAGTGTTTCAATTCTTATTAATGCAATTAACTAATTTGATTGATTTGATATTGTGAATATTGATGAGGTTATCGATCTATTGATTGAAATGCTAAAGAGATATCTCGTCTTGAGGTGTCTCCAATCAGGGTCAAAAGGTTAATTGGCCTAAAACGAGTCCCTGAGTAAGTTAAGTTATTAAAGGTGGGACGCGTTAGCAACAGCTACCTCCGCTGTCCACAAATTGACTATTTAACCAATGTGAAGGAAGAACAGTATACTAGGACTTTACATTCACATGTGTTTTGAGCAACTCAAGTGGCACATATAGCCTTGATGACAGCATCACACAGAAACAGGTCCAATACAATCTTCTGAACTTCCATACTATCAGAGTGCAGTTTGTCTCTGGAAAAGATTTGTCCAAGCCAAGTGGTTGTCTGTCCCAGGATCAATACATGTTCACTTTGCACTTCGAAACAGTAACATATCACAGCACATGTCACAACGCTGAAATGTCCAAATGAAGTTAACATGGTGAAGAACCCTGAAAAAGAATAACAAGGGAAAATTAACTTTACCACATATTAAATTGAACTCAATCGACAAGTCATGAGGACACACATACGTAGCACAAGCACATTTCTGCTGTCAATGACCACATTGCCCAATGTAGGGAAACTCTGATCCACTAACATCTTTGCCTTGAAATTTCCTGCAGTGACCATGCCTATCAAATTACCATAGCAGAGAGATATGTTCCCTAGTTCACAAGTTGTACTGATATTGGAGCTTAAACTTTGTAAAGGTAAACTTACACTCAGGTGAAGAAGTGGGGAATCACATCTTGATGTAAGTCAATTCCTTTTTCTTTTTCACTGCCATCTTTATTGAGCATTTTAACATCCTTCCCCAGGGCTCATCACAATCTCCCTCCTCTACAATTATAGGGATGTCTCTCCTCAGGGCGATGTTATGGAGAATGCAGCAGGCAACCGTGATATGGCACAACATATTTGGGAGAGTAGAGGAAGGCTCTACTAATCTTGTCCAGGCACCTAAAACTAGCCTTCAGGAGCCCAAAAGCCTGCTCCACTGGCCTCTGTGTTCTTCCAGGGGCCTCATTGAAGCAGACTTCCCCTGGCATTGTTGGATTTCTTAGCTGTGCCAGTAACCACAGTCTGGTTATGGTATGCTGGGTCTCCTACATGAAAGCAACACATCAACAGATTACTAGTATATCACGCCATTGTTCCTTCCTAAACTATGATTCAGGCAAAAGATCAACAACTCATATTGTACTTAAGAACAAGCCAAGCCCTCTGTGGTCCACTTTGTGACATCTGCATGGGTATATTGCTGTTCCGTAGGAAGAATAAATCATGTGTTGACCCAGGGAAGATGGCACACACACAAAATGTATAAGTCTGCTAAGCAAACAACTTGCACATTGATGGGATGGAAGTTCTTCCAATTGTGGTAGACCTGTTCTTTGTTATGTGATGGCACAAGGCAATATGTGGGCTATCTATTGCTCCAACCACATGTGGTTGTCCACCCACAGCATAAAATGTTCCCTTCACGGTGGTCAAATCCTGTAGAAGTCGTAATTGGATGTAGCTGTTGATGTTTTTAATCAAGGAAGCAAGGACTTCTTGTAGCACACCACATGCCCCCAGATAGTACCACAGAGTATTGAAAGTTGCCACTGGCTACAAAATGGATTACTGCCATGAGTTTTACTATTGGTGTTATGCTTGTTGAGTTCATATTGCGAGGCAGGAGATCAGGCTCCAGCTCCTGACACAAATTCAGGATAGTTTGTCTATGTAGACAATATTGCTTCATGACGTCCCTTTCCTCCATGGTGGCATGGTCTGGAAAGAGCCTGAAAATCTGAGGCTGTCGCCTCCCACCCATGGCTAGGTTCAGATAGCTTTATGTATGGAAACAAAAAGATCAGATGAAATGGTCACACCATACGTTTAATGTCAAAACGCATCTGACTTTGTGGTAACAGTAGAAATGCCATTGGGTAATATATGTACACACATTGAAATCATATATTTAGACTGCAAGCATTTTTCAAAAAGCTAATTATTATTTGTTGTCATTATGTGCAACTAATACATTTGAACTGTATTATTTGCACATAATTTTGTATTTTTTTTAAATACTGTCAACTGAGGAAGTATTTCCCTTGCAGCACTTTTATTATCAAACACAGTCAAAGTCCACATTTTATTGTATCATCTCTTTCCAAGTAAAGTTCGTATCTGATATTTAGAAATGCACTAGCAATGGAAGCTGCCTGACCTTGCTGTCAGGACATTGGCTACCCAATGGCCATCAACAGAATTTAACTGCGTAGTAGGTGGTGCCCTGCGTGGTGGGCCATGTCATAGGCTAACGTGTGTGATGGCTACGTACAAAAGCCAATGGCTTTGTCCGTCTCCATCATGGACCACAGCTGCCATGTACTTGTACGCCGCGTTGTGAAAAAACACTCACTTGCCTCCTATCACTGCAGCTATGAACACCTCTTCGTTTTTTGCTGCTGTTACCAACATCTGGGAGCCAGGATGCCAGGAAAAGCAGGTGATAAGGCCCCTGTATTCTTCCTTGAGGAGCTAGAGCTCCTTTCTATGGAGGTTCTGTCCCTATACAGCCAACTCTATGGGACCCCAGAGTAACAGGTACATGTCTGATTATGAAATGTCTGACTGAGTAACCACTTCCTTTCGGATTCACAGGCTATTTTGTTCCATACTGGTAATGTAGGTGGTGTTGTGATTGAAGTTGACAGAATGTGGTAGCTGGGACAGATTTTTGTGACCAATGACTGAAATGTCTGTGTATGGCAATGTTAAGTCAACTGAAATTAGAAGCTGTAGTGTGTGTCCATGTATCACACAAATCCTATTTCATCACACACACTGCAGGCCACTGACTACTGTAGTAGTATGATTGACAACATAGGTACTTTGATGTCCGATTGTATTCTCACAGATACACTATAACTGTTGTATCTGTGTTTTCAGCATCAGCTGGACAATGTGAAGGTGACAGTGGCCTCAGTGGCGGGGGTGAAGCAGGCCACTGGGGATCAAGTGTGGATATCACAGACACTGAGAGACCCAGTGGTATGGAGGGTGAGGGGACTGACATAGAGGCTGCCAATGACTCTACATCTTCCTTGGAAGCCTCCAATGAAAATCCGTCCCTAGTAGGAGCAGAACCTGGAGAGTCTGTGACACCTGCATCTTCGTCCGCCTTCCATTCCAATCTCAACCCTCCCTTTTGCTCCCCCCAGTTGACCCTAGCCGCCTCCCTAAAAGTGGCAGCATCTCCTTTGCTGCAGGTACCTCTGTCCCTGCCCTGCTGTCCCAGTCTGCGCTCACTGAGGAGGATGTTGATCTTTGAAAAACAATCGCTGTAGACCAGACCGCACTATTGAATGCCATCCAGGTGCTGGCTGGCCAGAACACCCAGATGCCTGGCCTACAGCGGTCATTCCAGGGTATGGCCTCCTCATTGGCTGCAGCCTCCAACCCACACCAACCTCCTGCCCAGACTTCCATCCCTTACCAATCCCAAACCAGCCCTGTCCAAAGCACGCACAACCATACACACGCACCTACAACAACAACCACAAGCAACACATCCCAACACAGCAAAAAACACAAGCACAGACACACACATGCAGACACAACACACAACCACCACAGTCACATCCCCAGTCAGTACACCCACCACTACACAACCATACATCCCCACCATCACCACACCCACAGACACAACACCCACCACTACAGCAACACTCACAAACACTCCAAAAGCACACCCCCAGTCAGTGTACACACAGTGGCACAACCACACACCCCACCACCAGCACACCCACAGACATAACACTCACCACTACAGCAACACACACAAACATACCACAAGCACACCCCTATGCAGTGCACCCACCACAACACAACCCCACAGCTCCACCACTATCACACCCACAGATACGACACCCACCAGTACAGCAACACCCACAAACACCACAGGCACATACCCAGTTAGCACACCACACATGCATGCACCAGTACACCCACAGACATCACACCAACACATACCACATCCACTACCAACACATCCACACACACACACACATACTCAACAGAGGCCCAAAGTCACCCACCCAATGGACATTCAGTAAGAAACTCAAATCTAAAGATACAGCACATACAGCAGACCCTCAAGCACCCACACCTTCAACACACACACACAACAGACACAGCCACTCCCTCTACCTCCCAAACACAACTCCCTCATCCATTTTCCTTAGAAGAGCCTACTTTTTCACTGGCCCTGACCTCTTCCACATCCCACCCCAACCCTATCAAACATAAATCCACCCCTTCCAAATCCCAAACCACCCCTACTTCGCCCACCCCTCCCAAACCCACCACTCCTAAATCCAAACCCTCCCCTTTGAAACCCAATCCCTCCCCCTCAAACCCAAGGACCCACCCAGATCAATGAGGTAGCTGCTCTCTGCCCTATAGATGCCCCTTCCAGAGGCGTTTCATTTTGCAGTGTAAATAGGAGGCAAGTTATGGTCATGCAACCCACACTATTAATGTTCTGGCCTAGTACCTTTGGTATTATTTTTTGGAGTGAATCTTGCAGAAAACAGGAGAGAATTATCTCATACTTATAAAAAAATGATTTGAGAATACCTTTGTCCTGGCCTCATTTTTGGTTGTTACTAATTGTTTGCTGATGATGTTCTTTCTGCTAATGTGTTTGCAATGCACCTACTCTCATTTGTGACAGCGACAGATACAGGTTGTATATTTTAGTTGTCTTTTAAATGCATATATTAGTGTTGTACATTAGTGATGGACATACTCATTTTGGTGCAAGCATTCATGTTATTACTGCACACTTACACCAAAATTACATGTGTTTCTGTTTTTGTGAGTGGAGAATGCATGTGTTTGTTTTGACATGATGTGTCAATAATATGCACATATGCATTACACGGATGACCTGGCACTTTACAGTTGGATGGGAACTTATGTTTGTGATATATTGCACAACCCATGGGGACATGTGACCTTCATACATCTCTACCATGTTTGCAGGTCACCAGTTAAAATTGTAGAACATTCTGTGTATACCCACCTGTAGCATGTTGTTGTCAAGGAGACCAGATCCTCGGGGCTTGCGCACGTTCCCAACATGTCCACCTCTTGGCAGCTCCAAACTCCACTAGTTATATAGCACAGAGTTAAAGAATGGCCACGTGGGGGAATGGGTTTTGGGTTGGGAACAGCGGGTTAGGAGACCTGTGGAAGCAAGAGTTAAACAACACAATTGCAAGATTAACCACAAAGACTTTCAATAAGTTTTGTTTCAAATAAACACTTATGATGAAAACATGAATGGCCTTAAGCTTCACTATAACTAGGCCTCAAAAATCTAGGTACCTGGAAATCAAGAAAAGATTATGCAAGGTTTTATCATGAACATTCCAGAATTAGCATATTATATTTTGAACAATAAAACTCTCTCCAAAATACTTCTTAGAATAATCTCTGCATTATAGCAAGAATCAAAGAACACATGTTTTTTTCTCTGCATGAATGAACTGTACTGGTACCATGAATAACACTGCTACGTCACTCTCTGATTAAGAATTTCAAGACTCAAATGTTTCAGGGAATATTATGCACTTTAATCAAAACTGCATATCTAAGTTTAAATATCTAGAAATGACCGCGCACTCCGCCGATCTGTATTTCAAAAGTTAAACACTATGAAAGAATCACGCACTCTGATGCCGATTCGAACATCTAGATTCACATGCAATGAAACGATCGCGCAAAATGCCGATCTATGATTCAAGAGTTTAATGCTGGAAAAGAATCGCGCACACTGTTGCCGATTCAGACTTCACGATACAAATGCCATGAAATGATCGCGCACACTGCCGACCTGAATGTCAAGAAGTAAATGCCTGGAAGGAATCGCGTACACTGTTGCCGATTCAGAATTCACGATGCCAATGCCATTAAATGATCACACACACTGCTGATCTGAATGCCAAGAATTAAATGCCTGGAAAGAATCATGCACACTATTGCCGATTCGGAATTTACGATGCCAATGCCATGAAATGATCGCACACGCTGCCGATCTGAATGCCAAGAATTAAATACCTGGAAAGAATCGCACACACTGTTGCCGATTTGGAATTCACGATGCCAATGCCATGAAATGATCGCGCACACTGCTGATCTGAATGCCAAGAATTAAATGCCTGGAAAGAATCGCGCACACTGTTGCTGATTTGGAATTCACAATGCAAATGCCATGAAATGATCACGCACACTGCCGATCTGAATGCCAAGAATTAAATGCCTGGAAAGAATCACGCACACTGTTTCCGATTCGGAATTTACGATTTAATGCCATGAAATGATCGCGCACACTGCCGATCTGAATGCCAAAAATTAAATGCATGGAAAGAAGCGCGCACACTGTTGACAATTCGGAATTCACGATGCACACACCATGAAAACAATCGCACACGGGATTTCAACTTTAGGCCAAAAACTCGAGTGTCACTGGAAAACGGAGTCGGGGGCCTAACCCGACCTCCGTCTTACTGCCCTACTTGAAGATCACCAAATAAAACTTGGAAATAGCTGGATAGGCCTCCGGGACAGGAGATCTGGAAAATGCTGCTGCTCAGCACCGGGACCTCTAAATAGTGAGCACGTGGAGCTGGGCTGGCTCCCTTATATAGCGCTAAGCCCCGCCCACGAGCCACACCCAACTATGCTGCCAGAAAGGCTTCTAGAAAGTCTTAGAATAAAGGACCACACCCTGTAGTCCTGCAAACAAGCCTTGCAAATGAACAATGAATTACAAACAGCATTAATTACTTTTCAAGGTGAAAGCTCTGCAATGCAAAAGGTTAATGTACTGCATAGAAACACAATGCATGAAATATACCTCTGCATAAGGACTGGGTTTTTGCATTTACGTCGCCCGTAGAGCGCGCACTGTCCTGATGTTGACAGTTGTAGTGTAATTGCTACATTATCATGGGATTGTTTGTTTAAAATTGGGGATACTGTTTAAGTTGCTACTTAAGATATTTTGGAGACATTATTGCACACACCTTTACTGCCACATTTCTATTTGTGATTATTAAGACTTTTTGTGTAGGTGCCCACTGCCATGGAGGCAGTCCGTCCCAGGTTGGTGAGTACTACTTATATCTCAAAGTCTGTTCTGATACATTTCCGGACTTCAACCTATACAGTTCAGCATTGTGTAACATTATGGTGGTGTTTACACAAATTAATGAGCCATGCAATAGTCCAGTAGTACTGCGAAGCTACACCTCCAAGGGCAAGAGGAATCCACATGACTTACCTTCTGTTCTGGCGGCAATGGGGTTGATTTCCGTCCTGGACCTGGCCCAGGCACAACAGGACAACTGATAGCAGTGGGTTCATGGTGGCAGGATACAGAGAAAGCATTAAAAAAGTTAAGTTTTGTGTTTATATAACTCTCAAACATCTAGTTCAGGTGTGGAAGTTTAGCCGCCACTGTTGCGTCTGCGGGACTGCACATCGTGATTGGCTCAGTGGTAAAAGGTGCTGTGGTCCCGCTGCCAGACGCTTTTGCCTATGCCACCATCAACGGGGTGAACATTCTTGGCAGTGACGGCATACCCTCTGAGGTCTTTCGCCTATGCTCCCACTGACATCTAAATACGGAAGGCAGACCGTCATGGCGGTGGGTGGGTTTCCCGTCAAAAAGTCAACAACTGGACCATTACAGCCAACATCTAAACCAGGTCCAGTGCCTGCAATTACCCATAGTGATACATTTATTCCTGCATCACCATCCTCTGGTAAGTTATTTACTTTAAAAAGATCCATTTATTCATATAAATAGTCAATGAAAGCTACATGAAATGTAATATTACAATATAAAGCAATATGTACATGTAAAATAAATTTTATGTATATTGCAACATTATTGCTAATGGAAGCAATGCATTTAGGATCTGTGGTTCTCTCATTTATAAATGGCATTAAATAAAAAAGGTGAAATTGTTGATGTATCGAATGTTAAAAATACATGTTAATTTATACATTTTTATTTTAAAAAGATGTCTGCAAACTAAAACATCTTTGACAAGGGAGGCGGGAAATAGAAGCAAGTTGCGATTGCACACGTACCTAAGGTTCCATTGGTGAGTAAGACCATGTCCTACTCGAGGACTCCTAAATGAAAGGAAAAACTGAGAGACAAATTGGAGAAAGATGGACAAATGGGGGAACAGAGTGAAGTATAGACATATAAAAAGGACTCACATGTTTCCAACAGGGAGGAATACAGGAGGCAGGTGGTGAGAGGTAAAAGAAAGACAGGATGAAGAGGAGGAAGGGCAGAGAGATGAGAGGAGGAGAGAGATGACTCTGTGGGAAACGTAACACTAGGAAAGAACCTGGAGCACTTGGTGGGAAGCCAAGGAAACGTGACACTAGGAAAGAGCCTGGAACACCTGGTGGAGCCAAGGGAGATGCTGAAAAGATCCAGGAAAGCGAGAAGGTCTCTGGGCAGCTGAGCTGGCAATTACCCATCAAGAGAGCTGAGCAGGGCCATAACTTCTTGGGAGTGTTTGGGGTGTTAGACCCTCCTTAAAAATATATTCTGTACTAAATGGTTGGATAGAACTGCTTTCCGTTGGGTAAGGTGAAGTGTCTGTCAGATTTTACCTGTGATTTTTACATGCCCTTGCTGACAAAAACACACACTCTCTCCCCTCTATAATTTGATGGAGAAGAGTGGAGAGGGCATTCATTACATGAGAGTGGAGGAGAAGGAGTAATAAACTTCATTTTGATTCATGCATATTCTGAGAGGGTGTATTCTGATTCTCATGTAGGTGGTGATTATGGGGTGTGTTAGTAATTTGCCTTCTGCCATAAAGCAGCAAGTCAGGGGAGATCGCTTTTAGTTTGGAAAGTCCGATTTTCGGCAAAATTTAATGCCTGGGTCAGACCAGGCATTAAAATGAGACCCACACATCACTTTTTAAGGAAAACACACAGAAGCCACATTACCAACCCACAGGACAATATGGAAGTACTACTGTTCCAGCTTGGGAGATGATGCAGAGGACAGCAACAACAACAGCAACCACCATCACCACAACAGGGCCCACAAAGGCAACACAGAAGGCAGGAGACAATATTCAGAAACAGGACAACCCTCCTTGCCCTCTGGGAACAAGACATTATAAGGACATACAGACTCAACCGGCAAGCCATACTACACCTGCTGAACTGCATTGAGTCACAGATCACAGCCAGCCTGCAGACCCCACATAATATACCACCTGTGACAAAGCTGCTAGCTGTCCTGCACATGCTGGCAAGTGGCTCATTTCAAACAACGAGTGCCCTGGTTGCTAGTGTGTCACAGCCGTCATTCTCGGTGTTCCTGCCAAAGATTTTAAATGCAATTATCTCTCTGCCACCCCGCCACATCAGCCTCCCCAACACCCAGCAAGTGCAACAGGAGATAAAACAGGGGTTCTACCAATTTGATGGGTTCCGCGTGTGCTTGGTGCAATTGACTGCACCCATGTCCGACTTGTTCCATCTGCAGCAACAGAGATTTATAACAGACTCGCAAACACATGCATTCCATAAATATGCAGACCATAGTGGAACACTGGGGACTATTCACAAACATTTTGGCCAAGTATCCTGGGAGTGTCCATGACACCTACATATTCAGGCACATCAGGATCAATGAACACCTTCAGGATGGACAATATGAAAATGGCCTACTTGTGGGTAACTCAACAAACCTAGCAATTTACACACAACACACCAACCCTGTAGGACACACAAGACATACACCACTCCAAAAACACATAGCCATGGTAACACAGATGTGCAGGTAACAGCCATGCTGCAGTACAGCACAAGCAGTGCACACCACAAACACATACACCCACATGTACGTAACACACCCCTTTGCAAACAGAAGATGTTCACAAATCACTACAAGTGCCCACAGGTTTCCCACTACATACACCTCACACACACAGTACACTAAACATAGAATAGCACAGCAATGGCATATACCATGCTCATGTAACATAGGTCACACATAGGCACAGATCCCTCAAATCATGATGTGCAAGTCTCTGACATACCTGACTTACCAGTAGTGTGCATATACATCTGACTGATGCATTGGTTCACACACATAGGAATACAACATTAATGGTCATCACATACCATGTGCCAGATTTGTAAGAAGTGGCACTACACCTACTGTAGTGCCATCTCATTTGCACACTAACACCATCATGTCTGTACCTTAAACAATAAATGGCCCACCATGGGGCAGAGTCACTTTTAGGCAATGCAGATCATGGATGCCATAATGGGACCCTGTAGGAGTATTTAGGTCATCACTGACCTTATAAGCACTGTGCTAAGGGACACATTTGCTAAGTAGCTGAGCTCCATCCCATAGCCTGCACTGTGCATGTGTGGACAGTATAAATGCTGATTCATGTTCTGGAAGATAGGAGAGACAATGGTATTGATGTTGATCATCCTGAAACAATGGGATACACACCCTTGGACACCTGATGGCTGGCACAAACATCAGCCTTCACTCAGGATCACTAAGGGACCTACGTAGGAGCCCCCAGTGCCATTGTCGAGGCTTGCACTGTATGTAAAAGTTTGCGGATGACCACTCTTTTGTAACTTGAAACCACATTGTGAATCAGCACCCTCCCACACAGCACTTAGCGTGGAAGGGGCTTGCAATGCGTGTAGCTGCAGGTCTGTCACCACAAGATACATAGAATTATGATGCTGACTCAGATGTAGGTGTCACCTAAAACCTGAGGCAGTGCCAACATCAAACACCACCCCAGGGGTGCCGTTTGCAGGTTGCAATAAGGAAATAGACTGTGATCTGACCTCATATGAATGTACCACCTATGCATGCTGCATACTGCTGCACACACAGAATGAACCAATTGTCCGTCAAAAACACAATACACAATCACAAGGGAGAAAATATTGCATTGTACTGAATGCCAAACATATGTGGATACACTGTTGTCACACAAGCATTTATATGCACGACGTGCAACAATTTGCATGCTGTTGACTGTGTAACACACACATTGGTGGAACAGACCAATCACACCCTTACCACATTGTTGCATGGACTACCACAAGAGAGGTGCTGTGAGTATAGTTATTAGCAGGTATGCTCAGGAAGATCAAATCATCTGCCAAGCTCTCCCAAGTTATCCAGTGCTTTCACTATTTCTGATTTCCCAACTCCTTTGTTAATTGTCCTCCTGATGCTTTATAGGCATATCTGGAAAAGTGTATTAATGAATTGGCACTCAGGCATTAATTTCCTGAAGGTCCATTCTGGCCATAGTCCTCAACAGACTCATGGTTTTCGTGCACCAAGAGGGTGTGATTGCTGGTGACTGTGAAAGATGATTTACCGATTACACTATGCTTCTTTAGGGTGCGAGGAAAGGAGTTGGCTGACTCCATGCACTCAGCTGCTTGAGTGACCAGCGATTTGTGGGTGCTAGTTCATTAACCACAGTCACCTGTTTGTGTTTGCATTTTTGTCGATTTGGCCGACTAGACTGTTTTATGGTCAGTGCCTCAACTCCAATATGGTCTTGATCAGTGAGGTTAATTTTGCAGTTGTCTTGAATGTCCCCTAGACTGACAATCAGATTTCGAGGCAGACTTTCCCCCAAAGCATCACTACCGAAAACTGTGTGGGCAATAGGAGTAGCTGCTGCTTCCATGCCAAATGCCCAAAAGTAGCTTGCTATTGACTTGGGCAGTATTAGGAGCACTACAAGGTACTGGAGATTCAGCTGTAGGGTCTGGAATACCCATGGATGAGGATGCTATTCCTCTCTAGGGGATCCTTTTTTACCTTTAGAAGAGTCATGACTGGTTTGTTGTATACTCTCTGTGAGCGTCTCGGCACCACCTGCTTTCCGCTGGTATGCCAAAACATTATTGTTACTGCATCACACAGTTGAAAAGCCCTGGTTTTGTGATGAACTTACAATTGCAATGACTACACAGAGATTATGCAAGGTGGTTAAATTCCAAGTGTGTGTTATGTTCCTATGAAAAGAAATCCAGAGTCCCCAACAAAAGGAGCATAGGGGCTCAATGGGAGGCTTAATGCACTAATTATGGGGGGTATTGTTCACTACTGGTCCCGGTATTCTGTGTGTATCCAGATATGTGTCCAGATTGTTTTGATAATGTTAGTAGGGTTTGTGGGAGATGAGCAGTAGTGCTGCCTGTCCTTCCCTAGGTACTATAGACCATGTCCAATTGGTACTTAGGGAAGTGGCCGAAACATGCTACTGAGGAAATATCACCAGTAGGACTGCCACCTTTCCAAAAGACAAATATTGGCCATGTGTTGCTTAAGACCCTGCAAAGACCTTGCCTTGACACTAAATAGGGCTGCAAATAAAATTGTATCTTTTCATTTGTAACATGTCTCTTCTGTCTTTGTTTCCTTTAATTATTAGTGATGGATCATTAATGCAGTGCAAGGAACACATTTAAAAGTGCTTTCTATTTATATTTGTTGTTTGAAGTATACAGAGATAGAAGCTAATAATACTAGCTTTAGGTGATTCTACTTATTTTTGTACAGGCTGGTTCAGCAAAATATTGAGCTGCAAGCCTAATCATGAGACTGAAAGTTTGCTGCAGGATCAGCACATTATTTATTTCCCCCACCCCTCATCTGTGATTGATGCCATAATAGCAATTTATATTGCACCGCGGCTGAAAAATCGATACATCGATGGTAACATCGACGCATCACCAGCTCAGTGCGGATTCATCACTGTCACGCGTCTGGATTTTCAATTCATCATCCCTGGGCATCAAAACCTGCAACATCACCGCACAGTCTTGAGGCACCTTGTCCGTAAATCAACACATCTTTTCCCTGCAATGAAAGAATCAACACATTGCTTGCCCGATGGAGAATAGAACGACGCACTGCCTCACTTGCGAGTAAGGAATCGACGCATTGCTTGCTTTTCCGATGCGCGTCCAGCCGTGCGGCTGTATTTTTGCTGCATGCCAGGTACTTTGTGCTAAAACAAAACATCCATTGATTTCTATGGAGTAAGACTCTTTTTACTTTAAAAATTAATATCTTTGCTTGTGAATGTTGGATTTTTGTCATTTGGTCTTGTTTGATTTAGATAAATATTGGCTATTTATCTAAACTTGTGTGGAGTCCTTTTGTGGTGTTTTCTCTGTGTTACTGTGTATTGGTACGAATACTTTACCCATTGCCTCTGAGATAAACCTGACTGCTTGTGCCAAGCTACCAAGGGGGTGAGCAGGGGGTATCCTAGGTGTGCAGTTCCCTACCCTGACGAGAGTGAGGGTCCCTGCTTGGACAGAGTGCAAACTGACGGCCAACCAGAGACTCCATTTTTTTAACAATTCCTATCTGCACCCTTTCTGCCTTTGATTCACTGAAATCTTACTAAGTGGATGACATTGACTACAAGGAGCTAGGTAGTGCACAGTGGTCGTGTCGGAATATTTATCCTCTCTATTACAGCATATTCATGCAACATTATATTTTTCCTCAATTTATATGGTGTCACTTATGATGTGTTCCTTCTGTTTACTGTTTTGTGGACTCCATTAAATGTGTCACTACATGGATACTAAACTGAGGCATATTTGTGCCTCAGTGTGTAATCATTGAACTAAATATATATTCTTTCCAATACTTGCCCATGTCTTTATAGCAAACACCTACAGGAATAGCCACTGCTCACATTTATATGATGAGCAGCATGAATGTTTAGTTTTCTTTTCTTCTGAAGAACAACCCAGGAGTAAGTAGCAGAAAACCTGACTGGAGCCAGGAATGCTATGAGACCCGGTGGGTGGCTTGCTTCAGAATAACCTGCCCTATGTTCTGAAAAGCTGACACTGACCTCCAGCCTAAAGAGAAGACAGTGGTCAAGAGACCTTAACTTGAGACAGGAGATCTGAACAGGGAGATGATGGGGCTCAGGGTAACAAAGACAGGCCTGCTACAAGAATTCACAGGAAAAGGAATCCTCCAGCCACAGCACCTGAAATGGCGTGCCTTTGGGTATCCTTGGCAGCACAGTTGAAGGCCTCGCAACTTGCCCTTGCTGTGTGCCTGGGACACCTGCATGTCTTCCTAACCTCCAAATAATTTTAGACTCCCTGCTTTCCTCTCTGTTGCTCAATCATTACTCAATCCCAATTCCAGCAGTGCTGTGCAGTTTACTAGAAAACAAATCATGAAAACAACCACAGTTTCTCACCTTTAGCCTCATGACCACATAGGACTTCATCAAGGCTGCAAAAGCTTGTAGACCAGCATGATCAACGTCAGACCCATGTCCTGTTTATATATGCAAGAACATCCTCAATAATAGCACTGTAGCAAATCCCGCCATAAATATCAACAACTCCATAGCTAAAGGTCTATTCCCAAAAGAACTCCCTAAAACAAAGAGGCCTTAAAGCAAAGGCTCCTTCTAACTTACGGTCAATAACCAATTGTGTCTAGCCAAAAGGATTGAAAGATTGGCCTCAAGACAAATATCTACATTGATCGAAGAAAGTAATCTCTCAGAATACCAAAACAGATTCTGGTACGGCTGTGGCACAAAAGCAGCACTGACATCCACACAGGATGATTTAAACACTGCAGTGAATTCAGATGAAGAACCAGAATGCCTATCCTTGACCTCTCTCTTGCCTTTGATTCTTTTCATCTCTACCGGGAATTGTACCAATCTTCCTAAACACATAACTTTACATCTGTATTCTAGCTAGACCTCTACCATTGAGCCTAGTGTATTCTTGCACAGATATGGTTCAATATGCTACCTGTACAGGAACTGCTCAATGTGGCATGGTAACAATAACTATTGGATTTTTATTTAGTGTATCACAGGTGTGTGGCAGTGCATTTACAGGCAGCAGTATTGCCAACCCGTTGCACACAATTAACTCAGAAAGAAGGGATGGTATTTTGGGAATTAAATCTGTGACTTATTAGTCACACACTCCAACGTAATGTGGTGTAACCCACTAATCAGTCCTTAATTTGTCACAATAATTAATGTGGGGGCCCAATATCTTGCTCAGGAGCCAGTGCTTGGCAATTTCAAATGCCGTAAGAGCTGAAACCCTAGATGTGCTACTACTGTGTGCCACTTTCATCCACCACGGGGCATTCCCTGTGCTTTTTCTCACTCTTGCAGATTATTTTTCATTTTTGCTTTCTTCCTTGGTCACAATGTTTTAACCTTTCTCCTGTTTCACTTTTGTTTTTTTCTCTCTCTTGTTCTGTAAAAAATTCTGATGAGGAAAAATATGTGTGGGCTCTGAAAATGAGTACCAGTGGCTCCACCTTCAACCACTGGCTCAAATTGAGCACTGCTACTAAGCCTAATATTTCGATATTCTACACAAGTGCAGCCTTACCCATGAATGTTTTACAGCATCTCAATGAGTAAACTAAAGGTGTACAGTACCAACAATGAGAAAGGTACATTTATCTGGGCCTGCAATGAGTTGAAGCCAACGAACAGTGTTAAATCTACAAAAAATATGTTTGTTATACTATCAGGTTTGTCCAATATATTCAAACTTCATAGTTGGTCACTGCTTTTTCCTCCTATAACAGCTAAGAGGTTATCTCCGAACCCATTTCTGGAAATGCTTCTCCTGACCCAGTGCTGAGAGCAGGGCTGGCTTTAGGACGGTGTGACCGGTGCAGCAGCACCTGCTGCTGACTTTGTTAGGGGGAATCTGTGTTTAAAAATAACTTTTGGTTTAAAAGCACATGAACCTCCTTGGGCATCCAGCAGCTTTCAGGCAGCAATAGAAAATGTCAAGAAAACTCTGGTGATTAATGTTCCTACTGGGGAGAGATCAGAATTTTGTCTACTGGCAGTTTAGACTCATCATAAAGTAGTGCAGAGGGTTAATGTGCCTTGTGCAAAAAAACTTGTACCCGTAGTTCAGGTCTCGTTGCGCTGCACACTGCCCCTGCTCATGCCTATGTACTCGTTGGTTTGCTTGCCCCACGACCACTGACTACTGCAGTTTGGCAAATTTGGCTTCTGTCCCGGTTTTTTGAGGAGGCAACTGAAAAGAGTGAAAGGCACCTTTTCAGGTGTTCTAAAGCTGTGCCAGTTGGCAGCTGTTTTATGTAAGACATTTAATTAACAAGTACAATGTTGGTTTTAAAAAATACATTTTTATTTCCTTTCAAAGTGCCTCTTCTGTGTTGCTATGTTAATGAGAGCTGTCGTTCCACGCTGCTCTGTTGATCTAAAATTGTAGTCCTTGTGCTGTTTTTTGCAAAATGTCCCAATTTTTGCTTCTCACGGTCTGGTCACCCTATTGCAGTTCTGTTTCCGTTGACCCTTGCTTGGCTGCTAATTTAACATAAGCCTCCTCTTGACCCGCCTGGCCACCGCAGCACGATGTGTGTGGTTGGGGGGTGGAGGGGTAGGGAGCATTGTCAGTTGATGTCAGCACATGGTGCACACAGTGCCCGATGTGCCAAGCCCTCCAATCATCTGGACGCACGACCAGGACTAAAAGGAGTTTTGTAAATAAAAACGTGTTGGTGCCCAAAGCTCTCCTTTGAAACCCGCGGCTGCCGCAATTGAATGTGCGAGCACAGAATACTCGCACTGGGAAGTCGGGCATTCGGCCACTACCCGAGGCCCAGTGGCCATGGCCAGATGTGGGGCAATTTTTTCCTCCTGTATTTCCAATGCTCAAGGCTACTCGCGCTTCTCCTCTCATCTTCAGAGGCTGCAGCACCCCCTCCCCAACCCGGCACAACTATCAGGCGGCCCACTCTCACATACTGAATTACAATGGGCCGCCCTGACCTGCCACAGCACGTGGTGCGCCTCCTGGGCCCCTCCGTTGGAGCATGACAGGGAGGAATCACCAGGGGAAATGCTAGTTGGTACTACGGAGGAGTTCTGTTTTCGCCATCACGGTGCTTGGAGGACACCTCCATTCACTCTTGGCCAGGAGAAATATATTTTGGAGGTTATTACAGCTTTGGAGGAGGTGTTAATCCGTCCCAAAAGTGACGGTAAAGTGACGGATATACCACCAGCCGTATTACGAGTTCCATAGGATATAATGGACTCGTAATACGGCTGGTGGTAAATCCGTCACTTTACCGTCACTTTTGGGACGGATTAACAGCTCCTCCAAAGTTGTAATAACCCCCTTTGTATACTTCCATAACAAATCAAGAAATAAACGGGAAAGCAAGCCAATACATTACGTGTTATTGCAGTTTTTTTCACTTAATGGAGAGGCTCTGTCACGCAGTATGTGCCATCTGCAACACATTTGCTATGCCTTACAAGCACAGGGTGGCTAGTCTTTTCATTACTTTTGTCAGAAAGTATTTAGGAGTTGCCAGAAAAATTAGCTCTTTCATTATGGACTCCTTTCTGAAACAAAATGCAAAATAAGGCCCCTTCTCACAATACAAATAAAACTGAAAGCGACAGAGGTCTGTAGTTTAGAAATTACGACGTCACAGGGAGAATGTGCTCTCTGCTAGGATGTTTTCGTATGTTAAGCAGGTTTTACTCCGAACAGGCCCTACTCACCTATTTTTTCTGTGGTCGATGAATGGACCATTGAATTAATGACACCTGTTACAGTGCCATGAAATGCCGGAAAATGCTGTGAAATGCATTTATAACAACTCAAATTGTATGCACCTTTCTTCTTTTTCACTGACTCTACAAGCTCTTTATTTAACATACAGTTCTCCCAGATTTAGCCCACTGATACTAACCAATCAATACTTCATGACAAACTGTGATCCACAAATGTGGGGCACTTTTTTTTGGGTGCCCGGGACAGTTTGTGTTAATAAAATCTGCTTAGCTAGAATATTCTGCAATGAACCGATGGACAGGAGATGAGGGAATCAAATTTGTATCAAACCCGGTGTAAAGCAGACGAGATGTACTTTCCCAGGACTCGAACACTAGAGACACTGACTGGAGAAGAAGATGCAACTTTTTCGATACCTGATGACCCGGATGATGATGACATCGTACAGTGAACCAATCGACACCCTGAGAACGGCAAAATATTAGAATTCATAGATTTTTTTAAAAAAAGTCATTGGCTAGCGTCACATATGGTGATTAATTGACCAATTAGAAATTAGGCGATGGACTGGGTAACTTTAATATAATGTTGTGACAAAGGGAGAAAACTTCATATCTAGAGGCAGAACTGATCGGGGAGAGAACTTATTCCGAAATTGATGCAATATTGGGGGAGAAGAGATTTGAGATTCTTCCATGGGGCTCACTCTCTTGAGAGCCTGATGTGATGCTGATCAATTGATGACCTGAAGACGAAGACTGACTTTGTTGCTGATCCATAACGTGGATAGGTAGCTATGACAATGTGACTGATTGACTTTTGTGCCTTTTCTTTCTAGGTACCAACTGCGCTGTTTTATAGTTTTCCTTCTAGCTAGATTTTTTCCCAAGTTCATGTTCTAAACTGTTTTCGCATGAAGTCCCACATGCCAATGCTAATCTGGGTCAGGTAGAGTTTCTATTCTGAGACGTTGACGTATACGGTGACAAATGATGATTGACTGATTTGCTGAACTCTGCTATTCATGTTAACATATTCTTCTTTATTGGCTTATGTTGAGGCATTAGAACGCATGTTTTCTCAAGTAATGATTAGGTTATGTTATTGGTGGTCACTAATGAATTAATCTTGAGAGAATTGAATAAAGTTTGAGTTAACCTTATGACTTAGCATTGTAACAAATAGAGAAATAAAATTGATAAAACGTATAATTGAGTTGTGGTTATCCATGAGATGTTGACGGATTCACTAATGATTAATGTGTTATTGATTTGTGTATCAATAACTGATGGTCATCGATTACTACATAGCTAGGATACTCCATGCAAATCAAAAGGTTCATCGACCTATATGCATCCCCTTGTAAGTTTACCAGGCGCACTAACAGTTTTTGGTAGCAGCTTGATGGCTAATTTCCTTGCAGACCTTGTTATGTGGTGAACGATGGTTATGGTGGTAGTTTAAATTAGGGTTAGTTATTCATTTTATGAGGTTTGAATTTTGTTTTCTGAAATGGCAATTGTAGCAAAGATGATGTCCCCGTAAGCCCAGAAATTACTTTCCCAGATCCTGGATCCTGCTAGTAAAGTTGGGTATGTTCTCGGCATTCTAGTGATAGTGTGAAAGTGGTAGGTTGTTCTTGCAAAGGCTTATGCAGACCACAGGTGAATTGTAATGTATGTGAGGAAAGTAGGGAATCTGCATACTCCAGTTGAGGTTTAGTAGGAGTGTACGTACTCTGCAGTGTGAGAGTAGGGAAGTCGTTGAACTTCATACGTGTGTGGCACTTTGTGCTAAAAAATTGTCAACGTGGTTGTTAGTGATGTACGGACCCTGCGTTGTCTAAGGGGGTCATTCTGACCCCGGCGGGCGGCAGGAGCCGCCCGCCGGGCGGAGACCACCAAAAGACCGTTCCGCGGTCAAATGACCGCAGCGGTTATTTTGACTTTCCTGCTCGGCAGGCGGGCGACCGCCAAAAGGCCGCCCGCCCGCTCGCCCAGCGGGAAAGCCCCAGCAACGATGAAGCCGGCTCCGAATGGAGCAGGCGGAGTTGGTGGTGTGCGACGGGTGCAGTGGCACCCGTCGCGATTTTCAGTGTCTGCTTTGCAGACACTGAAAATCTTAATGGGGCCCTGTTAGGGGGCCCCTGCACTGCCCATGCCTTTGGCATGGGCAGTGCAGGGGCCCCCAGGGGCCCCACGACACCCGTTCCCGCCATCCTGTTCCTGGCGGTTTTTACCGCCAGGACCAGGATGGCGGGAAGGGGGTCGGAATCCCCATGGCGGCGCTGCTTGCAGCGCCGCCGTGGAGGATTCTCTGGGGCAGGGGAAAACCGGCGGGAAACCGCCGGTTCCCCTTTACTGACCGCGGCTTTACCGCCACGGTCAGAATTGCCCCTGAAGCACCGCCAGCCTGTTGGCGGTGCTTCCTCCGTCCCCGGCCCTGGCGGTCCATGACCGCCAGGGTCAGAATGACCCCCTAAGACTCCGGAGTATATTGACAAGTGTAGGAGACACTCGGGTTTATGTTGTAATCTGTCTGGTTTAGTAGGTTGATCGGGCGTGGTCAACAAGTCGGTGTGTAAGTCAAAGTGAGTAAGGAAAAATTTCGACTGAGATTTGGTGAGTTCTATGTGCACCAGGACAGACCCATTGATCAGTTGAGAGTAAAATTTGTGGGTCGAATTTTGCTTGCGAATGTGGGAGACTGAGAAAGATGAGTAAAAAGGCCCATCAGTGAAAATCTGTAAGGTCTCTGACGCGATTGTGTACCCTCCTATAGTAAACCAGCTGATTTGTTTTTGGTTATTGGTTTTTGGTTAGAGCTCGCAATACTTTTGCATTAGTTCTGTGTGAGTTGAAGATTAGGAGGACGAGCCACAAGACTTTGTCAGCCGCAGTGTGTGAGTGAGACGTCAGAGTAAGCCGCACTGGGATAGGTTGGTTAGTGAAAAGAGTCGCGAGCGGATTGGCAGCCATCCGTAAGAGGCAATTGGTTGAGAAAGCGGGTGAAGGGAATCTTGGGAGTAAAAGTAATTTCCCTATTGAATTGAATAAATACAACAAAGAAAGATGAAGTTTTTCAAAGCGTTAAAGTGTGCCATGAAGGGCGAAACATATATTAATGTGACAGTGGGGAAGCCGACCCCATCGGAAAATTCTTCGGCATATATTGTGATGGAGGAGTGAGCTATCACGCCATGTCTTTGGTTAAAGCAGTGGTGCAAAATGGCAGAGAAACAGGGAGCTTTAGCTTTTCCAGAGCATGGAACGTTTAATTCGAGAATTTTGGATCAGTTGCAAATGACATTATATGAGACAAAGCCACTTCTGAGACCTGCACAGTTTGAGGCATTAGCGGTTTGGGAGCTCATAGCAAGACAGCAGTAAGAAATGAAATTCCAGAGGAGAATAAGGAAGGTAGAGAAGTCCTTAGCAGAGGCAATATGGGATTGGGATCAGAAGAAGTGAAGAATGACGACATTGCAAGGTGTAAAGTTGTTTCCTGCTATCACAGAGGAAGATGAGTCAGAAGAAAAAGTGGGAACTAGCAAGAGTGATAAGAGTTCATCAGGGGGTAAGAAGAAAAAAAAGACTTATGCAGAGGAGGAAGATTCAGATGTTGAGGATCTTATTACTCTGGTTTTGAGGGACTGACCTCCACCATATGCGATACATGAGGTGGGGTCCAAGTACTAGTTCTGCTCCAACTGCCCCAGCTCAAGTGTCGGGGACAGTGGGACAGGTACACGGGGTAGAGCAGAGTACTCCGAATTCAGTGACTACTTCGGTGGTCCAAGCACAGATGCACCCACCACCGGTACAAAGAATTTATCCAGAGATACTGATTCTTGAGACAACCTCGAACTTAGTGGTAATTACGGAGCAAGTGGTTCAGAGGCCGATGCTAGTACAGATTGAACGGACTCCAATGTTGTTGCCTCAGGCACAGCCACAGGGTTTGCCAAAGTTCACACCAATGACAGGGACACAGTCAGATGTGACACCAGTAATGAATCAGAGTATGGGAGTAGCCCTTCCACAAAATTCGGGGGTCAGAGCCGCACCAGATGCAAAATCGCTGCTTATTACTGTTGGTCCAGCGGTACCATTATTTGCGCAGAATAAGCTGATTGCAGGAGAACAGGGTGAAATGTCACCAAGCCCTGTGAGGAGGGTGGTGAGAGATTATGTGCAGGTAATTTCGTCTATGGGTCAGACCTTTGATGGATCTAGGCCATTAATGGACCTTAGCCCACTTGTTGTGCTTTCAGATGCCGTAAGTGGCCAGGTGTAAGTCAGAGCTTGAAGCTTTTGACACCGCAAACTCCAGGTGCGGTGGTACAACAGGTGCCATTGCCTAACACAAGCAACATTTCATTGCAGGGTTTAACAGCACAGCAGTTAAATGAGTGGTTAGACATATTGAATACCCCTCAAAATACATCCAAGGGTGAAGAGCAGATTGATCGTGTAAGGCTAGCTACCAAAATAACCAAACTAGTTGAAGAATCGATGGGAGTGAATAGGTTAGAATCCTATACCGAAGAAGAGCTGAGATACTTGTGTCCGAGAATTACAAGAGAAATGAGCAAGATACACTAGAAATTGGCAAATCAGGCAGATAAACATGATATAGAAATTGAGAAAACAAACTACTTGAAACAAAGCTACAGGTTAGATTTTGAAGCAAAGGATTTTAAACACATGAGGCCAGCAGGGATGAAAGCGCACCTTAGAGAACTATTGCAGAGTGCCCAGATTTGGGGAGCACTAGTGAAGTGGGAAGGCAGATGGGCAAAGAAGAAAGATAAATTGAAACGAGATTCACAAGAAGGGTCTGAAAGCGTTCAGAAAGAAAAAGATCCAGTAAAAATGTACCAATGAGGAAAATTCCAGGAGGACAATTTGTGCATATTCCTTGGCACAGGAGTGATATTCTGTCATTCACAAATGATTATCCAAAATTGAGAGAGAAACCGATCGAGTGGTACCAGCAGACAGATAGATTTGTGAACCTTTTGAAATGTCTGTGAGAAGACTTGAATACTCTGTTGGAGATAGTGGTTCCAGCTGATTTGTGGGTTGAATGCAAGACAGCAGTGGACTGGCTGACGAGTGAACCAGAAAGGGATAGGGTTACAGGTGCACCATCACCTGAAGTGATGAAACACTATTATAAGGTGATTGAGTTCCTGAAGACGAGAATTTCGCCTAAAAACATTGTTTGGCAGATAATTGACAGGACAGTGCAGGAAATAAAAGAGTTGATACATACTTACTATGAGAGATTGTTGAAGGCGTTCAAGGAGTACAGTGGTAAGGAAGCGATTGAGCCAAAAGACAGGTTGCACTTTGTGTTCAGGTTCGTAAAAGGATTGAGACCTGAAATAGGTCAGATGATTAAGAGTAATTTAATTTGTTGGCAAGCAAAGCCAATTGATGAGGTATTACAATATGCTAAATACTATAGTGATGAGATTGGGTTGAAGCAAAAAAAGATGAAGGAGAAGACAATGGTGATGCAGATTAAGGCAGCTCAAAATGGAGTGCAGGGAGCTTTAGTGCAACAGATACCCCAGCAGCAGGGAACTGTCATTTTTCAACCCCAAGTGAGAGGTAGAGGTCGTGGAATCAATATGAATCGTGGTCCGGATTTGAGTACTGTAGTGGTTCTGAATGATGTGCAAGGGATAAAAAAGATGTTGCTGTGTCATCTTTGTGGAAACGTGGGACACTGGAAGCGGGAGTGTCCGATGATGGTGCAGGATGGTGTTGTTCAGCAAGGTGGTGATGTCAATACATTTCAAACTGTGAAAGTCCCTAGAATGAGAGGCATTAATCCGAATTTTCAGAATAACATGAATCAAGTGCAGAAATTTCAACCCATGCAACAGATGCAAACGCCACATGCACAAATGACACAGTTACAACCAATGAAGCAGCAGGTTCCTATGGTACCTAAACAGCAAATGCAGATACATCAAGCCCCGATGGAATAGCAACAGATGATGCTTACTCAGCAGGTCACAGGTCAGAGACAAGACAGAAGTAGTAACACAGTGGACCAGTTCCCATTACATAGTGAGAATGGATGTGTGAGAGTTAGGATGAGGAGCCATGTTTGCTTGCAGCGTCCCTGGAAGTAGATCAACGAGGACCCTTTGTGAAAGGGAAAGTGATGGGTCATAGAGTTTCATTTTTACTGGACATAGGAGCTACATGCTCTACAGTAAGAAGTGCAGATGTTTCAAAATTACCTCTTTCAGGCAAAATAGTTCAGGTTGTAGGGGTAGCGAATAGACAGTTGATAAACCCGATCACAGATCCAGTTCAGGTTGAGATTGGCAACTTCCAGGGACTGCATAAGTTTGTAGTTTGTGATTCAAGTCCAGTATCACTACTGGGAAGGGACTTGTTGTGCAAGACCAGATGTTCGATTAGTTGTTCAGCTGCTGAAATAGAGGTTCAGATGAATAGTGATGATGAGGAAGAACAAACTCCTGAAACTGAGAATGAAACCACTGATGAAGAGTACCTATTGATTGAGTTTTTCCCGATGTTTACTGTGAAATAATTGCATGCAGACTTGCAGGGAACAGTACAGGAAAATGTGTGGGACCTGACAGGTAAAGAAGTGGATTTGATCAAGGGAGTGGAGCCAATTAAGATCACTTTGAAGCCGAATGTAGTGTTTCCGCAGCTTCCACAGTATAACATGGCACAGGATGTTCTGATGAAAGTGGCACAGATAATCAGAGATTTTCTGAAACAGGGGGTTTTGAAGGAAGTATTGAGCAGTCCATGTAATTCACCGTTAAATGGCCTAAAGAGGCCTTGTGGGAATGTACGAATTGTGAAAGACTTGCGAAAAGTGAATGACCTGGTGGTCAAGTGTTGTCCTGTAGTGCTGAACCCAGCAGTAATATTGTTTCAGATTCCATGCGATGCAGAGTGGTTCACAGTGGTTGATTTGTCACAAGCTTTCTTTTCTGTGCCTCTCCATGAGGATAGTCAGTTTCTTTATAGTTTCAAATTCCTAGACAGAGTCTATAGCTGGTGCAGGCTTCCTCAAGGGTACACTGAGTCACTGTCTCTGTTCAATCAGAGCTTGAAAAAGAATCTGGAGTCATTGGAACTACAGTACCAATTGACTCTGGTGCAGTACATTGACGACTTACTGATTGCATCTAAAACAAGGGATGAGTGTAAGTACGACTCGATTGCCCTGTTGAATCATTTGGGAGAATTCGGACATAAAGTGTCACCATTGAAATTGCAGTATTGTCAGACGTCAGTGAAATATCTGGGACACCAAATTGAGAAAGGGTCAAGGAGAATTTCCAGAGAAAGGATTACAATGATACTGCATTGAAGTCCCCCGACTTCACAGAGAGATATCAGAATGTTTCTGGGAATGGTAGGTTATTGTTGTCAGTGAATTCCAAATTTTGCTGAGATTGCCAAACCCTTGCAGTAGCTGACACACAAGGATGTTACAGATCCCATTACCTTAGACCAGGATCAGATGAAGGTGTTCACTGAGTTGAGAGAGAGCTTGGGCAGAGCTCCAGCATTGGGAGTACCTGATTACACAAAGCCATTCACATTGTTTTGTCATGAACGTGATGCTTGTTCTTTGTGTGTTTTGACACAGGTCCATGGAGGTGCTTATCGCCCAGTAGCCTATTTTTCAGCTACCTCGGACCCACTTCCAGCAGCCTTACCAGGTTGTTTGCGTGTGGTTGCCGCAGTTGGTCAAAGCCTATCATAGTGTGAGGGAGTGGTGATGGGATACCCTTTGACGGTAATGGTACTGTAGACGGGTGCCGTCCACCTCGTCTGCAGATACCTGTGAGTGGCGCCGACCGCGTGCCTGGTCCGATTCCGTCCCTGTCTCCAGGGAGACGCGTGGAGGCGGGACGCTACTTCGGCCCCGGATTTCCGGGTCGCGGTGAAAGAAAAGAAAAAGAAGACGGACTACCCGACGGGTCGGGAAGAAGCCGGAAGTGTAAAGCACGAAGAGGAGACGCGCCGGGAGGAGAACGCTGAACATAGAAACAACGAGGAAGAGGCAACCAGCCCGAGCAACGGAGCTGGGAAAGACTATAAGGAAGACAACAAACCCCGCCACGACCCAGGAGGGTCGTGGCTCTTCAAGGTACGGTCCCTGTTAAAGGGACATCGGCATAAGGGGACTAGAGAACGCGAGGGCACAGAGGGAGGAGTGGGAGAGAAAAGGAACACCGGGGAGGGAATAGGGGAAGAGGGCAGATTGGGCTAAGCACCGGGAGCCTGGGCAAGACACTGGCCGTACAACCTCCCTGTCACCAGCCTTACCTAAATAGTACTGCACCCTCCCCTATGCCTGCACTAACCTGACACACCAAACCCAGTGTTTCCTTCCTTCACCCTCTCGCTCGTGTACTAACTAAAGGGGACAACCCCATACCTTATCACTTACCTGGTCTTGTCTTCTTGTTTTCCGAGACCCTGCTGGAAGGAGCCGAGAAGACGTGGTCCGAAGACCCTCACCACCTAGGAAAGACAGAACATTAAGGATTAGGAAAACAGCAAGACCTTCACGGAAGCACCTCCAATAAACAAAGGACACGTACAGACGAAAACTGTATTACTACTCTAGTTATTATCTTCCCACTAAAACAAATAAAAATAATTGTTCCCGTTTGGGACTTAATTAAAATCCGAATCAGAGTCCTCTGTATCGCCGAGCCTTCCACAGGTACCTCACTCTGTTGAGATCTTACTGACAAGGACGAAAACGCAGTATTTGACTGGTGCCAGACTGACAAGGTATGAGACGAGCATTCTAGGTGATCTAAATGTAACATTGAAAAGATGTACAGTGCTGAACCCGGCAACATATCTTTCAAGTGATACTGTTGAAATTAAAAAGGAAGAAGACATTGAGCATGATTGTCTTGAGGTAACTGAAATGTGCACAAAACCCAGACCAGATATCAGAGATACACGATTGGAAGAAAATGACCGAATTATCTTTGTTGATGGCTCATGTCTCAGAGATGGTACAGGAACGCTGAGAGCAGGATATGCTGTGTGCACGATTACAGGTACATTAGAAGCTTCTTGGCTTTAAGGTGTATATTCTGCACACGTAGCAAAATTGGTAGCTCTTACTAGAGCATACCATGGCCCGTATTTATACTTTTTGACGCTAAACTGCGCTAACGCAGTTTAGCGTCAAAAAGTTTTGCGCCGGCTAACGCCATTCTGAAGCGCCATGCGGGCGCCGTATTTATTGAATGGCGTTAGCCGGCGCTAACAGACCGGCGCTGCCTGGTGTGCGTGGAAAAAAAACACGTACACGAGGCAGCGCCGGCGTTGGGGAAAATGGCGTTAGGGCGTCTTAAAATGGTGCAAGTCAGGTTGACGCCAAAAAATCGCCTCCACCCGATTAGCGCCATTTTTAACGACGCCCAGACGCCATTTACATGACTCCTGTCTTAGTAAAGACAGGAGTCATGCCCCCTTGCCCAATGGCCATGCCCCCTGGGCATGGTCATTGGGCATTGAGGCATGTAGGGGGGCACAAATCAGGCCCCCCTATGCCAAAAAAAACATAAATAAAATAAAAAATTATACTTACCTGAACTTACCTGAATGTCCCTGGGATGGGTCCCTCCATCCTTGGGTGTCCTCCTGGGGTGGGCAAGGGTGGCAGGGGGGGTCCCTGGGGGCATGGGAGGGCAGTTGTGGGCTCATTTTGAGCCCACAGGTCCCTTAACGCCTGCCCTGACCCAGGCGTTAAAAAGAGGCGCAAATGCGGGTTTTTTTGCCCCGCCTACTCCCGGGCGTGATTTTTGCCCGGGAGTATAAATACGACGCATTTGTGTCGCAGTCATTTTTTTGGACGGGAACGCCTACCTTGCATCTCATTAACGCAAGGAAGGCGTTCACGCAAAAAAATGACGCTCTTTCCTCATACTTTGGCGCTAGACGCGTCTAACGCCAAAGTATAAATATGGCGTTAGTTTTGCGCCGAATTTGCATCGAAAAAAACGACGCTAATTCGGCGCAAACGGAGTATAAATATGCCCCCATGTATCTGCAAGATTGAGAGTTACCATCTACACAGATACCCAATATGGATTTGGAATTGTTCATGTTTTTTTGTCAATTGTGGTCGCAACGAGGTTTCCTGACCTCTACTGGTACACCAGTAAGAAATGGCAACAGAATAAAAGAATTGCTGTATGCAATACAGTTACCTAAAGAAATTGCCGTGGTGAAATGCAGTGCACATCAAAAGACACAAGATTACATCTTACTAGGAAATGGATATGCAAATCAAGTCGCACGGTTTTGCGCATTGAACTGTATATCGTTCAAAGATAAGTGGGAACTTATGTCAGAAGAGGACAATACATGTACAAGTTTTGCATTGAAAGTGATTGATACTTTGGAAGAGTTAAAAACATAGCAAAATAATGCTGACAAGGAAGAGAAATAACTTTGATCTAATCTGAAATGTGTCCAAAGAGCTGATGAAATTTTGGTTTCTGAGGAGGGTCAGATGGTTCTGCCCAATAGTTTGTTGTCGCAAATGGCCAGATAGTACCACGGACAGGCACACCTTGGAAGGGGTGCCATGGTTTGTTTGTTCAAGATTGACTGGTTCAATCCTAAGTTTAGGCAGGCAGCAGAGGCAGTATGTCATTGCTGTATAATTTGTCAGCAGCTAAACGTGGGAAAAGGGACAATGGTGAATTTGAGCCACATTGGAAGAGCAGGAGGTCCATTCAGCAGAATGCAATTGGATTTCATTGAGATGCCTGCGTGTGGAGGTTTGAAGTACGTGTTAGTGTTCTTATGCATTTTTAGTCACTGGATTGAAGCATACCCCACAAGAAGGAATGACAGTCTCACAGTAGCAAAGTTGTTGCTTAGGGAGTTGATACCCTGTTTCGGGTTTCCGATCTCTTTAGAATCAGATAGGGGAACTCACTTCAACAACGAGGTGATTAAACTCTTATGTGCAGCACTAAACATTGAGAAGAAGTTGCATTGTATTTACCGCCCTGAAGCATCAGGACTACTGGAAAAGATGAATGGTACCTTAAAATCAAGAATTGCCAAGATGTGTGCAGCTACTGATCTGAAATGGCCATATGCATTGCCTTTGGTATTGATGTCAATGAGAAATACTCCTGGCAGGAAGACAGGGCTGTGGCCCCACGAGATTCTCATGGGCAGAGCAATGAGATTACCAGCAGTTCCAGCCAATGCACTTGTAAATATTACAGATGATATGGTGTTGTACTACTGCAAGGGTCTGGCTGACGTAGTTCGCTCTTTCTCTCAGCAGGTGCAGGCAACCACCCTGCCACCCATCCACGATCCAGGGCACAATCTGAGAGCCGGAGACTGGGCTGTTGTCTGAAAACATGTTTGCAAGACATGTTTAGAGCCACGCTGGAGAGGGCCTTACCAGGTGGTCCTAACGACAACAACAGCTGTAAAGTGTGCAGGACTCCCGAACTGAATACACGCAAGTCATACAAAGAAAGTGCCATGTCCACAAGATCATGAAGAAGTGTTGTTGAGAGTACCAACAACAGCGAAACAGGTTGCTGCACCTGAATCAGAAAAAGAACCAAGAGAGCCTGAGATTGAACAAGAGCTTGTGGAAGATGGTTCTATTACCCCTGTAAGAGACGAAAGTGAAGAATTACAGGAGGGTGCGGAAGAATCAATCTCAATGGATACAGCAGGAGAGCCTAGCGCAGCAGAGGTTCTCCCAAAAGCAGACGGTGTTGAAAAGCAAACACAGCAAGTGCCAGACCAAGAGGGGGAAAGAGTTGAAATGGATCAAAGTCAAAGTGATCCGACTCCTCCTGAGCCTGTTGCAGGTCCATCAAGAGAAAACACATATTGAAAGAGAAAGAGAAGAGCCCAATCCCGATAAGAATATTGACAGAAGGATCAAGAAAAGGAGATTATTGGCCTGAGTCGCAAGTAGGGAAAAGAAAGGAATTGGTCATAAATGAAACATTAGAGGAAGAGGTGGATACTACGAGAAAAGAAGAATTGAGTGAAGGAGAAATAAGTGGTGATCGAAAGTTGAAAAGAAAGAGCATAGCAAGTCGGCGTTACGCAGGTCCTGAATGGGCGTATGCAACTACTAACAAATGGCAACACAAGTTTATGCCCTTTTTTTTTTTATAGAGAGATTCCGAGTCAGTACTTTGATGTGACCTGAAGGGAACAATAAGCTGAATTGTTGAGCCAATCTGAAAAACCTAAAAGAGACTTCTGAAAAATAAACTGGAAGAGACATTGATAACCTGATTTGACATAAAACCGGATTCGACAAGCTGCTAGTTGATTTTGACAAAGGAAAAGGGGTCCTGGATGTGAAACTGAACTGTGAGAGAATAATTTTTTCCTTATTTTTACTGCACTGTAATTATAAGAGTTACTTCTGCTTTCTGATTCTTTACAGATCATGGCTGGGTTAAATAATGAAGTGAGGAATGCTAGGCGCTGTAAATATATGAGCTTTGGATTGGCAATTATGTGCGAGATTTTGTTTCTAGTGGTGATTGTGGGAATGTCTGTTCTTGATACGAAAGGAGCTAATAGTGCTTCTATTCCTGAAACTACTACATTAACAGCTCTAGAAAGGTTTAAGTTAGATGAGAAGTATTTGCATGAATATACTAATTTCATTCTTCTAACGTTTTCTATCACTTGTTGAGTGAGTATGTAAGACGATGGATGCAAGGGATTGTCTTGTGTGTACACAAATTTCTTCGTCAGTAGAGGAAGGGGTTACGTACCACAGCTTACCATTAACCTATGGAATAAGCTGTAGTTTGCTACTAACAAGGTTCTATAATAAAGAGTATATACAGTACTTTTACTCTAATTATGATTTGGTGTTTTTGTTTGTTCCTATTATTAGATATCTTAGTAGAGTAGCTAAGGATCATGATATAGTATTAGTTAGAGCATTCTTTGAGCCTATACTAACATTTGGAACCACCTACGCGCATAGAAACAATCTTACATGCTTGCTTACACCTTTAGATAAGAGCTTCATAGGGCATACTGATGACAGGAAAAAAGCATTAAAAGAAAAATTAGAAAAAGGCTTAGAGAAAAGGACTCACAAGAATGATTATGCTTACACTGCAATTAAGACGCAAGGTAAATTAGCATTAGATGCATTACACATAGGGAAGCTTTGTATATATAGGCCAAAATCACGCACTGACACTTTATTTGTGGGAATGAGCAAATGTAGGCATGTGTTTTTGTTTCAGAGTAAATGGACTTGTATGTTCAGGACAGGACCCTGCATAATATCTGGTATCTATTATATTTATGGACTTAATGCTTATTACCGTCTTCCAAGAGGATGGTATGGGACATGTTATTTGGGAATAGTTTTCCTAAAGATTTATCAGATAGATGACTTAAAGAAGTTTCCGAAATTTACTAAATGACATCATAAGCGACAGAGGAGGGAAACCTCTTCTGCAGTTGTGGGAGATATCTTTGGTGCGGTGATTCCTTCACTGGGAGTCATCCTGAATTCGATGAAGATACAAAAGTTGTCTACTATTGTGGATAGCATGCTGACAAATTTTACAGGGGCAATACTCCTGATAGATACAGAATTAACTGCGGATAGAACTATGACGCTTCAGAATCGCCTTGCTTTAGACATCCTTCTGGCGAAGGACAACGGAGTCTGTAAAATGATTAACTCTAGGCATTGTTGCTCATACATTCCTAACAAAAGTAAAGAGATAAGAGACTTACTTACTGACCTGACTAACTCGAGTAAGGATTTGAAAAAATTGTAGGAACCAGGTGTTTGGGAAAAAGTTGGAAAAGGATTTTCTCTAGTGGGAAATTGGCTTAGTAACATTTGGAAAGGGGTATTATTAAAAATCATACAGGGAATATTAATTGTGATTGCTTGCATATTAGGATTATGGGGTTCATGTAAATTGTGGCAAAAGATTAACTTGAAAAGGTCTAAAAAATAATTATAGGAGGGAAGAACGAAATAGAGAAAGAATTTACAGGGAAGATTGAAAAAGGAGACAACATACTGAGGAGAGTGAATTATGAAAATGATGATGGTAAAGGTGATGTGATGACATATTTAGACATCAGAGGAGGGACTGTAGAAGCAGATATGTTAATTAGAAATATTAATGAGTGTTATGCGTTTTGATTAACTAGAAAATTATAGAAACAATTAACCATAGAGAAATTAATGTGCACGTTTGAAAATGTGCCCACGGAGATTTGCCACCAGAATGCACGTGTTATAATAAAAAAAATGAAAAATATGTGACATTTTGGAAATGTGTAATAATTATGTGGTAATATGCCATATTGAGATGTATAATGTATGTTTTGCATTATATTGTGGAGTTAACTTAGCCGAAGTTGTGGCCTAGTTTTGCCAGGCCTCATACAGAAGCTGAATAATCGTGCAATGTAGAAAGCTGATGTGTTGAACTGACCCTGAACCACTTGTGTTAATAAAATCTGCTTAGCTCGAATATTCTGCAATGAACCAAAGGACAGGAGATGAGGGAATCAAATTTGTATCAAACCTGGTGTAAAGCAGACGAGATGTACTTTCCCAGGACTCGAACAATAGAGACTCTGACTGGAGAAGAAGATGCAACATTTTCGATACCCGATGAGCCGAATGATGAGGACATCGTACAGTGAACCAATCGACACCCTGAGATCGGCGAAATATTAGAAATCATAGATTTGTAAAATAAAAGTCATTGGCTAGCGTCACATATGGTGATTAATTTACCAATTAGGAATTAGGGGACGGACTGGGTAACTTTAATATAATGTCGTGACAAAGGGAGAAAACTTCAGATCTAGAGGCAGAACTGATCGGGGAGAGAACTTATTCCGAAATTGATGCAATATTGGGGAGAAGAGATTTGAGATTCTGTCATTGGGCTCATGCTCTTTAGAGACTGATGTGATGCTGATCAATTGATGACCTGAAAATGAAGATTGACTTTGTTGCTGATCCATAACGTGGATAGGTAGCTATGACAATGTGACTGATTGACTTTTGTGCCTTTTCTTTCTAGGTACCAACTGCACTGTTTTATAGTTTTCCTTCTAGCTAGATGTTTTTCCAAATTCATGTTCTAAACTGTTTTCGCATGAAGTCCCACATGCCAATGCTAATCTTGATTAGGTAGGGTTTCTATTCTGAGACGTTGACGTATACGGTGACAAATGATCATTGACTGATTTTCTGAACTCTGCCATTCATGTTAACATATTCTTCTTTATTGGCTTATGTTGAGGCATTAGAACGCATGTTTTCTCAAGTAATGATTAGGTTATGTTATTGGTGGTCACTAATGAATTAATCTTGAGAGAATTGAATAAAGTTTGAATTAACTTCATGACTTAGCATTGTAACAAATAGAGAAATAAAATTGATAAAACGTATAATTGAGTTGTGGTTATTCATGAAATGTTGACGCTATTCACTAATGATTAATGTATTATTGTTTCACGTATTGATGGTCATCGATTACTACATAGCTAGGATACTCCATGCGAATCAAAAGGTTCATCAACCTATATGTGTCCCCTTGTAAGTTTACTTACTAAGGATCAGGCGTGCATACAGCGGCGTCACCTCCTCTCACCTCCTCAAGCCTCTTCTTGCTCCCGTCACTCCCAACGTCTCACAGCATCTATTCACTTGACCAAATTGCATGGTCCTCTGTAAACTGTTCACTGATGTGAGTGCATCACGCACCTGCAGGAATCTTGCAAGGTGGTTGGCTTGTATTCAATCTGGTCAGTCACACTTGCTACCTACCACTCCAACAGTGGTTCCTGCTCCTGTGGCCTGCCTGTCGTGGCTGACTGATCTGGACAAGCAGACCAAGTGGACCAAGTGGACCAACCAGACCCTGGGGGTTGTTGCAGCAGTTGCACCTCCGCCTGAGGCGTCCCCTCCAGCTTGTTTTGGGGCTGCATGTGATACGAACTCAACACTGAATGGTGATCAGCAAAAGTCAAAGTGGGACTGGGAGTAAAGCACTGCAAAGTCTCTTTACCCCTGAGTATTGGGCTCTTGCTGCGGCACCCAGGGGAATCTGGAGGTAAGTGTTTGTGACCTGTTTGTTCTGATTGCCCTAGTTTGTTCTAAGACCCAGTACCACTGCCACTTGGCCAGCATTTCTGCTGGCTGTTGAGGAGAAAGTTGAGGAGTCTGTTTGACAGTTGTTGGATGGCGTCCGACTGGGTTCATGTTGCGCAATGATACACCGTAACAAACCCATCTTAGCAGTCATTACAGACCGTCACAGTCTCAGAACAGCCCGACAAGTCGTGGTTTTACAGGGCTTTGGTAGACTCTGTAATTTTGTTTTCTTGGCTTAAAGACGTGCTCTGCCACCCCTTGTTGACTCTGACAATCAGCCTGCCTAATATCTGCTAATTATTGACCATTGTTGACTACTGTCTATTCACTGGAATGTAGATCCAATACCAGGAAACCAAGCAGTAGCCAAACATTGTTGCTGTGCTGACCAGCTGCCCTCCTTGCTTGGGTGAGAAGAACTGGAACCACAACACTTGAACACAGAACCAGAGTGCCTCCAAGGGCTTGCTGGTTTGCCTACTGTTCTTCTGAATTCTAAGGGACACAGAACGCTTTCAACTCATCATCTACAGCACCTTGTCTCTGCCACCTGTGACTCTTGCCCTTTCAAATGGTGCCATTCCAGTCCTGGCCCCTTGGAAGTGGGTATGAAGTGCTGCTTGAGTCCAAAATCTATGCATCAACACCATTGTGCTACTCAGAACGGAGCATTTCTAGCAACGCCGACACATCGCTGTGCTGCACGGATCAAAGACACTGCATCGCTGTCAATGCTAACACATCACTGCTGCTGTGAGGATCAGAAACAGCTGCATGACACATCGACTCCTGACTTTGCATGGCTCGGAGCCGACCCATCACCTACATCTTCGGGATCGACGCCAACAAATCGCCTCCTTTTCTCCTTGTATCTTGTTCTTGACATCAATACAACTCTGAACCAAGGTACTGTTTTGTTAGAAATCTGGTCTCTAGTTGGCAGAGGTATGTACCATGTCCAAATAGAAATCGCAGTCCTAGTCAGGGTAAGTCAAATACACATGTGCTCACCCTCTGGTAGCTTGTCACAGAGCAGTCAGGCTTCAATTAAGTGGCAATGTGTAAATTATTTGTGCAACACAGTGACGCAGTAACGCAGTGAAAACATCACAAAAGGGCTCTGCACCAGTTTAGCAGAATAGAGCAATTGTATCTGAGTAAAACAAGACTGAACCAACAAAAATCCAATAAGTAGAACCTGAGATAAGCATTTTTAAAGATTTAGGTGAAAATAGTGCCAAAAAGCGCAAAGCTCAAACAGTGGTTATCCAGTTGCGCTGGACTTTGACAAAGTCAAGAGTTTTGGTTGACCGCAATATTGCACTAGCTGGATGCAAGGACTGACTTAGGCCCACTAAACACAGTACCTTAACTCCTGGTGCGCGGTCTCCATGGCATTGCTTTGTGAGGCTTCCTGGCATTTCCAGTGAGGACCATGGAGGGCAGAGCACCTTAGGCCCACTTGCAAGGGTCCAGGACTGGGGTGGTACCACTTGGCGGGGCAGACTCACAGATGGCGGAGTCCAGGTGTATGAGCAGCTTAGTGGTAAGTCCACTACTCTAGCCCTTGGAGTCACTCAGAGTTCTGGGTTGCAGAGATGCAGGACAAGTCCTTCTCACTCTCAGGAAAGAAGGCAGCAGGCACAGGTCAGCACAGCAAAGCAGGAGTCCAGAAAAGTAGTATCCCAGCAGAGTGGCAGTCCTTTCAGCAGCACAGCAGTCCTTTTCCGGGCAGAGTATCCCCAGGTCCAGAAATGTACTGAAGTGGTGGTGTCTGAGGTCAAGTATTTATACTTTGGTGCCCGAGTTCTGGTAAGTGGGAGAAGCTTCTCAAGGCACCCCTTTGAAGTACACAGATGCGCTGCCTCCCATGTCCTGGCTCCCAGCTGGCCGGAGTGACAATTCAGGATCGTTAGCCCTATTGTGTGTGGACAGGACAAGCCTATTCAAGTGTAAGTGAGGCAGTGCTAAGCTCCATCCACCATTAATCAGTTAATTGCCTATTAAGGCCCATCAAGTCACGCCTAATCGTGCATTGTGTGTAGCTGTCTAGAGGGAATGCACAAGGGTCAGCTGTCCCCCACACCAGACGTGTATTGGAGATAGGCAGCAGACGCTCTGGACTAAAAGCAGACAAATTGTAATGATAAATTCGATCTTACCATGAACAAGGATTTATCTATACAACTCCATAGGTACTAAACATGACAGCTCTGCATCCTTCCAATCAGGAATTACATCTAATAAATGTTTTAAGGAATGTCCAGTGTTATCCTCTGAGAGGGGTAGGCCTCACAGTACTGAAAAACATATTTGTTTTTTTTTCACTACCAGGACATGTAAAACTAAAAAGTATACGTCCTGCCTTTTACTTACGCTAAACCGTGCCCTATGATGCTACCTAGGGCTTACCTTAGGGATGCCTTTTGTGTAATAAAAGGGGAGTGCAAGGCTTGGCAAGAGATTTTGAATGTCAAGTTGACATGGCAGTGAAACTGCACATACAGGCTCTGCAGTATCAGGCCTGATCATGAGTAAAGGGCTACTTAAGGGGGTGCCACAATCAGTGCTGCAGGCCCACTAGTAGTAGTTTACATGCCTGGATACATATAGGCCCATATTTATACTTTTTTAGTGCCGCATTTGCACCGCTTTTTGACGGAAAAGTGGCACAAACTTACAAAATACAATTGTATTTTATAAGTTTGCGCCGCTTTTGCGTAAAAAAATGATGCAAATACGGCACTAAAAGAGTATAAATATGGGCCATAATGCACTGTACTAGAGACGTACAAGTACATTAAATATGCTAGTTGTGGATACACCAATGTTACCATGTTTTAGTGGAGTGAGCACATGCACATTCTCGCTGGTTACCAGTGGTAAACTGCCCAGATTCATAAGGCTAACAAAAGCAGATCAGCAAAAGTGAGGCAAGGTAGACAAAAAGGTTTGGGAGAAGACCACCCTAAGGCTGCCAGGTCTAACATGCCTCTCCCACAGCTAAAAGTGAGAGAGCTAGCCAGCCAACTGGAAGCTCTCATCACTAAGGCAGAAGAACCTAGACAGGCCATCAGCATTGGCCTAGTGAGATCCAGGTCTGTGTTCCACTGTAAGGTCCATTCCTTGTGGAGAGATGGACCACCTCAAGAATTTTAGATTCTCACCCCTCATTTGCATTAGCCACCTGAGGTGACAGTCCCTCTGCTGTTCAGAAGTTAGGGGAGTGGAAAGGTTTACACATTTCACTGATCCATGCTTCTCTTTGGAGGCTAAGAGTTTAGGGAGAGGTTCACTCTCCTCTTTCTTGCCTCCATCTGTCACCAAAAGCATGGTGACCTCAGACCTTTCATGATGGGGCTTGAGACAGTTGAGGTTGCTACCCATTAAGGGGTGTCTGGGGTCTTAGGGTCCAACAAGTAGGTGGTCTCCCCCTTCCGCTCAACAATCTCATGGGGCCCAGTCCATGGTCGTGTAGAGTCCCGGACTACATGGGCTCCATCACCCACACTTTCTGTCCACAGGAGCCACCATCTGGTTGTACCAATGCTTCATTACTTTCTGGCTGGCTTCTAAGTTGTCGGAAGCTTGCTTCCACAACTTGGCCATCTAGCTCCTGAAGGCCAGCATGTAGTTCACTACATCCTGGGGAGGTTTCCTGGGAGGTTGCTCCCACTCTTCCTTTACCAGGCTAGCCTATATAGAGGTTCAAAGGGGCTGCACCCAAACCCCTTCTGTAGCACCTCTCTGAATGCAAAAAGTAGGCTAGCAGAAGGAGTCACACTTATGCCTTAGAGCCTCAGGTGGTCTCCTGATCATGCCTTTCAGGGTCTTGTTGAACCACTCATTAAGCCCATTGGTTTGGGAATGGTGGGGGTGGAGAACTTATAGATAACTCCACACGTCTTCCACATTGACTGCATATCAGCAGAAATGAATTTGGTGCCCCTGTCAGACACCACATCTTTGGGCTTTGCGAGGCTCCCTGGCATTTCCAGTGAAGACCACAGAGGGCAGAGCACCTTAGGCCCACTTCCGAGGGTCCAGGACTGGAGTGGTACCACTTTGCATGGCAGCCTCACACATGGTAGAGTCCAGTTGCATGAACAGGTTGGTTGGAAGTCTTTTGTGTCCTTGAGACTTCAGAAAACAGGAGTCCAGTCCGCTGGCCCTTGGAGTCACTCTGGGTTCTAGGTTGTAGAAATGCAGACACAGCTATTCTCAGCCCAGGCAAGAGGGCAGCAGTCACAGGTCAGCACAGCAAAACAGGAGTCCAGCAAAGTAGTAGCCCAGAAGAGTGCAGTCCTTTCAGCTGCACAGCAGGCCTTCTTCCTGGCAGAGTATCCACAGGTCCGGAAGTGTACTAAAGTGATGGTGCCGGAGGTCAAGTATGTATACTTTGGTACTCTGATTCAGAAAGTTATAAGAATCTTCTAGAGGCATGCCTTTGAAGTGCATAGATGGCCTGCCTCTCCTGTCCTGGCTCCAAGCTGGCAGGAGTGACAATGCAGGGCCATTAAACCCCATTGTGTGTGGACAGGACAAGCCTATTCAGGTGTAAGTGAGGCAGTGCTAAGCTCCACCCCTCATCAAGCTAGTTAATGGCCTATTAAGGCCCATTGAGTAACATCCAATCGCCCATAGTGTGTGGGTGTCTTGAGGAAATGCACAAAGTTCATCTGTCACCTACACCAGACATGTAGTGGAGACGGGCAGCAGGCACACAGGGCCAAGAGCAGAAAAATGACAACATTCTAAAAATGCCATTTAAAATTTTCTAATGCTAAATTTGATTTTACCATTAAAGAAGATTTATCATTACAATTCCATAGGTACTAAACATGGCAGCGCTACCTCCTTCCAATCAGGAATGACACTTAAAAAATGTTTTAAAGACTCTCCAATGTTATCCTATGATAGGCTAGGTCTCCCAGTTGTAAAAAAACAAATTTGAGAGTTTTTCACTACCAGGACATGTAAAACTAAAATGTATATGTCCTGCCTTTTACTTATACTGCACCCTGCCTATAGGGCTACCTAGGGACTACCATAGGGGTGTTTTATGTGTAGTAAAAAGGGAGTTTAAGGCTTGGCAAGAGGTTTTGAATGTCAATTTGACATGCCAGTGAAACTACACATATAGGGGCATATGTATACTCTGTTTGCGCCGAACTTGCATCAAAAAGTTTGACGCAAATTCGGCGCAAACCTAACACCATATCTATAGTTTGACGCCCGACCCCCGCGAACGTCAAAATTCAGCAGTGTGCGTCATTTTCTGGATGCATGAAACCGCCTTGCGTTAATGACATGAAAGGTAGGCGTTCCCGTCCAAAAAATGACTTTAAGGCATGTGCGCCTTATTTATACTCCCGCGTCATTTTGACGCACAGGAAGGGGCAGGCCTTAAAAAATGGCGCACAGCCTGATTTGCTTTGTTTTTTAACACCTGGGTGAGGGCAGGCGTTAAGGGACCTGTGGGCTAATTTCCATGGTCTCTCATCATGGAAGCAGTCTACAGGTGCCCTTCCCTGCTCCCAGGGACACCCACTGCTACCCTCGCCCACCCCTAGAGGACACCCATGGACGGGGGGACCCATCCCAGGTAAGTACTGGTAAGAAGAGGTAAGTCATTTATTTTTTTTAAGTGGCATACGGGGGCCTAACTTGGGCCCCCCTACGTTCCACTGTGCCCAATGACCATGCCCAGGGGACAGAAGTCCCCTGGGCATGGCCATTGGGGAGGCGGGCATGACTCTTGTCTTTCCTAAGACAGGAGTCATTTCAATGGGGGTTGTGCATCAAAAAATGGCGCAAGTCCGGTTAGAGCCATGATTTTTTACTCTAGCCTGACTGGCACCATTTTTTTACGCACAACCCCCATTCTTCCCTAAGCCTGCGCTGCCTGGTTAGAGTCATTTCTTTTTACTCTAACCAGCCCGCAGCCCGCAGCGCTGTAGCGGCTAATGTCAATCCATAAATAAGGGGCCTGCCTGGCGCGTTGGAATGGCGTCGGCACTGGTTTGCGTCAAAAAGCATAAATATGGGCCATAGTCTCTGCAGTGGCAGGCCTGAGGCATGTTAAAGGGTTACTTATGTAGGTGGGACAATCAGTGCTGCAGGCTCACTAGTAGCATTTAATTTACAGGCCCCGGGAACATACAGTGCACTTTACTAGGGACCTACAAGTAAATTCCATTGAATACGCCAATAGTGGATACACAATGTTACCATGTTTTAGGGGAGTGAACACATGCACTTTAGCACTGGTTAACAATGGTAAAGTGCCCAGAGTCCTCAGGCCAGCAAAAACAGATAAGCAAAAGTGAGACAAGGTAGGCATACGTTTGGGAGAAGACCACCCTAAGGCTGTCAGATCTAACATGTTTCAATGGGCCAAGGCTGGTCCCTGTATCCGATCAGCACTCCATTGTGGTCGACCTACGTTTTCAGATTTGACTTGGTCTAGCACGACTAGAGAGCCTGGTTGGCGCTCTATAAGCACAACATAAGCACAACGTCTACATTTTTTCTTTAAAAATTCATATCTCATCTTCTACTTATTGGACTTTTGTCATTTTCGTCTTGTTTTGTTCATTAAATTAAGATCTATTTTCCTAAACAGGTGTGGTATTTTTTGTGTGTGGTGTTTTCACTGTTCTACTGTTTGAAGTGTTACACAAATATGTAACACATTACCTCTTAAGTTAAGCCGATTGCTCTGTGCCAAGCTATAAAGGGGTGAGCCCAGGTCAATTTACGGTGTGTTAGTGACTTTCCCTGACTAGGATTGTGGTTCCTGCTTGGACAAAGTACATACCTCTGCCAATCAGAATCCCAAGTTCTAACATTTGTGATCAGCAGAGGGGATAGGACTTATATTTGTGCAGTGCCGCAAGTGTACACTACCATGCTACATCTAAAGACAATTACATTATTTTCATTTTTTTTACCTTGTTTCAATTGGCTATTTTCCCGTTTTCTAAATTTAATTGTTCTAACTTCTATTTTGTACCATGGATAAGTATGCCTGCAACTTTGACACCCTCAGCAGGGCTGAGCTGCTAAAGGTATTTAAAGCAGAAAAAAGGATACTAAGTTGGACTTCCAGGTAGCCTTGAGAGCTCTTGAGGAAGTGCAGAGATGGCAGGCCACTTTAGAGGAAGATGAGGTGGATGACAATGAGGGAGAAGGAGCACTATCAGAGGAGGAGGAGAGGTAGAACCCAGATCAGAGTCTTGAGTTCCCAGGAGAGCCCAATTCGACCTCAGCATATGACATGGATGACCCTGATGGCCAGGATGGAGTAGGGAGCAGTGTATCTGACAGAGGCCTGTCCCAGCATGAGTTGGAGGACAGCAGAGAGAAGGGGAAGCTCAATCTGGAGCTAGTCAAATTGAGGATGGAGGAGAAAAGGATGGCACATTAGCTTAAATTAAAGGAGCTGGACATTCATGCCAAATAGGTGGAGTCCAGTCGCAATGGTAGCAACATACCTTCAGAGTCCACTGGTGAAGGGAGTGTCCGCATATTCAAGGATTTGGGGCCAGATGTACAAAAAACATATTTTGCATTTCCTAAATACTGACTCCTAAGAAATCGCTATTTAGGAAATGCAAAATGGTATGTACACAAAAAAGTTCAATTAATGGCGATTCCTACAGTGTAGAAATCACTAATAGGAATTCACTATTTAGGTAATCCGAAACTTTTTGTTCCTATAGGCTAAAGGCCCATAGGTACGAATGGATTAGCATTTCCTAATTTACAATTTCCTAATAGGAAATCACAAATTAGAAAATGCTAAAACAAGGGTGATGTTCAGCCTAAGACCCCCCCTTACTGCACCCTGTAGGAAAGTGCAATCTTGCCTGGCATGTTACCCCCATATTTCACTGTATATATGTTGTTTTAGTCCTTGTGTCACTGGGACCCTGCCAGGCAGGCCCCCAGTGCTCATAGTATGTGCCCTGTATGTGTTCCCTATGTGGTGCCTAACTGTCTCACTGAGGCTCTGCTAACCAGACCCTCAGTGGTTATGCTCTCTCTGCTTTCCAAATTTGTCACTAACAGGCTAGTGACTAAATGTAGCAATTCACACTGGCATACTGGTACAGACATATTTTTACCTTGTATATGGTACTGAGGTACCCAGGGTATTGGGGTTCCAGGAGATCCCTATGGACTGCAGCATTTATTTTGCCACCCATGGGGAGCTCTGACAATTGTTACACAGGCCTGCCACTGCAGCCTGAGTGAAATAACGTCCACGTTATTTCACAGCCATTTATCACTGCACATAAGTAACTTATAAGTCACCTATATGTCTAACCTTCACTTAGTGAAGGTTGGGTGCCAAGTTACTTAGTGTGTGGACATCCTGGCACTAGCCAAGGTGCCCCCACATTGTTCAGGGCAAATTCCCCGGACTTTGTGAGTGCGGGGACACCATTACACGTGTGCACTATACATAGGTCACTACCTATGAATAGCGTCACAATGGTGACTCCGAACATGGCCATGTAACATGTCTAAGATCATCGAATTGTCACCCCAATACCATTCTGGTATTGGGGGACAATTCCATGATCCCGCGGGTCTCTAGCACAGAACCCAGGTACAGCCAAACTGCCTTTTTGGGGGTCCCACTGCAGCTGCTGTTGCTGCCAACCCCTCAGACCGGTTTCTGCCCTTCTGGGGTCCAGGCAGCCCTGGCCCAGGAAGGCAGAACAAAGGATTTCCTCTGAGAGAGGGTGTTACACCCTCTCCCTTTGGAAATAGGTGTGAAGGGCTGGGGAGGAGTAGCCTCCCCCAACCTTTGGAAATGCTTTGATGGGCACAGATGGTGCCCATCCCTGCATAAGCCAGTCTACACCAGTTCAGGGATTCCCCAGCCCTGCTCTGGCGTGAAACTGGACAAAGGAAAGGGAATGACCACTCCCCTGACCAGTACCTCCCAGGGGAGGTGCCCAGAGCTCCTCCAGTGTGTCCCAGACGTCTGCCATCTTGGAAACAGAGGTGTTAGGAAGCACACTGGACTGCTCTGAGTGGCCAGTGCCAGCAGGTGATGTCAGAGACTTCTTCTGATAGGCTCTTACCTGTCTTGATAGCCAATCCTCCTTTCTTGGTAGCCAAACCTCCTTTTCTGGCTATTTAGGGTCTCTGCTTTGGGGAATCCTTCAGATAACGAATGCAAGAGCTCACCAGAGTTCCTCTGCATCTCCCTTTTCGCCTTCTACCAAGGATCGACCGCTGACTGCTCCAGGACGCCTGCGAAACCGCAACAAAGTAGCAAGACGACTACCAGCAACATTGTAGCGTCTAATCTTGCTGGCTTGCTCAACTGTTTCCAGGTGGTGCATGCTCTGGGGGTAGCCTGCCTTCACCCTTCACCAGAAGCTCCAAAGAAATCTCCTGTGGGTCGACGGAATCTTCCCCCTGCTAACGCAGGCACCAAAAGACTGCATCACCGGTCCTCTGGGGCCCCTCTCATCCTGACGATCGTGGTCCCTGGAACACAGCAACTCTGTCCAAGTGACTCCCACAGTCCAGTGACTCTTCAGTCCAAGTTTAGTGGCGGTAAGTCCTTGCCTCCCCACGCCAGACTGCAAAGCTGTGTACTTCGTGATTTGCAGCTACTCAGGCTCCTGTGCACTCTTCCAGGATTTCCTTTGTGCACAGCCTAGCCTGGGTCCCCAGCACTCCGTCCTGCAGTGCACAACCCTCTGAGTTGTCCTCCGATGTCGTGGGACCCTTCTTTGTAACTTCGCATGGACTCCAGTTCACTCTTCTTGTAAGTGCCTGTTGGGGTACTTCTGCGAGTGCTGCCTGCTCCTGTGAGGGCTCTCTGAGTTGCTGAGTGCCCCTTCTGTCTCCTCCTATAAAAGGCGACATCCTGGTCCTTCCTGGTCCTCAGCAGCACCCAAAAACCTCTCTTGCAACCCTTGCAGCTAGTAAGGCTTGTTTGCAGTATTTCTGCGTGGGAATACCTCTACAAGCTTCATCGCAATGTGGGACATCTGTCTTCCAAAGGAGAAGTTCCTAGTCCTCTTCTTTCTTGCAGAACTCTAAGCTTCTTCCATCGGGAGGCACCTTCCTTGCACCTTCATCCAGGGTTTCCTGGGCTCCTGCCCCCCTGGAGACTGTCGTGACTATTGGACTTGGTCCCCTTGCCTTGCAGGTCCTCAGGTCCGGAAATCCGTTGTCAGTGCACTGCTGGTGTTTGCTGTTCTTGCAGAATCCCCATATCACGACTATTGTGCTCTTTTGTTGTAGTAGGTGTACTTTACTCCTAATTTTAAGGGTCTTGGAGTGGGCTATCTTGGACACCCTGACTGTTTTCTTACAGTCCCAGTGACCCTCTACAAGCTCACATAGGTCTGGGGTCCATTCGTGATTCGCATTCCACTTTTGGAGTATATGGTTTGTGTTGCCCCTATACCTATGCTTGCCTATTGCAACCTATTGTAATTCTACACTGTTTGCATTACTTTTCTTGCTCTTCCTTACCTGATTTTGGTTTGTGTACATATAACTTGTGTTTATTACTTATCTTCTTACTGAGGGTACTCACTGATATACTTGTGGCATATTGTCACAAAAATAAAGTACCTTTATTTTTAGTAACTCTGTGTATTGTGTTTTCTTATGATATTGTGCATATGATATAAGTGGTATAGTAGGGGCTTTGCATGTCTCCTAGTTCAGCATCAGCTGCTTTGCCATAGCTACATTCTATCAGCCCAAGCTGCTAGAAACACCTCTATTCTACTAACAAGGGATCACTGGACCTGGCACAAGGTGTAAGTACCTTTGGTACCCACTACAAGCCGGGCCAGCCTCCTACATTGGTGGTGCAGCGGTGGGATAAGGAATTGTAACTGCTTTACCACTTTGTCATTTTGTACTTTTCATAAGAGAATCATATACCAAACAGTTCAGTGTATGTACACTTAACCAAAAAAGTTTGCTTTTCTATTCTAAAACTTTTTACAAAGTTCTGAACAGTTTCTTAAAACTTCCAAAAGTTTTCTAAAAGTTAGAAAAAGTTTTTTCTCTGTGCTTTCAAAAGTTCTAAAACGTTTTCTTTCCTCTCCCTATCTCTAAACCTTTTGCTATCATGTCTGTGGTAGATTCTGCTCCCAAAACAGTCAATGCTACTTATGACATTTTGAATTACAAGAGCTGAAGGAGTCTCTGCTTAGATAGAGGTTTAGTTATAGGAAAGAACCCTACAAAAGAGTTTCTGTTTAACATGTTTATGGTGGATGACCAGAACCAGTCTGGCCCATCCAATGAGAGGTTAGTAGAAGCTTCCCAGTCTGATTCAGAGGAACCCCCTGAGGAAGCTGGGGAGGGTTCTGACCAGGGTCTGCCCCCTAGCAGGACACCCAGTAATGCTGGTAGTAATAGAGGTTCCCATCACAGTAGGACATCCTTTATTCCTAGAGGCCAGGTTACCAGGGTCCAGACAGTTAGGGACAGGTCCCCCTCTGAAGTTTCCAATTTGTCATCTGTGTCAAAGCATTCCCAACCCACCCACCCTGAGAATAACTTGTTAGAAAGGGAAGTTAAAAAGTTGAGGGTTGAAGAGACCAGACTGAAGCTTAAACAGCAACAGCTGGCCTTTGATAGACATTGAGAAGGAAAGACAGAGGTTGGGGTTAGGACCCAATGGTGGCAGCAGCAGTATTCCTGATAGTAATCCTGTTAGAGAGCATGATTCCAGGAATCTGCCAAGATAGTCCCACCTTACAAGAAGGGGGATGACATCACTAAGTGGTTTGCTGCACTTGAGAGGGCCTGTATGGTACATGGGGTCCCTCAAAGGCAGTGGGCTGCTATTTTGTGGCTATCTTTTACTGGAAAGGGTAGGGATGGGCTCCTTACTGTTAGAGAAAGTGAAGCTAACAATTACACAGTATTGAAGGATGCACTCTTGGATGGATTTGGCTTAACCACTGAACAATACAGGATTAAGTTCAGAGACACCAGAAAAGAGTCCTCTCAAGACTGGACAGATTTTGAGGACTGTTCAGTGAAGGCCTTGGAAGGGTGGTTACATGGCAGTAAGGTATCTGACTATGAAAGCCTGTATAATCTTATTCTGAGAGAGCATATTCTGAAGAACTGTGTGTCTGACTTGTTGCACCAATACCTAGTGGACTCGGATCTGACCTCTCCCCAAGAATTGGGAAAGAAGGCAGACAAGTGGGTCAGAACAAGGGTGAACAGAAAAGTTCATACAGGGGGTGACAAGGATGGCAAGAAGAAGGACGGTAAGTCTCTTCTGACAAGGATGGGGACAAAAGTAAACATACTGAGTCTTCATCAGGCCCACAAAAATCCTCTGGGGGTGGTGGGTCCAAATCCTCTTCCAATATTCAACCAAAAAAGCCTTGGTGTTATTTGTGTAAAGTCAAAGGCCATTGGGCCACTGATTCCAGTTGTCCAAACACAAACACCAAACCTCCCACCACCACAACCCCTGCTGCAAATTCTAGTGCCCCTAGTAATAGCAGTGGTGGTGGGAAACCTACTAATAGCCAATCCAAGGGTGTAGCTGGGCTCACTATTGGCAATGTAGTTGGGGTTGGTCTTGTTAGGGAGACCACAGAGGCTGTTTTATTCTCTGAATGTGCCATTGATTTGGCCACCTTGGTTGCTTGTCCCCTAATATGGATAAGTACAAGCAACTTCCCCTAATAAATGGTGTTGAGGTTCAGGCCTACAGGGACACAGGAGCCAGTGTAACTGTGGTGATAGGTGTTGTTCAGGGTGGACCAGTTTTTCTACTTGGTCAGCAGTACCAAGTGACAGACGCTCATAACAACACTCTTAGACACCCCATGGCTGTTGTGAATCTCAAATGAGGGGGGGTTACTGGTCCAAATAAAGTTGTGGTTGCCTCAGATTTACCTGTAGACTGTCTACTAGGGAATGATTTAGAGACATCAGCTTGGGCAGAAGTGGAGTTGGAGGCTCATGCAGCAATGCTGGGCACTCCTGGGCATATTTTTGCTTTAACCAGGGCTCAGGCCAAAAAGCAAAAAGGACAGGGTAACTTTGATCATGGAACAATGGACCAAGTGCTCCCTAAAGCTAGGGGTAGCAAGGGTAAATCCCTACCCACTATCCCTCCCTCTACAGATGATTCCCTTTCTGAGGAAGAGGAAGTTCCTCCCTGTGCAGAACCTTCACCAGATGAGCTGGCAGCAGACACTGCTGAGCTTTTGGGTGGAGGGGGGCCTGCCAGGGAAGAGCTGAGTGTAGCACACCAAACCTGTCCCACATTAGAGGGTCTCAGACAGCAAGCTGTCAAACAGCAAAATGGGGATGTCAGTGACAGTCATAGAGTTTACTGGGAGGATAACCTCTTGTACACAGAGGCAAGGGACCCAAAACCTGGAGCAGCCAGGAGATTGGTCATTCCCCTGCAGTACAGAGAGTTTCTCCTAACTCTTGCACATGACATTCCTTTGGCTGGGCATTTGGGCCAGATCAAAACTTGGGAAAGACGTGTCCCCTTGTTTCACTGGCCTAGGATGTCAGAGGACACCAAAGATTTTTGCAAGTCTTGTGTGACCTGCCAAGCCAGTGCCAAGACTGGTGGCACTCCAAAGGCCCCTCTAATTCCACTTCCTGTGGTTGGGGTGCCCTTTGAAAGGGTGGGGGTTGACATAGTTGCCCCACTTGACCCTCCTACTGCTTCAGGCAATAGGTTTATCTTGGTGGTTGTGGACCATGCCACAAGATATCCTGAAGTAATCACTCTAAGGACCACTACAGCCCCTGCAGTAGCAAAGGCCCTCCTGGGAATCTTTTCCAGGGTGGGTTTCCTTAAAGAGGTAGTATCAGACAGAGGTAGCAACTTCATGTCTGCATACTTGAAAGCAACGTGGAAGGAGTGTGGGTTACCTACAAGTTCACCACTCCTTACCATCCACAGACTAATGGACTGGTAGAGAGGTTTGATAAAACTCTCAAAGGTATGATAATGGGACTCCCTGAAAAACTCAGGAGGAAATGGGATGTCCTGTTTCCTTGCCTCCTTTTTGCTTACAGGGAGGTACCCCAGAAAGGAGTGGGCTTCAGCCCATTTTAACTCCTCTTTGGACAACCTGTAAGAGGTCCACTCACTCTTGTGAAGGAGGGTTGGGAACAACCTTTAAAAGCTCCTAAACAGGACATAGTGGATTATGTACTTGGCCTAAGATTCAGAATGGCTGAGTACATGAAAAAGGCCAGTAAAAACCTTCAGGCCAGCCAGGAGCTGCAAAAGCAATGGCATGACCAGAAGGCTGTTTATCCAGTACCAACCAGGACAGAAGGTGTGGGTATTGGAGCCTGTGGCCCCAAGAGCACTCCAAGACAAATGGAGTGGACCCCATCAAATTTTTGAGAAGAAGGGTGAGGTTACCTATTTGGTAGACCTGGGCACTGCCAGGAGTCCCCTTAGGGTGATTCATGTCAACCGCCTGAAACCCTACTATGACAGGGCTGATCTCACCCTGCTCATGGCAACAGATGTGGGACAGGAAGAAGAGAGTGACCGTCTCCCTGATCTCTTCTCCACCACTGAAGCAGATGCCTTAGTGGAGGGAGTAGTTTTGGCAGATTGTCTGACTGCAGAACAGAAAGACAACTGCATCAATCTCCTGGGACAATTTTCAGACCTCTTTTCAATTGTGCCGGGTACAACATCCTGGTGTGAACACACAATTGATACTGGAGACAGCCTGCCTGTCAAAAGTAAAATCTATAGGCAGCCTGACCATGTCAGAGACTGCATTAAACAAGAGGTGCAGAAAATGTTGGATCTGGGAGTGAATGGACCTTCTGAAAGCCCATGGGCTAGCCCAGTGGTGCTTGTACCAAAGCCTCACTCAAAAGATTGAAAAAGGGAGATGAGGTTTTGTGTAGACTACTGAGGTCTCAATCAGGTAACAAAAACTGATGCTCACCCTATACCCAGGGCAGATGAGCTCATTGATACACTGGCATCTGCCAAGTATCTTAGCACTTTTGATTTGACTGCAGGGTATTGGCAGATCAAATTGGCAGAAGATGCTAAACCAAAGACTGCATTTTCAACTATAGAAGGGCACTACCAATTCACAGTGATGCCCTTTGGTTTGCAAAATGCACCTGCCACTTTTCAGAGGTTGGTGAACACAGTCCTGCAAGGGTTGGAGGCTTTCAGTGCAGCATATCTTGATGATATTGCTGTCTTTAGCTCAACCTGGGATGAGCACCTGGTCCACCTTTGGAAAGATTTGGAGGCCCTGCAAAAGGCAGGCCTCACTATCAAGGCCTCAAAGTGCCAGATAGGGCAGGGGAAAGTGGTTTATCTGGGCCACCTGGTAGGTGGATAACAGATTGCACCACTACAGGGGAAAATCCAGACAATCATGGATTGGGTTCCCCCTACAACTCAGACCCAGCTGAGAGCCTTCTTATGCTCACAGGGTATTACAGGAGATTCATTAAAAACTATGGCTCCATAGCAGCCCCTCTTAATGATCTCACAAGTAAGAAAATGTCTAAAAAGGTATTATGGACAGATAGCTGTCAGAAAGCTTTTGTGTAGCTCAAACAGGCCATGTGCTCTGCACCTGTCCTAAAAAGCCCTTGTTACTCAAAGAAATTAATTGTTCAAACTGATGCATCTGAAATACGGGTAGGGGCAGTCTTATCACAACTGAATTCTGAGGGCCAGGATCAACCAGTTGCTTTTATCAGCACAAGGTTGACCCCTAGAGAAAAGCGTTGGTCTGCCATAGAGAGGGAAGCCTTTGCTGTGGTCTGGGCACTGAAAAAGATGAGGCCATACCTGTTTGGCACTCACTTTATTGTTCAGACAGACCACAAACCTCTACTTTGGCTAAAACAAATGGAAGGTGAAAACCCTAAATTGTTGAGGTGGTCCATATCTCTACAGGGAATGGACTATACAGTGGAACATAGACCTGGGAGTACCCACTCCAATGCAGATGGACTCTCCAGATATTTCCACTTAGACAATGAAGACTCATCAGGTCATGGCTAGTCTTATTGTCCTTCGTTTGGGGGGGGGGGGTTGTGTAGGAAAGTACCATCTTGCCTGGCATGTTACCCCATATTTCACTGTATACATGTTGTTTTAGTCCTTGTGTCACTGGAACCCTGCCAGGCAGGGCCCCAGTGCTCATAGTATGTGCCCTGTATGTGTTCCCTGGGTGGTGCCTAACTGTCTCACTGAGGCTCTGCTAACCAGACCCTCAGTGGTTATGCTCTCTCTGCTTTCCAATTTTGTCACTAACAGGCTAATGACTAAATTTACCAATTCACATTGGCATACTGGTACACCCATATAATTCCCTTGTATATGGTACTGAGGTACCCAGGGTATTGGGGTTCCAGGAGATCCCTATGGGCTACAGCACTTCTTTTGCCACCCATAGGGAGCTCTGACAATTCTTACACAGGCCTGCCACTGCAGCCTGAGTGAATTAACGTCCACGTTATTTCACAGCCATTTACCACTGCACATAAGTAACTTATAAGTCAGCTATATGTCTAACCTTCACTTAGTGAAGGTTGGGTGCCAAGTTACTTAGTGTGTGGGCACCCTGGCACTAGCCAAGGTCCCCCCACATTGTTCAGGGCAAATTCCCCGGACTTTGTGAGTGCGGGGACACCATTACACATGTGCACTATACATAGGTCACTACCTATGTGTAGCGTCACAATGGTAACTCTGAACATGGCCATGTAACATGTCTAAGATCATGGAATTATTACCCCAATACCATTCTTGTATTGGGGGGACAATTCCATGATCCCCTGGATCTCTAGCAAAGAACCCGGGTACTTCCAAACTGCCTTTCTGGGGTTTCCACTGCAGCTGCTGCTGCTGTCAACCCCTCAGACAGGTTTCTGCCTTCCAGGGGTCCAGGCAGCCCTGGCCAGGAAGGCAGAACAAAGGATTTCCTCTGAGAGAGGGTGTTACACCCTCTCCCTTTGGATATAGGTGTGAAGGGCTGGGGAGAAGTAGCCTCCCCCAGCCTCTGGAAATGCTTTGATGGGCACAGATGGTTCCCATCTCTGCATAAGCCAGTCTACATCGGTTTAGGGATCCCCCAGCCCTGCGCTGGAGCGAAACTGGACAAAGGAAAGGGGAGTGACCACTCCCCTGACCAGTACCTCCCAGGGGAGGTGCCCAGAGCTCCTCCAGTATGTCCCAGACCTCTGCCATCTTGGAAACAAAGGTGTTGGGGGCACACTGGACTGCTCTGAGTGGCCGGTGCCAGCAGGTGATGTCAGAGACTCCTTCTGATAGGCTCTTACCTGTCTTGATAGCCAATCCTCCTTTCTTGGTAGCCAAACCTCCTTTTCTGGCTAATTAGGGTCTCTGCTTTGGGGAATTCTTCAAATAACGAATGCAAGAGCTCACCAGAGTTCCTCTGCATCTCCATCTTCTCCTTCTACCAAGGAGCGACCGCTGAGTGCTCCAGGACACCTGCAAAACCGCAACAAAGTAGCAAGACGACTACCAGCAACATTGTAGCGCCTAATTCTGCCGGCTTTCCCAACTGTTTCCAGGTGGTGCATGCTCTGGGGTAGCCTGCCTTCACCCTGCACCAGAAGCTCCAAAGAAATCTCCCGTGGGTTGACGGAATCTTCCCCCTGCTAACGCAGGCACCAAAAGACTGCATCACCAGTCCTCTGGGTCCCCTGTCATCCTGACAAGCGTGGTCCCTGGAACACAGCAACTCTGTCCAAGTGACTCCCACAGTCCAGTGACTCTTCAGTCCAAGTTTGGTGGAGGTAAGTACTTGCCTTCCCACGCCAGACTGCAAAGCTGTGAACTGTGTGATTTGCAGCTGCTAAGGCTCCTGTGCACTCTTCCAGGATTTCGTTCATGCACAGCCTAGCCTGGGTCCCCAGCACTCCGTCCTGCAGTGCACAACCCTCTGAGTTGTCCTCCGACGTTGTAGGACCCTTCTTTGTAACTTCGTGTGGACTCTGGTTCACTCTTCTTCTAAGTGCCTGTTGGGGTACTTCTGCAGGTGCTGCCTGCTCCTGTGAGAGCTCTCTGAGTTGCTGAGTGCCCCCTCTGTCTCCTCCTACAAAAGGCGACATCCTGGTCCTTCCTGGTCCTCAGCAGCACCCAAAAACCTCTACTGTGACCCTTGCAGCTAGCAAGGCTTGTTTGCGGTATTTCTGCATTGGAACACCTCTGCAAGCTTCATCGCAACGTGGGACATCTGTCTTCCAAAGGAGAAGTTCCTAGTCCTCTTCTTTCTTGCTGAACTTCAAGCTTTTTCCACCCAGAGGCAGCTTCCTTGCACCTTCATTCGGGCTTTCCTGGGCTCCTGCCCCCCCTGGACACTGTCTGGACTATTGGACTTGGTCCCCTTGCCTCAGGTCCGGAAATCCGTTGTCAGTGCACTGCTGGTGTTTGCTGTTCTTGCAGAATCCCCATATCACACCTATTGTGCTCTTTTGTGGTAGTAGGTGTACTTTACTCCTAATTTTCAGGGTCTTGGAGTGGGCTATCTTGGACACCCTGACTGTTTTCTTACAGTCCCAGCGACCCTCTACAAGCTCACATAGGTCTGGGGTCCATTCGTGATTCGCATTCCACTTTTGGAGTATATGGTTTGTGTTGCCCCTCTACCTATGCTTGCCTATTGCAACCTATTGTAATTCTACACTGTTTGCATTACTTTTCTTGCTCTTACTTACCTGATTTTGGTTTGTGTACATATAACTTGTGTTTATTACTCACCTTCTTACTGAGGGTACTCACTGATATACTTGTGGCATATTGTCACAAAAATAAAGTACCTTTATTTTTAGTAACTCTGTGTATTGTGTTTTCTTATGATATTGTGCATATGATATAAGTGGTATAGTAGGAGCTTTGCATGTCTTCTAGTTCAGCCTAAGCTGCTTTGCCATAGCTACATTCTATCAGCCCAAGCTGCTAGAAACACCTCTATTCTACTAACAAGGGATCACTGGACCTGGCACAAGGTGTAAGTACCTTTGGTACCCACTACAAGCCGGGCCAGCCTCCTACATTGGTGGTGCAGCGGTGGGATAAGGACTTGTAACTGCTTTACCACTTTGTCATTTTGTACTTTTCATAAGAGAATCATATACCAAACAGTTCAGTGTATGTACACTTAACCAAAAAAGTTTGCTTTTCTATTCTAAAACTTTTTACAAAGTTCTGAACAGTTTCTTAAAACTTCTAAAAGTTTTCTAAAAGTTAGAAAAAGTTTTTTCTATGTGCTTTCAAAAGTTCTAAAACGTTTCTTTCCTCTCGCTATCTCTAAACCTTTTGCTATCATGTCTGTGGTAGATTCTGCTCAAAAAACGGTCAATGCTACTTATGAGATTTTGAATTACAAGAGCTTAAGGAGTCTCTGCTTAGATAGAGGTTTAGTTATAGGAAAGAACCCTACAAAAGAGTTTCTGTTTAACATGCTTATGGTGGATGACCAGAACCAGTCTGGCCCATCCAATGAGAGGTTAGTAGAAGCTTCCCAGTCTGATTCAGAGGAACCCCCTGAGGAAGCTGGGGAGGGTTCTGACCAGGGTCTGCCCCCTAGCAGGACACCCAGTAATGCTGGTAGTAATAGAGGTTCCCATCACAGTAGGACATCCTTTATTCCTAGAGGCCAGGTTACCAGGGTCCAGAAAGTTAGGGACAGGTCCCCCTCTGAAGTTTCCAATTTGTCATCTGTGTCAAAGCATTCGCAACCCACCCACCCTGAGAATAACTTGTTAGAAAGGGAAGTTAAAAAGTTGAGGGTTGAAGAGACCAGACTGAAGCTTAAACAGCAACAGCTGGCCTTAGATAGACATTGAGAAGGAAAGACGGAGGTTGGGGTTAGGACCCAATGGTGGCAGCAGCAGTATTCCTGATAGTAATCCTGTTAGAGAGCATGATTCCAGGAATCTGCACAAGATAGTCCCACCTTACAAGAAGGGGGATGACATCACCAAGTGGTTTGCTGCACTTGAGAGGGCCTGTATGGTACATGGGGTCCCTCAAAGGCAGTGGGCTGCTATTTTGTGGCTATCTTTTACTGGAAAGGGTAGGGATGGGCTCCTTACTGTTAGAGAAAGTGAAGCTAACAATTACACAGTATTGAAGGATGCACTCTTGGATGGATTTGGCTTAACCACTGAACAATACAGGATTAAGTTCAGAGACACCAGAAAAGAGTCCTCTCAAGACTCGACAGATTTTGTGGACTGTTCAGTGAAGGCCTTGGAAGGGTGGTTACATGGCAGTAAGGTATCTGACTATGAAAGCCTGTATAATCTTATTCTGAGAGAGCATATTCTGAAGAACTGTGTGTCTGACTTGTTGCACCAATACCTAGTGGACTCGGATCTGACCTCTCCCCAAGAATTGGGAAAGAAGGCAGACAAGTGGGTCAGAACAAGGGTGAACAGAAAAGTTCATACAGGGGGTGACAAGGATGGCAAGAAGAAGGATGGTAAGTCTCTTCTGACAAGGATGGGGACAAAAGTAAACATACTGAGTCTTCATCAGGCCCACAAAAATCCTCTGGGGGTGGTGGGTCCAAATCCTCTTCCAATATTCAACCAAAAAAGCCTTGGTGTTATTTGTGTAAAGTCAAAGGCCATTGGGCCACTGATTCCAGTTGTCCAAACACAAACACCAAACCTCCCACCACCACAACCCCTGCTGCAAATTCTAGTGCCCCTAGTAATAGCAGTGGTGGTGGGAAACCTACTAATAGCCAATCCAAGGGTGTAGCTGGGCTCACTATTGGCAATGTAGTTGGGGTTGGTCTTGTTAGGGAGACCACAGAGGCTGTTTTATTCTCTGAATGTGCCATTGATTTGGCCACCTTGGTTGCTTGTCCCCTAATATGGATAAGTACAAGCAACTTCCCCTAATAAATGGTGTTGAGGTTCAGGCCTACAGGGACACAGGAGCCAGTGTAACTGTGGTGATAGGTGTTGTTCAGGGTGGACCAGTTTTTCTACTTGGTCAGCAGTACCAAGTGACAGACGCTCATAACAACACTCTTAGACACCCCATGGCTGTTGTGAATCTCAAATGAGGGGGGGTTACTGGTCCAAATAAAGTTGTGGTTGCCTCAGATTTACCTGTAGACTGTCTACTAGGGAATGATTTAGAGACATCAGCTTGGGCAGAAGTGGAGTTGGAGGCTCATGCAGCAATGCTGGGCACTCCTGGGCATATTTTTGCTTTAACCAGGGCTCAGGCCAAAAAGCAAAAAGGACAGGGTAACTTTGATCATGGAACAATGGACCAAGTGCTCCCTAAAGCTAGGAGTAGCAAGGGTAAATCCCTACCCACTATCCCTCCCTCTACAGATGATTCCCTTTCTGAGGAAGAGGAAGTTCCTCCCTGTGCAGAACCTTCACCAGATGAGCTGGCAGCAGACACTGCTGAGCTTTTGGGTGGAGGGGGGCCTGCCAGGGAAGAGCTGAGTGTGGCACAGCAAACCTGTCCCACATTAGAGGGTCTCAGACAGCAAGCTGTCAAACAGCAAAATGGGGATGTCAGTGACAGTCATAGAGTTTACTGGGAGGATAACCTCTTGTACACAGAGGCAAGGGACCCAAAACCTGGAGCAGCCAGGAGATTGGTCATTCCCCTGCAGTACAGAGAGTTTCTCCTAACTCTTGCACATGACATTCCTTTGGCTGGGCATTTGGGCCAGATCAAAACTTGGGAAAGACGTGTCCCCTTGTTTCACTGGCCTAGGATGTCAGAGGACACCAAAGATTTTTGCAAGTCTTGTGTGACCTGCCAAGCCAGTGCCAAGACTGGTGGCACTCCAAAGGCCCCTCTAATTCCACTTCCTGTGGTTGGGGTGCCCTTTGAAAGGGTGGGGGTTGACATAGTTGCCCCACTTGACCCTCCTACTTCTTCAGGCAATAGGTTTATCTTGGTGGTTGTGGACCATGCCACAAGACATCCTGAAGTAATCACTCTAAGGACCACTACAGCCCCTGCAGTAGCAAAGGCCCTCCTGGGAATCTTTTCCAGGGTGGGTTTCCTTAAAGAGGTAGTATCAGACAGAGGTAGCAACTTCATGTCTGCATACTTGAAAGCAACGTGGAAGGAGTGTGGGTTACCTACAAATTCACCACTCCTTACCATCCACAGACTAATGGACTGGTAGAGAGGTTTGATAAAACTCTCAAAGGTATGATAATGGGACTCCCTGAAAAACTCAGGAGGAAATGGGATGTCCTGTTTCCTTGCCTCCTTTTTGCTTACAGGGAGGTACCCCAGAAAGGAGTGGGCTTCAGCCCATTTGAACTCCTCTTTGGACAACCTGTAAGAGGTCCACTCACTCTTGTGAAGGAGGGTTGGGAACAACCTTTAAAAGCTCCTAAACAGGACATAGTGGATTATGTACTTGGCCTAAGATTCAGAATGGCTGAGTACATGAAAAAGGCCAGTAAAAACCTTCAGGCCAGCCAGGAGCTGCAAAAGCAATGGCATGACCAGAAGGCTGTTTATCCAGTACCAACCAGGACAGAAGGTGTGGGTATTGGAGCCTGTGGCCCCAAGAGCACTCCAAGACAAATGGAGTGGACCCCATCAAATTTTTGAGAAGAAGGGTGAGGTTACCTATTTGGTAGACCTGGGCACTGCCAGGAGTCCCCTTAGGGTGATTCATGTCAACCGCCTGAAACCCTACTATGACAGGGCTGATCTCACCCTGCTCATGGAAACAGATGTGGGACAGGAAGAAGAGAGTGACCCTCTCCCTGATCTCTTCTCCACCACTGAAGCAGATGCCTTAGTGGAGGGAGTAGTTTTGGCAGATTGTCTGACTGCAGAACAGAAAGACAACTGCATCAATCTCCTGGGACAATTTTCAGACCTCTTTTCAATTGTGCCGGGTACAACATCCTGGTGTGAACACACAATTGATACTGGAGACAGCCTGCCTGTCAAAAGTAAAATCTATAGGCAGCCTGACCATGTCAGAGACTGCATTAAACAAGAGGTGCAGAAAATGTTGGATCTGGGAGTGAATGGACCTTCTGAAAGCCCATGGGCTAGCCCAGTGGTGCTTGTACCAAAGCCTCACTCAAAAGATTGAAAAAGGGATATGAGGTTTTGTGTAGACTACTGAGGTCTCAATCAGGTAACAAAAACTGATGCTCACCCTATACCCAGGGCAGATGAGCTCATTGATACACTGGCATCTGCCAAGTATCTTAGCACTTTTGATTTGACTGCAGGGTATTGGCAGATCAAATTGGCAGAAGATGCTAAACCAAAGACTGCATTTTCAACTATAGAAGGGCACTACCAATTCACAGTGATGCCCTTTGGTTTGCAAAATGCACCTGCCACTTTTCAGAGGTTGGTGAACACAGTCCTGCAAGGGTTGGAGGCTTTCAGTGCAGCATATCTTGATGATATTGCTGTCTTTAGCTCAACCTGGGATGAGCACCTGGTCCACCTTTGGAAAGATTTGGAGGCCCTGCAAAAGGCAGGCCTCACTATCAAGGCCTCAAAGTGCCAGATAGGGCAGGGGAAAGTGGTTTATCTGGGCCACCTGGTAGGTGGAGAACAGATTGCACCACTACAGGGGAAAATCCAGACAATCATGGATTGGGTTCCCCCTACAACTCAGACCCAGCTGAGAGCCTTCTTATGCTCACAGGGTATTACAGGAGATTCATTAAAAACTATGGCTCCATAGCAGCCCCTCTTAATGATCTCACAAGTAAGAAAATGTCTAAAAAGGTATTATGGACAGATAGCTGTCAGAAAGCTTTTGTGTAGCTCAAACAGGCCATGTGCTCTGCACCTGTCCTAAAAAGCCCTTGTTACTCAAAGAAATTAATTGTTCAAACTGATGCATCTGAAATACGGGTAGGGGCAGTCTTATCACAACTGAATTCTGAGGGCCAGGATCAACCAGTTGCTTTTATCAGCACAAGGTTGACCCCTAGAGAAAAGCGTTGGTCTGCCATAGAGAGGGAAGCCTTTGCTGTGGTCTGGGCACTGAAAAAGATGAGGCCATACCTGTTTGGCACTCACTTTATTGTTCAGACAGACCACAAACCTCTACTTTGGCTAAAACAAATGGAAGGTGAAAACCCTAAATTGTTGAGGTGGTCCATATCTCTACAGGGAATGGACTATACAGTGGAACATAGACCTGGGAGTACCCACTCCAATACAGATGGACTCTCCAGATATTTCCACTTAGACAATGAAGACTCATCAGGTCATGGCTAGTCTTATTGTCCTTCGTTTGGGGGGGGGGGTTGTGTAGGAAAGTACCATCTTGCCTGGCATGTTACCCCATATTTCACTGTATACATGTTGTTTTAGTCCTTGTGTCACTGGAACCCTGCCAGGCAGGGCCCCAGTGCTCATAGTATGTGCCCTGTATGTGTTCCCTGGGTGGTGCCTAACTGTCTCACTGAGGCTCTGCTAACCAGACCCTCAGTGGTTATGCTCTCTCTGCTTTCCAATTTTGTCACTAACAGGCTAGTGACTAAATTTACCAATTCACATTGGCATACTGGTACACCCATATAATTCCCTTGTATATGGTACTGAGGTACCCAGGGTATTGGGGTTCCAGGAGATCCCTATGGGCTACAGCACTTCTTTTGCCACCCATAGGGAGCTCTGACAATTCTTACACAGGCCTGCCACTGCAGCCTGAGTGAATTAACGTCCACGTTATTTCACAGCCATTTACCACTGCACATAAGTAACTTATAAGTCAGCTATATGTCTAACCTTCACTTAGTGAAGGTTGGGTGCCAAGTTACTTAGTGTGTGGGCACCCTGGCACTAGCCAAGGTCCCCCCACATTGTTCAGGGCAAATTCCCCGGACTTTGTGAGTGCGGGGACACCATTACACATGTGCACTATACATAGGTCACTACCTATGTGTAGCGTCACAATGGTAACTCTGAACATGGCCATGTAACATGTCTAAGATCATGGAATTATTACCCCAATACCATTCTTGTATTGGGGGACAATTCCATGATCCCCTGGATCTCTAGCACAGAACCCGGGTACTTCCAAACTGCCTTTCTGGGGTTTCCACTGCAGCTGCTGCTGCTGTCAACCCCTCAGACAGGTTTCTGCCTTCCAGGGGTCCAGGCAGCCCTGGCCAGGAAGGCAGAACAAAGGATTTCCTCTGAGAGAGGGTGTTACACCCTCTCCCTTTGGATATAGGTGTGAAGGGCTGGGGAGAAGTAGCCTCCCCCAGCCTCTGGAAATGCTTTGATGGGCACAGATGGTTCCCATCTCTGCATAAGCCAGTCTACATCGGTTTAGGGATCCCCCAGCCCTGCGCTGGAGCGAAACTGGACAAAGGAAAGGGGAGTGACCACTCCCCTGACCAGTACCTCCCAGGGGAGGTGCCCAGAGCTCCTCCAGTATGTCCCAGACCTCTGCCATCTTGGAAACAAAGGTGTTGGGGGCACACTGGACTGCTCTGAGTGGCCGGTGCCAGCAGGTGATGTCAGAGACTCCTTCTGATAGGCTATTACCTGTCTTGATAGCCAATCCTCCTTTCTTGGTAGCCAAACCTCCTTTTCTGGCTAATTAGGGTCTCTGCTTTGGGGAATTATTCAAATAACGAATGCAAGAGCTCACCAGAGTTCCTCTGCATCTCCATCTTCTCCTTCTACCAAGGAGCGACCGCTGAGTGCTCCAGGACGCCTGCAAAACCGCAACAAAGTAGCAAGACGACTACCAGCAACATTGTAGCGCCTAATTCTGCCGGCTTTCCCAACTGTTTCCAGGTGGTGCATGCTCTGGGGTAGCCTGCCTTCACCCTGCACCAGAAGCTCCAAAGAAATCTCCCGTGGGTTGACGGAATCTTCCCCCTGCTAACGCAGGCACCAAAAGACTGCATCACCAGTCCTCTGGGTCCCCTGTCATCCTGACAAGCGTGGTCCCTGGAACACAGCAACTCTGTCCAAGTGACTCCCACAGTCCAGTGACTCTTCAGTCCAAGTTTGGTGGAGGTAAGTACTTGCCTTCCCACGCCAGACTGCAAAGCTGTGAACTGTGTGATTTGCAGCTGCTAAGGCTCCTGTGCACTCTTCCAGGATTTCGTTCATGCACAGCCTAGCCTGGGTCCCCAGCACTCCGTCCTGCAGTGCACAACCCTCTGAGTTGTCCTCCGACGTTGTAGGACCCTTCTTTGTAACTTCGTGTGGACTCTGGTTCACTCTTCTTCTAAGTGCCTGTTGGGGTACTTCTGCAGGTGCTGCCTACTCCTGTGAGAGCTCTCTGAGTTGCTGAGTGCCCCCTCTGTCTCCTCCTACAAAAGGCGACATCCTGGTCCTTCCTGGTCCTCAGCAGCACCCAAAAACCTCTACTGTGACCCTTGCAGCTAGCAAGGCTTGTTTGCGGTATTTCTGCATTGGAACACCTCTGCAAGCTTCATCGCAACGTGGGACATCTGTCTTCCAAAGGAGAAGTTCCTAGTCCTCTTCTTTCTTGCTGAACTTCAAGCTTTTTCCACCCAGAGGCAGCTTCCTTGCACCTTCATTCGGGCTTTCCTGGGCTCCTGCCCCCCCTGGACACTGTCTGGACTATTGGACTTGGTCCCCTTGCCTCAGGTCCGGAAATCCGTTGTCAGTGCACTGCTGGTGTTTGCTGTTCTTGCAGAATCCCCATATCACACCTATTGTGCTCTTTTGTGGTAGTAGGTGTACTTTACTCCTAATTTTCAGGGTCTTGGAGTGGGCTATCTTGGACACCCTGACTGTTTTCTTACAGTCCCAGCGACCCTCTACAAGCTCACATAGGTCTGGGGTCCATTCGTGATTCGCATTCCACTTTTGGAGTATATGGTTTGTGTTGCCCCTCTACCTATGCTTGCCTATTGCAACCTATTGTAATTCTACACTGTTTGCATTACTTTTCTTGCTCTTACTTACCTGATTTTGGTTTGTGTACATATAACTTGTGTTTATTACTTACCTTCTTACTGAGGGTACTCACTGATATACTTGTGGCATATTGTCACAAAAATAAAGTACCTTTATTTTTAGTAACTCTGTGTATTGTGTTTTCTTATGATATTGTGCATATGATATAAGTGGTATAGTAGGAGCTTTGCATGTCTTCTAGTTCAGCCTAAGCTGCTTTGCCATAGCTACATTCTATCAGCCCAAGCTGCTAGAAACACCTCTATTCTACTAACAAGGGATCACTGGACCTGGCACAAGGTGTAAGTACCTTTGGTACCCACTACAAGCCGGGCCAGCCTCCTACATTGGTGGTGCAGCGGTGGGATAAGGACTTGTAACTGCTTTACCACTTTGTCATTTTGTACTTTTCATAAGAGAATCATATACCAAACAGTTCAGTGTATGTACACTTAACCAAAAAAGTTTGCTTTTCTATTCTAAAACTTTTTACAAAGTTCTGAACAGTTTCTTAAAACTTCTAAAAGTTTTCTAAAAGTTAGAAAAAGTTTTTTCTCTGTGCTTTCAAAAGTTCTAAAACGTTTCTTTCCTCTCGCTATCTCTAAACCTTTTGCTATCATGTCTGTGGTAGATTCTGCTAAAAAAACGGTCAATGCTACTTATGAGATTTTGAATTACAAGAGCTTAAGGAGTCTCTGCTTAGATAGAGGTTTAGTTATAGGAAAGAACCCTACAAAAGAGTTTCTGTTTAACATGCTTATGGTGGATGACCAGAACCAGTCTGGCCCATCCAATGAGAGGTTAGTAGAAGCTTCCCAGTCTGATTCAGAGGAACCCCCTGAGGAAGCTGGGGAGGGTTCTGACCAGGGTCTGCCCCCTAGCAGGACACCCAGTAATGCTGGTAGTAATAGAGGTTCCCATCACAGTAGGACATCCTTTATTCCTAGAGGCCAGGTTACCAGGGTCCAGAAAGTTAGGGACAGGTCCCCCTCTGAAGTTTCCAATTTGTCATCTGTGTCAAAGCATTCCCAACCCACCCACCCTGAGAATAACTTGTTAGAAAGGGAAGTTAAAAAGTTGAGGGTTGAAGAGACCAGACTGAAGCTTAAACAGCAACAGCTGGCCTTAGATAGACATTGAGAAGGAAAGGCGGAGGTTGGGGTTAGGACCCAATGGTGGCAGCAGCAGTATTCCTGATAGTAATCCTGTTAGAGAGCATGATTCCAGGAATCTGCACAAGATAGTCCCACCTTACAAGAAGGGGGATGACATCACCAAGTGGTTTGCTGCACTTGAGAGGGCCTGTATGGTACATGGGGTCCCTCAAAGGCAGTGGGCTGCTATTTTGTGGCTATCTTTTACTGGAAAGGGTAGGGATGGGCTCCTTACTGTTAGAGAAAGTGAAGCTAACAATTACACAGTATTGAAGGATGCACTCTTGGATGGATTTGGCTTAACCACTGAACAATACAGGATTAAGTTCAGAGACACCAGAAAAGAGTCCTCTCAAGACTCGACAGATTTTGTGGACTGTTCAGTGAAGGCCTTGGAAGGGTGGTTACATGGCAGTAAGGTATCTGACTATGAAAGCCTGTATAATCTTATTCTGAAGAACTGTGTGTCTGACTTGTTGCACCAATACCTAGTGGACTCGGATCTGACCTCTCCCCAAGAATTGGGAAAGAAGGCAGACAAGTGGGTCAGAACAAGGGTGAACAGAAAAGTTCATACAGGGGGTGACAAGGATGGCAAGAAGAAGGATGGTAAGTCTCTTCTGACAAGGATGGGGACAAAAGTAAACATACTGAGTCTTCATCAGGCCCACAAAAATCCTCTGGGGGTGGTGGGTCCAAATCTTCTTCCAATATTCAACCAAAAAAGCCTTGGTGTTATTTGTGTAAAGTCAAAGGCCATTGGGCCACTGATTCCAGTTGTCCAAACACAAACACCAAACCTCCCACCACCACAACCCCTGCTGCAAATTCTAGTGCCCCTAGTAATAGCAGTGGTGGTGGGAAACCTACTAATAGCCAATCCAAGGGTGTAGCTGGGCTCACTATTGGCAATGTAGTTGGGGTTGGTCTTGTTAGGGAGACCACAGAGGCTGTTTTATTCTCTGAAGGTGCCATTGATTTGGCCACCTTGGTTGCTTGTCCCCTAATATGGATAAGTACAAGCAACTTCCCCTAATAAATGGTGTTGAGGTTCAGGCCTACAGGGACACAGGAGCCAGTGTAACTGTGGTGATAGGTGTTGTTCAGGGTGGACCAGTTTTTCTACTTGGTCAGCAGTACCAAGTGACAGACGCTCATAACAACACTCTTAGACACCCCATGGCTGTTGTGAATCTCAAATGAGGGGGGGTTACTGGTCCAAATAAAGTTGTGGTTGCCTCAGATTTACCTGTAGACTGTCTACTAGGGAATGATTTAGAGACATCAGCTTGGGCAGAAGTGGAGTTGGAGGCTCATGCAGCAATGCTGGGCACTCCTGGGCATATTTTTGCTTTAACCAGGGCTCAGGCCAAAAAGCAAAAAGGACAGGGTAACTTTGATCATGGAACAATGGACCAAGTGCTCCCTAAAGCTAGGGGTAGCAAGGGTAAATCCCTACCCACTATCCCTCCCTCTACAGATGATTCCCTTTCTGAGGAAGAGGAAGTTCCTCCCTGTGCAGAACCTTCACCAGATGAGCTGGCAGCAGACACTGCTGAGCTTTTGGGTGGAGGGGGGCCTGCCAGGGAAGAGCTGAGTGTGGCACAGCAAACCTGTCCCACATTAGAGGGTCTCAGACAGCAAGCTGTCAAACAGCAAAATGGGGATGTCAGTGACAGTCATAGAGTTTACTGGGAGGATAACCTCTTGTACACAGAGGCAAGGGACCCAAAACCTGGAGCAGCCAGGAGATTGGTCATTCCCCTGCAGTACAGAGAGTTTCTCCTAACTCTTGCACATGACATTCCTTTGGCTGGGCATTTGGGCCAGATCAAAACTTGGGAAAGACGTGTCCCCTTGTTTCACTGGCCTAGGATGTCAGAGGACACCAAAGATTTTTGCAAGTCTTGTGTGACCTGCCAAGCCAGTGCCAAGACTGGTGGCACTCCAAAGGCCCCTCTAATTCCACTTCCTGTGGTTGGGGTGCCCTTTGAAAGGGTGGGGGTTGACATAGTTGCCCCACTTGACCCTCCTACTGCTTCAGGCAATAGGTTTATCTTGGTGGTTGTGGACCATGCCACAAGATATCCTGAAGTAATCACTCTAAGGACCACTACAGCCCCTGCAGTAGCAAAGGCCCTCCTGGGAATCTTTTCCAGGGTGGGTTTCCTTAAAGAGGTAGTATCAGACAGAGGTAGCAACTTCATGTCTGCATACTTGAAAGCAACGTGGAAGGAGTGTGGGTTACCTACAAGTTCACCACTCCTTACCATCCACAGACTAATGGACTGGTAGAGAGGTTTGATAAAACTCTCAAAGGTATGATAATGGGACTCCCTGAAAAACTCAGGAGGAAATGGGATGTCCTGTTTCCTTGCCTCCTTTTTGCTTACAGGGAGGTACCCCAGAAAGGAGTGGGCTTCAGCCCATTTGAACTCCTCTTTGGACAACCTGTAAGAGGTCCACTCACTCTTGTGAAGGAGGGTTGGGAACAACCTTTAAAAGCTCCTAAACAGGACATAGTGGATTATGTACTTGGCCTAAGATTCAGAATGGCTGAGTACATGAAAAAGGCCAGTAAAAACCTTCAGGCCAGCCAGGAGCTGCAAAAGCAATGGCATGACCAGAAGGCTGTTTATCCAGTACCAACCAGGACAGAAGGTGTGGGTATTGGAGCCTGTGGCCCCAAGAGCACTCCAAGACAAATGGAGTGGACCCCATCAAATTTTTGAGAAGAAGGGTGAGGTTACCTATTTGGTAGACCTGGGCACTGCCAGGAGTCCCCTTAGGGTGATTCATGTCAACCGCCTGAAACCCTACTATGACAGGGCTGATCTCACCCTGCTCATGGCAACAGATGTGGGACAGGAAGAAGAGAGTGACCCTCTCCCTGATCTCTTCTCCACCACTGAAGCAGATGCCTTAGTGGAGGGAGTAGTTTTGGCAGATTGTCTGACTGCAGAACAGAAAGACAACTGCATCAATCTCCTGGGACAATTTTCAGACCTCTTTTCAATTGTGCCGGGTACAACATCCTGGTGTGAACACACAATTGATACTGGAGACAGCCTGCCTGTCAAAAGTAAAATCTATAGGCAGCCTGACCATGTCAGAGACTGCATTAAACAAGAGGTGCAGAAAATGTTGGATCTGGGAGTGAATGGACCTTCTGAAAGCCCATGGGCTAGCCCAGTGGTGCTTGTACCAAAGCCTCACTCAAAAGATTGAAAAAGGGAGATGAGGTTTTGTGTAGACTACTGAGGTCTCAATCAGGTAACAAAAACTGATGCTCACCCTATACCCAGGGCAGATGAGCTCATTGATACACTGGCATCTGCCAAGTATCTTAGCACTTTTGATTTGACTGCAGGGTATTGGCAGATCAAATTGGCAGAAGATGCTAAACCAAAGACTGCATTTTCAACTATAGGAGGGCGCTACCAATTCACAGTGATGCCCTTTGGTTTGAAAAATGCACCTGCCACTTTTCTGAGGTTGGTGAACACAGTCCTGCAAGGGTTGGAGGCTTTCAGTGCAGCATATCTTGATGATATTGCTGTCTTTAGCTCAACCTGGGATGAGCACCTGGTCCACCTTTGGAAAGATTTGGAGGTCCTGCAAAAGGCAGGCCTCACTATCAAGGCCTCAAAGTGCCAGATAGGGCAGGGGAAAGTGGTTTATCTGGGCCACCTGGTAAACTACAGGGGAAAATCCAGACAATCATGGATTGGGTTCCCCCTACAACTCAGACCCAGCTGAGAGCCTTCTTATGCCTCACAGGATATTACAGGAGATTCATTAAAAACTATGGCTCCATAGCAGCCCCTCTTAATGATCTCACAAGTATGAAAATGTCTAAAAAGGTATTATGGACAGATAGCTGTCAGAAAGCTTTTGAGGAGCTCAAACAGGCCATGTGCTCTGCACCTGTCCTAAAAAGCCCTTGTTACTCCAAGAAATTAATTGTTCAAACTGATGCATCTGAATTAGGGGTAGGGGCAGTCTTATCACAACTCAATTCTGAGGGCCAGGATCAACCAGTTGCTTTTATCAGCACAAGGTTGACCCCTAGAGAAAAGCGTTGGTCTGCCATAGAGAGGGAGGCCTTTGCTGTGGTCTGGGCACTGAAACAGTTGAGGCCATACCTGTTTGGCACTCACTTTATTGTTCAGACAGACCACAAACCTCTACTTTGGCTAAAACAAATGAAAGGTGAAAACCCTAAATTGTTGAGGTGGTCCATATCTCTACAGGGAATGGACTATACAGTGGAACATAGACCTGGGAGTACCCACTCCAATGCAGATGGACTCTCCAGATATTTCCACTTAGACAATGAAGACTCATCAGGTCATGGCTAGTCTTATTGTCCTTCGTTTGGGGGGGGGGGGTTGTGTAGGAAAGTACCATCTTGCCTGGCATGTTACCCCCATATTTCACTGTATATATGTTGTTTTAGTCCTTGTGTCACTGGGACCCTGCCAGGCAGGGCCCCAGTGCTCATAGTATGTGCCCTGTATGTGTTCCCTGTGTGGTGCCTAACTATCTCACTGAGGCTCTGCTAACCAGACACACAGTGGTTATGCTCTCTCTGCTTTCCAAATTTGTCACTAACAGGCTAGTGACTAAATTTACCAATTCACATTGGCATACTGGTACACCCATATAATTCCCTTGTATATGGTACTGAGGTACCCAGGGTATTGGGGTTCCAGGAGATCCCTATGGGCTGCAGCATTTCTTTTGCCACCCATAGGGAGCTCTGACAATTCTTACACAGGCCTGCCACTGCAGCCTGAGTGAATTAACGTCCACGTTACTTCACAGCCATTTACCACTGCACATAAGTAACTTATAAGTCAACTATATGTCAACCTTCACTTAGTGAAGGTTGGGTGCCAAGTTACTTAGTGTGTGGGCACCCTGGCACTAGCCAAGGTTCCCCCACATTGTTCAGGGCAAATTCCCCGGACTTTGTGAGTGCGGGGACACCATTACACGCGTGCACTATACATAGGTCACTACCTATGTGTAGCGTCACAATGGTAACTCTGAACATGGCCATGTAACATGTCTAAGATCATGGAATTGTTACCCCAATACCATTCTTCTATTGGGGGGACAATTCCATTATCCCCTGGATCTCTAACACAGAACCCGGGTACTTCCAAACTGCCTTTCTGGGGTTTCCACTGCAGCTGCTGCTGCTGTCAACCCCTCAGACAGGTTTCTGCCTTCCAGGGGTCCAGGCAGTCCTGGCCAGGAAGGCAGAACAAAGGATTTCCTCTGAGAGAGGGTGTTACACCCTCTCCCTTTGGATATAGGTGTGAAGGGCTGGGGAGAGGTAGCCTCCCCCAGTCTCTGGAAATGCTTTGATGGGCACAGATGGTGCCCATCTCTGCATAAGCCAGTCTACACAGGTTTAGGGATCCCCCAGTCCTGCTCTGGCGCGAAACTAGACAAAGGAAAGGGGAGTGACCACTTCCCTGACCTGTACCTCCCAGGGGAGGTGCCCAGAGCTCCTCCAGTGTGTCCCAGACCTCTGCCATCTTGGAAACAGAGGTGTTGGGGGCACACTGGACTGCTCTGAGTGGCCAGTGCCAGCAGGTGATGTCAGAGACTCCTTCTGATAGGCTCTTACCTGTCTTGGTAGCCAATCCTCCTTTCTTGGTAGCCAAACCTCCTTTTCTGGCTATTTAGGGTCTCTGCTTTGGGGAATTCTTCAAATAACGAATGTAAGAGCTCACCAGAGTACCTCTGCATCTCCATCTTCTCCTTCTACCAAGGAGCGACCGCTGAGTGTTCCAGGACGCCTGCAAAACCGCAACAAAGTAGCAAGACGACTACCAGCAACATTGTAGCGCCTAATTCTGCCGGCTTTCCCGACTGTTTCCAGGTGGTGCATGCTCTGGGGTAGCCTGCCTTCACCCTGCACCAGAAGCTCCAAAGAAATCTCCTGTGGGTTGACGGAATCTTCCCCCTGCTAACGCAGGCACCAAAAGACTGCATCACCGGTCCTCTGGGTCCCCTGTCATCCTGACAAGCATGGTCCCTGGAACACAGCAACTCTGTCCAAGTGACTCCCACAGTCCAGTGACTCTTCAGTCCAAGTTTGGTGGAGGTAAGTACTTGCCTCCCCACGCCAGACTGCAAAGCTGTGAACTGCGTGATTTGCAGCTGCTTAGGCTCCTGTGCACTTTTCCAGGATTTCCTTCGTGCACAGCCTAGCCTGGGTCCCCAGCACTCCATCCTGCAGTGCACAACCCTCTGAGTTGTCCTCCGACGTCGTGGGACCCTTCTTTGTAACTTCGTGTGGACTCTGGTTCACTCTTCTTCTAAGTGCCTGTTGGGGTACTTCTGCATGTGCTGCCTGCTCCTGTGAGGGCTCTCTGAGTTGCTGAGCACCCCCTCTGTCTCGTCCTACAAAAGGCGACATCCTGGTCCTTCCTGGTCCTCAGCAGCACCCAAAAACCTCTACTGTGACCCTTGCAGCTAGCAAGGCTTGTTTGCGGTATTTCTGTGTTGGAACACCTCTGCAAGCTTTATCGCAATGTGGGACATCTGTCTTCCAAAGGAGAAGTTCCTAGTCCTCTTCTTTCTTGCTGAACTTCAAGCTTTTTCCACCCAGAGGCAGCTTCCTTGCGCCTTCATCCGGGCTTTCCTGGGCTCCTGCCCCCCCTGGACACTGTCAGGACTATTGGACTTGGTCCCCTTGCCTCAGGTCTGGAAATCCGTTGTCAGTGCACTGCTGGTGTTTGCTGTACTTGCAGAATCCCCCTATCACGACTATTGTGCTCTTTTGGGGTAGTAGGTGTACTTTACTCCTACTTTTCAGGGTCTTGGGGTGGGGTATCTTGGACACCCTGACTGTTTTCGTACAGTCCCAGCGACCCTCTACAAGCTCACATAGGTCTGGGGTCGATTCGTGATTCGCATTCCACTTTTGGAGTATATGGTTTGTGTTGCCCCTATACCTATGCTTGACTATTGCAACCTATTTTAATTCTACACTGTTTGCATTACTTTTCTTGCTCTTACTTACCTGATTTTGGTTTTTGTACATATAACTTGTGTATATTACTTACCTTCTTACTGAGGTTACTCATTGAGATACTTGTGTACCTTTATTTTTAGTAACTCTGTGTATTGTGTTTTCTTATGATATTGTGCATATGATATAAGTGGTATAGTAGGAGCTTTGCATGTCTTCTAGTTCAGCCTAAGCTGCTTTGCCATAGCTACCTTCTAACAGCCTAAGCTGCTAGAATCACCTCTATTCTACTAAGAAGGGATCACTGGACCTGGCACAAGGTGTGAGTACCTTTGGCACCCACTACAAGCCAGGCCAGCCTCCTACACACCCCAAAAAAAGTAGTGCACATGTAAAGCGCACACATGTCCAGCGGCATGTGTGCGCTTTATTCCACTTTAAAAAAGCATTTTTGGGTGCTTTTTTAAAATTGCACATGGTACCATCGACTTGAAGTCGAGAGTAATTGCAGTTGCTAAATTTTCATTTTGCATTTAGGAAATGCTGTGTACATGTGGCAAGAAATCCAAAATAGGAAATCCCTATTTGCGATTTCCTATCTAAGGAATCACGAAAAGGCGTTTTCCTAAAGGCCTTTATACATAGCAAAAGGCGGTTTTGCATTTCTTAATGGAACGAAATTGAGATTTGGCCCATTAAGAAATGCAAAAGGCCTTTGTACATCTGGTCCTCGGTGCCCAATTATGAGGTGGGAGATAATATTGACAAATGATTCTCAGCTTATGAAGTAGCTCTAAGGGTACCCAGGGTTCCTGATAAGTACTGGGGGCAGGGGAGAGCTTGTGGATGTACATGCCCACTATGTGGAGGGACAAACTCCTTACACTAGAGGTAGAGGACCAGACACAGTACATCCCTATGAAAACTATTCTTGTCAAGATATTTGGGTTAACCCCTGAGAGATATATTCAGAAGTTCATGGGTGCCCACAAACTCCCTACATAGACCTGGGTGGAGTTCCTGGACAACTCCAGCAAGGCACCGAAGAGCTGGGTGAGGGGCAGCAAGGTAGATGATTTCACTGGGCTGTACAACCTTATTCTGAGGGAGCACATTTGCTAACTGTTTTCCAGACCTGCACCAACACCTAGTTGATAGCAATCTTACTGACCTCAAGTAGCTTGCTGAAGAGACAGATCTTCTGGTAAGCACCAGAGTGTCCAAGAAGTCTGGGAACCACTTGCAAAAGGGTGGTCATGGTTTCAACCAGAAGAAGGAGGGAGTAGGTAAAAACAAGTAGTTCTTTTCAGGGCCCCATAATAACTCTCAATCAAGAGAAAGGGTCCCATTCCCAATCTAGCCATCAGAAAAAGAGCTTCGCTGATGAGTCAGAACAAGACTCCCAAATGATACGAGTGCTATGAGTACCAGCATTGCAAGGGCGATTCCGAGTGCCCTAAGAGGGCACAGCCTCCCACTGGAGGAAAGGCACCGGGATGGTGAATTTAGTGCCTGGGGAGGAGTTTGTCCCAATCAGTGGGAGGGAATTCAGTGAGTTCACCCTACTGTTGCTGGGTGATGAAGAGATGGTGCCTGAAGCCCATATGTCTTCTAATGCTGCAAAGTGTAGGCAGTTGGTCACCATTAATGGGCAAGGGTTTGAGGCTCTGAGGGACACAGGAGCCAGCATGACTATGGTAAGCAGACTGTACCCATTACATTCCACCGGGTTGTAGTAGCTGACAACTGTGAGGTCCATTATCATGTGGCCCTTGTTCCATTTGGGTGGAGTGGGCTCTCAGGTCTTCTGAAATTGCATTGATCTTCAGCACACCTGGAAGGAAGTGCAGCCTAGGCCACACCTGGGAATGTTGGGGAATGTTGGGGTTAACTGAGTGGGTTTGTGCAACCACAAGGTCTATGCCTACTAGGGAAGGGAGTCAAAACAGTCTGGAGTCAGGATAAATGTCCCAGGCAATTGCCAAGAGAGGGAAGGGCAAGAGGTGTGGGAAAACAGCCCCTAAATGTCTCCCAGGTGAGGTGGATGGGGTGCCAGAGGTGGTCACCCCAGAGCCCACTGAAGAGGGAATTGTCTCCCTTAATGACCTGCCTGAACATCCTGGATGGAAGAAGAAGAGTGACCCATCAGGGAGGGATTTATTGGGCACAGAAAGCGTCCCCAACCTTGGAGGGCATGAGGCAGCAGGTTGAATCACAGGCAGCTGGTAATGCCTCAGGTAATCACCACATTTATTGGGAGGATGGCCTCCTATTCAGTGAGCATAAGGCACCTGTGTATGGGCAACAAGTCCCCTGGTTATCTCCCAGTGCTACAAGGCCTTCCTACTGGCTCATGAGATGCACCCGGCAGGACATCTAGGCCAGGACAAGACCTTTGCCAGGCTTGTCCCTCGCTTTTACTGGCCCTAGATGAAGGATTCCTAAGATGCTTTCGGTGGGACCTGCTGGACAAGCCAGACCAGTGGGAAGACAGGACAGAAGCTGAAAGCTCCCCTGAATCCCTTACCTGTCATTGGCACCACCTTTGAAAAGGTGGGCATCAACATTGTTGGGCCCCTGGATCCTCAGACCACCTCTGGCCACAGTTTAAGTTTTGTTTGGTGGACCGTGCCACACAGTACCCAGAGAATATCCCTCTGAGGACCACAACTGCACGTGCAGTGGCTAAAGCCATAATGGGCAGTTTTACTAGAGTGGGTTTTCTCAAGGAAGTAGTATCTGACAGGGGCACCAAATTTATGTCTGCTGACATGCAGTCACTGTGTAAGGAGTGTGGGGTTACTTATAAGTGTTCCACACCATATCATCCACAAACCAATGGGCTTGTTGAGAGATTCAGCAAGATCCTCAAGGGCATGATCAAGAGCCTACCGGAGCCCGTGAGTTATTAGTGGGATGTCCTCCTATCACGCCTGTTCTTTGCTTACAGATAGGTGCCACAGAAGGGGGTTGGTTTTAGGCCATTTGAACTGCTGTATGGGTACCCTGAAAGGGAACCTCTCAGTCTGGTAAAGAAGGAGTGGGAGCAAGCTCCTAGGAAACCATACCAGGATGTGGTTAGCTGCATGTTAGCTGCCCGGAGCCAGATGGCCACGTTTTGAAAACCGGCTTCTGAAAACTAGGAGGCAAGTCAGGAGGTAATGAAGCCTGGGTACGACCAGATGGCTACCCCTGTGGATTTCCAGCCTGGACAAAAAGTGTGGCTTATGGAGTCACTGGAGCACAGGGCCTTTCAAGATCATTCTACTGGGCCCTCTAAGGGGGATAAAAGGTAGGAAGAGGTCACCTACTTGGTGGACCTCAAGACTAGGCCTGGGTGTAGACTCTGGTTCGCTGGCAAAGTTGAGGAATTTGGGTACTTCGCGCTACATGGAATAGTACAGAGTTCCCGAATTCCGCAATCCGGCGCAGAGCAGAGTTTGTTCTTATGCGCAAGATTTGGTTTTGGTGCTCTCTCCCGAATGCCATGATACTCTTGGGCTGCTAGCGAGCGTGTGCAAGACTTTTCATTCGCTCGCGCTGCTTCTGGCCGCACACGTGAGACTTTGCCTTTACCTGTGCTGCTTCCAGCTGCGATGGCGGCTGACTCAGTCTTGCTCATGAGCATGAATGCACCCGGAGTAGATTTTCTACTTGAGATGCATTGAAATCTAGTCAAAAAGAGGTTTTTAAGTGGTTTATTTCTCCAATGGACTCTTCAAGTTATTTTTTAGTGTGAGAAGCCTTTTGTTTTTCAAACAGGAAGAAAGCTCTCCTGACACTCCAACTTCCTGCTCCTGCAGGCTCTTTCCAGTGATTTGTCCATCTCTTGGTCACTTTTCATTTGGATTTCGAGGTGGAAGGATCACACTCTTTGTCTCCTAGATATACCTTTGGATTTAAGGACTTTGTTTTTGTGAAATCACACAAGTTCCAAAACCATTCAATAAGGGTGTTGTTTGTTTGCTTGGGCATGCACCAGTATTTCTTCGTTCTTTAATTTGATTTTAGAAATGTATAGTGGTGGGTGGCCTGTAATTATGGGCCTGGGTATTATTTATTTTGCTTTTCATTGATTTTTAACCTTTTGTAAAGGAAAATTGTTGCACAGCTCAGTACCTTTTCTACATGTTTGTAACATTTGCAAGATTATTTTACAATGTGGCCTACATTTCCAAAGGGCCATCTAGCCAGTAGGCCCAGTGCTAGTAGTAATCAGTGCATCAAATAAATGTTTCAGTGGTATATGTTTTTAAAACTTAATTTAGGGCAGGGATGGCATTAGATTAAATTAAAAAATGTGGATAATGTTTGCATTTCATTTTGTTTTGCAAAAGGAGTATATGTTTTGGGGTAGTATTTAATGGCATAGGAGGAAGTGAGCTGTTGTTGTAAAATGTTTGTAGATCAGTTTAGTTTCATGTTTCGCATTTGCTGAATTCATGTTAGTGTTTTTGTCAGTGTTACCACATGCTGTGTGACCAGGGGCCAATTTGTGCAGTCTATGTCCATAGGCATGCATGTGTTATTTGTTCTGCATGCCTCCTTGTTCATAGTTGTTATTTGACAATGTGGCCAGTTGCCATTTTCTGCATCCAGCCAGTGTCCCTTTGTCACATGCTTGCATGTGTTCTTTGCTTGCTACACCTCCTTGCTCCTTGTGTTGGTAGCCATTTTGTACATCCAGCCAGTGTGTCTTTGTCATAGGCTTCCATGGGTTCTTCTTTATTCTCTATTCTTCCTTGACCCTTGTTCTTGTTTGACCTTGTGACTGGCAGCCATTTTCTGCATCCAGCCAGTGTCCCTTTGCCATAGGCTTGCATGTGTTCTTTGTTTGGCATGCCTCCTTGCTCCCTGTTGATGTTTTACCATATGGCTGGCACTTGCAGCCATTTTGTGCATCCAGCCAGTGTGTCTTTGTCAAAGGCTTGCATGGGTTCTTCTTTGTTCCCCATGCCTCCTTTCCCCTTGTTGTTGTTGCTTGAACATGTGGCTTGCGGCCATTTTGTCCATTCAGACAGTGGCCCTCATTATGACATTGGTGGTAAATCCCGCTGACTGCCGCACTGATGGCCACTAACTTACAGCTGCGCTGGTGAATATCCGTTCACCATATTATGACACACACACACACACCAATCAGACAGAATACAGCCACATACACAAATGTGTCAGACCAAAGGTCAGTGATAAACTTGCAGTCCCAAAACCCACACCGTTACGCCAACAAAACAACGCCCATCACATTATGGCCCACGAATCACCACGGCGGACATTCAACAGCGGTAAACCATTGGTGGTACATACCGCCTCGCTCAGAATGGACACCCACATACAAAACAACATTACATTGGCCAATTCAAACAACACACACCTGACATCCATACACATACCACACCCCCATAGCCACACCACTATAAAACACACGACCACATTACCCACAACCCCTTACGTACAACAATTGCCACCAGGAGACAGAGAAGGAGAGCACAGAGAAAACTAGACACACACACCATATACACCCACACACCCCTCACGCACTCCACATCACACACCCCACCACATTACCCAACACACCCTCACCAACACACATCACACAACACCCATGGCACTACAAAGGCACCCCTGTCTCACTGAGGAGGAGTTAAGGGGTCATGGTGGAGGAAATCGTCAGGGTAAAGCCACAGCTCTTTGGAGCACAGGTGCAGCAAATATCTATAGCAAGGAAGATGGAGCTATGGCGGAGAATCGTGGACAGGGTCAACGCCGTGGGACAGCATCCAAGAACAAGGGACGACATCAGGAAGAGGTGGAATGATCTACGGGGGAAGGTACGTTCCATTGCAGCAAGGCACCAGCTTGCCATACAGAGGACTGGCGGTGGACCCCCACAACTCACAGCATGGGAGGAGCAGGTACTGGCAATCCTGAATCCTGAGGGACTCGCCCGAAGTTGGCAGAGGACTGGACACTTGTAAGTCAACTTTCAACAGTTATCACCTTCCAAACTTGCATGCCATCAAACACCCTCACTCCCATCACTTCACCACATCCCACACACTCCACCAACACATCTCACTAATCCCAATGCCAGGCCCTGCATGCTGTACCAATGCATGGACACCCCTCCCAACCCTGCATTAATAACACAACACCCTGACCTCCATAGCAGGGGTGCTGGCAGACATGGCCAACATGATGGGGGAGGAAACAGCACACCAGCGGGCCCCTACCACTAGTTCATCTGAACAGCCCTCCACTTCCACTGCCACTAGTGGCCAGGAGGCCCAGTCCCATAACTCACAGGCCACCAGCACCCCTACTCCTGTGGAAGGTGAACCACCCTGCAAACATTCCCTGCAAGCCAGACAGAAGCCAGAGACACTTGCCAAGACCATCGCCAGGAAATGAGATTCTCCTGATTGTCCCCCTTGTGTCCCACTCTGTCACCTTGTCCACCTCGAACTGCCATTGCTCCCCCCTCCTATATGCCCATGGACACTGCACCTGTGCTACAAACAGACTCAAACAATACTCTGGACTTTCCTCCATCATCACCCCATTCCATTACACTTCCCCCTATATTTTAACACAACAATAAACACCCTTGGATAAAACACGACTACTAGTATTTCATATATTGCAAATTTGTATTCATTGAAACACCTAAAACCATTGCAAATGAACTGTACATAGAATGAGCATAGAATGAATGACCTGTTGCTGGGTGTTGTGATCACATCAGGACAATGTTGTTATATCACCAACACCTGTAAAATGAATATCCATAGGTAACAGTGAGAAGGGGGAAGAAGAGGTTAATGCCAGCATGCTAATGACACACAAGATACAACAAAAGTCATAGAAATGTGAAGTTGCACTGTCTCACCTGGATGTCATTGGAAGTACTGACGTATCACCAATGTTCTGTTGTCCACATCCTCATCCTCTGCCTCCTCATCCTCAGTGTCCTCAGGGTCCACTGCTGCCACAGGGGCATCTCCAGTCTCCTCCTCCTGCAGAAAAGGTACATGGCATCTGAGGGCCAGGTTGTGTAACATGCAGCATGCCACCACTATCTGGCAGACCTTCTTGGGTGAGTAGCACTGGGATCCACCTGTCAGATGGAGGCACCTGAACCTGGCCTTCAGGAGGCCAAAGGTCCTCTCAATGATCCTTCTAGTTCGCCCATGTGTCTCATTATAACGTTCTTCTGCCTTGTCCTGGCATTCCTCAAAGGGGTCAGCAGCCATGATAGGTTTGGGGAACCAGAGTCACATGCAAATATTGAGGGACAATATTTAGCCACACACTATCCCATATGGCTAACAGCATAGGCATAAACCAACATATACTGGGTGGGAACCAAGGCTCACCTATTAGCCACATCCTGTGCCTCTGTAATTGGGCCATCACATTTGGGATGCTGCTATTCCTTAGTATCATGCACATCATGCACAGACCTAGGATACTTAGCATTGACATGGGAGATGTGCTAGCCCTCCAGGCGCACCATCTGCACATTCATGGAGTGAAAACTCTGACGATTCCTGAACACCTGTTCATTTTGCCGGGGTGGGACAAATGCAATATGTGTTCCGTCAGTCACCCAATTATATTGGGGATATGTCCCATTGCATTAAACCCTGCCTTCACAGTGGCCAGATTCTCCACCTGGGGAAAGCAATGGAGCTGCACATATGTTTTATCAGGGCAATCAAGACTCTTGCCAGCACAACTGAGAACATTGGCTGTGACATTCCTGCTGCCAAGCCCACTGTCACTTGGAAAGAACCAGTTGCCAGCAAATGGAGCACTGATAGAACTTGCACAAGAGGGAGGAGGTTCCAATTGGGCACACAGCTCTGTGATTGTGGCCCTGTCTAGCCTATAGGTGAGGATAATGTGCCTGTCCTCCAGTGTAGCCAAGTCCACCAGGGGTCTGTACACAGGGGTATGTCTCCATCTCCTATTCATCCGCAGAGGTAGGTATCTAAGGGACATAGGAGTGAGTAGGCTGTCACATTTTGAACAACTATACCACAACAGCAGTAGACATCATGCAAACATGTTTGGGGACAGTGTAATATAAAAGTATGTGCCTATGTATCCTGTGACGCATGAATAATCGATAGGCCTGTTCAACCCCCCATGAAATGGCGATTGCTTGTCCTACGTGGAGGGACAGGTGGAAGTGAGGTAATTCCACCGACGTTGTGTGCTGTGGCAGTAGGCGGTCGTGAACCGCTGTGCAATTCCTCATGCGTTTATATGGGGCTTATGGGGTGCAGAGGCCAATTGGGATCTACGCCGGCGGTGACAGTATGCACCACCGTGGACGTGACCGCCATTTTCTATCTCAATCCACACTTGTTTCCTGACCTTCCATAGGAGAGGACCTACGCTGCATGGGCTGCTGTGACCTGTGTCTGGAACCTACCATGGTGCGTGTGACCTGGGAAAGGGACCCAGCCTTCACTATTGAGGAGGTGGAGCGACTGGTGTATGGGATCCTACCCCATTAAGGACTCCTGTATGGGCCTCTAGACCAACAGGTGAGTACACTCTGGGCATGATGCATGTGGCAAGAATGCATCGAGTTGTGTGTGAAGGCACTGTGTAAGGAAGTGGGTGGATGTCCTCTTGGCGGTGTACATGTTGTGCACTGGGCTATTTGTGTGCCAATGGTGATGGGATTGGGTATGGTGGGCCATTCGTGTGACAGGCTGGACAGTTTGTCTAATGGTGTTCTGTTTGTATTGCCTCTGCAGGTCAGTGCCCATCAAAAGAAGGGGATATGGTGTGCCATTGCCAAGGAGGTGCTGAACCTGGGGGTCTATGGCAATCACAGCACCCACTGTCAGAAATGGTGGGAGGACCTGAGATGCTGGGCACAGAAGAGCACAGAGGCCCAGTTGGGGATGGCCTCCCAATGAGGAAGGGGTGCCCGTCTAACCCTGACCCCCCTGATGGCCCTCATACTGGCAGTGGTCTACCCTGAGCTGGATGGGCGCTTGAGGGCTTCACAGCAGTCACAAGGTGGTGAGTACAGTGGCTATCATTACAACTTATGACTGGTGGGGTGGTATCCGGGTGGTGGTTGTGTGTCCTTGGGTGCCCCTAGGCCAAGCCAGACATAGCAGCGTAGGTCCTTGGCTAAGGGTTTGAATGTAAAATACTGCTTACCTAGCTTGTTAGTATTAACTTCTGGGCAGGGCTGCGTGGGTCCCACTGTGCTGCAGTTGGCGGTGTGTGCCCCTCTTCATTCCTTGGTGACTAGCCATTTCACTGGTAGTGCCCGTTCCCTGTGTGTGAGGGTGCTGTGTACGCCACCGGTTGTGTTGGTGCAGTCATTGACCGAGTGTATCCTTTGTCTTTCTCCTCCACTTTTCTTGTTTTGTCATCCTGTCCCTATGCGCATTAGCATCATCTGGCAGAGGAGCAGAGGCACCAGTGACAGATGGAGCTGCATCTCACAGGACCCTGGAGGCAGAGTCCACCGACGCTGAGGGAACCAGTGGGATGGAGGGCGATGGGAGCACCACGGTGGAGACTGGAGGGACAACACAGACTCTGATACCTCCTCCGATGGGAGCTCCCTGGTGGTGGCAGACACCTCTGTGACCCAGCTGCAGGTATAGCCGCCACCACCCGTACCAGCACCGCACTCCCAGTAGCCCCTAAGTGAGTTGCCCGTGCCCACTCACCAAGGAGGGTAGGCATCTCCTTCTCCCCAGGCACCTCAGGCCCTGCCCCAGTGCACCCTGCTACCCTGAGTGAGGAGGCTATTGACCTCCTGAGATCCACCTCTGTAGGGCAATCAACCATTGTGAATGCCATCCAGGGGCTGGCAGCCCAGATGCAGCAATGCAATGCATTCCTGGTGGGCATTCATGGTGGATTGGCGGCCCAACAGAGATTGATTCAGGCTCTGGCCTCTCTGATGGCAGCCATTGTCCCTGTTTCTACTCCCCCCCTCCAAATTCCACTTCCCAGTCCTATTCTCCTCAACCCCAACCCTTCCCAAGCACACAGACAGATGAGCCTGCACACAAGACAACACCCAAGAGTGGCACAGGCAAACACAAGCACCACACTTCATCCCATAGTCACTCACACAAACACAATTCAGTTGCAGATAAGACAACATCCACTGTCTCCCCTGCCTCCTCCTCCTCCACCTCTCACCCAGTTATGTCCACACTCATACCTGCATGCACTACATCAATATCTACTCCCAGCATCATCACCACACCAAGCACAACACACACCTCACTGGCAGACACCGCCACAACATCCATGCACTCATCCCCTGTGTCCTCTCCCACTGTGTCTGTCCACCCCTCCTAAAGGACACAAAAGCAAGCACTCAGACACCCAACAGCCATCAACCTCACAACAGCATACATGCCCATGCACCTGCACCCAAATCCATCCGACAAGCACTCCCTCATCCTCTACTCCCGTTACTCCTCCCTCCTCCCGCAACGGGCGTAAAAAGCTTTTCCTTGCCCAACTTGACCTCTTCCTTACACCTTCCCCCGTCCTGCACGTACGGGCAGGGTAGCATGGACACAGCCCAGCACCTTAGCCAAACAGTCCAGGGGGACAGTAGTAGCACCACCTACTTGTGGTTGTGGGGATACCAGAAAAACAACACTAAAGGGGAAGGAGGCAGCACAACCTGGGATGAAAGGGAAGAGTCTGGCACCAGCTATGAGGAAGGGGAAGGAGCCTGCACCAGCTGGGAAGAAGGGGAAGGAGCCTGCACCTGCTGGGAAGAAGGGAAAGGAGCCTGAACCCCCAGGCAGAGGGGGTAAGAGCCCATCCACCCCTGCCCGGAACGGTAAGGGATCGCCAACCCATGACCAGGAGGAGAAGAGGCACTCTATGCAAGCAGAAGCTGTCAGCCAAAGACCGTCACCACCACCAGCTGTCACAGGGCCCCCACTGCCAGCTGTGAATGTGCTACCATCACAGAGTGCAGGGGCTGCCCAGGAGCCTCACCCAACCACCACCAGCATGCAGCCATCACAGAGTGTAGGGGCTGTCCAGGATCCTCCCCTAACCACCAACAGCATGCACCCATCACCGCTGGCGGACACCATGTAGTCCACCTTCCAGGGACTACTGTACATGTTGCCCCCTCCAGAACCAGTGGGCAAGACACCCACTCGAGAGACTGTGGCCTTGCACTCCCCAGCACAAAGAACAGGGCATGTTGCCCCCTGCAGAACCAGTGGGCAAGACACCCACTCGAGAGACTGTGGCCTTGCACTCCCCAGCACAAAGAACAGGGCATTTTGCCCCCTGCAGAACCAGTGGGCAAGACACCCACTCCAGGAACTGTGCCCTTACACTCCTCAGGACAAAGCACAGGGCATGTTGCCCCCTCCAGACCCAGTGGGCAAGACACCCACTCGAGAGACTGTGGCCTTGCACTCCCCAGCACAAAGAACAGGGCATGTTGCCCCCTGCAGAACCAGTGGGCAAGACACCCACTCCAGGAACTGTGGCCTTGCACTCTCCAGGACAAAGTATAGGGCATGTTGCCCCTCCAGAACCAGTGGGCAAGGCACCCACAAGAGAGACTGTGGCCTTGCACTCCCCAGGACAAAGAACAGGGCATGTTGCCCCCTGCAGAACCAGTGGGCAAGACACCCACTCGAGAGTCTGTGGCCTTGCACTCCCCAGCACAAAGAACAGGGCATGTTGCCCCCTGCAGAACCAGTGGGCAAGACACCCACTCCAGGAACTGTGCCCTTACACTCCTCAGGACAAAGCACAGGGCATGTTGCCCCCTCCAGACCCATGGGCAAGACACCCACTCGAGAGACTGTGGCCTTGCACTCCCCAGCACAAAGAACAGGGCATGTTGCCCCCTGCAGAACCAGTGGGAAAGACACCCACTCCAGGAACTGTGGCCTTGCATTCTCCAGGACAAAGTATAGGGCATGTTGCCCCCTCCAGAACCAGTGGGCAAGACACCCACTCCAGGAACTGTGCCCTTACACTCCTCAGGACAAAGCACAGGGCATGTTGCCCCCTCCAGACCCAGTGGGCAAGACACCCACTCGAGAGACTGTGGCCTGGCACTCCCCAGCACAAAGAACAGGGCATGTTGCCCCCTGCAGAACCAGTGGGCAAGACACCCACTCCAGGAATTGTGGCCTTGCACTCTCCAGGACAAAGTATAGGGCGTGTTACCCCTCCAGAACCAGTGGGCAAGGCACCCACTCGAGAGACTGTGGCCTTGCACTCCCCAGGACAAAGCGCAAGACATGTTGCCCCCTCCAGAACCAGTGGGCAAGACACCCACTTGAGAGACTGTGCCCTTGCACTCCCCAGGACAGGCACAGGGCATGTTGCCCCCTCCAGAACTAGTGGGCAAGACACCCACTCCAGGAACTGTGGCCTTGCACTCCCCAGGACAAAGTACAGGGCATGTTGCCCCCTCCAGAACCAGTGGGCAACACACCCACTCCAGGAACTGTGGGCTTGCACTCCCCAGGACAAAGCACAGGGCATGTTCCCCTCTCCAGAACCAGTGGGCAAGACACCCACTCCAGGAACTGTGGCCCATCACTCCCCAGGACAAAGCACAGAGCATGTTGCCCCCTCCAGAACCAGTGGGCAAGACACCCACTCAAGAGACGGTGACCTTGCACTCCCCAGGACAAAGCACAGGGCATGTTGCCCCCTCCAGAACCAGTGGGCAAGACACCCGCTCCAGGAACTGTGGCCCATCACTCCCCAGGACAAAGCACAGAGCATGTTGCCCCCTCCAGAACCAGTGGGCAAGACACCCACTCAAGAGACTGTGACCTTGCACTCCCCGGGACAAAGCACAGGGCATGTTGCCCCCTCCAGAACCAGTGGGCAAGACACCCTCTCCAGGAACTGTGGCCTTGCACTCCCCAGGGAAAAGCATAGGGCATGTTGCCCCCGCCAGAACCAGTGGGCAAGACATCCACTCCAGGAACTGTGGCCTTGCACTCCCCAGGAAAAAGCAGAGGGCATGTTGCCCCCGCCAGAACCAGTGGGCAAGGCATCCACTCCAGGAACTGTGGCCTTGCACTCGCCAGGACAAAGCACAGGGCATGTTGCCCCCTCCTGATCCAGTGGGCAAGACACCCACTCAAGAGACTGTGGCCTTGCACTCCCTTGGGTAAAGCACAGGGCATGTTGCCCCCTCCAGAACCAGCGGGCAAGACACCCACTCCAGGAACTGTGGCCTTGCACTCCCCAGGACAAAGCACAGGGCATGTTGCCCCCTCCAGAACCAGTGGGTAAGACATCCACTCAAGAAACTGTGACCTTGCACTCCCCAGGACAAAGCACAGGGCATGTTGCCCCCTCCAGAACTAGTGGGCAAGACACCCACTCCAGGAACTGTGGCCTTGCACTCCCCAGGACAAAGTACAGGGCGTGTTGTCCCCTACAGAACAAGCTGGCTTGTTCCCGCATCTGGCTGAGGTGCCCCGTCCTCCCTCTGAGGTGCCTGCCTATTTGACCACTGATGCCCCTGAACCGTTCAATCCGGATTGGTGCAGGATTCGAGTTGGGCCTTGGACTGTGCCCTGTGGCCATGTGGGCTCTTTGAACTATGGACTGGGCAGTGTCCCTTTTTTATACAAGTGTAAATATCTGTTTCATGGCCAGTGTGTCGGGTGTATGCTGTGCGTGTGTGTGTCACTCTCTTTTCCTCCCACCATCCCTTATTGCTCGGCGGCTGTACTCACCGTCATCCTCTTCGCCGGTGTTGGTGTTCCAGGTGGACGTAGAAGATCATCGGGAAAACTTGCAGTTCGGGTTCCATGGCAGCGTGATTCTACCCTGTGTCTCCAATGATGAGTCCTTTCAATTTTGTTCTCTGTTTCTGCCAGGCTTTTGTTGGCATTGGTACCGCCCCAGGAAAAGTGGCGGTTTGCAGGGTCTTAATATGGTGGGCAGAACTTTGTCTTCTGCCTGGCTGTAGGCGGCTACTGCCGTGGTGACTGTTGTTTCTGCCCTGGCGGTCGGTGTGGAACATTGGCTGCCTATCCGAGATATCACCGCCATGGTCATAATTTGGCGGTAGTTACAACAAGCCTGTTGGCGGTATTACTGCCACTTTATCACCCTCCGCCAGGATCGTAATGAGGGCCAGTGTCCCTTTGCCATAGGCTTGCATGTGTTCTTTGTTTGCCATGCCTGCTTGCTCCTTGTTATTGTTTCACCTTGTGGCTGACAGCCATTTTGTTCATCTAGCCCGTGTGTCTTTGCCGTAGGCTTGCATGGGTTATTTTTTGTTCCCCAAACATCCTTGCTCATGTTTTTGTTGCTTATCCATGTGGCTGAAGGCCATTTTTTCCATCCAGCCAATGTCCCTTTGCCATAGGCTTGCATGTGTTCTTTGTTTCCATGCCACCTTGCTGTTGTTGTTTGATCATGTGGCTGGCAGCCATTTTGTGCATCTAGGCAGTGACCCCTTGCCACAGGCTTGCATGTGTTCTTTGTTCCCCATGCCTCCTTGCTCCTTGTTGCTGTTGTTTGACCTTGTGGCTGGCCGCCATTTTGTCCATCCAGGCAGTGTCACTCTGCCATAGGCTTGCATGTGTTCTTTGTTTGCCATGCCTCCTTGCTCCTTGTTGTTATTTTACCAATTGGCTGGAAGCCATTTTGTGCATACAGCCAGTGTGTGTTTGCCATAGGCGTGCATATAAACATCAGCAATTATTGATAATGTGTTTATGTTAAGTTTATATTTTTATTTTTTTATTTTATTTGTGTATTCAAATGTTTTATTTTAATGTTTTATTCAATTGTATTTTATATTTTCATTGTTTATTTTATCTTTGTATTTTTTTTGTTTTTTATTTTAATTTTATTTTTTTCAATTTTTCAATTGTTTTTCATTTTTTTATTTCAATGTATTTAATTCTGCAAGTTACCTTGATGCATCCATCCGTTCTTCCATCCATTCATCCATCCATCCATATATCCATCCATCCATCCATCCACCAAAGGCGCACAGCCACGCTAAAGCATTTGGTTTCTTTAGGTGTATAATAATTCCATTACTTCCTGGATACCCTGGCTGCAGTGCACTGCAGACAGATCAGCAGCATAATTCTTTTTTTATGATTATTCCATTTTCCCTGGACCACCTTACCACCCTAGGTTTTTAAGGAATATTCCATTTTCTCATGCACCTCTCTCTGATGACTACCACAGGTGTCTTCTTTGAAACAGATGGAGATAAAGCAAAAAGCTGTAGCTGCATGTTGTGCTGCCAGATTTGAAATGTAATGTTATGATGTGGTGGTGTAGTTTGACTTTGCAACATTTTATTAAATTGGTATTTATTACATAAGTAACCAACTGCACTAATATTGAAGTTGTCTGTACTATTTTGACCTGCAATAATGCCACATTTCACTAACTACATGTTTTTCTTGCTTGGTTGCTTTTAAGTGCACAAGAGAATAGACTTCACATCACCCACAGTACTGCCAAAGAGAAGGTCTGTACAGTTAGTTCTCCAATCTCTTCCACTTGTGCAGCTTAGTGCCACTGCCAACTGAGAGCTTTAAGATGGCCCCATAGAAAGTTGCTCCCAAGAAAGTGGTCAGTTAGAAGAAGTAGCCTTCCACCAGTGGTGTGACGACCGAAACCTTTTTCGGGAGACGTGTACCTGCCACACCGGCCTCTGGGGAGGAACCAGGGAGCAGAACTCCTTCATCTACAGCACCACCCCAATCTAAGCCCAAGACCATGTTAGTCAGTGAGGCAGCCACTGCAATGATGGCGGCACCGTGACATTGAATTGGATTTGTCCATTTCACAAAGTACTACCCAATCGTTTCAGAAAACAGAGCAAAGTGGACAGCAGCAGCAGCCAGCAATAGTAGATCTTCCCGAACTCTGAGCAGAACAGGAGGTCGAGCTTCCTGCTGAGCAACAACTTCCTCTTTTAGAATAAGTGACTCCTAGATCTCGAGCAAGAAAAAGGAATGACACTACTCCATCATCTTCTCCAAGCACCACTTCTAATGACTATGATAGGGTCATTGAGTGAACCTCGCCAAAGTCGGGAGATGCCAGGAGAGGCAAAGGGAAATGAAAAGTTCCAGAAAGGCTCAGAATCATGGAATGGGATGATGGTGAGGGTGATGATGTTGATGAGCCAATCATTGTGGAAGCTGGCACAGAGAAGTCCATCATTATTATCCAACCTGCTCTGCAGGATGTGGCACAGGCAGCACTGCTAGTTCCCATGTGCGTAAGGCCCCAACAAAGACCTGCACCAGCCCATACCGCAGTAGAAGTGTGCACTGCATAGAGGCAATCGACACGCCCACCTACCTCCAAGATAACTTCAGGCATTGGCAGTGGCCCAGTAAGAAAGTACTTCCCCCCAGTTTGGGACTTTTTTACGAGTAGCATACAGGAGGAAAAGATTGTGATTTGCTCCATTTGCCACCCAATGGAGCATTTGCCACGCAATGGAGCATATTGAGGTAAGCCTGGCTCACATTATGGTACTGGAAACCAGATGGCCCATATGAAAAAACATCACATAATCCGGTGGGAGGAGCACCTTAAAAAATGGCTGAACGTGGCAGCGGTGGTGAAGGTGAGGAGAGCCGGGAAACATAAGCTACAACTGGTCAAATCATGGTGGAAGGTGAAAAAAAAGAGGGTGACATCCTCACGCAAAGCAACCCTGTCCCCAGCAATGTACCAGAATCACCAGCCTCAGTGTCCTCACAATGGCACAGGAACACTCAGAGTCAGATGGAGACACCACAGCATACAGTGACTGCACCATGACACACATTGAGTCTGCCACCACCTATATCTCAAAAATCTGTGACCCCACAAAAGAAGAAAATCCAGGCTACTATTATTGGCATGTTTAGGCAGGAGGGGCCCTACGACCTAAACCACTCAAAGGCACATTTGTACATTGTGAAGCTGGCAAAAATGTTAGTGCTAGATCCCTCCCTCTTTCTTTTGTGGAAGAAGTGGGATTCTTAGAGTTTGTGGCAGCCATCTGCCCGAAATGGAAGGTTCCAAGTCAGACGTATTTTGCCAGATTTGCTGACCCAGCGCTGCATCACTATGTGCTGCAACTGGTTGGACAAGCTTTGCAGAAAAGTGTTGTCCACACTATCCACCTGATGACAGAAATGTGGACCAATTGTCAGGCTACTGATTAGATGTGCATAATTGCACACCAGGGGCCATATTTATACTTTTTGACGCAAAACTGCGCTAACGCAGTTTTGCGCCAAAACAATTAGCGCCGGCTAACGCCATTCTGAAGCACCATGCGGGCGCCGTATTTATTGAATGGCGTTAGCCGGCGTTAGCCGACCGGCGCTGCCTGGTGTGCGTGAAAAAAAGCCACGTACACCAGGCAGCGCCGGCGTAGGGAAAAATGGCGTTTGGGCGTCCAAAAATGGGGCAAGTCAGGCTGAGGCAAAAAAATCGTCTTAACCCGATTTGCGCCATTTGTTTTTGGCGCCCAGACGCCATTAACATGACTCCTGTCTTAGCAAAGACAGGAGTCATGCCCCCTTGCCCAATGGCCATGCCCAGGGGACTTCTGTCCCCTGGGCATGGTCATTGGGCATAGTGGCATGTAGGGGGGCACAAATCAGGCCCCCCTATGCCACAAAAAAAAATTAAAAAAAATACTTACCACAACTTACCTTTTCTTCCCTGGGATGGGTCCCTCCATCCTTGGGTGTCCTCCTGGGGTGGGCAAGGGTGGCAGGGGGTGTCCCTGGGCGCTTGGGAGGGCACCTCTGGGCTCATTCTGAGCCCACAGGTCCCTTAACGCCTGCCATGACCCAGGCGCTAAAATCCGGCGCAAATGCGGGTTTTTTAGTCCCGCCCACTCCCGGGCGTCATTTTTGCCCGGGAGTATAAATACGACGCATATGCATCGCAGTCATTTTTTAGAACGGGAACGCCTACCTTGCATATCATTAACGCAAGGAAGGTGTTCACGCAAAAAAATGACGCTAACTCCATGAACTTTGGCGCTAGACGCGTCTAACGCCAAAGTATAAATATGGAGTTAGTTTTGCGTCGAATTTGCGTCGAAAAAAACGACGCAAATTCGGAACAAACGGAGTATAAATATGCCCCCAGATCTCTTTTGCGGTCGTAAAGCAAAAGCTACAAGTCTTGGCCCTGCAGAAACTTTTAAGTGTTCATCATTATGCAATAGTAGCCATATTCACCATGGAGAAATCACATACAGCTGCAAACATCTTTGACAAATTTAATAGCAGGGTGTCTGAATGGCTGCACACCAGAGGTCTCTGAATTCGATTTTTTGCCCTGGACAATGGCAGTAACATAGTCAAGGTCATGGCAGACAGTGGCTAGTTAAAGGTCCTGCTTTTGGCGCACTGCATCATCCTGGTTGGGCAAGACTTTCTCAAAAAAAGAAGACATAGTTAGCAACATACTGACCACTTACAGACGAACCTGCACTTGTTTCAGCCATTCTTTTAAAGCCCGGAAGCAGTTGCAGATTTTTCAGGATGGTAACAGAGTACCAGTTAAAGTCCTGCTATAGGAGGTGCCAACATGTTGGAACTCAACCTATTATATGTTGCAATGTCTGAGCAGTACAAACAAACCGATGACTATGTCATTCTAAGAGGAGGAGATGCAATTGGAATGCTATGACCATGGATGCGGACGAATGGGGCCTAGTTAAATGGCTGACACCGATGCTGCTCCCCATTGAGGTTTTCACATGGGACGTTAGCAAGGAGGACAGCACAATGGGCCAAGCTGCCCCATTGTTGCATCAGCTACAGGAGCAGCTAAAGAAGGTGTCTGAAAGGTTCGCACTCGGAGGTGTGAATGAAACCTCAGAAACGCATGTCTTGTTTGGGAGCATCAAGTTATCACTTGACTTGTAATGCAAAGCTGCAAAATGTCATTATCAAGTCCAAAGAGTACCCTACCTGATCCACGCTACAAAAAAAACTTCTTCCCACTTTCATACCTTTTTATGAAGGGGATGTTTCAAAATACAAGAGGTGGATTTTTCAGCAAACCGGAGAACTGGAAGAAGACGGCTGGAACTTGGAGTCCCACTCCATAGTTCTGGTGTACTGCCTTCAAGTTTAAGAGAGGGAAGTCTTGTCTCACAGCAGCCAACACCAGTAACAAGAACCCGGGCAACAAAAATATCAGAAGAATCGGACACAACATCTGCATTTTACTTGGTTTCAAGTGGCAAGTCTTAAGTCGAATGCAGAGGTGAAGTCAAAAGAGGTCGAGCAAATGGCCAGTCCAGTAACACTTCAGAGGATGTTCCAAGAGTATCTAGATGACGCAGAAGAGGTGTCTGTGGATCAAAATCCATTGGTGTATTGGTATGGGAAGATGTGCCAATGGCCAGAGCTCAGCAGCTGGCAAATAAAGTATCTGGCTTGTCCTGTAGCCAGAGTGTCTGCTGAACGTGTGTTCAGTGCAGCTAGCACAGTTGTTACAGTGAAAAGGACCAGTCTCTCACCTGAAAATGTGGAGAGATTAACCATGATCAAAATGAACCAGCATTTTATACCACCTGATTACACTGTTCCCGAAACACCGCACGAGTAGGAGAAGGATGATTGGTCAGTAGCAAGTGTGTTTGCTGACAAACTTCTGGGTGAACAACCATCTTTTCTGAGGACAAACACTACTTATAATATAGTTACTGTTTTTCAATTTGCAGGCCTTCTCCTAGCCCTCTCCTGCATGAACAAAACTGTGTGAAAGCTCAACACTCCAGCTTACCTACCGGAGAGGTTCAGCCAGGCACCCAAGAGTCACACACATTCTAAGAAGAATCAGATGCACCCCCCAATTCAGCAATACTGTATCCTTTTCCTCTTGACAATCATACTTTTTGAAACTGGGTGGGTTAACTTTAATCCTCCATAATTTTTATTTTTCAAACCTACACGACATAATAATTAGAGGTATACTATCTTGAGTCTCTCTGGGGCAGAAGGACTATTTGCAATGCATTCAACTGAACTGTGTCATACTTATCCCTTTATTGTTTCCTTCCACAACAGATTTATGATGGTGTGCGGCTCTGTGCCCCAATTACTACCCTGTGGTTTCTTTTGTGTAGTGTTTGTATTTGTCACACCTTCCCCAAATCCCCTTTCCCATTTATTCATCGAGCCCTTAACAGTCTTCCCCCAGGCTGGGTGGTTTATTGAGGTGTGACTCAAGTTTACACCACAAATGGATCACACAATTGCTGGGGTGGATGTGGTGAAAGCAACACCAACTCGTTGCATGACCTTCTATTACCTGAAAAATATTCCACACCGGCCCCAACAACATTATCATTAAGGCCTTGTGTTATGTGTTGCGTAAACGCTTAACCTAGTACAATCACTTCTGGCTCTGAATCCAGCTCTCCCTACTCGAGGATTTTGTTTACTAAGTTTAGTTTTTAAATACTAGCTCCCCATTGCTCAAAAAAGTTGATATTGTTAGTTTTTGTTACCATATTAGGTATTCTGTGTTGAGTGTCAAATACTGTCATTGTGGTAGTCTGGCCTCAGTCTTCCAAAAGTTATGGTATAATATCTGACCCACTAACCCTCTGTATTCTTTTAATCTGTTGACAGTGATGGATAACCCTTTGATTAATCCTGCAGTTGGAGTTTGCACAGGTGGGAGTGGCACCTTGTATCTTCTCTGTTAGCGGGCTAGCCTGCTACTACTACCAAGAGGCAAACCTCAGAGAAACCCTGCAATAAGAAGACTGAAGCATTACCCCTTTCTTCATCTTTTCAGGAAAGAGAACAACAATTAATTAAAGTGAACTTGTTTAGTCAGTGATTACCTTCTACTGAAGAAGATGTTGTTTGTGTGTATCTAGGTTTTTGTAGGCAAAATAGGCCATGGAAGTCATCCCCTAGTGGTCGATATAGTTACAGAGGGTAGTAGAGCAAAGATATAAGTAAATGACATACACTTTTTTTTAGCATATTTAAAGAACAGGCTACACTAAAAGACAGCAGTGCAAACTAAAACACCAAAATAAACATTTAAGGCATAGATAAAGTAGAATAAACCCTTTTATTTTTAACAAATAGAAAACCCACCCTTTCCACCCACAACAGGCCCACCCCTCTCCTCAAACAAAAAGCCCCATCCCCAAAAAGTCCAACGAAAGTCCAAGGTGAAACCCGGTCCCAACTCCCTCCCCACCCTCTTCACCCACACGTCCCTCCCACCAAAACAAAGATTTTAAAAAAGGGCTTTGAATAGGGCATGGTCTATTTGGGTTTGGAGCTGTTCCAGGCTCTGCTCAATCCTGATCTGCTGGCTCTCTATATGGTCCATCTAATGCAGAATGCACTGGAGTAATGCCCTGTCAGAGCAGGAGGGGGTGGCAGCAGGTTCAATCAGGGCCCTTGACAGCTGGCGGTGGCAATGGCGATATAATGGCTGGAGGCTGGATGCTGGCGTGCTGCTGAACTGGGTCCTGGGTCAGAGGCAGCTAGTTCCGCCTCTATGTCTTCCAGAACCACCAGCCACCGATATTCCTCCTGGGTAGTCTCCAACCTCTGCTGCCACAGACGGGCTGCTATCTCCTGCCTGGTGCATGGTGCTGGAGGACCGGCAGGAGTAACTACATCGAGAAAAGCAAAAATAAAAAAGGCAAATTGTAAACAATGCTATAAGCAAACACTTGTTTCAAAGTAAGTAGTGGGTGGCACAGTAGCAGTACATTGCTGGTCCCTTAGAGACATTGGAATCTGATGTGATTATGATTAGGAGAGTCACAGGCTTTTCTAGTAACTATACAGACACTTTTAGTGGAAAGATAAAAATCAATTAACTCTTATTTATGAGTATGGCATTATGCACTACGGAGTACAAGTTGTTGTACCAAAATAATGGAGGCATGCTAGCCAGCGCGTCAGGCACTTTTATACTTTTTGCAGCTGCGGCAGCTGTAGTTGACAATTATCTAAATTCCAATGGCCCTGCTCTTCTCCAAATGCCTTTCATTTAGTTTCTACCCTGACTCCAAAGAGGCCAAAGAATAATAAATAAGATTGTCACATCACGTATGAAGTGCAGATGTATTATCCTGTGTGCCGTAAGAATACGGTAGGTAAAATGATGCACTGCACCACAGGAAAAAGGACGGGCTAATTAGATTGTATTTGGCATGTTCGGCACAGAGTATCCCTTATGCCAAACTTGAAATCAAATCAGGTACTTACTAGTCCCACTTTACTCACTGACCTCGCCCACCACCACAAATTATTTACAACAAATTCATTTGCTGGGCAGTAAGTAAGGGAAACTTGACTTATTCTGCTTCACGGTAAGGCAAAATTAGGCAGGTAGGTAGAACTTTTGCCTTAGGATAGAGGGGTGTCGCTGATCATCATTTCACCATTTGCCTAAACTTTGGCTTTTTAAGTCATTGTATAGACAAAAGTCTAAAAGGAAACATCTGATCAGGCGTAAAATAAATATGCCATGGGAAACCATGAAATATATTTTGGAAACACTTCACATGGCCCTAAAAATGTGGCACATGGCAAGAATGGATTTTTCAATTGTTTTGGTAGGCTGGGACAGAAGAACTAAGGAAAGACTAAAGGAGTGAAGTACTAAGAGGTGACTAAGTAAGTGAAGGGAAACACACCTTGTGTGTTTGGTTTGTAATGCATTGAAAACTTTGTAATTGCTGCATTAAGTGAAGCAGACACACATTCCACAGCCAACACCAGTCACAAATTAAACCATATTGCACTTCTTCAGTCATGTGTGGTGAAATGCCATGGGCAGGGAGGGGGTTGATGAGTGATGATGGATGGGATAAGTACTACCTCACTTAACAAATAGTCTGAGTCAAGGGATTACAATATAAATTTAAATACCCCTACTTTCAGCTTTAACCTTGATAACTGTTAGAAATGCGGTTTCAGGTTGGCTAAGGTATGCACCTCAGCCTGGCAGAACCCACCACTCTAGTGAGGGTAAGTGAGCTTCACACCCAAGATAACCCCTGCCCACCCCCTTGGTAGCTGGCACGAGCAGTCAGACTTACCCCAAAGGCAATGTATAAAGCGTTTGCACAACACACACACACCAGTGACACTATAAATACACCACACAACAAGACTCTGCACAATGTTATAAGAAATATACCGAATTGTATATAAATCATGGACCAACCATAACATGAATCATAAATTACTTTGCTGAGTGCAATAAAATAAAACTTATAAGTTGCACACATCATGAAAAACACCCTCCAGTGCATACAAAGTAGAGCCTGAAATATGCTTGTTATCCAGACAAGGAAAAAACTATATACACCATAACATTAGATCATAAAATGTACCAGTTAGATTAGGGAGAGAAAGCACATGAATTACCAAACATCGCTGGAGTACATCAATCACCACCCTAGACATCACATATCATCAGTAATCAGTGTAGTACCAATTACCCTCATAACCACATAGTTACAGTGCACTTGCGCATCTATTATATGTTAAGTGGTACTACGAGCACCAACGGTAGGTTGCAATAACACCTTCACATCTACTACAGTGAATACGGTCACTTCAGGGAAACCGTAGAGCACTAGAACACGTGGGTGCCTGCCAAACTTAAGACAGTGATTTGTTAATCTCTCTGGGTGTAGCAATATACTAATGGGGGCCCTCCCTGTAATGCTGCCCACACAGAACCAGTGACCCAACGTATGTGCCAACATGGGGAGGTGGCTCACCAACACACCTCAGGCCATTACAGGGAGACCTCGCTGGGGCCCATCCCCCCCAAGCAGTTACAAGCAGCTGCCCACAATCCCATGGTGCAGCTGCCAAACAAGCCCAGCTCTCCACTACACTGAAAACAAGAACTCGGCTGCCCGCGGAACAGTGCGAGATGACGGCCCTTCCGGCTAGCCCCTACAGTACCTCTTCTTGCCAGCTGACTTAGTGGAGGAACAGGCAGACCATGCTAGGCTTCCCTTGCTTCGTCGTGGCAGCCTTAGCAGTCCAGGAGTTACCAAAAGGGATCTCTGTGCTGGTCATGCTCGCTCTTGGTCAGGGGGATATTCTCTCTCTGATGCGTGGTGTGGCGGGGCCCTGATGGGTCTGCTTGGGCTGCAGCAGTGCAAAATAGCTGAGGAGTGCCACGTCGCTTGGGGCCTGAGCTGCAGGAGAGGATGCCTGCTTGTGCCCCAGGAACACTAGGTACTGTGTGCTTCAGGGAAACAAACCACAGGTCAGTCAGAGGGCCTACATGGAGATCTTGGCAGTACACTGAGATCGCAGCACTCAGGCAGCATTGCACAGTTAAATGCAGATTGTTGACCTTGTTAGCATGAGGTCCTTTGCTCAGTGGAATCTGACTAAAACCCACAGGGAGGGGACGATCTAACCCTTCACTGGAGAGCACTGGGGGCACCAAAATCAGGGTGCAAACAGGCAGGCCAACACAAGGTACTTGGTAGCAAAGTGGTGATCCTTCTCTCAGCCCAGCAATCAACAGGTAGCAGACCAGTCCATCAAGGCAAGCAGACCAGATGGTAGTACCTCCTGGCAGCATAACCATCCCTGGTGAGGTGCACCATGTGGAGCCAGCAGAGTCTGGCTACAAATACCACGCAGTGTCTCCAAACATGGGGCTACAGCCCCTGCACTTATACTCAAAATGTCTTTGGTCTAGGGGGCACTTCAGAGTAATCTTAGAAGTGCACAACACCCCATTTCAACCCCAGCCCTGGCTCTAGACTTCAGTAGGGTTTATGCGAACCCTTTGTGTGAGGGTAGGACACAGCCTGTACAAACGTAAGTTAACACCACCTACCTCTCTCCCAAACCATGAAGACCATTCAGTATGCAGATGTAATCCTGTTACACCTCCGCTCTCCCAGTGTGATGGCTGTCTGAAAAGTGTGTACGAAGGCTCAGCTGTCACTCTACCCTTGACGTGGATTAGAGTCAGGCTGCAAAGCACAAGAGCCATAAGCACAGTGAAAAGTCCACTTCGTAAAGTAGCATTTCTAAACTAGTAATGTAAAATCCACCTACACTAGTAAAGCAGGATCTCACTACCATTCCAAATATACCAAACATGCCCATGCTACTCCTCACAGATCAGGAATTACCACTTAGACATATATAAGGGAATCCCCAATGCAAAACTAAGAGAGGAGTAGTACTCACAGCAGTGAAAAATGAAATAGGCTATTTATAATTGCTATGACATGTAGCACATAAACATATATTTCCTACCTTTTACATACACAGCACCCTGCACAAAAGGCTTATCTAGGGCCTACTTTAGGGGTGACTTAGGTGTAGTAAAAAAGGAGTTTAGGCCTTGGCAAGTAGGTTAACTTGCCAGGTCAATGTGGCAGTAAACTGTGCATACAGGTGCTGCGGTGGCAGGCCTAAGTCAAATTTGAAAGGCTACTTCTGTGGGCAGCACAATCTGCGCTATGTATGGTATGCCACTTTACAAGGGACATGCAGGTACTTAAGCAAGTCAAACAGGTGTAAGCAAATTATACCAAGTTTTAAGGGAGAGAACACGTGAACTTTTGAACTGATTAGCAATGGTAAAGTGCCCAGGGTCCTAAGGCTAACAAAAAGAAGGTCAGAAAAATAGGAGGAGAAAGGCAAACATTTTGAGGATAACCCTGCAGAAAAGGGCCATTTCCAACAATAACCATAAAACAAAGTAAGAGAATTGGGTGAGAAGTGTGCCACTCTCCAGAAGGGTTCCCTTGTTTATTCATTCAAGGAATTATTAAATTATCCTTCATTCTTCTTGCTATACTCATCCATAGCCACCATGATTTAAGCTTTATTTTCTCTTATCCAGTCTTTCACCAGAATTCCAAATCCATTATCCACTCTTTCTTTCAATCATCCTTTTACCCATCTATCCATTTAACCAATACTCACCCAGACGTTCTTTCACCCACCCGTGCATCCTTTCCCTTCACTCATTTCACGCTTCCTTTCTTTTACCCTTCCATTCTTTTCCATTTCCATCAAACCATCATTTTTACAGTACATTATGTGAACTTTTGCTGATTTGCAGATAGAAGAAGCCATAACCCAACCACTGCTGTAGCTGGTCACGTGTGGGGCTCATGATCACAATGACACCCTTGTAGCTATTGAGTATAATAGTAATTGTCAATAAGCAAGCAATGTGACTTACCACCACCTGTCCCTGCTGACACTTCCCCCCACCAACTGACTTTCCTCCTGCAGCAGCATTTGAGCCAGAACCACTGGTGGCCGGTGTAGGTAGAAAAAAATAGTCGATATTTTTAGATGCCAGATGCACCTCCCCTTAATTTGTTTAATAAAAAAAATGCAACCTCAATACATCCCTACAGTTCGGTTAGCATTGCAGTATCTTCTATCAAAAATATCACTCTTGGTATTTTGTTGATTCACAATGTTAGAAAAGCCAGGTAGTCAAGCTAACAAAAATAAACTTGTCATAATGGAGGGGCAGAGCTAGAGCCTATGATGCTGATGACTCAGTATGAAGAGCAATGAAGGGGTGGAATCATAATGGTCAATGAATGTTGCTGTATGTAAGTGATATGCATGCACATTAAGAATGTCAGATAATGTGGTCTATAGCAATCTAAATACCACAATTTTTTGTGTGATTGTTTTATTGCACTTTACATAACATGAACACATTATAAATTAACAATAAATCATACATGTGTAAATTATTGTGCAGGGTGTGTGAAAATGAGGGTTTCAAGATGTAGGAAGTGCATGTCATCCTTCATAGATCACTGTGCTATATTAGGAGGATTGCAATTTATAAGCTGCTATTCAAAAAAACATCTCTGTGTTAAAATCAGTAACCCATTTACTTATCTACATAAAATAAAAATCTGTTGTCTGCATGTTACAAGATAATACTTGTATTGCCACTTTGAGTCAAAACTGTGATAAGACAAAACACAGATCTTTCCAGCAAGTGCTTTAACCACCAGGATTATTTTACCATGTTACTATTATTTCCTCAGATATACGGGAAACAAAAAGATCTCTGCGGCAAGTGCTTTAACCCCATGTGATATTTTAAAATGTAGCCTTTGTGAGCAATTAAGCCAGAACAGATTTACTGTCATTTTTCTCCTTATTGCCAATTTGAAGCAGTTTTTAAAAACTAAGGGGCAGATTTGAGGAAAGTGGCGCTGCATCCAGTGCAGCACCACTTTCCTTTCGGCCCCTTAGCACCCCCCACCACCAACCTGTGTGCACCGTATTTGAAATACTGTGGACCATGGCGCAGGTTAGGGGGCAACCGCGTCATTTTTTATGACGCAATAAATGTACTCTGCAGCGGTAGCACCAAAATGTTGGCACTACTCCTGCAGAGTACATAGGGGCTCATTATAAATAATGGTATGCCCCCTTTTAACGCCTGCTCTGAGCAGGCATTATAAGATTTCCTTGCACCATTTTTTCAGCCCCCCTAACGGGGGAATGCCACCCTTGCATATATAATGCCTGGCGATCTTCGGTGAGATCTATAGGGTCTATGGTCTATGGGAACTAAAATAATTTTTAGTTGGGTCTTGGGTCGAATCAACTGTCTGGAGCAACACTGACATCAAATCACTATTGCTGCAGACTGGGCACTGAAGGGTGGGCTGAGCCAAGGGTCTGGCTTGGCTCTAAAAGCCCCACACAATCTGAGCAATGAAAATATATGTCTTATAAATGAAGAAAGCAACAACTATCATGTAAAAATATGATAAAAGCAGAGAGCTCTGAATATGGAGGTTTTAAAGTTTGCCAAGTTGTTACCCTTTCTGGTATGGCTGGTCTTTGTTGCCCCTCTCACCCCTACCTACTGCTGTGATGCTGCAGAGTTTGCGATGTACTGTATCCTAGCACAATAACATAGGATAGCTTGGCTGTTACAATGCTCTTAGGTCTGGCAGGCTGACATAATTCAGGCCTATGCTATGTATGTGATGAAAGATCATGTGTGCTTACATAGGACTGACTTCATCAGGATGAGGATACAGTGAGTAGGCAAGCCTACAGGTCAGTGTTAATGTCAACAAGCAGGCCTTCTCCGCTGCACCATGTAGTCAGTGAGGCATGTCTAAGATGTGTGAAGTTCTTATGGGAGAGCATTGCCTAATGTAGATTCTGATTACTGTGTCTAGCACTGTTCCTACATTATCACATCAGTGTAGCTTTTCTATGCAAACTAAGAATATTTCTTTGCAAAGTCCAATATTCTCAGAAAAGTGCTAGTTTTGACTGGATTTGCAAGAGCCCTTTTCTTCTGAGTTAACTTTAGCGCCATTTCCTTCTTGTCCTTGGACACAGCAGTTTATACTTATTTTGATGTGGGCATTCTTTGTGTAGGCATTCTGGTGATAGTGATTCCAGGGCAAGCAGTCCTGTGCTTGGGCTGGTGAATGTGATGGTGGTTTAGATATAATTGTGCCAACAATATGAACATGAGAGATATCTGCTGCTAAATGTGGAAGTGACAACCTTCTGGGGACAGTATGTGTGCCTAGCTTGTAGTACGTAGTGATTTATTTATTGTACTTAGTCAGACACCAAGCTTCATCTACATTTGGGCTGTTGATGCCTTTAGACAGGGAACTCAAGTCACAGACTCAAGTACTGATCCGATTCAATTGTTACATCTTGTAATGTGTTCAAATGTACGTAAGATCTGATGTCACTTCTTATGATGTCAATTATTGTGAGGACATGGGTCCTGATGCCACTTCATGTGACGTCACGCTCGATGTCACGCACTGTGATGCTACTTGCACACTGTTTTATTTGGTTAGTCCCTTCATTTCTTTTTTTATGTTCCCAGAATGTATTTGCATTTCCCAGAAATCACAGATGCAGAAAGCCCTTTGCCACCTGCTGCAAGTTACAAAGTGATCAGTTTTATCAGTGTAATCATGAAAAATACCACACCTGAATTCCAACATTCCTCTGTTATCTCATAAAATTAAAAGGACCTGCAAATAGCCCCGAGTGGAATGTTGTCTTGGCAAGTTGCAGACAAAACATTTTAATGAAAGATTCTGTCCGTTCAACCTACTAAAGATATAGTATACTTGAGATGACTAAATAAAAAGACTCCCCATAAGTATAATTCTTTTCCCTTCCTCCCTGCGAGGACGTGAGTGAGACCATTTTCAAGGACGTTTTTTAATAATTGCTCTGGTTACTGCACTACATCACAGCTAAAAATAATTCTTGACATTTGCAAACATTTTCCATGACTAATTTTGCGTTGCAATCTACCGACACACACACAGGCACTCATCTCCTGAGCAGAAATATTTGTCATTACACAGCACATACATGTTCGCTATTCCTCTAACATTTTCTAGCCTTCTACCCAGAGGGCCCAGATAGAAAAACACACAAATAATATGCAGCCAATCTCCAGATACATGCGAAACACACAGCGTCTTGTAATGCATTCTTTAGTTTATTCACATTCTAGAAGCGCGTCCCACATCTTCTGAGAAAAGCTCACTGGGTACATGCTTACATCCTCCGCCCCACTCAACAGAACTAGATTCACAATTTTCAGCACCACTTGACTTTGCTCAGTCACATGCACATTCCAAACCCAAGGCCTGCGCCTGCCTCATAGATGCAGAATCATTCTACCACACTGGCCCTCAGGCACAGGTCATTTATATGCTAATGCAAAATATAATTAGCAATGAAATAACTTTCTTTGAAACTCAGTAAATGAACTCAGGAACTTTTGACGTGCAATACAACAGTACTACTCACCCAGGATGCAAAGTTATACATCTAGCAGATTACTATTGTAGTGAGTGTAGGTTGAATGCCTTGCTCCATGTATTTAAGGTAACTCTTTCAGTCTTGGACTTTTATGTGACAGCCTAATGCACAGCGTGCTGTAGTCTTGTTTTGCTTCTATTGAACTAATTAGATCAATGCTTCTGAAATCACTGATTTCTAAGTGAAATTTTCACAACTAGAGACAGTGTTTGTAATGACCCAGAACGGGTATATATGGTGTCCTCCTGGACACTACACTGTTTCCAGCCACTCCCTGAAGGCTGCCCTTTACATTCACCCCGCACCCATCCAACACAGGAGTCTCTGGTCAGGTGATTCCTATCAATTGAAGGGCCTGAGCGCACGTGCGCAAAGCTAGTTCTATAATCCACTCACGAGTGTCTGTGTCATTCATTATTTATCAGGTGGGTCTAGGGCTCAGAACATCACATTGGCGACGAGAGGTCTGACCCCAAATGCTGTGCTGCCCCACAGTTAACTGCCATGAAAGTGGAGGATATATACATCGGCGCTGCCGCGATCGCTTGCACAGGGAAGGAGTCACGTCGCCCAAGAAGAGGGTCAACCTTTTATTCTCGTGAGGGAGGAATCAGAGCCAGGTTGCGTCCATCACCTTGCCGCAACTGCTGCCGTCTGCCGGCTGAGAGGCTGTGAGAGTTGGTGGGGAGTGCGAAGAAGCACGTGCAGCACTATTGACAGGATACCAATGACGAACACGCCCTGGCCTCTCAAGGTGGGACAAAGCCACAGTAAAGCTGGAAGTGTTTCCCATAGCTGAAGTCGTGCAGGTGGGAGTATCTTGGGAGGTGGCAGGGCGTCACAACTAGTGCAGTGCACCTTCAGCGCACGAGGCACCTGAACACTGCCAGCCCACCCACTATAAGAGGTGGCCCCGGCGTGGCAGACTCTTAAAGAAGCACAAGCCCCCCAGCTACACAGAAAAGCTGGCAGAAGTAGCTTTCGCCTTCTGCGGTGCAACCAGGGCCAGCAGTGTAAATGGAGGTTCCTGATGGGACAAGTAAATAAAGACGCAATCCTGCCCAGGCATGAGAAAGAAGACAGAAGAGAACGCAGGGAGTGCCTCACTGGGGAACAGCAGGGCAGAAGGTATGCCCAGCACAGGTGACCTACTGCAGCGGGACAGGTGCAGAGAGTGTCACGCACCTTGGGTGGACTTTAACCCAATCGACATGCTGTTGAAGGATCGGACTCTATCTACACCAGTGTTCATGCCCAGAATCATCTGGTTAAATCATGGACGCGAGCAGTGACATCTGCACCAGTCCATTTGTGTAGTGCTGCCCTGCGAACTACCGCTAGCGATTGAGAGACCCCGTGGTGTCTACTTTGTTTTATATATTGCCACGGGTTGGACTCGTTTGAATTGTTTTATTTTTTGAGGTATGTAGTGTCCTACTGGACAAGTAGCTGTTTCCAGCCACTCCCCAAGGACAGGCCTTCACACCCACCCTGCATTCATCCAACACAGGTGTCATCAGTCGGGTGACCTTGTCAATAAAAGGGCCTCAGTGCACATGCTTGAGGCCAGTTCTACACCCCACATACAAGTGTCTGTGTCATTCATTATTTAGCACGTGTGCCCAGTGCCCAGAACACCATGGTAGTCACCCTAAGTGAGAAAGTGAGTAAAAAGCGCTTGTAAAATGCATGCTGCTTACACAACATCCTGTGGCCTCTGGTCACCTCTTCCTGTATTATCTTAGATTTGGTGAGAGAAGAGGATGAAAGATCTATAAAATATTACCATGCGTTAGTGGGATTGTGAAAACCCTGCGGCAGGAAAAGGCCATGGTGAGAAAACAAAGGCCAGAATGGACGAAACTCATTGCTAATCTTCAGTGTGCATCCTCCCTACATTCACGTGCAAGAGATACATCCACATCGTTAGACAGGCAACCTGAAAACAGAATGTCCCCAACAGAATGTCCCCTTTTTGATTTACATAGCAGTACTGCACCATGGAAGTTTTGGACAAGGAGTTCCCCATTCCTCTTTCTCTCTCCCAATTCTTTATACAGGAGTTACGCAAATAAGATGTATTTGGTATATACTATTACATATGTAATGCGAAATATATACATTTATTGTTACATTTATTTTAATTTTAAATAAATATTTGTTTTCTTTGTTTTTTATTTATTTGCTATAACTAAAAAAATGTATATTCATGTAGAAAGACATACCCACACATCTGGATCTAACTACATGCATACAAATATGGAAAAGATACACACACATACACATTTATAATTATTAACTTAGGTATATATATATATATACTCTATATACAAGGACATACTGATGGATGTAGTGTATAAATATTAAAGTCTTGTGATATATGGAATAGTAGTTTTATTCTAAATATAAGTAGACATAGAAAACATTCATACATATATATGCATGTGTTCACACATACATAACATTTGCACCCTTATAAAGTAAAAACCCATATATCTCCAGATATGTACATACCCTACCAATGTCTCTTCAGATAAACACATATAAATATGTGCAAGAGTGAAAACACATATACATATTGCACACATATATAAACACATACACACACACATATATATATATATCTATATATAGAAACAACAAAAAAAAGGTTATAGGGAAGTTATAGTTAGGTTCAAATTCTACACGCACAAAAGCACAGACATTCAGCTGTTATAGTTAAAGTTATTTCAAGTAACTATAACTTGTGCCTAAGCGAATTATAACTCATGAAAGAAAGCAAGTGGCACAGCTGGACCAACGCATTTCGTCCATAGCCATCAACGGGGTGTATATATATATATATATATATATATATATATATATATATATATACAGCAGAGGATGTCATATCTTGTACATACTGTTGTGGTACACTGCTGAACTGTAAATATAGTGGTCATGTAAGAATGAGACAGCTCTTGACTAATCTTATGAAGCTGAGATGCTTGTTGGTGGACCTTATGTTTGTGGGTAAAGAATTACATAGTTTGACTGCTTGACAGAGACCGATGTTCCTCCTATGTTTTTTGTATGGAATTTTGAGGCAGGGTGCCATTCAAGAGCATAGATTCCTTTGTTATATGTATTTGGTGTTTTTCTTCCTAATGAAAAGGGGTCCTTCGCTATGTATTACTTTGTGGGTGGTACAAAGCAACTTGAAGGAAGGTCTTCTGTTAACTGCTAATCAGTGCAGGGCCTTTAATATCGGGGAGATGTGTGCTTGGGCTGTACATGTAGGAAGAGTCTGAATTCCTTGTAATCCTCTTATAGTAGATAATGATGAGTTTGATGTAGACCACTGAAGTATTCAAGTTTTGATAGGACAAGACCTCTTGGACCTTGTGGGGAATCCTAGATGCAGGTAGATGAGTTATTGTATTTTCATTGCAAGAAGATTTGATTTAGCTACCTTATCCTCTTGGGCATTCATTGACAGGCCTGGAGTCCAAGGTAATTCCTGTATTTCTTACCTCCTTGGATATTTTTGGCAGTGGTCCTTGATCATCAGGCCATGTGCAGAGAGTTGCCATATGTGAATATTTCAGTTTTAAAAGCTTTCAGTTTGAAGTGGCTCCATGTCATCCCATTTTTAAAGGCCCAGAGGCAACTGAATATTTTGGATTTTCCAATGTCCTTTGGACTTTGGCCTTTACAATTTCAGAAGTATTTGCTTGCTGTCTGTGTAGCTAGAGCAGGTGAAGTGAAAACCATTGGTCATTTCTGGTAATGATTTCAGGTAGATATTGAAATGCATGGGTAAGATAATTGGGCCTTGAGGGACTTCAGCTTTTACGTTGTATGTTTCTGAAGTGACTGGAGGAGTATGGATGATATTGTTTCTAATGTGTAGGCAGGATGTGATCTCAGTAAGAGCTGTGCCCTCTATTCCAGGGTCCTTGAGGCCTTGTATTAGTGTGTCACAATCAATTTTGTCAAAGGGTGACAAAAGGTTCGACAGAATTAGGACAACAACCCCATTTTGGTCAATTATCTTTTCAAGGTCAGCACCGATTGAGATTAGGGATGATTCAATACCTGTTACAAGATGGAATCCAGTTAGGAAGTTGGAAAGTAGGGAATTATCTTCAGTGAATTGTGACAACTGGTCAAAGGATATACGTTTGCCCAGGAATGGTCTGTTTGCTATAGGTCTATAGTTGTGGATGTCTCAAGTGTCTACGTTAGTCAGGTATGATATGAGATTTCTAACCTGGGGCTGTAAAGAGCATCATGCAAGACAAAGGCTGAGGCTGGAGGACAGGCTGAAAAGGACACAGGATAAGAGAACTGTTCCAAACCACTTACTGTTCTATTTCTAGGTTCTCTTTGACCAAGGAGGAGGTGCTCCACTGGCACAAGCTGTGCACTTAGACCTGCACACAAATGGTTAACCCATCCAGAAGAGGAAGGCAATTAGGGCTATCCGACCAAAGAGAAGGAACGTGTGTGAGACCATAAGGGTTCTTTAGTGTGTAATATTACTGTCTTCTAAATGAGGGATTGACTACAGTACCTGAGCTAGAAGCTACACCATTAGAACCCCAGCCCATAGTTTGGAAGGAGAAATGGGGAAAGGAGTGGAGTGCCTAGCATGGGCATCACCTTGAAACACACAGGACTCACACCTGAGTATCAGGTATCTTGTGCTTTATTTGAATTGTAGTACAGTGCTTAGCTAAAATAAAGTAATTGTTTTTTTCAAAAGAAAAGCACTGGGCATATTTTGCTACTGGGGTGGAGTTAAGTGGATTATGAGCCTCTGTATCCACACACTAGCTTACTGAGAAGCTTGTGACTACTTGCTGTTAACACTAAGAGTCAAATGCTAAAATGCTTGTCCTGGGCCCAGTTTGCTCAGCCAGAAAAGGATGGATCCCGGGAAAGTAGACGCAAACAATCCCAACCCCCATGGCTGTGGCCCAATTAGCTCCTGCTCTGCCAGCCCAGTGGCCCCTCCAAATGGACTCTGACATGGGTCACCTTATTCATGAAAAAGACTGCTGTTAGACTGCAATCTACTGCAAACATACCATGCCAATAATCCAGGCTCCCGTTTAGAGAGTGGCAGATGTAGGACATCTACTGTAAACAAGCAGATTTCCACTCCATCAAATTCACAGTTCCCTTGCCTCAGTTAGAGGGTGGGAGCAGTTGTGGAGCCTGATCTGGTCCATATTTGGAAATCATTTGTCAGCGGACCACCTACAGCACGGCTTTCGAGTATCAGGTTGTTTGTCCTGTTTAAGGCAAACCATTCAATGCTGATTTTTATTATCTTTTGTGACAGCCATCTAGACCATGGAGGTCACAATAAAAAGAAAATGCAAGAAAAATCTCCTAAGAGCTGGGTGAATACTTACATTAAGTTATAGTCATTCTATTTTTGATTTTTTAGCAAACAAATCCCCACTTTGAGGTTTTGTTTATGAAACTCAAAGATAATGCTGAAAAGCTGCCAAGTCACAGCTGCTGGCAGGATTCACATCTCTGTGAAGTTTGTAAAGGATCTGTTAATATGGTATGTGGTTCTAGCCCAAAGACAGAGCCTATGCCTACTCAGTAGATTGACAGGCCATCCTTTATGCATGCTTCCACCGTTCTCTCAAGCCGTAGGGAAGACAGACTAACAATGTATTTTTATGCCTGGTACAAATCTAGAATAAAGTAAAGTTTTAGTGATATGCAATTTACAAAATCAGTGACAAATATCAAAATCTTTACTAATTTGTTGATGTGTTTATAACCAACAAATACAGATGAAGTAACTTCAAATTACCCTTCTTCCTCACCTGTTGTCAGTAGAAAATATTGAATCAGAATTACTATTTAAAAGGTAGTTAATGTACCCAACAATTGGCGGATCCATTAAATACTTCAAGCTTCATTAAATTTCAGCAGGTCAATCCTACAGAAATTTAACAGGGAAAATGTGTATGGTATTTAGCATACCATGCAGATTTTTTGTGTTAAACACCAAAATCTGCATTTTATTTCCCAGTAAATAGTGAAAGGTGTTATGTATTGCACCAGATAAATAATGTACCCAGTGGCATCATTATTTATCATGTGCGTTAAATAACACCTAACCCATAATCAGGTCCTAAGTAGCAAACTTATATGTGTGATGATCACTCCAAAGAAAAGATAGGAGAGATGGAGATTTCAACTAATAGGTTTGTAAACTGCATGTTGTATTTAGTAAGTAGTACTACTGTAATACTACTAAATGCAGTTTGTGAATTAAGCCAAATGTTGCCATCAACATCCTAAGGTTGTGATGGTAGGAGCGGATGTGGCCAGACAAAATGGCAGACAGGACACTCTAATGCAGAGCCACCAGTCCTCTAGTGTATCCTGTGGCATCCTGTACAACTCAGAAATGAAAATTATGTCAAAATTTCAACAGATCCGGCAGAGAAATAGCACTAAAATATTCTGGTGGCACGAGGACTGTACTTGGTATACTGATAGAGATAGAGCTGTTGGAATGGGGTAGACACAACAGGGGCCGTAATGACACTAGAGATGTCATGATAGTGAATGCCAATTCCCAGGGGTTGCTTTGGGAGTGCAGATGCTGTGCGGCAGGTTCGCTCTCTTGCTCACCTACAAAAACAGTAAGCAGTCTAGAGAAGACAGAAAGGCTGAACCTAGTGGAGGACACAAATTGGTGAGAAATGCTGACAAAGAAAACTTGGATGAACTAAAATCAGAAGTGGTAGAACTGAGGATGACAGTCAGATCCCTGTCAGAGTTCATCCATCGTCTATAGTATAGGTTGGAAGACGCAGAGGGAAGGTTGCTGTGGAACAACCTTAGGTTTGTAGGGTTTATCAAGAGAGCCAAGGGGGGCTCAGCAAAACTTCATCTTGAAATTTGGGATGACACAGAGGAGCCACAGGATTACAGCTGCCTCCCAAAGTATGCCAAGGGTGGTATGAAGAATGGAACACTGGGAGCCTAGAAAATGATTGTAATCGAGAACACTGAAACAATGATGAGCTGCACATGGAAAAAGAATCAGAGACGAAAGTAGAGGCAGTTACATGAAAATAAGCAGTCACTGAGATTGAACATAAGTACTTTTGGGAATAACAGGTCTTGTCACTCTGTAAAGTGTAATACAATGAGGGAATGGAGAATGTACACATAACATAGTGATGGTGAGTGGAATATACAATAGAAGACCACACATCAGACAATGACATGGATGTGTAAGCCAATGGTGCAACACACCAGCATAGACCTGCTGATGAGGGGGGTGGAAAACCTGCATAAGGTTGTTGGAGGGGCCTGTATCTGGGATACAAATTATGCACTGACTTGGGGGCAGGCAAGACTAAGTCAGGGCTCAGTCAGGGGAGCGTTACCTCTGTAGATTGCTACAGATTATTTTGGTTTAGTAACTATTTCTCAAGAGGTGACATTGTTATGCAGCTGGGTTCATGCTATAAGGGTGATAGGGAAAGAGAGCTGGAAAGGGATATGGATACAATGGTGTGACACCCAGATCTTGTTAGCAATGCTGCCCATAGAAGGGATGAGAGAGGTTTTGTTGTTACTAAGGGCTATGGGACACGACACAGGCAATTAACAGGATAGCCATATACAGATTCCAGCATTTGGGCAAGCATGGGCATGGAAAGGAGAAAACCAGAAGTAGACTGTAGAGAGAAAGATGACATAGTAAAAGTAAAGACACTGTTAAACTGCTAGGTGAACAGAGATGGGAGGACACATAATTGTCCTCAAGTGGAAAGCAAGAGAGCTCAACAACTATACCAAAAGATACAGGGTACAAGCCAGCAATAAAACCATGGTGTGGAAATAGATGCAAGAGTTACACCTGAAAAAGGTAACATTATTAAAAATGATGCTAGAGTGGAGTCTCTGGTTCAATAATTTAAAATCTATGCTTACTACTGGACCCTAGGCAGTGGACCTAGGAAGAAGCTGAAAATCAAACCATCAATAATTCTCAATCTGTCAATGATATTACTCCATAGGAGTCAATGATGAGAGTTGGAAGGTTGTTTAATATATTTATTATCAATTTTCAGTATATCATCTTTATTGATAGAAACACATTTTATAATTAAAGATCAATAGAATCAATGATAAACAGAACAATGCATAACGTGCATGCCATGCAATTAATTCCCTAGTCTAATTTAAAGGATGGCTTTGTAAAAGGGAAACAATACCATCAGCCAATTAAAAGAACCCATAACGTGTTTGTAAATCAAAGATGTGAAAGTGGTAAGAACCTCATCAGAGTTTCAAAGCATAATGAGTTTCAGGCAAAAAGTCTCAGAAGGAATCCATGGGCTAGATGTATCATCTATTTGAATAGCGATTACATAATTGCTATGTTCTGTGAGTCGCAATTAAGTAATCGCTATTCTAATGTATGAAACTCATGGAGTTTCATTTTGCGTTTCCTAAAGGGTCGCAAAGTGACCTACCTTATTAATATTCATTAGGTTGGTCGCAATTTGCGACCCATTAGGAAACCCTAACATCTCAGTGATGGTGGCCTGCTGGGCTCAACAGACCACCATGTCTGTGATTGCTTTTAAATAAAGCAATCTTTTTTTTCAAATACAGCCCGTTTTCCATAAAGGAAAATGGGATGCGTTTAAAGAAGAAAAATGAAAAGTTTTCTTTTCATTTTTTAAGAGTAGGCAGTCCGTGGGACCACTCCCTTCTCTTAAAAAATGTATTGCATGCATTCACAAAGGGGAAGGGGTCCCTTGGGAACCCCTTCCCGTCTGCGAATGGGATACTACCTACTTGAAGTAGGTGGTAAAATACAAATGTTTTGCAACCTCATTTTGGTCACAAAACATTCCTGCATACCGCTGCGATTCGGTATTAGGAAGGGATGCCCTTGACACACCCCTTCCTAATACTGAATCAGTATGTAGTCGCAATTCCAATTTGCGATTTGTTAATAAGTTACTGAATCGCAAATTGGAATTCATGCATACAAAAAAGCATTTTTGCGGTCGCCAAAGGCCCGATCGGGCCATTTGCGACTGCAAATATGCATGATACATCTGGCCCCATCTGTCAAGTTTAGAGAATCTCCACGTGAGTCTAAGAAATATCTCAGAGTGTCTGCGAGAAGTCTAGTTAGGAATCTGAAAAGCCTCAAAGGACCTGAAATAAATCTCTCTCTTCTACTCTAAGAACACACATTATATAATAAACAAATAACATAAACTGCAACTTCTTTCTTCGTCTCCGTCACTGGTTCAACCAATCAAGGATTGATGTCTTCATTGCAACAGGACAGCTTACTTTGGCTAAACAAAGCAGCTATGAAACATTTTATTTATCATGTTGGAATATTATCACTAAAATATCTACTGAAAGCTGGTTCACATCTTTGTAAAGAATAGAACAGAAAAAGGTATGGTTCGTGCAATGCATATTTGCACATCACATTTCCTTTTCTACATGACCTTTCTATCCAACTTATTAATAAAGAAACCGATTTTGTGATTTCAAACTGGACATTTATGAATTTAATGAACCTGAGAACATGTGTACGTTATAATTAATATACATTTCTACATAGACCTATTGTTAAATGTTCCTAGAAATTAAACAGTTTTTCATAATATGTTGCTGTTTATGATCACTAATGACAGCCAAGTAAAACATATACTTCATGGTGTATTCCTCAAATAAAGTCCACAGATATTGTTACCTTGTGCCATTTGGACTGCTAAAAAAGCACATAACTGTAAAATAAATGCATTTATTTCTACATGTTTAGTTCTTCACCTAATATTTGGTTAATTAAAAATGCTCATCCTGTTCCCCCACCTGATGGGTTGGGACCATCCCAAAATTGCATTCACAGATGTATTCAGAGTTCACTCTCATTCTCTGCTGAATCTCTCCTTTTCCTTTTCATATTTTTTGTTTCTTTTAGTATGTTATATTCTTTATTAATACACTCAATTATAAATCTTTCCTCATTCTTCTATTGATCTTTCTACTTTTCTTCTTTATTAACCACATTGTTCTTGTCTTGAAAATTGCTAGGGTTGATAGAATTTAAACATCTACTACTAGTACAGAAACTAAGATACCTTTGAGGATTTCTCCTCTTTCTGCTTATTTTGCCTACTGAAGAAATCCCCTCAGTAAAGCTTTGTACTATGCTGGTGGTTTCTAAAGGTTCTATATCAAGCTTTAAGTCAGAAATATTCTTTGCATAATCTATCATCTTCTTACTCTTGTCTGGGATATAATTGTAGCAATTTTCACTCTTCAGCATCTTGCAGACTCTAACTAGTAAAATGTCCAATGCGTAGCTGTTTTGAAGTACTATCGATCTAATCGCTACTAATTCTGTGTTTTCAACTAATTAAGCTCCTGATGTGCTAGTTATTAGTCTGTCCACTACTGTTGAACGTTTTTAAATATTTTCATGATTTAATACTACTACTACTGCTGGTATAATAGTTCCAAATATGTCTCCCACTAATTGTGTTCACTTATTCACACTGCATGCACATATATGCACAGATGTCATTGTTAGTGCATCTGTACATGATACATCTTAGAAAAAGCAAACCTAAGTAGCAAATTCCCTTCCAATCAGCTGGCAATTTAAATAAGCATTCTCTCCCCAGATAATAGTTGGATCATCATCCTGTAAAATCTGCCATGTTTCTTCTGATAACTCAAAAACATGTTCACAATTACTATTCCCTACTGGTGTCTTTTTTCCCCATGAATTCTTCTTCTAAACACACATAGGCCCTCATTATGACATTGGCGGTAAATGACGCTTACCGCCATGCCGACTGCCACCAACATACCGTGACCGCGGCGGTATACCGCTACACGTATTATGACCCACACATAGAAATCCACCACTATACAGACACACACACAAGTCCGCCAGCCCAAAAGTCAGTGATAAAATGGCAGTACCAAAACCCACACTGTTACGCCAACAGAAATACGCCCACAACATTATGACTCCTGAATCCCTGCGGCGGACATTCAACCGCGGTAAATCATTGATGGTACATACCTCTGCACTCAAAATACAAACACACATACAAAACAACACCACATTGGACAATTCAAACTACACACACCTGACACATATACACATACCACATCCACTCCCACAACACTATAAAACACACACCCACACTACCCACAACCCTTTATGACAAAATAAAATTGACAACTGAGAGAGAGACACGCCAGGGGCACCCACTGAATCAGAGTCACAGAACAACATCACCCATATACCATTCATGCACCTCACAGCACGCACCCCGACACATCACCCCACACACCCTAACACACACCACTCACACTACACCCATGGCACCACAAAGACACCCCAGGTTCTCAGAGGAGGAGCTGAGGCTCATGGTGGAGGAAATCATCCTGGTAGAGCCACAATTATTTGGATCACAGGTGCAGCAGACGGCCCTTGCTAGGAAGATGGAGCTATGATGGAGAGTCGTGGACAGGGTCAATGCCGTGGGACAGCACCCCAGAACAGGGGATGACATCAGGAAGAGGTGGAACGACCTACGGGGGAGGGTGCGTTCAGTGCTAGCAAGACACCAGATATCTGTACAGAGGACTGGCGGTGGATCCCCACCTCCTCCCCCACAAATAACAACATGGGAGAATCAAGTCTTGGCGATCATGCATCTTGAGGGCCTGGCAGGAGTAGCAGGAGGACTGGACTCTGGTAAGTCAAATCTTTACTACTTTCACCCCCCTACCTGTATGCCATCAGAAACTCCTACCCTCACCCCATCACTCCACCACCTCACATATACCCCACCATCACAACCCACCCATCCCAATACCAATCCCTGCATGCAACACCAATGCATGGACCCCCATCGCAGACCTGCATGGACACTCATCACCACAGCATGCACACTATTGACAATCACTTAGCCAACCAAATTACAACTCACACAAACTAAAGCTGCCTTGGTAATAACAACTATAGAGGGAAACAAACCCATGCACAAGATGTCACATGCAGAAACAATAACACTGCATTTACATCCCCACAGGAACCCCACACAACGTCACCGGAGAGGAGGTGCCAGCAACATCCAGTCCCCCCACAAAAGAGGCCCACAGGGATGACAGCACCTCTGCACACCTGGATCTGGATGGCCAACCTGGCCCATCAGGGACCTCCGGACAGTCGGTGACCCAGCCACAGTCCCAAACCACCACAGAGCCTCCCCCTCAGGAAACACCACCACAGCACCCACCCAGCGGGTCCATACCTCTGTCCCCAGGACACGTCAATCAGCAGTGTGTCCACCACTACAGAGACCCCAGGTAACCCTACAAACACAGGGTGACCAGGGACCTGGGGTCAGTGGCAGTGGGCACACGGTTCAGGGGACAGAGGCACAGGACAACAGGGAAGCTGGGAGGACTGCAGTGCGACAGGGGGAGGACAGGACAAGGGAACCGACTCTCCACAAGGCACTCACCATCATCCTGGGAGCATACCACCATTCCCAGGGGACCATGGGCCAGATAGTGGCCAAGTTGCAGGAGACCCAGTGGCTGCAGGAGGGACAGTACCTGGGGATCAGGGAGGAACTGAGGGACATCCACACCACCCTGGTCTCCATTGCAGGGGTGCTGGCAGACATGGCCACCACCATGAGGGAGGCAGTGGCACACCAACGGGCCCCTGCCACTAGCCACACCGATCAACCCTGCAGAAGGAGAACCACCACGCAAAAGTTCCCTGCAATCCAGGCAGAAGCCAGAGAACATTGCCAAGACCCCCGACAGGAAATAAGACTCCCCTGAATGTCACCCTTGTGTCCCACAATGTCACGCTGTCCACCTTGAACTGCCATTGCCCCACTCCCTATGCCCCCTTGGACAATGCATCTGTGATACCAATAGACTGGACTCTATCCTGGACATTCCTCCACCATCAACCCAGCCCATTGCAATACCCCATACACTTATTATCACAGAAATTATCACCCTTGGAACTAATACAAGTATGGATTCTGCCAATGGATTGAAAAATGTATTCGTTTAACAAGCTGTAAACATTGCAATTCAAATGTACAGTTATATATACATAGGTATGACCTGTAGTGGGCAGCAGTAAACACACCAGTAGCCAGAGTGGGGCACAGATATCTAAAAATAGAGATGCCAAAGGGTACAGTTAGTGGCCATAGGTTTTGAAAAATCAGGCTGCCATGTACAATGTCCAACACAAAACTGTCAATGGAAGGTGAAGTTACAGTGTCTTACCTGTGCGTCACTGGAAGTACTGTTGAATTATAGTACTGCTGTTGTCCACATCCTCTTCCTCTGCCTCCCCTTCATCACAGTCCACAGGCTCCACTACTGCCACACACCCATCTCCAGCCTCATCCTCCTGCAGAAAAGGCACCTGGCGTCTCAAGGCTAGGTTGTGCAACATGCAACATGCAACGATAATCTGGCACACCTTCTTGGGTGAGTAGCACAGGGATCCACCTGTCAGATGGAGGCACCGGAATCTGGCCTTCAGGAGGCCAAAGGTGCGCTCAATGATCCCCCTTGTTAACCCATGTGCCTCATTTTAACGTTCCTCTGCCCTTGTCCTGGCATTCCTCACTGGGGTCAGTAGCCATGAGAGGTCGGGGTAACCAGAGTCATCTGTAAATATCGAGGGATACCTGTTAGCCACACACTCACCCTTAGGGCCAACCCGACACCCATATACCAACAGACACTGGGTGGGGACCATGGGCTCACCTATTAGCCACACCCTGTGCCTCTGGAGTTGAGACATCATATATGGGATGCTGCTATTCCTCAAGATAAAGGCATCATGCACAGAGCCAGGATACTTTGCATTGACATGGGAGATGTACTGGTCTGCCAGGCACACTATCTGCACATTCAGAGAGTAAAAGCTCTTTCGATTTCTGTACACCTGTTCATTTCTCTGGGGTGGGACAAAGGCAATATGTGTACCATCAATAGCACCAATGATGTTGGGGATATGTCCCATTGCATAGAAATCAGATTTTACTGTGGCCAAATCCGACACCTGGGGGAATACAATGTAGCTGCGCATGTGTTTCATCAGGGCAGACAACACTCTGGTGAGCACGTTTGAGAACATAGGCCGTGATATCCCTGATGCCATGGCCACTGTCTCATGGAAGTAACCACTTGCCAAGAAATGGAGCACTGACAGGGCCTGCACTAGAGGGGGGATATCTGTGGGGTGGCGGATAGGTGAAATCAGGTCTGGCTCCAATTGGGCACACAGCTCTTGGATTGTGGCCCCATCAAGTCTGTAGGTTGGGATAATGTGCCTGTCCTCCATTGTCGCCAGGACCACCAGGGGTCTGTACAGGGGGTATGTCTCCATCTCCTGTTCATCCTCAGCGCTTGAACTCTAGGGTGAAAAAAGGTGAGCAGATGGTCATATTCAAACATATACTCAGATTAATATGCCTTGCTTTTTTTACAGAAACTCAATGTGAACGTGTAGGTCCGTTGATGTGCCTATATCTGCTGTGATGCAGTTAGGTGCCATGGCCTGTGCCCCCCTGAAATGGCGGCCGCCTGACTTGTGAGGAGAGACAAGTGGAAATGAGGTAATTCCACTGACATTGTGCACCGTTGCGGGAGGCAGTCGATGACTGCCATGCAACACATCATTGGTTATCATTGGGGCCTACGGGTTCCAGGAGCCAATGATGATGTACACCAGCGGTGACGGTACGCACCGCCGCGGACGTGACCACCATTTTCTATCTGTTCACTCACTTGCTACCTGACCTTAAACAGGAGAGGACCTACACTGCAAGTGCTGCTGTGACCTGTGTCTGGAAGCGACCATGGCTCAAGTGTCTGGGGAAAGGGCCCCTGCCTTCACTTCGGAGGAGTTGGAGAGACTGGCGGATGGGGTCCTACCCCAGTACCGTTTACTTTATGATCCTCCAGACCAACAGGTGAGTACACTGTGAGCACGATGCGTGGGGCATGAATATATGAGTGCTGTGTGTGTAAGCCTTGTGTAGGGGGGTTTGATGGGTCCTGGGCAGAGTGCTGTATGTTCGTTCGGTAGGCAATGTCTGTGCGTAAGGGGATGGGAGGGATATGGTGGGCCATGAGTATAACAGACTGGACGAAATGAATAATACCTTTTCTTATGTATCTTTTTCTGCAGGTCAGCGCCCATCAGAAAAAGGGCATTTGGCGTCCCATCATCAAGGAGGTGAGGACCCTTGGGGTCTTTCACAGGTGGAGCACCCACTGTCGCAAATGGTGGGAGGACCTGCGCCCCTGGGCAAGGAAGACGGCAGAGGCCCAGCTGGGGCTGGCCTCCCATGAGGAAGGGGTGCCCGTCGTACCCTGACCCCCTGATCTTCTGTATCTTGGCGGTGGCCTATCCAGAGTTGGATGAGCTCCTGAAGGCATCACATAAGCCACAAGCGGGTGAGTACAGATTCAGAATCATGAATTTGCGCGCGTTAAGGTGTTACCTGGGTGGGGGATGTGGGTCTGTGGGTGCCCCTAGGCCAGGGCAAACATGACAGGGTAGGTTCTATGATGGGCAAGCTCAGATGCACTTCAACCCCAATAATGCTAGTGGGCATCTACTACTGGGCAGGGTCCTGTGGGTTTCAGGTGTGCAGCTAATGGCGTTAGGCATTGTATCCCATGGCCTGGTGACTAGCATTGTAACTGGTAGTGCATGGCCTAGTGCATAGAGCTGTTACCTGTGAGTTGTGAACGCCAACGGTAACGTTGCTGGCATTGACCAAATGTATCCTCTGTCTCTCCCCCCCTTTTTGTTTTGTCACTCTGTCCTTGTGTGCATAAGAATCATCTGGCGGAGGAGCAGAGGCACCGCAACGGAGGGAGCTGCATCCCACGTGGGCCTGGAGGCCGAATCCACGATGGTGAGGGCACCAGTGGGACGGAGGGCGAGGGGAGCACCACGACAGAGACAGGAGGGGACAGTACTGACAGCAACACCTCCTCTGATGGAAGCTCCCTGGCAGTGGCGGACACCTCTGTGCCCACCCCAACTACAGGTACAGCTGCCACACCCATACTAGCACCGCCCTCCCAGCTGCCCCTAAGCGAGTTTCCCGTGCCCGCTCACCCAGGAGGGTGGGCATCTCGTTCGCCCCAGGCACCTCAGGCCCTGCCCCAGTGAGCCCTGCTGCCCTCAGTGAGGAGGCTATTGACCTCCTGAGATCCCTCTCTGTTGGGCAGTCAACCATACTGAATGCCATCCAGGGTGTAGCAGGGCATTTTCAACAAACAAATGCATACCTGGAGGGCATTCACTCTGGAGTGGCGGCCCAACAGAGAGCATTCCAGATCTCAACCAGGTAACTAAAACTGATGCTCACCCTATACCCAGGGCAGATGAGCTAATAGATACACTGGCATCTGCCAAGTATCTAAGCACCTTTGATTTGACTGCAGGGTATTGGCAGATCAAGTTATCAGAGGATGCTAAAGCAAAAACTGCATTTTCGACTATTGGAGAGCACTACCAATTCACAGTAATGCCCTTTGGTTTGAAAAATGCACCTGCCACTTTTCAGAGGTTGGTGAATACAGTCCTGCAAGGTTTGGAGGCTTTTAGTGCAGCATATCTAGATGATATAGCTGTCTTTAGCTCCACCTGGGATGATCACCTGGTCCACCTATGGAAGGTTTTGGAGGCCCTGCAGAAGGCAGGCCTCACTATCAAGGCTTCAAAGTGCCAGATAGGGTAGGGGAAAATGGTTTATCTGGGACACCTGGTAGGTGGAGAACAGATTGCACCACTTCAGGGGATGATCCAAACTATTATAGATTGGGTTCCCCCTACAACTCAGACCCAGGTGAGAGCCTTCTTAGGCCTCACTGGGTATTACAGGAGGTTCATAAAGAACTATGGCTCCATAGCAGCCCCTCTTAATGACCTCACATCTAAGAAAATGCCTAAAAAGGTATTGTGGACAGCTAGCTGTCAGAAAGCTTTTGAGGAGCTGAAACAGGCCATGTGCTCTGCACCTGTCCTAAAAAGCCCTTGTTACTCCAAGAAATTCATTGTTCAAACTGATGCATCTGAATTAGGGGTAGGGGCAGTCTTATCACAACTCAATTCTGAGGGCCAGGATCAACCTGTTGCTTTTATCAGCAGGAGGTTGACCCCTAGAGAAAAGCGTTGGTCTGCCATAGAGAGGGAGGCCTTTGCTGTGGTCTGGGCACTGAAGAAGTTGAGGCCATACCTGTTTGGCACTCACTTCATTGTTCAGACAGACCACAAACCTCTACTTTGGCTAAAACAAATGAAAGGTGAAAACCCTAAATTGTTGAGGTGGTCCATATCTCTACAGGGAATGGACTACACAGTGGAACATAGACCTGGGAGTACCCACTCCAATGCAGATGGACTCTCCAGATATTTCCACTTAGACAATGAAGACTCATCAGGTCATGGCTAGTCTTATTGTCCTTCGTTTGGGGTGGGGTTGTGTAGGAAAGTACCATCTTGCCTGGCATGTTACCCCCATATTTCACTGTATATATGTTGTTTTAGTTGTATGTGTCACTGGGACCCTGCCAGCCAGGGCCCCAGTGCTCATAAGTGTGCCCTGTATGTGTTCCCTGTGTGATGACTAACTGTCTCACTGAGGCTCTGCTAACCAGAACCTCAGTGGTTATGCTCTCTCATTACTTTCCAAATTGTCACTAACAGGCTAGTGACCAATTTCACCAATTTACATTGGCATACTGGAACACCCTTATAATTCCCTAGTATATGGTACTGAGGTACCCAGGGTATTGGGGTTCGAGGAGATCCCTATGGGCTGCAGCATTTCTTTTGCCACCCATAGGGAGCTCTGACAATTTTTACACAGGCCTGCCACTGCAGCCTGAGTGAAATAACGTCCACGTTATTTCACAGCCATTTACCACTGCACTTAAGTAACTTATAAGTCACCTATATGTCTAACCTTTACCTGGTAAAGGTTGGGTGCTAAGTTACTTAGTTTGTGGGCACCCTGGCACTAGCCAAGGTGCCCCCACATTGTTCAGGGCAAATACCCCGGACTTTGTGAGTGCGGGGACACCATTACACACGTGCACTATACATATGTCACTACATATGTATAGCGTCACAATGGTAACTCCGAACATGGCCATGTAACATGTCTAAGATCATGGAATTGTCATCCCAATGCCATTCTGGCATTGGGGAGACAATTCCATGATCCCCCGAGTCTCTAGCACAGACCCGGGTACTGCCAAACTACCTTTCCCGGGGTTTCACTGCAGCTGCTGCTGCTGACAACCCCTCAGACAGGTTTCTGCCCTCCTGGGGTCCAGCCAGGCTTGGCCCAGGAAGGCAGAAGAAAGGACTTCCTCAGAGAGAGGGTGTTACACCCTCTCCCTTTGGAAAAAGGTGTCAGGGCTGGGGAGGAGTAGCCTCCACCAGCCTCTGGAAATGCTTTGAAGGGCACAGATGGTTCCCATCTCTGCATAAGCCAGTCTACACCGGTTCAGGAATCCCCCAGCCCTGCTCTGGCGCGAAGCTGGACAAAGGAAAGGGGAGTGACCACTCCCCTGACCTGCACCTCCCCTGGGAGGTGCCCAGAGCTCCTCCAGTGTGCTCCCGACCTCTGCCATCTTGGAAACAGAGGTGCTGCTGGCACACTGGACTGCTCTGAGTGGCCAGTGCCAGCAGGTGACGTCAGAGACTCCTTCTGATAGGCTCTTACCTGTGTTGCTAGCCTATCCTCCTTCCTAGGTAGCCAAACCTCCTTTTCTGGCTATTTAGGGTCTCTGCTTTGGGGAATTCTTTAGATAACGAATGCAAGAGCTCATCAGAGTTCCTCTGCATCTCTCTCTTCACCTTCTGCCAAGGAATCAACCGCTGACTGCTCTGGACGCCTGCAAAACCACAACAAAGTAGCAAAGACGACTACTGCAACCTTGTATCGCTGATCCTGCGGCCTTCTCAACTGTTTTCCTGGTGGTGCATGCTGTGGGGGTAGTCTGCCTCCTCTCTGCACTAGAAGCTCCAAAGAAATCTCCTGTGGGTCGATGGAATCTTCCCCCTGCAACTGCAGGCACCAAAAGACTTCATCACCGGTCCTCTGGGTCCCCTCTCAGCACGACGAGCGTGGTCCCTGGAATGCAGCAACTCTGTCCAAGTGACTCCCACAGTCCAGTGACTCTTCAGTCCAAGTTTGGTGGAGGTAAGTCCTTGCCTCCCCACGCTAGAGTGCATTGCTGGGTACTGCGTGATTTGCAGCTGCTCCGGCTCCTGTGCAATCTTCCAGGATTTCCTTTGTGCACTGCCAAGCCTGGGTCCCCGACACTCTAACCTGCAGTGCACGGCCTCCTGAGTTGTCCTCCGGTGTCGTGGGACCTTCTTTTGTGACTTCAGGTGAGCTCCAGTTCACTCTTCTTTGTAGTGCCTGTTCTGGCACTTCTGTGGGTGCTGCTTGTTTCTGAGTGGGCTCTTTGTCTTGCTGGGCGCCTCCTCTGTCTCCTTACACAATTGGCGATATTCTGGTCCCTCCTGGGCCACAGCAGCATCCAAAAACCCTAACCGCAACCTTTGCAGCTAGCAAGGCTTGTTTGCGGTCTTTCTGCACGGAAACACCTCTGCAAGCTTCTTCACGACGTGAGACATCCATCCTCCAAAGGGGAAGTCCTAGTCCTCTTCGTTCTTGCAGAATCCACAGCTTCTACCATCCGGTGGCAGCTTCTTTGCACCCTCAGCTGGCATTTCTTGGGCATCTGCCCACTCACGACATGAGTGTGACTCTTGGGCTTGGTCCCCTTGTTCCACAGGTACTCTTGTCTGGAAATCCATCGTTGTTGCATTGCTGGTGTTGGTCTTCCTTGCAGAATTCCCCTATCACGACTTCTGTGCTATCTGGGGAACTTAGGTGCACTTTGCACCCACTTTTCAGGGTCTTGGGGTGGGCTATTTTTCTAACCCTCACTGGTTTCTTACAGTCCCAGCGACCCTCTACAAGCTCACATAGGTTTGGGGTCCATACGTTATTCGCATTCCACTTTTGGAGTGTATGGTTTGTGTTGCCCCTATACCTATGTGCTCTCATTGCAAACTATTGTGACTGTACATTGCTTGCATTGCTTTCTATTGCTATTACTGCATATTTTTGGTATTGTGTACATATATCTTGTGTATATTTGCTATCCTCATACTGAGGGTACTCACTGAGATACTTTTGGCATATTGTCATAAAAATAAAGTACCTTTATTTTTAGTATATCTGTGTATTGTGTTTTCTTATGATATTGTGCATATGACACCAGTGGTATAGTAGGAGCTTTACACGTCTCCTAGTTCAGTCTAAGCTGCTCTGCTAAGCTACCTTTTCTATCAGCCTAAGCTGCTAGACACCTCTTCTACACTAATAAGGGATAACTGGACCTGGTGCAGAGTGTAAGTACCCCTTGGTACCACTACAAACCAGGCCAGCCTCCTACACCCCTCCAACTTCCTCTACCCAGTCCCATTCCCCTCAACCCCAGCCTATCCCAAGCATACCTTCAGACCTGCATGCACCCAAATCAACACACAGAAGTGGCTCAGGCAAACACAAGCACCACACTTCATCCCACAGGCACTCACACAAGCATCATCCAGATGCAGACACACCAACATCCACTGCCTCCACTGGGTCCCCCTCCTCCTCCTCGTCCACCTCCCTCCCAGTTGCGTCTCCACTCACACCTGCATGCACTAGATCTTTATCGACTACCTCCATCACCAGCACACCTATCACAACACGCCCCTCACTGGCAGTCACCACCCTCACATCCATGCACACATCCCATTTGTGCTCTCCCACTGTGTCTGTGCCCCCTCCTCCCAAAGTACACAAATGCAAGCACTCAGACACCCAACAGCCATCCACCTCACAAAAGCATCCAGCCCATGCACCTGCACCCAAACACAGCAGACAGACACCTCCTACAATCACTCCCTCTTCCTCCACTCCCAAACCTTCACCCTCTTCCAGCCGCAGTGTCCCCAAAAGGCTTTTCCTCACCACCTTTGACCTATTCCCTGCCCTCCCCCGTCCTTTATTTCGGACCAGGGTGGACAGAACCCAACCCAGCACCTCAGCCACCCAGTCCACGGCCACTGTAGTTTCTGCAACTACTGCAGGTGTGAGAGGCTCCAAGGAGGCACCCGTCAGCAAAGCCAGTGTGCCAGCACCACCTGCCAAGGGCAAGAAGGGGTCGCCAGGAAGCAAGGGCAAGAAGGGGACACCACCACCAAGGGGAAGGAGGCACCACCAACCAGCAAGGGGAAGGAGGTACCACCAGCCAGCAAGGGGAAGGAGGCACCACAAGCCGGCAAGGGGAAGGTGGCACCACCAGCCACAAGGGGAAGGAGGCACCACCAGCCAGCAAGGGGAAGGAGGGAACACCAGCCAGCAAGGGCAGGAAGGGAACACCAGTTGGCAGAAGCAAGGAGGCATCACCATCTGCCAAGGGCAGGAAGGGGACAACAGCTGCCAAGGCCAATGTAAAAGGAACTGACTCCGCAGGCAGGATGGATCTGGTGCCTGGGGCTGGAGCAGAATCTGGGCACACAACACCAGCCATTGCACTTCAGCCATCTGAGGCTGCAGGGGAAGGGCTGGAGCCTCCCCCCACCACTGACAACACTGCCCCCTGCACCGCCAACAGCACCGTCACCTGCACCACCAGCAGCACCACTGCCAGCAGCAGCAGCCCCAGTGGGCAGCCGTCCGAGGCTGCAGGCAAAGGGCTAGAGCCCTCCCCCACCACTGACAGCACTGCCACCTGAACCGCCGCCAGCACCGCAACTTGCACTGCCAGCAGCACCACTGCCAGCAGCAGCAGCCCCAGTGGGCAGCCGTCTGAGGCTGCAGCAGAAGGGCTGGAGCCTCCCCCCACCACTGACAGCACCTCCTTCTGCACCACTGGCAGTGCTGCACCGCCAGCAGCACCACTGCCAGCAGCAGCAGCCCCAGTGGGCAGCCGTCCTAGTGAGCAGCCGTCCAAGGCTGCAGGGGAAGGGCTGGAGCCTCCCCCCACCACTGACAAACCTGCTGCCAGCCCTGCAACTGCCATCCACTGAGCAGCCGTTACCGCCGGCGAGCAGTGTGTAGTCGTGACTACATGGGCTGTAGTGCGTCCTGGCCCCCGCAACACTTGTAGGTGTGACTCCCAGGTGAGAGACTGTGACCTTGCACCATCATGGATCAGCATCACAGGACACAAGGCCCCCTCCAGAACCAGTGGAAGAAGGCATCCACTCACCCCCTCCTTGCCAGGATGAAGCACACTGGGCACAAAGCCCCTTCCAGAACCAGTGGAAGAAGGCATCCACTCACCCCCTCCTTGCCAGGATGAAGCACACTGGGTACAAAGCCCCCTCCAGAACCAGTGGAAGAATGCATCCACTCACCCCCTCCTTGACAGGATGAGGCACAGTGGGCACAAGGCCCCCTCCAGAGCCAGTGGAAGAAGGCATCCTCTCATCCCCTCCTTGCCAGGATGAAGCACACTGGGCACAAGGCCCCCTCTAGAACCAGTGGAGAAGCCATCCACTAGAGAGACTGTGGCTTTGCACTCCCTAGGAACAAGCAGTGGGCAAACCACCCACTTGAGAGACTGTGGCGTTGCACTCCCCAGGACCAAGCATGGGGCAAACCACCAACTTGAGAGACTGTGGCTTTGCACTCCCAGGACCAAGCAGTGGGCAAACCATCCACTTGAGAGACTGTGGCCTTGCACTCCCCAGGACATCACAGATAGAATGTAGCCCCCTCCAGGAGCAGTGGTGTTGTACCATCTTCTGGCTGAGGTGCCCCCCGTTCCCCGTCCCCCTGAGGTGCCTGTGTGTTTTCGACCTGATGCCCTGCAGTGTTCTCTCCGTATTGAGGCAGGAGTCAAGTGTGGCCTTTGCCTTTGTGTTATGGCCCTGTGGGCCAGGGACATTTTGGAGTGGGCATTGTCCCTCCATTTGTATATATTGTGCATACTGTTTAGTTCTTTAAGCACATATTTATCAAAAAATGTAATATTACACTCACTTTAATCAATTCCTTTTGTCCTTGCGTTATTCCTGGGGGTTACGGGGTGTATATGTGATGTTGTTGCATCTGTTTGTGTGTATGGTGTTGGGAATGAGGGTGAGGGTGTTGCGTTTTGCGTGTGTGTGTCACTCTCTTTTTCCTCCCCTTCCCTTGTGTGCTAGGTGCGGTACTCACTGTGGTCGTCTTCGCCGCCGTTTGCGTTCCTGGTGTAGGAGAAGGTAGACCAGCATTGGAAATATGTGCAGTTCGGGCTCCATGGCATTGTGGTTCTTCCTTGAGTGTCGAGAGATGAGTCGTTCTGTGTACTGTTTCTGCCATGCTTTTGATGGCATTGGTACCGCTCCGGAAAAGGTGGCGGAAAGGTGTTTCATAATACAGTGGGCGGTACATTGTCTTCCGCCTGGCTGTTGGCGGTTACCGCTGCGGTGTTTATTGCCACCGCCATGGCAGTCGGAGTGTTATAGTGGCTGTATGTGTTGGCGGTTTCCACCGTGGTCATAATTCCATTTTTCTTACCACCGGCCTGTTGGCGGTATTACCGCCGCTTTATCACTGACCGCCAGGGTTGTAATGAGGGCCATAACGTCCTTTTGTGTCTTCCATCTAATTTTAATTTTGGAACAGGCATTTGATTTCTAAACTCATCTTCTTTTCTTTTCCCCACATTCTTTACGACATCTTCCTTTTTAAATGCATTTACAGCAAACTGTGCGTTTCTCTCTTCTAACATTAAAATGAAAGCTTTCTCTACTGGGTTCATTAAGGAAGTTGGGTTATTTTCATGAGCTTTCACAGTGTTTACAGGAAGAAAAGGTCCAAAATAATACCAAGCTGTTTTCGTCTCCTCAGCTCATAGGTATAGATTCATGTTCTTCATTAGTGGAATGTTTGAAAGAACCATGTAAAAATTAGAGAAGTTGTATTCAAACTGTCTCTGTCTATATACTAAACTAAGCAATATACTGCATGATATATCACAGGAAAGAGGAATATGATGATAAGCTACTTGTTTATCAGTTGAAGAAGCATGTGTGTGCATAGATAGCAGCCCTTTGAGTCAATGTCTTTTGTATACTGTATTGTTGCATTAATCTAGAAAAAACATTTGTTGAATAAGCTTCCTTTGTGTAATCTACAAAGGAAGCTGTCAAATTATCTTCATTGATACCTGGGGTAGATGTTGTGCTACTGAATGTATTTACAGATTTCTCTGTCTCTGAAAAAAAATGTATTAATCATAATATAGCAACTGCCAATAAAACTGTTAGTGTAAACAAATGTCTATAATAATCTTACATCTCTTTCTGGTTAAAGAACACGTTTATCTAAAGTTATAACTTGTAAAGGAATATGTGTGTAACAGCAAAATCAATATTTTTGTCCGTCTGTAACTGTCTTGATTATTTTCTTCTTGTTAGTTACTTTCAGATTTATTTACAGCAGCCGTCGTATAGTCTTCCTTAGCCCTACTCTGTGTTCTTCTGAAATGGTATCTACTCTTCTTCTGCTGCCTCAGGCATAGGTACTCTTCTTATGTTCATATATTAACTTTATCAAAGTCTTTAAACAGTTTATTGAATACATTTGTTTACTACTGAATTTCTTCTGAGTAATTTCAAGGATGTTAAGGCAACTCTTTATTCTAGTCAAGCAAGTCTTAGATTGAGATGTTTAGCTCTTGGCTCACGTAATACGGCCATTCCAGTCCTGAATATGTTCAACAGGGTACTCTAGCTTTTTGGATTTTCTGACTACTTGTTGATCTCTTTCTTTGTCACTTATGCCACTTGATTCTGCTTCTTCATCAATTGTCTGTGATATGGATCCAACTGACACACTTGATTTCAGCTTCCTTCGATTATAAGTCCATTACCAATTAGCATTGTGTGCAATTTTCGTGGTTCTTGTGCCAGAACTTTTTCTTTCTCTAGGATCTTCTCGTTGTTCTTCTGGTATTTTGACTGTCACTACAGCCTGATTCACTGTTCTCCACTTTCTATGTGAAGAGCTCCAATGCCACTCTGTGAGATATCCATCAATTGGATTTCTTCACCTGCCTGCAGATCTTCAGCCCTTTCTTCTTGCTGGCTCTGATCACAAACTTTTTTTGTGTCTACTCAGTCTGTACAATTAGTGGTGGTAAATTCACCGGTGTTCTCGGTTAAGGCTCACAGACCACTATTTTTTCATAAGGATCTCTTATTCCCCGGGTATGAGAGGCATGTGCCCAGTTTAGTACTCCAGCACATTTGACTGCTATATTCATGATCAGGATAACTTTATCTTAAGAAGTGCTGTGGTCGGGGGAAATCCATGATTCATGGAAAATGGCCATCCTTGTCCCCATTTTCAAAAAGGGAGATAAATCATGCCTGGCCTGGTATGTAGGCCAATATCTCTAATAGACACAACAGCAAAAATCCTGTGAAGGGTTATCCTTGCCCAACTCGAGACATGGGCTGAAGAGAATAAGATTTTAACACCCATCCAGTATGGGTTCATGCCGGGTATAGGGACTATGGAGCAAGTAATGAATTTAAGTTTGAGTACCGGTAAATATGTAAAGGCTAAGGGAGGTGCTATTTACATGGCATTCATTGACCTGTCAAGCACCTTTGATCTGGTTAATAGGGATAAATTATGGAATATCATGCAGACAATGGGAGTGGATTCAAATGTGCTCATTGTATTGAGATTTGTACACCACGATCTCAAAGTATGTGTTCAATATGGCCCACAAGGAGAATTATCATCTCCAATAAAGTCCATGAGAGGCGTCAGACAGGGCTGTACTTTAGCACCTTTTTTGTTCTTATTTTATATTAATGGTATATTATATTAATGGTATCACAGATTATTTATCCCGGGTAGGCGTGGATCATCCAGTGCCAATACTTTTGTATGCGGATGACGCAGTTCTGATTGCACGCACCCCAATTGCACTGCAGAAGCTATTAGATCTTTTTTACTGAATTTATGGAAGGTCTGGACCAAAACCATTCAAAATCATACACTATGACTTGTGGGTTTGATACACAGAAAATCTATGCACTTTAGAATGGCGGTACCATTTTAAAAGGTTCAAAGGATTTTAGTTATTTAGGGATCATTTTAAGCTCTTCGCTAGGGTGGGAATCACACACTTTTGCAAAAGCACAAAAACTAGAAAGGAATATGGATGGCATCTTTTGATTCGCTAGTGTGATGCTATCTGTATTTTACCCCTGGCTCCATCTTGGCTACTAACTCCATTTTGTGCTTAGCTTAGCTTCACATACTGCCAGGTATTTTTCCGCAGACAGCTTATGTAATGTGTTTTCACTCTTTCTCACTGAAGGATGAGTACATAACATGGGAAGTGAAGAGCACAAATGATAAGATGTATCAAGCTAAGAATATTTACAGAAAGGCAGGGAACAGCTCGGTCTTGGAAAACACAGTGAGACTTGGCCAACCTCTAGTGTGTTCTTTTCAACACTGACCTGGTTCGGCCAACAGTTGAATAACAACCCGCTGTAGGGGAGGACGGGTTTCTAGAATTCTCCTCTCCAACATGTTTAAGGTTTATAAGAGTTGATCTTGATGACCGGGGATGGACTGAACTCTTTCCAGGGGGGACGCTTTCGCCTGAATCCCATTAGGTAGTTCTCTCTTTCGCGGTCAGTTGGGTTCACGACTTGCTGTTGGCAAAGAGATGATGGAATCGATAAGCCCCATGGTGAAGCATTTTTAATTCTTATTTCCTAGCTTTGCATTGTGTATGCACATATACGAGGTATATATATATATATGTATGTTAGTCATTGTTGATTGCTGTGATCAGTATTATTTCATTGCTGTGATCATTTTCAAAGTTGTGCACGTGTTTCCATATCTGAAATAAAAGCTCATGTTATTTTTCTGTGCATGAGACCTGAGAAGCGTTTTAATAAATTAATTACTCAGACTAAGAGTACTGGCCTTTGGCATTTCTTTCACTTCGTCTTCTCTTAGTTTGTAGCAGAGCAGAACACTCTGGCGGAGTCAGCAGTATAAAGACAGAAAGTTGATAAGTGTAAGTTTAAACATTTTAAAGTGAAATATGTTTGGCAAAAATTCAAAAGCAGCTGCACAAACTGTCTCTCAAGCCTCATGTGAAATTCCAGGGTGGATTAAAGAACCTTACAATGTTTTAGCAAAAGAAGGGTCTTATTTCTTGGGACTTTTGGAGTCTTGGGATGACTACCTGGGGGACGCAGAACCAGAAAGTGTGGTTTTGTGTTTAAAAAAAAGTAACCTTTGAATGTAGTGGTGATTTATCTATATTAGGGCGGCGAGGGTGGATACTGCTGTCTGCGTATAGAAAATTGCATGAGAAATGCAAGTAGATTAATCAGGAGAATCAACAATTAGAAAGGCAGCTTGTTGACACTCAAAATACTTTAACTATGCTGTCTTGTCACAATAGCTGTTCAATGATAAGGCCGATACCTACCAATCGGTTGCAGAGAAGGCAGCTGCATAAGTTGCGCAGAATAAATTTTGGAAACACAGAGGTAAAATAAATCTGAAAAGGTTAATTTAGCAATTGCTAAAGCAGGATTAGATTGTAATCCAGATTTCTGGGACGTTAGCATTTGGGACAGCTCTGATTTTTCATATTCTAGTGATGAAGAGGTTAAAAAGGGTGGGGCCACTGTGAGTCAAATCAGCAGAATGTAGTTCATGCTCAGCCAATATTCAGACGAAAAGTACATAGCAGCCCACAGAATCCGGCAGGAATTGAAATGCACTCTCTAGAAGATTACACCCAGCAAGAAGTTAATTATATCATTGATAGATTCAAGCAGCGGGCTGGGGAAACATTACTCACCTAGATGGTGCGATTATTTGACTCCGGAGCCTCTGGAGAAACATTAGATATAGGAGACACTCCTACGTTTTGTACCCTTAGCACTGACCCCATTATACAGGAACAGTTTAGAAGTTATCAGGGTCAACAACAAATCACCCTGCTGCAGTTAGCAGTTGAGGGGTGCAACCATAAGTATCCTACAGAATCAGATTGGCCACCTGTAGGAGAGCTGGACTGGCTTGTAGTGAGTACCAAGGGGTACTTGCACCTTGCACCAGGCCCAGTTATCCCTTATTAGTGTATAGGGTGTCTAGCAGCATAGGCTGATAGATAATGGTAGCTTAGCAGAGCAGCTTAGGCTGAACTAGGAGACGAGTGAAGCTCCTACAGTACCACTTAGTGTCATATGCACAATATCATAAGAAAACACAATACACAGTTATACTAAAAATAAAGGTACTTTATTTTTATGACAATATGCCAAAGTATCTCAGAGTGTACCCTCAGTGAGAGGATAGGAAATATACACAAGATATATATACACAATACCAAAAATAGGCAGTATAGTCTTAGAAAACAGTGCAAACAATGTATAGTTACAATAGGATGCAATGGGGACACATAGGGATAGGGGCAACACAAACCATATACTCCAAAAGTGGAATGCGAACCACGAATGGACCCCAAACCTATGTGACCTTGTAGAGGGTCGCTGGGACTATTAGAAAATAGTGAGGGTTAAAAAAATAGCCCACCCCAAGACCCTGAAAAGTGAGTGCAAAGTGCACTAAAGTTCCCCAGAGGACAAAGAAGTCGTGATAGGGGAATAATGCAGGAAAGACACAAACCAACAATGCAGCAACAATGGATTTCCAATCTAGGGTACCTGTGGAACAAGGGGACCAAGTCCAAAAGTCACAAGCAAGTCGGAGATGGGCAGATGCCCAGGAAATGCCAGCTGTGGGTGCAAAGAAGTTTCTACTGGACAGAAGAAGCTGAGGTTTCTGCAGGAACGAAAAGGGCTAGAGACTTTCCCTTTGGTGGACAGATCCCTCTCGCCGTGGAGAGTCGTGCAGAAGTGTTTTCCCGCCGAAAGACTGCCAACAAGCCTTGCTAGCTGCAAATCATGCGGTAAACGTTTTTGGATGCTGCTGTGGCCAAGGAAGGACCAATATGTCGCATATTGCGTCAGGAGAGAGAGGGGACGTCGAGCAAGACGAGGAGCCCTCTCAGCAGCAGGTAGCATCCACAGAAGTGCCAGAAACAGGCACTACGAGGATGCATGAAACGGTGCTCATCCGAAGTTACAAAAAGGAGTCCCACGTCGCCGGAGACCAACTTAGAAAGTCGTGCAATGCAGGTTAGAGTGCCGTGGACCCAGGCTGGACTGTGCACAAAGGATTTCCACCGGAAGTGCACGGAGGCCGGAGTAGCTGCAAAAGTCGCGGTTTCCAACAATGCAGTCTGGTGTGGGGAAGCAAGGACTTACCTCCACCAAACTTGGATTGAAGAGTCACTGGACTGTGGGAGTCACTTGGACAGAGTTGCTGGATTCAAGGGACCTCGCTCGTCGTGCTGAGAGGAGACCCAAGGTATCGGTGATGCAGTTCTTTGGTGCCTGCGGTTGCAGGGGGACGATTCCGTCGACCCACGGGAGATTTCTTCAGAGCTTCTAGTGCAGAGAGGAGGCAGACTACCCCCACAGCATGCACCACCAGGAAAACAGTCGAGAAGGCGGCAGGATCAGCGTTACAGAGTTGCAGTAGTCGTCTTTGCTACTATGTTGCAGTTTTGCAGGCTTCCAGCGCGGTCAGCAGTCGATTCCTTGGCAGAAGGTGAAGAGAGAGATGCAGAGGAACTCGGATGAGCTCTTGCATTCGTTATCTAAGGAATCCCAAGAGACAGAGACCCTAAATAGCCAGAAAAGAGGGTTTGGCTACCTAGGAGAGAGGATAGGCTAGCAACACCTGAAGGAGCCTATCACAAGGAGTCTCTGACGTCACCTGGTGGCACTGGCCACTCAGAGCAGTCCAGTGTGCCAGCAGCACCTCTGTTTCCAAGATGGCAGAGGTCTGGAGCACACTGGAGGAGCTCTGGGCACCTCCCAGGGGAGGTACATGTCAGGGGAGTGGTCACTCCCCTTTCCTTTGTCCAGTTTCGCGCCAGAGCAGGGCTAAGGGGTCCCTGAACCGGTGTAGACTGGCTTATGCAGAAATGGGCACCAAATGTGCCCATGAAAGCATTTCCAGAGGCTGGGGGAGGCTACTCCTCCCCTGCCTTCACACCATTTTCCAAAGGGAGAGGGTGTAACACCCTCTCTCAAAGGAAGTCCTTTGTTCTGCCATCCTGGGCCAGGCCTGGCTGGACCCCAGGAGGGCAGATGCCTGTCTGAGGGGTTGGCAGCAGGAGCAGCTGCAGTGAAACCCCGGGAAAGGCAGTTTTGGCAGTACCAGGGTCTGTGCTACAGACCACTGGGATCATGGGATTGTGCCAACTATGCCAGGATGGTATAGAGGGGGCAATTCCATGATCATAGACATATTACATGGCCATATTCGGAGTTACCATTGTGAAGCTACATATAGGTAGTGACCTATATGTAGTGCACGCGTGTAATGGTGTCCCCGCACTCACAAAGTCCGGGGAATTGGCCCTGAACAATGTGGGGGCACCTTGGCTAGTGCCAGGGTGCCCTCACACTAAGTAACTTAGCACCCAACCTTTACCAGGTAAAGGTTAGACATATAGGTGACTTATAAGTTACTTAAGTGAAGTGTAAAATGTCTGTGAAATAACGTGGACGTTATTTCACTCAGGCTGCAGTGGCAGACCTGTGTAAGAATTGTCAGAGCTCCCTATGGGTGGCAAAAGAAATGCTGCAGCCCATAGGGATCTCCTGGAATCCCAATACCCTGGGTACCTCAGTACCATATACTAGGGAATTATAAGGGTGTTCCAGTAAGCCAATATAAATTGGTAAAATTGGTCACTAGCCTGTTAGTGACAATTTGAAAGAAATGAGAGAGCATAACCACTGAGGTTTTGATTAGCAGAGCCTCAGTGAGACAGTTAGTCACTACACAGGTAACACATTCAGGCACACTTATGAGCACTGGGGCCCTGGGTGACAGGGTCCCAGTGACACATACAACTAAAACAACATATATACAGTGAAAAATGGGGGTAACATGCCAGGCAAGATGGTACTTTCCTACACAACCCCCCCCCCCAAACGAAGGACAATATGACTAGCCATGACCTGATGAGTCTTCATTGTCTAAGTGGAAATATCTGGAGAGTCCATCTGCATTGGAGTGGCTACTCCCAGGTCTATGTTCCACTGTATAGTCCATTCCCTGTAGGGATATGGACCACCTCAATAATTTAGGATTTTCACCTTTCATTTGTTTTAGCCAAAGTAGAGGTTTGTGGTCTGTCTGAACAATGAAGTGAGTGCCAAACAGATATGGCCTCAACTTCTTCAGAGCCCAGACCACAGCAAAGGCCTCCCTCTCTATGGCAGACCAACGCTTTTCTCTAGGGGTCAACCTCCTACTAATAAAAGCAACTGGTTGATCCTGGTCCTCAGAATTAAGTTGTGATAGGACTGCCCCTACTCCTAATTCAGATGCATCAGTTTGGACATAGAATTTTTTAGAGTAACAAGGGCTTTTCAGGACAGGTGCAGAGCACATGGCCTGCTTCAGCTCCTCAAAAGCTTTCTGACAGTTTGCTGTCCATAATACCTTTGTAGGCATTTTCTTGGATGTGAGGTCATTAAGAGGGGCTGCAATGGAGCCATAGTTCTTAATGAACCTCCTGTAATACCCAGTGAGGCCTAGGAAGGCTCTCACCTGAGTCTGTGTGGTAGGGGGAACCCAATCAATAATTGTTTGGATTTTCCCCTGAAGTGGTGCAATCTGTTCCCCACCAACAAGGTGTCCCAGATAAACCACCTTACCCTGCCCTATCTGGCACTTTGAAGCCTTGATAGTGAGGCCTGCCTTTTGCAGGGCCTCTAAAACTTTCCATAGGTGGACCAGGTGATCATCCCAGCTGGAGCTAAAGACAGCTATATCGTCCAAATATGCTGCACTGAAAGCTTCCAGCCCTTGCAGGACTGTGTTCACCAACCTCTGAAAAGTGGCAGGTGCATTTTTCAATCCAAAAGGCATTACAGTGAACTGGCAATGTCCTCCAATGGTTGAAAATGCAGTTTTAGGTATAGCATCTTCTGATAATTTGATCTGCCAATACCCTGCAGTCAAATCAAAAGTGCTTAGATACTTGGCAGATGCCAGTGTATCTATGAGCTCATCTGCCTTGGGTATAGGGTGAGCATCAGTTTTGGTTACCAGGTTGAGACCTCTGTAGTCTACACAAAACCGCATTTCCTTCTTTCCATCTTTGGAATGGGGTTTTGGTACAAGTACCACAGGAGAAGCCCATGGACTTTCAGAGTGCTCAACCACTCCTAGTTCTAACATTTTCTGTACCTCTTGCTTTATGCAGTCCCTGACATGGTCAGGCTGCCTATAGATCTTACTTTTGACAGGCAAGCTGTCTCCAGTATCTATAGTGTGCTCACACCAAGAAGTGGTACCTGGCACAGTAGAGAAGAGTTCAGAGAATTGATCTAGGAGATTTATGCAATGGTCTTTCTGCTCAGCAGTAAGACAATCTGCCAAAACTACACCTTCCACAAGAGCATCTTGTTCTGTGGAAGAGAAGAGATCAGGTAGAGGATCACTGTCTTCTTCCTGTCCCTCATCAGTTGCCATGAGCAGGGTGAGATCAGCCCTGTCATAGTAGGGTTTCAGGCGATTGACATGGAGCACCCTAAGGGGACTCCTGGCAGTGCCTAAGTCAACTAAGTAGGTGACTTCACCCTTCTTTTCAACAATTATGTGGGGTCCACTCCATTTATCTTGGAGTGCTCTTGGGGCCACAGGCTCCAAGACCCACACTTTCTGCCCTGGTTTGTACTGAACCAACACAGCCTTCTGATCATGCCATTGCTTCTGGAGCTCTTGGCTGGCCTGAAGGTTTTTACTGGCCTTTTTCATATACTCAGCCATCCTTGATCTGAGGCCAAGTACATAATCCACTATATCTTGCTTTGGAGCTTTTAACGGTTGTTCCCAACCCTCCTTGACAAGTGTTAGTGGACCCCTAACAGGGTGACCAAAGAGGAGTTCAAAGGGGCTGAAGCCCACTCCTTTCTGGGGTACCTCCCTGTAGGCAAAAAGGAGGCATGGTAACAGGATATCCCATCTCCTGCGGAGTTTTTCAGGGAGACCCATAATCATGCCTTTGAGAGTTTTATTAAATCTCTCCACCAGTCCATTTGTTTGTGGATGATAGGGTGTAGTGAACTTGTAAGTCACACCACACTCCTTCCACATGGCCTTTAAGTATGCAGACATGAAATTGCTTCCCCTGTCTGATACTACTTCCTTTGGGAAGCCCACCCTGGAAAATATTCCCAGGAGGGCCTTTGCCACTGCAGGTGCTGTAGTGGTCTTTAAAGGAATTGCTTCAGGATATCTTGTGGCATGGTCCACTACCACCAAGATAAACCTATTGCCTGAAGCAGTAGGAGGCTCAAGGGGGCCAACTATGTCAACCCCTACCCTTTCAAAGGGAACCCCAACCACAGGCAGTGGAATAAGGGGTGCCTTTGGAGTGCCACCTGTCTTGCCACTGGCTTGACAGGTTTCACAGGACTTACAAAATTATTTTGTGTCCTCAGACATTCTAGGCCAATGAAACAAGGGAACAAGCCTGTCCCAAGTTTTCATTTGTCCCAGATGTCCAGCTAGGGGAATGTCGTGGGCTAGAGTTAGGAGGAACTTTCTGTACTCCTGAGGAATCACTAACCTCCTGGCAGTTCCAGGTTTAGGATCCCTTGCTTCAGTGTACAAGAGGTTGTCCTCCCAGTAAACTCTGTGAGAGTCACTGACATCCCCATTAGCCTGTTTGACAGCTTGCTGTCTTAGACCCTCTAGTGTGAGACAGGTTTGCTGTGCCACACTCAGCTCCTCCCTGGCAGGCCCCCCTTCACCCAAAAGCTCAGCAGTGTCTGCTTCCAGCTCCTCTGGTGTAGGTTCTGCACAGGGTGGAAATTCTTCTTCCTTAGAAGTAGAATCCACTGTAGAGGGAGGGATAGTAGGAAGTGCTTTACTTCTACTAGCCCTAGCTTTAGGGAGCACTTGGTCCATTGTTCCAGTACCCAAGCTTCCCTGTCCTTTTTGCTTTTTGGCCTGAGCCCTGGTTAAAGCAAAAATATGCCCTGGGATGCCCAGCATTGCTGCATGGGCCTCTAACTCCACATCTGACCAAGCTGATGTCTCCAAATCATTCCCTAATAGACAGTCTACAGGTAAATCTGAAGCTACCACAACTTTCTTTGGACCAGTAACCCCCCCCAGTTGAGATTTACAACAGCCATGGGGTGGCTAAGTGTGTTGTTGTGAGCATCGGTTACTTTGTACTGGTGACCAAGTAGGTGTTGTTCAGGGTGGACCAGTTTCTCTATGACCATAGTCACACTGGCTCCAGTGTCCCTGTAGGCCTGAACCTCAACACCATTTATTAGGGGTAGCTGCTTGTACTTATCCATATTAAGGGGACAAGCAACTAAGGTGGCTAAATCAATAGCCCCCTCAGAGACTAATATAGCCTCTGTGGTCTCCCTAACAAGACCAACCCCAACTAAGTTACCAATAGTGAGCCCAGCTACTCCCTTGGATTGGCTATTAGTAGGTTTGCTCCCACCACCACTGCTATTAGTAGGGACACTAGGTGTAGCAGTAGGGGTTGTAGTGGTAGGAGGCTTGGTGCTTTTATTTGGACAACTGGGATCTGTTGTCCAATGGCCTTTTATTTTACATAAATAGCACCATGGTTTCTTTTCCTTATTTTGATTAGAAGAGGATTTGGGCCCACCACCCCCACCAGAGTGTTTTTGTGGGCCTGATGAAGACTCATTTTTAGATTTGTCCCCACCCTTGTCAGAAGACTTACCATCCTTCTTCTTGTTGCCATCTTTGTCACCCCCTGTATGAACTTTTCTGTTCACCCTTGTTCTGACCCATTTGTCTGCCTTCTTTCCCAATTCTTGGGGAGAGGTCAGATCAGAGTCCACCAAGTATTGGTGCAACAAATCAGACACACAATTATTAAGAATATGCTCTCTCAGGATCAAGTTATACAGGCTGTCATAATCAGTAACTTTACTGCCATGTAACCACCCCTCCAAGGCCTTCACTGAATGGTCAATGAAATCAACCCAGTCTTGTGAAGACTCCTTTTTGGTCTCTCTGAACTTTATCCTGTATTGTTCAGTGGTTAAGCCATAACCATCCAGGAGTGCATTCTTAAGAACTTTGTAATCATTAGCTTCATTTTCTTTCACAGTAAGGAGCCTATCCCTACCTTTTCCACTAAATGATAGCCATAGGATAGCAGCCCACTGCTTTTGAGGGACATCCTGTACAGCACAGGCCCTCTCAAGTGCAGCAAACCACTTGTTAATGTCATCCCCCTCCTTATAAGGGGGAACTATCTTGTGCAGATTCCTGGAATCATGCTCTTTTGCAGGATGACTATGGGGAATACTGCTGCTGCCACCATGGGTTTCTAAACCCAGTTTCTGTCTCTCCTTCTCTACTTCTAAGGTCTGTCTATCCAAATCCAGCTGTTGCTTCTTAAGCTTCAGTCTGGTTTGTTCCACTCTCAATCTATTGAGCTCCCTTTCTAACAATCTGTCATCAGGGTGGGTGGGAGGGACATGTCTTGAAACAGAAGTATGATGAGAATGGACAGAAGGAGACCTGTCCCTTACAGAGGGCACCCTAACAGCTTGGCTGACAGTGTAATGTGAGAGCACATCATCTGTATGATGTGACTCCACCTCAGTACCAACTATGCTAGAATGTCTAATAATGGGCAGGCTAAGAAGTTTCTTTCCTGAATCTTTTCCTGGGGGAGTCCCTGGATCAGATTGGGAACCATTAGCTGCTTTTTCTACAGATGGGGCACTTTTAGCCTTATCTTGTTCTCTAAGCATGTTAAGCAATAATTCCAAGGAAGGATTCTTCCCTACACTCAAACCTCTTTCTACACAGAGACTCCTTGCTCCTTTCCAGCTAAGGTGGTCATATGCAAGTTTGGACAGATCAACATTTTGGCCTGTGCCAGACATTTTTAGAAAGAGTTAAAGTGATAGAAAAAGGAAAAACAAGTTTGTCAGAGCTTTTAGAAAGACAGAGAAAAAAAACTTTTAAAACTTTTTAGAACTTTTTAGAAAGTTAGAAGTACTTTTCAGCACTTTAGAAAAGAGTGAAAAGAGGAAATGCAAAACTTTTTGGTTATGTGTATATACACTGAACTTGTTTTGTATATTTTTCTCTTATGAAAAGTACAATGACAAGAGTGGTAAGTAGTCTCAAAGCACTTATCCCACCGCTGCACAACCAATGTAGGAGGTTGGACTGGCTTGTAGTGAGTACCAAGGGGTACTTGCACCTTGCACCAGGCCCAGTTATCCCTTATTAGTGTATAGGGTGTCTAGCAGCATTGGCTGATAGATAATGGTAGCTTAGCAGAGCAGCTTAGGCTGAACTAGGAGACGAGTGAAGCTCCTACAGTACCACTTAGTGTCATATGCACAATATCATAAGAAAACACAATACACAGTTATACTAAAAATAAAGGTACTTTATTTTTATGACAATATGCCAAAGTATCTCAGAGTGTACCCTCAGTGAGAGGATAGGAAATATACACAAGATATATATACACAATACCAAAAATAGGCAGTATAGTCTTAGAAAACAGTGCAAACAATGTATAGTTACAAGAGGATGCAATGGGGACACATAGGGATAGGGGCAACACAAACCATATACTCCAAAAGTGGAATGCGAACCACGAATGGACCCCAAACCTATGTGACCTTGTAGAGGGTCGCTGGGACTATTAGAAAATAGTGAGGGTTAAAAAAATAGCCCACCCCAAGACCCTGAAAAGTGAGTGCAAAGTGCACTAAAGTTCCCCAGAGGACAAAGAAGTCGTGATAGGGGAATAATGCAGGAAAGACACAAACCAACAATGCAACAACGATGGATTTCCAATCTAGGGTACCTGTGGAACAAGGGGACCAAGTCCAAAAGTCACAAGCAAGTCGGAGATGGGCAGATGCCCAGGAAATGCCAGCTGTGGGTGCAAAGAAGCTTCTACTGGGCAGAAGAAGCTGAGGTTTCTGCAGGAACGAAAAGGGCTAGAGACTTCCCCTTTGGTGGACGGATCTCTCTTGCCGTGGAGAGTTGTGCAGAAGTGTTTTCCCGCCAAAAGACCGCCAACAAGCCTTGCTAGCTGCAAATCGTGCGGTAAGCATTTTTGGATGCTGCTGTGGCCCAGGAAGGACCAAGATGTCGCAAATTGCGTCAGGAGAGAGAGGGGACGTCGAGTAAGACAAGGAGCCCTCTCAGCAGCAGGTAGCACCCGCAAAAATGCCAGAAACAGGCACTACGAGGATGCATGAAACAGTGCTCACCCGAAGTTACACAAAGGAGTCCCACATCGCCAGAGACCAACTTAGAAAGTCGTGCAATGCAGGTTAGAGTGCCGTGGACCCAGGCTGGACTGTGCACAAAGGATTTCCGCCGGAAGTGCACGGAGGCCGGAGTAGCTCCAAAAGTCGTGGTTTCCAACAATGCAGTCTGGCGTGGGGAGGCAAGGACTTACCTCCACCAAACTTGGACTGAAGACTCACTGGACTGTGGGAGTCACTTGGACAGAGTTGCTGGATTCAAGGGACCTCGCTCGTCATGCTGAGAGGAGACCCAAGGTACCAGTGATGCAGTTCTTTGGTGCCTGCGGTTGCAGGGGGACGATTCCGTCGACCCACGGGAGATTTCTTCGGAGCTTCTAGTGCAGAGAGGAGGCAGACTACCCCCACAGCATGCACCACCAGGAAAACAGTCGAGAAGGCGGCAGGATCAGCGTTACAGAGTTGCAGTTGTCGTCTTTGCTACTATGTTGCAGTTTTGCAGGCTTCCAGCGCGGTCAGCAGTCGATTCCTTGGCAGAAGGTGAAGAGAGAGATGCAGAGGAACTCGGATGAGCTCTTACATTCGTTATCTAAGGAATCCCAAGAGACAGAGACCCTAAATAGCCAGAAAAGAGGGTTTGGCTACCTAGGAGAGAGGATAGGCTAGCAACACCTGAAGGAGCCTATCACAAGGAGTCTCTGACGTCACCTGGTGGCACTGGCCACTCAAAGCAGTCCAGTGTGCCAGCAGCACCTCTGTTTCCAAGATGGCAGAGGTCTGGAGCACACTGGAGGAGCTCTGGGCACCTCCCAGGGGAGGTACAGGTCAGGGGAGTGGTCACTCCCCTTTCCTTTGTCCAGTTTCGCGCCAGAGCAGGGCTAAGGGGTCCCTGAACCGGTGTAGACTGGCTTATGCAGAAATGGGCACCAAATGTGCCCATGAAAGCATATCCAGAGGCTGGGGGAGGCTACTCCTCCCCTGCCTTCACACCATTTTCCAAAGGGAGAGGGTGTAACACCCTCTCTCAGAGGAAGTCCTTTGTTCTGCCATCCTGGGCCAGGCCTGGCTGGACCCCAGGAGGGCAGATGCCTGTCTGAGGGGTTGGCAGCAGCAGCAGCAGCAGCTGCAGTGAAACCCCGGGAAAGGCAGTTTTGGCAGTACCAGGGTCTGTGCTACAGACCACTGGGATCATGGGATTGTGCCAACTATGCCAGGATGGTGTAGAGGGGGCAATTCCATGATCATAGACATATTATATGGCCATATTCGGAGTTACCATTGTGAAGCTACATATAGGTAGTGACCTATATGTAGTGCACGCGTGTACTGATGTCCCCGCACTCACAAAGTCCGGGGAATTGGCCCTGAACAATGTGGGGGCACCTTGGCTAGTGCCAGGGTGCCCTCACACTAAGTTACTTAGCACCCAACCTTTACCAGGTAAAGGTTAGACATATAGGTGACTTATAAGTTACTTAAGTGCAGTGTAAAATGGCTGTGAAATAACGTGGACGTTATTTCACTCAGGCTGCAGTGGCAGGCCTGTGTAAGAATTGTCAGAGCTCCCTATGGGTGGCAAAATAAATGCTGCAGCCCATAGGGATCTCCTGGAACCCCAATACCCTGGGTACCTCAGTACCATATACTAGGGAATTATAAGGGTGTTCCAGTAAGCCAATGTAAATTGGTAAAATTGGTCACTAGCCTGTTAGTGACAATTTGAAAGAAATGAGAGAGCATAACCACTGAGGTTCTGATTAGCAGAGCCTCAGTGAGACAGTTAGTCACTACACAGGTAACACATTCAGGCACACTTATGAGCACTGGGGCCCTGGGTGACAGGGTCCCAGTGACACATACAACTAAAACAACATATATACAGTGAAAAATGGGGGTAACATGCCAGGCAAGATGGTACTTTCCTACACCACCAAATGACAAACCCCGGTACACTCTAAGAGATGCAATGCAAAGAATTAAAGAGAAGGGAATGAAAACTGCTATTTTCCTGAATAATGCTCACCGTCTGTTAGACGGACCACTCTGTGTTGATACAAAACAAAATAATAAGACTCACTCGTCCAGCCTATAAGCAAGTAATAATGACTCTGCTAATTAATCAGACAGGGTAGCCATTGAAAGATGTGCTAGAGGTGGTTTGCAAATTAAGTGAATAAGGGGACTGGAGTAAGCCCAAGAGGACTTCAAGATCTAAGAGTCGCACAGATAATAATCGAGTATCTAGGAGGGATATTTTCATGGCATTCCTGAAGGATGGAGTCAGCAAGGAGCAGATAATGGCATAGATACTAAAAGATTGTGAAAGATGTACCATAAAAGAGGGCTGGATTGGAAGGAAGGTAGCAGAAAGGTAAACAAGCAAGATAATAAACGTGCAACTCAGAGCAAACCACAGGCGCAGGAGGATGGAAAGGAGAGAGAGAAAAGTATTTCCTTACGAGAGAAAAAGGAGGAAGATTTGGAAAGCGAGTGGTTAACTGCAGGGAATACAGCAGAAGAGCAATCTGCCCGCAGATATGAAAGTACATATCCAGACCTGACTTGGGCAAAAGTTGACAGGTTTAAATCAGAGTAGGAAACTGGTAAAAATGTGCAAAAAGTTTGAGTATTAGTTGATACTGGAGCAGAGGCCCCTTCAATTTATGGGAATCCCCAAAAGTTCACTGGTCAGCACTAAACCATCGCAAGGTTGGGGGGAAAGCAGACTCTGCTGTGCAAACTACTGTGCAAATGAAAATAGGGAGAACACCCAAAAGAGAATATACTGTTTTGATTATGCCCTTTCTAGAATATATGCTTGGAATTGACATTTTAAAAGGAATTACTTTGTTTTTGGATGATGGTTGTTATCAGTTTGGATCAAAGAGATACATTTCAGTGGCAGCTATGAGGGTGGCCATTTGAAGATACCTCCAGTGAAGGTACCCCCATCAACCAAAGTAATCCGCTTGAAGCAGTATCGCATCCCAGGAGGGTAGGAGGAAATAAGCAAAACCATCCAAGAAATGATGGAGACTGGTGTAATAGCTCCAACCACCACTGAATGGAACAATTCCCTGTGGCCTGTTCGGCGACCTGACGGGCGCTATAGAATGATTGTTGATTACCGCAAGCTGAATAAACATACACCTCCTTTGACAGCCGCAGTCCCAGACACAGCACTTTGATTGGAAGAATACAGAAGCATGCAGAGACCTGGTATGCAACCACTGATATTGCCAATGTTTTATTTTCTATACCATTGGCCCTAAATTCAGCTTCTCATGGAACAGCAGACAATTCTGGATGCTACGGCTCCCCCAAGGGTATTTACATAGCCCCACCATCTGCCACCAGCTGGTGGCAGAACACCTGGATGAAGTATCTATCATTCCATGAGTGCAATTGACCCATTACATTGATTCAGGGAGAAACACAAGAACAGGTGCAGTCTCAGTTGGAGCAGGTTGCGGAACTCTTGCAGAGTAAAGGGTGGATGATTAATCCAGACAAAACACAGGGACCCTCTCAAAATGTGAAGTTTCTAGGGATTCAGTGGAATCAGGGAAATAGAGAGGTGTTACCGCAGTCAAAGCAAAAGATTTTGGAGTTTGCAACTCCCCGCACTAAGCAAAAGACACAGCGATTCATTGGATTGTTTGGTTTTTGGAGACAGCATGTTCCTTAATTGAGTCAAATTCTAGCCCCTTTGTACAAAGTGACAAGAAAGAAACAGGAGTTTGAATGGGGTGAACAGCAGCAGTGTGCATTTGATTTAACAAAGGAGGCAATCCAATAGGCTTTAGACTTGTGGCCAGTAGAGAAAGGAGACATTGAGTTGCATGTAACCATTCAGGAGCAATATGCGAATTGGAGTATTTGGCAAAAACAGGGACGCACGAGGGTGCCCTTGGGGTTCCAGATTAAAAAGTTACCTGAGGCTGGGGAGTGCTACACTCCATTTGAGAAACAGTTGCTGTCATGTTACTGGACTCTAGTGGACACTGAGCAAATGACCCTAGGAAATAATATGGTTTTGAGACCTGAAATTCCAATAATGCAGTGGGTGATGAGTTCACCTAAAACTCACCGTATAGGACATGCACAAGAAGCTATCATACATATCATATGTTGGAAATGGAACATTCAGAACAGGGCTCGAGTGGGACCAGCAGGCACAGCTGCTCTACATGAACAGTTGTCACAAGCCCCAGTGCAGGATGAGGAGAGGGTGCAGGAGGTACCACAGATAAAAGAGTCACCAGTGAGATAGGGTAAGCCATTTGAATCCTTGTCCCCTGGGGATAGGAAGCATGTATGGCTCACCGATGGTTCAGCCAAATATGTGGCAGCTAAAAGACATTGGAAAGCAGTGTCATATAATCCAGTCAACAAAAAGTTGTTAACTACTACAGAAGAGGGGAAATATGCAGAGTTGTATGCGATGTACCAGGTGTTGAAGCAGGAGCTACCTGGGGCTTGTCACATTTATACTGACTCCTGGTCCACCGCCAATGGGTTAGTCACTTGGCTTCCCACATGGCATGCACATAAATGTAAAATACATTCAAAGGAGGTGTGGGGCAAAGAACTGTGGCAGGAAATTTGGGAAATACTGGAGCACAGTACCGCCTCTGTGTATTATGTAGATGCTCATTGTCCCAGCGATTCACTAGAACACTGGTTCAGTTGCCCTGCAGATGACAAGCCAAAATGTCAGAGGTGGCAACACCGAATTTGGATTTGGTGGGGATGGCTAAATAGGCGCACCAAAAATGTGAACACCTGGGAGAGAAAGCTACTTACAGGTGGGCAGATATTAGAGGGGTCCCCTAGACTTGACAAAAACTGTGATCATGCAATATCCTATTTGTCAACACACACAATGGAGATCTGTCCCACAAACTGTCAAAGGTCAGTTGGGGAGAGAGAAGTTATGGGGGCAGATATGGCAAATTAATTACATCAGGCCACTACCAACTAGTTGCGGGTGTCAATACGCTTGCACAGTTGTGGACACATATTCTGGTTACCTGATTGCTATCCCTTGTAAACGTGCCCCTCAACATAATACAATCAAAACTCTGGACCTGTTAATGTTATATTATGGAGTCCCGCTCCAGGTCCAGAGAGACAATGGGTCACATTTTGAAGGGAAATTGGTACAAGATTACTGTGTACAACACAACATTGAGTGGATATATCTCTCTCCTTATTGTCCACAAGATGCAGGACTGATTGAGAGAATGAACAGCTTGCGAAAACTATTAGATGGAACCTTGAAAAACTGTGGAGAGCACGTAAATGAAGCTCTCCAAATTTTGAATATCTGACAATTGAAAAATGTAGAGACTACGCTTATACGGATGTTGACACCAGCATTACAGGTACAACCACATGTAGTGACCAACATCATCATGTACTGGGACATCTGGAGCCTTAGCTCATTACAGAGCCACAACTGAATCTGCAGGTCTTGATTTACTTGCTTTAAAAGCATACACATTGAACCGAGAGACATGGCACTCTGTGAAACAGGTGCTGGAATACAGATTCCCCTGAAGCATTTCGGATTGATTGCTCCCAGATCTGGGTTCGCACTCAAAGGTATTCAGGTCTTTGGGGGAGTGATCGATGCAGACTACCGAGGAGAAATCAAAACTATTCTCTTGAGCAGTGGAGACACTGACTTGATAATCCAATCTGGAGGCAGTATTGCACAAATTGTCATTATCCCAGTGTATGGAGGATAGGGACTGCCCCAGCCCTTCTTACAGCACGTGGGGAAGGAGGTTTGGTTCAACTGACAAAACTTCTGGTGCTAAATTGTGGGTAGAATCCTCAAATCCTCCTCCTGAACTAGCAGAATTCATTGCCAAAGGGAAGGATAATATCCTCCTGGTTATGAAACCCGGGAACGAAAAGTGGGAGCATGTCCCAGCTGATAAATGTTGTTTGCGAGACTAATCATACTTGTCTCTTTTACAGATCATACTACACGGTGTCTATGCCTTGACTGTGCTGTGTGGTCTCCTTTCGTGCATGTGTGTGTAGAGTCAGAAGGGACCGAAGATCCCCGATGCTGAAATGATTGATCGACCACGTCGAGCTACACCTTTACTGCACTTGACCGACAACATGTGGGTACACCTGGCAAAAGTGGTATTCAACAGATCAGACTTCTGCATGGGAACCATGCAGAGTACTGTGGATGTTCTATCAACCTGTTTGATTGCAATACCCACACCTGCAAGTGTCCTCTTGAATATTTTAAATGCCATCAACCAGGATGGAGATGTTTAACGAAATGACGTGATATCCCATTTTAGCCCTTATGAGTACTGTAGGTTTTGCCAAGAAATGACAGATGAAAAATTGGATAATTTGACCCAAATAATTACGTACAATATCACTACCGGCGATGTCTGTCATCAGATGTCTTGTAATTCGCATAACGTTGGAAAATGCGTTCAACTGCACCTAGAGGCAACAAGAGGGTCTTCTCAAAAGATTCCGTGGGAACATCGAACTTTGTGTTTTTTACCGAATGGATCAACGTTGCAAAAATGTAACCAACCACATGGCTTATCATCAACTGGTCACTTCTGCCAGTCACATCAAACATGTTAAACTACTAGTAGATTGGGTCTTCTCATGTGGAAATATCACCTTCACCTACATTCGCGCTAACATAACAGGTGGACCGTGTACCTTTACATGATTAAAACTCATGATGTTTCCATTTAAATCTATACATACTCGTTATCCTTCAGTCGCAGTTCAATTAAGTGAGGACTGAGACTCGGACATTCAATTATTACCCAAATATGAGTAAATTAGTTTGAGTCTTTCTATTGTAGGTATACCCAGACTAACCGTTTATAATACTCGGGTTATTAATAAGTTAGCATGTTTAATGGTTGAGAATATCAATCATACCTCTATTGTTTTATTGCTCGATATACGAAGTACTAGAAAATCTGCATTGCAAAATAGGGCTGCAATTGATTACCTTTTTTTAAAGCACAATCATGGTTGTTTTGAATTTGAGGGCATGTGTTGCTTTAATTTGTCAGATCATTCTAAATCTATTCAATCCCATATTGGCAATTTTTATGAATTGGTGAAAGGAGTAAAACAAGATGTAGATAAAGGGTGGTGGGATTGGTTGTTCAAATGGTTACCTGGTTTTGGGCTATTACGCCACGTTTGAGGTGGATTGCTTATGGCAATTTGTGCATACCTAATTTGCTTACAATGTTTAAACCAAAGATGGTTATTCTTACATCAATATGGTATGAGAGTCACTGGTCAAAGGGTGGAGTGTAATGCTATCTGTAGTTTACCCCGGCTCTATCTTGACTATTGACTCAATTTTGTGCTTATCTTAGCTTCACACACTTTCAGGAGTTTTTCCGCACACAGCTTATGCAATGTGTTTTTGCTGTTTCTCACTGAAGGATGAGTACATAACATGTGGGAGTGAAGAGCACAAATGATAAGATGTACTAAGCTAAGAATGTTACGGTAATGCAGGGAACAGTTGGGTCTTGGAAAAACACAGTGAGACTTGGACAATCTATAGCTTGTTCTTTTCAACTGGTACGGCTGATTGCTGAACAACAACTCACTGTAGGGGAGAGAAATTTTCTAGAATTTTCCTCTCCAGCTTGTTTAAGGTATATAAGGAGTGAGCTTGATGACCGGGGATAGATTGAACTGTGTCTGGGAAGGGTGGGGGGGTGCCTTCGCCTGGATCCCATTGGGTAGTTCTTTTTTTTCGCAGCCAGTTGGGTTCACACCTCGCTGTTGGCAAAGAAATGATGGGATCGATAAGCCCCATGGTGATGCACTTTTAATTCTTATTTCTTAGCTTTGCATTGTGTATGCATGTATATATAGTATATATATATATAAACATATATATATATATATATATATATATATATGTATATATATATACATATATATATATACACACACACATATATATATATACATACATATACATGTATAGATATATAGATATATATATATTTATGTATATTAGTCATTGTTGATTGCTGTGATCAGTATTATTTCGTCGCTGTGATTAGTTTCAAAGTTGCGCACATGTTTTTATGTCTGGAATAAAAGCTCAAGTTATTTTTCTGTGCATGAGACTTGAGAGGCGTTTTAATAAATTCATTACTCAGACTAAGAGTGCTGGCCTTTGGCATTTCTTTTACTTCGTCTTCTCTTAGTCTGTAGCAGAGCAGAGCAACTAGGTCATTGGGCCACAAACCTCTGGCAGAGATGATCACCCTGTATATAGCTAAATGTATTGCTGCAGCTATCAAGGGGGCAGGGGTTTGAGGTTACCAAAAATCAAATAATCTCCAACATATTAGGAATGCCTTCACCCGTAGGTTGCTTGCAGTCTGAAAAAACACAGCAAATTTTATATAGGTGGGCCTTCCATATATGACCGATCAAATAAAAAGCTCACCACTCTTACTGTGGATTAAGTGTTGGCAAAACCCAGAGGCATTAGTCAGAGCCTGTATGTTAGATTGCCTAGTTCTAGAAAATGTGAATAAGATACCGTAGTAGATGTATGTAAAATTGGGCCTTCAGAATTTAGGCTTCGTTGATTGGTTTAACTCCCCCACACGTCTTCCAAAGAATGGCAAGCTGACTGTGAAATCTAGGTATGCACTCCGCTGCGGGAGGAGAGGTTAAGAGGTGCTTTGGACATGAAGCTGGTGGATTTTTATTTACAGACTGTCACTGTTAGAGCCCTTGAACCATATTTGGGATGGTTATAGAATGCAAACACCAACTTCTTTTAACATATTTTAGATTGAATCTGATTCATTTTAATGTGGCTTTCCCGTTACTATGTTTTTGGCAGTGGGACCTACCTCCTTGTTATTGTGATCGTGCCACCAAACAAAGCACTTGTCACTTTATTTTATTTTGTCCACTTTAAGCAGCCCCAAGAAGGACCTTTCTGACTCCATTGATGTGTCAGAGGGAGTTTAGACAAAATTGTCCTGCAACGGAACTTCTACAGAAATTAACTACGATTGATTTGTGGCATGCTGTGTTAAATTTTATTAAGAGTGCAATTCAAATCAGAGACTGGTATGAGCTTGTAAATTTAACCGGACATTTTAATGTGAAAGAGCAGTAATTCCCTCCTGATTTTTTGGAATTTTATTGACTGTGATTTTATATGTTTTATTGAGTTCTGGCATTATTCATATGAACTTTTTTATGTTGTGCATTGTACTATCTTTCTTTTTATGGCTTGTTGCCGAAATAAACTTGTTGTGATTGAGTGGCTGTGAACAGCAGGTAATCTCATTGCTCTCCCCATAAGAATCTCATGTGGGGATAAATCGGTCTTTCTATCAGGTGTACTTCGCACACTCATCAAAACTATTGGTAAAGCATCAGACCAATTCAGTGAAGTCAAAGCATAACCTTTTGCCAATCTGGATTTAATGGTGGTGTTGATCTGCTTAACGATTCCGGATACTTCAGGTCAATAACTGCACAGTTGCTTCTGTTCAATTTGCAGTGCTGCACACAACATCATAATGATCTCTCTGTTAAAATGAGTTCCTCGATCTGACTTCAAAGAAACAGGCATAATGTACCTCTGGACTAATTCCCTCAACAGCAGTTTGACTACATTGAGACATTCATTTCTTCTTGTTTGATACGCTTCCACACATCCAGAGGAAATGCATACTATAGCCAGGACATCTCTCAGCCTGTTGCAAATAGGCATCTTGATAAAGTCCATCTGCATTCTGTTGAAAGGATCTCCTGACCTTCCTATGTGGCTCATTGTAACTGGTGTTTGTTTTCCAACATTCATTTGTTGACATACAACACATTTGTGACATAATTCTCATGAATGGGCTCTAAATTTGGGATTCTGTGTAAATGACCTAGCCATAACATCTCTACCTAAATGTGTAGGTCCGTGGAAATGTCATGTAATTGGAGATAATAAACTATCTGGCAACTCTGGTCTTCCATGTCCTGCAATCCAAATATTATGTTCATCCTTTCCACATCCTGCTCTGATCCAACTCTGTTGTTCTGTTCCTGACTGATTTCCTTGCATGGCTTTTAACAATACCTCTAAGTGTCAGCTATTCTCATCAGCATAGAATAGACAGTGTCCTCTTGAGATTCATCTGTGAATGTTCCATTAAACGTACAGGCCACAACTGCACAATAGCGTGCCACTTCATCTGCATATCTATTGCAGACAGTGACATAACCATCGTCGCTCCTGTGAGCTGCACACACAACAGCAATTTCAGTTGGAAAATGTAAAGCTTCTGATAGTCTTCTCACATGCTTACCATTCCGTACTGGTGAATCAGATGATGTCATGAAATCCTCTTTGTGACGATAACTGACCGAAGTCATGGACCACATCAAAGCCATACTGACTATCTGTATCCTTTGGGCTGTTAAGATGCAAGCTCTAGTAAGAACAATCAATTCTGTAACTTGTGCTGAGGAAACTCCTTGAAGCCATGACGCTTCTATTACTTCTTGTTTTGTGCAGACAGCGTAAGCTGCTCTCAGGGAACCATCATTTGTTCTTAGACATGAGCCATCAACAAATAACACATAATCAGGTCTAATTAAAGGCTCTTCTTTTATGTTGGGTCTTGACTTGTTACCTAAATCCGTGACATCAAGACAGTCATGTTCAAACTCATCAGATACATCACTTTCAGGCAGGGGGAGAAGTGTACAAGGATTTAAAACTTGACAGCACTTCAATGTTATATCGTTGGAAGCAAGGATCTGCAGCTCATATTTTGTCAATCTAGGGTTAGTTGTGCATTCGGTTTTGGTTAGCAAAACTTCAACCGAGTGAGGGGCCATAAAAGTTAAAGGAGTTCCCACCTCTATGCTTCCACATCTCTCAAGACTAGCACTGACAGCTGCTACCGCTTTAAGACAACCAGGCAATGCAGCAGCATCATGTGTGACAGTGTCGTAGTTTGGACTCTTGCTCTGAGCAAGACTGCTGGTCTCAGGATGACAGTACTTTTGTTCGTAGGTGACTAAGGGGGTTATTCTAACTTTGGAGGAGTGTTAATCCGTCCCAAAAGTGACGGTAAAGTGACGGATATACCACCAGCCGTATTACGAGTTCCATAGGATATAATGGACTCGTAATATGGCTGGTGGTAAATCCGTCACTTTTCCGTCACTTTTGGGACGGATTAACACCTCCTCCAAAGTTAGAATAACCCCCTAAGTCTCTTCCTACAACTATTTGTAACTGTTGTCCAAACCTTACCGGCTTACTAGCAGTACCTCACCGAAAACACAATAGTAAAAGGTGATTTGTAGCAGTCGCTTACGCATGGACTCAAAATACAATATCTCAGGGTTGTCGTGGTTAAACGGAAATTACCCTTTTCTCACAGATTTATAATGTCTCATACAAACAGAGGCAATAACACAGATGCGGTAAAGTTATAATAGTTTTTATTCAACATAACTGCAATTTGTGATAAGTTGCATGAACTGCAATGATTAGGATAATGAATATACCAAGCAACAGTATAGTAAAGAGGAGAGTCATTGTTATAAAGACCCCCACCATTATGCAATATAAGATAAAATATATGTATATGTAAAAGATGGAATAAGCCCTAATACCCTAAGGAGAGTAGGTCTAACCTTCTACCTAAAAAGGAAGAGCTGGGTTCGTTAAACCTAATCTGCCAAAACCGTGTCCATGAGAGGAGCCCCCAACCCTCGTTACCTTGGAATGAGGTCTCTATCTCAGACTCCGCAGGGACACAAAGACTGGATCAGTGTCAAGATGACTGCAGCATCGGTATCAGCGATGGTGGCGATGCCCTCTGGTCGGAATCCCTCTGATTATCTGTCTAAAAGTGTGTTGTATTTATACAGATCTACAAGGTCCCCTGTCATAAGTGTTATTCATAACAATAGATAACAGGCATGCTTGGGACGGCAATTAATATCAACAATCCCTCGAAAGTATAGAGAGGGAAAATCCCTAAGTGTGAATGCCTACTGTATGTTTGTCTTTCGTGCTTGATCTTGACGCCTTGGCGCAGTGACACTGATAATAGAACCCATAACAAGTGGCCTAACTATAAACAAGGCTGCCATTTTAAAGGAAATAAATAATTAAATGGACTAAGCCAGAGCAAGCTAAGTAGGTTAAAAGTCACTGGGTGACGGGGGCACGAGTTTACAAGCCTACGGCTAAGCTAACTCCTGTTAACCCGTTAAAACAAATTAGGATTCACTACACCCTCCCCATTGCCGTAACAGGTATGATGAAGGTAAGAAAACCCAATCGCTAAAAAGCTGCTACTGAACTAAAAAAAACTAAAAACGTAACAAAAAATAAATGCTGTGTTATAAAATTCGTTTCTTAAAAAACATTTCAGAGACTTTTAATATCAACCATGACAAGTATAGCAAACTTTTAGTATAATTGCTTCTTTTATTAGAATCGGGAACTGGCAAGCTAATTCATCAAATTATGTGCTATATGCAGGATCTTGAAGAATGTCATCGAAGTCACCATTCAAGGATCTCAAAAATGAGTCAACATCGTCTGAAGTGAAATTGAGAGCTGGGCGGACAAACAGATCCACAGAGCAGAAGTGAGCCATATTCATCGGTGCATCGACACTCGCTGCAGCGTCCTCATCCATGTTAGTTTGTATAACAGAAGGCTCATAGGTGGCCTCGCGGAGCAACCTCAGTCTCAAGGGGCATGACCGTGTATGAACCCTCATCGGGGACATCAGCAGTTCGTGGTCCACAGGAGATGTCGGTGCAACAGCAAGACAGACCATAGGCAGATGTTCAAAGAGACACCATATGCAGCGGAACACCGGTTGTACACACCATAGTAGAGGCCGGAATGACAATGACCAGTCAAACTCTAGTTCCACCAGCAAAGGTGTACCGAAGATCCGAACCATGCGTTCACGGCACAGCGGGGTTGACGGGAGCGGCTCCATTGCTCTGTGTCGCTGGAAAGAAACAACCACCGCGAATCAGAAAATATAGCAGTAGTAGTCCGACAATTAAAGCCAAAATAATTGGAAAGCCACCAAACACACTGGAAAAGAGTGAATGGATGGCTGATGGGATGACTCCGAAGACAGTCTGGAAGATGGACACGAAACCAGACCCGACAGCCTTAAAGAAATGAACAATCCCAGTGGTGCTTGAAGCATTGAATATTCTCGATACCAACTCTCCAAAGTGTAAGGGGAAATCGGTATTTAAAAGGGATTGTATCTCGGCTGATGATCTCGCAACCTGGAGAGCATACGTCTCCTTTGCGGATGTCAAGGCGACCTGTTTTTGAAACAATAGCGCCTTCAGTCTACTCAACTTGTCATAGTTCACATTAATAGTATCAATGTGGGGCCACATTTCAGATACTTGTATCTCTCGTGTGGGGGGAAACAAAACATGGCCACAACACGTAACGACCTTCGTGACTGAGATTGCGTAGGCAATTCCAGGTCGCAAGCCGCAACAGCTGTCATCGCTCAGAAGAACATAACTCCCATTAGAAAGAACATGAAACACTGAATGATTCAAGGGGATGGGAGTACCCTTCAGAAAACAGGCCAAATTTGCGACCCCCGCATTGCAAAGACCGTGAAGAGACACCTGTTTGCATATCATGGAATGACGAACATTAGTCTCACATTCACTTCCGCTAAGAAAGACCTCTTGTTCGCCGTTCAGACATCGATACTCAAAGGGCAACTCCCACTCTTCCTTAATAAAGCTATCTCCTAGCCGTTCATATCGTCCCACTGCAAGATGTTTCAGGCAGCTTGAGAAACGAAACGTTGAAAACGGTAAATTAATAATGCCGTGTAAGAGCCAGATAGTTGAAGGACTCTCTGCTACCGTGAAGGGCAACTTATCTAATTTTTCTACTTGAAGCAAGGTGAAACGAGCCTCTCTTTTAGCCATTGTCACTTGTTCCCCGGAAAAATTAAAAGCAGCGAATAGTTCACTCCCATTAGGGTATTTCCATGGAATGTGGCCACTTTTCAGTGTCTGTAAGGCCCAACTCAGCTGCATGATGGAACGCAGCTGTGTTTGCCCATGATATAACCGAGACAAATCAGTCTGAGTGATATCAATAGCAGATGACACTATATTCGACAGGGAATAAATCCTGTTGGAAAGCGTGTTCATGCCATTGTCGACAACAGCCAATGTATTTTCCAAATTCTCTTTATTAAGTTGCCGTAAACGTGCAGCAGCCTCAATTTGAGAAAGTTTCCACATTTCATTATACATGGCATATAAAAACCGTTTCGAGCGTTGCTTTCTAGGACCTAATAGGAAATCTTGTAGGTCTATACTGTCAGAAAGAGTATTCAGGTGTTGTTTCACCGCTGTTAAGGTGTTCGTTTGTACCCATTGTTGGCACAGCTTGCCCACACTGTAAGTTGTAATTATACCAGCATGCTGACCTGACAAAAAGCAAGGGTCTGGTCTATGAATGGAAAAAAACCCTGAAGAGTTCAAAAAACGCCTTTGACACTCATCAGTATCGGTGGGCCATACCAACCATCCCCCGGGATTGGAAAGTGAAGAATTATAGTCACCAGCCTTAACCAATGCGTCTAGCCTATCCTCAGAAACATTTAGAAAGTGTTGCCAATCTTTAAATTTTGTCGGTGTAGGGATACTGGGCGTGTTTAGATCCTTTATTTTAGCTAATCCCAGACATGATGTCTGCTCAACAGTGTCATTTAAAAAAATCATTTGCACAGGAATTAAGCAAGCTCGAAACAAAGCCTCCCTACCCTGTATCTGCCAATCTTGCGTTCCCCATACACTCTTCAAATCGATAGTGTTCTTCCAATATTCATAACCCTCAATCGAAAGTCGGGAAACAAAGGGATCTGAATAAATCAGTTTGGTATCTGTTAGCAACAGTTTTCTAATGTGTGTCTTAGGTAATTTAAAATAATATGATTCAGCTTTCGTTGTATCACGCCTAGAAAAGTATGTGATTTTGTCACTGTAATACTTTGGACTCCCCACCCGTGGTGTTGAACAATGTTCCCATTGTGTGTAGTGAAAAAGAGGCCTATATCTAGTTGCACGGTGCAGGTAGTGATGTCCCCAATTATTATAGCAGAACATTTCACCATAATTCATTGTATAATCGTATACATCATCACTTCCAAAAGCGGAGTAGTCCTTCATTTCAGTTAGCATGGAATCCACTGTTTGGACATCCCAATCATCAGAGACAACATTAGGTGTAATAACATCAGACATAGAAATTTTGAACACGTGTGGTATTTGAATTATCTCTGTAGGCCCGTATATATCGAACTGAACTTTTTTCCCAAACATTCCCATCAGAAATTGGAATAGCTGTAATATTGACAGGGGACAAATCACGTCGGACCTTATGTGATGAATGATGCGGTGTTAAAATTACATCAACAGGCTCCACTGAGGAGCGATCAGCAATATAGTGACCATTAATTAGTAAAAAGAAAACAGTCACAAAACCAATCCATAAAAACAATGCAATAAATGTCAAACAGAACCAGAGATAGTTCCATGGATATATCAAATAGTTCTTTTTAAGCCATTGATAGAACTTGCTACCTCTGGAAAGTTTGTCAGTCTCAGTTGAGGATGAACCTGAAGAAAAATCATCAATGTCCACAAAATAGCCAGAGGAAGTCTCCGCAAACACAGGACTCATCGAATTCCCATCCACTGTTCTTGGAGGTTCATGATAGATGACGTTACCAGTCGTGGAAGTGTTCGTGTAAAATACAGCCAAATCCTGTAGCGGTGTGTTCTCCGAAGTTGTTACAGGAACCAACAAAAGTTCATTTTCTGCCCTCTCCATGGTCGAGGAAGTGTCTGGAACAGCAGCTGACATAGTTGTATAGTCAGTAGTAGCGATGGTCATCCTACTATGTAGAGGGATGTCCTGTTGGGTAGTGAGAGGGGATCGGGAACTACCCAAGGGACCTCCTGGTCTACTGTGAAGAATCGGCCACATGGTGTAATTTGATGTCATCAATGGAGATGAATCTGTTTGATTTGGAACCAGACAATGGCGGAAGGATGACAGTCCTGGTGCCTTGTATCCCCAAGACCGGTACAGGTGCTCTGTATGCGGGACCAAACTCTTTTCTCACAGCGATCTTCTCACAAACCAGATCCCCAACGTTAGGAATCCAGCCAGTCGAAGTTTTCGCCAAATCCCTTATTCCGAAGGTGGCAGCGCTTGCAGATGATTTTTCATCACGTAATTGTTGAAGCTCCTGTAAAACAGCGAGACGTTCTTTTATGTCAAATGGTGTTTCTGCTGCCACCATACCAGGGGCATCAAGATCGGGAACATACATAGTTGTCCCAAAGAGAACCTCATATGGAGACTTGCCCCTCAAGGACCGTCTTGGCAGATTATTCAGTGTTCTCTGGACCCCATAAAGGTGATGTAACCAACTACGGCCTGAACCTAATACTCGAGCTGTTAAGGACTGCTTTAGATCACGATTCCGCCTCTCCACGACCGAATTTCCCTCGGGATGGTATGGTGAGGAGTAATGGAGTTCAACACCCATCGTCCTCATGGTGTCCCTGAAAGCCTTAGAGGCAAATGCAGGGCCCTGGTCCGAATGGAATGCTGCAACCACATATGTACCGATAAAGATCAGCAAATCTTTTATAACAGTCCGGGCGTCAGCCGACCGCTGTGGCCATACCCACAGGAATCTAGAACAGGAATCTACAGCCACTAAAATGTATTTGTATGCACCATCAGGTTGCAAAGGACCACAATGGTCCAGGTACACACAACGGAGTGGTTTGTCTGACACTAAGAGAGATGTCTGCGGAAGGCGTCTGATAGTCGAGCCCTTAATCTGCTGACAAATGTCACCGCAAAGGACCTACTGTTTAGTCCGTCTGCATAGACCAGGCCACCAGTACCGTTGTTGTAAAATGGTGATAGTGGCCTGTATACCAGCATGTGCAGAAGCGACACCCTCATGTGCAGCTGTAATCAATTCCAATCTCTGATCTTCATTTGGGATCACTCGATCACCAACATCTGGAATTGTTGCAAAAGCAACATTCTGTGCACTGATATGATATGTATAGTTCGTAGGGTATACTTTTGGAAGGGGCTTGCCTGTAGCCGAGGCTTTAACAGCAAGCAGTATTTCATTATCCAACCTCGTCCGAGAACGAGTCACTGCAGCCACAGAAGCCGTAGCTACTGAAGCTTTGCCTGCTTCGTCAGCCAATGTATCACCGGCAACATGTATTCCTACACGTTGGTGCCCCAATGTATGAACTACATGGACACATGGCAGCTTTTCCTTAAGATCAGCCACCCTTCCCTACAACATTTTGGTGGTCATTCTAACCCTGGCGGTAAAAACCGCCAGGGCGAATGACCGCGGTAGCACCGCCAACAGGCTGGCGGTGCACCGCTGGGCATTCTGACCGCGGCGGTTCAGCCGCGGCCAGAAACGGAAAGTCGGCGGTGTACCGCCGACTTCCCGCTGCCCTTGAGAATCCTCCATGGCGGCGGAGCGTGCTCCGCCGCCATGGGGATTCTGACACCCCCTACCGCCATCCTGTTCCTGGCGGGTCTCCCGCCAGGAACAGGATGGCGGTAGGGGGTGCCGCGGGGCCCCTGGGGGCCCCTGCAGTGCCCATGCCAATGGCATGGGCACTGCAGGGGCCCCCGTAAGAGGGCCCCAAAAAGAATTTCAGTGTCTGCCTAGCAGACACTGAAATTCGCGACGGGTGCTACTGCACCCGTCGCACTCCAGCAACTCCGCCGGCTCCATTCGGAGCCGGCTTCATCGTTGCTGGGTCTTTCCCGCTGTGCTGGCGGGCGCCCTTTTGGCGGTCGCCCGCCAGCACAGCGGGAAAGCCAGAATGGCCGGTGCGGTCATTTGGCGGTAACCGCATGGCGTGCGGCGACCGCCGCCCGCCGCGGTTAGAATCACCGCCTTTGTGTTTAATGGTGTTCCCTTTAGAATCTCTAAACCCGTTCAGTATCCAATGATTGAGGTATTCATTGTATGACTGGACGCAGTAATATGAATCACAGACGATCAAAGTCTGCGTTCCTGGCTCTGAATGTTCGAGCGCTAGAAGAAGAGCCTTAAGCTCGGCCAATTGGGCTGTGCAGTCCCCTAAGGTCTGAGTGTACGTGTTATGAGGATGAAAAACTCCGTCTTCCATTACCCCGCACACGGCTGCGCAAGCTGCCGAGTATTGATGTTTAGTACCCACAGCCGGTTGTGCCGATCCGTCAGTGTAAATGATGGTATTATAACTGTCTATTGGCAATATGTGTAAGGGAGCGGGGTACTCCTGTTCATACTGGAGAAATTCTTGTGTCTGAAGTCTAGGGTCAAACACATAATCAACATCAGTGGCGGTCAGAGATGTTGCCCATTGAATCCAGCGTGGATGCAATGCCTTAGCGTTAGGAACGCTCGCTTTAGTGACAGCCTCTAAGGCCGGAACCGGGGAGACAACAACAATGCGTTTTCCCTGGGCAAGCGGTCTCTCCTTTATGACGGCAATCTGAACTGCCGTCAGAATTTTTTCAGTAGGAGCAAAACGTTTTTCTGCATTGGAGTACAAATGTGATTTGTATGCTATTGGCACCGTGTCCCCCTCATTAAAGGTGACATAGGTAAATCCTAGGGTACCAGCTATTATTCTGATGACCAAATTTGTTTTATTGTCCTGTGTGTACAAGTGTCTAGCTTCTAGCATGTCTCGTTGTATGTCCCTTAGGATGTGTGTATGTTCAATTGTCCATCGCCTGCCAGAATAATTGGGCTGAATTAAGTCATATAGTGGTTTTACGCGTTCAGCATAATCTGGAATATATGTTCTGCCAAAATTAAAGAAACCCAGTGATGACTGTAATTTCTTAAGTGTGTTCGGAGGCTGTAGCTGAGCACACTTCTCTAGGAAGTGTGGGGCCAGGCTCTTCCCCTCATTCGACAGTTCATATCCTAGGAACAATACACTAAGAAAGGCTATCTTGCTTTTCTTAAAATAAAATTTATATCCGAAGGCGGCAAATCCCAAAATTATCCGATCGACCCTGGCAAGATGAATGTCAAGGGTGTCATCAGTGAGATATATATCATCCACATATGATAATGCCTCGGAATCAAGCTCCAGTAATATGGATGTGACACGGGCCGAAAATAGTCCTGGGCTGTTTTTATAGCCTTGTGGTAAACGACAAAAGCGTTTCTGAGAACCATAGGAAAATGCACTTAGGTCTCTACTTTCATGTGCTAAATTCTGGCAGAAAAAAACATTAGATATATCCAATGTAGTTTTGTATTTTTTACGCACTATATTATTAATCAGCGCTGTGCTGTGTGAATTTTGTATAGCATAAGTGCGTGCATGACTATTCAAGTCCCTATAAGCAACCACTATTCTATATGAATGATCAGGTTTCGCAACGGGAAATAGCAGATTATTCATTGCCGATGTACAGGGCTCAATTACTCCCTGGTATTCAAGTTGTGACAGTATCTCTGTCACTGGAGCTTTTGCTTCATGTTTAACAGGGTATTGTGGCTGCGGGTGTGGTGTAGATCGAACGGGAATAACATGGCATGGAGAGTCCTTGTTCCATCCTACATGATTGCGGTATAATGCAGGTGCCTGCGCTAAAGCCCATTCAGCAGCTAATGCTCGTTTGTCTGTCTCTGGAACAAGATCGGAGAAAGAAGGCAAAATGACATCTTCCCCATGTGGGAGCATGCGGACATGTTCAGGTGGCCAGTCTCTCTCGGCCAACAGGATATCACTAGTAAGTTCATCCCAGAATATTACACTAATAATGCGTTCCACGTCTCCCTCTATCTGAATTGTTAAATCAAAAACCCGATCGGGTGGAAGTACGCGGCCATCCGCCGTTTCAACTGCGATGTAATCGCTATTTGCTGTCGCATCCAGATGATCTTTCAGATCCTGGCGACATATCGTGACCTCTGCTGCGCTGTCCAACAGAGTCACTGCCCACTTCTTGTTCCTCAACAGTGTTTTCAATATTACTGGCATTTTTAATGGTCAGTGCAGCCACTTTTTTCTTTTTAAATTGTGGCTTTTGTTGAGGAGTCTTTTCTTCTTTTTTAACAATAGACTGTGGCGAGTCTTTCTTTTCTTTCACGTATTCCGGACGTCGATCTTGACGGCCCCCTCTCTCGCTACGTCTATCCGGTGCGTCCTGAAAGGAACGAGAAGGACGTGAATCAGTATATTTGTCTGGAGTTCTAATGTTATCCCTATTTCTGAGATTATATCTCCTTTCGGAGTACTCCGGATGAGGAGAATCAGCTCTTTTGTTTCTCCTATCCTTGAAATCTTTTTGTTTGTCCCAGCGCTTCTTAGAGCCCTCCTGTGCCTGCTTCGTACCTTCCTTATGGGTGGTACTTGGTATGTCCAATTTTTTAGGTTTGGCTCCCAGCCCATCCCGTCCTATACTAGTATAGGTATCAGAGATTATTTTTGGTAGCTGTCTCTCTTGTTCCTGGTGTGGAGTTTCCCGGAGACGCTGGCGTATCGCCAGTGCTACTGCTTCCCCTTTAATATTACTCAATATTATCGAGGAGACGGCGTCAAAATTACGCATCAATTTCATCCCCAGATCTAGGGCTGGTGCAGCCCCATGCTCATTTTGTATTTGTTTCAATACTTCCGGCAAATTGGCCAGTGTAGGGGTACCATGCGTGGTAGTATAAAAGGCAGCGAAGACTGTACCCCAAGTGGCACATTCATCAACCGAGGGAACCATCCCGAATGGCAAGCACATAGTGAGCAATCTATGTTTCTCCTGTGGGCCCGTATGGGGGAACACAGCTTCCAGCTGATTTGTTTTCTGAGCAATCCAGAACGGTATTTTTTCTCGATCCGATGGCACTTTACCCATAATGGTATGCACCGTTTGTGGATTAATCCCAGTAGCCAATTGATATCCACCAGCTACTGGCGGTGCTGGACGTGCTGGTGTAGTGTTCAATGTTCGCATTACGAACTGGACTAATCGTCTATATAATGCCACTAATTCATTATATAATATCCTTAAATCTACAAGCGGCATAGTCTGAATGCCTGGATGAGGTGTATATGTGGCAAACATGGGCCACGTAGGCCCTTCATTACTTAAAGGACCTAGCCTCACCCGCCGCAGTATATGTGGTAGGGCGCCTTCAAACCAGTTTTGATGCTCCTGATATGTGAGCGATATTTCATGATACTGGTATGCTTCATACCTTACGGGTAAGTCCGCAATGTCATAAGTGTGAAATGTGTGCGTTCGTTGGTCAGCCTCAGGAAAGGCAACCCAACAATGAAATGTTTCCGTTTGGTATGCTTCTGTTGCTTCTATAATCAAAGTAACTTCCCCGCCCTCTTCTGTAAGGCCATGTGCTAATAAATGTTGTGTAAGTGCATGTCTAGCATTTGCAGGAATGTCTATGGTATTAGCCATAGTTGTTTAGAGAAATGGAACACAAAAATAGGGGAAGGTTTTCCTTTTGTGAGTTCGAGCTCGAACAACCTACAGCCTAAGCAGGTGTTACCTGTTTGGCTGAGGAGGATTCTCCCAAAGACCACGGACGTCTCCGTATAATGGTACTGAGGGTACCTGTTGTCTGTGAGACAGTGATAGTCAGGGTATCCGTAAATTAGTGCCTAAACACCATCGTTGGTGGCGCCATGTCGTAGTTTGGACTCTTGCTCTGAGCAAGACTGCTGGTCTCAGGATGACAGTACTTTCGTTCGTAGGTGACTAAGTCTCTTCCTACAACTATTTGTAACTGTTGTCCAAACCTTACCGGCTTACTAGCAGTACCTCACCGAAAACACAATAGTAAAAGGTGATTTGTAGCAGTCGCTTACGCATGGACTCAAAATACAATATCTCAGGGTTGTCGTGGTTAAACGGAAATTACCCTTTTCTCACAGATTTATAATGTCTCATACAAACAAAGGCAATAACACAGATGCAGTAAAGTTATAATAGTTTTTATTCAACATAACTGCAATTTGTGATAAGTTGCATGAACTGCAATGATTAGGATAAGGAATATACCAAGCAACAGTATAGTAAAGAGGAGAGTCATTGTTATAAAGACCCCCACCATTATGCAATATAAGATAAAATATATGTATATGTAAAAGATGGAATAAGCCCTAATACCCTAAGGAGAGTAGGTCTAACCTTCTACCTAAAAAGGAAGAGCTGGGTTCGTTAAACCTAATCTGCCAAAACCGTGTCCATGAGAGGAGCCCCCAACCCTCATTACCTTGGAATGAGGTCTCTATCTCAGACTCCGCAGGGACACGAAGACTGGATCAGTGTCAAGATGACTGCAGCATCGGTATCAGCGATGGTGGCGATGCCCTCTGGTCGGAATCCCTCTGATTATCTGTCTAAAAGTGTGTTGTATTTATACAGATCTACAAGGTCCCCTGTCATAAGTGTTATTCATAACAATAGATAACAGGCATGCTTGGGACGGCAATTAATATCAACAATCCCTCGAAAGTATAGAGAGGGAAAATCCCTAAGTGTGAATGCCTACTGTATGTTTGTCTTTCGTGCTTGATCTTGACGCCTTGGCGCAGTGACACTGATAATAGAACCCATAACAAGTGGCCTAACAATAAACAAGGCCGCCATTTTAAAGCAAATAAATAATTAAATGGACTAAGCCAGAGCAAGCTAAGTAGGTTAAAAGTCACTGGGTGACGGGGGCACGAGTTTACAAGCCTACGGCTAAGCTAACTCCTGTTAACCCGTTAAAACAAACTAGGATTCACTACAACAGAAAAATAGGCCATTCGCTTTTTTCACATCACCATGCATCTGTGTAAGCACTGAGAGAGAGCCCAGCTCTCCCCCTCACTTCAGAATAATGTGAAATGCTTTGAATAATCAGGCATTCCTAGTGCCGGGCACAACAGAGATCTCTAGGAAAGCTTTCAAGCACTCGTTGTCCCATGGAATTGGATCAGGCACATCTCTGTGTGTCAGCTTCAGTAAAGGCTTTGCTCCCAAGGAAAAGTTGGGTATCCACTGTCCAGAGTAGCCAACTATTCCCAATACATTCTGACTTCTCTTTGTGTTTTTGGAGGTGGAATTTGCAAAATGGATTGCACTCTTTCTTTTGACACTTTCCTTGTTCCTTTCTCAACAATATGTCACAAATATTGGACTTCTTTTTGACAGTATTGCAACTTGCTTGGGGACACTTTATGTCCATTTTCAGCCAAATTATTAAGTAAGTCAATGGTATCTTATTTGCGGCAGTATTTTGTCTCTGATGCCACTAAGGTCACCAATGTACTGGACAAGAACTGAGTTACAGAGCATGATCAGTGTTTCCAAATGTCTCTTTAAAATCTGATTGAAAATCAAAGGACTTTCAGTTTAGCCTTGTAGGACTGGACACCATGCTATTACTTTCTCTCAAAAGACAAAGGAGAATAGGTACTAGTTATCCTCATGTAATGGAATTGAGTAGGAAGCTTGGTAAAGATCTACAACAGTGAAGCATTCTGCTGTACATAGAATCCAGTAAAGTGTGGTGGCTGGTTTCAGAACCACAGCACAACAACTAGGGCTTACTGTGTCATTAAGCTTTCTCAGATCTTGAACAATCCTAAACTTGGAATTCAGCTTTTGTAATCCCATAATTGGTAAGTTGCATGGACTCCTGACTATTTCTGTTTCATGTCCTCGATTATTGGAGTTATCCCTGCTTTTATTCCTGGAGTAATTTGATAAGATGGTGGGGCATATTTCCAGTCTTTTGATGCAGGGCAGTGCTGCAAGCCTTCTTGCTGCACCTCCTTGCATCAAAAAAAAGGGAAGAAATGGGCTGTATCTACAAGATATGGCACATTCCTGTCATTTTCCCCTGTGCTGCTGCACAATGGGCTGCCACGCGCCAATGCAGGCACCCTTGCACTACGGTGCAAGGGTGTCTCACATTGTGGGAATGATTCTTTTTTTGCAGGGAAGCACACTTTCATGCAAAAAAAAAAAAAAAATCACAAGAGGTGTTTTCCTCTTTCTATGCGTGCTGTAGAATGCAGCACACACAGAAAAAAAGAAAAAACAGGGAGAAATAAAGGTATTTCTCCTCATTGCACCTCCCTTATGCCTCCCCTGGGGAGGCATAGGCTTTTGACGCATTCCCAGATTTACAAATCCTCGTAAATCTGGGAATGCGTCAAATTCCATGGTTGTTGCATGGGAACACCCACTGCAACACCCATGGAATGCCTTTTTGATGCAGAGTAAGGCAACACAGCGACTTGGCGCTGTGTTGCCTTTCTCCATATCTACAAGGCCCTGTAAAGTCACGCAAAGTGGCTTTGCATGGCCTTGTAGATATGGGCCTGCGCTGTTGGTGGGTTGAAAAAGTGAGCCACTGGTGGCACAAGCTGATTGTAAATATGGACCGGTGTTCTTAGAAAAATGGCATTTAGTCTAACATTTATTTGGATTGGTTCTACAGCTTTTATTAGCCTGATATCTTTCCCAGTGAAGTCCCATATTGCTAGATTCACTGTCCCATTTAAATCTGGAGGTAAATCTTCCACAGTCAGCATTGGGTAATGTGATTTTCTCCCTGTATTTGATTTTTGTATATTTTATCTGGATTAAGCTTACATTCATGCTTCCAATGGCCCACCCTGTTACAAAAATGACAGGGAGTAATTTTCTTTAGCGCCGCCACATTCACATCTGTACTCAAATCAATTGGAACTCCTAGCCCTCTAACTTGTGAAACAACTATACCTCATTGAACACCTTGCATACCTGCTTGAAATCCAATCCCTTGTACACCACCTTCAACACCAACACTGTGTACCGCACCATCATTTCCTGGAAACAACTGATTCTGAAAATCTCTCTCTGAAAGCTTTGTCTGGGCCAACATGAACCTCTCTTTCAGCTTTTGCTGTTTCATCTCCTGCTCATCACTCCAATACCTTGCATATTTCAGAACCTCATTTAAAGACTTAGGGCCTGATTTAGAGTTTGGCAGAGGAGTTACTGCATTAAAAACGAGACGGATATCCTGTGAGCTGTATTACATGTTCCATAGGCTATAATGGAATTGTAATACAGCGGAGGAGATATCTGCTTGTGACTGAGTACCCCCCTCTGCCAAACTCTAAATCAGGTCCTGTGCCTAGCAACAAATGCCATTCTGCTGTATGTGTTAGCTAATCTCAGGTCTCAAACTAAGCACGCACATTTGTTAGTTCAAGATGCATTTGACCCATGTGCAAATGAAATGCTTTCAATAACCTCTCATAGTACTCATGCACTGACTCCTTTACTTCCTGCTGAATCCAATTCAATCTTACATAATCCAAATCCTTTGGGGCAACTCTACCTTTCAGAAAAGTAATCACCTCATTGTATTTAGTCATCACAAGAGGTGAAGGTGTATTGGTTAGAGGATCTATTGCCGGCTCCTCATCTGGCCACTGAACACCAACCTTACATTCAGTCCACAAATTGTTTGAAACAACAATGTCAGAAAACATATTGAAGTCAGTCCACAGCACTAACAACTCTTTCAACTTGTGTGTACCAGTGTATAGGATTGTTTCTCAATTTCTGACAATTGTTTGCAAATGATCAAAGGTCTCTCTTACTTCAAAGCACATACCCTCTACCTAGAATACTCTTAAGGAATAAGCTGTAGTTTGCTCTCTATCTAGGGAGTCTAAAGGCAACTATCTTTTTATTTCAGTCAATTCTATTGGTTTCTTTTTCTTCTCATGTTTCTTGTCCCATCTGCTCTGTAATTTATCAAATTTACTCCATCTACAAATTTATTTGACCAGTTCAGTAATGTGCAATCACATTCCTGAAGGATGCATTGTCTGAATTGATTCCTCATCCAGCTGTACTCTGAAACTTTTCTGCAACTGGATGCTTTTAGAAAGATTGCCTTCATATGTATTTGATATTTGCTATTTCAGTTAACTTATCATGCATAGCTGCAGCTCTCCTTATAATCTCTTTGCAGAAATAAATCAATTATTTTTCCTGATATTGATTTACATAATTTAGTTCTAGACACCCGTTAATTATTTCCTCTAATTATATTTTATATATTTTGACATTCAATGGCCTTTTAGTCTCTGAACCCAAACTAGTACTTGGTCTCTCTGTATCCTCTGTCCTAGTACTCTTCCTAGCAGCACCCACAAACTTTGGAGGAAGAATCCCATCCCCCAACAGTTTCAACTCTCCCTTTGCAGTTTGCGTCATGGAAACAAATCGCTTTCCCTCTCATCATGTATTCATTGTTTGGGGTGGTGTCCACGCAACAATCTGAGAAATTTGTGAAGTCAGAAATCCTAGCACTGATGTACCCCCAACAGCTCCTTGAGCTACTATATTCGAGGCACAAGTTGTTTGGGATTCTATTGCATTTGCTACACATGTCTCTAAGGGCTGTGTTGTTGGTACAGTCAGTACAGAAGCAGTAACACCTGCATGCATCCCTACTTGAGCAGTCCTTACTTGAAATGGAACATCTGGGATCACTTGCGGAACTACAGGGCGTCATAAAAGGGTGTGCTATAATTAGCTTAGTTATAATAGGCTGGGGTATTGTCATTTGTGTCAACACTGGGTGCGTAACAATAGGTTATATGGCTTGTAATTTTCAAGTAATCTGAGATGCATTTGGATGAACAGGAGCTGTAGGTACTGTTACATTATTATTTACTGTTGCATCAGCACTTGCTTCACATCCCACATATTGTGGTGGACATCCAGCTAATAGTTCCTCCAGAATTTAATCTCTTGAATATGTTTCAGAACCTGTTTTTGGTTCAGCCTTTATTTGCGAATCCCCTTTAATCTTTTTCCTTTTAGGTTTGTCATTTTTCTCTGACTGCTCATTTTTCTCTTTTGTAATGGCAGGATATCATCTAATTTTCTCTCCTATGTGTTTTCTCCATCTCTGCTTATGTTCATCCCAAACCGCATCTGAATAATCTCACATTGCTCTTTTTGTGCGTCTTTGATACTTGCCTCTATCCCTATTTCTTGGCATTTTCTCATAAACACTCAAGGCTTCGAATTGTGTGGGTCTCGAGGTGGCTTCATTTTACAAAGAATTTTTTGGTAAACTGTCTATAACCCTTAAATTAAATGACCTCCATCTATAAAAACTCAATGGACCCTCATTTTCAGTGATCTTGCACGACTCATGAAGCAATACACATGTATGTAACCCTTTCTCAATCATCATATGATATGCAGGCTTGCCCTCAGGGGTGCCTCTTTGCTCTCCTGAACAGCGATAGTCACATCAACTCTTATAAAAAAATTAATAGCTTTGAAAAATGTCATGGTTTCAAATTTTATTTAATCAATGGGAAGTAAACAAAATTGTCATTCTGTCCTGTATAAGTCAAACTCAGAAAAACTTTCTTCCAATCTCAGTAAGGCTCAGTATTCGAAACCACCCATGATGGAGCAACTTTCTACACAGCTCAACCAATTACAGCATGGCTTTTACAACAGCAAACCATTACCAGCATGACACAATGACACAACAACTCGCTCCTTGCAGCTGTTCGCAATCCTTTACAATTTCTTTGCACACACATAAACCTTTAATTCTGCAGCTCTGTGCAACATAAAATAGCAATTTTACTCTGCTTCTTCTAAAAAAATGATAGAACAATCAACAACCAGAATTTTAAGTTTCTTACACCTTCCGACTTTTTAATAAAAAAATAGTTTTACACCCACAATGATGAAATCTGGACCAGGAGGAAATCGCCTAATCAATGTAATGTCACCTTTGCATATCAGGCTTCTCCAACACTGATCAGTATTAGTGCAATCACAACAGATTTTGTTTTTGTTCCTATCTCCATTATACAGTCGATGATGTCTCACGACCTACACTTCAAATCGTTAGCAGACCATAATACCATAAATCAACTCTTATTTATGTCTAACTTTATCCTGGGATTTTTGACTACTTCTTAGCCCGAAAACCTCTTTATCTTCTTTGACAAAACTGCATAAGCATCAGCAATGCAAACCAAAGCATTAACAAAGATGCAATTCTTAATCAATGTAAAATTCACAAATCACATTAATCATTGCAATTTCAATGCATAACTCTATTGATGCTCACACCCGAAACTGGTATTCACCACTTTGTAACCACTGACAGCAACCGCTCCACGAGCTACACTCCATCAATCTTAGAACTTGGGCTTTGGGCAATTGGGCATTGATCTACCTTGGGCACTTTTTCATTTTTGCAGCTCCTTTGTCTCATTACCTAACCTTCCCTCTGCTACCAACTTTGTGACAGCAGAGTCTCTAGATAATTTAAAATCTCCACTTACTACTGGACCATGGGCAATGGACCTTGGAGGTGTGTGAGTAGGGAGACGCTGCAAATCAAAAAATAAGTAATTTTTAATTTGCCAATGACATTACTTTATAGGAGGCAATGGTAAGAGCTGGAAGAAGGTTTTATATATGTATTATCAATTTTCAGTATCTCATCTTTATTCACAGAAACAAATTTTATAATCAAAGATCAATAGAATCAGTGATAAGCAGAACAATGCATCAAGCGCGTTCCATGCAATTAATTTCTAGTCTAATTTAAAGGGTAGTTTTGTAAAAGGAAAAAAAAAAAAAATAGAAGAACCCATAAAGAGTTCATAAATCAGAGATGTGAAAGCGATAAGAAACAAACTCAGTAGACTTTCAAAGCATAATAAGTTTCAGGCAAAGAGTCTCAGAATGAATCTAAGTGTCAAGTTTAGAGAATCTCAAGGTGAGTCTTAGAGGTATCTTAGACAGTGTCTGTGAGAAGTCTAGTCAGAAATCTGAAAAGCCTCAAAAGTCCTAAAAGGAATCTCTCTCTCATCTATTCTAGGAAAACACATTTTATATTAAAAAAATAACATCACTTGTAACTTCTTTCTTTGTCTCCGTCACTGGTTCAACCAATCAGGTATTGATGTCTTCATGGGAATGGAACAGCTTCCATTGACTAATCTATCTAATCAAAGCAGCTATGAAATATTTTATCATGTTTTAACATTGCATCTAAGCTATCTACTGGATGCTAGTTCACACCATGGTAATGAATCGGAGAGAAAAAGTTCTTGGCTAGTGTAATGGATAATTGCTATCAAAATTATTCATAAAGAACCTGATTTTGTGATTTCAAGCTAGACATTTCATTAATTTAATGAGCTTATGAACATGTGAAAGTTAAAAAAATACTTTTCTACATAGATCTATTGCTAAATGTTTCCAGAAATTAAACAGTTATTCAAAATACATTGCTGACCTAGGTCACTAATGACAACCAAGTAAAAGAGGTTCCCGGTGGTGCATTCCCCAACTAAAGTCCACAGATGTTATTGGCTTGTGCCTTTTTGTGACTGCTAACAAAGTGCAGAAAGGAAAACATAAATGCATTTTTTCTCTTTTTAAGGCCTACATGTTATTTCCACATGTTTATTCTGTACCCAATATTTAGTTAATTAAAATGCCCTGCCAATGATGAGGCCAAATATGGGGACTACTCACTAAGGTAAACTCACACGAGTAAATCTATAGGTGTAAATGTACTATTACATTTTGTAATAAATTTGCTTCTTTGGCCTATTCATTTAACAGTGTAAAAGTATGCTCACATGTGTCCATTCCCTGTATTCAGGGGGTGAAGCCTAATTTACCAGCGTAATTTTACTACTAGTAAAGGTTTTTTACAAAAAGAAACTTTAAAAAAAGGTAAAATATGTTGAGTATAAAAGTTAATGGAATTTAACTTTATATACTTATTTTAAGTGCAGAACAACATTTAAAAAAAATCTACAGCCCAATTAACTTAAATTTGCACTACCAGTGGTTGGTCATGTGTGATGCCATGTGTGATGCTGGGCTAACTCCAGGTCTGAGCTACAACTGTTGTGTGTCTTTTCAGATATAGTCACTATGGAAGTGTAGTCTGTAAATTGTAATGGACTGATTTATTTGTGTGTAGGTGCATGTCCCTCACTAAACCCCTCCTTGACCTTCCCTAAAGCCCCCCTTACTCCTCCCTTAACTCCCCTCATTTTGTATTAACTATCTCCCATTCCATTTTTCAGCACTTTCCAATGCTGCTCCAACATTTATTGCTAAAACGTAGGCCTATGTGTGCAGAGATCACCACAGTTGGGGCAGAGATCTCTGCACAGAAAAGCTAGGAGAGGTGGAGGCCTTCACATGCAGGTTAGTGAATAGCATTTTGTAGCACATGAGTAGTACTATTTTAATACTAATAAACATACTACAAAATACGGTTTGTGAATGGATCCGATAAACTGCTACATCTTCCACAGATGGAGGAGGAGTAATGATCTGGATGGCTCTAAGGTTACCTTTCAATCACGGCTTTGTTCAATTGGATGAGAAGTGATGCTATGTTATCGTTTATGGCCCTAAAAATGGAAGGTAGATCTGTTTGATCAATATAAATGCTCCTAACATAGATAAAGACTTCTTCAAAAAGGTTCTGCATATACCCTCTTCCATCCATCACAAGGGATGATAAAACCATGCATGGCAGCCTCATTGAGGGGACTCATGCAAGAAGTGGGTTTATTGGACATATGGAGGCCACGGACGCCCCTGGGATCAAGGAGTATTCATGCCACTCCATATCTCACTGCACTTATAGTTGGTTGGGCTATTTCTTTGTCACAAGAGATCAACATAATTACAGGATACTCAGTATCTGAGTAGATTTTTGTCTAATCGCTCCCTCTTGAGGCTAACTTGGGTAGAGGGAAATGCCACACATAAGATTGCAATCTGGAGATTAAGGGTGAAATCCATTTTGCAGAAAAGATCAAAGATATGATCAAACTCTTCTTTGAAGAGAACTGGGGAATGGCCAGTGAAAGGGCAGAGGAACAGAGAGTCATGACAGTAGTAGAGATGGGCACATGCATGACATCTATTCCTGGCATACATCTATGAATAAAAGAAGAAGCACACCTTACACAGGGGGAGAGATCAGTGCCAGCAGCTTAGCTCAGGAGAATGCTGGTGAGATACTAGAGACTATAAGAGCAACATACAGCGAAAAGAATGGTTACTCCACACATCCCACATATTGACAGAAGTATATACACATCACATAATGACAGAAGTGTATATGGAGGGATAGAGAGTGCCCTGGTACAGGAATAATAGGGGTTGCAATGGAGTGAAAGGAATATGATTCCAGATGAGCAACAATGATGCCCTTAGAGAACATCTACAACAAGCAAAAGATTATGGCAGTGTTAACCAAACCTCAGAGTGGAAAAGCATCTAGGAGCGACTGGGTCTTGGCAGACCTCTACAGAAGATTTTTAGCTTTTCTTTCGAAGAGTCACCTGTGGGTGTTCCTCAAGGCCTCGAGGCCGGTGAGGTATCTAACACCATGAGGGAAGCCATAATTATGTGGATTCCAAAGCAAGTCAGAGATTAACTAGGCAGTGCTCCTCTTCATATAGACTGATATAAATGATTAATACTGATTCAACATTCTACATACATCATCAGCCAGGAGACTGATGCCTATAGGGGGCTCACTGGTTGACCATGGCCAATGTGGGTTTTTCCCTAGACATTGCATCAACCCCAATGTACGATGCCATACACATCTCACACATGCCTTGCAAGATTCAGAACAGCACTATGTGCTTGCAATCTTTGATATTGAAAAGGCATTCAACACCATAGGGTGGAAGTATATCTTTCAGGGATCCAGGCACATGGGGGCTGGCCTGCCCGTGTTTCTGGGCTGGATTAATTGATATACTTTGAGCCAAGGGCAAGGTTAAGAACATCCGATAAGAGGGAGGTTGAGAGCAAAATGAGGCATGGATGCCTACTCTCAAGGCTGGTGATTGTGTTGGTGATTGAAACCCCAAGGAATACAGTTGACCGCAGGATTGAGGAATAAGCGTAGGTGATCCATCATAGAGGTTGTGTCAATGTATGTGGAAGATGATTTACTATACCTGAGCCAAATGGTGGTCTCTGTGCCTACACTGCTGACATAATGAGACCTCCTTGAGGTAGAATCTGAGCTCCGGATTAATCAGCAAAAGAGTAAATTGCTTTCCCTGGAGGTGGCTGACTGCGGTGCTTGGATAGGAATATTTTAAGGTGGGGCTACTATGTGAAGTAAACTGGTTTACAAACTTGAGTATACAGGTCACCCACTCGCAATATGTTCACAATACGGGTAGATTATTTGAGAGGTTAACAAATATGGTCCAATTACAGTACAACTCCCATAACCAGGTATGGGGCAAGTGAAGTAAGCTGAGGAAGGTTGTCCTCATTGGTACCCAAACTGTTCAGGGAGTTAGACAGACTACTGGTATCACAGGTATGGGCAGGCATAAGAAGTAGGGTGAAACTAGGAACACTAAAGGAGAGTTTGGAGAACAAGGACTTGACCTGCATTATATAGATGTGTTCCATTTGGCTGCACAATTACATTATGTGGTCAGATGACTGAAGAAGGGCTGCACCTGGAGAAGCATCTACTGGATAAAACACACAGTGAGAAGCCATTGAGAGAAATGCTTATGAAAGGGGCACCATCTCTTTTTTTGCAATTTTATATAACGCAAACTTGACCCGAAGGTATTGGAGCGCTTTGCATGAGCTCCAGTTAGATTACACAAGGACACATTAATTTTTGTAGGCACATGAAGATTAAGTGATTTGCCCATAATCACAGGATGTTCAGCTGACGTCAAGACTCAAATCTGGTTCCCTAGATCCAAAGTCGGCAGCTCTGGCCTTTACCACTAACCATATAGGTCACTGTTTTCCCCTGATATGGACATATGAAGTTAACAATCATTTAAACACATTGGGCTGTACATGCTAATGACACAGTTGAGGAGAATGGGAAGTTACACCGTGGGGGACAATTTGCCCTAACTGTCCACTTATCACATTCATGGAGGCATAGGGCAAAGTTAATACATGCAATATGTAAAATTGATGAAAGCAGCTGAGGAAATATAGCCGGAGTTCCCAGACTATCCTAAAGTGACAGAAGCTATGGATGGGGTGATGAGGTTGGCACATGGCATATTGTTGATCTCTAAATTCTATGGGGCCGTGAAGGCAAACAAGTTGGATGGACTGTTAAAATCACGCACCTGAAGCCCAGGTCTTTAATGGATGCAACAATGGTCTGCCTCTTTACAGGATGGTTACAGGATGCTTGCACGCCTACATATAAGGAAAGTGTCTAGTAGTGCCAGGATTAAATAGGTGCAATTCCATTTCCTACACAAGGCTACCTTACCTCCTACAAAGCTGGATAAGATCTCTCCAGGTAAATCAATGATGTGCCCCAGGTGTGGAGAGGTAGAAGAGTGAAGTGAAATATTGGGGCAAACTTCTGGCTTAATTACATCTGGTCATGGCAACTTGCCCAAATTTATGGTCAAGTAATGCTTAATGGAAGAGGTTCCCAGACCGAGGAAGTGCACAATTAGGCATACATTTCTGACATTTGTGTGATAATTGCAAGACTGTGTATAACCATACATTGAATGAGACCTCAGGACCGCAGCTCATGACATAAAGGAGGGACGTGAATGATTAGGCAGGCACATGAAAGCATAAAAAGAAAAAGAGATAGGATGATAGGCGGCCAGAAGAGCTGCTCAAATGAGCGACAATGCTTCAAATATTAACAGATCCACCTTCCACTAAAGAGGGGATGTCAGGAATAAAGAAGGGAATAGAGGACAGGAAGCGATCTTGGCAATCAAACTCTAGGATTAGGCCTGGAGGGCCGCCTGAGAGTTCTCAAAGAGATTATTATTTTGCCAATGGGGGAGAGGGGCTTTCTATCCCGGGTATGTATTCTTGATTATAAAATGTGCCCAACCAGGAGTATTGTGTTCAGCAAAAAAACAAAAAAAAACAATCTTATTTAGAAATCAGTGGGTCGACTGAGTGCAAGATTTATGGTCAGATTGCCACTGCCCTCTGTGGCCTCTAAAACATCAACTTTACCTATTTTAAAGAGGATGAGGAGAACAGCCCTTAGCTCAGCCAGGACCTCCCACTCTGTTGCAAGTGTCGCTGACTGTCACTTTATTTGTAGACGCGGTATGAACTTTTAAATAGAAGAAACCACATTTAGATGGTTTCATTTTAGCACATTAGATGACATCACTACATGCGGTCGACTTTATTAGAATACAGCACAGACAGATTTTTAAACAATGTTTTAGTACAATCCAAATGTCTGACGTCATTCTGAGATTTAAAGTTCGAGTCTCACCAAAGTTCCCAAACTTTCATTCATTCCCAGAACTATCTCATTTGCTGTCACAAAATATTTACAAGCCCTCTGTTAGGTCTCTCACTTTTGTGACAGTTTTAGCTGTCTTGCCAGAATATTGTTTTCCAAACAAATCATACAGAACACACATACAAAGAGGGGCGTTTGATCAGTTGGCGTCATCCATTAGTCTGTGAATTGTCATTCACATTTTGCCTCCTTCCACCACAGCAAAGGGAAACCCATTTTACCCATTGGCGCCCTTCCCTATGAATGACTGCAAAAAAGCGTGTGCCCAGTGCTTAATTTTTGCTTGTTGTTTCCGGTGATGAGCACCGGCACCTATTTGTGAGGGCCGGCGCTTATTCTTCTGCCTCAAGCATTTGCTGCGAGCAAAAGACATGTATGGGAAAGACGGAGGAAGAGAAAAACGATAAAGCGTCCTAAAGTGAGAAAGCAGAAAGCTGCAAGAGTGAGCTGAAGGGTAAGGAGTGGCTTTAAATAGACTGAAGAGGCCTGAGACGGTTCCAGGATTATGCTGCCTCAGTATTCCGTGTCCCCATATTTAATTGCAGCAGCTGCATGCTTAAGAGGAGAAATTGGGCACCGGCATTTTTTAATTTACAAATTAAGCACTGCTTGTGCCCAATGTTCACCTGCAATTAAAACTATTTTTTATTTTTTATTTTTCTTCTCATTGCATATGCTTCATAAAAAAGCAAAATAAAAAAGCATTAAGCATTACAGCTGCATGCCAAAGCCAGACCTAATGGTTTTTCCCTTTCTTGCACTTATCGAGATTTCTGGCATCCCCAAAATTAAGATACGTTTTGAGACATTCTCTAAGAGATTCCTTACTGGCAAATTTTCCTGGTCAAACCACCAAGACATAGCTGCCAAGTTTCCGAGGTCTATGCATGATGAGCTCCAGTCCAGGTATTTTTTCTTTGAATTATGGAAATTTCAATCCCTGGTTTTATAAAGGTTTTATTATGGAATAAAGAATGCAAGTTCTAGAACTAAGGCTCCAATCCAGGTTTTTTTCCTTTGAATTATGGAACTTTTAGTTCCAGATCTTATTACAGTTTTATAATGGAATAAACAAGAATGCAAGTTCCAGAAGTAAAAAAAACCTGGACTGGACTACTTCTTGCATGGACATGGGAAACTTGGCAGGATTGCCTAGTTTCATAATGCAGATATCAATTTACATCTTGCCAACCTCTGACCTCAAATTTTGAAATAATGCCTTTTGAACCATGATGCTCAGGCTGTGTTTCAGGAACCCGGACCCAATTGGAAAGGCTCTATTGTGGCATGGAAACATCCTAAACAACGCGGCCTAAGCCATGCAGACGTTTACAATGCAAGCGGAACAACGCTTGCCTAAACCATGACTGCCTTTTTCTCTGCCTTAACCATGCATGTGCCTAAACCACACATATTTGTGGTTAAGGCAGAGATAAGGCAGAGAGCGGTCTAGTGGTGTGGATATAATAGCAGTAAGGATCAGGAGAGGACGCTGTGAGGTAAGTAGGGCAGGGTTGGGGGTAATTTTTAGGGGTGGGGTGGGTTTAGGGATTAAGGTGAGTGGGTAGTTTATTTTTTAGGGGCAGGGGTGGGGGTTGGGGTAGTTTATTCTTTAGAGGAGGGGAAGATTTAAGAAAGGGCGTGAGAAGGGCGGAGAGGAGAGGAGGAAGGATCGGGAGAGGACGCAGTGAGGTAAGTGGGGCGAGGGTAGGGTTTGGGGGTAGTTTTTCACGATGGGGTAGATTTAGAGCTTAGGATGGGTGGGGGGATCGGGTAGTTTATTTTTTAGGGGCGGGGTGGGGGTCAGGGTAGATTATGTTTTAGGGCTTTCGGGGCAGTTTAGTTATTGGGGTGGGGGAAGATTTTAGGGCTCAGGGCGGATGGGGGTGTCGGGTAGTTTATTTTTTATTGGCGGGGTGGGAGTTCGGGTAGTTTATTGTTTAGGGCTTAGGGTGGGTGGGGGGTTGTTTAGTTATTAGGGTTGGGGGAAGGTTTTAGAGCTCAGGACTGGTGGGGGGTGGAGGTAGTTTTTTTAATGTTTTCAGGGGCCAGGGTTTTTGGGATCCAGGGTTTTCATTGGCGGGATAGTTTTTGGCCTCATTGGGGTAGTTGTTTTAGGTTAAGAGCAGGGGTTGTATAACACAACCACACATCCCATTTCCACATATTCCTTTGTTAAGCATACTTTTACAATAAAATTTGTTGTAAAGGCATGCATGGAAAAGACACCATTGTGGTTCCGACCGGGCAGTTAAGGCATGCATGGTTGCGGCATGTGTGGATGTGTCATACAACCATTCTGACATCTTATCTATTCTCTTTTGAGGAAATTCATAACTAAAAGTGCATCTTTCCTCAACTTATTGTAGAAAACATTACGCACATGTTTTGTGTCCAGATTGTCACTGTCATCGGTGACCTCTACACCAAACAATTTACCTATATTAATGAGAATGAGGTCAATAGCACTTAGCTCAGCCTGAACCTCTCACCATGCTGCACATGTTGCTGACTGCCACTTTATGTATAACCAAGGTATAAACTTTTAAATACAAAATCCATATTTGAGACTATTTCACTTTAGCACATTAGATTATGTCACTGTCATACAGTGGACCTGATTAGAATTAGCTAACCACGCCCCTTCTGGCCCTAAGATTTTATTAATGACTGAGGAAGCATCAGTGGTTCAGGCTGTTAAGTGTTATTTCCCTTGGCCTCTGCACCCTTCCTGACAGGATGCAAAATCGACTGCTATTGCCCTATTGGTGCTGATATTGAAGAGAGAAGACCTTGGGTGTTGAGCATGGAGCCCACACCCAATGGGCTGAGAGTGAGTCTTATCAGGCTGGGTACAGCCTGTTTTGTGGCATGGGCTATGATTATGTGCTGTGTGTGCTGAAAACCTCAGCCACAGGGTATGGACCTCTTGAAGGAGTGGAGCCTTGGGCAAATGGCCTTCTCTGCCTCCCTCATCACAGCTTCTGGCAGTGCTGGACAGTCCCTTAGTAGAAGGGGAGAGGAGGATAATCTGCACCCTCCCTAATGCACTGCAAGATAGAAACATACCGCTCTAGATGCATTAACATATTATCTCCTCCTAGAATATTCAGTTGTGGTGCAGAGTTAACATCAGTAACCCTTTTGTAACATAACCTCTATACATTATATTACACAGCTAGCAATATTTACATTTTATTTGCACCAAGCTCAGGTTGAATATAACCTACCTCTCCATGTCTATAATACAAATTCTCAAAATTGTTTAAAAACGTAATCAAGTAGTTTCTTGTTGTCCTAACTCTTCAGCTTCTATATTAATCTCTTGTAGTCTGTGGATGTACAGATCTGCTCAAAGCTCAGGCTTCCTACAGCTAAGGTGAGTACTGTGATTAGAAGCCGCAGAGTGAGTCAATGCTGGTATTAAGCTCCCAGTTTCTGCCACTGGAGGAGGCATGTGTCATTGTGGGAGCACACGCCTTCCTCCTCTGTGTCACTTCCTGAGAATGTTGGGTTGGGCTCACCACCAAGAGTTAACATTGCCCCACCTTTCCCGTTAGGTGATTCAGGCGGAATCCACAACAATGCATACCAGACAAATTCAATGTAAGTGCCACTGCTGCTATTACATGTCTTCAATTTCAGATTCAGTTTGCTGCCCAATCACAAGCTCAGAACTCTTCCTCCCTGTGCTAGTTCATGGCACAACACATTTCAATAGCTGTATCTATATAGTGCTCCAAATCAGACAGCTGTGCAGTGCCAAGATGCAGCATTTCTATTGGCTCCTGTGAGTCTATATCTCCCAGGATATTCATAGCCAGAAGCTGAAATAAACGTCATTACAGTCACAACGAAACTATCACTTAGCTTTACTTTCATAAATAAAACTGGCTTTGAAGATGAGAGTCCTAATAAAGAGCTAGAGCGCTATGTTACTGGTGGAATGTGCTAGCACTGGGAGATATGGTGATGGGCGAGAGTTTCAGCAGTCTTCACTTTCATGTGCATTAGGCTGAATGTTTAGATGTGAATTGTTCTTGTCTCTATTGATACAAGTTCTAAAACTAAAAGAGCCAAATCTTTATGTTCCCGTGAGTTTGGATTATATGTTTATAATACTTCCAGGCTATGAAAAATTATTTAAATTGGGTATTATAATCCACTTCAATTTTCATAGTACCTTAAAGATACGGTGACCAGACGTCCCCGATTTCCCCGGACAGTCCCGGTTTTTAGAGGACTGTCCCGGTGTCCCGACGCTTCTCTTAATTTTGAATAAATGTCCCGGTTTTTGGGACAACTGTTAGATCACCTAGGGAAGCACAAGCTAAAGACGCTTACAAAGTATGAAATCATGAAAGTAATGTATCTGTTGCTGTCAGGCAACACAGTCCCCTGTCTGCTCCCAGCAGAGAGAGGGAGTGGGGAGCAGAGAGAGGGGGCGGGTTGGGGGTGCAGGGTGGGAGGCCAAGCCATAGCTAATTTTATATATGTAGTGTTGTAAATGTGTGTGTGTGTGTGTGTGTGTGTATATATATATATATATATATATATATATATATATATATATATATATATATATATATATGCAAAGACACACATGTATAGGCACACATTCACAAAGCTACGCAGAAAATACACTACAGGCCAGATATAAAAGTGAGATTAAAGTCTTTAGTCCCTCTTTTATGTTGGTTTTTGCTCCTGCAAATCTGGTCACCCTATTTAAAGTAGCTGCCTCATTGTTTCAAAAAAGGCACTTGCGTAAAGGCGGCGCCGCGATTTTGGGAAGTGGTAGCATGCAGTCTGATCTCCACACACCTTATATGTTGTCAAACCTTAAACTTACTAGTATTTATCAACCAAAGGAAGTACTACGTTCACTGTGTAAGGTTGAGCGCACAAGCGCTCCTTCAATGTTGTAATCTCTGTTAGGGCTTTTAACCACACCTGTCATTTTCATTGGTTCGTGGTCTTGCCCTTTAAAATCTGCTTGATTTCATTAGTGAAAGGCATGCATACGTCATGCCTTTTCCGGTGTTTATCCTTCCTCGAGCGCATCAGCCACCTACTGAAAACATACGAGGCTCCATGTTTTCAGCTTGGTTTCCAGACTACTTTATCTTTTTGTTTTCCACGCAGCGGGCTGGGTTTTACATTGCGCCATTGCACTCATTGTTTTGTTTTTCAATTTCAGCCAGTTTACATAAATGTTTGTAATATCTATGCTTGTATATATTCCTCAGAATACAGGTCCAGGAATGTGTGACAGCTCTGCTAATTGTAAACTTTCAACCTCAGTCATGAGGAAATCAGGGCTGCAAGAGGAACGAGATTACGAATGCAAAATAATGCGATGTTGAATAAGGAAGGATTTTGAAGTTGTCAGATTCAAGGAGCTGGAACACACTTTAGATTTATTAAGGTCCTTGAATACTTTTGTTTGCAATTTTGTACAATTTTGGTCTATAATAATGTTACTTTTTCTTTCCCTTTTTCCCATTCTGTCTTCTTCTTTTATACTAAAGCAAAATGATTTCCTATTTGAAGGAATGGAGTGATAAAAGACAGTTCATGAAAACAATGGTCTCAAAGTCACATGCCGAGGCAATCTATTCTGATGAGTGTAATATGCCAGGCTTATCTCAGTGTGGAATTTGGGCTTAGTTCGCTTTCATCTTACTTTCACAGCTCCTCGACGCATACAAGTCAAGTCACACACAAATTGCGGGTGTTGCCCACATTTACGGTTAAAGACAGGACATCGGAAAATTAGGCTGTAGATGCGCAGAAGCTTTCTAGTTAGGGACATGATGCAGGCCGCTGCAGCCCCTGTGATGCAGGAGGTGGGGCACCCTCCAGGGAGCCCCAATTCTTTCTTGAATGGGTGCCGTTTTAATCCCCAGGACCAATGAATTTCTCTGAGATATGGATAACTCTGGGGTCCCTCATCACATTCTGCAGGGGCCCATCATTTTGCCTTTTACTTTGGGCTAATCTTCTCCCAGCACTGCTCAGTGGTATGAGAACATTAGTCCTCCCTTATCCTATATCAGGGGGAAACACGTGACTGTATGTTAGAGTCACCGTGATTTGCAAAATCACCCCCATACACAGCAAAGCGACAAGAAGGAGCAGCAACACCTCTGCTACAGACAAGTGGCAGGCATTATTAAGGACCTACAATACTGTAGTGTAATCTGGACAGTGAATTCCGACTCCAGTCGGATGTCTGCTGAAAATCAAAAGTCCGGGGGATCAATTGGTAATTTAGTGTTCATACATTTGAACACGTGCACAGCTGCCAGGGATAGGGTGGGGCGTTAACTGATTCATCAGGGCCGGACCAGGCCGGCCCAGGGCAGAACAAGTGAATTATAATCAGGGATACTGGAATTATGTGCCGGGGAGGGTCAAATTATACTGCAGGATTGTCTAAAATTATGCAGCAAGAAAAAGCAAATTATGCGCCATAATGCAGCACATTTTGCTATGGTATTACTTTTTTTGCAATTTTTTCACTTCTTTACACTGTCTGGGCATAGAGTTTACCTCCTTGGTATCAGTTTAACACCCAAATATAGTAAAAAACAATAGAAAGGGAACCAGTCAACCTTTGAAAAGGGCCTTCCAATGCACTGCAACATGTAACTGCATTTTTAGTAACTGTTGATCTGTTTGAGCTAGAAAAAAGTTCCTACTTAAAATGTGCAAATACCGCAAGCGATGGATAATGTGGTAAATGTGTGAAATGCCACTGCCGCAAAATCTCGATTCCAATAATCCTGATTATAAGCACTTGAGCGGGCAGACTCTCCTCAAAGCCTAAAAGGGCCAAAAGGGATTTGCAAAAGGAGGCCTAAGTCACCCCACAGATTTGATGACAGCACGTGACACTAATTGCTCCTGGCAATCTGACTTGGAAAAGGAACAGCGGCACACATTCTTTTCTTAGAAGCAAAGTGTAGGAAAGTCCTCCTTTTTGCCCTGGTCAACCCCAAACTTTTTGGACAGATACTGGTGGTTAATGACTCTAAGCTATGCCCTCGATACTGCTTAGCAGTCCCAGGGCCAGTGCTCTGTGTAAAGTGGATATGCAAATTAGGCTAATTATAATAGGCAGTATCAACCTACCTATAAGTCCCTAGTATATGGTAGGGCATCTAGGTTTCGGGACACCAGAATAGATAGTGTCCCCATAGGTGCACTGCTGAGGTGCCCAGTGTCATTTTAAAGGCAGGCCTTCCTTGCTGGCTGCTTTTAAACTAATGTTATGTGCAAATTCGACTTTAGAATTAAAAGTACTTCCAAAGTCATAAACAATCTTCTTTTTACATATAAGTCACCCCTAAGGTGTGCCCTATGTGCCCCTAGAGTTGGGTGCCATGTAACTATAAGCGGGGACCTTATAAAACTTGTTTTATAAACCCTGTTGAGGTAAAATAGCCAAGTGTGTTTTCCCTCGCTGTAGTGAATGGCCTCCATAGGCTAAAATGGAGAGACTTGATTTTAATGAACAAAGTCCCCATAAGTGCCCAATACCTTGAGTTTGGTACCAAATTAATTGTTATAATAAATCCCACAACTTGCAATTGTTGGATTTAATATAACAAGTTCAGGTAAAGAGTTTTAAAACTCTACCTGAAAGTTGTCAACTTCAGCTCTGTAGTGCCTTTTTCTGATTGGCCAGCCACGAGCAGCCTGGCCAGGCTGCCTTGATGAGGTGTGAAGTGGCCTGGGCTGAACACAAAGGATGTGCCTGGGAGAGGAGATCTGCCTCAGCAGATGGTGAAACAGGGTGGGGGAGAGCAGCCACACTGATCCTCAAAGGCAGGGCAGGACATATGGAGCATCTCAGGACCTCCCCCATTTTCTGTAACGACAGACAAATAGGTGCCCTCTTGATTGGATTAGGATAGGGCAGGAGAGGGGTGCATTTAGGATTTTTAGCCATCTAACCTCCAAAAATCACTTTCAGCCATGTTGGATTTTTGAAGAATGTTGCTCCCTAGTTTTGATTTTTGCCACACTTCCCAGGAAGTGGTCATCAAAGGGGGAAGGAGCCTGCCTGTGATTGGACAACCAGGTCCCCTCTTCTTTCCATCCCAGAAGCAAGGATAAATATGGCAGACTGCACTCACAACTCAGATCCCTGCAAGGAAGAACATCAGAAAAAGAAGGACTGCCCTGCTGGACCCCTGACCTGCACCTGGACACTGCACTCTGAAGGACTGCACCAGCTGCACACTTGGGCTTCACTACAAAAAAAGACTTTGCCTGGCTTCAATTGGTTTCAGAAGGGAACGCCTGCTTGCTACAGGTGGAAAATAGCTAACCAGAGTCCCCTGCAACAAATCCTGAAGAAACTGGCCAGCTGACCACTGTCAGGTGCATTTTGGGAGTTCGAGATAGACAGTCAAGGAGCAACTCAGTGCTTCTGGAACCTTGGGGTGAGCTGTGTACTCCTAAAAGACCTCCAAAGACCTTCTGGAAGACGATCCAGAGGTTTGGAGAAGATTAGAGAACTTTTTGAAAAAAGCTCCATCAAGGTACCGACCAGCTGTTGAGTCAAGCCGGCTTATGTCAACCGTGACCCAGCCTGACTTGGAGGTTCGTCCCGCTGAAAAGCTCCAGAGCCCCGGACTTCCAGGATTTCACCAGGGGCTCCTGGAAAGGCAATGCAACAATATCGACTCGAAATCAGCTTGCTGTGATGGGTCGTCCGACGTCTGAGAGAAAAAGCTCCAAAAAAGTGACTACGTTCGTAGGTAAAAAGTTGACCTGGACTTCCCGCGCACCGTATCCGTGGAGGGCTCCAGGGACATCGGATCAAGATTCAGCTTTGGCCTGGATGAAGATTTTCATCCCGAAAAATTGTCTAAGTCTGAACGTAGAAATCTTCATCGAGGTCTCCTGCGACGCATATCCAGAGAGGGCTCCAGGGAGGTTGGATCGGATTTGTGACTTCATCCTGCTGAAGAAAATCTTCAAGAAAATGACTAAGTCCGAAAACAAACTTTTGACCAAGGCCTCCCGCTTGCTCTAGCCAAGCAGGGCTCCATCACGGTCGGCCTGAAACTTCGACTTTGCCCTGGTCGAGGAGCAACCAGATGACCAGATTGGTGCTTTTTGTTTTTAAGTACTAGAAAACATGAATTTAAAAAAAAATGTATCGTTGGTTCCCCTTATCCGATTGTATTCGTTTTGGTGTCAAATTAAAGATAAAAATATTTCCTATGTTTATAAATTGGTTTTGGATTTTTGAACTGTTTCCTGTGTTTTATTTATTTACTGTTTTGTGATACTTGAATGCTTTACACATTTTGGCTCATATTTATACTTTTTTTGCGCCGCATTTGCGTCACTTTTTGACGCAAAAGCAGTGCAAACTTACAAAATATAATTGTATTTTGTAAGATTGTGCTCAACAAGTGGCGCAAAAAAATATAAATATGGGCCTTTGTCTCTTAAATTATGCCTTGTTGCTCGTTGCCAAGCTACCAATGGTTGAGCTGGGGTTAATTTATTGGGACCTAACTGAACCTAGTGGGGGTTAATAGCCCATTGCTAGGTGTAATGTGATGTAATGTAATGTAATGTAATTCGAGATTTATAAAGCGCGTTCCTACTCAGAGAGCATCGAAGTGCTGGGAAGAAAGCATGTAGTAAAAAATAGACAGAGGATAAGAAAAATAACAGAAATAATGAAGATAGAAAAACATCCAATAGAAGAAACTGAAACAAACTAAATCAAAGACCCTGATCTTGATGTACCAAAAAATTAACGAGGAAAGAGCCAAGTTTTCACCATTTTCCTAAATTTCATATAACCTGATTCTTGCCTAATATTCTGTGGGAGAGAGTTCCATCCTCTGGCTGCAGCTACTGTAAAAGCTTTGTCTCCCCATTTGGCTTTATGTGTGCGAGGGACCTGAATCAAGTGAGCTTGGGAAGACCTCAAGCTTCTTTTAGGTACATGCAGGAGGAGTCTGGAAGTCAGGTACCGTGGTCCTATTCCATGAACTGCCTTAAAAGTAAGGCAGAGCGACTTAAACTGGATACTCTGCGCCACTGGTAACCAATGTAATTTCCTAAGACTCTCTCTAACTGATATACATCGTGGGACGTGGTGTAGGTCCTTACCTGCCCTTACCAGTAATCCACTTTCCAACACAAAGCTCATGTGCTCCACTCCATTTCTTGTGATGTCGGGCCAGGTAAGAGCAGTGGATGGTTATAGTTGACTGGATCTACAACTCACTAACATGTCCTACACATTTTTTTCTACCCTGCTCTTGTCGCCTTTATTCCGTCTGTATGGCAAGAAGATTGTTCCTTTGCACGTGCAACAAGACAACCTCCTCTAGTCTCTGTCGATATAATAAGGCAACTGATACACAGAGAGATTTGCCCAGGATCACACAATTCTTTCAAATTGATTCTTCAGAATGCAAACCACATTTCGAGAAGCTAACTGTCACTAGGTTACATCTTTGAACCTCATTCCCCTTGTGTTCCTTTTTCTATCAATGATCCTACAGTAGGTGTACGGTGAAGAAATTGCATGGTAGAGTAGTATTGGCCAGTGGATCTGTGGACATCCATTTGTAAATACCTCCAATTAAACCATTGTACACGTTTCCCAAGTTTCACACGTGAAGCAATCTTTACGCTATACAGTTATAAAAAAACACTGCTGGTTGAGAAAGTTACAAAATTATCATCATGGAACAACCCTGAGTATTTCTCGACAGCGCCACACAAACATCACCCTGCATTTTATCTTGAAAACTTGACAGGTATCGAATGAAAGCTGCAGAGACCTCGACACTGTGGCTCCACAGAGAAGGAATCATGAGGCTTTTGCTTGGTCTTTAAACATGCTTTCTGCTCTCATAGAAGTGTCCACCAATCCTGAAGTTTCTTGCTCTTTTGTGTAGCCTGTAGTACTATAAGAAATGGGGAGCAAAGAATATTGGCAGCATTAGTACAAGCTTCCCTGTAACCGAGAATAGGTACGTGGCGGTAGCAGCTGAGAATATAAGATCCCATCACACAAAGAGAAACCTCAAAATAGAGCAACTGTGCAGAGTTCCTCAGACACAGAAAAAGTACAGTATGTCTTTTTGTAGTACAAGCTTCTCTTATATGAAGGTCAGGAATGGCACAGACAGCTGCACTGCATAGTGCGCCACACTGAGAGAACATGTATGACATGGGCAGCTGCAGGTCAAACCTGTACCGGGTCGACAGACCAGGGGCAGCAGTTCTCACCCAGTGCACAATTCCTCACATAGCAAAGTTTCAGAAAGTGCAGGAGCGCAAGCTTCACTCCGAATGTGTGTAAGCGTGCTGTGTGAGTGTGTGTGTGAGTCTATGTATGTGGGAGTTTGCCACATCATGGTGAGTACTTAATTATGGTTTGGGATTTGTGTTGTTAGGAGTGGTGATGTGTTTTCTGGGTGGTGATGTTGTGTTTCTTTAATGGTGCGAGCTTGTGTGTGTCTGTGTGTTTGTGTGCTGGTGAGGTGTGCAGTGTGATCCTATGATGATGTGAGGGGGTGATGAAGTATGGGGAAGATAATTTTCATTAAGTTTGTATATCTTCTTTTTCGCTGCTGCTGGTTCTTGCTGTTTTACTTTGACAATGATGTGTTTGGTATAACTGGGTCCAGATCATGTCTCTAACACTTCCTGCTGATGGAGAGGCCATGGCCACATTGGAACTGACACATAATTCTGGGATTAAGAACATTATGCCTCTCTCCGTGAGGGGGTGAACCTGGAACCACAGCTCAGATGGGTATGTTGAAGAACAAGTCAAGGGCAGATGGCGGAGGAGTGGGACAGGCACAAGACCTGTGGGGACATTGGGCCAGAAAGGAACATGGAGATGGGTAGTGGTGGCAGCAAAGGAGAGAGGCAGGGAAAGAAGTGCAGGTACCAAGTAACGTAAGAACAGGTGAGGGACCGTACCAAGACCTCCACCTAGTAATAAACTAATTCACACTGGTTCCCAATCTGTCATCCTCTCCCCTGAAGGATCGTACTTATTTTATGTCCCCCCACCTCCACCTTTCCAGGAGACAAAGCAGAATGAGAACTTTCCTGCGATAGAGAATATAGCAATTCTCAGGCCGTATTTATTTACAACCACATAAACACGACATGAAAAAACATCATCATATTTTACCATATGTTTCTTTTCATCCTTAATTTACAATACTTATTTACAACATGCATCTCAAATCATCTCAAGTCATTTAATGGGGAACAATCTTGTACACAATTTCAATTCTTTAGAAGGAGTCATGGTTGACCACCACCCAGGCACCTGTGGCATCAACTGTAGACTGGGGGCCATGTTCCCCACAAACAAGTTACACTTCACAAGGTGAAACTCACCTGCCACCTCAAGATGGAGGGGGTGCGGGCCAGCATTAAACTGTCCCCCAAAACAAATCATTCCAGAGCCAACCCTAAGAATTGATCCCCCCTGGCATCCGATGAGGATGGTCCTGGGCAACCGGGCCATACCTTGGTCCCCTGGTGCAGACTCCATCCCCCTAAATCCCCACGGCCATGTAATGGAGTACCGTGGGGGGGGGCTATGGACATTCACGGTAGCGGTCATCCCGAGCCCCTTTTCTACACCCACAGCACCGCCACCCTAGTTTGAGCCAAAAGGCTTCTGATTCCGTCCTGAGTTCTCCTGCACTAGTATTCCCTGATGCCAAGGTTGTCCACCTGCTTTGTGCCCAAACATGACTCCTTTCCTCCCACAGGCCTGGATGGTTTCCCGACCAACCAGCCCTCCCCCCAAAGACTCAGATGCTCGGTGCTGAGAGAGTCCCTATATTGCAAACGCCACAGGTTCTCAACAAACAGTACATGTCCGCCCTCTAACAGGTGTACTCCATCCTTGTGAAACATTGCCTCCCCACGAAGGCACCCGTGTGGAATAGTTCTCAGCATTGACGTATTGAGAAGCCGTTTCATGCGGCTGTTCAGCCATCTGACCGATTTGTTAAGGCCCTTTGTTGAGCGCCCTGACCTCCGTATCTGCCTAGGAATGATATGGGACCATGCTATGATAGCCCCTGGAAACCTTTTTGCTTAACCAAGAAATCTCCACCATCAACTCCTCAAACACTGCTCTTCTCCCCATTGTTGGCAAATCATTGCCTCCCACGTGAAGGATGATGTGCAACGCCGGCGGTAGCGGTAGGCCATCGCAGAACCTCCTCGATGAGCTGGCAAAGACTATCAAGGTGCAGACCACCTCTTGCCATCCAAAGAAACTGGAGACCTGCGTTCTGTGTCCGACTGCGATACCGCGCCCAACGCATGGAGGAATGTCCAATAACCCAAACACTGGCTGGAGCCATGTGCTCAATGGAAGGCTGAGAGGTGCTAGGAACAAAAAGAAGAATCCGTTACACATGTCATCATTGGCGTGTGCCAACAATTATTCCTAGAACCTTTGAAGACGTACATAGCGCTTATAGCAATCTGACTTCCACCTCCCAATCCCCTTGACCGTCTTAGCATTGAGCCTTGCCCTCACAGCTGATGTTGCCACCCCTATCCTTAATGAATGGGAACTAAATTTGCCCTGCATGCCAGTTGCCAGCAAGGCTTTGCACAATACTTGGGAAAACTGACACTTAGTGAGGGGGACCCCAGATGCATGACCCAAGAAGGAGGTGAAGAAACCCAGGGACGAATCTGCAAGTACCTGTGATCTGCACTTACTGGGCAACCACGGAAGTCACCATCCCTCCCCAGGACTAACTGCTCACCTCTGCCCAACTGGTCTGTCTTTGAGCATGGTACAGTAATTACTGGATCCCTCCCCTTCCAGAGAACATGAGCCACCAAAATCCCACAGTGAATGTCCTGCTTGGACCTGGCCGTAAGCTCTGAGACTCGAAAAGCTCCATAAAAGGCAAGCTGAGAATAGGGTGGCCTCATAGTTGGAGTCACATATCCCGACCAGGGTTCCCAAGATCTATTCCAGCTTGTCCACGTCAATGGGGCGCCGCTGGTCTGGAATAGTTCCTTCCAACCTTTCCCATCCCTTGAGTGTCTCTCTGATAAGTAAAGACCGAGAATGATCTGCAGACCCCCCAAATTTAGTTAAAAAATGGCTATGGCTGAGATGTGACGCCTGGCACTCGTGGCAGATTTACCCTGACTTCGCAAGCGCTCAAGAAAACCCAACCAATTACTCAAGGAGCCAGGCTGCACGAGAGGGTTGGTAGAGGTGTGTGTTATGTAACTATGGAATGCATCCTCATATGCCATTCTTGTTTTTGGAGCAAGGCTGGCTGCCACTAGATCAGCCAAGGGTGAGTTCAAGATTTCACAGCTGTCCCGGGAAATATGCAGGCTCCAACTCGGCCCCTAGGTGGAATCGCCGAAACTCCTGTAACTTGAAACAAGACAATGTATCAGCTGCGTTACTAAAAATACCTGCTACATGCCTATGAATATCAGCTCTTTTAACTGTCTTAACACCCTTCTGCATTTAGCATGTTGAAAATTAATACTTTGGACCACCGCCATGTTGTCAGACCAAAACCCCACAGATTGATTGCGAAGTTGGTCAACCCATATGTGTAGCACCACGACTATAGGAAATAGCTCAAGGAAGGTGCTGTTTTTAACCAACCTGGATGCCTGCCAAGACTGGGGCCACACCTGGGCGCACCACTGGGTACTCAAAATGGCCCCAAAACCACTCATACCTGCATAGTTGGTAAATAAACTGCGTTCTTGATTGGACCACAGTGGGGCTGGCCACAAAACTGCCCCGTTGAAGTCCTGGAGGAATGCCAATCAAATCCTTAAGTCATGCTTACTTCAGCAGACAAACTTGTCCTATGATGTTTTTCCCTCAAACCAGACATAGTCTGAGCAATAGAGTGTGAGAAAGGGCGTCCCATTGTAATGATCCTCAGGGCAAAATTAAGTTGACCAACCAACTGGCGCAGGGTGACTTTCTTGGCCGCTAGGCAGGCTTCTATGGAAACCCGAAAAGCAAGGACTTTATCCAGGGGCAATCTACACTCCCCATTCACCGAATTGATTCTGATTCCCAGGAATAACAAGGATGTGGCTGGCCCTGTCGTTTTTTCTTGAGCTAAAGGAATCCCAAAAGCAGCCATCAGGGACTTGGATGTAGTCAAAGACCTAACACACCTGTTCCTTGGAACAAAAAGTCATTTAGATAATGAATGACAGCAGATGCCCCTGAAAGTTGTGTAAAGACCCATTCCAAAACGGTACTAAATTGCTTTAAATATGCACAGGAGACTGAACAACCCATGGGCATGCATTTGTCATAATCAAACTTCCCTCTGAATTGGAAACCCAACAGATAGTAATCAGTGGGGTGAACTGGCAAAAGTCTGAAGGCTGATTCTATATCTGCTTTTGCCATGAGTGTCCCTGGACCCAGTCCCCTTAGTAATGTCAGGGCGCCATCAAGAGATGCATACTTGACTGAGCAGAGTACTGGATCGATTGCGTCATTCACAGAGGCTCCACGTGGAATTAATCAGAGTCCTTTTTGGGAACCAAACCCAGGGGAGAGCAGACAAAACCAACAAGTGTGGGGCTGTCAAATAGCCCTGCAATCCTGTTCAAGCCCAATTCCTTCAATATCTTGCATTCAGCTACCTCTTGCACAATGTCTAAACACCAATTGTTTTTACACAATTCTGGGCTTGCACCCCTGAGGCTGGGATCCTAAAACCATAGCGAAAACCTTCATACAACAGTTCATGCCGTGAGCACAAATTAAGCCACGGGTTCATAGTCAAGAGAGACACAGGTGAAGGATCCCCAGGGACCAAGGAAAGATCACCATCATTGCTGCCCACTTTCTTCTATTGACTTCTTGAAACATTTGAACTCAGGGTGTCCTGCCATACCGCAAAAGGAGCAATTGTGCTTGAGCTGGCACCATTGCCAATGGTTTTCCCAAGGGCTGTGTGCTTTGAAATGATTAGCTAAACATAATAAACGTCAGTATGTGATAATAAGTTGATAAATACAAAATTCTCCTGTTAAAATGAAATACCTGACATGAACGCTATAGGGGGGGGTCAAACATTTGGTGATTGTGAGGAGCCGTCTTGAAAAGGTTGGTCACCCAGAATTGATAGGCTAGTCTATTGGCCCCAAGCCTAAAGCCAAATGGGAAGGCATATGCCTGAGAACACCCAGTGCATGAGGCATATATAAGGAAAAAAGAACAGCCTCAAACATTATTACTCTTTCATTTACATACGATTAGGGTTATCACCTTACCACAAGAAAAATTATGGACAGTTGTTGAAGCTTGAAGAGGCTGAAATTGCCCAGACGTGAAACTCAATAGCACTTTAACAAAATAGTGCATTATTTCTAAAATGGATTTCCGGACTTCGTTACTGTTTAATTGTTAATCGGGGATCATTAGCACAGATGTAAAACCCATTTAAGAATGCTTCCTGCTTATTTAGCTCTTAGGAGTATGTACGGATAATGAGGTCTTAATTCTGTACCCAGTAAACCTCTTGTGAGGGAGTGTAGTTTCTAGGACTCTTTGTAGCTCTTCTCATGCCATTTACTGGTAGCCAAGATGAGAAAAGAGCCCTGGATGTAACAATGAACAATACTATAACACAAAGGAAGGTCTTCATTTGGAAATTGTGTCACGCGTATCTAGCCTCTGTGTTCCGAGTGCAAGCCTACCCTGGTAGTGTCAGAAACGAAAAACAGCCTCCGCAAAACCTGCACTTCTGAAAAACGTTGTCAGTTCCCTAATATTAAGTGGTAGCCAAGCAACACCCGACTGGTTTCAAAACTGCACAATTATGCTTTTTTTGCCTCAGGGGACACAGGCCGAGGTAGCTTGTCCTCCAAAAGGTCTTCAGCTAGAGCTGGCTCTTAGGGGTAAAAGAAAATACCAGATGGAAAAGAACAACTCGGGGACTTGGAAACTAAGGGCAAAACACTGAAAATGAAAAAGGTCTTAAACGTGCTCAACATTATTTTGTTACCAGTAAAGTGGAGCATAACAGTAAAGAAAGGTTTCCAAAGGTTGTCCGAGCCTCTGGAGCCTATTTAAAAGGTGTGTAAGGAGGAACCAGCAGGTCAAAATCGAGGTCAATGGTTAAATCATGTTGTGCGCTTCTATAATTGATGTGTAACAGAAAGGTAATACTCTCCCTGCGCTGTGTGAAAAATGCCCCAAAGTTGTTTGCATTTCCTGTTCTTATGAGGCAGGTGCTTTACCACGTCCCCATCAACATTAATTTATTGGAGGACCAGAAAACTAGAACCGGAGATTTAAAAGTTATAAAGTACACCACCTATGGCCTTGTTGACCCAAGAGCATTTAAATGATGAAATGTCAAAACCAAGAACAAAACTGCATCAAAGCTTAAGCTGCAGTTGTCTCCCTAAGCAGCTCTAGAGCCCACAGGCAACACCTTCCCCACCTCACCTCTGTTCCTGCACCGGCCGCCTCCATACGAGGTCCCCGACAGGGCAACCAGTGGCACCTCCAAACATAAAGGGAAAAGGTTATTACCCATCGCTGCAGCTGGAGCACATGGGAGGCAGCCTTCCACTAGGCCAATGGAGAGGCTTAACCCCCCCAAAAAAAGAATAAACCCGGTCTGAAAGGGGCAAAGGGTGCGTCCGCAGTCATAAAAAAAAAAATTCCTCCGGAGGTGGTCCTCAGGGGCAGCCAGGGTCAAGAAAACAAGATAACCTGATTGGGACTTGCTGTCCCTTTTAACCCTGCCTGGCTGCCCGTGCCAACCATCCCAGGAGCCCCCAGCATGCCCCCATCTACCAATCAGCTCACCCCATGGGGTGAGCGTGAATTTATTTTTAAATTGCGCAGCGCCCACAGTTGGGCTGCCACCCGAGACCAGTCCGATCCGGCCCGCACATGTCCTGGGGGCGCGCTATTCCTTGGCCTATGCCTTGGCCACCCAAGATCACCAATATGCTCGAACAGCACACTGAGAACGCGGCTGAGGAAAAGATACTGAGAATCAAGGTGACAGAATGGAACAGGCTAAGGGAAAAACGACAGATCATCAAGAAGGACCATTTAACCCTATTAGGTGGCACTTCAGATCACACCACTGGCAACAGTGCTTGATTTTGAGCTTGTAAAACTGTCTGGTTACCATTGTAACATGGTGAAGCATCCATTTACATAACGAGGATCAATGCAAGTGTACTGCACTGAATGGAAGCTCTGCCATCCTTGCTTTGCAATGGAAGCACCTCATTGGTAACAATGTGTGATAGATTCAGCTAACTCCTACCAAGTGATCTATTTCTTGAAAAATGTGATCCAATAGTTTACTTATTATTAGGTTAAATATGCTAAAATGATACCATACCTTGTCACAGGCTACCTGCCAAAATATACTGCTAAATTGATTCAGTCCCAGACATAAAAAATCAAAAATGACAACCTCTTTATTGGGGGATCTGAAAAGACGTTTTAAAGTAAAAAAAACACCTACAAGAAACTGTTACAAACAAAAGAGAAAAGTAAAGTGCTGAATAGGCAAAACCCTTTTTCCCCATTTTTTGAAAGTACTAAAAAGAGAAAGTAGAGCTCTTCAGACTTTGCACAAGAAAGGCAGACCAAACTAAACAAATCTGGGTCAGAAGCTGGGTGTATGTAATTTAGCAATAGCAATAATGACAATCTATAAAGTGTTTCCTAACATGAAGTTGAATCAAGCTGAAAGAGAATAAGAAACTGGGGCCCAGAATTACTTACAAGACTGCTCCACTTTTTTGGTGCAGGCACGCTGCAAAATGCTAGTCGAGATTCATAAAGTCTCGCAAGGGCGCATCGCCATGCGTGGCTTTGTAAAAAAAAAGTAATGTAGTACCTTGGTCTATGTTATGTTACACTGCATCATGTAGGTGCAATATGGGTGGGGCATGGGCGTTCCTATGCATTCACCCATGGATTTTGATGCAAAGCCAGATTTACTAAAGGCAGTAAACCTGTGTTTGTGCCAAAATGGTGGGCCTACCCAAGAAAGATGTAACAAGGAGAAAAATCTTCATTTCTCCATGTTACTTCCTCTTTACGTGTGAAAAAGAGAAATATGTCTCTAATGATTGTTTTTGGGCAGGAAGGTATCTGTTCCTGCACAGAAACAAGCCTGCCAGTAATGCAGGCACCCTTGCAGCTTGGAAGAAGGGTTCTTGCGCTGGCGCTGAAGTGCTATGAGAGAGTAGAAGTAGGCCATATTTCAGTAGATGTGGTGAATTTCTGCTCTCTCCCTCTCACACAATGCAGCGAAGCAAGTTGCCTCACTCCCTTGCGTTGTGTGAAAGGTAAGTAAATCTAGGACTGAGATTCCCAAGGAGAGTTTCTGTGATGAGGCAATATAGTGGATCTGCATTCCACGGATCGGCCAACCATGACGCCATAAAACTGAAAAGCCAGATCTCAGCCTTGAAGTTATAGCAGGTTCTAAACCAAAGCAGGACCTATTACTTCTGGAGCCGAGCACCTGCCCGACCTCTTGGTAAATGAATAAACACAGACTTCTTACTGGCATTGCTTCCAAGTACGAGGAGCCCACTTTTATTATGCTGGACCGGCGGCCACATCACACCTCCCAAAAAAACTGTAATTCAACAGTAGCAGTCAATAACAAACTCGAGGAGCATGTAATGTATGTCCTTGTCCTTCGCAAGCCAAGGCGTTTCTTAATTTATTAATGTAAGGAGTTTGTAAGCGATTACAGTTTGCAAAACTGGCCACTTCAGAGTAATGTGAGAAAAGGAAGTTCGGTGGAGCAGAGCAGGAGAATGTTAGGGAAAAAAAATAAATGGTATTAAAAGACGACAGAAAGGGGTTTACACATTTCACTTAGGCCACGGAGAAACATTTGAAAGAAGGAACGTGCAAACGTGCCTACACAAGTCATTAACGTGCAGGTAGTAAGGTATTCCAAAGGCGCAGACCTATCCATTTCAGTGACGAGTTGCACATGTGCAGCTTGAGAGTCGGGCTGTACTTGAATGATGGTTGGAATTTGCTCTGATTATGTGACTGCACCCCATTTAAGGTTTCGTACTTCGCAGAAGGTGTGACACTGGAGATGGAGGGGCAGAAGCAGTGTTTTATGTGGGCCTGGTTGCAGCTGATGAAGAGCAGCACACATTTATGGGGACTGAGACATATTGTTCATCATCAAAATTTGACCCTCTGTAAGAGAGGGAAAAGCTTGAAACTGAACAAAGAAGGAAAATAAGAAGATGAGAAAATATCAAAAGAGAAGAAAGCAAGGGTGAAAAAGAACCTGCAAGAGTGAGCGGGAGTGTTTATTTTTGTGGAAGAAAAAGGCATCAGGTGTAATCCATACTAAACGTCCTGGTGGCATCTTTATGAGGGGGCTTGTGTGTGACGCCGCGAAGACCTGCGGCGTCCCACCTGTGGGCAGTCAGATCGGCGGTCTGCATCTCAGACAGCCGTTTCTGCCACGGGCCACTTTTCGGGTTGCAACCTGTTTTTAGGGCCAAAGCTCGACCTGAAACTTTCTTTTTGGGCTCTGTTTCATGCTGCGCCCACCTTTTACCCCCTAGATTTTCTTAAATGTTTTTTACTGTTTTTCTTCTTTTTTCTTTTTCTTCTTTTTTGTTTCTTCTTAGCCATATTTTCTCTTTCCCAGGAGTCTGTGTTTCCTTTCCTGCATGCCTTGCGCCCTACCTTTTATCCTATGGCTATTTTTCCATTTACTATAATGTGGCTTTTCCCAATCCAGGATGCTGTCTTCATTACGTCCTGCATGTCACTCCCTGTTTGTCAATATATAAGCACAGTTGGTCTTCTGTTCCTTGCGTTGCAAACACTTCCGTTGCGGATGTGCTCCTTGCTCATGTATCCTGTGATTTTGGAATTCACCTGCTCTTCCCTGTCTGCAGTTTTTGTTCCAGACTTTTTGTGCCTTCCTTTTTCTTTTCTTTTTATCTTTTTCAGGAGTTCCTTGATCTGAGGTTTTTCTCAAGTTTGGATTTTGTCCTCTGGGGCTCCTTCTGGAGGTTACGGCCTGCTTGGTGTTCTATTATCAGCAGCACCGTGGCTACTGGAAAGGGTCGCTCCAACCTTGGTCAATCCAGAACAAGCAAGAAACCTGGTGGTGCCCAGAGACTGACAGATTACAGCGGTAAGAAGCATTCAGTTTGTGACATTGTGTCGTGTTTGCGCCATGCAACATGTGCGCACAAGCCCCAAAGGGGATTTATCAAGCCACGCAAGGCCACTTCGCATGACCCTGAGTGGCTTCAAAAATCTGAAGTAAATCAATGCAACACAAATTGTTGCGTTGTCTTACCCCATCCTTGGAAGGCATTCCATAAGCGTTGTGTGGGTGTTCCAACACTACCCTCGTGGATTTTGCTGCATTCCCAGATTTACCAGAACTGGTAAACATGAAACTGCACCAAAATGCTACGCATTCCCATGAGAGGGGTAACAAGGAGAAATATGTTTATTTCTCCTTGTTACTTCCTCTTTCTATGTGCTCTGCATTTTGGAGCACACATAGATAGAGGAATGCTTCTCAGGGGATTGTTCCTGTTCAGGAAAGTGCAAGTTTTTAGGGGCTATTAAGGGGCTGCTGCATCTTCTGGAGCCTCCCACACCACACTACCAAGCCGTTGGTGGTGGTGCTGCCCATTTTAGGGCCACCAGAAGAAAGGAGGATATGTACACTCCAGCCTGATGGGACATTATGGGGCATTCCATAACCCTTTCAGTGAATAATTAAACAGCAACTTTGCCACAGGCCTCTTCCTTTGTTTAGCAGGCTCATGCCACATTCTTGGGTTTGGATTTATTCATCTTGGGTGCCCTGGTTCCTGTCTGAGGTTTTCATTGGGGTCACAGAGGGAACTCCAAGGCCATCACAGCCCCTGCCTGCTCCCTACACGCCTTCCTTACCAAGTGCGGATGGCAGTATCACTCTTTCCAGCTCCCACCTCGGGCGGGTAGCCACCAATGCTCTTCTTGACTCCCACCGCAGTAGGACCAAAGTGGCATGGTTTTGGCTGCCGCTGGAGGCGGGGCCAGCATTGTGGTCCCTTTTGCCGCCACTCCCGCTCTAGCCAGACACAGGCATGGGAGAGGGCAATACACACAACTTTGGCTTCTTCTGCTGTGTCTTTGTCCCAGGGGATGGGTCCCTGGGACATCTTTGTATCAGGCCCCAGGGTTCAACGTGCCTTAGGAGGATGGCCCATGCCTACCCCTCACCCCATAAATCAATAAAAACGTTGCACCATCCCTGGGCCATGCCTACCACAGAGATAATTTGAAAAACTCAGATGGAGCACCACACTTTTGTTTTTCTTAAGGTCAGATCTTTAAATCTGGATATCACTGGCCTCTTTGGGATGATTTGTGGCTTGTTTTGCTTCTGATGGCCAGGCCCAGCCACCAGAAGCATTTTCTTCAGAACTCCTGACTTCTAATTTGTGCTTTGCATAAGAATGTACTGCTCCCAGTGCCTGTCCTGGCTTCTGCCTGCACTCCTGAGGCTGTCTTCTGCTTGAGGTGCATCTTCCACAGCCCCTTCACAAACAGGAAGCAGAACATCTTGCATGATACACTCCCTACACCCCATGGTCTCCTGGCTCTCTTGCAGGTCCCCTGTTTGCCAGCAATGAAGTCAATAGAGAGTCACCTGAAGGCCTAGGGGAACCATCTAAAGTACCCCCAGCAGATCCTTTCCCCCAACTCTTCCTCAATAGGCATAAGGGGGCCAGAGACATGGGCCATGGAGAGACCCATGCTAGCCCTGGGGGTCATCTGGAGAAAATAGCCTTAGTCTAGCCTTGCTGGGCATTGGGAGGCTTCTCCTTCCAGCTAGGTATTCTTTTTTTGTCATCACTCCCAGGTCTTCTCCTCTGTCTCTCCCTTTTACAGGGTATTTTAAGTGTAGGTAGAACGTTTTAGGGACCAGGCACCCCTGCCAATACTACAATACCACAACATCTCTTCACTCCTGCCAAACCTCCTGCACAGCATTCTGGGGCCATTCAAAATGGAAACTTCAAGTTGATTCTGGTAAGAGCTCAGCTCTGCCCCATGATGACACAGCTGCCTGATTCCTTCCCACCAACGTTTAAAGGGCAAGGCCCTCCTCCTGTGTTGGCTCCAAAGGCCTGGGCTTCCTCCTTTGTTCCAGTAAACTTGAGCTGTTCTGGTCCACGTGTAGAGTGACAATCTAATGAACAGATGCAGATTTCATCCCCTCCCCTCTCCTTTGCCAGAAACAGAGTCAAGCACTGTTGATTGGCCTTTTGTTTAGGGAGACCTTACATCCCCCTGCCGAGGAGGAGAGTAATTAACTTGACCTAGTATGAGGAACAAAGGCCTGGACTATGATTATGAGCTGAGCCAGAGGAATAAGTAAAATCCGGCCAGCCAATTGGATGCAGATTTTGGTTATAGGGGACTGCAAATTCAAACTTGATCTGCATGTTCTGCCCCAGTTTGGTTCCTTGCTGGACCCTACAGCCCTAAGTGGAGCAAAACTGTACTTTAGGGCAGAGTTTGCCTATATGTAAAATTCAGTGGAAACCCCACAGATTTTCCACTAAACACCACAGACATACACTGTGAACGGTAGCTCATATTATAAGGCTCACCCCAGGTCAGTATCAGTCTTTGCAGAATCCATTCTGGAATAGTCTATCTGTGTGCAGATACTGGGCTGCGCACAGTGTAGTTTCACACTCGCAGCCTGCACGTGTGTGCACATGTATTCACATATGCATGCAGATGACCATATGTATCCAGCACAATGTACCTTACCACACCTGCTAGCGTGCTGCCTTATTTTAAAAGGCAGACATTGGAGGTTAGCATGCTCCATCTCATTATTATGAATTGAGTGAGATTCAGGTAGTGAAACTCACAGTAAAACTAAAAAAACTGGGTAGTCAATTGCGAAATATCCTGGTGGACTGAATGGCCTGAACCCATTTGCTAGACATCCCATATCAGGCTGCAATTGTGAGATGTCAAGAAGCGGTCTCAGTATGTAGCTTGTTGAGACCTTCAATGGTGGACTGAATTAAAGTTCTGCTTTGGCCAGTGCTATGTGGCTGGTTCCTTCAGTTTACTGGATGGTTTGATGGGTGGTTTATTGCTGTGGATTAATACAGTTCAGGCAGACCCATAGCAGATTTGTCTTATTCGACTGTAACAGTGTCAAGCAGTGTAAGGGAAATGCAGTCAAGCAATATAAGGGAAATAAGAATTACAATCAGCTGCCCGACCACTGAGCATTATGATACTGGCATTAGTGTGGGTCACAAAGGATTCATGTTGTATTGTATTGTAATTGCATTTATGTAGCACTTACGACCCCTGACAAGGTATTGAAGTGCTTTACACTGTGCAGCCTGCCAAGCCAGTCAAGGACAGTGGAGGTTTTTGTTTTGTTGGTTATTTGTTGATTATTGGGATTAGCCTTGTGCGCTTAAGGGAACAATTCCATGCATTTACTGTAGTTTCTATGTGGTAGATTTTATTAATAGGAGGTAAGTTTGATCGTGGGAGGGGGGTTTGTGAAATTATGCAAATGGTTGGTGCTATTAGTAGATGATCTACAGGAAATAAGGTATTGTTAGATTGCAGGGGTATGATTTTTAAAGGAGAGGTTGTGATCTTTGAAATTTGCTGTGGGCAAATACCAAGAATTATTAAGGCAAACATGAATGCAATTTAGTAGGCTTTGTTCAGAGAGAGGAGGCTTGAAGAGAAATGAAAGGTAAAGAGAGGTTCATTTGAAAGAAGAGGAGAGGTGACAATTAGAAGTTTTAAGTCAAGGTCAGTTTTCATGGGAATGCACAGGTGTTTTTTTAATTTGCATGCAATTTTAGGATGCAAAACTGTGGAAAGAAACATTATTTGCATGTGAGACAGTGCAACATCAGATACGTTTGATAAGCAGTAGAATCAAATAGATAGATTATCCCCTCAAAGGCTATCACTAAATCGCTGCTTTAGCAAGAAAAGCTGATCAACTCAAGGGCACTAAATGTAATGTAATGGCTGGATGCATATACAGGAAATATTCAGAGATTTAGGCTGCACTCAAAACGGCAGTAACCTCATGAGCAGCCAACTTGAGAGAGCATTCAGAATAAATGATGCATGCAAATATCGAAAATGAGACTCTACAAAGGCTGAAGCAGATGAAAATCAAATTTACCTGGAAAATCAACTATAGTGCAACATTAACAGGAATGTGACAACATTTTTAGGCTCAGATATCACTGCGCTGATAGAAAAGCTTCAAGTGAAAATGTATTTTTAAAAAATCAAACTCCCTCAGTATTTAAGGAGTAACCTGATAAGATTAGAATTTGGGCTGGAAGGTCAAAACTGGGCACATATGGGGGCTTTCCTGAAGTACTACCACAAATTAATGATGGCACCTACTAATACTCTGAAATCATTTCTTCGTTACATCTTCGAAGCAAAGTCAAACCCATGGTCACAATACTTAACCACAGCATTAAAAGGCCTACAAATCGACCAGGCCGTGCTGACAAAACTAGCACAGTCACAAATATCCATCAAGGCGATCCTGAAAACACAGATAAAAAATCCTTTAACGAGCATGAGATCTGGGTTAACTGAATAACACAGCAGTACAAAGAGCGGTAGCGGCATCTTATAAGAGTTATACACAGCATCTGTCACCCCAGCCCTACTTAGCTTGCACAATCAGGAAGGCCTGTGTGACAAAAATTTCGTTTGTGAGATTGCTTGGCCTAAAAATAAAGGAACTGAATCCAAACTGGCGCTCCCTTACCAGTATAAACTGTTGCAGACTTTGTGGCAATGAAACAGAGACATTTATCCATTTATTATGCTGCTGTCCGGCACTGCTGAACGCACAACGCACTTTACTAAGACCTCTCTTCCTCCGCTACAGCATAAGATCTTGCTCTGAGGCTAGAATTTTGGTATTTACTCTAAAAGAGCCAGTAGAGCTGGCCAAATTTGGGAAATATATTTCACAACTGCAAGCAAAATTAAATGAAAACTACACGTCAAACTGATTTAACTTTTAAAGTGTTTAACTGATATAAACTAATATCTTATTTTTAAGTATGACGCAAGGAATATACCAAGCCCTGATATCTACTGCTGCACCTCTTATTTTTCCTTTAACTTTATTAGGCCTCAATTTTAATGATTTTACAAACCATGAAGCATGATTATTGTTTAAACAGTGGCACACTATTTGTATTTTTAGCTGATGTTTGTAACTTGGTGCATTATATGTTCATTTTTGCAATGATTTTAAGTAATCATGCAATAAAGCTTATTGTAAAAAAAGAAAAGGTGTAGATATCACATTTCGGAGTAAAAACACATTTAAGTGCAAACTCACCCCTGGGGCAACAGCAGCAAGATGAAAAATCACATTTATTTGGAAATCAACCTTAGAGCAATATTAGTAGCTCTGTGAGGAGAGAATTTTAGGTGTAAAAATAAATTTTGGTGAAAAACCCACTTTTAAGCGTGATAAAAAGTTAGGTGCAAAAACTACTCTTTGTACAAAGTATGCAGGAATGTTCTATCACATTTGAGTGCAAACTATCTAAGTTAGATAAAATATGTGCCAACAATATGTCACATTAAATTGAAAGGGGGTGCATCAGCATGCCATCACATTTTGTTGACATTGAGGTGAAAACTCACCCTTGTTGCAACATCTGTGTTTCTAAATTTAAATTACATTTTGATGTAAAATCACATTTAGGTGCAAATCACTTTTCTGTGCAAACCCACATTTAAGTGTAAAGTCAGTCCTTGTGCTGCATCAACAGGAATGAGAAAACACATTGAGGAGCTTAAATGTGCCCTCACTGCAATGCATGGATGCTTTTCTTAAACTCTATGCACTGCAATCAAAAGCACTCTTTAGAAAGGTCTGATTAATACCCCTCAAGCCTTATCTAAATTGTGAATGACTATTTGTTCAACTAATGGCTGAAGGGAGCGCCTATAAACCAAGGGCTGAAAGGAGCTGACACACAACCTTTCAGTGCATGCAGTTGGCAATGGTGACATGAGCTCTAGCAGATGGCTAAAGCAGCCTTTAGCCAAACCTATATATATTGACATCCAGATAAGTATTGTGGATAAACATCCCACCACTACCTCTACATACTCACAGGTTTTTTGTCTTTCATTCTTGTAGAGCATTGCTCAATTATAGTGTAACAACCGTTGACTTCCATCTTAAGTCCGCTAACTAAACTCTAATTCAGTCCTAAAAAGCATCAAATCAAACTTCGCCGAGCTTGTAACCAGCATGAAGCAATGGTACACTGTCTCTGTGCCCTGACATTACCCCCACGGGCTACATCACACAAAAATACATCCCCCTCAATGTGAACCTAAAAGAATATTCCACTGTATCTTGAGGCGAATCGCTGTAATTGTCTAACCAAAGCATATTCTAGAATCATTCAAAACACTGAAGAATGAAAAGAAGCAAAAGCTTCATGTTGATGCAGACTATGGAACACACTTCTATGAACTGCTGCTTTAAGACCAAACCATCAGTTCTTCCGAAAAATAGAACAAAATACTGTTCTGAACAGTGTGCTAACTTCCGGTAGTCAACATATTTTCGGTTGGTTTAGTCTGTAGAGATGCAACATGCATGTCATTTTTTCTTTCATTGACTTTTGGTTATAGTTGTTCTGAAAAGCAATGGCAAAACCAATAGGTCTTGACAATGGAAGAGCTATTGGCTTTGTCGATTTGTTTCATTCACGTGGTACAGCAGCGTGGCTGCTCTACAGTATGGCTGAAAGGTAAAATACCATGACGCAGCCAGTGCTCACCTCAAGAGGCAGTGATCGTTTTACTTAGTATGGGATTATTCTCTGCCTTCACACAAAAAGTGTTTAATTTTCTTATATCTAAGCTGCGATTACCTGTGTTGGCCCTGCCTGAAGACAGCATCCAAAAGGCCAAGCAGAACAGGGAGCACAGAGCCATGTGCATCTTTGTAGCATTTTGAAACTCACTGGTGCGAGTTTTAGGAGCTTTTGTTCACTTGCAGAATAAGAGGGGCCAAGCAACAAAGGGGGAGGGTTTGGGGAGTAGACAGGGAAAGCAACAACAGGGAAGGGGAGGAGGCGAAACAGACAAGCTGCAATGTGGGAGGAGGGCAGGGACAGGGCATGCAGCAATGTGTAAGGAAGGTGTTGCAAGTAAAAGAATTAAAACGTACCTTTGAAAGCTGCGAGTAGTGGAAGGACACTGGGCAAGGCAAGCAGTACTTAGGCCATGCCCCAGGGTAGGAACAAACACACAAAGAGGAAGAGAAGCCGGAACTTGCTGGCCAAAGTGAAGCATGGAAATGTATGTGACAATGAAGCCAAGCAATGGTAAGCAGTCGATAGGCTCTAAGTCTCCCCTGTAATTAAACAAAGCCCATTTCAAGAGTTTTTTTTTTTTTTAGAAACAATAGAATGTCGCAAGCGACAGTGCATGTGCTTGCGAGGGCAGACTCATGGACCACAGTCCTATGTACAGCAGCAACCTATTGATGACTGTTGCAGCAGATATGCTAATATGAGAATATGCTAATGAGTTGCGCATAATAACTAATGAGAAAAATTTGACATTAGATTAACAGTAATTGAAAATAACGTGTAATGTGCAAAATGTGCTCACGAGGGTGGTCACCATGTGTGTTAACAGTACTAAAATAATGAGAAATGCTTAGTAATTGTACTAAAGTGTTATAATGAGAGATATAAATTTATTTTATGATGTTTCATATCCTTAAATTAGCTATACTAGAGACCTACTCTGCACTGGGCCTTGCTTGCTTAAACGTGGAGCCGCAATGAGCTGCCGCAGACTGGAACTGGAGAAAAGAGACCTTGAACTGTACGGAGTTGACCATGAAACACTGCTAGAAAAATCTGCAAACTCACCAGCGGACAGAACAAATTGATACAATTATGTGTAGAGTAGGCTAAATGTACTTTCCCAGGACTTGAACAATAGAGCTACAGACTAAGAGTTGGGAGAAACAATTTTGTTACCCGAAGAAACCGGATGATGTACTCATCGACAAGAGGACCAATCATGTTAATGGAACTTGACTCTCAAAATAATGTAGACAAGTGGTAAAGAAAAATTATAGGTTAGAGTCATAACCTCTGATATGGTTGACCAATGGGCAAACTGTGGGACGGACTGAGAGACCCTAATAAAAAGTCATGACATGAGGGGAGAAATAAGAACGCAGAGGTGAAAGTTGATGACGTCAGGAGACGCTGTCCAAAGTGCTGAAACTTGGGCTTGCTGTCTATGAGCCCAGTCTTGTTTGATGACTGATGACCTGAAGACAAAGTCTGACTCGTTGCTGATGTATTTTGGATAGGTAGCTATAACCTGACTGACTAATGAATACTTTTTCTTTCTAGGTGCCAACTGCGCTGTTTTAAATGTTTTTCTCTTCTAGGTAGATTTTTCCAAATTGATGATTTTTGACTAAATTGTTTTAACATGAAGACCCACATGCTGATGCTAATTTTTAGATAGGTAGGCTGACAAGGGTGACTTAGAGTGACTTACACTGACTGACTTATTTTGCTGAATTATTTGCTTGCTTATGAATTGCTATGCTTTAACGCTGGTTGCATATTAATAAAGTGCTGACAATTCACTGCTTATGTAGCTAATAAAGATTTGGAAATCATGATATTGTTGAATAAAGGTTCATGAATTAGAATTGTAACTATTAGGGAATAAAACGAACTAACTTCCATATGGGTGATGGTGGTTTTTCTGATTAGATTGGTTCATGGATAATTATAGTTGATTGGATTGATTTGTTGTAACTGTCTTTTACTCGCTATACTTGACTAGGATACCCTATGCAATCCAAAAGATTCATCGACCTATACGCGTCCCCTTGTAAGTTTACTTACTAAGTGCAAGGCGCGCTAGCATGACAGAAAATTACCGCAATCACAGCTACTTTCTTTACTCCACACTTCTTTTTCCCACTACAGTGGGTCTGTCTTTTTGTCTTATTTCTATATATATTATATATTTTGTTACAGCATCCTAGGGTCCTGTCTTTCCAATTCTTACCAACAACTGTGTTCCATTGTGCAGGTAACCCCACAGTGCTTAGAACTTTTTGCTCATAAATTACTCATGGTATTCATTATCTAGATCCCATTTGCTGCTTCTGCCACCACAGTCTTTTTGCCCATACTTCTGAATTCCCAATACAGGTTGTATCCTGTAATTCTCCAGCAGGTACACACGTTCACATTTTCTTTTAGCAAGGTGTGGACCCCTCACGCATTTTTACTCATATTTTGCTTTTGGCACCTGTTTTCCAGTCCCACAATTGCCTCTCTCTCCACCCCGGGCCCTATTCTCTCATCTTTGAGCTGACAACACTGAACATGGACACACTTGTTGAGGAACATTATAATAATTAGTTCAGAAGATATGACCATTTTGGCTATCAACATATTTAGCTTACCATCACAGCTGCACCAGATCCTTATCAGCTTGCTTTCTTATTCTGGGGACAAATGAGCCTATGTACCTCTTTGTCGCCCTAATCTGTGCCCCCCTGGATTAGCATCACCTGTTACATATTGTATTTGTAATTCTACACGGTATTTATATAGCTCTTACCACCCCTGACAAGGCACTGGAGCACCTTGCGGAAAGTATTATGCCATTCAGGAAGCAAAGATTAGAAGTTAATAGCAGACTAGAAATGTTTTTTACTTTTCTGCATTAGTTGGATTAGGTTTATGCTTGTTTTTTTGTGTGTGTTTAGTAGAGTGTAAAATAGGGATAGGATCGTGGGAATGGCTTTGAAAGGGAAAGTAGTAAGTTGCTTTTGTAAGTAATCATTGAGTGAGCCTGTTAGTTGGATGACATGGCTATAAAAGGAGGGGAAATTTTGAGAAAGAAGTTTGGTGGTTCATAGTATTCACCAAGGTTTGGGATTAGTCAGAGATGTGAGGGATAGGACAAAGGTCTAAAGGAGTTCATTATAGCAAAAAACAAAAATGTTGTTATATCATTTGTTCTTGACATTTCTTAAGGTTTTGGTAGCAGGCATAAACTCCTCTATGTATGCACCTATATGTACAGAGATTCAGCAATTATTAGACTATGTTACAAATGTATCTTGGGATGTAATATCCATTCTTCCCCTTCTCTAAATGTACCTGCTTCTAACAGGAAGTATAGTTCAATGTGCAATGACACATTTATAATGACAACTTTAACTCTATGCCATGAGAAGCATAGATTGTCATGTCTGAGAATACTGTTGTAGTACACTACTGTGTTGTGAGTATAGTTCTCAAGTGGGGAAGAGTCAGCTCTCAACTAATATTTTGAAGTTAAGATGGTTGTCGGTGGATCTTATGTATGAGGGTAGTGAATTCTATAGCTTGGATGCTTCAACAAATTAAGATGTTCCACTCATGTTTTTTTTCTTGTATGTAGGAAGGTTCATGTGGTGAGCCATTCACAAGACTAGGTTCTTTTGTTGTATATACTTATTGATTTTCTTCCATATGAATAGTAGTACTTTGACATGTATTGCTTTGTGTGTGATACAAAGCAGCTTGAAGGTGGATCTTCTGGCAATTTGTAACCAGTGTAGGGACCTCACATCAAGGGTGATGTAGGTTTGTGGCTTTACGTGTAGAAGGAATCTTTCAGCAGCATAATGTTCTCATAGTTGTCAAAGGTGAGCCATGATATAGATCATTCGCATAATCAAGTTTATAAAGGACAGGGGAGAGGGTAGCTTGAATCTTGTGAGGCGATCCCAGGTGCAGGAAGATACTTCATTGTGAGAAAGCTATATTTGGCTACCTTATCCACTTGTGCATTCATTGACAGGTTGGTGTCCATGGAAATTTAAAGGTTTTTCATTTACTCACCCATATTATTATAATTTTATATTTCCTTTTTTATGATTTTTTTTTATCATGTATTTGCTGATATTATACAGCCTTGAAAAAAGCCCCAGGCCTGCGACCTGAGTGGGCAAAACAAATTTTGGCTGCTCTTGTGGAAACATTGCTGAATGAATTAAGAAAACATGAGAAATAAAATATAAGAAAGGATAAACATAAAGAAACCAGCTCAACTTTGTTTTGTTTACAGTATCACCATCTATGACAATATTCGGACTTTTCCTGCAATTCTTCCTAATTGATTCAGATTCTTGTGGGCATGGGGTATTTACTCACATGTAGGAAATGTCAAAAGTAAATTCAATATATTTCTAGCCTTGTCCAAGAGGGGGGGGATTCCCCTTTCCTATACAGCCCATTTAACTGCACATCTTCCCAGAGGCTGCATGTCTACTTCAGTCATCCACATCTTATGTCTTCCTTTTGAACTTTGTTTTGTAATTTGAAGGTTTTTAGGTAGATTTGCGGCTAATTATTTCCTATGGTTATTGTTGCATGTTCCCTTCCACTAGGAACAGAACCAGTAAAACAATATATGACTGTGCACAAAACAGTGGTAAAATTCCTGTCAGTTTGTGCACTAATCCCTTAGTACCTAGCATTGCATTCCTTTTATGTTGTTTCTCACAAGTGGTGCTAAGAATCGTAGCTCTTGAAGAAAAACACAGGCACTTCAGTGTGATTGATGCTCCTTATACCACATCTGACCCTGAGGTTCTTTACATGATAGCAGTGGTAGAAGTACGCAACACATTCAGAAATACTACAAGATGTGCACATATTATAAAACAGACAAGACTCAAATATATATATGGACTCTCATTGGCTTTGTAATGAGTAGGTGGAGTCAGAACACCCTGGATTGAAGAAAGTAAGCCATTGTTACTCAATTTAGGATTTAAGAGAGGGAGAGAACTCTCAAAGCTCTAGGAAGCTATGAACGACTTCTCCCACATGGGCGCCTGGGATTGGGAAATGAAGTATAGGTGAGGCAGCATGGTGTACAAACAAGGGTTAATATCTTCTACGTCAGTAGATTATGCAGAGCGTGAATGCATTTATTTAAGGGTGTACCAACAGACACGATTACCCAGGGTTGTTCTTTAATCCATTTCTGCGCCTACTTGTCCCAGCCATGCAAACCATGTAAAAAGAAAAACTCACCATTTTTAGATCAAAGCCTACCAGATAGCACTGCTGTCTGGTTTTCTTATGACTTCTTGAGGGCTTCTGAAGGCTTCCCCTGGTATGCATTTTGCCCATTGCTTGCTATTGGCTTTGTCATTTATGACTCACAGTTGCTTGCTTTCAATTTGCTGGCTTTATTTGCTTTAGTGCTGTCTAACTTGAGTTCATCCCTTCCGTGACCATACTTCTTTACTATATCCCTCTAAGTATTCGCTCTCTGTAAACGGACCTTTAAATCTTGTTCTTATCTTGTTACATTTGCTGTGCATTCAAAGACAGCAGTCAAAAGACAGCCTCTGTCTTCCCAGAGAACTTGGTGTTTACCTTTCTTTCTCTGACTTCAAAGTGAGAGAATTTGTATGACAATCTTGCTGACTACCCGTGTGAGAGACAAAGGCATGGGATGTGATTGTTTTCTAGCACACAACAAAAATGAACGGTGCTGATGTTTCACACTATATCAGAATTTGGAAAGTACAAATGAGGGCATTTTTTTGTAATTCTGAAGTGTGGTGGAAACAAATATTTGAATGTGATCATAACACATACATACACTAGGTAATGACATTTCCACACATTATTGTTTGTGCGCAGTAAAACTGTATGTTGTTGCAAAATTAATGGCAATGTCAATTGAAAACGGGTTGTCTATAATGGTAGTACACTACTACACTATGCATTCTCCATACTACTCCCTTCCACTTCACACCACTCCAATCTACAATACTCTACTTTGTGCCCTTCCACTCCATGCCACACCATTCCATTCTATGACACTCAACCAAATCTACGCTGCTCCACTGTACGCCCCTCCATTCTAAGATACTCAGCGACATGGCACGCCACTCTGCTTCACCATACTCCACTCTATGGCAGTCACTCCATGACAGAACATGGCACTCACTCCAATCTAACCCAATCTATTCTACTTCGCTCCAATCTACCCCACTGCAGTCTACCCCAATCTATAACACTCCACTCTAGTCTACCTCAATCCACTCCCCCTTCACTCAAGTCTAGCCCACTCCACTTCACTACTATCTACCCAATCTACTCCACTCCAGTCTATCCCACTCCAATCTATCCTAATCTGCCCTACTCCACTCAATACACTCCACTAAAATCTACCCTATTCCACTCCATTCCAGTCAAACTGAATCTGCCCCAATCGACTTCTGTCTACCTCACCCAAATCTATCCCACTTCAATCTACCACACACCACTACACCTCAATCCACACAACCCCACTTCAGTCTACCCCACTCTACCATATGCCAATCCACCCTACCCCAATCTACCCCACTCTACTCAACCACAATTTACCCCTCTCCAATCCAATCTACCACAAGTCACTCCTCTACATTCCAATCTACACCACTCCACTACAGTATGTCTCAATCTACCCCACTCCAAACTACCCCACTGCACTACAGTCTACCCCAATCTATCCAACACTACCCCAATTTACACGCACTCCACTCCAATCTACCCCACTCCACTCCACTACAGTCTACTCCATTCCAATCCAGGCTAACCCATTCCACTCCAACCCGACCCACTCTAATCAATCTAACCTAATCAACCCCACCACACTTCACTCCAATCTACCCCACTACACTCTACCCCATTCTACTGCACCCCACTCAGATTTATCCCACTCTGCTCCAATTTACCCCCATTCTATCCCACTCTGCTCCAATTCACTCCAATCTACCCTGCTCTACACCAATCTACCCCAATCTACCCAAAAGCTGCCCACTCCACCCTGATCGAACCCACTCCACACAGTTTATGCCATTCCACTCCATTCTACCCCACTGCACTCCAATCTACCTGACTCCACTCCAATCTACTCCACTCCACCGCAATCTACCCCACTCCAATCTAAACCACTCCATTCCAATTTTACCCTCTCCTCTCCAATCTCCCATCCACTACAATCTACCCCCTTCCACTCCACTCCATCTACTCCACTCTACCCACTCCAATCTACCATAGCCTGCCTCACTACAATCTACCACAATCTACCCCACTACAATCTTCCCCACTCCACCCCAACCCACTCAATATACCCCACTCCCACTTACCACACACTTCTCCAACTCAATCTAGCCAATCTACCCCCACTCCAGTGTACCACACTATATTCCTGTCTACCCCACTACAATCTATCCCATTCTACCCCACTCCACCTCAATCTATCCCACTCCACCCAAAATGTACCTCCCTCCAATCTACCCCACTCTAATCTACCCCACCCCACTCCACAAACTTCCTGCCATGCTGAGCAGCAGCCACTCTGGTGTACAACATGGTTAAAACACATTTCCAAAGCCAATAGTTCTTATATAGACGAAACATATTGGGTTTGCCAATGCTTGTTCCTAGTGAGCGTAGGTTAACGGTAGTGGAAAAGGACGTTTGAGGCAAAGGAGGGGAGGTGCTAGGTCAGTCAATTTGTAATATAATTTCTGGATTTTCTCTTATGAGGAATGAGTATCTGCAAACTTGGTCGGGCCCAGTTATTTCGTGCCGTTATGGAATCGAATATCTGTAAGTTTCTGACCTTCAGGGGCAGATATTCCCAACCTCTACCAAAATTAAAGATTTCCCCCACCCCATTAGTGGTCCACATTTACAAATCCGGCCAGTAATGAACTTGAAAAAACACGATGTATTGTATTTTGCAGGGGAAGTGACACTGCATGCATTTGTGTTTTCTGCAGTCAATTTTTCGAAAATCAACTGTAAAAACCGGCACACCTGGCCATAAAACAGGCCCACAAACTGATAATTAAAAAACGGACCACACAGTGATCTATAAGACCAGCTCAGCGCACACTGACTGATTACCCTATGTGCCTGTCCGAACCTGGCCTCTATTAAATATGGGGTCACTGCCTTTTTTTGTTAAACTCCCTGCCTTTGGTGGCTTAACATGTAACAATTTACATACTTAAAATTAAAAAAAAAAAAAGATCTGCTGCAGCAAACCAATTTACCCCTTCACAAAAAATAACCCTCTATAATTATGAATAAGTCTGGTTCAGGTCAAATTCCTGAGTCTGTGCTTCTCTCAGTCTAACCATGCTGCTCCCGTCAAAGAGGAAGAGATCAGAACCTGCTTGTACCGATGGGGCATGCGGGTGACAATGGGAGATTAGAGGCACGGAGACAGAGTTGGGTGAAGTAAGATAAGTATTTCAATGTAGATTGCCTGCTGAACTCAAAGATGAAAGAGCTCGCAGTAGGGCTGAGGATAAGAAGATACAGATAGAATGTTTTGGAGATAAGAGAATGCATAGGGAGCGCGAAACATCAACAGTGAGAGAAGGTGGAGAAACAGAGAGGAGGCGGAGATACAAATGGTGATCATACATTAGGGCTCAAGGACTCGGATGCAGTAGACAATACACGCTGTCACAGGGTATGGGTGAAGGGCACTGCGTTTCATTCTGGCCAAGTCAGCCGTATTATTCTCCATATGTGGTGCTTCCCACCCAAAAACATTTTCCAGACATGACATATGGTAGTGTCCTGCAGTCGGACAGGTATTTCCAATGGGCCAGACAAAGTGAAAACTAGACAGTTTCGGGCAGGTCCTGTAGCCAACCTACAGAGACTGTTAATGGGAGAGGATGAAGAGATTTCAAAGGTAGTTTAAGATCCAGAGACCGAGCAATACAGATGTGGGAAGGAAGAGAGAAGGAAAGCATAATGCATGGACATGGAATGGGGAGTATCATATTCGGACTGAAGAGCGACATAACACAAAATGATGGAGCCTCCTGCAGAAAGTAATGAAGGGGTCTTGAGTCTCCCATATCTCACAGATATATATTGCCTCCGCCTGAATTTGGCCTCCCTGAAGGAGTGGGGCCACTTGAAGGGTTGGACACCTCCTCTGCGCAGTTGGGGCTGCAAGGGCCTGTGTGAGCTCTTGGAACTGAAGTCTGGTTGATGTGGATACCTGTAAAGTGTTGTTTGCGTTGGCTCACAGGACAATTCTTCATGTACATCGCAGTTAGTTTTAGTTCTTGGATGCATCCAATAAGCTTGATCAACTCTCAAGACAAACGGCATGGGCTAAGTTATGCAGACTGCGCTGGTACATCCTTTTAGCAAATTTTGGACAATGGGTCAATACAATGCACAATCTAAGTTATGTAGCCAAAGGATTTAATAAAGGTTTTCTTTATACGCAGCGCATGTTTTCTGTGTTAAACTTGGAATTCACTCTGATTGCCTTCCTATAACTTCATGAGGGAATGTGTAGTTGAGCCAGATTGATTTTATGTAATGTGGTTTTACAAAGTAATTATTATAAATTCCCAATGGCACTATCTGTTGCAATTTGTCCCTCTTTCCTCCTATGTACAATGGTGTTTCAGTATTTTAAATGGAATGAAAAAGGTGTGTGGAATCCTAAAAGTGGTGTGGCCTAAGAAGCACAACTAGTATTCTTTCAATGGGCATGGCTATGTAATTAAAAAAAGGCTTAAAACCAATTACCGAAAATGCTGTACATCACACAGCATGCCACCTGACCAGGATTTGGGTGTCTTTGTTTTTTTCAGTTTTTTGCATCAAGACATATCATAAATTAAAGAACATATTCCAATAACAAACCACTCTATTTGGCTTTTTCAGAGCTTGTTAGCGTTCTCAGATAAATGAGTACAGAATAGTTTGGGGGAATAATAAGTATTGAAAATATTTCAAATCTAAAATTATGAGCCTGTGAAATAAACATTGTTTAGCTCTATGGGACGTGTGATGGTCTTTTGGGTGTTGCAATGGCTTCTGTTCTCAGTTTCATACCTCTGTCCTCTACACTCTCTCTCTGTTAGACACCCATGCAATTTTTCTGCCACTGTCTTCTTGATGTGTTACATCTGCATATCTCACACATTATCATCATCACATGTGACTGACCATCGCTCTGAGCAGATGCCAAGGACTGGATGAGCAAGCAGTCAGTCTGAACACCTTTATGACCCACAGCCAGGTATGTTAGAAACACCACCCTCCTTTCATTCACAACACCAGGGTCCAGATTTATGAAACAATTGTTTTGTCCTTGCGTGATGCAGGTTGTCACAAGGCAACCAAGCCCTTAAATGGGATTTGGAAAGTGACACAATCATGCAAGGGGCTATGGGCCTGGCTTTCCGTAACTTTATAAAGACATGTAACACTTGTCCTGCCTTGCTTTACATTTCATAGTGGTTGGCGTTCCATTTGAGGAGCATGGCGTGGGATTTGATGCAATCCCAGATACTTACTAAAGGTAGCAAACCTGGGATTACACTGACATGGTACACGTTCTACAGGGAAATTGTTATTTTGTTCCACATTTCTTCCACGTTCTAAGCGTGATGCATTCTTCAGGAACGAGGAAAATGCCTCTTAGGGTTGTTTTTGTGCAGGAAGTTGTCACTTCATGCACAAAAACAGTCCTGCCTGTAACTCAGGCATGCTGACACCATGGCTCAAGGGTGCCTGGTTTGGCACTAGGCAGCCCCAAGTTCTCCAGCACAGGTAGAGAGCTGAAGAGCATCATATCTTAGTAAATATGGTGCTGCTCATCTGTCTCCCGTCCATGCAGCGCAGCAACTTTGCTTGCTGCCCTGCGTGAATTGAACTTATGGTAAATGTGCTCCCTGGTGCATTGTTGATCAGTGACTAAAATTAATTTAGAGGCTTATCAATGATGTGCTTCGCCCAATAACTTCCAGACACTGTTGTTATTATTGGAAGACAGAGAGCTGTTTCTAATGAACATGCGCGGGTCTTAAAAGCAATGAACTCGTGACCCTGGGTAGAATCCAATACCCGGGCCCTGTCTTACAAAATCAATAATAGTGCCTAGAACACAAAGAGCGCATCACATTACACCGCACTTTAGCCTCCATTGAGAGGCTCAGTTGCCCTGCAGAAGCCGCCTGATTCAATTAACGCCCCACAGGTCCTAGGAGTTGGGAAACGAATTTGACCTTTTTTTCTGCCTCAAGTTTACTTCGAGGCCGGTGACTGGTAGAGCGCTCACTATCATGACGCATTTTCTTTAGAAGCTGAACACCATGTGTGCTGACTTGAAAAATATTTCACACTGGAGCTGTGCAAGAAAATCACTACCGCAACAATGCTCCCTTTGTTACCCCTGTCCAGTTAATGCTGGTTAACCAATTACTTTACCAGACTGTGAGCACCCCCCTCCCCCCAATTTAATTCAAACAAACTTTTAAGAATGGGTAATTTCAAAGGGCGGAATAGGCTGCGAGTAAACTATTCGCGCGCTGGAGGGATAGAGCCATTTGTTACCTATACTACACACGCTATGTGACGTTTCATAAATCCACGGCGTTTGAGATGGCTGTCCGTGAGGGGCTGACCAGCCTGCATCACATCTGAAAGAGTCATTAATAAAATAATCCCCGTCTTTATAATGAAACCTGAGATGCAGACGTAGCCCCTTTGCAAGTGCGTTACTGCGTCTGGGACAAGGAGAGGATGTTTGGTCTGCACTAACTCTACTGGAAGGGGGCGGGAGGGGGAGCGAGAGGCGGTGAAGGGAAATCGTACGGGAGGAGAAAAGTTCAGAGCGAGAAAACACACGCGAGAAAAAAATAACAGAACCCTGCCTAGCCAGGACTCGGCTGCTTCACGGAGGGCGAAGCATGCCTTGAAGACAGAAACGTGCCCTGTGTGTAAAATCTCCTCATCTAAGCGGCTTCTTCTACTCCCGTATCTGCTCTACGTAGACGGATAAAAGGTCAGTCATTACCAGAGGTTGTCGAGCATCCTTGGTGGGTGGTCAGCGGACACCTTGTGGTCTAAAAAACAAAACAAACGCAGTTTCAGCAGAGCTAAGAGCAGCATTGTTTTTGTCCAGATAATGTAACGTGAGTGACTGTGGTGGCTCTGTGGTGGAAAGTCTGCTGGCTGGAGTATGTCATATTTGTGATTACTTTGTAAAATGTCGGTTCAGTATGTTTACTCAAGTCGCTGGCGAGATGTGCTTTTGGGGCAGCCTTTCTTCCCCCCAGATAGCGAACTGAACATTCAGTTAACACAATAGGGCGGTGGATGTGAGGGGTGCTTTAATGCATCCCGTGAAAGTTTCTTGCAGCAGCCCTGGGTCTTTTCCAGTTGTTCCCGACAGGGAGGCACGGCCGGAAGAGGGCATTGTCAGAACGATGAACTGTGGAAGAGTGGGGTAGTGTCGACTCTTAATGGAGGGTTGATGTTTTGCAGCACGCAGTTGTGCTCTCATCTGTGAAACCAGCGCTTAAAAGGACGGAACTAACAATACTTCGGGCTCGTGATCTGTTAGTAACACATCCCCGAAAGAATGATTGCAGGGTGGCTCAGAAAAAGACAGGCTCTTATTACTCTATGCAAGGAAGAGTTTAGAGAATAAAGCACGTGTTAAGAGAATGAAGAAGACATTTAAAGGCTTTAATTAACGAGCACTAGAGATTATGTAGTTCTCTAGACCGATCAAATGGTGTGAATAAAAGGGTAAGACCGATTAACGTCAGTTCTCTACTCGTAAGGCATTGATAAGGTTCCAACTCTTAATTGACCCTCACCATATCCTCTTTAATTACGTTGAGCATTATTAAGAAATGTATGTGGGAATACTACATTGACATGTTACGCATCAGAAAGAAAGAAAAGCAGAATATTTACTATACACAAGCTTTATAATGATTTTAAATGTAAACCCGCAGTATCAAAGGCATAAATGTGGTTTTTCACCTAAAAGAAAATCGAATGAGTACATCAAGTTCATTGTAAACCCACTAGTTGAGGCTGTTAATGCGTAGTGGCTTGGTTTGCCACAGATGTTGAGCACGTGGGTCAGAGAGGATATCCAGTGTCCGGTTACAAGTACTAGAGGTTTTAAGGAACGTTGAAAAGAAACCTAGAATATCATGGCGTGAACCAGCTGGGTGAACTCAGTTGCATGAATTCACGCGATAATTATCAAGATATACATTAATGTTTGTGTCACTAGAATTCCAGGGATATCGTAGGAATGAGTCAGTGAGCTTTTGGAAGCGAATCAAAACGTACTATATCAGATACTCTGTCGATTATATACGTGATAAATAGCTCAACATACTTATCGTCCAGTCGTTATTGCCAAGTGGTCCAGGTCAGGTGTAACTCCTTCTACCGGTCATGGCTTTTTAACTAACATAACTTTCCATTCTGGGGTCCATAGGCGCACGTTTATGCGCCTATGGACCCCAGAATGGAAGGTAGGATGGGAGGGTATCCTGACAAATTTGTGGAGGGTGGGAGCAGTTAGAAAACACATGGCAGTGAAATATAGTGTGAGGGTCAAATCCTTGTGTGTAGTTTTGTGCCAGGCCGAATAAAAGCATATGCTCTACTCAGCAACTACACATAAACAATTTTAATACGGGTGTATAGTTGTCTGGATAGAAAGTATGCTGTCAGGGCACCTTATGCCTGTGGGCAACTCAGGCACCAGGAGAAGTCTTGCTAGCAGCAGAGAGATTTTAGTGTGGTCAGGAGGATACCTGAGTGTGGCCTATTATGCGATTGGTGGTGGAATCATTTCGTGCTTGTGATGCTTCAAGCAGCCCATTATTGAGCACGGATCATTGCCTGCTTGTGGCACCATACCCTGTGGTCACCAATGGATTGAGAAGCCTTTCCCTGCAATGGTTTACCAAACCCCAAAAAGGCAAATGCTATATAATTGGAGGATGAAAATCGATCTTTTCCTCTCTAATTCCTCACTAAATGTGGAAAGGGTCAACCCGTTATTAATGTTTGTTTTTATGCTGGGACATGTGGTGCTGGGATGAGAGGTGGGGCACTTTATTCAGTAAGTAATTGTACAAGAATAGAGTTGAGCAGGTAATGTAATATAAGAATAGGGGGGTGCTGACTTTCAAAAGTGTGTCAAGTACTCTGTGATCAAATACAGTCTCAGGGTGTAGAAAATCTGACTTTTCTACAGGGTACCCTGTATTTCTCACCTTTTGCTAGACTCTATATTTTTGCTGGTTTGAGAACTCTGTACACTTCACCCCTGCTAACCAAGAGTAAAGTGCTGGTGCACCTCCTTTAAACAGGATGAAATTGATATTCTCCTAACTGTCATAATTAACTTACCTATAAGTCCATAGTATATGGTACAAGATATACCCAGGGTACAGTAAGTTAAATGTCTCTAGAGGACTACACCACCCATTCTGCCGTCCACTACACAGAAAGTACAAACATGACTGTAGGCCTACCATTTGTAGCCTGGCTTTTGCAGTTTTAACCTGCAGTTTCAACCTGTCAAAATACCTCTTTCTGAGAGGTCAAAACTTTCCTTTCAAATATTAATGTCTGCCCTTATTGCTCATAAGGCAGGTTCCATGGTATTTAAAAGTAGGACATGTGAGGATTTAATGTTAAACATGCCCTTAGAGCTAAAAAAAAAAAAAAGAAACCTCAAAAGGTATTTTCACTGTAACAGGGCTGACTGGTCCATAGGAAAACAATGAGGGCCTGATTTTGTTATTGGTGTACGGGGTACTCCATCACAATTTAGATTTCGGTGAACAGAATATCCGTCACGGTTGTGACAGAGTAACCCGTCCGCCAATGTCTAAATCAGGCCCTGGGTTGCATTATTACATTTCTTAATGCTAATTTTGGTTAGGAAACAGCTGGACAAGTAACTTAACTACTATTTTTAATTGTTATTAAACTTCAATTCAATGGTGAAGTTATATTTTGTAAAATACATTTTAAAGAACAGGCCCCCTGCACTACTCTCTCCTGCTTTCTACCTCATTTTCACTGCTTTCTCCTTCCTTTCCCCCTGTTTTTCTGAGTGCTTTCTCCTGCTTTTTGCCTTGTTTTTTTCATTGTTCATCCTTTCTTTTCACCATTGCCACTTCCCCCTGCTGCCCATTTTTCTGCCTCCCACCTAGCTCTGCCCACTGCCTCCCAGCACCCCTCCCTTCCCTTCTCCCAGGACCTACTGAATGGAGGCCGCAGTGTGATCCCATTGAGTGGGTCCCAGGTCAGCTCTCCCCTGCTGCTGCATCGCTCTCTCCTTTTTTGTGCATTATTTTCACTGATTTCTCATTCTTTTCCCCCTGTTTTCCTGAGTGCTTTCTCCTTACTTTTGCCTCATTTTTACTGCTTTCTCCTCCTCTCTCCCCGTTTTTCAGAGTGTTTTCTCATCCTTTCTACCTTGTTTTCACTGCTTTCTCCTTCCTTTCCCCTAATTTCTCTGAGTGCTTTCTTCTTCTCTTTGTCTCGTTTTTACTGCTTTCTTCTCCTCTGAGCTCATTTTCCAGAGTGCTTTCGCCTGCTTTTTGCCTCTTTTTTTTCGCTGTTGATCCTTTCTTCCCCCATCGCCGCTCCTGCCTGCTGTCCTTTTTCCTGCCTCCTGCCTAGCCCCACCTCCCAGCACCTCTCCCTCCTGCCAGGACCTACTTAATGGAGGCCACATGCTGCCACGCTGCAGGCATGCCAAAGGCACAGCAAAGGCAAGCCTGCCTGCTCTCATCCATGCCCAGCTTCAGGCCCCTGGCTCCTCTATCCCACCAAGATACACCTCTGCTGACTTCCAAGCATTGGACCCCAGACACATCAACAACCACTGCTGCCGCACATTCCCACATACCGCCATAGGACCGTTCTCCTGCTGACACTGCTCCCTCACATTTAGCACCGAAGCAACCAACAACACTATCAACGCCGCAAATGCGTCCGCACCCGACACAGTGAGAAGACCACCGTGATACAACTCCAGAGCATCCAACTCAATGCACGTTCACTAATTAAACATGATGCTGAAGTCTGGGACAGGATCTTCTCCCTCACCCCGGTCATCATCTTCCTCACAGAAACCTGGCCAAACCCCACCTCTGCACCAGACAACGCCACCACCGTCCCCGAAGGTTACAAGATAACACATCAGGACTGAACCAACAAGCACGAAGACAGAATCGCTATCATCTACAGGGACACCATCCTCTGCACGACTTCCCCTGATGACCTGACACCAGTAGTGGAACACCTCAACTTCCAACTCCATATAGACAGAAAAAGCACCATCAGAGGCACCCTTGCCTACGGACCACCAGGACCACATCCCAGCTTCTGCAATGCCACTGTGGAACTCATCATCCAGCAAGCAATCGACTCTGAGCACTACTTATTCCTAGGGGACCTCAACTTCGACGACCCCAGCAATGCCAATTACACCGTCCTCCTGGAAAGCTTGAGCAACATTGGCCTCAAGCAGCTCATCACAGACCCTACCCACATCACAGGAAACATGGTCGACCCCATCTTCACCTCCAGAGACAGAGTAAGGTACATCTACACAGAAACCCCAAACACCTTCTCATCCACTGGGAACTCCTTACCACGCAATACACTATCTCCATCATAAATTCCATGCACTTAGGAGCACCCACAGACCCTTGCCCATGTCCTTAACCTCAGAAGCAAGAGAATAGGCAATGAGCTCAGGAAGTTCCTGAATATTTCCATCGCCGCGGCCTCTTCCCAGAGGTCTGGAGACATGCTGAAGTGAGCCCCGCCTGAAAGAAACATTTGCTGACCTAGCCAAATTAAATAACTACTAGCCCGTTATCTGCTCCCCTATCCAGAAAGCGATCACCAGCAACTCACCCAACACCTAAAAGACCACATCCTGGACCCCTCCCAATCCGGATTTCGAGCTAACCACACCACCAAGACAGCTCTAATTGCAGCCACAGATGACATCAGAGCCCTCCTGGACAGTGGGGAAACAGCAGCCTCGACCTCCTGGACCTGTCTGCCACGTTTGACACCGTCTCCCACCACATCCTGATCAACATACTCCACGACATCAGGATTCAAGGAAACACTGTCAACTGGATCACCTTGTATCTTATCGGCAGAATCCAAAGGATCCACCCCCCACCGTTCACGATAGAGCTCAAAATGATCATCCATGGAGTTCCCCCAGCGATCGTCCCTCAGCCTTACCCTCTTCAACACCTACATGACTCCCCTGGCCATCACCGTTAGACCACACGGACAAGCTGTAAGAGGTGAAATTAGCACGCCTCAAATAGGAGAAATGTACCAAAAGAGATATGAACAATCGTCTCATTGACTGTATGTGGTTAGAAATTGTAATAGGAGAAAGGAGTACATATTGTCACGAAAATGTACAAAAAATAAGTGATAATTGATCTCCAGAAGATGTCACATATGAGATTCGTAAAGATAGCTGAAGTGATTGAGTACCAGATTTTGGGAGCACTCGCTAAGAAAGCCTGCTTCAAAGTTCTTGCTAGTGATTTCCAGTTGAAATGGGTCTGTGCTTGGCAGGGAGCGGTAGCTCTTATGACCTATTATGTGATGTTTTAACCAAGGGAATTAACGGTGCCATTGATAATTTTATTATTGGTGTAACATTTTATGTTGTGAGGTCATGAGCATTGCAGTTCCGACTATAACAACTGGTTTTGCATGGTGTGACCTTGATCTACAAGTACCCACGCAAAACATAAGTGAATCTGAATCAGGGTCTCTACAATGGAAGTGGTTGGAAATTGTGATGGTGTTGAACATAGAGGAAAGGAAAATTGGACACTCATGGCTAAAGAGGGATATGGGCAACGGAGTGCATTATTATATTGGTGCACATTGACAAAATGGTTCCCTGCATAGTGGATTAAGGTGCCTATTCCTATTTTACGAAGCGAAATTCTCAAGCTGTAGCCAATGAACCCCCATTTACAGTTCAGCACGTTTTGTGAATTACAGTGTGTGCCACTTTCGTGTATTAAACAAGAGCCCCCTTCAGGGAGTTACACAAGGAGTAATAACATTTTTTTTTTTAATGCTGTTCACTTAAAAAGTGCAAACTAACAGCTGGATGGTTACTTGTTCTTAGCACAGGGATTACAATCAATCAACTCAGTGGAACACATTTTTACAACCTTTAAAATGATGAATGCCAGAGCCAAAAACCGGGAATTGTAACCAGAGATTTCAGACTACACTTACACACAGTGTATTGCCCCAGAGAGTTCTATGAAAAGTACCCCACAGAGACATTTTGCTGTTGGGAATGATCTGGAACCATACTGGTTGCAAAAAATGAACCTTATTTAATGGAGCAGAGAATGAAACATGAAAACATCACACTGAATTGGCAAATCTAGTTCGTCGCATCTGTAATAAGCAGGCGCAGCGCTATTGGCTTTGCCATTGCCTGTTTGCTGTGCTACTGTGCAAATTCTAAAAAAATCCACAAGGCATCTGGTGTATCAGCATGGACCCCTATAAATGTGTGTGCATGTGTGCTATGAAGTATGAATGCTTTTTAAATACTTTAATGACAAAAGCCTTTCCTAGATGCCAGTGGTGCGTCAGTATGCATACGAACACATGGACGCCCATCTCCGAATGTTTTTTTTTTTTTGTAAAGAAAAAGAATTCCAAGAGGGCTGCTCATTCATGCTTGATGATGCACCAGCGCCCATTTTGGATTTCTTTTTTTTATACTTTATTATTAATTCAACCTTCCAAAATGGCTAACTAATTGTTAAACAGTAAACTAAAACAAATATGTGCGAGATACCACACAATTAGAGGGAAGTGTGTGAGTGGATGGTAGTGTGCAGTACTTAGGCCCTCACTAACAGAATTAAAAAAAAAAAAAAAAATTGGGACTGAGGGCCAGAAGAGGAGGGGTGAAAGGCAATCTGACAACCCGGGAAGGGTTAAAAGGAGAGCAAGTAAGGAAAGCAAGGGTCAAGCAAAATTGGGGACGGGTGGAGAGCAAATAATGTAAGCCAGGCAGTTGGGGTGGAGACAGCAGGGACAGCGATGCACTCTCATAGAATGCTAAAAGCAAAAGAAAATACGCCCAGATTTAAGAGGGCCTCCTTGAGCCACAATAGCGTAATTTTTTATGACGCTAATGTGGCCCAATGAGGCCAAATTCGCCGAACCATGTTTACAAAGTGGCGCAATGCATGCATTGCACCACTTTGCAACCCCTTGCGCCACATTATGCCTGTGCAAGGCATAATGTATGCATGGGGGGGGTGTTAACCGTTAGGATGACTGCAAAAATGGTGCAGTGGAATCTATAAGATTCCACTGCGCCATTTATAGCGGCTATTTTTAACACCTGCACAAAGCAGCCGTAATGGGTGCATTCCATTGTTTTCAGTGGGTCCCTATGTACTCTGCAAGATTAGTGCCAACATTTTAGCACTAATCCTGCACAGTGCATCAATAGCATCAAAAATGTTGATGCTTTTGCCCCTACCCTGCGCCATGGTGCGCCATATATTAAATATGGCGCACACATGGTGGCTGTAGGGGGGCTCCAAAGGGTGCAAGAAAAGTAGGCCACTTTTCATAAATTCGGGCCCTCGTTCCCTCATGCCAGCAGACTACAGCCCAGAATCAGGAATACTTCAGGGAAAGGGCAAACAAAAGAATAGCGAGGGAAGCAATTGAATAAGGAGCTGGGAACTGAGACAGACAAGAAAGCCGTCCAGTCTTGAGCATGGGGCTAACCCAAATGTCACTCTAGGGCTCATATTCATACTTTTTGACGCAAACCAGCGCCGGCGCTGGTTTGCGTAAAAAATGTTACCGCCGGCTAACGCCATTCCTACGCGCCATGCAGGCACCTTATTTAAGGAATGACGTTAGCCGGCGCTGCGGACTGGTCAGAATAAAAACAAATGACTCAAACCAGGCAGCACCGGCGTATGGGAAAATGGGGGTTGTGCGTCAAAAAATGGTGCAAGTCAGGTTTGAGTTAAAAATCATGCTTCAAACCGGACTTGTGCCATTTTTTAACGCACAACCCCCATTGAAATGACTCCTGTCTTAGGAAAGACAGGAGTTGTGCCCCCTTGCCCAATGGCCATGCCCAGGGGACTTCTGTCCCTGGGCATGGCCGTTGGGCATAGTGGCATGTAGGGGGTCCAAATTAGGCACCCCTATGCCACTTAAAAAAATAAATAAAATATTTACCCCAACTTACCTGTACTTACCTGAGATGGGTCCCCCCATCCATGGGTGTCCTCCAGGGGTGGGCGAGGGTGGCAGGGGGTCTCCCTGGGGGTAGTGAAGGGCACCTCTGAACTCCTTCCATGGTCAGAGACCATGGAAGTGAGCCCACAGATCCCTTAACGCCTGCCCTGACCCAGGCATTAAAAAACGGCGCACATCAGGCTGTGTGCCATTTTTTAAGGCCCGCCCTCTCCTATGCATCAAAATGACGCAGGAGTATAAATAAGGCGCACAGGCCTTAACGTCATTTTTTGGGCGGGAAAGCCTACCTTGCATGTCATTAATGGAAGGCAGTTTCCCACATCCAAAAAATGACACACATGCAGGAATTTTGACGTCCACGGGCTTGGGCGTTAAAGTTTAAATATGGGGAAAGATTTGTGCTAAATGTGCGTCAAAATTTTTAACGCACATTCGGCGCAAACAGAGTATAAATATTCCCCTGAGTGTCAGTGAAAATATTGGATACAACGTTGTCCGCCGACAGACAGCAAAAACTGTCTATAACAAGACAAGCAAAGGTGTACACAGCGACTTCAAGATTCTAGAGCTATTTCTGGACATCAACTCAAAACGCACATCTTACAACACTGAAATGAAAGAATGCATTTATCCTAATTTCGTTAAAATGAAGGGAAAAAGTGCTGGACGATTAAAACACCTGAACCCCATTATGGAGAGGTAAGGGACTTCAAGCACTTGTTGCGGGATCCTCTAATGCAGACATGGAGGGGAGGAATTAGTGGTCCTAGCTAGCAGAGTGCTGCTGCCTGCCCGCAATACGAACTTGAGGAAACCGGAAGCTCTTGTAAGGAGTGCTCAGCTGTAAACACTCACTGTCACAATAAGCATTTTCAAAGGTCTCTCAAGGACACGATTTCTAAATCCAGTTACAGGGTCAAAACCGGTGTAAGACTATGGTTTGATGCTGTGTTTATCGAACGGAATGGCCTTATATTGGCCTTCTTGGCGTAAGTGCAATGTATTCTCCTGCCTTTACCTCTGTACTGGCAGGAAGTTGAATAAAAGCTATAGTACATTTAGCAGCGATTCAGCTGTTTTCTTCCCTAGGTCTTTGAAATCTGCAGAATCACACTTGTCAATTGGTGTTTGCACTGGTGCGCGTGCAATTTTTAACCCTCGTTTTCACCGCCTGAGAAGGGCAGAAGGACAAATATACCAATCAACTATTGAAAAAGAACGCCTGTGCATTTCTTTTAAATAAGTAATCCGTGCAACATTGCGCCACAACTAGTGTGACTGACTCACGTTCTTTTTATTTCCATGACACATGCTTGCAATAAAAACAAGCATTTGCAATGCAATGGGTCTCACGTTTGCTCGAGGTAGAGCTGTTAGCGTTGTAAATCATAACTGGACTTTTCTTGCCACACAAACTGAAAAAAAAAAGTAAAACATTTGATAAAGCAAGCCGATTCAAAGCGCTGCCATGAGCGCGAAGAGAGAGACAAAAGGAAAAAAGAAGTTAATTTGCAGTCAAAGTAATCGGAAAAAGTGCAATTAGCCATGTAACAGGGTCGATGGCCAAGGCGGTAACAAAACCACCCTAAGAAGGGACAAACGTAAGGCAGTTACCAATGAAAACAAAGGATTTTTAAAAGGCAAGCCTACGATCAAGTGATAATGACGGGCGTGGTAAAAAAGCCCAGATACATACCAACACCTCGGAAAAGCAGCGCTTGCGTGCTGCTCAACCTAAATATATTTAGTGAGCACCTCACCAAGGCTAGCCTTTTTGGGTTTGCTAATGCTTTTCGTGGATGGAGCAATAGTATCCTGGAAACCTAGTTTTTCCGAGTACCCGCCGCAACGGTTTTCTGCATATTATTGCTCCACCCATGAACAAGCTAACCTTGGTGAGGCAATCACTAAATGTGTCATGAAAATAAAAATAAAAAAACACATGGCTATGAAAAAGGTGGCCATCATATGCTTACACTAAAAAAGTTTAAATCTAAAAAACATTCACTGACTGTTTTCTAAATAACAAGCATTTCAGTTGTGCCAGGCAAATTTCCATTATTATTGTTCTTAATATTTGTGGCAGGAACAAGAATAAATCACCATCTAACCAAGCACTCAAAGTGAAGACAGCGACAATGTTACCTAAACACCTTTATAACTTCAACAAAAAAAAAAAAAACACCAGAAATACAACACTATCTTGTAGGGCACCCATATCAAAATAATCTCCTCACTGCTCCTTTGCATGTCTTCTCGCTGTTAACAAAAAACATAGAAGGCCCCAGGGAGGGTTAGGCAACCTCTGCCTTGACAGAGGAAGTGATGGGCACTATACTTGTAGGCTTTAAATGCCTGGCATCACTCTCTTTTGTCCTCACTACCTTGGGAATAAGGTCATGCAGAGAGGCCAAGAAATCCCATCCACTCATGCTCGCGTTCTTGGAAAATCTAGGGGTTTAATTGCGCAAATAAATAGAAAAATCTGACATTACGGCCTTAGGGCACCTTATGTTTCCTAATGTCGGCCCTTTCTAAGGTAGGTTGACGTGGGCAAAGGGTTAGTTAGAGGGGGTACTGATCTGCTAGTGGTCCGGATATTCTATTCCTTTCTGGGTGTTGCTCATTGATGGATGGGTTCATTATAGAGTGGAAGGGGTAGTGGTCGGTTCAGTAACAGGGTCATAAAACAGAAATGGTGCCTTGAGAAGTTCTCTGGTTGTATTTTATTGTAAGTAAGTGAATTTGGTGTGATGTGAACCTATTTTTCGATTTGTACAAACGACCAACCAGACTTCTGCTGGCTCTCTAAGCATGCCCTGAGAGTAACTAAATATACATTTGACATGAAGTTCTTATATGAAGAATTGAGCAAACTGACTATGTTTTTAAGCATTCAGATTTTAAGTATGGGAAGTTACGGTTTACTATAAAATGTGAACAACGTGTTTTGCTTATCATCATTTATTGCACTTTTTAGAGGCAGGTGGGAGTGAAATCGACTGTAAGACACGGTAGTGGGAGCACTATTGCATTCTGGGATTTCTAATCCATGTGATGCCATTACGAATCCAGGAGTACAAGCCCCAGAATGGACATAGATGAACCTGGACTAGATAAACTACTAGTGCACAGACCAGGGAAGCTTACGAGCTATGCATTATGATATAATGATACAGAAGTTTCCCTTTTCGGGAAACATCCTGTTTTGATCAACGTCGGCATTTCCTGGTCCTTCGTTTGTGATATTCGGTCTTGACGCACATACAAGCATCCGTGTCTCTTTAGCAGGAACACCCACATCAGCAAGCTTTCCCGTTGGTCAAAAGCAAGGAAATAATCTTTGTAGATAGCAAAGGGAAAAGGAATATATATTTTTTATCGCTGAATTGACTATTTTTACCAGTTAAACACAGCAGTTTTATTGCTTTGGCAACACGTTATTTTGTATACCCTAAGGACGTGTAAGTCACCTTGGTGTGTGCATAAGAGAGAGGATGGAGTGGCCCAGTGAGATTTATGCTTGCTGCTAACACACACCTGCAAAGGCCCACTCAGCTTTCAATCCCTCCAAAGGTCGGTAAATTGAGTGTCCATTAGTTGGGGTAATCATAATCCCCCTTCTTAACCATGCGTAGACATGGCAGGAGTGTGCTATGAAGGACTTAACAAAAATTAGTTAATACATTATGTACTTTGTCTTATGGTGGCAGCAGGCACAGAAGACCAACCAAGGTGTTCTGAGTTAATGTGCACAATAAAATCACCACCTGTATTAAAATGTAAATACCTAACATTTGAAAACTATTAATGGGACAGGTAATTGAGTTAGGCAAACCAAATCCTTGCTAGCCTACGTTTATGTGAGGTTTTCTGTTTCTGGTATTGCTTACCTTGGGCCTTACCAAAACGACAACAGAAACACCACTGTGGTAATCACCAGTTACAGTTATCTCTAACAATTAAAGCCTATGCCCTAAGGTAACTATAACTCACACCCTCACCATGCACAGTCTTATTATCAATGATGTTATTTCAAATGTTGAAGCGATGTTATCAATGATGTCATAGAACATGTCATAAGTGATGCAACGTATGAGGAAGTTAACAGTGCATGGCAAATCCTGTAATGGCTGCCTGCAACATTATTCCTCAGGCTGCAGGCAGCCAATCAAAGCCAGGGTCCTGTGGAAGCAAGTTGGCCGAAGGGTAAAAAAGCCCCCTAGGCCAAACATAGGTCTTTATTTTTTAAAATTGGATTCAAGCTGGAACCTAACTGTCCTGATGTGGGCAGGGAAACTACTGGGTCCTGTGGGTGGACTCCCCAGGACATTGCCTTTGAGCTGGCCCAGGGGATGCGGGCCTTAAGACATTCAGAGAGGGGGTGCACACAGCCTCCTTCCTTTTTAGGTATACATTGGCCCTGGGGGATGGGGTCCATGAGGACTTTTAAAGCTTGAGGAGGTGTGCTGTGCAGCCCCCTACCCTACAAAAAAATATTTGTCCTAAGGGGATGGGGTCAGACTCATTTTGGCTCTGGTGGGGGCAGCTCGGCCCTCCCTTTTATTTTACGGGTTGACTTCAGGCAATGGTCCCAGGGGTTAAAAATAGATCAGGGAAGGGGGCTCCACTCATGTCCCCTCCCCAAATATTGATTTAAAAAATGATGGGCCACCATTGTCTCTCTTTCTTTGTTCCATGGGATGGCATCGCAAACAGCCAAGTTGTTTTAATTTTTTGGGCCCTGTGGAGGGCTCCAAATGGCTAAGGGCCCTATATTTTTTAAAAACATTTTCAGGACAGGGTCAAGGTTCCCGAGTTCTGTAATGACTGCCAGCAACATTTTTCTTCATGTTGATAGAAGCCAATCAAAGCTCACAATAGGAATTTAGCATTTTGGGACCCCCTTTCTCTTGGCCCCTGCTAGACAGATCGCCAGAACAAACTAGGCAGAAAGTAGCACATTTTTTTAAAGTTTCATGAAGATTCGTCAAACGGTGCCAAAGTTATAAGCAAAACAAAAAAAGTATTTGCTATGGAAATGCTGACCTAACTGTAACTACCATAACTACCCTGTGGCGACCACCACTGGGTAATATTTGTGAATGTGTGCATATATATATATATTTATATATATATATATATATATATATATATATATATATATATTGAAAAAGAGGTTAAAGTAACGTTTTGAACTAAAAAAACTCACAAATTCCCCAGTTACAGTAAGCAGCACTAACTATAATTCATGCCCCCGCCATGCACTGCTTATGACCTCACGTGACATCACTCATGATATTCTGAGATGTCTTTTGTGACATCACTGATGACATCTGAAATGACATAATTGATTACATCACTGATGCCATCACAAATTACACTAATTTGTTTTACATTTTACATAGGGCAAGTAACTACCATATTAATTCTACGTAATTTTGTACAGATTGAGTGTAGCTAATGGGTGTAAGTGTATACAAAACGCATGTGCTTCTAATGCACCATAGCTGTCTAGAGGTATTAAACACATTATAGATGTTTGCATTCATGAGTAACTCTGTGTACAAGTGACAGTGCACTTTTTCCTGTGATCCAGCAAGACTTGTGAGATTGTTAAAGCACTTTAGAGGAAAATTATCCATTTTCCTTCATTACATTTCAGTAGTTATATCCCTTATAATCCCTACTACTAGACTATGGGGAGAGACTGACCTTTCCACTGAGACATTGAATGACGATAACAAGTGTGTAAGTAGGGTATAAAGAGACACTGCCTCCCCTTTCACACCTTTTTCAGGCTCAATAGTATGCATAAAGTGGTGGGGATGGTACACACCTCACATGTAAGACCTCACTATTCCATATTAAGTATAACAAATACTAGCCTTCCCATTGTCACCTCTCCGCAGGGAATAACCATATTCATTTGTGTAGGGGACTGGATATCTCTGTCCACTCACAGCTCTCCCCACCATGACAGATGTATACAGTAGCAGGTAGGGAAATCTTGTCTTTTGCACTAACACCTATCTCAGGAACAAATTGGATATACAGAACTGTGTTATAAACCAGTGGCATCTGTCCTCATACCGCTCCTTAGAACAACAGCAATATGTAGTGCTGGCTGGGAAGGACGTCATCTCTCTGTCTACACATCTCATTAGGGTAACAGGTGTCTCTAGTAGGGTTTGAGAGAAATTTATCTCCCAACTCATACCTCTTCTCATGCTGACAGGTATGCATAGTAGGCTGAGGGGAGAAACTACCCTGTTTACTGAGATGTCTTTTGCATGATAACTGCATAGTATAGTGTGCAGAGAGACTAGTCTCTCTCCTGTGATGTGTCTCTTGGATAATGCTTGTTCAAATTGGGTGTGGAAAGTGGCTTACCTTTGTGGTTACATCGCTCCTCATTATGAAAGAAGTACAAGTGAAGTATGGAGTTGAATGTACCTCTATGCTCATAAGTATATCTTGCAAAACAACTGTAGAGACTATGATATTAAAACACTCTCCCCTAGCAGCTGACACATCTCCCCAGAGTAACACGTGTAAAATACAATGTGGATAGACTGCTGTCTCTGCTCACACCTCTCTTCATGATAATGAATGTCATTAGTAGAGTTTAAAATTGAGTATCCTCTCTGTTGACAACTGTGTCTTTCACAGCCAGTGTACACATTTGAATTCAAGGACACATATCTCTCTCAGAAATATCCTTATAGGGACAGGCATGTGTAGTACGGTGTAAACAAAGACAGAGCTCTGCTCTGAAACTTCTCTCCAGAGTGACAAGCATATATACTAAGATGTGCAAAAGAACTGCCCTCTCAACCAGCAGAAAGCAGTGCGTAGGATACCATGGGAATGCATTTGCATCTGTTCCAAAACCTGTCTCTTCTATAAAAACCTTTATTTTACAGTGGGAAGAAGCACTAATCTCTCATTAGTACCTCAAACATACATATAAATGTAGCAGAATCGTTACAGTTCTTGAAGAAAGAACTGCCACTTTAAGTCAACATTAAAAGACTGTAATAATTTTCAAATCTTTAAAATTACTAAGGAAAGAAACCAGTAGTAACTTTAAACGTTTAAAAAAAAAATCTTAACACAACAAACAATAACATTAATAAACTATGACAACTGTAAAAACAACAAACTTTCTAAATTATTATTTATCTTTGTTGATTTTCTATCACCAGAATGTCATCATCAGGTTCAGATGAGCAGCTTAGTGCCGTTCTTACGTCTCAGCCATCTCAGCGTGCCAAGGAGTGGCAGTTTTTTAAAATGGGGCCAGGTGGGAAAAAAGTAACTGCTTAATATGTAATATGCAAAATATGCAAAAAGGAGTTCAGCAGGGGCAGCAGGAGCAAGAAATACTGCCTGAGTACCACAGAGATGTGGTTACATTTGAGGGCAATGCACCCTCAATGCCTTGCTCAGACTGAGTTAGTTGTGCCGCAGAGTTTGAGAATTCCTCAGGGACCTCCACATCTTTTGAACCTAGTGACACTGTGAATGCCCAGGTACTCAATGCTCAAGCAGATAACAACCTTCCATATATATACATAAAACACTTTTTTATGTTTAAGTAAGAAGATAATTTTGTTATTGTAGGAAGTTGGCTCTGTATGTGCTATTTCAAAGTAAGGAATAGCATGCACAGAGTCCAAGGGTTCCCCTTAGAGGTAAGATAGTGGCAAAAAGAGATAATACTAATGCTCTATTTTGTGGTAGTGTGGTCGAGCAGTAGGCTTATCAAAGGAGTAGTGTTAAGCATTTGTTGTACATACACACAGGCAATAAATGAGGAACACACACTCAGAGACAAATCCAGCCAATAGGTTTTGTTATAGAAAAATATATTTTCTTAGTTTATTTTAAGAACCACAGGTTCAAATTCTACATGTAATATCTCATTTGAAAGGTATTGCGGTTAAGTACTTTAGGAACTTTGAATCATTACATTAGCATGTATACTTTTCACATAAAACACAATAAGCTGTTTTAAAAGTGGACACAGTGCAATTTTCACAGTTCCTGGGGGAGGTGAGTTTTTGTTAGTTTTGTCAGGTAAGTAAATCACTTACAAGTCTCAGGTTTGGGTCCAAGGTAGCCCACCGTTGGGGGTTCAGAGCAACCCCAAAGTTACCACACCAGCAGCGCAGGGCCGGTCAGGTGCAGAGGTCAAAGAGGTGCCCAAAACGCATAGGCTTCAATGGAGAGAAGGGGGTGCCCCGGTTCCAGTCTGCCAGCAGGTAAGTACCCGCGTCTTCGGAGGGCAGACCAGGGGGGTTTTGTAGGGCACCGGGGGGGACACAAGTTCACACAAAAAGTACACCCTCAGCGGCACTGGGGCAGCCGGGTGCAGTGTAGGAACAAGCGTCGGGTTTTCAATGTAAATCAATGAGAGATCAAGGGATCTCTTCAGCGTCGCAGGAAGGCAAGGGGGGGGGCTCCTCGGGGTAGCCACCACCTGGGCAAGGGAGAGGGCCTCCTGGGGGTCACTCCGGCACAGGAGTTCCGATCCTTTAGGTGCTGGGGGCTGCGGGTGCAGGGTCTTTTCCAGCCGTCGGGAAATGGAGTTCAGGCAGTCGCGGTCAGGGGGAGCCTCGGGATTCCCTCTGCAGGCGTCGCTGTGGGGGCTCAGGGGGGACAACTTTGGTTACTCACGGACTCGGAGTCGCCGGAGGGTCCTCCCTGAGGTGTTGGTTCTCCACCAGTCGAGTCGGGGTCGCCGGGTGCAGTGTTGCAAGTCTCACGCTTCTTGCAGGGAGTTGCAGGGGTCTTTAAATCTGCTCCTTTGAAACAAAGTTGCAGTTCTTTTGGAGCAGTGCCGCTGTCCTCGGGAGTTTCTTGGTCTCTTGGAAGCAGGGCAGTCCTCTGAGGAGTCAGAGGTCGCTGGTCCTGGAGAAAGCGTCGCTGGAGCAGGGTTCTTTAGAAGGCAGGAGACAGGCCGGTAGGACTGGGGCCAAAGCAGTTGGGGTCTTCCTTCTTCTTCTGCAGGGGTTTTCAGCTCAGCAGTCTTCTTCTTCGGTAAGTTGCAGGAATCTAAATTCTTAGGTTCAGGGGAGCCCTTAAATACTAAATTTAAGGGCGTGTTTAGGTCTGGGGGGTTAGTAGCCAATGGCTACTAGCCCTGAGGGTGGGTACACCCTCTTTGTGCCTCCTCCCAAGGGGAGGGGGGTCACATCCCTAATCCTATTGGGGGAATCCTCCATCTGCAAGATGGAGGATTTCTAAAAGTTAGAGTCACCTCAGCTCAGGACACCTTAGGGGCTGTCCTGACTGGCCAGTGACTCCTCCTTGTTGTTTTCTTTGTTTCCTCCGGCCTTGCCGCCAAAAGTGGGGGCCGTGGCCGGAGGGGGCGGGCAACTCCACTAGCTGGAGTGTCCTGCGGTGCTGTGACAAAGGGGTGAGCCTTTGAGGCTCACCGCCAGGTGTTACAGCTCCTGCCTGGGGGAGGTGTTAGCATCTCCACCCAGTGCAGGCTTTGTTACCGGCCTCAGAGTGACAAAGGCACTCTTCCCATGGGGCCAGCAACATGTCTCTAGTGTGGCAGGCTGCTGGAACCAGTCAGCCTACACAGATAGTCGGTTAAGGTTTCAGGGGGCACCTCTAAGGTGCCCTCTGGGGTGTAGTTTACAATAAAATGTACACTGGCATCAGTGTGCATTTATTGTGCTGAGAAGTTTGATACCAAACTTCCCAGTTTTCAGTGTAGCCATTATGGTGCTGTGGAGTTCGCGTAAAACAGACTCCCAGACCATATACTCTTATGGCTACCCTGCACTTACAATGTCTAAGGTATTGCTTAGACACTGTAGGGGCACAGTGCTCATGCACTGGTGCCCTCACCTATGGTATAGTGCACCCTGCCTTAGGGCTGTAAGGCCTACTAGAGGGGTGACTTATCTATATCTGCATAGGCAGTGAGAGGCTGGCATGGCACCCTGAGGGGAGTGCCATGTCGACTTACTCGTTTTGTTCTCACCAGCACACACAAGCTGGCAAGCAGTGTGTCTGTGCTGAGTGAGGGGTCTCCAGGGTGGCATAAGACATGCTGCAGCCCTTAGAGACCTTCCTTGGCATCAGGGCCCTTGGTACCAGGGGTACCACTTACAAGGGACTTATCTGGATGCCAGGGTGTGCCAATTGGGGAATCAAAAGTACAGGTTAGGGAAAGAACACTGGTGCTGGGGCCTGGTTAGCAGGCCTCAGCACACTTTCAATTCAAAACATAGCATCAGCAAAGGCAAAAAGTCAGGGGGTAACCATGCCAAGGAGGCATTTCCTTACACAACCCCCCCCCCCAAACGAAAGAGGATGAGACTAACCTTTCCCAAGAGAGTCTTCATTTTCTAAGTGGAAGAACCTGGAAAGGCCATCTGCATTGGCATGGGCAGTCCCAGGTCTGTGTTCCACTATAAAGTCCATTCCCTGTAGGGAGATGGACGACCTCAACAGTTTTGGATTTTCACCTTTCATTTGCATCAGCCATCTGAGAGGTCTGTGGTCAGTTTGAACTAGGAAGTGAGTACCAAAGAGGTATGGTCTCAACTTCTTCAGGGACCAAACCACAGCAAAGGCCTCCCTCTCAATGGCACTCCAACGCTGCTCCCTGGGGAGTAGCCTCCTGCTAATGAAAGCAACAGGCTGGTCAAGGCCATCATCATTTGTTTGGGACAAAACTGCCCCTATCCCATGTTCAGAGGCATCTGTTTGCACAATGAATTGCTTGGAGTAATCTGGAGCTTTTAGAACTGGTGCTGTGCACATAGCTTGCTTCAGGGTGTCAAAGGCCTGTTGGCATTCTACAGTCCAGTTTACTTTCTTGGGCATTTTCTTGGAGGTGAGTTCTGTGAGGGCTGTCACAATGGATCCATATCCCTTCACAAACCTCCTATAGTACCCAGTCAAGCCAAGGAATGCCCTGACTTGAGTCTGGGTTTTTGGAGCTGCCCAGTCCAGAATAGTCTGGATCTTAGGCTGGAGTGGCTGAACTTGGCCTCCACCTACAAGGTGTCCCAAGTAAACCACAGTTCCCTGCCCTATCTGGCATTTGGATGCCTTGATAGAGAGGCCTGCAGATTGCAGGGCCTTCAAAACCTTCTTCAGGTGGACCAGGTGATCCTGCCAGGTGGAGCTGAAGACAGCAATATCATCAAGATAAGCTGCACTAAAGGATTCCAACCCAGCAAGGCCTTGATTCACCAACCTTTGGAAGGTGACAGGGGCATTCTTTAAACCAAAGGGCATAACAGTGAACTGATAATGCCCATCAGGTGTGGAGAATGCTGTCTTTTCTTTGGCTCCAGGGGCCATTTTGATTTGCCAGTACCCTGCTGTTAAGTCAAAGGTACTTAAGAATTTGGCAGCCCCTAATTTGTCTATTAGCTCATCAGCTCTAGGAATGGGATGAGCATCTGTCTTGGTGACAGAGTTGAGACCTCTGTAGTCCACACAAAACCTCATCTCTCTCTTTCCTTCTTTGGTGTGAGGTTTGGGGACTAAGACCACTGGGCTAGCCCAGGGGCTGTCAGAGTACTCAATTACTCCCAATTCCAGAATCTTGTGGACTTCCACCTTGATGCTTTCCTTAACTTGGTCAGACTGTCTAAATATTTTGTTTTTGACAGGCATGCTGTCTCCTGTGTCCACATCATGGGTACACAGGTGTGTCTGACCAGGGGTTAGGGAAAAGAGTTCAGCAAACTGCTGCAGGACCTTCCTACAGTCAGACTGCTGTTGGCTAGAGAGGGTGTCTGAGTAGATCACTCCATCCACTGAGCCATCTTTAGGGTCTGATGAGAGGAGATCAGGGAGAGGTTCACTCTCAGCTTCCTTGTCCTCATCTGTCACCATCAACAGATTTACATCAGCCCTGTCATGGAAGAGCTTAAGGCGGTTCACATGGATCACCCTCTTTGGGCTCCTGCTTGTGCCCAGGTCCACCAGGTAGGTGACCTGACTCTTCCTCTCTAGTACTGGGTAAGGGCCACTCCATTTGTCCTGAAGTGCCCTGGGAGCCACAGGCTCCAGAACGCAGACTTTCTGCCCTGGTTGAAATTCAACCAGTGCAGCCTTTTGGTCATACCACAACTTCTGGAGTTGTTGGCTGGCCTCAAGGTTTTTACTTGCCTTTTCCATGTAGTCTGCCATCCTTGAGCGAAGGCCAAGTACATAGTCCACTACGTCTTGTTTAGGCTCATGAAGAGGTCTCTCCCAGCCTTCTTTAACAAGAGCAAGTGGTCCCCTTACAGGGTGGCCAAACAGAAGTTCAAAGGGTGAGAATCCTACTCCCTTCTGAGGCACCTCTCTGTAAGCGAAAAGCAGACATGGCAGGAGGACATCCCATCTCCTTTTGAGTTTTTCTGGGAGCCCCATGATCATGCCCTTTAATGTCTTGTTGAATCTCTCAACAAGGCCATTAGTTTGTGGATAATATGGTGTAGTGAATTTATAAGTCACCCCACACTCATTCCACATGTGTTTTAGGTACGCTGACATGAAGTTGGTACCTCTGTCAGACACCACCTTCTTAGGGAAGCCCACTCTGGTAAAGATACCAATGAGGGCCTTGGCTACTGCAGGGGCAGTAGTCGACCTAAGGGGGATAGCTTCAGGATACCTAGTAGCATGATCCACTACTACTAGGATGTACATATTTCCTGAGGCTGTGGGAGGTTCCAGTGGACCCACTATGTCCACACCCACTCTTTCAAAGGGGACCCCCACCACTGGAAGTGGAATGAGGGGGGCCTTTGGATGCCCACCTGTCTTACCACTGGCTTGACAGGTGGGGCAGGAGAGGCAAAACTCCTTAACCTTCTGGGACATATTGGGCCAGTAGAAGTGGTTGACTAACCTCTCCCACGTCTTGGTTTGTCCCAAATGCCCAGCAAGGGGAATATCATGGGATAAGGTCAGAATAAACTCTCTGAAACTCTGAGGCACTACCACTCTCCTAGTGGCACCAGGTTTGGGATCTCTTGCCTCAGTGTACAGGAGTCCATCTTCCCAATAGACCCTATGTGTCCCATTTTTCTTGCCTTTGGACTCTTCAGCAGCTTGCTGCCCAAGGCCTTCCAGAGAGGGACAGGTTTCTTGTCCCTTACACAACTCTTCCCTTGAGGGTCCCCCTGGGCCCAGGAGCTCAACCTGATAAGGTTCCAGCTCCATAGGCTCAGTTCCCTCAGAGGGCAGAACTTCTTCCTGAGAAGAGAGGTTCTCTTTTTCTTGTTGTGTTGCAGCTGGTTTCCCAGCTGACTTTCCTTTTCTCTTGGTAGGCTGGGCCTTTCTTCCAGACTCCAGCTCTACTTTTTCACCCTGTGCCTTGCACTGTGCCCTTGTCTTGACACACACCAGTTCAGGGATACCCAGCATGGCTGCATGGGTTTTCAGTTCTACCTCAGCCCATGCTGAGGACTCCAGGTCATTTCCAAGCAAACAGTCTACTGGGATATTTGAGGAGACCACCACCTGTTTCAGGCCATTGACCCCTCCCCACTCTAAAGTTACCATAGCCATGGGATGTACTTTAGTCTGATTGTCAGCGTTGGTGACTGGATAAGTTTGTCCAGCCAGGTATTGGCCAGGGGAAACCAGTTTCTCTGTCACCATAGTGACACTGGCACCTGTATCCCTCAGGCCCTCTACACTTGTCCCATTAATTAAGAGCTGCTGCCTGTATTTTTGCATGTTAGGGGGCCAGGCAGCCAGTGTGGCTAAATCCACCCCACTCTCAGAGACTAATGTAGCTTCAGTGTGACACCTGATTTGCTCTGGGCACACTGTTGATCCCACTTGGAGACTGGCCATTCCAGTTTTGGCTGGATTGGAGTTAGAAGTGGTATCTTTCTTGGGATAGGCCTTGTCTCCAGTTTGGTGTCCAGACTGACTACAGCTACGACACCAGGCCTTTTTGGGATCAAAGTTTTTACCCTTGTACCCAGAATTGTTTTGTGAAGAGGCTCTGGGCCCACCCTCCTGTGCAGGTTTTTGGGGGCCTGTAGAAGACTCTTTACTATTTTTGTTTTTGGCTGTCTCACCACCTTTCCCCTGGGGAGGTTTTGTGACCCCTTTCTTTTGGTCACCCCCTGTGGAAGTTTTGGACACCCTAGTCTTGACCCAATGGTCCGCCTTCTTTCCCAATTCTTGGGGAGAAATTGGTCCTAGGTCTACCAGATGCTGATGCAGTTTATCATTGAAACAATTACTTAATAGGTGTTCTTTCACAAATAAATTGTACAGCCCATCATAATTACTTACACCACTGCCTTGAATCCAACCATCTAGTGTTTTTACTGAGTAGTTTACAAAGTCAACCCAGGTCTGGCTCGAGGATTTTTGAGCCCCCCTGAATCTAATCCTATACTCCTCAGTGGAGAATCCAAAGCCCTCAATCAGGGCACCCTTCATGAGGTCATAAGATTCTGCATCTTTTCCAGAGAGTGTGAGGAGTCTATCCCTACACTTTCCTGTGAACATTTCCCAAAGGAGAGCACCCCAGTGAGATTTGTTCACCTTTCTGGTTACACAAGCCCTCTCAAAAGCTGTGAACCATTTGGTGATGTCATCACCATCTTCATATTTAGTTACAATCCCTTTAGGGATTTTCAACATGTCAGGAGAATCTCTGACCCTATTTATGTTGCTGCCACCATTGATGGGTCCTAGGCCCATCTCTTGTCTTTCCCTTTCTATGGCTAGGATCTGTCTTTCCAAAGCCAATCTTTTGGCCATCCTGGCTAACTGGATGTCCTCTTCACTGGAGTTATCCTCAGTGATTTCAGAGAGGTTGGTCCCTCCTGTGAGGGAGCCAGCATCTCTGACTATTATGCTTGGAGTCAGGGCTTGAGAGGCCCTGTTCTCCCTAGATAGGACTGGTGGGGGGGAATCACCCTCCAAGTCACTATCATCATCCTCTGAGTTGCCATCCTCAGAGGGGTTGGCTCTTTCAAACTCTGCCAACAGCTCCTGGAGCTGTAGTTTGGAAGGTCTGGAGCCCATTGCCATTTTCTTTACTTTACAGAGTGACCTTAGCTCCCTCATCTTAAGATGGAGGTAAGGTGTGGTGTCGAGTTCCACCACATTCATATCTGTACTAGACATTATGCTTCTAAAAGTTGGAATACTTTTTAAGAATCTAAAACTAGTTCTAGGTTCTAATTCAAACTTTTATCAAACTTTTAAACTCTAAAAGAAATGCTAACAGGGACTAACACAAGGCCCTAGCAGGACTTTAAAGAATTTAGAAATATTTCAAATTGCAAAAATCAATTTCTAATGACAATTTTTGGAATTTGTCGTGTGATCAGGTATTGGCTGAGTAGTCCAGCAAATGCAAAGTCTTGTACCCCACCGCTGATCCACCAATGTAGGAAGTTGGCTCTGTATGTGCTATTTCAAAGTAAGGAATAGCATGCACAGAGTCCAAGGGTTCCCCTTAGAGGTAAGATAGTGGCAAAAAGAGATAATACTAATGCTCTATTTTGTGGTAGTGTGGTCGAGCAGTAGGCTTATCAAAGGAGTAGTGTTAAGCATTTGTTGTACATACACACAGGCAATAAATGAGGAACACACACTCAGAGACAAATCCAGCCAATAGGTTTTGTTATAGAAAAATATATTTTCTTAGTTTATTTTAAGAACCACAGGTTCAAATTCTACATGTAATATCTCATTTGAAAGGTATTGCAGGTAAGTACTTTAGGAACTTTGAATCATTACATTAGCATGTATACTTTTCACATAAAACACAATAAGCTGTTTTAAAAGTGGACACTGCAATGTTCACAGTTCCTGGGGGAGGTAAGTTTTTGTTAGTTTTGTCAGGTAAGTAAATCACTTACAAGTCTCAGGTTTGGGTCCAAGGTAGCCCACCGTTGGGGGTTCAGAGCAACCCCAAAGTTACCACACCAGCAGCGCAGGGCCTGTAAGGTGCAGAGGTCAAAGAGGTGCCCAAAACGCATAGGCTTCAATGGAGAGAAGGGGGTGCCCCGGTTCCGGTCTGCCAGCAGGTAAGTACCCGCGTCTTCGGAGGGCAGACCAGGGGGGTTTTGTAGGGCACCGGGGGGGACACAAGTTCACACAAAAAGTACACCCTCAGCGGCACTGGGGCGGCCGGGTGCAGTGTAGGAACAAGTGTCAGGTTTTCAATGTAAATCAATGAGAGATCAAGGGATCTCTTCAGAGTCGCAGGCAGGCAAGGGGGGGGCTCCTCGGGGTAGCCACCACCTGGGCAAGGGAGAGGGCCTCCTGGGGGTCACTCCGGCACAGGAGTTCCGTTCCTTTAGGTGCTGGGGGCTGCGGGTGCAGGGTCTTTTCCAGCCGTCGGGAAATGGAGTTCAGGCAGTCGCGGTGAGGGGGAGCCTCGGGATTCCCTCTGCAGGCGTCGCTGTGGGGGCTCAGGGGGGACAACTTTGGTTACTCACGGACTCGGAGTCGCCGGAGGGTTCTCCCTGAGGTGTTGGTTCTCCACCAGTCGAGTCGGGGTCGCCGGGTGCAGTGTTGCAAGTCTCACGCTTCTTGCGGGGAGTTGCAGGGGTCTTTAAATCTGCTCCTTTGAAACAAAGTTGCAGTTCTTTTGGAGCAGTGCCGCTGTCCTCGGGAGTTTCTTGGTCTCTTGGAAGCAGGGCAGTCCTCTGAGGATTCAGAGGTCGCTGGTCCTGGAGAAAGCGTCGCTGGAGCAGGGTTTTTTAGAAGGCAGGAGACAGGCCGGTAGGACTGGGGCCAAAGCAGTTGGTGTCTTCTTTCTTCTTCTGCAGGGGTTTTCAGCTCAGCAGTCTTCTTCTTCGGTAAGTTGCAGGAATCTAAATTCTTAGGTTCAGGGGAGCCCTTAAATACTAAATTTAAGGGCGTGTTTAGATCTGGGGGGTTAGTAGCCAATGGCTACTAGCCCTGAGGGTGGGTACACCCTCTTTGTGCCTCCTCCCAAGGGGAGGGGGTCACATCCCTAATCCTATTGGGGGAATCCTCCATCTGCAAGATGGAGGATTTCTAAAAGTTAGAGTCACCTCAGCTCAGGACACCTTAGGGGCTGTCCTGACTGGCCAGTGACTCCTCCTTGTTGTTTTCTTTGTTTCCTCCGGCCTTGCTGCCAAAAGTGGGGGCCGTGGCCGGAGGGGGCGGGCAACTCCACTAGCTGGAGTGTCCTGCGGTGCTGTGACAAAGGGGTGAGCCTTTGAGGCTCACCGCCAGGTGTTACAGCTCCTGCCTGGGGGAGGTGTTAGCATCTCCACCCAGTGCAGGCTTTGTTACTGGCCTCAGAGTGACAAAGGCACTCTCCCCATGGGGCCAGCAACATGTCTCTAGTGTGGCAGGCTGCTGGAACCAGTCAGCCTACACAGATAGTCGGTTAAGGTTTCAGGGGGCACCTCTAAGGTGCCCTCTGGGGTGTAGTTTACAATAAAATGTACACTGGCATCAGTGTGCATTTATTGTGCTGAGAAGTTTGATACCAAACTTCCCAGTTTTCAGTGTAGCCATTATGGTGCTGTGGAGTTCGTGTAAAACAGACTCCCAGACCATATACTCTTATGGCTACCCTGCACTTACAATGTCTAAGGTATTGCTTAGACACTGTAGGGGCACAGTGCTCATGCACTGGTGCCCTCACCTATGGTATAGTGCACCCTGCCTTAGGGCTGTAAGGCCTACTAGAGGGGTGACTTATCTATATCTGCATAGGCAGTGAGAGGCTGGCATGGCACCCTGAGGGGAGTGCCATGTCGACTTACTCGTTTTGTTCTCACCAGCACACACAAGCTGGCAAGCAGTGTGTCTGTGCTGAGTGAGGGGTCTCCAGGGTGGCATAAGACATGCTGCAGCCCTTAGAGACCTTCCTTGGCATCAGGGCCCTTGGTACCAGGGGTACCACTTACAAGGGACTTATCTGGATGCCAGGGTGTGCCAATTGGGGAATCAAAAGTACAGGTTAGGGAAAGAACACTGGTGCTGGGGCCTGGTTAGCAGGCCTCAGCACACTTTCAATTCAAAACATAGCATCAGCAAAGGCAAAAAGTCAGGGGGTAACCATGCCAAGGAGGCATTTCCTTACAGTTATCAAAACCAGTAGAGCTACACAGAACAAGCTTCCCCCAGGGTATAAATGTTGCTCTAGGCAGAAAGAACAACACCAGTTGTGCAATTACATTTATTCGAGTCTTTCCAAACAGCTACTTTTCCATCTTTCTACCAAAGTAAAAAGTTTTTGTTTTTACTCCTCAACATATTGTGTGACATGATACTTATATTTTTCAGAGCTTCTGTTTTCCATTCTCTTCCTAACAAAAGACAAAATAATCAAAAAATAGAAAGTTTCATACTATCAGTAATGATACCTCACTACATTCTCTGAAGACTTCTACATTTTTCTCCCACAATTACATATTTATATGTACTGCACCATTAACCTCATGTTCCTTTCTGTTAAACAGTTCCACGGCCTGAAACACTGTATTAATTTATGACATGCCTTCAAACATAGTTCCATTACAATTTGTAAAGTAACAAAATTCTCTTTACATACTATACCTAACTGTGAGCACAGCCTTTTACTCTAGAAAAGGCAATATCTCCATTCATACTTACCGTAGGGGTAAACTATGTTCACAGTAAGGTTCATAACAACAGAGGCCTTGTATTAAAAAATTGCAGATGCTTTGTTTTATAATTTCAAAAATACTGCCTCTTTTGCTTACAACTACATACAGATTGAACATTTGATTTTTAACACAGCTTCAAATCATTGTTGATATCGCTTCACATTCTAACATCTACCTCTCAAAAGCTATATTTATAAACATGCACCATTACAAACAGCTTTTGTCTCACTAAACCGTGTATAGAATAAATATACAAACAGTAGTGCACTTACTGACACTTCTCAACAAAGTTTATAAAGTAAATTTCTAATTTCCTGAACTTAGACCAGCTCCTTATGTACAGTGGAAGACACCAGACTGTCTCAGTTCCAAATTCAGTCACTAATGCTGAGGACAACTCCAACAGGCTTCCTTTTCCTCAAAATCACCAAGAACAATCTGAGCTATCCTTGGTTCTGCATCCAATCACATCACAGCGTGTCTTCAGCCATGCAATAAGAATGGTAACTGTTGGTTGAGCCATGGGCATTTTTTAAAACTTCGTCCATACGATTTTGTGAGACTCTCTTGGAATCGTAAAGCACCTTGTGGCAGATTCCCCCCAGGTCTTGCGCGCCTCTCGCAAGATCGCATGTGTCCACGTGGCAACTTCACTCCCTGAAGTTTGTGAACTACTCTCACAGAATTGCAACAAATTTGTAGGGAAATAGTATGTATGACGGAGTATCCACTCCCCTGAGACATACATCTTACATGATAGGTGTGTGTAGTAAGGAGTGGGGAGAGACTGGCCTTACCACTCAGACCTCTGCCTTAGGTGACATATGTACGTATCAGTGTGTATGGAAGAACTAGCCTCTCTATTGAGACCCCTCTCTTGGATGATGGGTGTGCATAGTAGGGTGTGAGGAGAGACTAGCCTTTTCCCTCAGACCTCTCTCTTGCATGAAAGGTGTGCATAGTGTGGTGTCTGAATGGACTGCCCTCTTTTTCCACAATTCTTTCTCAGATAACGTGAGTGTGTAGTAAGGTGTGTGTTCACAGACTGCCCTCTCCTTTCAGACCTCACTCAGATGAGAGATTTGCGTAGTAGGATGTATGAAGATAGACTGATTCTTCACTATGTCATCTCTCTAAAATGACGGGTGTACGCATTAGGGTGTGTACATGGGCTGACCTCTTCTAGCAGAACTCTATCTCAGATCATGGCTTTGTATAGTAGGGTGTGTACATGACTACCATGTCCTTGCAGACCTCTCTCTCAGATGACAGGTGTGTGTAGCAGGCTGTATGAAGAAAAACTTGCCACCCCAATGAGACCTCTGTCTAAGATGATGGGAGTGCATAGTAGTTTGTATACATGGACTAGCCTTTCCTGTCAGACCTCTCTCTCAGATAACAGGGGTGCATGTTAGGCTGTGTAAATGGACTGGCCTCTTCTGCCACAACTCTGTCTCAGATGTCTGGTGTGCGTAGTAGGGTGTGTCGAGCGAGACTGGCCTCTCTGCTGAGACCGTTCTCTTAGATGATAGGTGTTCATTGTATGCTCTGTCCAGGGACTGTCCTACCTGTTATCACCCCTCTCTCTGATAACACATGCACAGAGTCGGATGTGGGAAGAGACTATAACCCACACAACTCTTACAAAGCTGATGGGCATAAATAGTACACTCTGACAAGCACCATCTCCAGTAATACTCCTTGCTATAGTAGCAAATGTGCATACTTCAGTGTATTCAAAGATCACCTACTCATTTTGACTGTTCACAATCCAGGAGAATCTCATGACATCGTAACTGTTTTGGAAAAAATAAATTAACCATCTACTTATCACACTAGTTTCTTATCTCTTACACACTTCATCTAAAAACAATGACCACAATATGCATTCCTACTAATGGAGTGTATACAGAACTCATCATTCATGCTCTTTTATACTATTCATGCTCTCAAAAGAGTCCTGTGAGATCATAAAAATTAGTTTAAAACAATACACATTTATCACAGTAGTTATCCTTTAGACACCTCCCCTCTAAATCTAGGGTGATAGCATGCCTTTCTGCTGCTCCCTTACATAGCTTTTTTTACTTCATTTCCACAACACCTCATATTTTTCACAGCAAACAGTAATGGCCACCATTTCATTTTTAACATTGCAACAGCCAGCCAATCAGAGCCCTGCAAGACTAACGGGAGCCTGCTCCTGTGAGTGCGTGAAGGATCACAGGAAAAACAGGCTTCTCGACAAATCACAGGACTCCATTTTTTAATTTGTGCTCTTGCGTGACTCCTGCAGGACTCTCGCCACTTCAATCATCTCAGTATATAATTATTTTTGACCCTTAATTTATACTACTGAACGGATTTACACCAAATCACAAAAACCACAATCTGTGGACCAAAATATAGCTTCCTGCCAAATGTGGTGTAATTCCAATCAGCAGTTTTTGCTGTAGCCATGTCTAAAGAAGTCTGTAGAAAATGCATGGGGATTTTTACATTTGGGGCCTCACTTATTTAAGCCCTCACTTGACGGACCACAACGAACCTTTCCAGAAAGGAGCTGAGGTGGATGAACTTTTCTTCTGGAGAGTTTTGTGAAGATTTGTTAAACAGGGCCAAAGTTATTAGCAAGCCAAAAAATGCTCCATCTATTGAAAAGACAATGGTAGTCTTCACTGTGTAGTTTTAGTTAGGACTGGATTTCCATAGGAAATGGATGTTTTGTTTTGCTCATAACTTTGGCACCATTTGACAAATCTTCACCTTCCTGGAAAGTTTCAGGGTGATTCGTCCTGCTGGTGCTGAGAAAAAGGAGTCTTAGAATCTGTTTTCCCAATGCAATTTCTCACTCCAATTTTGAACAGCGCTACAGCTAAAACGTCTGCACTGAATTACTCCACATTTTGCAGAAAGCTAGATTTTTACTCAAAAATTGTGTAGCTTGTGATCTGGTATAAATTCATTCAGTAACATTTGAGGAATTAAGGTTCCATTGATAGACATTTCAGGCTTCAATAGTACAGCGGGACCAGCAGATCATAAGATAAGATCTTATTGGCTGCTGTCAACATGTACAAAGATGTTTGACCGTCATTTTAGAACTCGGAGACTCAGGCCCTATGTCATTGTAAGAAAAAACATAGAGTGCTGGTTGGGGATATCCTGGCCCCAGGCCTTATTAGAGATCCCAGAGGATTCCCTCTTGAGCAAAAAATAGTTGTGCTTTTTGCAGTACCATGGTAAAGCGGTAGTATCCTTGTACCCAGATACAAATTAAAAAAACAGGGGGCCTGTCCTTTCAATTATAATTCCCATGTGGGGAGCCAAGGCCATGGGTGTTGGTGCACGTTTATTTATTTTGTTTAATTATTTGTGGCGGGTGCATGCGTAGGCCTTGCTCCTCTAAGTGGATAAAGCCCCTGGGGGGCCCCCATCTCCTAAAGAGCTGTGCAGGTTTGAGGGGTCCTGGCAACACATCCTTGGGACCACAAAGCACATAAATGTTCAAGGGCTGCTGTAACTCACCCCACACATTGTGGTGTACCGTTCCACTTCCTGTCACCAGAGTAGTGGGGTACACTCTGCAGATACACTCCTTAGCTGAATGGAGTGGTTAGGGAGCTTGCTCTGCAGCACAGAAATGGGATCCTGTGTCATAGTTAGAAAACAAATCACAACGTAAATATATACTGGTCCGTAGGCCTCGTAGGAGGTCCTAGGGGATTCCCTCTGGGGCAAAAAATTGTTTTGTTTTTGCAGTACCGTGGTACAGCAGTAGTACCGCTGTACCGCAGTAAACATTAAAAACAAAAGGAGCTAACCGTTTTCAATTATAATCCCCCTGTGGTGGGTCAGGGCCTGTGGTGTTGGTGCATGTTTCTTTTTAATTATTGGGGGAGGGAGCATGCATAAGCCTTATGTTCCAAAAGGGATAAAGCCCGGGGGGGGGGGGGCATCTCCCAAAGGGCTGCACAGGTTTGAGGGGTCCAGGGGACCCATCCTTGGGACCTCAAAGCACATAAATATTCAAAGGATGCTGTAACTCACCCCACACGTTGTGGTGTACCATCCCACTTCCCATCACCAGGGTAGAGGGGCACACACGTTGATACATTTCTTAGCTGAATGGAGGGGGGAGGGAGCCTATTCTGCTGCATGGAACTGGGTTCCCTGCGCAGCTACTAATTTTGAAAAAGATGTCTCTTGGTGCCCCTGGTGGGACTGGGGTACTCAAAATAGAAATAGAAATATTGCTGCAGCGCAAGAGTGAACTCACTGCACTGCAAAAAAAAAAAATCCAAACTAGTCTGTGAGTGCCCTCATTGGTACCAGGAAGCCGAGAATAAAACTGAAACAAAAGTAAGTTGCAGCCTCACTGTTTCAGTATTCAAGCAGTGAGGCAGCCCATTTTCTATTCACTGCTCCCTCTTGGAGGACCCTATAATGCCTTACCTGGGCTTTGTTTTGTTTTTAAATATCTTGGTCGTCGTGGTGCCCCAAGGAGGGACAGGGGTACCACCAATAATTTATGTGAGTGTTTTGAGGAAGTCTGCAAAGAGAGAGCACAGCTGCCCTAAAAGGAATGTCCACAAAAACTGTGAGTGTCCTGGGTCATTGTACGTATACCACCAGTTTTTCCATCAGTTTACAATTCGTTTTAAAGAACTTCTAGCAGGAGCTTTATGCTCTTTTGCTGGAGTGCAGAGACCCTTTGTGGTTTGTCTCATAGCTACATTTTGTGGCCTGAAGAGTGTCAAAGAGAGGCACGTTTATGGTTGTTTTGAACAAGATGCTTTATTTTAAATACTACTGTGACAATTATTATTAACAATGAGAACCAACATGCGGGTGCTAATAAGGAATACATTAGATTATGGTTATTGATAAAATATTTTGAGGGCTGTTTGACAAATCCAGTAGGTCTGCTTTTGCACAGTGATATGCTAACTGATGCCCGGAGAAAGGCAATAGGCCTGTCTTTTATATTTTAGTGTTCTGACCCTTTGAAAAAGCCAGTAGGTCTGTCTGCTTTACTTAGAGGGGCACCTCTGTATATTGTTGCTTTACTTTCAAGAAGTTCACAAATTCACTGGAAAAAAACAAAGGCTAAAGTGATGTTTTAGTTAAGTATGGTAATAATATCTTGCTTTACATAAAAAACCTCACAAGTTCACTGCATGAGGTTATCTTTAGGTTAAAATATTAGTTAAAATGTAACATCTTAAATTCTAAAATTCTCTGAAATTCACCAGTTTTATTTAACTGCAGTAACTATAACTCATGCCCTTGCCATCCACTTCTTATGATCTTACGTATTACATCTCTGTTACATGTTCTATGACATAATTATTAACAACACTGTGCATAGCATCACTTTAGCCTTTGTTTTTTAGCATAAATATACACATATATATATTTTCACTTAAAAAAAAACCAAAAGATTACAAGGACATTACGCTCACATTTTAAAGGTACAAATCCATAGAAATTCACCTGTTATAGTTAGAATTATCGCAATTAACTATGACTTGTGCCCTAAGTAACTATAACTCGTGCTACCGCCATGCATGTTTTTTTCATCAAATATTTACTGCAGATATTAAATTGATATTATCAATGATGTAATCAAAGATGTCATGAGTGCTGTAATTTGTGGAGTAATTAGCAGTGCATGGCGAGGGCGCAAGCTATAGTTACCTCAGGGCACGTGCCCTAAATTAACTATAACCTGTGCCCTTGCCATGCACAGCTTTCTTATCAATAAGTTTATTGCAAATGTTGCAGTGATAATATTAATGATGACATACAAGGTCTCATCAATGATATAATATGTGGAGTAATTAGCTGTGCATGGTGAAGGCATGAGTTATAGTTACCTTAGGGCCAAGTTATAGTTACTTGAAAGGAAAAGTAAGACAGCTCCCACCTGGCTGTGTCCTAGTGAGCCAACTCTCGGTACACAGTATCTTCAGTGCCCGCAAGAGTGTGCACAGGGAAAATAAGTTGAGTCTCACCCGGTGGGACCATTTTCAAAGCCCCTGCTGGGTGAGAGCTGAATTACTTTACCTGCCTATGCTCCTGCAGACAGGGAAACTCAGATTGCTCCCACCTGGAGAGAGCAAACAAAGAGGTGCTCCTGATGCACCTAAGATGGGAGCATGTGGGGAGCCAGCTGGGGCTGTGGGGACACTGGGGCTCTCACTACGGCCCCCAATGTAGTACTTTGTGGGCGCCCCACATAGGCACTGGGACAACCACTTTAAAGTAGATAAAGGACCAGGGGATGATGGGTCCCTGGGACAACTACAGGCTCGAATGTGAAACCCCTACCTTTTATAATATAAGAAGGCCCAATGGATGGGAATCCCTGGGGCCCACAGGAGCATGAGGAGTACAGCTGTGCACCTGCTCCCCTTTATAAAAATAAAAGGTCAAGGGGATGAGGCCCGGAGGCACATAGTGAATAATGGAGGAGGGCCACAGACCTCCCTCCCCTTAAAATATATGTTTGGCCCCAGGGATGTGGTCCCCAGCACCACTTGTGGTTCTTTGAGATGGGCTGCCTCCCCCCTCCCCTTTACAGATATCTTTTCGCTCCAGTGGATGGGGTCCGCAGGGCCGTTGTTGGCTAGTGGAGGGGGGACATGTATCCCCTTAACTTAAAACAAAAGGCCCAGGGATGGGGACCCCTGGGCCTTCACTGGCTCGGGGAGGAGGCAGTGCACTACCTTGCCCTCAATAAAAACACAAAGGCCCAGGGCCCAAAGTGGCTTGGAGCAGGGGGAAATGCAACCCCTCCACTTAAAAAACAAAGGTTCTGAGTGATTTGATTCCTAGGGCCCAAAGTGGATCAGGGAGAGTGTGGTGTGCCCTGCTTCCTGACAAAAAGAGCCCTGGGGAATGGGGTGATTGAGGCCCAAAGTGGTTTGGGAGGGGGCCGGCGCCAAAGGGCCAAGCTTTCCTTCCAGCTCTTCAGAGTGGCCCGGTGCAGCATGGGGTTGACATCATGTGGATGGTTAGAGGCATGGCCTGGCTTCAGACTGGGCCCTGTTGTCAAGTTCCCGCTGCACCAAATGCAGTGCACACCGGGTAGTTGGTTTTGCGTACAGTAAAAAAATATATTTTTATGTTATAAAACCCTAGAAATTCATTATTAAAACAAAAGTTAAAGTGATGGTTCAGTTAGGTGAAAATTCAATTGAAAAGGTAACAATTTAAACTCAAAAAGCCACTGAAATTAACCAATTATAGTTATCTCAAGAAACTATAACTCATGCCTTAAGGTTGAGTTTGTGCCCTTGCCATGCACAGCTAACTATCTCACATAAAACATCACTCATAATCTGTTCTATAACATCATCGATAACAACATAATTGATGTGCATGGTGGGGGCATGAGTTATAGTGACTTCTGGCAGTTAGTATATTTTCTACAGCCTAGAAGTGACTGAATTTCATTCCCACATTAAGATTTTTCTTTAAATGTTTTAACCCCGTAATCAGCTCCTGCAGCATGAAAGTTTTTTAATGTGCAGTCACTAAAGAATCTGGCATTAATGGCAAGTGTAAAATGTTCTACAGGTGTTATAGATGTGTTGCTGAAAATGAAAGGTACCTTTTGGCCAGTGTTTTTTTTCTCACTTTTATTTGGCCTCATCTATGGTGGTTTAGCTGCTGTTTGCTCTTTGCATCGGAATATGTTCTGTTTGGTTATTTTTCCTTGAAGGCAGTAATTATCCCTGATGTCAAATTATATGTAGTTCCCAGGAGTGCATCAGTCATGTGCACCTGCTTTTTGTGCCTCAGGGGAACTTTGATATTTTAGAAACAAAAGCAGAGGCTTGTGCAGCCACTTCTGTAGTGCAGATAATGCCAATGTTAGCTTAAGAGGATGTTCCCTCATTTGCTGGGGGTGTGACCTCATGCAAATGAGAGTAATGCTTTGCCTATATGCAGGCAACCATTGCCATATATATTGACATGGGCGAAGAGGCAGAGGGTGTCAGGAGGCTCAATGACTGTGCACCTGAAAGAGGTGGCACAAAGTCAAGGTAGCACTCTGAAGGTGATTCCAGGGAGCCCCACAGACATCTGCCTGCAGAGGTGAATTGTCCTTCTTTGAAGTGCAAGGTAGGGGGCTGCTGGGATGTGAAAGACAGAGTGGCTGTCTCTCACTAATGTGCTGCTACACGGCAGACCCGAGTTTGCAGTTGCCTTGGGTGCAGTTCATTGATTGTAATAGTCTTTCACAGTATAGGCAGCAATCGGCCTGCCTTACAACAGGGGAGAGAGATACATGCAGGTTCAGGAGTGACTGCACCCTACTGCTGGTGAATGTGTAGGGGTCCTTGGGACCCTCTTTCCCCCTTGCAGTGGTCACCGCCCTGCGCCTGTGCCCTCCCCTCTTTGTGCTGCACACAGTCTGTGCACCGCTTGATGGTCTCTTTTACTCTGCGTGCTTATCCATATAAAGGTACAAGTGCAGAGGAAACGTGTTTCCATCATTTGGATGGGGCAATACCCCCGTGCAAATGAGGGAACCCACGCCCACCCTTAGGCTCTTGTCTTGCTGGAATCAATGCCCAACAAGGTCAACAGATCTTTGGATATAGCATAAGGATGTGGAAAACCAAACAACAAATGTCAATACAACCCAATTAAGCTACACAGTGTGACCAATTTGGCCAAACAAGGTAAACTCCAGTCAGGAGTAAAATTAAGGGCTTTTTATAGAAACCTACGCTCAAAGTAATGTAGACAATTCTCGAGACAAAGTTATAAAGATACACTATCACCAAGGGTTGATCAGGGTGACAAAATAAGTTTAAGCAAACTAACATTAAGAGAACTAGGAATTCAGCAAATACGATAAAAAACAATAAGATTATTTGGTGAACCAAAAACAGGTATTGCTTCAGTTTAGTAAGCATTAAGGCAGTTCAAATCATTGAAGCTCAGCCCATTTGGACAAGGGAAAATGCTACAGAATAGCCAATAAGAGAATAACATCTGTTGGGCGGAAAACATGCTGGCAAAAAAACAAAAAGTACAACAAGCAGTTGCAATGCAACGGGTTTCGCATTTGCTTGAGTTAGAGCAATTGGCGTTGTAAATTCCTAACTGGACTTTTCTTGCCACATGAATTGAAAATGAAGTGTAAAACAGATGACAGAAGCAAGCCAAAATGTACCAATAAAAATGAAGCATTTTAGACAAGCACAACAAAGAATGAAAACCAAGAGAGGGCGCGGTTAAAAGCCCACAGAGAGATTACAGCAGGTTCTAGAGCATTTATGCACTCAACCCTAAAAAGGACTAAAATAATTTAGGAAAAGGTCATCTCAGGCAGCAGGTTATTAACTAAGGTGGGCGAAAATAAGCACAAAGAAAAGCAAAAAGTAAATCTTCAGTATTTCAGAAGCTCAGTCAAGAGACTTCTTCCTTGAGTTAAGCAAAAATCTCTACGTCTTAGCACAGCATTTTAATGGGACATGGGCAGAGAGGACAATACCTCTCGGAGTCCAAGGGGCTCAGCAAGCTACACAGAATGGCAGAAAGAATTCTGCTGCTTCACTTCTGAGATACTGATCCTAGTCCAGCTGGGCATTGGCATATTCATAGGGCATAATTATTTGTTAATTCATCAGATCACCTGACATTGATGGGATAACATCCAATAAAAATCGATCATGAAACTCCAACTTGAACCATCTATATGGTTTGCTAGTTTTTTCATGAGAACGTTGTCCATCTGTACTTTCCTACACAAGATTGAAACAACTGTTAATACTGTCAGTCCTCAGTTCAGGATGTTCCATCCTGAAGGATATTTTCTCTTACTCTCTATGTGTAGAAAAATTGGCATCTATCACCAAGCTAGAATTTGCATGTGAATGAACTCTGCAAGAAAGGTACACGTTAGCTAGATGACTTGACATTTTTAGCGCAGTCACAAATACAGGGCCTAGCAGGACTCACGTTGGCTAATGAACATAAATTAAAACAGCACATTAATCATTCAAATAATACACATTTTAATACACAAACTATAAATACAGCATTAATAACTTTCATTAGCATTCATGTTATAATACAATAATGTTTAACAAAATAACTCTAATACACTGTAATAATGTGACACAGAACTACATTTCTCTATTTCTGCATATGAATTTAAGAACTTCTCATTAAAAAACAATATTGTTTTAATACAGACTACTAGTTTACATTCTAAAATATAGCATAATAACAGATTAATTCTTCAAGCATGTAATTTAATCTAAATTTCAGTGAATAGTCTAATGGACAGTACTAAACTTTCCGGTACATCACAGGCCTGTTGCACTACTGGGGCACTTTGTGTAATACAACCCTTGGCGGTACTTTCTGTGCATTGAGTGCAGTGCATAAATGCAATCACACAAACATGCCAGGTTAATAGCTACTGTAATGAGGACCGTTGTCTTTCACATCTGGTTTTGTTATTTTTCCAGAGAGTTACGGGAAATAGATTTTAGCTTTGTTTTGCAGAATAAGGTAGCAATGCAGTTATGTTTTGCATTTTGCATTTGTGCTCCCTGAAACGGGGAGTAAAGGGACTAAAAATATCACGAAACACAACATTTTGTCAAAGGTTCGGCAGTTCATGGTGGATCGCAAATCGAAGGAACTTCGAGCCAGCACACCTGGCAGTTTTGAAACGCCTCCACAACTGTAAAGCCATGAAATTTTGTGGAATTTCAGTTTTGCGAAACACGCAGCAAATCCATTCTACATGTGTAATTCTTCCATCGGCGGATTCCACACGTATTGTGTATTTGGCGGGCAATTCATTTTGCCTAACCCTAGGCCTGTCACGTTGTGCATTGTGCCCGTTGACGTTTTGAAGAGATATAATCCACATATTTCAGATTTAACTTGAAAGCGACTACAAAATTGTGCTTTCTAAATTGCGTCGGATGAATTTATAAATTTACCCAAATTTGTATTCTCTTTAGGGAAAATAACGTGCAAATGGAAAACAAACATATTTTGCAATGTTAATTTTCTGGAGGAGCAAGCAGTTTGCGTGAGTAGCGTGTTTTAGAGCAGCTTAATAGAGAGGAAATCTACTCATTGGGGCAGCACAGGGGTGAAATGAATGTCAGCGGCCAGGCATCGGTCTATCTAAATACCAATGTCTGGAAGGTAAACAGAGAGTGGTGAATGATGCTTCCAAGGAAGTTGAAACGATGCCCAACCATTGCTCTTAGCAGATGTTGGCCTCTGAGTTCTGATGCTAAATTATGGAACCTTTTCTTATTGCTACCGAGTCTAGGCCGGCCCCAACCCAACTGCAGATGAAGACAGAGACACACTGCAACAGAGGACATTCGCAGTAAATATGCATTTATTTGTTTGTTGGTATTCTTGAGAGTTTTGTAGAGCACTATGTGTTGCCTTTTGGTTACTTCCCATTTAGCAGAGAGCGAGCATAGGACATCAGGGTGTAGATTAAAGGGGTAGATCAATCAAGAATGTGTGCCGCCACAAAGCTACGCAAACTGATATAAACCGGGGCAATGTCTTGATAAAGTATTTACTTTCTAGAGCAAAACGTTTCTTGTGCTGGAAAGTAGCATTAAAATAGCATGCAGTGCAATGTAAGAAAAAATAATAAATCTGGGCCTTTGAGAGAGAACTGTTTGGAGGGGTACCAGGGGGCTGAAATAATTTTGAATAAAAATATAGCAGTTAAGTCCACAGCCAGGTTTACTAGAGAATGTACCTACTCACTTGCGGTCCAAGTAACCCTTGCAAGCTTGGACAAACGTGTGGGTTCGGGGGGGGGTGGGGGCAGCCCACAACCTCCCCCTAGATTTTGGGGTCAGTTGGTGTTGTCCAAGACCCAGTGACATTCATTTCTAATCTAAGAATGTGAGATTCTTTTGATAGGGTTAGGGAAGCTGAGGTTTTTTTTATGGGATTCGACTGGGATGTTGCCTTCTACAGCATATCTGTCAACTTCCACCATGGTTAAAATAGAAGATCCCACCAGAGGTGATTAATAGGATAATGGAGATGGCGGAGCTACATCAAATCTAATAATACCTTGTTTTATAACGTACTTCTTGATATTACAGCGTTGCAGTTTCTAAATAACAGGTATTAGTCTTACACATTGGTACAAAACATTTTGGTATCAGTAGGATAGAAGGCTGAGTTGGCTGTGCCAGAATTCAAACTCATGATTTACAGACTAGTGCAGATATTATCACTAAGAGCAATATTTATGAGGGGAGTTGCGGCACACTTGCACAACGAATCAGAGTGCATGTGCGAAGCACCTCCTAAGTGAAATACAGAAGTCACTTAAGACCACCTTGCGTGGCCTTGAGTGGCTTCATAAATCTGGGGGCATAGTTACAAGCGGCTTGCGCTGCTGGTGCATCACTTTTTGCGATGCACCAGCGGCGCAGGCAGCAGACCCATATCTACAAGGACACACAAAGCCATTTTGCGTGGCTTTTCATGGCCTTGTAGATATGGAGCAAGGCAACAACACAGAAGTTGCTGCATCGCCTTACTCTGCGCCAAAGAGGCATTACATGGGTGTTACAGTGGGTGTTCCCATTCAATACCCATGGATTATGACGCATTCCCAGATTTACAAGGATTTGTAAGCCTAGGAATGCGTCAAAAGCCTACGCTTCCCCCGGGGAGGCGTAACGAGGATAAATAACTTTATTTCTCCTTTTTTTTAGGGTCGAGAGCGCAAGCACTCTGGCCTGTTGTAATCTCTCTGTGGGCTTTTAACCACACCCACTCTTGCTATTCATTCTTTGTTGTGCTTGTTTTAAATGCCTCCTTTTTATTTGAGCATTTTGTGAAATGTCCCTCCTTTGTGTGCTGAGTTTCCTCCCAGGTGATTTCACTAAGTGAACATTTTTGTTGGCAGTCACACCACGTCACGCTTCCTCCAGTTTCAGCGTGTGATGGCTCCTCCTCTGGTATCATTTTGCCTTTCACCCCAGCCATGATCCTTTCTAGACATTCAAGCAGGGAGCCAATAACTCTTGCGCTTACGCTCATGGCGGCCATGGCGCTTTGAATTGACTTGCTTATGTCAACTGTTTTACTTTTCATTTTCAATTTATGTGGCAAGAAAAGTCCAGTTAGGAATTTACAACGCAATGTGTGCTGCATTCTGTACCACACTGAGAAAGAGGAAAACACCTCCATTGATTGTTTTGTGCAGGAAGGTGTCCCTTCCTGCACAAAAACAATCATACCAACAATGCAGGCACCCTAGCACCATGGTGCATGGGTGCCTGGGTTGGCACAAGGCAAATAATTGTGTACCAGAACAGTGAAAGATGACAGCAATGACAGTATCTCATAGATACAGCACATTCCTACCCTTTTCTTTTGATGCAGGGCAGAGCAGCACAGCAAGAAGCCTTCTAGAGCTACTCTGTGGCAAAATATTGTAAATAAGTGTAGGAAAGTACCATCTTGCCTGGCATGTTACCCCCATTTTTATTGGATGTATGTTGTTTTAGCCCTTGTGTCACTTGGATCCTGCTAGGCAGGACCCCAGTGCTCATAAAGTATGCCCTGTATGTGTTCCCTGTGTGGTGCCTAACTGTACCACTGAGGCTCTGCTAACCAGAACCTCATTGTTTAGGCTCTCTCTGCTTTCTAAATTTGTCACTGCAGGCTAGTGTCTAAATTTACCAATTCTCATTGGCACACCCATATAATTCCCTTGTATATGGTACTTAGGTACCCAGGGTATTGGGGTTCCAGGAGATCCCTATGGGCTGCAGCATTTCTTTTGCCACCCATAGGGAGCTCAGGCAATTCTTACACAGGCCTGCCACTGCAGCCTGAGTGAAATAACGTCCACGTTATTTCACAGCCATTTTTCACTGCACATAAGTAACTTATAAGTCACCTATATGTCTAACCCTCACTTGGTGAAGGTTGGGTGCCAACTTACTTAGTGCGCGGGCACCCTGGCACTAGCCAAGGTGCCCCCACATCGTTCAGGGCAAATTCCCCGGACTTTGTGAGTGCGGGGACACCATTACACGCGTGCACTATACATAGGTCACTACCTATGTATAGCATCACAATGGTAACTCCGAACATGGCCATGTAACATGTCTAAGATCATGGAATTGTCACCCCAATACCATTCTGGTATTGGGGTGACAATTCCATGATCCCCCGGGTCTCTAGCACAGAACCCGGGTACTGCCAAACTGCCTTTCCGGGGTTTCCACTGCAGCTTCTGCTGCTGCCAACCCCTCAGACAGGATTCTGCCCTCCTGGGTCTGGGCAGCCCCGGCCCAGGAAGGCAGAACAAAGGATTTCCTCTGAGAGAGGGTGTTACACCCTCTCCCTTTGGAAATAGGTGTGAAGGGCTGGGGAGGAGTAGCCTCCCCCAGCCTCTGGAAATGCTTTGATGGGCACAGATGGTGCCCATCTCTGCATAAGCCAGTCCACACCGGTTCAGGGGTCCCCCAGCCCTGCTCTGGCGCGAAACAGGACAAAGGAAAGGGAAGTGACCACTCCCCTGACCAGTACCTCCCAGGGGAGGTGCCCAGAGCCCCTCCAGTGTGTTCCAGACCTCTGCCATCTTGGAAACAGAGGTGTTGGGGGCACCCTGGACTGCTCTGAGTGGCCAGTGCCAGCAGGTGACGTCAGAGAGCCCCTCTGATAGGCTCTTACCTTTCTTGGTAGCCAATCCTCCTTTCTTGGTAGCCAAACCTCCTTTTCTGGCTATTTAGGGTCTCTCCTCTGGGGTATTCTGCAGATGACGAATGCAAGAGCTCACCAGAGTTCCTGTGCACTTCCCTCTTCAACTTCTGCCAAGGATCGACCTCTGACTGCTCCAGGACGCCTGCAAAACCGCAACAAAGTAGCAAGACGACTACCAGCAACATTGTAGCACCTCATCCTGCCGGCTTTCTCGACTGTTTCCTGGTGGTGCATGCTCTTGGGGCTGTCTGCCTTCACCCTGCACTGGAAGCCAAGAAGAAATCTCCTGTGCGTCGACGGAATCTTCCCCCTGCCAATGCAGGCACCAAAAGACTGCATCACGGGCCCTCTGGGTCCCCTCTCATCCTGCGAGCGTGGTCCCTGTAACACAGGAACTCTATCCAAGTGACTCCCACAGTCCAGTGATCCTTCAGACCAAGTTTGGTGGAGGTAAGTCCGTGCCTCCCCACGCTAGACTGCAAACCTGTTTACTGCGTGATTTGCAGCTGCTCCGGCTTCTGTGCACTTCTATAAGGATTCCTTTGTGCACAGCCTAGCCTGGGTCCCCAGCACTCCGTCCTGCAGTGCTCAACCCTCTGAGTTAGACTCCGATGTCGTGGGACCCTCCTTTGTGACTCTGATCCAGCTCCGGTTCACAAATCTTTTAAGTGCCTGCTCTGGTACTTCTATGGATGCTGCCTGCTTCTGTGGGGGCTCTCTGAGTTGCTGAGCGCCGCCTCTGTCTCCTCGTCCAAGGGACGACATCCTGGTCCTTCCTGGTCCCCAGCAGCACCCAAAAACCTCTACTGCGACCCTTGCAGCTAGCAAGGCTTTTTTGCGGTATTTCTGTGTGGAACACTTCTGCAACCTTCAGCACGTCTTCAGTGCTTTGCTGGTGTTTGTGGTTCTTGCAGAATCCCCCTATCACGACTATTGTGTTCTATTGAGGTAGGAGGGGTACTTTATTCCTACTTTTCAGGGTCTTGGGGTGGGGTATCTTGGACACCCTGACTGTTTTCTTACAGTCCCAGCGACCCTCTACAAGCTCCCATAGGTCTGGAGTCCATTCATGATTTGCATTCCACTTTTGAAGTATATGGTTTGTGTTGCCCCTAGACCTATGTTCACCTATTGCAACCTATTGTAATTCTACACTGTTGGCATTACTTTTCTTAATATTACTTACCTGTTTTGGGTTTGTGTACATATGACTTGTGTATATTACTTACCTTCTAACTGAGGGTACTCACTGAGATACTTTTGGCATATTGTCATAAAAATAAAGTACCTTTATTTTTAGTAACTCTGAGTAATGTGTTTTCTTATGATATTGTGCTATATGATATAAGTGGTATAGTAGGAGCTTTGCATGTCTCCTAGTTCTGCCTAAGCTTTGCCATAGCTACCTTCTATCAGCATAAGCTGCTAGAAACACCTCTATTCTACTAATAAGGGATAACTGGACCTGGCACAGGGTGCAAGTACCACAAGGTACCCACTTTAAGCCAGGTCAGCCTCCTACAATAAGCCCCCTGGAGTAAAGCAGCAGAGCGCAAGTTGCTGGGTTATGTTGCTCTGCCCTATGGAAGCATTCCATGGGTGCTGCTTCTATGGATCTTGACGCATTCCCAGATTTACCAAAAGTGGTAGACCTGGCAATGTACCAAAATGCTATGCCTTCCAAGGTGAGGTGTAACAAAGATAAATATCTTCATTTCTTCTTGTTACTTCCTCTTTCTATGTGTGCTGCATCCTGCAGCACACATAGAAAGAGAAGAATACCTCAGGGGATTGATTTTGTGCAGGAAGGTGCTCCAAGCTCCACAGAAACAATCCTAATTACAACGCAGGCACCCTTTCACTAAGGTGCAAGGGTGCCTTCATTGGCACTAGGCAGCCAAAATGGTGCCAGTGCAGGGACAAAGGCAGGAATGAGGTGTATTCTTTTAAATACAGAGCATTCCTGTCCTTTCCCTGTCACACAGTGCAGCCAGATGTCTTTCTGCGCTGTGTGACAATTTTATAAATGAGGAAAGGGGGTAAAAAAAACTTTTTTTTAAAAAAACTTACCCTTTTCACTGTTACTCTGACTCCTGCTGCCTCGCTGCTCTTCTGGTGTCCCAGCATTCACTGGGACATCAGCACGGGCTCCCCAGCAATCCTAGCGCTGCTTCCAGGTAAAAGCTAGAATGAAAGCAGCACTGGAATTGGTCTGAGTGGCAGTGATTGGGGTCTGTGCAGTTCAACACAGCCAGGCTGGAGAAACCTAAGAGTGCATGTATGTTTGGACGGCCGGCCAAACACATGTGCGCACTTAGGTGCACTCTCCTCTCCTCCCCCCCCCACCTCCAGTGGCCCAGCCCCACCCCTCCCTGTACTGTTGGGCTAAAACGATAGTGTAACTATTGGTTGGGGCGTGACACTCCTCCACCATTGTGGAAGAGCCTCCCAGACTCCAACTTAGTTTATGAAGTATCAGTGGTCTTGGTATGAAGTGGAGCAGTGTGTTTTGTACAAAATAGAGAGATAGGTGTCAGACTAGAGAACTGAAAAGAGAGGTATAGGTGATTGAAAATTGGAAGCTAAGAAATCATCTTGGAGAATTCCACATAATTAGGGGTGAATTTTGGAGTGACTACTGCAGATGTGTTTTGTTTCATTTTTTGGGGGAAGGGATTTAGCTTTTACACTTCCTATTCCAGAGCCATATAATACTTTAGGCTTCCAAAGAACATGAGATGATCTATGATGTTGAATATGGCAGAGAGTTCTAGCAGAATGAACTCCTGAGTCAAGGATGATGAGTAACTCATTCAGGCATGCAGGTTATAAAGTGTCAGTGCTCTGGAGGAACCAGACTGTAAGTTGCCAAAAACGTTGTGCTGGAGGAACTGCTGTTTTTGCCACTTTCTCAAGATTTTACAGAGGTTTACGTTTGACAAGGGATGGTAGATGTTAAGTTCAGCATACTCAAGTTTATACTTTCTGAGCACTATGATTATAAAGTCTTATTACTGGACCTGTAGCACTCGGCCCCACGCAGTTGCGCCTACTGGGGTGAACTCCGATCATTCTTCTGAGTGTAGTCCCTGCAGAGCCAGCCACCCTGGAAGAGACGGACCCCTGATTTAAACCGTGGCCAAAGCTTACCTACCTGGAGGCTGCTTCCTGCTAACTGGCCTGTGACTGTCTCTCACCCTCGCAGCTCTGAGCGGAGGATCCCTACCTGCATTATTCCCAACAGAGACTATTTTATTCTTACCAGAGACAGAGGAGGCCCCACCAGAGCAGGTTGAGGATGATGGCATGGGGCACCCAGCACTGTGAGTGACCCTGGGGTCAGGGGATCCCTGAGCTTGCCAATACCCTTCCTGGAGCAGAGGACTGACACCCAGCGGTGGGTGGCAAGTTATGCCTCCCCCCAGGGGCGGTGATTCCTATAGAGACCTACACTGTGCCTAACTGTATGAGTGGCTGCAGGATTGCCCAGTACACATGGACTTCTGGCCCTCAGAAGAGATGCTGTCGGGACTGTTTCCCACTGAACCTGCTTGAGCACTGCATTCAATGGTGACTAGAGCTCAAGGGAGGTGTTCTGTGCAAGCCCATATTCTTGGAAGAGACCACATGATTGATTTGTTCTACCCACGGAGCCCCCTATATGAGAGCCATAAGGTCTCAGACTTAACTAATGGAGGAAATGACCCAATGCGGGAGACACCAGGAGGTCCTATACTGCATGATATACTCCAAGCAATCACTGCTTCCAGGGAATGTTTGGAAACAAAGATTAACACGCTGACTGCAGAATGAAGAATCTTGAAAGATGACATTTGTCATTTAGCTGAAAGAGTTACCACATCAGAAAGACGCTAACGGATACCCCCTCTGATCTCATAGTGATGCAGGAAAGACTGACATTCATGAAGGGCAAAGTTCAGACCATGTGGAAAATATGTTGAAGAGGAATAATATTTGAGTATTAGGGCTGCCAGCAAAAGTGGAAAGGAATAGTATGGTGGGCTTTCTGGAGAAATGGCTTCTAGAGGAGGTAGCCCATGGGGTCTCTTACCCTTCTGTGTCCTGGAAAGAGATCATCAAGTACCAGCAAGACCTCCGAGCCTGGGACACTGCCGCGCCTAGTGGTGGCCAAATTACTTTACTCCAGAGACCACAACTGTATCCTAGCTCAAGCCAGGAAAAAAGGTGACCTTACAGTGAACAATTGCAAACTCATGATTTCCACAGATCTTACTAAGGAAGAGCAGAGACAATGCTTTACATTCCTAGCAGCGAAACATCACCTATGGCAAATGGGTGTAACTTATGCTATACTGTTCCCTGTTCAACTGCGGCTGGTTAAACCTGATAGAGTACAGTTTTTTTGGCACCCCTCAACAAATATGGGACTGTATTGATCCAAACCCACAGGTGGAGTGCTCGCCACAGCGGACGTGACTGCGGTGCTTACCTAGGGGCATCCCTCAGAGAACCCCATTAGGAGCAGAAATTCAACAAGAGCAGCAAAGGGAGTTAGAGGCGGCACAGTCTTAACAGCTGGTGGGGCAAGCCGACCTACTTCAATGGGTGAGGAGGAGGGACAGGCCTCAGATCTCGATCAAGGGTCTACCTCAGCGGACACTGAGCTGCCTGTGGTGACACCTGGAATGGCAGATAAACCTATATGACAGGTCCACTGTGTGGTAAGAGCGGAATTAATAAATTGGATAGTGCCCTCACAATACTGGGAAAGGAAGCAATATAATCCTACCCACAGGGTGTGCAAATGACACGTTAACCCCATCTGTGCCTGAAGAATTTGCACACTTAAAGCTTTGACCAGTTATAAAGGAGGGGGCCAGAGCGGGCTGCTCCAGATGACTCACAGCCCCTCTATTTATATGTAGGGGGTTGCACCCACTAATGTTTGTGTTATTAGTTTGGATAGGATCACTCACCTGCATGCCTGGAGAGTAGTAGTTAGGATGAATATTGTTCAAATGTTGGGGAGGGATATACATGTTGTGCACCAGGGGTACACACTGCTCTAAGGTGTAGATGGATACTGAGTAATGCTACTGTGTTTAGATTCCAGCAGGGAATAGGGTTCTCCAATGCTTACTTGAGATGGATGTCCCCATGACATATAAAATACTATCCTGGAATGTGAGGGGAATGCACACAATGGCCAAAAGATAGAAAGTCTTTTCATGTCTTTCCAGAAGAGATCCAGATAGCACACCTGTAGGAGACACACCTCATTGCTTAAGAAGGGGTGGCACTACACAGTAGATAGCGAGGCCAGGCTTACTTGCTTGTTCTGCATTTGCAAGGGGAAAACTGATATGGGTGGGTCCCCTTTCAACATACTGGGGATCTCATCAAGTGGGAGGGTTGCTGCATGGTGGTCATGTGCCGCCTCAATGGTAGAGACATTACTATAATTAGTATATATGCCCCAGAACATGGATGAGGCAGGGATTCTAGCTGAACTCTCAAGGAAACTAGCCTCCTACTTAGAGGGCTCTATTATAGTGGAGGGGACTACAATTGTGCTGCTAACCCAACACTGGACAGATCCCACTCACCTTTGGGAGTCCTATTATCAGAACATTCCAATTTTTTTCAGTTGGCAGGCAGAGTGGGGTTTGGCAGACTTCTGGCAACTACACCAGCCGCAAGAGGGGTACTACTTCTTTTTCGCACCCTATATGATCCCCACATGCAATTGTATGCATTCCTTTGCATCCTAGGTGTTCATGACATAGTGCATCATATAGAATACTTTTCTAGGACCATATCCAATTATAACCTGATTTTGCTGCACCTGGGGTGGGTAGGGTCCCTACCCTGTATACCCATATCGAGACTGAGACTGGAATCCCTAGAGGACCCAGTATTCCGGGAATGAGGGAGGCAGAGCATTAAAAAATACTCTGAGGATAACTCAGGTACCTCGTCTTCCCCCTGACTGGAATGAGATGGATTTAAAGTGCTACTTCAGGGGAGGTGCATAGCTGAGTCAGTGGATGTAAGAAATACTTTTCTCGCTGACGTTCTAGCTTCATAGAGAGTCTTGAGGACACTTGAATTGGAGAAACCAGGTTTTCTGGACCTCCAATCCATCCTACTAGAAGCAAAGGAGAAGGATGCAGAGCAGGTTGATCGCCTTCGCTACTTTGATTACAAAGCCTATATCATCAGGACTAATGCAGAATGGGATCGCATGGGCCAAGTCTTGGCTTTGCTTGAGAACTCTGCCAAACGGGAATCTGTGATGGCTGAGCTTGAGATGGGCCAGGGGATATCCTGTCCACTGTATTACAATCCTGCTTGGATATAATGGGATCATAATAAGGTGGGCACGATATTCGTCACGTTTGTGATGGAGTATTCCCCTCCACCAAGTCCTAAATCAAACCATAAGCTCTTTAGACTATCAGACATCTATCACCAATTTTACACTTATTATTTGAGTCTCTATATGAGTGCAACCACAGAGAGTGTGGTAGGTATCTGATCCCCCCCCCCTAGAATTCCTGACTATATCATCTGAGAAGGCCAAAGAGCTGGGTGGGGAGATTACGCAGCCAGAAATATGAGTGACTATTAAAATTATGACCAGGGGAAAGACACTAGACCAGACAGACTCCAGATGGAATTATATGATTATGTTGAGGACTTAGCCCCCAAGCTGGTGGACATATATAAGGCAGCGAGGGTTGCGGGAACACTTCCAGACTCCATTTGAGAAGCATTAATGGTACCACTTATGAAGCCAAGAAAGCCTGTCCATAACAAAAGAGCGTACCGCACAGAATTCTAGCAACTAGGCTTCCTCCCCACATGCCCAAGCTTATCCATCCAGATCAAGCGGAGTTTATCATTAACATTTGCTGACTTTTCCCAATACTAGAAGCAGGCACTAACAGTCAGACAGAGGCAGCAACTTTCTCCATTGACATAGAAAAGAAGTTTGTCAGCCTGGAATGGGCCTTACTATACGGGGTCAGAAACACTTCCAGTGGGGCCAAGGGCTTCTGGACAGGACCAAGCTGCTATACTCATCTCCTATTGCCGGAGTGAGAACCGATAAGATCATTTCAGTGGGCTCTGATCTAGGACAAGGAACCCGCTAGGGGTGACTTTTATCACCCCTACCCTTTGCGTTAGCTATGGAGCCCTTGGCCTGCCATGCATGGATGGGAAATAACTATCAGGGTATAGAGATAGATGGTTGGGCCCACCACATAGACTTATATGCTGACAATTTCCTGCTGATTCTCCACAATAGTACTGAGGCCTTAAAGAGTACCAAGAGGCTCCTGGATCAGTTTGGAAAGCTTTCTGGACTAAGAGTTATTTGGCAGAAATCAAGGCTATTCCTTGCAAGGTCTGATACAGAACCGCCACGAGACCTTGCATCATTACAGTGGGAACCCAGATGCCTACAATACTAGGGAGTGTGGGTATTTCATAACCCTACCAATCTATTAGACAGAAACGTTGGCCGGGCGATTCAGGCTCTCCACCTAAGTATGGATTTTTGAAGAACGCCCTACTGTCAGTCACAGGCCAAGTGGCATTATTGAAAATGGTTGCATTGCCCTGACTGTTGTATAACTTTGGAGTCTTGCCAGTATGGATCCCAGGAGCAATGTTTAGGGAACTTGAGTCACTAGCAGTTACATTCCTGTCGTGAACAGGCCAGAGGCAGGTGGCATTGACTACACTACAGAGACCGGTGGGAGATGGAGGCTTAGCTGTCCTGGATTTTTAATCTTATTACCTTGCTGCACAACTCTGATGGCTGACGCAATGGGTGGGGGAGACAGACTCCCAAAAAGGAGATGTTACCGGAGGTGCCTGCACTCGGGCATCTGATCAAAGAACTACTATGGCTCAAACATCCCACTGATGCTGACTCCATGGAGTTTAGGGTGCTAAGGTGCTGCTGGATCAGATGCTTGCAAAAAACACGGGTGGGAGTTCTGTATATCCCTGACACATTACTTAGTACACTGAAGATTCTCCCCCAAGGGAGAAATTAGAGAAGACTGGCGGAGTGGTTAGCTGCAGGATTGACAACCCTAGGGGATTTATACAGAGACGGGGCACTCCTCCCGTTTGAGGAGTTAAGAGCAGAATATGACCTACACCCCAGCCATTTTTTCCTCTATAGTGCAGTGACAGCTGCCATCCATAAACATTGGGGAGCAGGATTAGAGGAATCCCCACAGCACAAGAGATGAACGAATATCATAACATCGTCAAGGACATTCAAAGTCGTTACCTGCCTATATAGGGAAATCTAAGAGGACATTATGCGGTCTTTGGGCACACTGCAAACCCGCTGGGTAGAAGACCCAGGGAACCCCATAGGTGATAGAGATCGATCAATCAATCAATCAATCATTAGATTTATAAAGCGCGCTATGTACCCGTCAGGGTTTCGAGGCGCTAGGGGAGGGGGGGGGGGGCTAGCTGCTATCGTTCGAAGAGCCATGTCTTGAGGAGTCTCCTGAAGGTGAGGAGGTCCTGGGTCTGGCGTAGCGAGGTCGGGAGTGAGTTCCAGGTCTTGGCGGCGAGGTAGGAGAAGGATCTGCCGCCAGAGGTCTTGCGCTGGATTCGGGGGACGATGGCGAGGGCGAGGTTGGCAGAGCGTAGTTGGCGTGAGGGAACGTAGAAGTTGAGTCTGGTGTTCAGGTAGGTGGGTCCGGTGTTGTGTAGTGCCTTGTGTGCGTGGGTGAGGAGTTTAAAGGTGATCCTCTTGTCTACGGGGAGCCAGTGGAGGTCCTTCAGGTGGTGGGAGATGTGACATCGGCCGGGTATATCGAGGATCAGGCGGGCGGATGCGTTCTGGATGCGTTGGAGTCGTTGGATGTCTTTAGTTGGGAAGCCTGTAGGGTGTAGGGTGCGTTGCCGTAGTCGAGTCTGCTACTGACGAGGGCTTGGGTCACCGTCTTTCTGGTTCCTGTTGGAATCCACTTGAAGATTCTGCGGAGCATGCGGAGGGTGCTGAAGCAGGAGGAGGAGACTGCGTTGACCTGTTTGGACATGGTGAGAGCTGAGTCGAGGATGACGCCGAGGTTTCGTGCGTGGCTGGCTGGGGTGGGTGGGGGGCCCAGGGCGGTGGGCCACCAAGAGTCGTTCCAGGCCGATGGGGAGCGGCCGAGGATGAGGACTTCCGTCTTGTCGGAGTTTAGTTTCAGGCGGCTGTTGCTCATCCACTCGGCGATGGATTTCAGTCCCTCGTGGGGGTTGGCTTTGGCGGTGTGAGGATCTTTGGTCAGGGAGAGGACGAGCTGGGTGTCGTCGGCATAGGAGAGGATGCTGAGATTGTGCTGACGGGCCAGTTGTGCGAGGGGGGCCATGTAGACGTTGAACAGCGGTGGGCTTAGCGAGGAGCCTTGGGGGACGCCGCAGATGAGGTTGGTGGCTTCGGAGCGGAAGGGTGAGAGTCGGCTCTCTGGGTTCTGCCGGAGAGAAAAGAGGAGATCCAGTTGAGGGCTTTGATCAACCATACTATAGAGAGTACCCAAAATATCAAAGGATGCTCGATTCAAACTCATAAAATTTTACACCTGGGAAGAAAAAAAGGTTATTCCAAATAGCAGATGCAAAATGCCCAAGATGTGGGTACGTGGGTGCAGAATTCTTACACGTGTTGTGGTCCTGCATGAGTCCTGCTACTTATTGGGAAGAGATCACTGTGGCAGTTGCAAATATAATTGACAAGGATGTCCCATGTGAGCCAGCCCACTGCCTCCTGAGCTATTTTCCTGCACACAACAAAAATGAAAGCCACCAGTAGATTCCAGGACTTAGCTTTCATAGTAGCAAAGAGGGAAATGATAGGAACTGGAAAGCTACAGGGGAACCTGAGTCACTGACTTGGCGAAAGAAACTTGGGCGATGGGCTGACTGAGAAGGTGCAGTGCTGCTCCAAGAGGGTAGGCGCGGGTGGGGATCCATTGAAGTAGCCAGAGCCTGGGAAGTATTGGAGAAAGCTCTGAAGAACCTAGAGACCCCCCATTCGAATCATCGATGGACACACCCTGGAAAATACCCACTCACTGAGTAACCAGTACTCCATTATTGGGTCTAGGGTGAGCAAGGATTAAGCATTAACATATAAACATTGTGCCTAACCTAACAATACTGTCTACAGTGACAATAAACATTTCACCTGGTTTACTATAATCTCGGTGCACGACAGAGGGCAAAGGGTGGGCAGTACGGGGGGGGTTGATTCCTCATTGCTTTAGCTAATGTGTTCTAAATACCATTGTGAAAGAAAGATGTAAATGGATATCGCAGCGGGCAATGTCATACACTATTGTTTTATTTTTCATCTGCTGGCTCAGCCAGCAGTACAGGGAGGTGTGGGGGGGGGGGAGAGAGGAGAGTACACCTAACTACCCAAGTGTGTTTGGCCCGCAGTTTGAGGCCGGCAAACACACATGCACACTTAGGTTTCGCCAGCCCAGCTGTGTTTAACAGAAGGGCTGGAGAAACTGCACAGACCCCAGGGCTGTGTGCCACTCAGACCAATCCTGGCGCTGCTTACATGCTAGGATTTGCATGAAAGCATTGCCAGGATTGCTGGGGAGCCTGTGCTGGTGTCCTAGTGAGTGCTGGGACACCAGAGGAGGAGCGGGGTGGCAGGAGGTGGCAGAAGTCGGAGGAATGGCGAAAAATGTACTTTTTTTATTTTGTATTTCTTTCTTGTTTTTTAGTTGACCCCCTTTCCTTGTCGTCCCCTCTCCCCCCGTTGACATCTGTGGCAGCCGCCACTGACACTCTTTCCCCTCAATTGCCCTAGAACCTGCCATGGCCCAAGATTCCCTGAATATACCCCACACCAACTTGCATTCCCCCCTCCCCCACTCACATTTGCCACCAAATAACTGTGTCTCTATAGTTATACCCCATTATGGAGAGAAAAAAACATAACTGTGCGGTGCAGGGGTGTGATTACGGGCCAGAATCATGATTTTGAACCCAGTAACTTTCTTACCCCTGCACTGTGCATCTGAAATCTGGCCACATGTGTTGAATACATTGTGGAAGAAAGAGAATTATATTAGTAGGACATATTTGTGCATGAAAGTAGGGAAAGGGTATCGGGTGCGCCATGTTAGGGAAATTAGGTTCCAGTGTGTCCAGTGAAGGATGTTTTCGTTGTGCATAACTGAGAATTTCTGCAAGTGCGTTGTGTTCCCATTAATAATGAAATACGATATTCTTGTGCACAGAAAGGCTTGAGTCACTGCGTTTTGTTCTGGAGTAAATTAAGAAATGCCTGGAGCACTTAAGCAATCCTGTGTGAAATCTGTTTGCATATACGGTCAAAGATTTCCGTTCTAACTTTAAGCTGTGTAATCACCTCTTAATTATTTCCAGAGAAGAATTCAATAAATAGGTCTCGAAGCAAATGGTCAGTTAGGAAAACAGAATTAAGTTGCTCCACAAATTCAGATCCCAATTTTACTGTCATGTAATCACTTGCATTTCACATGTGCTATTTTTGTATTTCGACTGTGCCGTTTTTCTGTTTTGTATTTCACTTTTGCAAATGATGCAACCTAGAAAAATCCTAACATTTCATTTGCGCAGGTGTGTATTTCGATTGCTCTCGCTATATAAATGTGTGAGCGTCCCAGAGAGACCCTTCCAGGGCACAAAATTAAAAAAAATAAACTCACGGGGCCCCGTATAGTCCTGTGAGGTTCTTGCGGGACTAAAATGTTTTTTAAAAACAGGGCGCATGTGAGGTGGGAATCTGTAGACCGTGGCTGCCTGTGGGGGTTTGCCACCTGCGGGGGTTGGCGCAGACCTAGGCAACAGGCCCTGTGGCCTCTCCCTGTTACACGTGGCCAAAGGCCATGAGCTGCGAGGGAAAGGGTTGGACACAGACGTATTGTATTTATATATTGTAATAAAGAAGTATGTAAAAAAAATAGAAATTCACTGAAAAAAACAAAGGGTGAAATGGAGTTATACATACGTAAGGTAGCCAGATTTTAACCTCTGTTAAAATACCTTGGCAATTCACTGAAAAAAAAAAACATTAAAGTGTAGTTATGCATAGGTATTCCAATAATAACAAAAATACAATTTTAAAACAACAAAAAACTGAAATTGACGACTTATACATAATTGGTATGACATAAGTAGAACTTGCAAGTCTATGATGCACTGCTTATGACTGCACATATTACATCACTGCTGACATCTGAAATCTACGGCAGCGCAAGTTATACGTATGTTAGGTAGGTATAACTGGTGTATTTCAGTGTTTGTGTGGAATGTTCATGTTAAATCGATGCTGATTAATGCAAAACTGTTGGGGCAGATAAAAGATTGAGGATGACGGGTCTAACCTTGATAAAACCTGTGCACGCTACAACCTTGCATGTTGCTACTCCGCTTCTTCTTGTGAAAAATATAAAAATGTGGTCATATGGTAAAAAAAAATGCACAAATTTACAGCACATGGTGGTAAAAGCAGTGACATGTGCAAATGTACAATTGTGTGGATGTTCAATGTATTTTGTTATAAGGTAATTGCATTTATATAGTGATTAGTACCCCAACTCAGACACAGAAGCACTTTTTGGCAGGAAACACGCTTTTCCAGAACCCAAAGTTAATGGTTAATCCTGTGGCTATTGGCTATTGATGCCTGTTGTTGGTTTTTGGGATATGTCTGTTGCGCTCAAAAAAACTATCCATGCATTTACTCCAGTTACTTTTTAGTAGATTAAGCTAACATTAGGTTGACTTCACGGTAATGGTTAGTGGCATGAGTAGATAGGCTAGAGGAGGTTAGGTATTAATAAAGTGTAGGAATTTGGATTCAAAGAAGGAGAGGTTGTGATCTATGAAGTGGGTTGTGGGCAATTCACAGAAATACACTAATAAGAGTGTAAGGCAGCCATGCCTGCAACTGAGTAGGCCGCGCTCAGAGAGAGAGTAAAGCATGCAGAGGATGGAGGGTAAGGAGTGGGTCATTTGAGAGAAAGGAATGAGAGTGAGCAATCAATAGTTTGAAGTCAAGGTAATTTATTATGCATTGTTTTCGGAATATAGGGAAAGGAAGATTTTGACATAATATTAATTTTGAGCATGTGAAATTTGCAGAAAGATTGTTTTACAGTTATATGTGAGCAGGAGGAGTATGTTGTAGCATCTTTGGTGTTCTTTGTGGCTGTCAATGGAGTTTAAACGTTATCCTATGATAGGTCACATTAATAGCAAACATTATTACCGTATTTTTAGACTGCATACTTGGTTCTTTCTATTTTGAAATACTGCATTATGTGTGTGGCATGGATAGATAGCTGGTTCATTGGGTTTGATAAGATTTGGGTTAGTGTACAATCTCTGCTATTTTATTGATAATTTCACTTTATTCTTGTTTGAGGAAGGGGCTTAGATGGTATGTTTATACCGCAAGCTGAAAATATGACTAACCCACCGATTTGACCTTTATTCTCTGGCTCTTTTGCTGAGCAGCTGGGATAGTTGGCCTTAATCTCATGGAATGTGGCTGGCCTTCGTACAAAAAAGGAGATGCCAGAGTGGCTGGATGTGGTGGAACATTTTCATATAATCTGCTGCCAAGAGACTTGGCTAGTAACTCGGCCTCATATTAATAGATTTGTAACATATCATGCACCAGCCATCCCTTCCAGTTTGGAGCGGGCCAAGGGAGGTTTGGCTATTATCGTATCAGCCTCTATTGTGGGGTGCATTGTAAATGAAAAGGCCATTTTCCCATTCTATCAAGTTCTTGTGATAACTACAGGTAAACTCTTTGATTTGGTTCTGGTAAATTTTTATTATAATATATTTGATCAGTCAGAGACCAAAATAGTGGGTAAATTGGAGGACGTTCCACACAGGATATTGGCCACCCATGCAAAAGAAGGTGGTCATCACTTTTGTAGGTGATTTTAATATTGAGATGTGTACTTTGGGGAGGGGAATTTAGTATGTTGAATGTGTGATGAATTTAGTCCACCATTTATGCATTTTAAACATACATCTTATGGCAATGTCCTTAATTGGGTTATTTTTGCAAATCGTTTAGTGCCAACTCTAGATTACCATTATTTGACTACAGCTAGGATTCCAACCTATATGGGCCCAAGTTCAAATTCTATTATAGATCATGTCCTGATTTCAAAGAATTTAGTTTCGGCACTCGCGGGTTGTAAAGGTTTGGTTTCATGCATTAGTGACCACAATCCCCTTGTGTTAGTGCTTAACTAAACCTGCCCAGCAGAAAATTTGTCAACATCAAATAGAGTATAGTATTAATAAAGGGATGAGTCTTAAGTGGGAGCAATAGATTAGGACTCCTTTCATAGAGATTTTCAATTGCATAATCAAGAGGACATTGGCAATATTTTGCAGAAGGACGCTTACCTGGCTGAATTAGTAACTACATATAAAATGCTGGTTAATTACATGGCTGCTAAATTAAGAAAAAAGTGTCCAAAAAACTAAGGATAGCCCGATATGGTTTAATAATATGTTATCTAAAGCCCATATGCTTTTAATGCAAGCTCTAAAGAAAACCCCTCGGGTTCAAACTGAAGTAGCTCAAGCAAGGAACATTTATAAAGAGGCAACTGTAAGAAAGAAACTTGAACTTAGGGTAAAGACCTGGAATGCCTTTTTTATCTATTTGTAAACTAGCTTAATCCTTTAGGTGAGGCCCTGCCGAAAGTTTAATGTGTAATTCCTTGTCAGGAGTGGGTAGCGTACTTTTCTAAAATTTTTGGTCCCAAAGAACAGCTTTCTAATATAGTCTCTAGGAAGGAGGTTACATGTGATTTGAGTGCTAACTTGGAAATATGCAATTCAATCATGGTGTCTGATGTAATGCTAGCCATCTAGGGCTCTCCATCAGGGAAAGCCCCGGAACCAGATAGAATACCATCTGATGTATTTAAATCCTTCCCACAGTTTTGGGCACCATTATTAACTAGTGTTATAAAAAGGGCAATAATGGGCCCTTTAGTTAAAACTTGGCAGGAGGCCACTATCATACCTATATTCCAAAAAGGGGACAAGAGTCAACCCTCCTGCTACCGCCCAATCTCGCTTCTAGATAGTACAATAAAGATTTTAGGAAGGGTCATACTGTCCAAATTGGAAGTGTGGGCAACAGACAATCATGGGCTCTCGAACCTGGAGTTCGGATTCAGGCCAGGCTTGGGGACAGCTGAACAACCATTGAATCTTTCCTTAATCGTGAAGACATATACCAAGGGCAAGAAAGGGTGTGGTTCTAATTGCTCGAACAGCTAATGCTCTTCAGCTATTGATAGATTATTTTAATAGTTTCCTGGTTAGTTTAATACTCAGGACAAATCCAACAAAATCCTTCATAATGAAATGTGGCTCCAAACAATCAAAGTCCAGAAATTCCTTATTGAATGGTGAGGAAATTAAGAAAACTCCCCATTTCACACTCTTGGGTATTCTGTTTGATATAGATTTTAGCTGGAAGTTTTTCCTGAATGGTGAGATGTGCAATTTCAGCAGGGAATTTATGCAGCTTTTAGATTTTCCCGAAGGTTAGGTTACAAACCAACAAGAAAGATCCTTTGTATTTTTAAAAGCAAATGTGTGTCTGTTGCTACGTTTGGGGCACGAGTACGGGGGTACAGAAACCGCAAAGCATTACAAATTATCGAAAATACGTTTTTAAGAAGATTGCTAGCAGTTTCACATTATACTCCAGTGTATTTTTCCCATGAAGACGTTGGGCTTGCCTATGTTGACGATCTTGATAAGCTGCAGCCCATGCTACTATGGCATAGAATCTGGAAGAACGCAGAAGCCCAGCTTTGCAAAACAATACTAATGGACTGCCTGAAATTGGATAACTGTCTAGAAATCCCTTGGCTTAAATGCATTAAAACTAACTTTGAAAGGTTGGGCTTTCCTGCTTTCTTCGATGACCCCGAAAGTTTGGCTGGCATCCCGTTAAGTCATATTAAAGACCTTCTTAAACGATATGCTTGGAGGCTGCAGTCTGAAATTAATAATGGGGGACAAGATAGCCTCTTCACGAGTTCTCACCCCACCCTGCCCTTTATTTACAGATTATTAATAATGAGAGACATATGTTTTTATTAACAAGTTTTTGTCTTCAATCTATTCACTACTTGCGGCCTTTCCTGTAAGAGGCACATGGTTTTCATTGTTTCCCCATTGTCATTGTGAAATGCCGGCTGCTCAAAGTACTATGCACTTTTTTTGCTATTTTGCACATTTTATACACTCCAGAGAAGGCAGTTTTTGCGCCCAGTTTTGAAGAATTCTGGAACAAGATCGCATGTCGCTGCATTAACCTATTTGCATGAATTGGGGAGTGAATTGGTTATTTATGCTATCTTAAATTATATCTTAAGTGCTTTGAAGCTACGTTCTAGATATTGAGTCATATTTTTTTATGATTATAGCTTTAACTTATTCTCTACTGGTTTTGTAATATTTTACTTGTTTTCAATATTATGTATTTTATTATATTTTAGTGTTTTTATTGTTGTGTGTTGTGACTTTTATGGTTCTTAAGAACCGAATAAAGTGTATTTGATGATGATGTTTAGAAAGGGGATTGGATTGCTCTGATTCTCTCTTGATCTTAGTAAGGGGATATTTGTAAGTTGATTGTGCTGAATTGATTCTCCCTTGATCATGCAAGGTACTGCAGGACAATCTAGCTGTAGCCAAAGAGGCCAAAATGTGTGTTGCCTATCTTCCTTATGAATGACATCATACAGATTCTCTGGGGGATCACGTTCGGAATAACCAAATGTTAATCATTCTTCTGAACTCCAAGTGGTTCTCTGTTGCTCTGTTTGCAGGTAGGAAATTCCATAATTTTGTGGCCTGAAAATGGCATGTAGTGCCACTGAAAGCTGTAATTAATAGACGTGGCACAAGCCTGGAGGTTTTTTTTGGTTGGAAGTATTTGGTGACTTCTAATTGAAATTATATTGGTCCTTTGCTAAAAATCTTGTTGGGAGTGATGCATATTAGCGTGAAAGGCAATCGTCTTGAAATTGGAAGTTTGTGTAGAGCCTTCAAGACAACAGAGATGCAAGCTTGCATCTTTACATTTACAAGTAGTCTTGCTGCTGAATTCTGCGTTCTCTGCAGACTTCTTGTGATTGAGTGGAATCCCCCGGTATAGTCTGTTAGCCGAATCCAGTTTATGTTGCATAATGTTGTTGCTTGTATTTTTTTGAGAAAATCCAAGATGTGCATTGATTCATGGAAGTGTTTTCATCATGCAGAAAGTTTCTTTAGACAGCATGTCCACTTGAGCATTTATGGACAGTGCAGAATCCAAGACATTCCCAAGATGTTGTACTTCTTTACCCTGTTCATTTCACCAGACATTTAAGGATCATAACATTTCCATTATCTGCAGGTCAATATTTCAGTTTTTGAAGAATTTAACTTGAGATGATTCCATGGTATCCATTGATATATGATTATGAAGTATGTCCTTTGAATTTTCTAAATTTAGAATAATATGTGTATCATCCCTGTAGTAGGAGCTGGTGTTGTTACATAGTGTTCCAATGCTGTCTCAAGTCTCTAAAGTTGGAGACTGCGCCTGTGAAGCTATCTTTCAGAACAGCAAAACCCGTGGTAAGGTTTACTTGAATAGTGCATGAAAACTATTAGGTGTAAGTGTGCTCTATAAACAGTTATTAACATTAATACATGAATTGTTTTTATGGCTAGAGGCACATTGACCTCTATGTTTCCTTCCGTCTATTAAGAACTCAAGCAATTTATTGTGCTATTATTCTGCAAATATTGATCTTCTCAGCCTATTGTGTGGTTTATATGCCTTTCCTAATGTGGCCAGCTTTAAAATTGTGTCTTATGAAAGTTCTGAGAAAAGTATTGTCTCGGACATAAATATAATTCCTCCGAATGCATAATTGAGATCTCTCCAAGGGAACATCAGAGTATAATGTCAGTGAGCGTCCCTTTGTCATTAGCCATGCAGTTGTAAAGGGGACTTTGCAATCGGTAGATAAATTGACAGTTATATTCCAGCTCTAATTAGTGATATACTTGTTATTATCGATTCCCTCACAAACATACACTTGTAAACTCACACACACACATATACTTACACTCACGAACACTCATACACAGATACCTTCAGATGCATGAAACCTACAGTAACATCCGCATTTACTGTCATTATTATGCAGCTTTTCCCTATGAGCTACTATACACTCATAGTTCACACAACAAAATACCCGGGTCTAACACTGAGAGTAAGCTACAAACCTAAATTAACGAAGGAGTACCCCTTTATTAGGACAAAATCCCTCACCTACCAAAGGTGCCATGATTCATCATTGGGATTCTTCTCACTCTGTGACACGATGCGGGCTAAAACTCCTTCTCTAATCGGGAGGAGCTCTTCGGATATTTTAATATTTAGTAGTAATCCCTATGGAGCCAACCGGGTGGTGAGGGTAGCAGAGCAGAGTGTACTATGTGTACACAAAAAGTGATGTGGAAGTGATTAAAGCTAACTCCAGAGAAGGCGTTCAATTATCCTTGTCTGACTGGGTCAGGATTACAAAAGAGAAGAGACAAAGCAGCTGTCAAATAACCCTGACTTTTTGTGTCACGGTCAAACACTCACCGGAATATAAGGAGTGATTACTTACCTGGATAACTGCACACATTATCGATTTTCACCCTGCTGATTTTGACACATGCATGCACATTTGTGTGGAAGGCATAATACTGAACACTGACAGATGCAATATTGACTGTTCCCTCAATATAACCTCGCAATATTTATCTCCCCTTGGGACAACGTGCCACTGGTGGACATACCACGGACTCTCCCAGCAGCAAACCAAGAACTGAAATCCAAATGACCACACATGGTTGCAGACAAGCTTATAATTGCAGAGTGACTGAATTCTGAGAAAAGTTTACTATAGTAACCCTAAGTTGTTTTCGTATACATCCCACAGCAAGTGATGGAGATCACTACACGAAGACGGCGTACTATTACTTTGAGCGACATTTTCAGTGCCTACATTTGTTTGCAGAATTTGATCAGCAGTGACAGTATGGTAAAATTATTGACAAGATGCTAATGTGGCTTCTCGATGTCAGCCCTGGATATTCTTGTAAATCCTCAGCAACATGTGAAAACAATACTTCTTACTATGATTTTCAACCTCTTCCTTTTTGAAGGCTAAAAGGAAAATAAAGTTCATGAATAAACTTGAAATCAGTCTGCAAATGTCAATCTTGCACTTTATTTCTCTCTCTTTTTCATCTATGAAGTAAAAGGATAGTGATACGAATGCCATAAGCTGTTTCATATCCGGGGCAGATTTTGTATTTGCTTTTTTTATTATTTGCCTATATTGTTTTTGCTTGTTTTTATTTATGGAGCACACAGGTGCCCTATTTATATTTTTCAATGTGCTGTTATCTTTTGTGCATGTATAGAGCACTCTGTCATCTGGTTCAGTTCCAGTCCCTGCTGACCAAGGGAGAGCTCTCTGTATTCTAATGACTAGCCATTGGGACAGCTCTCTCCAATAGATTTATCTGTAGGTAATAGAGATACCAATCGCATAGTACTTAGCCGCTGGTAAGATATTCTAATGCCCTTCCTACGCCAGGGCACCAGTGAAATTAGATTGATTCTATATTTAAATTTGCAAGAGTTGAACCCTATGAATCCTTCTAGTACTTGCAAAATGGGCTGAGACAGCGATCTCCCTGTAGTGGAGCTCATGGCTTTACCATGTCCTTTTCTCACAGGACAGCGAAAGCCAGCCCAGCGTAACCAGCCAAGAATGACCATCTAACACTTAATGTATGCTGATGGTTGCAGGAGATGGCTTCTGGAATTCAGTTTTGAAGATAGACATTTTTCATCATCAGCCTTTTACCCAGAGTAGTGAAGAGAAAGGCAGAGAAGGAAGAAAGAAAGAGACAAAGATCAAAGTGAAAATCGGAGAAAGCAAATACGAGTAGTAATCTGCAGTGGTGAGATAAATACCACCCTCCACTGTGTTTGTTCAAGTAAGGCATGAATGATTGAATATATCACTGCCAATTGATCTATGAGGAGAGAAGATTCCCTTGCAAGCGCGGTCAGATCTGGGACCATTGGAAAAACAATTTTCATTTTGTCTTGCCACCCCTGTGAAGTTAATGTCTGTAGGTGTTGCTTTTACCACATTAGTAATAAAACACCCATATGATTTTCACCTACTACACATTATCTCCATCTGACTTATAGTCCCTATAAGTAAGCAGAATGCACATGTAAATTTAGCAAAATCAAACTGTATTGTCTAAACCTAGATCTAAAAATCTGAAGTTTGAAGGGATGTCTGGAGTCTCACACAATATGTAGAACAATCTTCAACTGATTCATTCAGAAAAACTGTAGGGATATCTGCCAGCTAGAGCAGTTTGTGGAAGTCTAACACAGGCCTTAAAAACTACAAGAAGGCAATTTAAGACATCCTGTGAGACAGAGGGAGCGTTTTTAGGGTCGAGTCTGTGAGTGCATGCACTAGCGCATGCGTCTCGCTTGCGGGACTCTGTTGTGTACAGTAAAGGGCTTGGATTCTGCCTGCCGCTCACCATTTGTTGGTTTCTGTGGCACTCTTCTTTACAGCCTTGTAATTCGTCCACTTCAGGCCTGGAATCATTTCCGTTCCTCTCTGTGGCACAGGGACCAAGCGCTGATGTATTTAACTTAATTTAGGGCCTGTCCGTCTCTCCCGCTGTGATCAAGGTACTATTTTGTTCTTTTAAACTTCTAGTGACCTGCAAACAGAAGGCTTGTAACAGGCTAAAACGTGCCCAGCAGGGCAAACAAAATAGCAACATTTTCTGTTTTATAGCTAACATTCTTTTATTTGCCAAGTCGTCTTTTGTCACATTCCACTCATGTTTTATTTATTTTTTGCTTGTGGGCTCTCTTCTCAAAAGATTATTTTGCCCAAAATATTGCGCTGCAAACGTGTTCCTTTATCAGGTGTAATATATGAAATGATGCTTTAACACAGAATTGTGCAATACACCCCAGTTCACCCCACTCCAATCCACCCCACTCCAATCTACCCCATTTCACCTAACTTATCTCCACCCCAATATAGTCCAACCCCCATTCCAATCCTCTGAACCCACTCCAATCTTATCTGCCCCACTCCTATACGCCCCATTCTAATCCAAAACAGTCTTCACCACTCCAAAACAATATGATCCCCTCCAGTCCAAAACAATATGCCCCACTCCTATCTACCCCAGTCCAATCTGCCCCACTCCAATACAAAGCAATCTTACCTAATCCAAAACAGTCTGCCCTACAGCAATCTGCTCCACCCCAATCCAAAACAATCTAACCCTCTCCAATTTACTCCATTGCAATCTAAAATAATCTGCCCCACTCCATTACAAAACAATCTGCCCCACTCTAGTCCATCTAACTCCAATCTGCTCTACTTTAATCCAAAACAATCTGCCCCACTCCCATCTGCCCCACTCCAATCCAAAACAATATGTCCCACTTGAATCCACCCCACACCACTCCAAAACAATCTGTCCCATTTTAATCTGCCCCACTCATTTTGTCTCATTTTGTCTCACTTCAATCCAAAACAATCTGCCCCACTCCAATCCACCCTACTCCAGTCTGCCCTATTCCACTCCAAAACAATCTGTCCCACTCCAATCTGCCCCACTTCAATCCAAAACAATATGCTCCACTTCAATCCAAAACAACCTGCCCCACTCCAATCCATTTCAATCTGCCGTACTCCAATCGGCCCCACTTTATTTTAAAACAATTTGCCCCACACCAACCTGCACCTCTCCACACTGCCCCACTCTAATCCCACATTATCCACTCCAATCCACCCCACTCCCATCCAATCCACCCTACATCAGCCAAATCCACTGCTCTCCAGTCCACCCTAATACAATCCGCCCCACTCCAGTCCAAAACAATATGCCCACTCTAATCCAAAACTATCTGTCCCACTCCAATCCGCCCTCTCCAATCTGCCCCATTCCAATCAGAAACGGTTTCCCCCACTCCAATCCAGAACAATCTGCCCCACTCCAATCTAAATCAATCTGCCCCACTCCAATCCAGAACAATCTGCCCCACTCCAATCTAAATCAATCTGCCCCACTCCAATCCAAAACAATCTGCCCTTCTTCAATCCAAAACAACCTGCCCCACTCCAATCAATTTCAATCAGCCACACTCCAATCTGCCCCATTTTATTTCAAAACAACGTGCACCACTCCACCTTGCCCTATTCCAATCCAAAACACCTCACCCCAATCCAATCTACCCCACTCAAACCCAATTCACCCACTCCAATCCACCCTACTACAATCTGACCCACCCTACTCCAATCCACTCCACCCCACTCCAATCCAATCCACCCCAATCCAGTCCAGTCCATTCTACCCCACTCCAATTCAATACACCTCACCCCAATTCAATCCACCCACTACACTCCAATCCACCCCACCCTAGTACAATCCACCTGACTCCAGTCTGATCCACCCAACTCCAGTCCAACCCACTCGACTCCACTCCAACCCACACCACTCCAGTCCATCCCACCCCACTCCAATCAAACCTGCCCTACACCAATCCAATCCACCCATACCACCCCAGTCCAACCCACTCCAATACAATCCACATGAATCCACCCTACCCGAGTCTAATCCGCCCCACTCCAAACCACCTTAACCTACCCCACTTCAATCCAGTCCACCCCTCTCCAATCAATCCACCCCACACCAATCCAATCTACCCAACAGAAATCCAATCCACCACAGTCCAATCCACCCCACTCCAATTAATCCACCCCACTCCAATCCACTCAACCCAACCCAATACACCCCACCTCAAACTAATCCACCCCACCCCAATTCAATCCACCCCGCTCCCCCACCTCGCCCCATCCAGTCCACCCCAAATCCATCACACTCAATCAAATCCACCCCACCCCAGTCCAATCCACCCTAATCCAGTCCACCCTACCCCACCCTATTTCAATCCAATCCACCCCACTCCAATCCACCCCACTTCACTCTAATCAGTGGTCTAACAAAGGCACCCACAGCCCCGGGGGCCTGAGCTCCAGGGGGCCTAAGCTCGCTCCAGGGGGCCCAAGCTCCTGGGGCCCCCCTCTGCACAGTCACTGTGCATGGGCGGCAGGCCCCTGACTAGGTCCAGTTAGAAGGGGCCCCCCTACAGGTACTTTGCAGTCCCCCCTTAAGTTTCATTATGCCACTGACTCTAATCTAGCCCACCCCACCCAGTTCAGTTCACCACCCTACAATCCAATCCAGCCAGCCTACCCCACCCCACTCCAGTCCACATCACCCCAATCCACCACATCCCAGTTCAGTCCAACCCGCTCCAGTCCAATACATCCACCCAACCATACTCCAATCCACCTCACCTCAATGCAATCCACCCCATTGCAATCCACTCCAATCCACCCCAATCCAGTCCAACACATCCCACCCCATTGCAATCCACCCCATCCCAATCCAGTCCACCCCACTCCAGTCCATCCACCCACTATCTACCCCACTCACTCCAATCCATCACACTCAACTCCAGTCCATCCACTCTATCCCATTCCAATCGATCCCACTCCAATCCCTCCAGGCCACCCCACTCCAGTCCACCCCACCCCACTCCAGTCCAATCCAGTGAATCAAATCCACCCCAGTAAAATCCAATCTACCTCAGTCCAGTCCATTCTAATCCACCCCACTCAAATCCACCCCAATCCTATCCACCTCCCCACACGCCCCACTCCACTCAATCCACCCCACCTGACCCTAGTCCATTCCTCCCCACTCTACTCCAATCCACCGCATTTCCTCAATTCATTCCAACCACTCCACTCTACTACACTCTCTGCTCCTGTGCCACTGAACCTTACTCCCCTTCACGCAACTCTACTCCTACTCAACTTTACACCATTCCAACAAATCCACTCTATGACTTTCTACTCCCCTACTCCACTCTGCCACTCCAGGCCACTAATTTATAGCCATGCTGAACAGCAGCCACACTGATATACAACATGGCAAAACACATTGCCAAAGCAAATAGCGCTCGCACAGACAAGACCTATTGGCTTTACCAACGCTTGTTATAGTTAGATTGTTTCCACTTAACAGATTGTTAGCTACCTTAAAAGTGCTTTTTCGCTTGTTTTCTTCAAAAACTGTAAATATATGTCTGCGGTTTAAGGCCTTGTCTCCAAAATAATCCCTGGCTCTTTTTGTGACCTTCCGTGACTTGAACCCAAAGATCTAACTCTTATGCCTCTAGCAGTTTGTAAGTGAAGAGGGATACATGTGTGTTTGCAACAGTCGATCGTATTTTCACTTGTGTTTTTGGTACTTCAGTGTCTGCTAAAATAAGTGTTTCCCCAGTTGAGCAAGTAATAAAAGTGTTACTTCGACCGTTCGATGACTTTATTTCATATGTAAAACAGTATCAACAAAGGGCCATATGTGTTGAGGCGTAAGTTAATAGACGACTTCCTGCGTTTCCTTTGGAAACGTGTCTGCGGATATCTGCATTTCCTCCGACAAACCTAAAACATTGAATCCCTTTTGTTAGCATAAGCAAACAATTTCGTATCCTCAAAAATAAACTTTGTGACCAAAGACCTCACACGTTAGAGAAAAGACTAATTTTTCACTCCGAGGTAAGAGATCTATGGCAGAGGTGGTCAGAGGTTGCCACGGCTGGAGTAATACCAAATTTCCTGCATTTTGACATACAGTAAGTGTACATACAGGACAGACACATTTTAATCATTTTAGACTTCATAGTTATCCTGAAAATCTGACACGGCTCTAGCCCTCCCGGGCCAAATTTGATGCGTCCGATCTTTCACAATTGCCTTTCTGTCAAATGCTCTCTTATCCTAAACTTATTTACATTGTAGCATACTTCCCCGACTAATAGCCGTGTTACATTCAATTCTAGGCTAGTGTAAGCCCCTCCCATCACCACTAGGCAAACTTAAACCACATGTCCTACCCTACCTCCTGCATGATTTCAAGCCTTGTGGAAGTTACTGCTCCTGGAAGGATAGTATACTGTACCAGAACTACCAGACCATGGAGGCGGTGCTTCCTCCTAATTTAATTCAATGCATCAATTGGGGTTCTGATGCATGTATCTGAGTGGCAGGAACACCACACTTTGTCACATTCTCTTGCATCCCACTGTCAGAAATGGAAGGTCATGGAAAGAAAGACAGAGCCTCGTGAAGGCTTTCTGGGACAGACAAACATGATGGTCTGCCAGAGATTAAGAATGGGATCCAAGATGCTGTCTGGCCAAGTAGCAAATCTGCTGAGATCCCTGCGAGCCTGGAGATGGCAGAGTTGGAAGAAACCATCCAGTAACTCTGTACCATTTTTTCCTACTTCATAAAATGGTGGGGGCTTTTCTGCTTGATCTTGAGGTTGACGGCAGAATAGCTTAATTTCCTTCTTGAATCAGAGTCAATTGCTCCCATTCAGGACTTCATTATTGGGCCACCAATCCTTTATCAAAATATAACAACTCTGGTCCCATGCTATGTGTGCTAGTAAATCATCGTATGTGGCTGTGTAACAGTGGGGGAGTGGCCATATGATGGTTGGTGTGTGACTCTATGAAGGGGTGTTTGTGAGTGCATTATAGTGGGAGAATGGCTGTGTTATATTGGGTGTGTTGGCATTCTTTGTGGCTGTATGATGGTTGGTGTGTACCGTCTGGTTAGTGGCTGTGTGGGCATATGATGCTGGGTGTTTGGCATAGGATAGTGTCAGTGGGTGTATTACGGCAGGTGTGTACCTAAATATGGTTGGGGTATATCAATGGGAGTGTGTGGATAAATGATGGTAAATGTGTGGCCTATGGGTTTGTTGGTTTATGATGCTTATTGTGTGGATGTATTATGGTGCAGGTGTTAGCGTATCATGTTGAGTGGGCATATGGTGGTGTGTGTGGGGTGGGTTGATACTGGGTGTGTTGGTGTATGATGTTGGCTGTTTGGGCATGTGATATTGAGTGTATTGTAATATGATGGTGGGTATAAGGGTGTATAATAGTAGGTGTGCGCCTATATGATGCCTGATGATGGTTGTACATATATGTGTTGTTGGTGTCTGGCATATGCAGGTATACGTGTGGCCATATTATTGTTGGTGTCTGCTGGTGAGTGTGAAGATGTGTGTAATGGTGAGCATATGTGCCTATAAAAGTAGTTATAGGAATAATATAGTGGGTTTCCGTTAATCTGATGGCTGCTGTATGGGTATGTTGTTACATGATGGTGAGTGTGTGAGCTTTTGATGGTTGAGTGTGTGAGTGTCTGAAGATGCATGGCCATTTGAAGGTGAGTGTGTGTTTTTATAATCACACCGCAAACACTGAGATAGATAAAAACAAATACATAGAAGTGTTCTGTTTTTACTGAGCCATCTACCTTGTCCAAGACTGGAGGTGTTTTGCAAACTATACCAACTATGAGAAATGGCAGGATAGCATGTGCTTCTTCTCGCATCCTGCCCAAGGGTCAGATGGATTTATTTATCCCTCTGTCTTGCCCAAGTGGACAGAATTCTTTGACAACTAAGGTCAAGGTGTTGTGTCACCCTCCATCTTGCCTTGCCAAAGGGCATGATGCTCAGGATCATTCCCACTCACACTCCTGCAGGCAGTTCACAAATTAAGGGTAATATGTACAAAATTTAGGCATACAGATTTCCTGAATGCGATTCTTACTGAATCGCAATTAAGAAATCACAATTAGTAATGTAAGAAAACATAAAGGTTTACAATACTGATTCCTAATGGGTCATAAATCAACGTACCTCATTAATTATCCGACCCATTAGGAATGATAGCCATCACAGGGATGGTGGTCTGCTGGTGCCAGCAGACCACCATGTCAGTAATTGCTTTTTGATAAAGCAAATTTTTTTTCAATAAAAAAAAATTGAAGTTTCACTTTTGAAGAGTAGATAATGGTCCGTGGGACCACTGCCTGCTCTTAATTGTTTTCTTTTTTTTTTTTACATTTTCATAGGGGAAGGGATCCTTTGGGGACCCCTTCCCATTTGTGAATTGTTACCACTACCTTATAGTAGTCACCAAAAAATGAATGCTTTGTAACCGTAATTGAATGCTTTGTAACCGTAATTCAGTTGCAAAACATTCATACATAGCACTGCAGTTCGGCATTTAAATGGACGCTCTAAACACGTCCCTTCCAAATGCTGAATCCCTAAACCAAATTGTGATTCGGTAACAAATTACCGAATCGTAATATGGAATTTGCAGATATGAAAATTCATTTTTGCAGTCAGGAGCTGGAAAGCAAAAGTGTTTTGTACACATGGCCCATAGTGCCTTTCCACTGCCGGCTCAGGAATGTGCCATGACATCGCAAACAGACTTCATTGTCCCTGCCCTGGGTATCAGAACCATAATATGCATTGATTTAACTGTTATTAAAGAGTGCCCCAGTATCACCTGAAAGCAGTCACTCAGCCCATGTGGTTAATACAGATGAGACAATAGAAATAAGTCCAAAATGGCCGACAAAAGTTCAACTCTGCAGACTACAGTAAATGTGATCCAGAGCCCCAGCAACCTTGTCTTTCATTTCATATTGAAAGGGCAGCAGGACCCTCTGAGCAGCAGGACTCTCTCTCATCAGTAACAAAGATGCAGCAGGCCGAATCAAGACAAACAGATGGTATTAGCTATAGTCACAAAGCAGTGGCGATGGAAGACTCAGCTTCCCTTCAGAAGTTTTTGTAATCTGAGGCCCATATTTACTGAGATTTTGTAGCAAGTTGTGTCACTTTTGTGACTCAGCCCTGACGCAAAATCCATGTTGGCATGTACTAAGCCTCGCAAAGTCGATTTGAGTGGCTTTATGTGGCTTAGTAAATCCAAAGGGCCTCACTTATGAGGCCCTAGCAGCAAACTGCACCACCGGAGCAAATTTTTTTTTTATACTCCAGTGGTGCAGTGTGCCAGCCCATATTTACAAGGCCATGCAAAGCCACCTTGTGCAGGTTTTCATGGTCTTATAAATGTGGTTACCTTTCACGGGTAACACTACATGAAAGGGGTGTTCCAAGGGTGTTGCTTGGGGTGTTCCCAAGCACCACTCATGAACCCGGAAGGAATCTGATGCATTTCCAGATTTACAAGTCTGGGAATTAGTCAGATTCCTATGCCATCACAGGCAAGAATGACCCAAAGGGAAGCAAACATAGAAAGAGGAAAACACCTCCTGTGATTGATTTTTGTGTAGGAATGAGTCCCTTCCTGCACAAAAACAATCGTCCCCGCAACACAGGCATCCTTGCACCATGATGCATGGGTGCCTGCGTTGGCACTAGGCAGTAATTTGTCACCAACGCAGGGGGAAAGGACAGAAATGCACTGTATCTTGAAGATGCGCTGCATTTCTGACCTTTCCCGGTGGCACAGGGAGGCGCAGCAAGGCACGTGCTGTGCTGCCCTACGCCATGGGCCTCGTAAAGGAGGCCCAAAGTACCATAATGCATTGCGTTACTTTGTGTTGGGTAGGCGTAACATGGATGGAGCATGAGCGTTCCTATGAATCTACCCATGTATTTTGATGCAAACCCAGATTTACAAAAACTTGTAAACCCGGGTTTGTGCCAAAACTGTGCATCTACCTGACAGAGTCGTAACAAGGAAATGAATTCTACATCACGGATAGAAAGAGGAAATTGCCTCTTAGTATTCTGTTTAAAAAAAAACAATCCTGTCTGTAACACAAACACCCTGACAGGTGCAAGGGTGCATGCACTGGGGCTAGGCTGCACACAGTGCAGCAATGCTAGGCGATATAGAGCATTTCTGCTCTCTTCCTTCCACATAGTGCAACACAGCAAGTTGCCTTGCAAATCTGTCCCTAAGTCACCATCCGACCATACATGAGGGGAAGGGCCTCATTCTTTCATCACCACACAGGATGGATGCTGCCTCACCATTCTCAGAAGAACTGGGCACAGACCACTTTACTTCTGCTGCAGTGCAGGGAGGATGTTTCACCCACAAAGACACCCAGCAAGTCACTCTCAGTGATCACCACAACAAACAGATGTGCTCATGGGAGTGCACGCAGTATAGATTTGTCCCGGGGCATGCAATTGAGTTTGAGTTTATTTGCCAGGTGGCCAGCTTAGAACACTTCCATCTCCAAATTAACCTCATCGTAGACCATCGTAGACTTCAAAAGCATTTGAATTGAGGTACTCCTGGAGATATTTAAACATTGAGGCCCATAGTTACTAAGATTTTGCGTGCAGTTGTGTCACTTTTGTGACTTTGCGTGGTGTGGTTTAGTAAATGCGAAGTGAAACAATGCAGCGCATAGGATTGCCTTGTGTTGCTTTGTGTTGGGTAGGCGTTACAGGGATGGAGCATGGGCTGTCCTGTGCATCCACCTATGGATTTTGACAAACTCAGATTTACAAAGACTTAAAAAACCTGAGTTTGCACCAAAATGGTGCACCTCCCCGACACAGGCATAACAGGGAGAAATATATTTATTTTTCCTTGTTATTTCATCCCTCTAGCCATGATGCATTCTGCATCACACACAGAAAGGAGTAATTGCCTCTTGAATTGTTTTTGTGCATGAAGGTGCACAAAAACAATCCTGACTGTACCGCAGATGCCCTTGTAGCGTGGCGCATGGGAGTCTACATTGGTGCTAGGCTGCCACAGTGAGCCAGTGCTAGGAGAGAGCACAAGTGCGACATATCTTAGTAGATATAGCACAGTTTCGCTCTCCCTTTCATGCAACCCAGCAAGTTGCCTTGCTGCGTTGCATGATACATTCGTAAATCTGCCCCTGAATGCACTCTCTAAGTCCACACTTTAGATTTGCTATTGGCTATTCGTGAATTTATCATAGATAGCTACTAATTGAAAGTAACCAAAAATTTAACTAGCATTACTAACAGAAATGGAAATAGTTCATAGGCAAGGACAATTTGGTAGCACGCTGTGTATGGCATATATAAAGTATGGTACCTTATTTATAAAAACAATGTCTCCGATACTTTTCCAACACAGAGTTATGTAGGCCTGAAACTATGTTCCTTGGTTTATGTAAAATCCTTCGTGGCTTTTACATTCATTTCTATACCATTGAATGAAATGAGTTACTTCACGAAGATATTTATATATATTTTAATTAGGTATTTTTATTTTATATATTTGGAGTTTGTATAAAGTGCTAGAAACCACTAGTTGTCTTCTCATTGTGCTTGGGAGAGGAAGGTAGCAAGAAAGGTGTCACCAAACCACTACAGCGTAAGTGTCTTCATTGATGGGAAAGCTTTAAGTTGAAGAAACAAATGCAGATACCAGTCTCGAGTGTGTGTAGGGCAGGAATACGTAGGGAGTAGTTGAAGTTAAGCCATACTTCTTACTGCTTTTAGACCTGGCTTGTGTCTCAGAAATACAGCCTATAAACTGAGCAAAGTAGAAACGTTTTCAGGCTGCTTCTAAACTTCAGTAAATCTTTTTCCAGTCTCATACATAGCTGGCAAGTGTTCCACAAGCAGGGGAACATCTATCAATAGTGCAGTAGGTGACAAGGCACCTCACTCGGGGGTGTGAAGAGCCACTGCGTCACAATTATAGCTGTTTTTTTATTGCCAAACATGGGCATGGGAATCAATTTTTTAAGTCCGGCTTTTGCCAAGACAATTTTGATTTTACTAAATGTTACTAACATTTTCTTTTTTAAGCTAGCCCTCTTCTATTATTGCGTCATTCACATTTTTCTTCCACCCACTACAACATATAGCATGGCAGAAGGTCTTTCCACTTCAGCCATTGGTTAACTGTGAGTGATGACATCATGCCCTTTCAGAAGGAGCACATCCAAACACAAAGTAGTGTTCTTAAGAGCCAGGAATTACTGTGGCAGCGTGTACCTTTTGAGACCAAAATATTTTTGCTTTTAGTCAATGTTTTTTGGATTGATGAAGGCCTGTCAGCTTCCCCATTGTAAGGCTTCGCAAACACCATGACAAAACAAGCACTAGCACAGTGAAAAGGCTGGCAGCCAACACCAGACCTGTCGGCTTTGCCAAAGCTTGTTCTTGCTTGCATTACAGCCCTTAGCACTCTTTCTACACCACAGTCCGAAGGGTGGAGCCCTGAACGTGGAGAGAAAATTCCAACAAATATTTTCAACCTAGGCGGTTGATTGGCCCATAGAATTTCTGTGCCTGATCTCTTACTGCTATTGTTTTGATCAAACATTTATGAGATGTGTGACTTGCCTTTTTGCTCTGTGTGTATAAGCTTGGTACAGGGTTTAATTATTTTCAATCCAATAATTTTGATGAAGTATTGTGCGGAAACATCTCTACTATATGCTCTGCTTTTATTTTACTCAAACGTGTTATATTTTTCATAATGGATAGACGTATTTAAATATATGATAAATTAAGAACATGTATTAATTTCACATTCATATTTTCTTTTGTCTAGTTAACCAAAATACATCCCGTTAATGATGGTTTATGTTTATATTTTTCCAGGTTTCTAATTAAAAGATGGCAGAATGCAGTCACATTGAACATTTGGATATGCAAAGACCAAATTTAGGAATTTATTCTGGGATGAATTCTCTTAACGGTGACATAAGAAACATTATGGATATACATACACAGAAAAAGTATTTATATAGTTCCAGTCCTGGAAGGAACATGTCTGAAGACTTTTCTGATTCCTACTTCACGCTGTCTCAGTTTGGCCGCGAAAGCCCTCGTTCTTTATCCGTGGCTTCTGATGTTCGAAATCCATCATCCTCTGCCAAGACACAAGGGGACACACCATTTTCCTACAACGGTCATCATGAAATAGAAAGAACCACTTCTACAAAATCTACCGCTTCTTGTCCGAGCTCTCCCCAGGACCACATGTACAGTCCTCGGAGGACGCATATTGGTGCCTATCCCCACAGTGACATAGAAATCTCATACCAACTCCTGGAAATGCCTCCATATATGAAAAACGACAGAAGTAAATCCCACAATAATGCCTACGCTGGGGTAGCAGAGGGAAGAAAAAGCACTGGCTCCCTTCTTCCCATGTGCAACAGAAGATCAGGAAGCGAAATTGTTCTTTCTTCTTCTAGCCGATCAGGAGCCACAAGCGTCCCTTCGAGTCCAAAGCAAGTCAGGAGGATGAATGGCCCAGACCACCATACACTTCAGCCAAGGGCATTAAAATACAAAATGGCTGCCAACGACGCCACTCTGGGCTCCAGTGCCAGAAAGTATGTGGGAGGCTCCCTTAGCCACATGGGTGCTTACAGCAGATCCCTTCCTAGGCTGTACAAATCTGTGGAAAACCAGGGGGTGCCTTTTAGTTTACCACCACAGCCTTCTTTTGACAAGACTAAGAGAAAAACACTTGGGGACAAAAATCTACCTCAGAATGGACACGAAACGGATAATTACCTTAATTTGTCTTCGACTACCTCTGTGATTTCTCCATTCCGAAATTCTACCCCAGACGGTACTCATTATAATAGCTCTGCTCTAAGTGTTCCGTCCAGCCCCCGGGTTGCTAGAAAAATGCGCCTCGCGTCTTCCTCGTCCTGCGGCAGTGACGAGTTTGAGAGGCTGGGACTCCAAGTTTCTAACCCTACTCACCTTTTTCCTGCGGTTGACATGGACAGCATTTTTTCTGTGGGGAAAAATGCTTCATATTCGAAAGAGTTGGACAAAGCAGATTTGGAGAGACCAAAGCTGACAGGCAATGCTCTATCACCTTCTTTGCGGGAGAGAAAGAACAGTATTGGGTCTGTTTTGGAAGGCGATGACCTCCTGGATTACCACAGAAAACAGAGAGAAGAAAGGCTGAGAGAACAAGAGATCGAACGTCTGGTAATCATTTAGCAATTACGCTGCACAAAATTTAAATGTATCTTGCAAATTGCTATGTTTAAAGGTTCACAAGTGTTGTAACACTGGTTTTCTACAGCTTTATTTTAAGTTGTGATCCTTTAGCTTGGAGGGATGTGACACATGCAATAATAGTACGATGTTGATGTTTTGGTATCCAACATTTTATATAAGCTTTTAGGCAAAAAACTATTCACCACCACTTTATTTCTGTTTTTGCAGCAACTTTAATTCAGTTTTTGGATTGTCACGTTACACTTTTTATTTACTTGTACATACTTAGGCCCATATTTATACTTTTTAGCGCCGCGTTTGCGCCGCTTTTGACGCAAAGTCGGTGCAAACTTACAAAATACAATTGTATTTTGCAAGTTTGCTCCGCTTTTGCGTCAAAAAATGATGCAAATGCGGCGCTAAACAAGTATAAATATGGGCCTTAGCATTTTTCAACAAGGATGAGTAACTTTGCCGATTCTGAGCTTACTATTTATTTTCTACACCAGTAATGATGGTATGTTCTCTAAAGCCTGCCACTGTGTAAAGGCGTGGCGTTCCCTTGTGCTGGTGATAGGGGGCTGATGTAATCAGACATTGTCAGAACCCTCTCCTATGCCATTTTGAAGACACACATCCTGAACTTTATGCGTCTTCTGTCATGTAAACAAGTTTTTCCATGCAATACAATTATCCAGAGGTTACAAAATAGTGTCGCATTGACGCATTTCATCATTGTGTTGTGGTAGGGTGATAGCCTAATCGGGTAAACGTTTCTGATATTGCAACAATATTGTCATAGCAAGATATATTTCATTGTACGTTCTTGAATCACATGCAAGTTGTCTTTTTGTGATGCACTCAGATCCGACACACTCAGTTCCAGGAGCCTCTCTAATTAACTAGCGATGTCTCTGATCTGGAAACTGCTCTTATTTTTTTCTGAGATAGTTGCAGATCTCAACAGCCTTCAAAGATATAGCTACACTTATGTAGACTGAGCAATCAAACGTGCGACCGATCATTTCTATTAAATTCTCTTTTAACATAACCCCTACAGGATTTCTATAAGGTCTCTTAATAAGAATTTCTATAAAGTATCTTGCCTGAATGAGCAGTGCCACGGGATTAAATGAAGAAACTATGCTTGTTTGGGAAAACGAGACAGATAAAGAGTATGGGTGATAGGATAACAGAATTGTTGACGGAACAGCAGAGCCTTCAGTGATCTTTTGTGCATCACTTCTCCTGTTTCCCTCTTCATGTTAACTCCTTCGCTTCTTTATTTCAGTCTTGTACTATTTTCTCCAAGAGCTTGTGATGTACTCTGACGATCACAATCTCAGTGTTTCCAGAGTCCCTGCTCTTATTTTTGTGGAATTCGGGTTTGTTGTTAGTTGCAGCTTATCACTCTTTGCATCTTGTGTTATGTTGCTTGCATTTGTATAGCTTATTTCGATCACTTGTATAATACTTGGAGTGCTTTTGGAGTCCGTGTTCCCTTTACTTTTCGGGGATTCTTTTTGATTGGAGTCAACATAGTCTGTGGATATTGTGTTTGTTTATGATTGGTAGTATTTCGTAATTTGGGGTTGTATTGGTTAGTGACATGTGTAATCGAATTCTCAAGGGGTCCATTCCTATTCTGTATGCATCACTGCATTTTAAGTGCCCCCCATGGTACTTGCTTGAAGCCATGCTTTCCTAGTTTATTAGTGGAATCTCTCCTTAATTACCCCTTTTCGTAATTATCCTGTTGCTCAGCTTAACTTAAACAGCAGTCCCAATATTTCCGAGACGAATGTAGCCTTACTGATCATGGAGAGCAAGTCAGTTACTAGTGATTGACGCTTAAGCAACTTATGAACAGGGGGTGAGTGCGCATAGAAGGGTAAGGGACAACAATGACTACCATCGGTGACTTGCTTCGAAGGCAGTTTTGCTATCTGCCCATGAATTTGCCAGATACATCTGTCACCACCATGTTCTGTTTTGCTCTGGAAAGAATTGTGTGTTGTGTAAACTGCAACTCTCACAACAGGTGTGCACACAAAAGAGCCTATAATCTCACTGGCTCTCTTGCTCGCAGCATTCCATTGGATGTGCTCACGAATCAGACACTGCCCACTCTTCAGAGAAAAAACAGTGACTATCATCTACAGATAGTTTTCACGGAATTGCTAGTGACTACAATCATCTGTAGATAGTGTTAACTACTGCTGATTGCTTAACCTGCAGTTATGGACTCAAGCCAAAGGTGAAGGACATAAAGTGGAGAAGGATAATTAACAGCTGTCAATGCATGTACGCATACGGGCAATACTGGTATTAGAGCCTGTGTAGCTAATTTCACCAAATGTAACCAAATAAATATACAGACTGTGTCTGCATGCTTTCTGTCCCTGCCACCGAGTCTAAAAGGCAGGCAAACATCTGCAGTTATTGGAAGCCTTCGAATAACTTTGATTGGCTGAGAAAAGTCTTCAGGATTCTATACAAGGTGCTAGTTGTGTCCAGTTTCCCACTCTTAGGCCAAGATTCACAAAGTGTTTGCGTCATGTTTGTGTTAATTTTTCAATGCAAACTGACGCAAAAACTTTTTGGGGATTTACAAACCAAGGCAAATTGGTATTTGCATTGGGTGGTAAGAAAAGTAACGCAAACAGTCTCGAAGTGCTACTTTGCATTACAGAGCATCAAGGGGGCATTTCATGGGTTGTACATGGGCATACCCATGCAACCACCCATATTTTTTTCCGCGAAAACCTATCTACTAAGATTAGTAAACAGGATTTTGAGCCAAAATATAACGCTGCTGGAAAGCAGGCGTTAAAAAGAGAAATATTTTCATCTCTCCTTGCTTTGCCGACTTTGCATGTGTGCAGCACTGTACATGTACAGCACGCTTACAAAGTAGAAAAAGTTTTCAAACTTGCCTAGTCATAGTATTTTGCACTGGAAGGATACCCTTCCAGTACAGAACCTGTGCTGAACTAGTGCAAACACTCTTGCACTACGGTGCAAAGGTGTGTGCGTGGCGCTTGGCAGCACAACTCGGCGCTAGCACTAGGGAAGGGGGAGGACGGTGCCATATCTCTGTAGATATGGTGCTCTCTTGCTGTCTCCCTGTCACGCAACGCAGCATTGCATCATTGGGTGCTGAGCTGCATTGTCTGACATCTTTGTGAATCTGGCCCTTAGTGTTGCATACCCAGCCAAATGCCTAAACACTTTCTTACTTTATTTGTTCCTGTTTCAATTTGCAGTGCTCATCTCCGAACTTGTCACATTCCTTTTGTAAATTGACCCATTTTTAGGTCTCGCCTACACAACACATACACTGTGCTGCAAAATGTATTGTTTACAATATAGTGGGCTTTCAACCTGCTCAAGGCATGCCATTCGTTGTTTTCATTGTCACTCTCATTTGCAATCTTTTGATTGCTTAGCTCCTCTAATCTTCCCTTCCGTTTGTGTGTTATCTCCTTCCTGGAGCATGGACTAAGTACGTGTGTTCTTCCTCATCTTTGTTCTTCTTTGTCTTTTTGCAGTGCACATTTTTTTTTTTTATAAGCTTTTCAGAATTATTATTCCTGCATGTGCAATGTGCTTTCCTACTTTTAGCAAAGGCATACTTCTTGTTTATGTTGCAATCACCTTATCTGCCATCTCTATTGACGCTTTAGTTGCTTACACCTACAACTGTACTGCTGTTCACTGCTCTACTCTAAGCCACTCCATCCTAGACAACTCCATACCACTTCACTCTACACCACTGTGCTCTACGCCGCTCCCCTCTATGCCACTCTACTCTGTTCCACTCCACTTAACTACATGGCACTATACGCTATGCCGCTCTACTCTATGCCACTCCACTCTACTCTATGCCACTCCATTCTACTCTATGCTACACCACTCTACACCACACCACTCTACTCTACACCATTCTACTTTTTGCCATTCCACTCTACGCCACTCTGCTATACTCTACACCACTCCACTCTACCCTTCACGACTCTACTCTATTCCACTCCATTTAACTCCACTAGATAGAATGCGATTCTACGGCACTCTATGCCCCTCCACGCTATTCTACTCTACTATACTCCACTCTACGCCACTCTACTGTGAACCACTCTACTTTACACTACTCTATGTTACTCCATGCCTCTCCACTCTGTGCCACTCTACTCTTTGCCACTCTTCTCTACACCACTCCACTCTGCGCCACTCCACTCTACTCTTTGCCTCTCCAGACCTCTACACCACTCTACACCACTCCACTCTAGCCACTCTGCTCCATGCTACTGTACTCTACATCCCTCCGTTCTATTCCACTCCTCTCTACTCCACTCTACGCCACTCTACTCTACACTATGCCACTCTATGGCACTCTACTCAATGTCACTCTTTGTCACTCCACTCTACCGTAGCCACTCTACACTACTAAACTCTATGCCACTCTACTCTATTCTGTGACAGTCTATTCTATTCCACTCTACTCTACACTACTCTACTCTATGGCACTTTAACCAACTCTTTTCCATGCCACTCCACTCCACTCAACTCCACTCCACATATTGCCACTCTAATCTATGCCGCTCTATGCCACTCCACTCCACTCAACTCCACTCTACACCACTCTGCTCTACGCCACTCCATTCTATGCCATTCCACTCTATGCGACTTCCTTCTACTTCATGCCATTTGATGCCATTCTATGCCACTCCAGCCTATTTTGTGATACTCTCCTCCATGCCATTTTACTTCACTCCAACCCACTCTATGCCACTCTACTCTACACCACTACACTACTCTATCCTACTCCACTCTGCTCTATGCCACTCCATTCTAATCTACACCACTCCACTCCACACTACTCCACTCTACGCCACTATACTGTATGCTACTGTATGCCACTCTATGCCACTCCAATCTATGCCAGTCTACTCCACAGCACTCCACTCTGATCCATGGTACCCTACTCTACAGCACTCCATGCCATTCTACACCATTTAACTCTACACCACTCCACTCCACACCCCTTTACTCCACACCACTTTACTCCACACCACTGCACTCAGCTCCACTTTACTCCTCTTCACCACACTCTGTGTTATCCCACACTATGTCACTCTATTGTATGCCATTCTACTCTTTGCCACTCTACAGCACTCCACTCAATGCCGCTCTACTCCCATCTATACCACTCTAACTACTCTATACCACTATACTCCATTACTTTCTCCACTCCGTTCCACTCTACTCTATGCAATTCTACTCTATGCTACTCTACTCCACTCCTTTCCACATTGCCGCTCTGTACCACTCTATACCACTCTACTCTACACCACTCTATTCTATGCCACTGTACTCTAGGCCACTCTACTCCCCTCCACTCTACTCTAAACCACTCCACTCTACTGTATGCCACAGTACACCACACCTCTATTCACAATTCCACTCTGCTCCATGTCACTGTATTCCACAACACTGTACTCCATTCCACACCCACTCTGTGCAATATTGCACTCTACACCATTCCACTCCACCCTACTTTATTCTATGCACTCTACTCTGTGCACCTCTACATCACTTCACTCAATGCAACTCTGCTCTATGCCATTATACTCTACTCCACTTCACTATGGGCCACTCTAATCAACACCACTCTACTCTACACCACTCTACTCTACACAGCTCCATTCCATTCCATGTCACTACACCACTCTACACCAGTAAACCTTATGCCACGCTTCTTCTTGCTACTACACTCTATGTCACTCCACTCTATGCTACTCTACTGCACACCACTCTACTTTATGCAACCCTATACTTCGCCACTCCATTCTATGCCACTCTACTCTATGCCCCTGTAGTGTATGACACTGTAATGTTCACCACTCTACTGTACACCATTCTACTGACCTCCACTGTATGCTGCTCCACTCTAAGCTACTCCCCTCTACTCTACAGCACTGTATCCTACACCACTCTACTCTACACCGCACCACTCTATGCCACTCTAATCTACACCACTAAACTCCACTCTGCGCTACTATACATCACTCCACTACATGGCACTCTGCCAGTCCTCTCTACACAACTCTAGTCCACTCTACTCTATGCCAGTCTACTCTATGGCACACCACTAACTTTTAGCCATGCTGAACAGCAGCCATGCTGCTGTACAGCACAGATAAAAAGGCATTGTGTTTGCCAATACTTGTTTATGGGGTTGGTAGAGAGTTGAACAACTAAGGAGAAAAGCACTGCAAAGAAAGAGGTGTAACGAGAAAATCTAAAGACAAACAGTTATTTTAGCATGGCAACATGTTTGTAGTCATTGGGTAGTGTAAGAGAAATAACGAATAGTGAAGACTGCAAAACATTATCATCAAATGATTGCTGAAAATATAAGCAATAGCTGCAAAATATATTAAGATTGACTACAAATGACTAAACAGTAGTCTACTAAACTTCAACTACTGTTGCCTTAGGCCACCATTGTTTTTGTCTATTTACAAATGTTGTTTTTTGGAGCCAGCAGGTGTGCCCCATGCATATTGTAAGGCATTATGCACTCTGTATTGATCAAACAGGGATGTATGCATGCACATTTGTTTTACTTGTGTCCGAGGGAACAAATTCTAATGTTTTCTTTAAAACTTGCATCAGTAAGATACATGTCCCAGCAAACCAAGAGACCTGGAGACCACATGAAAGTGTATTATCAAATTTACCCCCCCAGGTTTCTAGCCACCAAAGTAAGAGGAGGAAGGAGTACCAACTCCTCCGCCACCAGTCACTGGACCATTCATTTATAGAATGTCCAAACAGAAGCATCTCTGACTTGGAGCAATTGCATTTTAAACAATTACTGTTCATCTAATCTATCATCTCCAACAAGCATTTCTTAAATATATGTAGCCGGATCAACAGATGCCTGTTTCCCAAATGAAAAGAAAAGTTGGGTGTCGCCTGTGTACAAAATCACATTAATACCAAGGGGCATATTTATACTCCATTTGCGCTGAATTAGTGTAATTTTTTGGGACGTTAATTCAGTGCAAACTCTACACGATATTTATATTTTGGCGCTAGACACATCTAGCATCAAAATATTGGTGTTAACATCATTTTTTGATGCATGAAACCTCCTTATGTCAATGAGATGCATGGTATGCGTTCCCGTCCAAAAAATGACTCAAACCCCATAGTAAGTGATACAATGAGGCAATTGCCCACTAACCCTCATGACCAGGGTAATACATGCAATAATAATAGAGGTCAGTGCAAGGGGAAAGTAGCCTAGACTTCCACGGTGTATAAACAGATTAATGAAATCTCTCTGTGTCATAAATGTAAAACAAACAAGATTTATTAATAATTTCAAACGTTTTCTTCATTTGTATCTTGTGCTAACATATACTTCTAATAATAAATTATCGTATTATTCATAAGCAAAGGTAGGTGCTCCTAAACAAACAGTGAAAGTGCTAAGGTGCAAGTGAGTGACGGTGATATGTACAAGTAGTGCAGAGTGTGGTTGTATAAAAATGATCGACTTCCAGTAGCTCCTACAATCCAGGAAGCCCTGGTATGTCACAACATTTCTTTTATGCTTTTCTCATCCACACTTTTGAGATGTGTCGACGTTTCGACCCCTGATGCACGGCTACATATGAGCAACTGGTGCAGGGGACAACAAAAGGTTGCTCAGTAACATGTCACACATGGGGCATTCTTGCACAGTCTAAATGTTGCAGGACATTGCAGGCAAGTTATGAGACATGTTGTGCCCTAAGTGTGGCACATCATTTGGAGTGTCACATACCGAAAGGGATGGGATGTCCAGGCTCTGTAGTGCTACCGTGTTGCCACCACATCTGACTCCATTTGTTTTGTGAGGACATGTCATGTCCCCTCTAGTGATAGCACACTGAAACAAAGGTGCACTACACAACACATGGTACATACATTATGACCATCAGTTTGAAATCCAAATCATATGTACCAGGTCCATGAGCCAAACACAAGATTGTCATGTCCAACAACCCAGTGCTGAGGAGACATTACATAAGTATAGGAGCTCACGGCATACCACAAACACATATGAGTCACTAACTCAAAACATCAACTGCCATGCTACATGACAAACCTGTTGCAAACCCTAATAACAACTTACTCCCTTAATATTTTGCAGCGGACCAGGGGTATGGCATACAGCCATGGCTAATGACCCCATTTCAAAACCCAAGCACAGCAGCAGAGCGTGCATTTAATGAGGGATATCGGAGGACACGGACCATTGTGGAGAGGACAATTGGCATCCTGAAGTCCAGATTCAGGTGCCTGGACATCACAGGAGGCATCCTCCTATATGCCCCACAAATGGCCTGCAAGATCATATTGACTTGTGCTATCCTGCACAACATATGTGTGCAGATGAACGTACCATTATATGAGCAGGTTGATGACCTGCCTGAGGAGGAGGAGGATGGTGGAGAAAAAAATGAGGGGGAATACAACAGCACAGCTGCTGGGATACGCCTCAGACTGCACATTGTACAGAACTTCTTCACATAATAATCATGTAACTTACCTTGTAAATTTTGTCAATAAACACCTCACTTATTCACACAATCCGGCTTTGGTGTCTTCAATCTCTAAAACATATACCTCAGGATTGTGAGTCTAACCTCAGGGAGCATGTCACAAACACTAATCTGAAGAGTAGTGTAGCAACATCACATGTGAAGCGTAAGAGTGAACTGCTACCATCACACACATCACAATTACCCTAATCATTTGAATGTGACAACTGAAGGACACAATCTATGGACCACAACATATTAATGACATCCACGTTGCCAACTTGTACAATAGCTCATCATACACAACTACAGCATTTCCAAATAGGAGGTAAACAAAGGGCCCACACATGAGGCAGTGGATGTCATAATATGGTGAGACTGTAATGTTTGAACAGACCACTAACACAACTCACTGTGAGAGCTGCAATGGCTGCATGGGGCTTGTGTGACAAGGGGGGGCATCATTGGTGACAATGGTCAACCTGGTAGCCCAGGTATGACAAGCAATGGGAGAAATGGAGCTTGTGCAGTACATCCATAAAATTCACTTTTAGCCACGGCCATGGGGCCCAATCCTGTCACACACTACACATGACCTTACACTTTGGATGGAATGCACATCAGAATGGATGAGGACGTATGCTGCAGGTCCAACACACAAAAATTATTATTACAATGCAAAATGTAATGACTTTCAACTGTCTATTGTGTTCAATACATGATATGGTTATATGTTGAAACCACGAGTGCGTCAAGCACCCATGGCTCAATAACGAGTTCGGAACAACAAACTCGTTGGTATCACTAATGCCTTTACCACGAATGCCTTTACAACGATTTTTGGACAAAATCACACAATCAGGAATAGAGTAAAAAAAATGATGCAAATGTGTCAAAAACATCTGCAAACGCAAAGTATATGACCCATGGGCCCTTAGCATGAATTCCACCTTGTTACTCATCGCAATGCTGATTTACTGTTAAATCGATGCATAAAGATAATTCGTCAATAAAAAGAGGCAAGTAAGTCATGCATCAGAAATACTCACGCAAATATCAGATGCGTCAAAACAATACATGCATTACAGAAAACATGACGCACGGGGTCAGGAAGTGATGTAATAGGATATCCTGTTTAGAGGCATGGTACAGTGGGTGTGCTGTCACTTTCTCTTTACAGTCTGTGCCTCTTTTGATTGTGTGGCTGTGTCTTGGGGTTGATGGTGTTATTGCTCTGTTTTGTATCTTGTGGTGTCCCTCCTGTTGTGTTTTCTGTTGTATTTGATTGTAGATTGTCCCAGTGTCTGTGAATCTGTGTGTTTTTTGTATTTGTCCTTGTACCTGTGCTGTGGGGTGTCTATCCGGGTTAGTTGTATGGGTGGGTTAGTTGGGATTGTTAGTTTTGGGGCATTAAGTATCCTTTACTTACTTCTGTTTATTACAACTATTATTTTTGATTTAAAACCTGTACCATAGTGCAATGTCTGGTAGGGGGAGGCTGACTAGAATGGGGGCGGAAGAGCTGGGAGGCTTCGTGTGGCTGGTGGCCCACTACCTCCCATTAATGTTGCAGATGGGTGGCCATGTGATTCAGGGATACCAGACAGAGGAGTGATGGCTGCAGTGGGGCAAGGTGCTCCACCACTTGAAGAGGGTGTACAGCAGCAGCCGGCACGACCACCAGCTGAAGCATTGCTGGGCTGATCTGGCGGCCAGGGAGCAGGATCTTCTTGACCATCTTGGTTTGGTGATCAGTGGCCCTGTTGGTGAGTCTCCTATTGGCAAACTATCTACTGTTCACCGCACTTGAATGACAGTGGCAGATGTGTTGGCGTGCTGCATGCAATGCTTGTGGACAGGTTGTATGCAACCAGAATGAAGTGTCACTGTGCCAGTATAGACATGGGGTTCACATATCCTACCATTTTACCAATGCAAGTCAGATGTTAGGTGAGTCATGCACAAACTTCACTAAGTCACGCATTTCAGGGGCCATGGCAACATCTGTGCCCCAGCATTGTGTCATGTATGATAGGCCAAGACACTGACAGCATACCATATGTAACTGGATTGTAAATACAAAGTAGGCCAATCCATGTATGGCACAACATTGTCAGAATTTCACATACATCATCCCTGCCATTATGTTTACAAAGGGGGTACTGCCAATGGGGCATTTGATACCATCAGCCAACTGTGACACATCAGTCATGGATTACTCAATGCATGAATACTGCAGACTAAAAATTCAGCCTCTTGTCCTTCACATAGTGCCTCTGTGTGTTTTGCAAGACAAGCCAGAATACCTGAGTCAGTTGTCTTGCAGAGCACCAGGGTAGTGTCATGTATCTGTCACCCAACTCCCCCTCATTCCATGGAGTTCCATATTCTACATATTAGCCACATATGGTCGTTGCAGGGTGTAGCACTACATGAGTCTCAGGCACAGTGTAAGAGTGCAGATATGTGTCTCTCACTCACCTGAGTGTCAGTCTCATTGTGAGTTTGCAGTGCTGTTTCTGTTGCACTGTCCTCAACCTGGATAATTAGCTCACTCCTATGAAATAGTACACACTGTAATATGTTGTCCATTAGTAGTGACAGTGATAGGATACTAACCATGTTTTTCCATCCATATCTTTGAGGTGGACCTGCCCCCTACACCATATACAAAGTGGCAAGATTTGAGGACCCAGATGTATCCAGTAAGTGTGATTATGTATGTCCTGTGTAGTGATTAAGTGTTTTGTGTGAGTGAGTCATGTGTGTTGCACCCAATGCTAGAAGTGATGAGTTGTCAAATGATCAGAAATCATAGTAGGCTGGATGATGACACTGTGTCACATCTAAGTGGTTCCCCATGCACGTGCAGAGAGTCATATCTTGTGAGGCTTGTGGCGCTCAATGGGCAGCATTGGGTAAACCAGGTGATGACAAGCCACATGTAGGCCCATATGTGAATTAGATGTGCACTATTGTGAAAATAGTGGCACTGGGACACACCATCATTCTCACAACACAGTGGTGCACTATTTTGTAGACAAATTGGTGCATCCCTGTATTGTAATGTACATGTAGGACTGGGTGGGCAATTGTCCCCCAGCATGGAGCCACATATATTGTACTCCACTTACGTGTCACTTATACGGAATGCAATAGGCGTGCATGCAGGTCAAGTCCAATCGTGTGTTGGCATGGAAATGGGTGTGTGAGGAACGGTATTGGCTGATCAGGTTGATGGGTGTCCACACCTGGACACATGAATGTAGATGTGCTAGACCTATGGATACCATCTTCCTAGTTTCATCACCTAACATATGGCCCACTCCCTGACTCCATGTATGAGTGGGCATGCTTTGGTGGATGACCTGGACAGTTGAGATGATGATCTGCATGGCCATCCCCCTGAGGCACAGGGGGTGGGAACAACAAATTTGTAGGTAGATGTGATGCTCACAGTGTGGGTGACAGTCATTTTTATCAGGCTTGCATGCGTACCTATCAACGCTGACCCCTTATGGTTACCAATTGCATCCCATACTCCCAATAACAGCTACAAGTTACTGGTGATGTATGTTTGAAAATTTGACACAGATGATGGGGAATAGAGGCCTTGATCTATGTTAAGTTGATGCTGCCTTTGCATTGTTACACGTGGTATAAAATCAGTGCACATCTAATTTTGTTTATTTCCTAATCTTGTTGTGGGTGGCTATGGTGTCAAGGAAGTGGTGGTAAGGCAGCGTTGTTGTTTCATCCATCGGGGCCATTGTATTATCCAGATGTGAGTAGGAGTGCATGTGCAAATCAATGTAGATAGTAAGCTAATTATCTGTACATACTCCACACAATGCTAACACTGATGGTTGCTTGTCTCATTGGAACAGCTGCCAACATGAACAATGAGGAACTGCGTGCCTTTCAGAGGAGGGCAGTGCACTATCGGGTTCAGGGTTCATGAGGATGGCACGCCGCTATCACTCAGAGTGATCCACCGGTGAGTGGCGGGCATTCAGCCAAGGGGGACCCACACAGGGTAGACCGAGCACCACAGCTGTGCAGGGGGCCACAGCTGCCACCATCACAATTGCTCCAGCTGCTGCACCCTCAACATCCATCCCACAGCCAACCACACCTGCTGCCATGGACATGAGTGCCATTAGAGACTTACAGAGGGATGTGATACAGGTCCTCAAAAAGTATGACTCCATTGAGAAGGAGGTGGCCAGCAATACTAAGACACTCAAATACATTAAGAGGAAACTCAAGAGGGCCAACATCTAAATGGCATAATGTCTCTCTTCCCAAGTTCCGTCCCCTCCCTCCTCATTTTATATATGTTTTTAGTGGGCATTAGGGGGTTATTTGGAGGTTAGATTAGGTTAGTGGGTTAGTTAGGATAAGTAGGTGTGGGTGGGTGGGGAGTGATGTTGGGGCTTTTATGTGTTTATAAAAAAAAAAATATATATATATATATAAAAAAAAATTAAAAATCAAATATACCAAAAAATATTTATTTGTTTAGTAATAGGTAGAAAATGTGTAGTTTAGTCTATGTTGTCCTGCATGTGTCTTGTGATATAAAGGGGGCAGGGGCGGATGTTTAAAGTGTGTCATTATATGTGTTAGGTAAGTGTAGCATAGAGTAGTTAGGGTCTGTTGTGGGTTATGTATACTTAGGATAGGTGCTCTTAATTTTTTTAGTTTTGTTAAAATCGAATTAAAACATTTTGGGTACTCCCTTACTTCATGTGTTATATGCTTGGGTCTCAGGGTCTTCCCATGGGTGTACAGTGAAAATTGTGTGTTCTCCTAGGGATTCCATCCTGCCTCCAGATCCCTCTCTTGACATGTTCATCACCTCCTTATAACTGAGCTGTCATATTGGCAGCTACAACACATATATTTTTTTTATTTTTTTTAAAATTATTTTTATTCACATTTTGTTGTGTGTTAAATACAAACAATAGCATGACATTGACAGTTTCTTATCATATTAATTGTCAACGTTACTTGCTACCCCAGCGCACATTTTTGGATTCATCATTCGTCTTATTTATGTTACCTTATCCCTATGTCTGTGTTTCGCTGTTGCACGTTCTCTGCCGTGTGCTTGGGTGTAGCATCCCTAGTGGCCTCTGTCATGTAACATGCTATTCCCCCCTCCCCTTCCAATTGTCTTAACCAAACTCTTAACAACATATTAACATGATGGCGCGCATGGGGGCATGCTAAGGATAGTTGCTGTAAGATGTGGGGGCGAACCCCCACCAAGGAAGTGGCCCGGCTCTCAATACCGTCTTCATCTCTAGATTGCCTCTCAGTGTATATCTGGGGGTCCCCCAGACGTTGCCCAGTTACTCTCCGGGCCCAGTCGATACGGGATCTGTGGAGGCCTGTATCACGTTCTGACTTCTTCTTATCCCTCTCCCATCTATTGTGGGCCTAGCCCTCCCTCTCTGTCCATGTGTCCTGTCTTGTTCCCACTTCATCAGTAATTCTTCCCATGCCTGGGCAATGGGTGTCAATCTCAGGCCCTGCGCATCTTCATACTTAAGGGCTTGAAATTCGGCTCTGGCCCATTTCAACCCATCTCGTCTCCATTCGTTCAGGGAAGGGCTCCTGGGTGATCATCAGCCATGTGCTATTAATCTCCTAAATAGTACCAGTGCCAGATCCGGGAAGCGTTCCTTTATCTTCCCCATTACTAAGCCTGTTTTCAGGCCCAGCAGACACATAGCTGGAGTCTGGTTCACCCCGGTCTCGAGCAACTCTTTCAGTTCGGACACCACTGCTCCCCAGCCCCTCTGAATATCGGGGCAGTGCCATACCATGTGGTCAAAGTCAGCGTCCACTTCATTACATTTGGGGCATGTCTTGGGGGTTCCTCCGTATATTAGAGTCAGTCTCTGTGGAGTAAGCTACGTCCTATGTAAATAGTTGAATTGGGTATATCTTAGTTGTGTGTTCCTCGATACGCCCGTGGGTGTGCTAGTCCCTTCCGCCATTCAGAGTTCGTGAGATCCCTGCCCAAGGCCCTCTCCCATCTCTCCCTTTGGGGTTGTAGTGGGTCCATTACGCTTCCGACTTGTGTCTTGTATAACTTAGTTATTAAGTGAGCATCATCTCCTGCTGTTAGCAGTAGGTGCAGTACTTGGTGTGTGACAGGATCCGCGTTAACCGTGTCCCAGTGCTTCATTAAATGATGTGTCAGTCTCTGGTATAGTAGGAACTGTCCACTCGGTACCCCCCATTTTCCATCAAATTGGTGAATGGCCTCAGAAACCCATCACAGAAGAGGTCTCCAATTGTCTCCACCCCTGCTTGTGCCCATGCGCTTAGTCCGACTCCCTTTCGGCTCCCGCCTGCCGAGTCCAATATAAGTACCGATAATGGTAGTCCAGGCGAGTTAGCCGGCCCTACGCCCACCCAACGTGTGCATCTTCTCCAGCAGGCCAGCGCCACTTTCGTCATTTTACTTTTTTCTTGTGGTTCTACCTTCCGGTGTATCATCTGCGCTATGATCTCATTGCGATTCGTTTCGCCACCTGTGATACATCTGACAAGTCGGCCTCCACCCGCCATCCACCTGTAGACCCACTGTAACTGGCACGCCAGATAGTAGAATTTGAAGTCTGGGACACCAAGTCCACCCTCAAGTGCTGGCCTGCAGAGAATTGTGAGCGCTGTGTGTCTTCGACCTCCGTCCCATACCAGTTCTCTGAGCAGTGTATTCAACTCCCTGAACCACGATGCCGGGATCGACACCGGGAGGTTTACGAAGAAGTAAAGGAGGCAGGGTAACATAACCATCTTATATAATGATATTCTAGCCATTATTGGCAATTTCAATGTCAGCCAGAACCTAACCGAGCACCGGAGGGAGGAGAGTGCTTTTCCCAAGTTCCCATCTCAGAAATCTTTAACATCATGGTACACCTGTACCCCCTGGTATTTGATGGTATGTGGTGCCCACACCACGTCCCGGGGGCACGAGGAGGGGCGGGCACATCCTGCTGTGATAGGGAAGATGAACGTTTTGCTCCTGTTAAGTCGTAGCCCCGACATATCCCCGAAGCAGTCCAATATTTGTAGTGCCCAGGGCAGTCCCGTCTCCCCATCTCTGAGATAGATCAGGACATCGTCGGCATAGAGTGAGATTATGTGCTCAATTTGTCCCCATTCCACTCTCTTGCCCACTCCTTCCATCCAGAATTGTGCCGCCAAGGGCTCAATAGCCAGGGCAAATAATAATGGTGACAGTGGACAACCCTGCCTGGTGTCTCTGTATATTGGGTAGGGCTCTGAGATCTTCTTTCCTGTTCTCACTCGCGCCAGTGGAGATGTATATAGCAAGTCCACCCATCTCACCCACTCTTCTTCTAGCCCCATCCTAAGCATCACTGTTCGTAGATAGTCCCATCGGACTGAGTCAAAAGCTTTCTCAAAGTCAATTGCTATTAGCGCACCAGCTGGGGGTCGCTCCGTCTTAGGCATCTGCAATATGGCAAAGAGGCGTCTGAGATTCAGCGATGTACTACGGTTCGGGACAAACTCATTCTGGTCCGAGTGGACCAACATTGGTATATGCTGGAGCAATCGATTAGCCAGGATCTTACTAAGAATTTTAAAATCGCTGTTCAGCATGGATAGCTGGCGAAAATCAGTGACTGATGGCTCACCTGATTTCAATTTGGGTAGGGGCACCACCGGTGCCTCTCTAAGCAAGTCTGGCAGTTGGACGGAGCGCAGCGCTTCTGCATATAGTTCCACCAGTTGGGGCGCCACCAGTGTCATATACTTTTTGTAAAAGTCCATTGGAAGACCGTCTGTGCCAGGTGTCTTCCCAGGGGCCAGCTGTGTGATAGCCTCCCTCACCTCTTCTATTGCCTCCAGTCCCCCCAGTTCGCCCTTTCCTTTGTACGCCAATACAGTCAGTGGGAGCGGTCGTAAAAATGTATCTAGTCGCCCTTCCTCAACCTGATCGGGGCTCCGGTACAGGCAAGTATAATAGTCCCTGAAGGCGTCGTTTATGGGGCCTGGTCTGAATCTGTGCTCGCCTTTCATATCCCGAATGCTCACAATGGGGGATCCCTCCCCGCCCTGCTTCACCAGCCAGGCCAATAGCTTACCTGCCCTACCCTCCTCAGCTTGTGTCAATGCTAAATATTTCTGCGTGCAGTGGCATCTGAGCTGTTCCTCTAACTGGGAGTGGGACCTCCTTGCCTGCATATATTCTTCCTTGTGCCTTGGCTCCCTTCCTTTTCCGCCTCATGTATGGTTTCCTATAGTTTGGTCAGTTCGCGCTCTAAGGTGCATTTAATCCCCACTGTTTGCTCTATACTGTAACCTCTCATCGCTACCTTAAGTGTTTCCCACTCTAAAGTGGTCATTACAACCCTGGCGGACGGTGTTAAAGCGGCGGTAAGACCGCCAACAGGCCGGTGTTAAAAAAATGGGAATTATGACCGTGGCGGAAACCGCCAACAAAGACAGCCACTTTAACACTCCGACCGCCACGGCGGTACAGACAAACAGCGCGGCGGTCACTGCCAACAGACAGGCGGGAGACAAAGTACCGCCCACAGTATCACAACCTACCAATCCGCCACCTTTTCCGGGGCGGATTCACCGCGGATAAAAACACGGCGAAAACAGCCATTTCAAAGGGAAAACGCTCACCTCTACACACTCCACGAGGAAGGAGGGCACCATTGACCCGGAACTCCATATTCTTCCTGCACTAGTCTTCCTGCTCCTATACGACGATCATCAACGCCGGCGGCGAAGACAACGGTGAGTACTGCACCTACGACATAGGGGAGGGGGAGGCAAAAGACAGGGACACACACACGCAACACCCCCACCCCCACCCCGACCCTCACCCACTACAACACACACACCAATGCATATCCAAACATTACAGTAACAACCCCCAACCCCCCCCCAGAAGAATGCAAAGACAAAAGGAAATGAGTGGAACCATTGTAATATATCAAAATACAGTAACCAAATATCTACATATATATATACACATGAAACAAAATATACACCACGATTAATAGTGCAGGTAATGCACAAGTCATTGTCCGTGGACCACTGGGCCCAAAATGCATGGGCGAGGCCCACACTAGATACCTGATCAAAACGGAGAGAACCCTGCTGGGGCATCAGATAGAAATACAACAGGCACCTCAGGGGGAAGGGAAGGGGGGGCACCTCAGCCGGATGAGTGCACGACGCCAGATCCACGAGGGGGCTCCATGCCCATTGATGTATCCTGGGTAGTGCAAAGCCACAGTCTCTCAAGTCTCTACAGTGGGTGGGTTGCCCACTGTACCATCCTGGGGAGTGCAAAGCCACAGTCTCTCAAGTCTCTACAGTGGGTGGGTTGCCCACTGTACCATCCTGGGGAGTGCAAAGCCACAGTCTCTCAAGTCTCTACAGTGGGTGGTTTGCACACTGTACCATCCTGGGGAGTGCAAAGCCACATTCTCTCAAGTGGATAACAGTCTCCACTGGTTCTGGAGGGGGACTGGTGCCCAGAGTGCTTCATCCTGTCAAGGACAGAGGTAGTGGATGCATGTCTCCACTGGTTCTGGAGGGGGACTGGTGCCCAGAGTGCTTCATCGTGTCAAGGACAGAGGTAGAGGATGCATGTCTCCACTGGTTCTGGAGGGGGACTGGTGCCCAGAGTGCTTCATCCTGTCAAGGACAGAGGTAGTGGATGCATGTCTCCACTGGTTCTGGAGGGGGACTGGTGCCCAGAGTGCATCACTAACCCAGTGACGGTCCCAGTTGCGTCACTGCCCCTGCCGCTCATGGGCTAGCGGTGCTTGAGTTGGCGGTCCTTGCCCTGTTTAGCGGTGCTTGACTTGGCGGTGCTTGCCCTGTTCAGCGGTGCTTGACTTTGCGGTGCTTGCCCTGTTCAGCGGTGCTTGACTTGGCGGTGCTTGCCCTGTTCAGCGGTGCTTGCCATGTTCAGCGGTGCTTGACTTGGCGGTGCTTACCCTGTTCAGCGGTGCTTGCCCTGTTCAGCGGTGCTTGACTTGGCGGTCCTTGCCCTGTTCAGCGGTGCTTGAGTTTGCAGTTTCTGACCTGTTCAGCGGTGCTTGCCCTGTTCAGCGGTGCTTGCCATGGCGGTCTTTGCCCTGTTCAGCGGTGCTTGAGTTTGCAGTTTCTGACCTGTTCAGCGGTGCTTGCCCTGTTCAGCGGTGCTTGCCATGGCGGTCTTTGCCCTGTTCAGTGGAGCTTGAGTTTGCAGTTTCTGACCTGTTCAGCGGTGCTTGCCCTGTTCAGCGGTGCTTGCCATGGCGGTCTTTGCCCTGTTCAGCGGAGCTTGCCATTGCGGTCCTTCATTGCCCAGCTGGGCTGGGGCTCGCGGTCCTTCATTGGGCAGCTGGTCTGTGGCTGCCGGGGCCCTCCTGGGCAGCTGGGCTGTGGCTAGCGGTGGCCTCCTGGGCAGTGACTCTGGCGGTGGCCTCCTGGCCAGTGACGATCGGGCTGCCCTTCTGGGCACTGACTCTGGCTGTGGCCTCCTTGCCAGTGACGATCGGGCTGGCGGTGGCCTCCTGGGCAGCGGGGATGATGGTGGTCTTCTCCGCTGTGCTGCTCCTCCCAGACTTTGGTGATTTCTTCTGCCCCTTCCCCACCTTGGGAGGAGTCACAGCTGAGTCGACACTCCCCCCGGGACCCTTGTGAGCGGCTTTGCTGGCTGGAGTCTTCCCCCTCTTCTGCCGGGCACTGTCCAACTTCTGGTGCTTCACAGGGGGGGACTGGCTGTGCTGTGGCTCCGTGTCACACTGGTTGCCCTGGTGCCCGGTGCACTCCACACACCTGTAACAACAGGCACCACTGGTCCCGGAGATTTTTTGGCTGAGGTGCTAGTATGGGACCTATGAATTGGAGGGGGTTGGGGGGGTGGGAAAGAGGTCAAGCTTGGTCAGGAAAAGTTTCTTAGGAACACTGGGACGGGTAGATGGAGGGGGTTTGGGAGTGGAGGAAGAGGAGGTGGTTGTAGGAGGTGTAACTTTTGTGGCTTTGGGTGCAGGTGCACGCGCTGGAGGCTGTTGTGAGGTGGATGTATGTTGGGTGGGTGTGTGCCTGCGTTTGTGTACTTTGGGAGGGGGCGTCACAGACACACTGGGAGAGGACACAGGGGACGTGTAAATGGTAGTGGGCGTGGTGAGTGCACATGAGCGGGGTATGGTGGTGGGTGTGCTGGTGCGGGAGGTAGTGGCTGTAGTGGTAGTGCATGCAGGTGAGAGTGTAGACGAGACTGGGAGGGAGGAGGGAGACGACGAGGAGGGGGACACTGTGAAGGCAGTGGACGTTGCTGTGTCTGTATGTGTGTGATGGTTGCGTGAGTGCCTGTGGGATGTGTGGTGCTTATGTTTGCCTGAGCTTCCCTTGTGTGGTGAGGAGTGTGCATGCTGGTCTGATGGTGTGCTTGGGATAGGCTGGGGTACAGGGGATTGGGTCTGGGTGGAGGAAGTTGGAGGGGGGAGGCTAGACACAGGGACAATGGCTGCCTTCAGTGCTGAGGCCAGAGTTTGCAGGGTTCGATGAAGGACAGCCTGACCAGAATGAATGCCCTCCAGGAATGCATTTGTGTGTTGCAATTCCCTTTCTACACCCTGGATGGCATTCAAAATGGTAGACTGCCCAACAGTGAGTGACCTGAGGAGGTCAATGGCCTCCTCACTGTGGGCAGCAGAGGTGACAGAGGCAGGGGCTGAGGTGCCTGGGGCGGAGTTGATGCCCACCCTCCTGGGTGAGCGAGCATGGGGCAAAGGCTGAGGGGCTGCTGGGAGGGCGGTGCTGGTAAGGGGGGTGGTGGCTGTACCTGTAGAAGTGGGGGGGCACAGATTTTGCCGCCACCACAAGGGAGCTCCCATCGGAGGACGAGTCCGTGTCGCTGGTTGCAGATCCTGTGACCGCCGTGAAGCTCCCCTCGCCCTCCGTCCCACTGGTGTATTCCGAGTCCGTGGTGTGGCCCTCCATGGCCATGTGGGATGCAGCTCCCTCGTGCTCCGGTGCCACTGTACCTCCCCCTGATGATGCTGATGCACACAAGAACAGGGAGACCACAAAAAGGGGGGGACGACAGAAGAAAGACAGGTTGAGTGCATGGCTTACCGCTACTGTTGGCGGACAATACAGACACAGCAGCCCCCTGCACTACGCCGCGCTGTTGGGCTCTACAGATGCAGTTCCTGGGATATGGCCTGCATGGCTATGGTCGGCATCTGCACACATAGATGACACAGGGGCATGTATACCTGTAATTGGCACTCTACAGAGGTGGGGTGGGGTGCCACATGGCCTGCCTTACGGAGGGGCCTAGCCTACAGAACTCGCCCTGGCCTAGGGAAACCCACAGCCTTCCTCCCCCACCCATACACCTTCACTGCGCGCAAAGTCCGCAGAATAATGTTGTACTCACCCCCTTGTGTCTGCTGTGATGCCCTCAAGCGCCCATCCAACTCAGGGTAGGCCACCGCCAGGATCCGGAACATCAGGGGGGTCATGGTTCGACGGGCACCCCTCCCACGTTGGGAGGCCATCCCCAGCTGAGCCTCCGCCGTCTTCTTGCTCCAGCGGCGAATGTTCTCCCATCTTTTACGGCAGTGGGTGCTCTGTCTGTGGTGGACCCCCAGGGTCCGGACGTCCTTGGCGATGGCACGCCAAATATCCTTCTTCTGGTGGGCGCTGACCTACATGAAATGTACAGGGGAAGAAGAGAAGTCATTAGCAAATGCACCGTCGAAGTGAGTGGCCCACATCCCTAGCCTTGCCATGTGGCACATGCATTCACAGTCCTTCATGCACGCAGAACTGTGCCCCCTTCCTTCTTACAACCAGCCCTCTCCACACAGGCATAGCCCATACAACGTGCTTCCTGTGTACTTACCTGTTGGTCTGGAGGACCGTAGAGTAGCGTGTACTGAGGGAGGACCCCGTCCACGAGCTTCTCCAACTCCTGTGCAGTGAAGGCAGGGGCCCTTTCCCCAGACGCACAAGCCATTTTCTCTTCCAGACTGAGGTCACAGCAGCACTTGCAGTGTAGGTCCTCTCCTATTGAAGATCAGGTATCGAGTGATTGAACAGCTAGAAAATGGCGGTCACGTCCGCGGCGGTGTGTAGCATCACCGCTGGCGTAGATCGTCATTGGCTCCTGGGACCCATAGGGTCCAATGTTAACCAATGCAGCATTGCGCCGCGGTCTTCGACCGCCTACCGCAACGGTGTACAACGCCTGCGCAGTTACCTCACATCCCATTGTCCCACTTTAGAGGTCAGGCAGCCGCCATTTCAGGGGCCCACATGTCCTAATTACCAACTGCGTCACACAGACCTAGGCCTTGTCGCACAACACAAATACAGGCCAGATTCTGTGTATTAATGGTGTTCTGTGTAGACTGTGGGTACATACCTCTGAGTTGTTTGACTCTGTGGTCGCTGTTGTCCTTCCTAGGCACCGTCCGCTGGGACATGTGAGGAGATGGCGGAATCCTTTGGTGTACCGACCGCTGGTGGACCTGTTGACAATGGAGGAGCGACATTTGATCATCACCTACAGGTTTGACCGTGCCACAATCCAGGAACTGTGTACCCAGTTGGAGCCAGACCTGATGTCAGCAATCCGCCATCCCACAGGGATCACCCCTCAAGTGCAGGTACTATCACTGCTCCATTTCCTTGCAAGTGGGTCATTTCAAACAACAGTGGCCATGGCATCAGGGATGTCCCAGCCTATGTTTTCAAATGTGTTGTCCAGAGTGTTGTCTGCCCTGCTGAAACACATGCGGAGCTACATCGTTTTCCCTCAGGTGGAGGACTTGCCTACAGTGAAAGGTGACTTCTATGCCCTTGGACATATCCCCAACATCATAGGTGCCATTGATGGGACCCATGTAGCTCTGGTCCCCCCCACAGGAGTGAACAGGTGTACAGGAACCGGAAGAGTTATCATTCGATGAATGTACAGATGGTATGTTTGGCAGACCAGTACATCTCCCAGGTAAATGCTATGTTCCCTGGCTCTGTGCATGACGCCTACATCCTGCAGAATAGCAGCATCCCTTCTGTGATGGGTCAACTCCAGAGGAACCGTTGTGGCTATTAGGGGACTCTGGTTACCCCAACCTGTCATGGCTACTGACCACAGTGAGGAATCCCAGGACCAGGGCAGAGGAACGCTACAATGAGGCCCATGGGCGGACTAGGAGGGTGATCGAACGCACCTTCGGCCTCCTGAAGGCCAGGTTCAGGTGCCTCCATATGACAGGTGGTTCCCTATTCTACTCACCAAGGAAGGTGTGCCAGATCATCGTGGCCTGCTGTATGCTTCACAATTTGGCTTTGCGACGACAGGTGCCTTTTCTGCAGGAGGATGGTCCAGATGGCGGTGTTGTGGCAGCCTGTGGACAGTGATGAGGAGGAAGCAGAGGAAGAAGACATTGACAACAGGGACTCAGTTATCCAGCAATATTTCCAGTGACACACAGGTGAGAATACATTCCTGCCTACTACAAGTACTTTCACACTTCTACCTCTATCCTGTCTGTCGATTTCAACCAGTATATGGTAACTGAGTTGTACATTTCCATTACGGTTTCACAGGTGTGGTTTCCAACGTGTGTTATCTGCTTAGATTCCTCATGGACTTGAGATGTGTGACATAGGTATGTTGACATTACATTTGAGAACACATTTTGTCACTGTCATTGCTAATACACATTTTCAAAATCACAGACTGACTCCAGATTGTTTTGTGCTTCAAGGGTGTTTATTGAAGTGCTAAATATTGGAGGGGGGTTGTAAAATGGTGAGGGGTGATGGTGGAGGAATGTCCATGGCAGAGTCCAGTCTATTAGTCTCACAGGTGCATTGCCCATATGGGCATAGGAAGTGGAGCTGTGGCAGTTCCAATATGGACAGGGTTACAAAGTGGGACAGTAGGATGACAATCAGGGTGGTCTTATTTCTTGGCGGGGGTCTTGGCATCGTGCTCTGTCTTGTTCCTGGTTCTCAGAAACCGCTTGCGGGGTGGTTCTCCGTCTGCAGGGGGTGGGGTGCTGGTGTGGTGGTCCTGTGGCGGTGCCTCCTGTCCACTAGCACCGGCAGAGGTGGTGGGCAGTTCATCGTCCATGCTAGTGTCAGGGGCCCCTTGGAGTACCACAGTGTCCCTCATGGTGTTAAGTATCTCCTTCAGCACCCCTACGATGGTGCCCAGGGCGGTGCTGATGGTTCTGAGTCCCTCCCTGAAGCCAAAATACTGTTCCTCCTGCAGGCGCTGGGTCTCCTGAAACTTGGCCAGCACCGTTGCCATCGTCTCCTGGGGGTGGTGGTATGCTCCCATGATGGAGGAGAGGGCCTCGTGGAGAGTGGGTTCCCTAGGCCTGTCCGCCCCCTGTCACACAGCAGCCCTCCCAGTTCCCCTGTGTTCCTGTGCCTCCATGCCCTGGACCGTGTGCCCACTACCACTGCCCCCAGGTCCCTGTTGTTGTTGGGGTGGTGGGTTATCCTGGGTTACCTGTAGTAGTGGGCACACAGCTGATTGACGTGTCCTGGGGACGGAGGTATGGGCCCGCTGGGTGGGTGCTGTGCTGGTGTTACCAGAGGGTGGAAGGTCTGTGGTGGCCTGTGCCTGTGTGAGGGGAACCGACTGTCCCGAGGCCCACGATGGTCCGGGCTGGTCCTCTAGATCCAGGTGGACAGAGCTGCTGTCATCACTGTGGGCCTCTTCTGTGGGTGTGGTGGAGATGTCTGGAACCTCCTGTCTGGTGACGTTGGGTAGTGGTCCTGCAGGGGTGTAAAGGCATGATTATTGCATCTGTGTGTTTCATGGTGTGCAATGGGTGGGTGACCGTGTACCCCAGTACTAGCATTCCTGTGTGTGGGCTTGTGTGATGATGGTTGAGGGGGGTGTTATGGGTATGTGCAGTGGGCATGCTTTAGTGATGGGTGTCCATGCTTTGTTGTGTCATGCAGGGCTTGGTGTTGGGATGGGTGGTTTGTGATATTGGTACATTTGTGAGGAGTTGGAGTGATAGGGGTGGGGGCGAAGGTGGGGGTATGTGATAGCATGCAGGTAGGGTGGGGGATATGATAGTTAAGAATCGACTTACCAGAGTCCATTCCTCCACCGACTCCTGCGAGGTCCTCAGGATGCAGAATAGTCAAGACCTGCTCCTCCCATGTTGTTAGTTGTGGGGGAGGAGGTGGCGTGTCTGGAGACCACGGAACGCACCTTCCCCCGTAGGTCGTTCCACCTCTTCCTGATGTCGTCCCGATTTCTTGGGTGCTGTCCCACTGCGTTGACCCTGTCGACTATTCTTCGCCATAGCTCCATCTTCCTAGCTATGGAGGTGTGCTGCACCTGCGATCCAAATAGCTGTGGCTCTACCCGTACGATTTCCTCCACCATGACCCTGAGCTCCTCCTCCGAGAACCTGGGGTGTCTTTGCCATGCCATGGGGTGGTGTAGGTGATGTGTGGGGTGGTGTATGTGGTGATAAGTGTGGTGATATGGAGTGGTGTGTGGTGTTTTGTGCGTGGAAGTTGTGTGGGTGATGGTGTTGAGTGCCTGTGGCTGCTAGTTTGTGGATGGTGGTGTCTCTCTCTGGCCTTCTGTCGCAATTGTTGTCGTAAGGGTTTGTGGGTGATGTGGGTGTGTGTTTTATATAGTATTGAGTGTGTGGGAGTGGTGTGTGTATGTGTATCAGGTGTGTGTCTTTCGAATTGTCCAATGTGGTGGTGTTTTGGAGATGTGTGTGTATTTTGAGTGTGGCGGTGTGTACCGCCAATGGAATACCGCGGTTGAAAGACCGCTGCGTGGATTCGTGGTTCGTGATAGCATGGGCGTATTTCTGTTGGCGTGACGGTGTTGGTTTTGTTTTCGCCAGTTTATCACTGACCTTTGTTGTGGCAGACTTGTGTGGGTGTCTGAATTTTGTCAGATTTCGGGATGTGGGTCACAATAGCTGTGGCGGATTTCCACGGCCACGGCGCTGTGCTGGCGGTCTTCTGCATGGCGGTAAGTGGCTTTTACCGCCAATGTTGTAATGACCCCCTAAGTGTCTAGAAGTGGTAGATCCTTTATTAATTTTAATGTGGTCTGTCAGGAATGTACGGAGCGCTTCCCTGTATGCTTGGTCTTCAAGTGCGGCAGGTGATAGTCTCCACAGCAGTATGGGAGGCCTATCCTCAACTACTCTCCAGTTGAGCAATAGGGGGTTGCGGTCATATATTGTGCGTCCCAAGTATTCCGAGTGGGTCATCCCCCGTGCTAGGGTGGCAGACCACACCACCCTGTCTATCCTGGTGTATATGTGGTGTAGCCCTGAATAATATGAGTAGTCCTTGTCATCGGGGTGCTGTTCGCGCCAAACGTTCCCAGTCATGCATCCATTCCCTCATTTTTTGGGCCACTTTATGGACCGCCGCTCCCGGTAATGGCGGAATGGAGCGGTTCAAATCTATGTTTGTTATGCTATTGAAATCCCCCCAGCAATAACTCCCAGTGTTGCTGGCGCGTGAGGCGGCTCGACAAGCACTGCATGAAGGGAATCTGGTCCTGGTTGGGGGCGTAAATACTTCCCAGCACCAATGGGACCCCATGGAGTTTCCCTTCCACCAATACGAACCTACCCTCCTGATCTACGTCGGTAGACACCTTCTCGAAGGGGACACCTGCCCACACCCAAAACAGCACTCCGCTAGCACACGCAGAGTATTTAGTAGTGAACATCTGCCCTCTCCATCTACGCCTTAGCTTTTCCACTTCCGTGGCAGTCAGGTGGGTCTCCTGCAGCATCGCTACATGTATGCCTCTCCTCTTTAGATAAGATAATATTCTGTGTCTTTTAGTTGGTGACCTCATCCCTCTGATGTTCCACGTTAGAAAACTATAGTCTGTCATTGAAAAGCATCAAAGGATTACGGCCTAACCCACCACCCTCGGTATTCCAAACCCTTCCATCCACCATCCTCTGCTGCTTAGATGTAATCCGTTGCCCCCAGGTGCCATCAAAACTCAAAATTGAAAACCCCAACTCCCCCTCCCCAGGGCACCTTCGAAAATGCAGGTAGCCCAAGTAAACAGTGCAACTTTGTCATCAAAGTAAGTATAGTTCTCGCCAGTCTGACTGAGTGGACGAGAAGCCGGTAGGGGGGTGGGTCCATGCCCGTCGGGCCTACTACGTACTCCATGTGCCCCATCTCCAGACCTGGTTGCATACAGTTACCCCAAGTCGTCCGCGGTTTGCGGGGTTACCATCGGTGGCTGCCCAGAGCAGCTGGAGCCTTCCACTGATGAAACTGTTGTGCCATCTGAGTCTCTCTCGTTGCTCCCTAGAGGAGATGCTTCTCTGCACATAGAGGCCGCCGCTCTCAAGTCTTCTGTCCTCCCAGACTTCCTCTGGAATTTTGTCGGTCCAGACCGGAGGCGGGCCCGGCAAAGCTCCCTGTGGCCGTCTCTTGGCGATATCCGGTTTCGTGGGCCACCCTGTTCGTCCTCTGCGGGTCTCAATCCACTCCCATGCCTCCTCTGGGTTCTGGAAGAATGTGGTCTTGTCCTCCACGATCACCCTCAGTCTTGCTGGGAAGAGGAGTGAATATTGGATCCCTTCGTGTCTGAGGGCCCTCTTCACCGCCATGAATGACGCTCTCTTAGTTTGGACATCCATGGTGAAGTCCAGAAAAAGAGTTACTTCTCCATTCGCCACCTTAAATGGTCCCGCCTCTCTGGCTCTCTGGAGCAGAATGTCTCTGTTTTTATAGTGGAGTAGCCTGGTGACCACTGCGTGAGGCGGTCTTCCAGGAGCCAGGGGCCTGGAGGGGACCCGGTGGGCCCTCTCCAACGTAAAGAATGGTGTCAATTGTCCCGGTGCTACCACAGTGCGCAGCCATTCCTCAAGAAATTCCATCATATTTGTGCCCTCTGCTCCTTCCGGGAGTCCTTCCACTCTTACATTATTCCTTTGATTCCTTCCCTCTGCATCTTCTGCCCTGCGCTCCAGGCACATCACTCTGTCTGTGAGGCTCAGTTCCGAGGCTTCTAGTTCTTTTTGTTTCGGGTTGAGGTCCGCAAGCGTGGTCTCCGTTTCCTTGACTCTATCAACAAGCTTCTGGTGATCCGCCTGCAGAAGGCCCATTTTCATCGCCACCTGTTAATGTCATGCTGTAAAGTTGCTTTTGTGTCCTCAATTGCACCCAATATTTTATCTAGGGTATCTTGTACTTTGGCCCGCGATAGGTCTCGCAGGTCCCCTCCGCTGCGATCAGCGTTAGTGGGGCGTTCCATCGCTTTACTCCCGCGTCGGCCCTTAGAGGTCATCAGCACAGAGTGGCCCAGGACCCGGGACCTCCACAGTGCCTGAGGCCAAAACCACAACTCTGCCTGTCCCCGTTTCCTCTAGTTCCAGCGTGTCAGTTCAGGATCTTTTACCGGTGTAGCAGCGTCCAGTCAATCCTCCGCAGGTTGCTCCGGTTGACCATGCAAGGCGTGTTCTCATGTTTGTACTGTCCTTCTGTGGAGGCCCTCTGGGCCCGGTCGTGCCCTTCTCCAAGGGTTGATGCCGGGTGTAGCACTGGGCCCCACTCCGCTTCATACTCGATGATCTCGTCACCCATGGGGCCCCTAGGCTCTTTTACAGATGGCCCAAAGTCCTCTCCAATACCTCGTCGGTGTGCCCCGTCTGCTGCTCTTAATTTGCAGCTGAGTCTGGGCGCAGCGGTCAAGTCGAATTCACAGTGGGCCTCTTTCCGGGCGTCCAGCTCTTTGCACCCCGGTGCCCTGGAACAGCCAGGAGGGCCCGAGGCGTTTAGAGGTCCCCGCGCCTCTCTACTGAGGGAAATTCTGAGTCATGCAGGCCCAGCGTTGATCGCGCGGCCAGCCCAAGCAAGTCTCTGCCTCTGCCGCCCCAGCGAGGCACAGCGCACCACTCTTCAGGCTCGATGGAGCCATCCAGGCCCACCGCACCCCTGCCCGGGATGATGTGCCTTCGCCCCCTGTCAAAGGGGTTGTGCAGTCGGGCCGTCACTCCCCAGCGCCACAGCGTCGCGCGGCGCCACCGCGCCACCGCCAGGGAGACTGGCACTCGAGCCCCCGGCTTCAGTTCCTCTTCGGACCCCGGCCACGCCGCTCCGTGACTCTCCTCCTGGGGGGTCCCAGAGTCCGGGAATCCGCTCCGCCGCCTGTCCTCGGCACCAGCCGCGTCCGAGGTGCAGTACACCCGGGGATGGTCCCGAGATGAGGCTCGTTTTTGCAGATAAATGAGAGGCCCCTCGGGAGCCGATGAATTAAGCGGCCGCCATCTTGGCCGGCCTAGCCCCCCCCCCCCCCCCCAGCTACAGCACATATACTTTTCTGTGCATCTGCCATCCAGTGTACCCACCACTCTATGTTGACCATGTATAGGACAGGTAGGTGTGGTAATTCAGCTGTCATTGTATGGGTTTTGTGTCGGAATATTGGGCACTGTGGAACATTTGACAACAGCCTACATTTCATTCCTATCCTGCTAAAATGACCATTTGCAATTACAGATGAGATTTAGTCCCTCTGTTTCACATCAATGTGTTCTACTGGTCCTCCCAGCTGACGATATTGCCCAAGAACTGTTTCACAGCCATTCCTGCCGTATGTAGTGAGTGTAGCATACATGTGTTCAACATGTTTTACATAGTCAGTGAATTGTAGGGGATGAGACCAGCTTCGACGTTCAACGTGTAGGTACCATGTGCATAGATATATGCCCGCATATTCATACACTCTTGTACTGACACTCGGTGACTTGAGACATGTTACAGACATCACAATTCCTAGGCATAGTAGATATGTCACAACATACAAAAACATGCTGGTTGTGTAGGTGGTGTTTAATAACAAGTGTTATAGTGCAATATTTTCAATATCCAGGTCTGTGACCCCATTTGTGGAATCCATCCAATTGTGACTCAACATATGTCCAGGACTGAGGGACATATCATGGGAAATGTTTGGGTAAAGTGTCTTTCAGTGAAGGGGAACATAAATTGCCAGTTGAAAAGTTAGAGACAATTGCAGTCCATAGAAGAAAGGTCAACAGTGTGTTGAAGAACAGTGCATATCTGTAACAGTGCTAACACTGGCATGATATCAAGCACAGGACAAAGGAAAACAGTGCCCATGTGGCTTGGGCTGGTGCTACCGGGAACTTCTACGGGTGAAGATGATCTGTTCCACATCTTCATCTTTGGATGTGTGTGGTGCCTCCTCTACCCTTGATGGTAGTAGTGGGGAGGCAGAGGGCGTCACACACACTTCAGTGGTTTCAGCTGCCATCTCTGGCACTACATATGGCATCACTGCAGCAAGGAAGAGCTGCTGATTTTTAAGTATAGCTGCAACATCATTGTGGTAGGCAGCCATGTTTGCCCTGAGGGAGACCATTTCCCGGTGCATGGAGTCCATCTTGTCCGCAAGCACGCTGATGCCAGTTTGGGAGGGCAGTTGTTGTGGCCTCTTCCTCATGGCAGCAGCTATGTCCCTCATACACTCCTGGGCTCCACGCATTGGGGATTGTGTCCTTCGGTTGGCTGCAGTCTGTTCTGTTGCCGTAACCATGCACGTCCACATCCCCTCAAGGCTGGCTGCCATAGTTGGCATCTTCACCTGCACCTTCTTGGCCAGCTCCTGCTAGACTCCTACCACTGTCCTCTCAAAGCTGGTGCCTGGATCTTCGGAGTCCTCTGCTGTGACTGTGCTGGCAGGTGCTAGGGGTGCTAATTGGGGCCTGTGGGATGTCTGCTACATCAATACACCTCCTTGCGACTGGAGGTGGTGTCTGGAGGTTTACAAGGACTTCTTGGAGGGTCTCTTGGCTGATAGTTGCCGGCTGGTCATTCATGTCATCAGGGTACTCCAGGACGGGAAGATCCACAGGAGAGCCATCGTCCTCTGCAAGGAGTTGGTGTAAAATCAGTCTATCTGTGTTGTGGCATTTGACATGTCACGTCACTGACTTGATATTTGAGGCTCATTGTCATATTAGGGCCATATTTATGTAAAAGTGGTGCACCACGGTGCTGTGCAAAAATTGGCAGCGCTGCACTGTGTCACTTTGGTAACACAAGGATGCGCCGTATGTACATGAATACGGTGCACCCCTGTGTTGCAAAATTCAGCTGGCAGTGCCAACGCAAGCATCCCTGCACCATTGTGCAAGGATGTATGCGTTGAGGGGAGTGACTGTTTATGTGCATGAAGGTGTCCCTTCCTGCACATTAACAATCACTAATGGTGCTTTGGCACTTCTGTGTGAGCTGTAGAATGCAGCACACACAGATGAGCCAAAGTGTCATTTACAAATGATTATTTATGTGCAGGAACGCCTCCACACACATAAACAATAATTTCTGGCATTTTGCTCTTCCTATGCATGCTGCAGAATGTAGCACACATTGGAGAAGCAAAAAAACGAGGAGATATAAATGTATTCCTCCTCGTTGCACCCTGCTAACGCCACCCCTGGGGCTGGCATACGAGCTTTGGCCCTGCCTCAAGTTGACAAAATTCCATTTATCTGAGGCAGCATCAAAATGCAATGGGTGTTGCTGTGGCACACCCACATCAACACCCATTGCACCACCTTCCACGTACAGCGATGGTCAGGAAGGGGCCGTATTTACAAGGTGACATTAAGCCACAAAAAGTGGCTTAACACCACCTTGTCAATATGATGCAGTGCTTAGCATCCAGGAGCATCACTGAAAGGCGCTAGGGGCCTATGATGCGCCCCCTTAGTTCCAAAGGATTGTTTCTGTACATCATAGCTGCAGTGTACAGCCGTATGCTCCACCTGCATGTCACATAAATGGAAGCGCAGTTGGCACAATTGGCTGCATCATATCTTCTAAGTGTGTTGTCTATCCTTTTTGTGGTTAGACACCATCTTTTCATGTTCTACCCTCCCTTTGCATCCATTTGCATAGTGAGGCCTTGCAATGTGTGTTGCTGTGCTCATGCCACACCACTACACATGGCAATTTTCAGCTGTCACAGTCTTACATGTTTCACAAATACCCATGCTGTGCTGAGACCTTGCACCACCCCAAGGATAGCATTGCCAGTACACTATGCTCTTGCATTGATGGCCCATGTTGTTGTCCTCATGTTGTTGTTTGTGTCTGGATGCTGCTTTGCATGGCACTCATGGACCTGGCAGAGTTCAGTTTCATCTCCTGACTGTGTAGGTGTGTTTGCCTTACTAAACACCTATGTCCTCCCCCTCAATGCAGCCCTCCTTGCACTATGATACATTAGTGCAGCATGGTGACAGTACAGCTCATTTGACACAAGCACAGGGTTGAACCCTGGGATGGTCAGTATGGGTATGACATTTCTGCTATGTACATCATTCTGTATGTGACAGTGCCTGATGGCAAATGAGTCTATGGACATAGCCATTTAACAGGAGTTGTACTTAGGTCAGGGCCTGAAGCAAGTTCTCATTTCATGTGCATCAGTCCTAGAGGTACCTGACTGCCATTGTGTATTTGACCGCCCCAAACAGCGCAGGTGGTAGTGGCAACTGTTGTCAATGTGGAATACCCCATAAGCCAATGGCCACGCCATGGCAGGTTTCCAGCAGCTTAGAGACTGGCTACAGCATCTGTCCTGTGTCACCAGACCAGTGTTATGTTCAACACTAACCTCCAGGTCTGTTTCCACATTTCCACCAGCCTTTGCATGGCGGTGTAACCCCCATGAAATGGTTGTTGGTGATGTGGTGTGGCATGGCCCTGGGTGCCCCTGCACAGCCCATGCACTTGGCATGGGCAGTGCTGGGGGTCCCATACCCTGGCCCTTTACCCTTTCCACTGCCTGATTTGCAGGGCTGAGTGCAGCGTGTCCTGTTACACACAATGCAGCCTAAAACTGGTACTGACTCTATTTGATCCATCAACAATGTTTACTTAGTGCCCCACAGAGCTACCTTGAGCAGACAGATTTCCAGCCGGCATACCAACGTGTGACTCATACTGCCAAGTGAAAGGGGTACACTGCACTGTCAGTCTCACCAACACTGGGCTTGCCCATGCACCAACCCCCGCCTGTTGATGTGGAATTATCCCCCATTATGTTCACAGTCCTACCCCATGTGTTGTATGTGTGTACAGTATTTATTTTCCCATTCCCATGTGTCTGACATGGTTGTGTCAGAGTAGTTGTGGGCTGAGCCTGTGACTGTTGTGACCTACTGTTTGCTATCTGTGGTACAAATTTTCAGTAGTGGCACATTTCAGTTCAGCATCAAGATGTTTGGTTCAACACTACTTCAGTTTAGTTGGTCTGAGTAGTGGCATGTTACCAATGATACAGGTCCAGCCTGCTATTCCCCCAGCACCTGTTCAGTTCATTGTTGCATGCACCCAGGGGACAACCTGACTGCATGATGTAGGGATGGCTGCCTCCAGTGGATGTGTTGTCGATGTGCGGTGTGGTGGTGCTGCCGGGCACTGTTGGGACAGTTACAATGACTTGTGTGCTGTGAGATGCAGCACACATGCGTTTGGGCAATGAGGCAAGGCAGTTGCAAGGTGTTACTGCAAGGGACACAACTATGAAGTAACCCCAGGAATGGTGTTGATCGACTGCCTGGTCTCTGCGGTCTTGGTTGTGTTGGTGGTGTTGATGTGACTACATGCAAGTGATGTTGTGATGTCACAACCAGCGGCCCAGTGATTATACATGCTATCCAGCCCATGTGCTGCATATGTAAATATGTCCAGGTTGTGTATGTGTCATGGTGCTTGGCTCTACCAAGGGGTAGGTACATGTGTAGCTTGCGTTGGCATGGTGCAACTTGCTTAATGTGCATTGTGTCCCTCTGCGCTCTTTTGACATGCATTGTGTGAATCCTATGTGCCTCCTCCTTCTTGCACTTGACATTTTAGCATATATTTTCCCCATGCAACTTACCCTGCATTTGTGATGTTTCCTGGTAGTCTGTTCTGTCCTGGCCTTGTATTCCTGTGACCATTTCCTCTGTGATGACCGCTGCAACCATCTCCTCCATCTCGTCCAAGTCCTCTTGTGGTGCTGGACTCCCACCTCCAGTTTGCAATGCTGCCTTCCTGTTCTGTGCCATGTTTTCCTTTGTCCTTCACTTGCAGTCATACCAGCGTTTCTTGCACTCAGTTACAGTTCTCCTGACCTCTGCCACACTGTTGATCTTATCCACAATCTGCTGCCAGATTGCCTCTCTCCTTCCAATTGGCAATTTAGAGGTGATGAAGAGTTGATGTTGATGCTCCGTCACCTCTCTCACCAGTATTTCATGCTCCTCTGGGCTGAAACAACACTTCCTCTTTTTTTTCTCCCTCCCCTGGGTCTTGTCTGTGTCCTCCTGGCTGGTTCCTGGTTGCATGGGGTCTCCCTGGGGTCTATCCTAGCTTCCTGGCTCCATTTTGGATCTCCTTTGCACTGGTCTGCGTTCTCTCCATTAGCGTCTGTTTTTGACGCTATTGCAGGCAAAAATGGTGCATTTCCTTTTTGCGACGTGTTTACATGTCGTAAACCGGATTAGAGACTTTTTTCCTTCGTTAACGTCATTTTGCCTTACGACAAGGTGCAATGGTTAACGGCGGACAAAATTACTCTAACCAGTCTTTAGCGCCACCCAGCGTCATAGTATAAATATGATGCCCGGGTGGCGTAAAAAAATGGCGCAAGTCAGCGCAAACCTTTTTGACGCAAAACTGCATTAGCACAGTTTTGTGTCAAAAAGTATAAATCTGCCCCCAAATGTTTCAATGGTAAAGGCAAGCGGAGTCATACACACATTAAACAGTGTAGGACTCAACAAGGAGCCCTGGGGGACTCCATATTTCAGCTCTATGGGAGCGGAGGAAAATTCTCTAAAAAAAGATCGTTCTCTCTCTGGTTCAAACGATTGAATTCATCCAAGGGCTGTGCCATCTATCCTGAAATCTGCAAGTCTGGACAACAGTATATGTTGGGAGAAAGTGTTCTGCAGAAAAATCCAACTGGATGAGGGCGGCCATCTGACCCTGATCAAGACTGCTTTTAGTCTCTTCAGGTACTGAAATCAGAGCTGTCTCACTACTGCCATCTCAGTACCCGATTGTGATAGATGCAGTAAATTGTTTAATTCTAAGTAATTACTCAGCTTGTGATTAACCAGTTGTAGGATCTATCTTCAGCTTGTTAAGTAAATGGCTGACTGTAGGCTGTTTTGAGTATTTTGTCACTGATTTTGTCGAGAGCAAAGAATTAAAAAGATAATTGAAAACTGTGTTAATAACCTCAATTGCATGGGCCAATGCACTGGGAGGACATGGGCCAAACTGTGAACTCAGTTTACAGTGTAAGGTCACCTGCCACAATTCATTTAGAGAAATCTAGTCAAAGCTTACTAGCATACATATTTCTCTTGGGTTAGAGATGTCAAACAGCGGGAAAGAAGCTAAGTCCTTTTTAACAAATGAACATTGAATATTCTCTACCTTTTCAACAAAAAGGGTGACCAACTTATCACAAAGTTCTTGAGAAGCTAGTATCCTAGTGCTACAAGCCTTAGAGCAAAGAAACTGTTTCACAATCTTGAAAGTTTCACAAGCGGAATGAACTTCCTTCCTAATTCTGACTGCAAGAAATTCCGCTTGTGATGTCTTGATGTTTTTACAAAATTCTTTAAAAGCCTTTTTGTATATAACCTTATCTTCCAGACTGAATCTCGAGTGTCATTGTCTTTTAGCCATTTACAACACTTTTTTGTTTTCTTGTGCTAGGTCTGAAGAAAACCATAGTGCTGATACTGCTCTGCCAGGGAAGTGAATAACTCGGGCAGAGCTGCCTGAAAGACCACTAATGTTCTCTATGGCCTGAGAGTAATGTATTGGAATCTTGCAAAGCCTTGTGAAACTCACTTTTATTAGACAGTTTTATACAAGGCATATAAAACTTAAAAGAAATAAGATAGTCATTCTACCAAACTACCGGATAAGAGGACCTCACTATAGTCAAGTCCAAATTAGAAAACACCAAATATGGCCTACCTTATGAGTTGGAAGATTAATGATGATTCAAAGCCTCCAACACCTAAACCAAACGGGCAGCCAAGGCATTGTTTGATTTTTTTATATGCAAATTGTATTCACCCAAAACCGAGAATGTGGCACATTTCAGGCAGAAAGGTGACAAAGCTTCACCAATGAAGTTCACAAAATGCACACTAGCTCTTGGGAGCTGATAAACCAGCACATCCGAGAAGGAAAAGTTCTGGGAAATGTGACAATGAGACAAAAGCAAAGGACATAAATGAATAACACAATAACTGCAGACAAATAACAATAGATCTAGAACACAACTCTTGCTAATACTTCATAGTAAAACACAAAAATATATATATATTTGGAATCAGTATGCTAAAGCCTGTAATGATTGGTAAAAGATGAGGAAGAGGCCATGACTCTGCTCTACCTATCACCAGCAAAGGAACAACCTGAAACTCTGCTCATTATGCTTAAATTCCCCTTGTAGATCTATGCTCTACCCCTAAGCAACAAGGAATTTCTTTTATCTGATATGCCAAGGCAGTGGCTGATTTATTCCACCATATTAAATTTGACAGAAAGGGAATCAGATTGGTGAAAAGTGGGCAGTTTGTGAATGTAGATAATGACTGCTCTCTTAACATCCAGATTATGCAGCTCATTCTCTTCTTGCAAATATGAGAATTCCTTCCACTGGCAATTCTACATACTTGTAGCCGACGTAATGGCAACCAGAAAAACAGTCTTGAAACTGAGCCTCTGAAGATCAAGTAAAGGTTCAAAAGAACAACTCTTCAAGACTTCTAAACCTAAAGGCAAATTCCATTTGGGAACAGAAATCTCAAAACAGGCCATTAGATTGAAAACAATTTAAGATGGCATCATATACAAATATCACAATTCTCCAGTCCTCCCTGGACTCTAAATGCCATCATAGTTGCCCACTAGTTACTAACCTAATTTAAACCTGTCCTAAAGAAAGAAAAGGACATGTACACCATTCCTACTAATGGATATATGCCCTCAGCAATATAGCATGCCCTAAAATATTTCCAATAGTGTGACTATGGTTTTATAATTAAATTGAACTAGCAGAGGCCATCAAAAGGAATGGGACTATGCCACAGCTATTGGAATTTTCTTATTCTCAAATGTTCTTTCAATATTAGAGGGGATGGGGAAATGCAAACAATAGAGCCTGCTGCCCCATGGCCCTGTGGCCAAGGACAAGAAAGAGCACCAGTTCCCCAAAACCTGCTCTGCTTCACTCTCACACAAAAATCTGGAAGTAGGGAATTCTGACTGGCAAAGAAATATATGACTGACATGCCCTGTTTGTGGCAAATGATTATTTGAGGGCCGAGACAAAAGTAATGAAAAGACATTTCTATTTTCCACCGAAGTCTGTTCGCCTTTAATTGTATACCCCTGCATTCATGCTCCCGAGCCATCATCACTGGCAGTCAGGGTCACTATTGTCCTGTAACAAGAGGACCACCCTTTTCAAGATGAGCAGTAGCCAGCCACCAAATCAGTGCATCCATGATGTGAAGTTGCATGAATAGCTTCTTCTCGGATTTCTGAGGTGCCTGTTTGCATGCAAATGGATTAAGTTAATCAGAATTCCCAAAAGAAATCTTGCTTGCTACCATGTCCCTGTGAAACTGTTGCTAAGCTTTCACAGTCAATGAGGGTTGATTCATGATGGATAGTTTATGTGACCTAATCTGTTGTGTGATGATTCTCTGAGATAGCAGCACTTTCCCCAAATTTGTGCAGAGTTGAGCTCCTATGAACTTCGTATCCTGAGAGGGTCTAGATATGACTTTTCCCAAATGACCAGAACTCCATGATCTTGAAGTATCCAGTACAAAGTCTCTGTCCTCAATAGTCAGTACTTCTGATCACGTGGAAAGTAACTAGTGGTACAGGTAAGGGCGAAGCATGACACACTCCCTGTGCATTAGCCCTAGAAGAGGCTCCATAACCTTGGTGAACACTCTGGGAGTTGACTTGAGATAGTATGGTGAAACTGCAAACTGAAAACGTTTGCTTTTCCCAGTGAATCTGAGGTATTTTTTAATGTTACTGAAGAATCATAATGTGCAAGTAGGCATACTGAAGATCTAGGGTCACCATGAACCTACATTCCTGGAAAGACAAGAACAGTACAAGGTTTGACATATTGTACAAGAGCTCTTTTTAATGGTAAGAACAACAAATACTTCCTCACTCATTGCTTTATGTGATGAGACACATGGGTCATGCTTGCTTTTTTAGTGCAGTTTCTCAAGGAGGGTAAATTCCACCAAGCACAAACAAAGCTGGAGAACTTTTACTGGCTTTAAATTATTCTGCATCTGTGACACTCAGTATTGCTGACAGATAACAAATATTTGGCAACAGCTTTCACTTTGAGATGGTATGCAAGGCGACACATCGGAAGTGGGAGTTGGCGGCACTTTTGAGAAGTTAATTCAGATGTAGATACATCAGAGGCTGTAGGACTCTCCAGAAAGGTCTAGTCATTCAGAGGCTCAGAAGTCAACAAGGCACTGGCTAAAAATTAATGAAATACTTGAGGGTTCAAAAATATAAAGCTCATCCACAATGGCCAGAATGCTACATGTGCCAGCAACAACAAAAACAGCTGTCTGGGGGTTGTCTACCCAAGGATTTGGTGGAGGGTAGACTACAGCTACTTCCAGCACAGTTAACTTGATTTTGTTGTACCTCTACGTCACCCAAGACAACCCAATCGAGAGAGATAGCATTGTCTCATCAGGCTCTTCGAGACATCACAAAAGAAAAATGCTGTTGACCAGTGTACATGTGAGTACGGTGTCTAGTCTGAGGGCCTTAATAAGAGTTTGGTGGGGGGCAGGTGCCGCCCGCCAGACTCTTTGGGTTGGAAAACCACCACTCCGGTTTTCCACCTGCCGCCCTATTATGAGTTTGCCGATGGGCCAGCGGAAAATTCACCACATCATAGACGCCGGCTCGTAATCAAGACGGCGGCAGTGTTGAGGTGTGTCGGGTGCGACAGCAGCCGTCGTGCTTTTCAATGGCGGCAATGAAAAGCATGACGGGGCTGTCCGTGGGGCCCTGGCAACCTGTCTCTGCCAGCCTTTGCATGGCAGTGGAACCGTCATGCAAAAGCCAGCATAGATGGCACTCGTAAACCCCAGGTCAGCTTTAAGGACGGATTAAGACCGCTGGCACTGCCAGGCTGTTGCCTGGCGGAATCCTGGCAGTGCCGGCTGTCGGACAGTGGTGGTTTCACCAGGGTTGTACTGTGGAGGCCAGACCACTGATTTGGTTGCTGTCCTACCTCCACTGCGAGTGTGGCGGTCCCAGGACACGCCAGACTCGTAATGAGGGGCTGAATCTCTTCAAATAAGCGCCACCATTCTGGAATAGCAGCATGCTGTGACTGCTATCCTTGCCTGGCAGAAGACTCTTTTTGTCTTGAAAATCGTGCAGGGCTATTAGAATGTTTTAATCCAGAAGTGGACATCTTAGCATTTTTAGTTCCGAAGAAAGATTTGACCTTTCATACAATAAATTATTTTATATGATATGTTCCAAAATAAGCATTCATAATGCTTATTCTATATCGGATTGTCCTAGAGTGGAGCAACAATGTAGTTGCTCGACTCTTGACTGGCTAATGGTTAAATATGAGATGATTCAGTGTCAAGCCGCCTATGTCCTCATTTCATTTTTCTGAGAGGATTTAATTCCTGAAAGATGGTGGAATCCATTTCAAGACATGCATGTCACATCAGAAAGTTTTTCCAGACTTCTAGATGTCAACACTACTGACAATTATGACTTTTAAAGCTGTACAAGGAATTAAGGCTTAATGCCCTTTTTGTTTCTTGCGCATTAATTTAGAAGTGTTGTAAGTAAAATGGCTGGAGTACCAACAGACACAGTGCTGTATTCACTGTGAAATCATGACACTGTGCCGTGGTACTCACACACTCCCTGCAGTAGTGGACCAATACAGAAAATGTTACGAAAGTGAATTTGTGCTGCACCTGGGAACAGCAACAACTGTGTCTCTCACAAGATATGAGAAGATGCATTTCCGGGCAATATATTGAACTTTGCTCTTTCTTGGCGGTGTAGAATCACAATAATCCATTTAAGTTGTGAGGAGTACCGCTGGCTCTTGTTTACACTAGAAATAGAGTACTGCATGGTAACAGCACAAAATGTTTCCGGCATATATGTAATTTAATAGACTTTCTAGCGAAAAATAAAGGTTGCATAAGTAATGTAGACCTTTTTTCGAGTAAGGTAATTATTCCCCTCTAAACCGTTAAGCCAAATGAAAGAGTACCTCCCTCACAACAAATGATGCCACACTGTTCCAAAGGTGCTAGCATTCAGTAAATTGATGGGATTTTGTAATAAGCCTTTCTATGGAGTGGGACAGGTATTGGTCCCGTCTAGGCTCAGTAGACTCTCAGCTGGGTATTCTTTTCTTGGTGCTTAGAGTTGACTATAAAGAAGCTCAAATCTAAAACACATACACAAGATCAAACACCCTATAGTGACTGCCACCAGGCTGGACAACCTTTTAAGCATATTTGAGCTAGAACACTAAGGCCTGACACACAAACTGCATGTTACTATAATATATACATTACACAATATTGTGTTATTATCCCTGTTGTCATATAGGGCATTAGATAAGGGCAGCACCATTATTTTGTGTATTTCTTGTTTTTGTACCGTCTGTAGGAAGTGGACAGGGCTATTTTTGGGGAAAGTTGTGAACTGGGTGATCTTCAATTAGAGAGACAAGGTTTCTGAAATTGAAAAACAGGTCATGCGGACGGAACATGCAGGTGACAGAAAGTTACCATAAATCTAGTACATGACAGAAAACAATGTACAGTTTTACAGGCACTAGCAACTTAGAAGAAAGACTACGACATTGCAATAAAATATGGCCATAATGTGACCGTCAACATAGAATACAAACTGCAGTCATGTAATAGGTGGCTAAAACATGGCTTATGGGTAAATACTTTAAAGGTATGGTAAAATACCATTCTATACACTAAAAGTTCATCAACATTACATTTTGTAAACAGAACATGTACTGTTTAACAAATGTATACTTACTCACGGTTAAATATATATATATGTGTGTGTGTGTATATATATATATATATATTTGTGTATGTATATATGTGTGTATATTATTCTATGCTTAACATGGTCATAGGTCATTGCATAGCTCCTAGATAAGTTGTTATATTAGATACTTATGAGTCCCTGTTTTCTTTTTTATATCACAGTGAGAAAATGTTATCTTAAGTATTTGACAGCAGGCATTTGCTAATGAACAACTGAGGAAGGATAGATAAATGTTAGAAAAGTACACTTATTAATTGACATCAAGTATTGCAGGTCTTGAAGGTCTGTGTTTGTACAGTGCTGCTTTTCTTCTCATAATATTATATCCAATATTATATTCCTTGCACGTATTTTCCCTTACTATGTATTTACATATCTATTTATTTGTTACTCTGGTCCTACTGTACTAGAGAAAAAAATGAATAAAATTAAATCTATAAATAAAATTTAAAATATAAATAATTAAATTAAAATAATAATCATACATATATATATATATATATATATATATATATATATATATATATATATATATATATATATATATATATATACTATAAATAAAATAAATACATAAAAAATAATATACATTTTACTCTCTCGTAGGCTTTACTCTGTCTCCCCATCACCCTATGCCTCTATCAATCTATCCTTTATCCCCACTCTGACTCATCCCAAACCCATTCTACTACTTTCATCTCCAAAATAACCTTGCCTAAGCTCTTCCGTCCTCTAACGCATGTAGCTCACCCCTACTCCCATGATCTCCCAAACAACCCTACTAAATTCTCCCTCATTTATTTCACCTTTGACTCATCCAAAACCCATCCTGCTACTCACCCCCTCCCCTCCTCCCCCTCCCTAACACCTTTCCACAGACTCTTCTCTCTTCCATCTCTCCTTTACTCATCCCAAGCCTCATCTATTACTATACATTCCCAATTAACCCTGCTGAATTCTTCCCTCCTCTATCCCTTCATTACTCTAGTCAATCCAACTAACAAACTCACTTATCCTCTGCTCAAATTAACTCATAATAATACTAACACTGTACTCATATTTCCCTGTACTAATCCACCACTAATTCCTCTTGGGTTCCGGAGTAGCATGCTACTCGCCGAAAAGCGATTCAACGCCTCGTCAGGGGTAGTAAGTGCTATATAAATACAATTACAATTACTGCAAATTGATCTTCCTCTAAGAAGCATTACAAATTAAATCAGCATATACAGTGCAAGTGTGCCACATGTAGAAAAATATCACAGTGTTTGTGTCAGAAATAGCAAATCCTACAAAATGTAAAGTATCATAGAAACTGTCTTCCATCAAAATATCAAATATTTTACAAAGAGCAAAAGGCCTATTCTGGGATCACATTTTGCATATGTTAAAGATAAAACATAACAGAGAACATACCATTATAAAGACAGTCAATGCAGTGCAGTCATTTATTTCCCATTAAAGGAAAGAAAGTGTAAGTCAAAATGTTACTATCAAAAGAGAACATCTAAACAGTGAAATCACCATACCAAGTGCACCTTAGTATATCCACTTGTTATTAATACAAACTACCAGCATTCTGCTGCCTTAAACCAACATATGACAGGGCTGGGATCTAAATGAAAACCTCACAGGAGAAACATGGGGAAAGCTTGCAAAGGCAAAACTGTCTCCAAAAACAAAGATCATAGTGCCCTCCCCATCACTAAATATGCCTCCTGCCTACAAAGTGAAGAGGTTGTGACATGTAAGTCTACAATCTGCAGTAAATTTACATTTAGAAATGGTGAATAGGTAAAAGTAGAAAATTTATCACAAAATGTAAGAATATACACAGGTAGATTTATTCATGTATAAATTTACCTTTGTGAAAAGGCTCTCTGGTCGCTCTTGCCTGCAGACTGCAGAGGCCTACAACTGGTTTCCCCTGCATGCTCTGAAACGTCACAATAAAAGGTCTCTGCCTCCTACAAAGACCATAAACTGCACTCTCCTACCACAAAGACAATAACCTCCTCCCATCTGCTTTGTAAACCTGGTCCCTCCCTCCATCAGAAGCTACCTCTCCTACTACTAAATCCACAAATCTGGCCTCTCCTGTCTCGAGTGTGCAAAAATGTGCATCTTCTTCCTGAGAAAAGTAACACCTGGGGCCCTATTACGACTTCGGCCGATGGGATACTCTGTCACAAATGTTATGGACATCCCACCCACCCGCCGTTTTACATATTCCATAGGATATAATGGAACTTGTAATAAGGCAGATGGGATATCGATCATGGTTGTAATCAAGCCCTTGGTGTTTGCTACTACTCAAGAAAAAGTCTTGTATCTATGCACTGGACAGTTAAATAAACTGCTCTCTCCTATCACCCACAACAAAAAGGATTTGGTATCTTACATTAACAAAGTCACAGTGCATGCAAAGGGAACGTTCTTGGCTGTTGGAGTTCAAAAATAATTTTCATACAGTTGGGTTATTGGAATCCAAGCTATGAAAAGAATGATGGCGGTTCTCACTATGGAAATATGTTGACTCAGATGTGGAAATGTGCAAATCTTCTGGGGAATGCTTCTGAATGAGATATATGTCTAACTTGTAGAAGGTGTCTACAATGAGCAAAATGGCTTTTAAACTTTCCCTAGTTCACTCAGTTCCCCAACAGTTACTGTTACCAGATGTGGTGATCGATTCTGGGGCCAAGAATGGGCACAGACTCATGCAATGCAGATAGCGGATTGATATATATTTTGTGACTCAGGCAATACAGACAGGAGCTTGGCCAAGAACAGCATCACTCAGGCAGTTCAGACAGGCCCTTGAGTAGAAGAAAGAATACTTTAAAGATCTCAATTAAGCAGGAAAGGCAGTAATGACATCCGGCAGGCCTGATCTATGAATGTCTTTCCATGTATGTCCATCTCCCAAAGTTATCTCATCAGGAGCCTCACCATGGTCTGTAGACCACGCAATAATTTCCCACTACCAAGTCTCACTACTACCCGCCCTTTGTAGGAGTGAGGCCCTTGACGGGCAGACAGAGTAATAAATATCAACACCTCATATTGCCCTTCCTATTCAGTAGACAAAACCCAGGGGACCCAGGCAGAATGCACTACACGTATACACACTTCCGTACTCCCTCTAAAGGGGACTCAGACATCAGAAGAAACAGGCAGAATGCACTACCTCCCCCCCAGTGTAGTGTCATACTCCAGATAGGCAGGCAGAATGCCCACTACCAACACTCCTTATATGCCCTCTTCCCAACGTGTTGTCTGCTGGTGACAGGTGTCATGAGTAGACTGAGAGTTCTGCAGTTCAAGCAGCCCAGATTACAAGGAAAGGAGGCAGAGTGCCCCCAGGTGACAGCAGCCCCGAAACCAAGCAGACAGGAACTCCCTATCAGGACCTTCCTGCTGACTAAGGACCTGATGTAGATGTTGGTGGGCAAGTTACTCTGTCACAAACTTGACGAATATCTTGTTTGCAATATTACGATTTCCATTGGATGTAGTGGAATCGTAATACGGTAGATGGAATATTGTCACATTTGTGACAGAGTAACCCCATCTGTCAAACTCTAAATCAGGCCCTTTGTGTCTTCCCTCTCTCTCTTTCTGTATGCTAGAAAGAAATATTCTAGGAGAAAAAGTAGAGTGGCCCACTTCCAGCAGCCCCAAGACCACAGATAATGAGGGAGAGTGCACCCCTGCCTGCAGACCCAATAGCGAAGAACAAGCATGCAGTGTGCCCCATTTTCAACAGGCACACAAATCAAAGACCTTCCACCGTCTCCCTCCACCTGTATTAATGGTGAGGATTGAGTGTACATGCTAATATCATGACTTCAAACCACAAACATTTTTCAGCAATCACAGTATGGAAAGGCCCCTTTTCCACCACCATCTACTGTCCCATCTGTGTGTTCGAGAGAGACAGGCCTTAGGTAAAAAAAAAAATCAAACATATTGCCCCTCTGTTTGCTACTTTTAGGGCCACAGATCGAGTAATTTGCTCATGATGCACATACACAGCAGACATATAGTACACACTCCTGCCATCCTCCCTATGATATGGTAGTAGGCCCTTGTCACTGAACTACAAGCCGAGCCTTTTGTCACAGTTGTGCCTTCTGTCACTGCCTCCCATTCCTGCCTGTTGCCATAGCCCTGCCTGGTGACATTGCCCCTGTCCTGCATAGTGGTACAGTTTTCAGTCCTGCCTTCAGTCACTTCTCCCTCTTTTGTGCCTGCTGCTCTGATCCCATACCCCACGTATCGGCTGACAAAACCCCAAAACCTGCCTGGGTTTTGTTTTCATATAGGGCAGTGTCGGTTTGTCAGTGGAGACTGTTTTGTTGTCTGCAGGCCTAGGGTGATTAAAGAAGTCAGGGGGAGGTGGAATGGTGAAGGGGACTGGCAAGGACGGAGTTACAAAGAGTCTCCAGATCCTTCCCTATGGCTCCTACCAGCTGAGCTCTCCAATGAGCAATTAGGTCGCATAAGAGCAGAGAGTGAATGCTAGGAGCGCCACAGTTTCTTCAACACAAAGGGTCAACATGTCCCCAGAGGTGAAGGATCCTGAGGATACTGAGACAGCGTAATCCTGAAGCCATCTCGGGCCTCTTCAATCCATTTAAAGCCACTCCCTGCCCCTTCAGCTCACTCCTGCAGCTTTCTACTTTCTCCCACTGTGGCCCTTTTTCGTTTTTTTCTTCCTCCGTCTCTCCCATATGTGTCTTTTGCTCGCAGCAGAAGACAAAGCGCCGGCACTCAAAAATAAGTGCCGGTGCTCAGCACCGGAAACAACGAGCACAAATTAAGCACTGCCGTAGACCAGGACTCGGGTGCTTTGATAATAATGCTAAACATAAGCTAAAAGAGCTCTCTCACATACAAAAAAACTACACTTGAAAAGAAGCGGCTGTGAATGCTTTAAAGAGGTTATGTTGTGTTATGTTATTGGGTTTTTGGTAGTATGCTGTATGCCACAGTATGCCGCTCCTCGGGTAGTCCTAGCATGACTTTCCATTTGTGAGGTTTCCATTACTGGTCCTGGTTTTGGCCAGGAGTCCACTCGCCTCCACCAGCCTGCCCCCATGCTCCTGACCCCCCAACTGCCGCCTGGACAGCAGTTCGAGGCCCTTCTCCACCCGCAGGCCCCTGCGCCTCATACCTGGTGCCTAGTGGTAAGCTTCTCCAATCTCCAATATCGTTTAAGTGCTTTCTTGTGACTTGTCTGCATTCCTTGCATTTGCGTTTTTATGCCTTTGTATTTTGGTATCTGTGTTTAAATTGTATTCGGCACCGTTGTTTCAGCCTGTCTTTGTTTTTCTCTGCCCCATGCTCTTTTTGACCCCCTGCCCCCACGCTTTCACTCTCCTCGCTCTCCCCCTCCCCTTTCTCTCAACCCTCCAGCTCCCTTCCGCTGCCTCCCCTGCAGCCCCGCACACACCCATTGGCCCCCTCCCTACTCCCAGCTGCCACACCCTCCCACCCCACCCTCTTAATGGCAGCCGCTGCGCGGAGTCTCGTGTGACTCCCTGACCTGGTTTTGGCCAGGAGTCCACTCGGCTCCACCAGCCTGCCCCGTGCTCCTGACCCCCCAACTGCCACCTGGACAGCAGTTCGAGGCCCTCCTCCACCCGCAGGCCCCTGCGCCTCATCCCTGGTGCCTAGTGGTAGGCTTCTCCAATCTCCAATATCGTGTAAGTGCTTTCTTGTGACTTTTCTGCATTGCTTGCGTTTGCGTTTTTATGCCTCTGTATTTTGGTATCTGTGTTTAAATTGTATTCTGTGCCGTTGTTTCAGCCTGTCTTTGTTTTTCTCTGCCCCGCGCTCTTTTGACCCCCTCACACGCCTCGTCCTGGACATCCCTCGCCATGATCATATCTCTCCACACCTCAAAACCCTTCACTGGCTCCCCATAGACAAGCGAATCACTTTCAAGATCCTCATCCACGCACACAAATCCCTTCATAACACCGGCCCGACCTACCTCAACGAAAGAGTGAACTTCCACACTCCCACCCGCAACCTCCGATCAGCCGACCTTGCACTAGCTACAGTCCCCCGCATCCAACGAACCACCACAGGAGGCAGGGCATTCTCATACCTCGCCCCCAAAACCTGGAACTCCCTACCTACAAACCTCCGCAAAACCAAAGACCTTTAGAAAAAAACTCAAGACCTGGCTGTTTGAACAGTAACCCTCCTCCCCCCCACCTTTTTCAAGCGCCTTGAGACCCTCATGGGTGAGTAGAGCGTTCTATAAATTCTTCTGATTGAGTGATTGATTGATAACAATCACAGCCTAATTCAGCTTGTGAAAAGGTGTTGTGTGGGATGTGAATTGGTATGTCACTATGTCAGGAGAATGTGTCACCTTCCATGAGTTTTGAATGAATGTTCTTCATTCCTGATGAAACGTACATAATTGTGTACGCTTCTTCTGGGATGTCCTGTGTGCTATATGCATGTGTGGGGGTGAGGTTTGTGTGTGTGGGGGGGGGAGGGTTGTGTGCACACATTCCCTGTATGTGCAAGGTAACTGGCCCTATTGAGAGCTGTTGGGTATAGAAATAGCCGATTAATGTCATTATTTGTGATGGTAGCATATTTGCTAGGAATTCGATGTTAGTGTGTTTTGTTGTGCGTTACTGCAAGGTGTGTCCTAGCAGAGAGCGCTGAGGTGGAAGATAAATTAATTACTTCCGCAAGAGAGTTGTATGATATGAAAATAGTAAATTCACTATTCCATGGTGTACAAAGCTGGTCGTATAAAATGGGGGAAAGAAATGAAGCTGAGTAAGATAAAACTATAACAAACTAATTTGGGCTTCAGTGCATTGCCCCCATTAGAATGACCTCAACCTCAATCAAACTGAAGCCTTTACAAAAGAATGCTGTCTTTCTAGTTTGACTTAAAGGAAGAAGTTCCTTAGTCTCAGAGGAAATTGTGCCACGGTAAAAAAATGCGTGGGCCTATTTGTGGTCTAGGATAGACTGATAACTGATAAAGTTTTAGAGTGTGTTTCTCCAAATCTAAGATACAAATCTCCAAGAAAGTTTTTGAAAGATAAATAAAAAATGAATACTAATATGAGTAATTCATCACTAAGATGTGGGGTACCATATATTACATGGGAATAATATTGTAACATTGTAAGGTAAGTATATAATTACTATTTTAATTCAACCCATACCGACCTCCCACTGTAGGTATGAGTGAAGGTAAGAATAGTAAATATATATATATATATATATATATATATATATATATATATATATATATATATATATACCAATATATACTAATGTCGTGGCTATGATATTACTATAGGTGAATATTGCTCACTTCAATATCGTCAAATATAGTCACCACAAAATATTTTATGATTAAGAAACTCAAGTAGCCAGTTTAGGAAGCATTTTCTTTTTATTTACATATGTACAAACTAAAGACTTAGGGCCATATTTATACTCGATTTATGCTGAAATAGCATCATTTTCTTTTTACGCTGTTTCAGCGCAAACCTAACTCCATATTTATACTTTGGCGCTAGACACATCTAGCACCAAAGTTATGCAGTTTATGTTTTTTTCTGGAGGGGAAAACCTACCTGGCGTCAATGAAATGCAAGGTAGGCGTTCCCGTCCAGCAAAGGATGATATGGCCTTTGCACCATATTATCCCCCTGTGCTAAAATCCAGCACTGGGCGATGGGGGCGTTAAATAATGGCGCTAAGCTTGCTTAGCATCATTATTTAACGCCTGGGTGGGGGCAGACATAAGGCGACCTGTAGGCATATTTCCATGGTCGGAGACCATGGAAATTGCCAACAGGTGCCCTTCCCTGGCCCCAGAGACCCCCCGCCCACTCCCACCCTCACCAGGAGGACACCTAAGGATGGGGGACCCATCCCAGGTAAGTCCGGGTGAGTATTTGTATTTTTTTTCCCCAACACCGCTTGGGGGCCCTGACTTTGGACCCCCTGCACAGCACTGGCCCCTTGGGTGGAGGATAGTTTGATAGAGACATGACATATGGTGATGGGTAGATAAAGTAAAGCTTACAAGAAAGTTTTTTTTATTTAAAATTGTGTATATATATATATATATATATATATATATATATTTTGATCATTAGTTTTCTTTATTTATTCATTATTATTAATAAAAAATGTAATTTACTTAGTTATAATTTGAATTTTATTTGTAGATTTTATTTTATTTTATTTTTCTCTAGTACAGTATGACTAGAGTAATAAATAAATAGATATGTAAATACATAGTAAGGGAATATATGTTCAAGGAATATAATAATGGGTATAATATGAGAAGAAAAGTAGTATTGTATAAACATAGACTTTCAAGATTTGTAATATTTGAAGTTAATTAATAAGTGTACTTTTCTAACATTTATTTATCTTTACTCATTTTTTGAATAGGCAAATGCTTATGATGATAAAACATTTGATCAGTGTGATTCATAAGGGATTCATAAGTATCTAATATATAACAACTTATCTAGGAGCTATGCAATGACCTATGAACATGTTAAGCATAGAATAACATACACATATATATATACACACACACATACATACACACATTAATACACACACATTTACACATACATATATATAGATGCATATATATATATATATATATATATATATATATATATATACATATATATATATATATATATATATATATATATATATTCATACATATACATATTTAATCCATGAGTAAATATATATTAGCTAAACAGGTTTAAAGAGTATGTGTGTAATTTCTTGTTATGACATAGTAGCTATACATATTTCCTAAAGAACTATACGTATCTAGAATATACACAATCAGATTACAAATATTTATCAACACAGACATATGCAATCCATAGCTGTTTGAATATGGTGGTTATGAAGGAAAGAGCCAACTCTTTATTGTAGTCTTCTGAAGACAAGATAGTTATCTGTGGATCTTATATTTGGGGGTAATGAATTCCATAGTTTGGCTGCTTGAACAGAGAAGGATGTACCACCTATAGTCTTTTTCTTGTACAAAGGTTTTCTAAGGCAGGGTGCCAATCTTGAGCGGAGGTTTCTTTGTTGAATGTATTTGGTTATTTTGTTTCTGATAAACAGCGGTCCTGTTCCATGTATAGCTTTGTGAGTGATACAAAGCAATTTGAAGGTGCATCTTCTGGCAACGGGTAACCAGTTTAGTGCTCTCAAGGCAGGTGAGATGTGAGCTTGTGGCTTTACATGTAATAGTAGCCTGGCAGCAGAGTTCTGAATACGTTGTAGTTTTTTCATATTAGATAGAGATGATCTATGGTAGAGTCCATTGGCATAATCCAGTTTTGATAGTGCAAGCGAGATAGTAGCGTGCACCTTGTGTGGAAATCTGAGGTGAAGGAAGATGCGTTGTAGAGTCTTCAAGGTGATGAAGCTTTTTCGTACTAATTTGTCCACTTGGGCATTCATTGTTAACTTGGAGTCCATAGTAATTCCAAGGTTTTTAACTTCCTCGGATAATTGAGGAGGTGGTCCGAGAGCGCCAGGCCAGACGCACAGTGGGTCATAATTTTTCCAGTCACCACATATGAGTATTTCTGTTTTAGAGGCATTTCGTTTGAGATGGCTCCAAGTCATCCACTGATCAATGGCTCAGAGGCAACTGAAGATTTGTGAGCTTTCAGTGTTTTTGGGGCATTCTAATTTAAGTAGTATTTGTGTGTAATCTGCATAGTTGTAGCATGTGAGTTGAAAATCATTGATCAGTTCTGGTAATGATATCATGTAGATGTTGAAAAGTAAAGGTGAGATGATTGATCCTTGGGGGACCCCTGCTTTTGTGAGGTAGGGTTTGGATGAGAAGGGGGAAGAATAGATGATATTAGTTCTTTTTTTGAAGGTAGGATGTAATCCAGTCGAGAGCAGTCTCTTCTATGCCGGCTTTGTGGAGTCTTTGAATTAGGGTGTCATAGTCAACCATATCAAAAGCAGCCGAGAGGTCCAAGAGAAGTAGTGCAGCAACTCCATTGCGGTCGACTGTGTTTTTAAGATCACCCCAGATTGCTATGAGTGCCGTATTAGTGCCTCTTCCTGAGCGGAATCCAGTTTGGTAGTCTGACAGTATAGAATTGTCTTCAATGGAATGTGACATCTGGGCAAATGCTGCTTTTATTATCAGTTTGCCCAGGAAAGGACCATTTGTGATTGGTCTGTAGTTGTTGGGGTCCTGTGGGTCTAGGTTTGTTTTCTTTAATAACGGTCGTATGTATGCTTTTTTCAGGTCTACAGGAAAAATTCCTGTAGTTAAAGAGTTGTTGATGATTCTTCTTACAGGTGTGGCAGCAGAAGTAGATAAAAGAATGTTCTTGAAGATGTGTGGTGGGCAAGGGTTAGAAGGGCAACCAGGAAGGTCTGCTTGCTTTGACCAAATCCATAAATTCACCTTGTGATATTTGTTTGAAGGACTGTAGAGGCTGGGTTGTTTTTTTCTTAGAGGGTATTTTAGCAAAGGGGTTGGTGCTGATGGTTTTCTTCTGTTTTAAATAGGATAGGAGTCCAATGTGTCTGCCTTGGTTGTGTAATGAGTTGCCAGTTTGTTTGTGAAATCTTGGGTAGTGGGATGACTTCCTTCCATGCATTTAGGTTTTCAAAATTCATTGAGAATTGTATTATTATTGGTTGCATATTTAGCATTTTGAATTCTGAGTAGAACCTTTTTTTTTTGCTTTTTTGCTTGATGATTTGTATATTCTGTTAAGTTTGTGTAGCTGCAGTTTGTCTTAACTGCTGTTTGTTTTGAGCCAGGTCCGCTTCATTAGTTTGTTAATTCCAAATCTTAAATTACAGTAACACACATAAAGAGTGTCCTGAATCTGTCCCTACTCATTCGATCCTGTTCTCCAGTTACAGCGTTCCTTTTTCTAATACAGTTCTTAGTCTGCATAAGTTTAGAATGGAGTGTCAATCTGTTACATTTCCAAATTCTGTCATGGCTATCAGTCTCATGTGCTTCCAGCTATCAGGCTTTCTCTGAAACAAATTATCAACTCTTTAGGACCCGGTACAAACTAGTAGCTGAATGAATAACTCTGTTATGCCTAAAGAATATATTTAACTGCTCATTATAATACTATTCTGGCACAATCTGTTCTATATCACCTAATACTCTTTCTATCTATACATATATACACCTAGAGTTGTTAGTTTCAGCAGTGACTATGGTCTGAATGGGTGGCTCAGATTTTCTCAGCTACGGATCAGCATCACACTGCACCGGCATCTAGCAGCATCAGGACGATGAAACCCTCTTACTTTCCCTGGAACACTTTATATAACATTTTGATTAATACAATATAGTAACACTGAGCATAATATAACAATGCATCTTCTGACTCGACCAGGGGGTAGTTAGTTTCATCCGGTTCCATGTTCATTTTATGTATCGGTAAGAGCAGGTTCACGGGTAAGTAATATACCCACACGATTCCCACCGATCATGCAACCGTTAATGTTTCTACTGTGGTTACTTTTTAATATGTCCCAGCACATTTTAAAGCAGTTAAGTAAAAGAATAAAAGTGTAAATAAAACAGCTTCCATTGTTTAAAAGATAGATGTTGTTGTATAGGTCAGAAAGAGGTTATGAAAGAAACAGAAAAAAAAATCCAGCATGTTTTGCACGTCATGCAGCGTAGGTGAAGTAAAGAGCAGGCTTGATTTGCTTAGCAATGGCAGTTTTTTGGGCCTAGCAGTTAGTTCTTATGTTAATTGTTCATGCTTATAAATGTTTTTCTTCTATGGAGGACTTATCAGTGGCCTGCATAGACCCTCAGCCATGGACGTCTGTCACCCCAGGTTTAAAGTATGTAACCTCAGTACTCACATTTAAGACCACTCTCAAAAACTATATACAGGTGGCAACTCTATTTCTTGTCTAGTCGACCAACCATGACATCAATTAGGGGGTTGCCATTGATAGCAATTCCTCCCACTGGATTGTCCTTGCGTACCCCTGCAACTAATCTTGCGATCCCTGGGAACATGAAGGCAGAAGCAGTAATAAAAAGCAAACAGGGCACTTGAAGTTCAATTTCTTTTCTGGAATTGACACTTTGCTCATCCTCTAGCTGCAAATAGCAGTTTGTTCCTTAGCTAAGGGTGGGTCAAGTGAACTACACTATGATGTCATTTGAGGGGTCCATGGGTGTCTGAGGTTACTTCTGCTACCACTGTTATTGGTGTAAATTGACGTCCATGGACCAATGGCATGTCTAGAGACAACTGTGGTCTTATGAGCACACTTTACATGTATATTATTATATGTATGTACCCCATGAAAAATAACCACATAGTATGACGCAGTGTGTGCAACTTGACATTGCGAAAAAGATTGTAGATACATTAATATGCTATGTAAATGGGTCTAATAAAACGCAATTTTGCTCTAATTGGCGACCTGGGATGAAAAAGCAGCAAGACTATAACCTAACTAGTTAGCATGGAGGAGTCTTGTTTGTTATAGGAATTAACCAGACAATTCGCTCCACTAAGATTTACCTGCACTGCAACCCACAGAAACTAGAAAGAGATCTTTGTCCTGTCTGTGTTTGGGTCGAGTGAGGTTTCCCTTGATAAAGTGATGGCTATAATCTTTTTTAGAAAAAACATATATCATCCTGCATTTGTATGTTGAATGAAAAAACATAGCACTTATAATAGCCATTCCCCACCTACATTCTCTTGTTGCTTGTGCTAAGTGTAAAGTTGCTGTAAATGATTTCTTCCATAATTAAAAAACACATTTTGCTAGCATTGTCCCAGAGCTGCAATTTTCATTGATTATAGTCTATGGAGGAATTGATCATTGTGACTAGAAATGTTGATGTGATAAGGAATATTCAGAGGTGTGGGTGCTATTTTACATAATTTATAGCAGAAATAGAAAGAAAGTTTCCAGGGTATAATTAATTGAAAACCATGAAGGAAGTAATTAAGTAACTGAAAATTAAAAAATAGGTCCAAATTAGAGCGTTGGTTTGTGGCTTATCTTGTAGCCTCAACAAAACATGCAAGACATTTAAGCTAATTTCTCTTCTATCGAGCACCACTCGAGGACTTAAATTTTGCTCTGGTTGCTGCCTAGAGGTTTTCTTCTCTACCTCAATATTGTATGGTACTTTCTTCAATACCGTACCAGTTTACATGTTGTTACTCAATACTTGTAGATGGTGTACGTTATGTTTCTCATGTAATGTTCTGTTTCTAATGTAAGACATTCTAACAGCTTTGAATACTGTCTGCACTGTTTAAAATTAGGTACATAAAAAATAACAAAATTAACTTGCAGTGTATTGAACATTTTACCCTGTGTGACTTGATTTTTAGGTCTTGCTTGCCAACAGCGCATGCGCTTTTGCTGCGAGGGTGAGAGTTAGGTGTGTTATTTACAATAAAGTGCTTGAGGTCCACCCATTGCTTACCATTCGTTGGCTTCATTGTCACTCTTATCTGCTGCCTCCTAGTAGTCCAGTGCGTGCAGTGTACCAGTTCCTTTTATTTTTGGAGAGCATGGACCCAGCACAGATTACGTGCTATTGATAAATGTCCATCCGCTGCTCACGCTGTGATTGAGGTACTGTTACTTCTTCCCCTCCCACTCTCCCTTGTTTGTGGTGCTTCTTCCATCTCCCACCTACCCCTTCTACGTGTTACTTCTTCTGCTCCCACCCACTCATTTTCTGTGTTGCCACAACCCTCTCTGTCATTAGAGCTTGATTTTACCCCCACACCTTCCTGTGTTGTTTCTTGCCCGTCCTGCCTGAAAAAAAAAGCGCTGCGATGCATTGCCAGTGCTGGCGGTGTCATAGCGCTTATTTCTAACTTTACTTTTAGCTATGCTGCAAAGCCATGTTGCTGTGCAACATGGCTAAACTAACATTAGCAAGGCCTATAGGTGTTGCATAGGTGAAACCTATTGACTTTGCCAGCTCTTGTTTATCAAGGAAGGTCTGTATGCATTCTTGAAGGCAGTCTGTCATTAGAGATACCAATTTGTACTAATGTTTTGCTGCGTGCAAAACCAGTAAACTTCTTTGCAACCACTGTGATTTAACCTATTTGCCTATTACTAACTAAAAGTAAGCACGCTTCTAACTTTTGCAAGGTTTGCTACCTGGCTGTTAGCAGTTGTTAACAATCACTGTTTATTTACAGTTGACAACATCGAATTTTCAATAAACATTTTTAAAATTGCCCCGTAAAGTACATCATGGAGTTTAAACGCTGCACAGTAACTCTTTCTAGGATGTCATCTGTAATCAAAAGGTGTGTGAGGTCAATTTGCTGACTTCTTTGAAACAATGATGAATCCTTTACAGATTTCAAAATCTGTGACTATCTCTTTATAAATATTGCTGAAAACATAAAAATCTTACGCCCAAGTTTTCATCCTGGTGTAATATTTCACTCCATTTCTCACGCTTTATCTTCCCCGTTTTCTGGTTTGATTTACCGCACCCGTTCACACTTTTCTAATTTCTGCCCTGCTTGATTTTCTTTCTCATACACACTAATTTTACCCAGACTCTTGCTGTGAGCCAGGCACCAAGTTCAGTGTTTATTCTTCTCTGTGTAGGCTTAACATGAAGCAGATGTGACATGCTTTGTCATCTTTGGCTGTGTAGCTTGATCAGTGTCGTCAGCTTTGGGTTGTGCAAAGAGATATTTATTCCCAGAGGAAATATGAAATGTGACACACATAACATCTTGTACAGAAAACATGCTGATCCTCTACAAATTTAACTACAACTTCGCAGCTGTGTTGCCGGGGCAGAAAGAAGCATTTTGGATGCAAGTTCAGCAACTGTTAGCACTGTAATAAAAAGATGGTCACAAGTTATTAGAGAAATTACTATACTCAAATTTTTTAGGTCTGACAAAAGCAAAGACCTTTTTATTTTACAAAAAAATATTTATGTAGTAAACCTACTTACAGTGGCTTACGGCCAGTACACTTCATCTATCATGCAAACACTCTTGTGAGGGCGGTGCATAGTAAAAACAAAGAGCTAGGGACAAAGTGGTATTCTGTATGCTTATTGATTAGGGGTCGGTTAGTTCACTTTATATTTGGCCTTGTATGATGCCGAAACCAGTTACATACAATTTGGCAAATGCTTAAAAGGAGATTTCAGCTTAGGGGGGAATTGTCTAGTCAGGAGGGTTGGAATGTCCTTTCAACTTAAAGAGCGGGAGTGAGGCAGGATTGATGTGTGCCAAGAAGTTTTTTGGTCACACCAAGTAGATTTCTCTTGTTCGCAGAAGATGAGAGTACACCAATCATAGGACCTCATTACGAGTCTGGTGGTCAGACCGCCACACTCCAGATTATGACCCTGATGGTCAGACCACTAGGGGACCACCACCACTGCTAGGAACATGGTTCCCGATCAGGTCACAGAGATCAGAGTCGTGGTCAGCCATGCTAATCACGACTTTCCTTTGCGCCAGCCTTTTCATGGCAGAGTCCCAGCCATGAAAAGGTTGGTGGATAGGCTGTGCTGGGGGGGAGACCTCCAGCTCTGCAGTGGTCTCCTCCCCACGGGGCTGGCAGGCCGGCAGTCGGCCCACCGACCTCGTAATGAGGCCCATAATGTGGAGCAGAGAAAACCAACAGGTGTTTTATGAATCCCTGCCTTACAGTATGCAGACAAAAAGGCTCATTTTGGGAATGGAAAATCAGTCCTGGCTGAGACTTCACAAGCTCCTCTTTCCTTGCCACATAGACATGGTATACAGTTTGGATTCTAACGGTATTTATTATATACACTAGTAAAAATAACTAATGTAGCAAAGTGACAACAAAGGATACAAGTGTATTGGAAAAAGCGAACATGAATGTGTACAGAATAAAGAACTGAGGCATGATAAATACTCATGTATTTATACGCTATGTATACATCATGTATACATTAAGCTTCTTGGCTCTATTTGCTAGTATTTAGATTCTACCATAATAATAAGATAGAGACTGTCATACGTGGACCATGCTTGGTGCAGCCTTTGGTCTTAACAGCCTACAGATGGTACTGTGCTATGTCCAGTGGTGGAGGCCATGCATCTTCGGGGAGGCAGCTTCCTCGATGCTATCAGTCCTTGCTCTCTCTCAATATAAGGATAATCGCATTATTCCTTTCACTTATTATGGCATGATGAACCAGACATTGTTTAGATTTTTTGTTAGACTAAGAAAATATTTTAAGCAACACCTGGTTACTTGTAGGGGCAAAGAGGTGTATATTGCTCCAGGAAGGGGCCACACACATATTATACTTTTTTTTTAGGCTAAGAGAAAACGCAAAGAGTCTCTGACTCCTTGCTGGGCTGCAGATACACATGTCACTTAATAATGGGCACTCTAATGAATACAAATTTGAATCAGGCTTTAGGGGTATGGCGTTTTTTGAACCATTTCAAGGTCTGGATTACCTGTAATGCAAAGTAATACTGAGGAAGTTTTTTGGACAAGTGTCTTTGAGGACACTAACTTACAACTGGAAACCAATAACATAGAGAAATTCAATAGATAGGAGCAAATGCCACATCACACTGTATGTCTACACTTCTCATTACAGTGGTACCCCACATGTAAGTGTGGATCTATAATGTGGTACAGCAAAGGCCAAAGAGTACAACCATTGATAGTGCAAGAAAGATAAATGAAAGTAGTTCGATTTTTGGAATATATTACAGAGATACTGTTTCTAGTCCTGGACTTTTGAGTGTCATTGTAATGCATTTTCTGTGTTGTAGTTTTGTTTTACTTCAACTAACTAGATTAACACACCTGGAATCAATTATTTATAGTTGAAAAGTTCAGTAATAAAGACAGGGTCTGTAATGACCAGGAGTGAAGTGACCACCGAATGGATGTGGGCAGCACCAGTATTTGGGCATAAGGTCGGCCAGCACTTAGGGAAACCTACCAACCTCAGAAATACCTCAAACCTACACACCTGAGTGAGACCTGTGTGATGGGGCTTGTATTGGGGCCTGTAATGTTCTTTTCCAGAAAGCCCTGCAGATGTTGATCTTTGGTTAAAGAAACAGAATTCCCTCACATTTCGATGACAACAACTTCTGGAATTTGAGGGGAACAACAAAAGTCCCACCAATATTACCACACTTTTACTGATAACAGAGGTACATGTAGAAGAACCTCATATATGTGGCTGGGCATTTGATAATAGACAAGGATAGGCCAACAATTTGACAAGGTGCAGTGACTGTACTGTCAATATAGCCTTCACGTTGTCAAAGTTTTGGTCAATTCCTGTCATGTTCAGTAGGCCCACATACACTTGTGGGGTTTCATTTTTAGGAGAAGTGTGGGTAAGTTGGATGTTGAGGCGTGCTAAAAGTGTTGCAGCAGGGCTGGCTTAGGGCAGTGCGACCGGTGCAGCCGCACCTGGCATTGAGCTTGGGGGACTGTGTGTTTAGAATTAACTCATGGGTTTAAAAGTTCCTCCTGCAGAGTTCCTTGTGTGCCCAGCAGTCAGCTTTCAGGCAACAGTAACATTGTAAAGAAAACTCTGGATATTAATATTCCTGTTGGAAAGAGATCGGAATTTTGCCTAGTGGCAGGTTCGACTCATCATGCAGTAGCGCTGAGGATTAATATGCCTGGTGCAAAAAACATGTACCATGCAGATCACAGAACTGTATTTTATGTGGATAGCTCAGTGGGTTACTAATTTTGTTACAGAGATCCTTTTGTTACTTGCAGTTCATAAGTTACAATAGTAATATAGCACAGCGACCTATGGACTGTCATCAAACAGCTGCATGCAAACTGCATGGTGTAGGTTAGAACTTTATGTTTTCCCCCCAGTCTTTCATTATCCTAAAGTTTGCTAAAAGCAAGAACCATAAAGCCAACCCTAACTATTGTGCTGCATATTAAATCTCGAGTTTGTGCTTCTCCAGACTGAAAATTCTTAAAATGTACTGCCTACTAGTATGGATGACATGTGATTCTGACACTTTGTAATCTGCATTGTCATATAAAACATTCTCTATAGACTGTTTTACACTGAGTCACCATCTCCGTATAATGTCTGTGTAATGTAAAGTGCTTTCACATCCTAGAATGGTATGAGTGGCACTATAAAACAAATGAAATGCATGTGAGTAAGAGAATCTGTGGAGAAGGAGGTCATGGGGGGGGGCGTTAAGAAAGATTGTTGCACCGGGTGCCACCAGCAATAAAGCCAGCCCTGTGCTGCTGTTTTATGTCTTATAATAATAAAGAAATTGTGATTTGTTTATGTATTGACATTTGCATTCTGGGTAATCAAACAAACTGTGAATCTGCGAATCAAACAAGCCACAGTACCCTGGCTACCCCTGGATCTCTATTTTTTAGAATTGTCTGGGATTGGTAGGTTTGCTTGGGTGCCAAATTACCTTACCCCCCAATACTGCAATCTTCCCCTGTAGAAGCTCCCCCATCAGAACATTCTGTGATGTCTATTGTGTGGATTCATTGCTCAAACTCAATGAAATTCTGTTTAAGTTTGGTACCACCACACTCATGAACCCTGGGGAACACAGATGTAGGCCAAGACATGGTAGGCATATCCTCCTGCATCAGGAAGATTTAAGAAATGTCCTTGTTTTGAGTAAAAAATGCAGAAAAACTTTCAGAAATTATATTCAAAGCTTTGCCCCAGCAGTCAGGGAAAAGGAAGATTGGTACCAAGTGATATTTTGAAATATGTAGATGAAGCCGAGGGATGATAACTGCAACCAAAACAGAGGTGCACTAAACCTGTAATTTTTTTTTTCTTTTGCTCTTCTAATTTTCCCAAATGCACTGCAACCAGTTTATTGACCGAGATGACTCTGAACTCATAGAAAACCCACACTTTTAGGATGCCTCCTCGCTCCAGAGGCCAGTGGAACAAAGTTGCGCTATCAATCCTTGGAAAGGATATGTTTCTGTATGAATGGAATTGGAGGTAATCACTACATTTTGTAAAAATGCTTATAATCTGGCAAAATTCATACAGAGCACAATCTTTCGGCCTGGCAATCGGACTGAAGGAGGTCTAGCACCCAAAATAGAAACTTTTAATAGATAGATGTTAAAATCTATGGTCATGCATATATATTTCCATACAAACTAGGCAGTAATACCTGCGAGCACAAAACAGGTACCATAAAAAGTTATTTTGGTTTCAGTTCTTTTCTATACTTCCCATCACTTAATGGCGCTCTGAACTAATAGACACTGATTCATTTCTTATACCGCTATACTCAGGAGACCAACAGAAATAATACTGGGGTTAAGTCTAGGCAGGGATATATTTCTGTGCAGTGAAATTAGAGGGAATTTATATATTTTGGAAACAATGCTAAAAACATACAAACGTAATTTTCAGCACAATCTCCCAGTCAGCCAGTCAGGGTGAAGGAGGTCTGGCCAGCAATAGAAACCTTAGGGTGTGTATCAATTAAAGCTATATGGTCGTGGTTTGTTTCTATACAGCTTGGGGAGGTGGGGGAGGGGGCGGAATACCTACCGCCAAAAGACAGGTGCCCTAAAGCGGCATTTTTCTTTCAGTTGCTTTTGAAATTTACCAAAAATACTTCTACTCCTTTCCTAACGTGGCACCCTGAACCCATAATAGAAAGTCCACGCATGCCTCTGGTACCACCATGCTCAGGAAACCCAAACGAACAAAGCTCGGGGTCTAGGCTTTGCAGGGAAATGTTTCTGCCAAGGGACACTGGAGAAAATGACCTTGCTTTCAAAACTAAATGCTAAGAAATCGGCAAATGTCATATTCCGTGCAATCTCCCAGCCGGCTGATCAGGGTGAGGGAGATCTGGTACCTAGCAACAGAAGCCTTATGATGTGTAGATATTAACAATATATGGATGTATTTCTATACAGCTCAGGGGTCATCACTTGTGGGTACATCAAACCCATAGGAAACCCATACATGGAGACCAGAATAACACACATTGGGTACAATCTTTTGCAGGGATATGTTCCTGCATGAGGCTGCCGTGAGGTTATTTTAGTAAGCTTTAATGTGCACGTCATTTTAGATATAGGCCTGCAGCTTGTGCCCTTTTGCCTAATAACAATTTATTTTATTCATTTTTATTTTCTGAACAGAAGCTTCCTTCTGCAGTGATGTTTTATTTCTTTTATCTCATACACTTTTAGGACAGAAATTGTTTTCATTCTTTTTAGTCTGACATTCTCGTTCTGTACTCTGCTGAAGGCTTTACTTGATATTGTTGTCAGTACAAAGTAGGAGCACCACAATCTTTGCTACTTCACAGGAAACATATGTGTTCTTTTTTTAAAATTTTTTAAACATTTATTTCTGGTATAAATATACAAAAATAGAACAAGAACCATAAGTGCCATTAAACCGAAACAATCCACTTTCTTTTGCTGCTCAGATCACAATAACCTTGCCATATATGCCTTAATAACAGAATCAGCGAAACATTGGTTCTAATCTCTGTTCAATTTATAATCACGTTGAAGTTACAATCATTTTATATAGTGGATACATTATTATACTTTATTAACGATCTATATTTCACACCGTTCCTAGCTTTCCTTGTTTATGACTTACTACTCCTCTAAATACTACCATATGGCTGTAAACCTTTTTATACTCCCAACACGTTTTGAGTATGCTTTCTCATATTTCTTAGTTCTTAGCATTTTATTCCACCAGTTCTGCATAGTAGGAATCGTTTGAGTCCACCAAAACTGAAGTATTAATGATTGAGCTACAGCAAAAACTATCGCTATAAAGTATTGTTGATATTTTGTTAGCTGACGTTCTTTCTCAGAAACACCAAACAGAACTAAGCTTGGATCTATCTGTATCCTTAAGTTGGAGCTATGAATTATTACTTTCTCTATTTCCAACCAGAACTTTGTTAGTTTGGGGCAGTCTAAAAAAACATGTAGCCAGTTTCCCCACCCCACTTGATGGCAGCGAAAGCATTGATCGGGAACTGCCGGGAACATTTTATGTATCTTTTCAGGAGTGTAATAAGCCATCCATCTGGAAAGAAAAGACATTCTTTTATAATTAGCTGTCCTTAAAGATTTATAGCCTATTTCCGAAATAATTCCCCACTCTTCATTAGATATTGGACATTGTGTTGTTCTGAAAATATTATCCCTGAAATCTAAAATTATTGTTGAAGCGTGTCTATCAACTAGCAATCGGTACGAATTCCCTGTACCAAGTACTTTACTAGTGATTAGAGCCCTCCATGTAGGATGTTCCTGGGTACTTTCCCGAGGTATATTAGAAAAGGGGAAATCTGAAAAAAGTTAAAAAAGTGTCTAGTTGCTGTATCCCCGAGCCTATTTATGACCTCTTCCCAAGTGATGTACGTGCTGCTTAAAATAAAGTCCCCCATCTCCTTAAACCCTTTACTAATCCATTGGGCTAGCACCATTTCTGGAAGATATAGGCCAAAGTATTTACACCCCTGTAGTTGTAGATAAATATAACCTGTTTGTATTTGATATGTTTTGCTTAAGATCTCTGCTCTTTTACCAAAATCGTGAATATATTTGTATCGTTTTTTTTCTCGGAGTTTCATAGTTTCAATATATGCTGGGAGACTTATTGCTGATTCTGCAATCATTCTTTTGACCAAAAAAATTTCCATGATTTCTCCAATAGCCAAGTGTCATGCCAATATATCCTGCAATGCGGCCTGATAATAAACTTGAAAATTAGGGAGTGCCAGCCCCCCTTGATTTTTATTCAGTTGAATAACTGAGAGTTTTACCCTTGGGGTTTTCTTCCTCCATATAAAACATTGTATCATGGAATCAAGTTCATGAAAGTAAGAGCTGTATATTCTTATCAGAACGTTATTGAATAAAAAAAAAGAAACAGCGGGAGAATTGACATCTTGATTAAGGAGGCTCTCCCTATCAGAGTCAACAGAAGAACTATCCATCTATCCAAAAGTGCTTGTACTTTTGCAAGCATCCTAAAATAATTAAGATGAAACAAGTGTCCGTAATTCTTCGTGACATAAATTTCCAGATACCTAATAGGTTCACATGAATTAGCTTGCTGCTGTAAAGCATGGGGAAGATTCTCTGTTCCTGCGTTAAATAAAAGAACCTCCGTTTTAATTCATTAATCTTGTATCCCCCTATTTGAGTGAACTCATTAATCTGATCCAGTACTCTTTGGATATTATCAATCTCTACTTTTAAGCCCAGATGGCCAGTTTCCAAAAAAGAGGACTTGCTATATGGAACCTTCAGAACTCTGGTTCTACCTCTTGGATTTTTGTGGTTTTGGTGTCAAATAATCTATTAACATGTTCTCTATTATCCTAAATTGGTTTGGGATTTGTATTGTGTTTTCACTGTGTTGCTGCTGTATACTGCATGAATACATAACACATTGCCTCTAAGTTTAGCCTGACTGCTGTTTGTGCCAAGTGATACAGGGTTAAATTAGTGACCTTTTGTGGTTCACCCTGCAAGGAATTGTGGCTGTTGCTTGACCGGGGCTAACACCCCAGTCAACCAGGAACCCCATTTCTCACAAGACCATTCAGAACTTGTGCGCCAGAATTAATCTCAGCCCCCTCGCCGCACTCACATCACACCACACCTGCAGGAGGAGCTCCACTGGCTCTCCATTCACAAAAGAGCACAATTCAAACTCCTTACCCACACTTTCAGTGCACCTCATAACACTGGCCCAGAACACCTCAACAATTGCATCTGGTTTCACAAGCCTTCCAGACACCTGCGCTCGTCCGGAGTCATAGTTGCAGAAATCTCTCATACACAGAAAGTGATATTGTACTCTACCAATCTACATACTTGTAATTGTAATTGTATTTATATAGCACTTACTACCCCTGATGAGGCGTCATAGCACTTTTTGGCGAGTTACATGCTACTCAGAACCCAAAAGGATTAGTGTTGGATTACTATAGGGAAATATGAGTAAATTTGAGTGGGGTACATGTGAGTCTGTTAGTTGGGCTGAACAAAATAATGGAGGGACAGAAGAGGGAAGAATCTAAAAAGTGTTAATTGGGAGATCATAATAGTAACGTGAGGTTTGCGATGAGCAAAATGAGAGATGGAAGATAGAAGAATCTGTAGAGAGGGATTAGGAAGATCATATTAATAAAATGAGGTTTGGGATGAGTCAAAGGAGAGATACATGAGGGAAGAATTTAGAAGGGTTGTTTATGAATGAATGAGTAACATCTTACTCAGGGCCATTATGTGGCAAGGGAAGCCGCATTATGTGACAATAAAAGGCACATTTTATGGTGTTTGTCAAGGTAGTTATAGTTGCCAACTTAAGAAAGGCAAAAAATATTGAGCACATTTTCATTATGGGGCCAATTCACAACAGCATGTGTACAGGAAGTAGTACAACAGGAGTCCTCTTTTACTTACTCTTAAATGTATTTGTGAATTGGCTCCAAACTTCTATTAGTAAAAGTGCAAAGAGGGAATATCCCTTTCTATCTGTCCTAGTTTTAAATGGATGTGACCTGAATATTCCTTATTTATTCCACTTTTAGATGTTTTGGGACCAATTCACAAAGACATGCAAGAGTACCTAAAGGAATACTTATGGAGTGCTCTTTTAGATAGTACTAAATGCCTCTGTGACTCAGCCACTATATATTTCCAGGGTGCAATGCGTATGATGCAGGTTTTTCAACACAAAATATCCTGGAATGTGACTATAAAACATTTAGGCCCCTTATTTATACTTTTTGGTGCAAAACTGCACCAACGCAGTTTTGCACCAAAATGTTTAGCACTGGCTTGCACCATTTCTGAGCACCAGCCGATCACCATATTTATGGAATGGTGCAAGCCAAAGCAAATGGTAGACTAGCGTAAAAGAAAATGATGTTAGCCGGGTGGGAAGAAGGGTGTTTTGCACCAAAAGATGACTCTAACCAGCCTAGCGTCATTTTCTGACGCAAAACCATCCACACCACTTGACTCCTGTCTTAGAAAAGACAGGAGTCATGCTCACCACCCCAATGGTCAGCACAGGGGACCTGGGACCCCTCGGCATGGCCACTGCACCCAGTACCATATATGGGGCCCATGTCAGGGCCCCCAATGGCACTTAAAAAAAAAATACTTACCTGTACTTACCTATACACACCTGGGGTGGGGTCCCCCAAACTCCGCTGTCCCTCTGGTGTGGGTGGGGGTGTCCCTGGGGTCTGGGGAGGGCACCAGTGGGCTTATTCCATGGTGTTCCACCATGGAAATAGGCCCACAGGTCCCCTACCGCCTTCCCTGACCCAGGCATTGAATTATGGTGCAAAGCAAGCTTTGCCCCATTATTTGACCCCTCCTCCCCCTGTGTGATTTTAGCACGGGGATAAATATGGTGCTAAGGCCATAGAGTCATTTTTTGCACGGGAACGCCTACTTTGCATTTCATTGACGCAAAGTAGGTTTGCACGTCCAAAAAATGACTTTAACTCTAGCACCAAAGTATATATATGGAGTTAGTTTTGCACTGAATTTGCGTTAAAAAAAGTTGCAACTTCGGTGCAAAACAAGTATAAATTTGCCCTTTAATTTGTATGGCTGCACATAGAGACCAGAGAGGTACATGTGTTTAAACAACCCAACACTGATTACTTTGCCTTAAAGTTGCAAATTGTTCCCTTACTGACATTTTATGTCTAACCCATAAAGTGGGGCCAAACGTGGCTCGGATAAGTTTTGTAATGCCAGACACCTATTGCTGCAAACTGTGCTAGATTTCGAGGATCTGCAGTTTCAGATTGTAGAAGCCCACTGGAAAATCTCCCGCCGGCACTGCGCCTAGGCCATCCTCCTGCCCAGGCCAGCCTACTGAACGCTTCTCTTTCTCAGAGTTTTGGACAACGCGTGCTTCTGAAATCCTTGAATTCCATCCGATTCGCTCTGGAGGCATTTTTTTCTGTTAACTCACCATCAGCGTGCAATGACTGCCAGCATTGTTTAACATTATAAAAAGGCCTTTGCCTTTTAAAAAACAATTGCAAATATGGATAATAAAGTTATGCCGTCTCCCAGAAAACTAAGAAAAGCATACTTTCATTTTGTAAGTTCAGCACACTGTCAGTGACTATCTGTGAGATATGGGAAAGGCCGGGGGGGGGGGCTGGGTTGGAGAGGTATGAGGTCTTCATCACATTCTGCGGGGGGGGGGGTGCATCATTTTATGTTATGCCATTGTTTCATACTGTCAAACTATATGCGGTGGTAGGTTCATCTCCCCCAAAAGTTAAAACTGGATCTCAACAAATCTGCTGTATGTGGGTGACAACTCCTTTTCCTTTATGCTGAAAGTGGGATATTTCTGGACGTCAGCTGTAGCCGTATTTTGAACTCCTAAGTTCCACACAAGTCTTTCCTTTCTTGTCACGCTTTTTGGTCGCAAACTAGTTGATTATGGGAGTAATGTGCAGAATAGGCAGGGTTTTCATAAAGAAACGCATATACATTCACTAGAACGTGTTGACTGTTATTCACCAACATAAATGTGTCTTGCACGGAAGTGCAGGAACATATTAAAACAGTTTGTACAAAACCTACGATGTTGCACTCAGCAGAAACCAGCATATGTACACTTTTCGTAATAAAAGGTGTGCGTGTTTTATTCAGTGCCCCAGCTTTATCTTAGGACAAGTCTTCAGTTTGATTTCACCCAGAGTCCAAACTATGACCCCAAAGCTCCACTTTCATAAAGAAACAGCATTGCAGAATAATATTTAGATTACAAAGATATAATGGTGTGTCTTGCTAGGATGCACATATTTACAACACGAGGCCTAATGAAAAACGAAGGAAACTATTTGAGACTTTCTTGTCCTCTATAGTGTTGTGTTGAAATAATGCCTCTTTTGAGAACAGTGTCAGTGGTATAACCTGAAATTGCATAGATAATAAATCATGCATTTCCACGGCAAAGGAGAAATATTTATCCCCTCTTATATGGATGTGTTTTTAATATATCAGTATTTTTGCCATAGTGCAAACAAAATCCATCCCCAGTCCATTAATGGAAGAGGATATTATACCTGTTTAATGCCTGGATACAGCTGTTAAGAATTAAAAAAAGAATAAGGAACCTTGTTAAAGTGTGTTCCATTGAACTACACTCAATTTGTGTAGCATATCTTTTAATAACATTTGAAAATTTGGCATTTGGCTGGTTGGAATCTGAAAATTATGCTGCAGAAGGCCGAATACTTGTAAGTGCAGTGAATGCACAGTTAATAGTAAAATGCCACAGCTTGAAAATTGTGTTTTTCCAGTGGCCCTGCTGCTTTCAAATATTTTTCAAACTACACTCAATTTCACATGTTTATATTTTCTCTCATTTTAAGGATTTATGCTGTAATTGTTTCCATTTCAGAGAGATTTGACTGTCTTTTGCTCTTCAGAGAAGTCTGGTATAATCGGATTGTTCTGAGTGACCGACGTTCAGAATCAGTTTTGGCGAGATTGCTAACTAATGGAATTCTACCGAGTTCAGGGAAGCGTGGGTGTTTAGTTTGCACAGCCCTGTAAAGTACATGCAGAGTAGTTACGAGTAGCCGGCTTGTCACAGGCAGGAGAACAAGTATATCTGTTAACTCTCTTGATAACAAGTCACTATTTAATCCCCTTTTGCAACAAAGGAACCTTTCTCAAGAAGCAAATTAGCGCAACTCCATCTTCTCTAGAGGACTAAGGCCCGGATTTATACAATGTTTGCACCCAATTTGCATCATTTTTTTAATACAAATTCAGCGCAAACCTAACTCCATATCTATACTTTGGCACTAGTTTTGAAATTCACATCATTTTTTGCTTGCGGGAAACTACCTTGCGTCAATGAGATGCAAGGTAGGCATTATGGCCTTGATGCCATATTTATCCCCCATGCTAAAATCACGGACGGGGGAAGGAAGCATTAAATAATGGTGCTAAGCGATTATTTACCACCTGGGTCACGGCAGGCGTTAGGGGACCTGTGAGCCTATTTCCATGGTCAGAGACCATAGAATGGGCCCACAGGTGCCCTTCCCTAGCCCCAGGAACCCCCCCTTCACCCAGAGGGACACAAGAGGATGGGGGGGGGACACCAAAGGATGGGCAGACCCCATCCCAGGTAAGTAAGGTAAGTACAGGTAAGGATTTTCAGATTTTTTTAAAAGTGCCACAGGGGGTCCTAACTTGAGCCCCCCTACATGGCACTAGGCCCAATGTCCATGGCCAGGGGACATATGTCCCCTGGGCATGGCAATTGAGGTGGTGGGTATGACGCCTGTCTTTACTAAGACAGGAGTCACGTCCATGGGGGTTGTACGTCAAAAAATGACGCTGGTTTGGTTAGAGGCATTTTTATGCCTCTAACCAGACTAGCGTCATCCTTTGACACACAACCTCCAGTTCCCCCTATGCCTCCCCCACCCAGCTAGCGTCCTTTTTTATGAAGCTAGCCGGGTCTTACCACCGGCTACCATCATTCCATAAATATGATGCCTGGCCAGTGTCATGGAATGGCGCTAGCTGGCGGTGAACCTTTTCACGAAAAACTGAGTTAGCGCAGTTTGGCATGAAAACTCTAAATCTGGGCCTAATTCCGCTAAATTATCTGTACACGGGGAAGAGCTATTACAACGCGACTGTTACCACGCAATACCATTGCAAAGCAGCCTTTACAACACACGTACCTTTACCTTGCATAACTTTTACCACCCAGGATTTTACAACAATTATGCCTTTACTAGGCATGCCTTTATGATGAGCTTTGTTGTAAAGTAATGAATGGTAAAGGCATATGCGTGGGAAAGGTTTTACTAGTAAATGTAAGTTTTTTGCAAATAAGTATTAAGTGTTTATATTATATATACATATATATATATATATATATATATAAATATATATATATACATATACATATATATGCATTTATATAGCGCTTACTACCCCTGACAAGGCATCAAAGCCCTTTTCGGCGAGTAGCACGCTACTCCGGGACCCAATAAAGGATTTGTGGTGGATTAGTATAAGGAAATGAGTACAGTATTAGTATTAATATAGGGAGGTGTGAGTTAATTTGAGTAGAAGACATGTGAGTCTGTTAGCTGGTTTGAATAGAATAATGGAGGGATAGAGGAGGGAAGAATCCAGAAGTATTAGTTGGGGGATCATAGTAGTAAGATGAGGTTTGGGATGATGAAAGGAGAGATGGAGGATGGAAGAGTCTGTAGAAATGGATTATGGAGATCATAGTAGTAAAATGGGGTTTGGGATGAGGCAGAATTTAGTAGGGTTGTTTGGGAGATCATATTAATAAACTGAGGTTTGAGGTAAGTCAGGCAGGCGTAGAGTATGGAAAACTGTAGGCAGGGTTATTTTGGAGATCAAAGTGGTAGAATGGGTTTGGGATGAGTCAGAGAGTGGAGATAGAAGACAGATTGATATAGGTATAGAGTGATGGTGAAACAGATTAAAGGTTTCGAGAGAGTATTTTTTTTCTCTTGTACAGTAGGACTAAAGAAGTAAACATATAAATACATGATTACATAATAAGGGGGCAGATGTGTAAGGAATATAATATATTGAGATTTAAAGTTGTATCTTATAAACACAGACTTTCAAATGTTGCAGTATTTGAAGTCAATTTATTTGTGCATTTTCATAACATTATTGTATCTTTCCTTAATATGTCAATAGTGAAAAGCTTGTAGATAAATAATTGAGATAATATTTACCTATTGTGACAGATAAAATAAAACCAGAGACTCATAAGCATCTAATCAAACAACTTATATAGAAACTATGCAATGACCTATGAACATGTCAAGCACATACACATATATCTATTTATATACAAACATACATATACATACTATATATATATATATATATATATATATATATATATATATATATATATATATATACTTATATATATATATATATACATACTATATATATATTCCTTCACATACATACATATATACATTTAACTGTAAGTAAAATATACATTTGTTAAACAGGCCTAAAGAGTATTGTATATATTTTAAGATAAAATAGTTATTATACATATTTGTCCAAAGAAATACACATATCTAGATATATACATATAATCAAATTATACATGTTTACAAACACAGGGATCTGCAGTCCATTGCTGTTTGAGTATGATGGTTATGTAAAAAAAAGCCAACTCTTAAGTAGTCTTCTTAAGATAAGATAGTTATCTGTGGATGTTGTATTTAGTGGTAATGAATTCCATAGTTTAGCCACTTTAACAGAGAAAGATGTACCACTTATTGTCTTTTTCTTGTATGGTGGTGTTTTGAGGTGGGGTGCCAATCTTGAGCAGAAGCTTTTTTGTTGAATGCATTTGGTGCTTTTATTCCTGATGAAAAGTGGTCCTGTTCGATGTATTGCTTTGTGGGTGATACAAAGCAGCTTGAGGGTGGATCTTCTGGCGGTGGGTAGCCAATGTAGGACCCTTAAGGCAGGGGAGATGTGGGCTTGTGTCTTTACATGTAGGAGTAGTCTGACAGCTCAATTCTTAACACAGTGTAGTTTTTTTCAAATATAGATAGTGATGATCCATGGTAGAGGCCATTGTCTTAATCCAGTCTAGATATTACAAGAGAGATAGTAGCCTGCACCTTGTGTGGAAATCAGAGGCGAGGAAATATGTGTCGCAGTGTTTTTATGGTGATCTTGCCAATTTATCCACTTGAGCATTTATTGTTATCTTGGGGCCATGGTAATTCCAAGGTTTCTAACTTCTTTAGATACTTTAGTAGGTGATCCCAGATCATCAGGCCAGGCGTGGAGTGGGTCATATTTTTTCCAGTCACTACATGTGAGTATTTCTGTTTTGGAAGCATTCATTTTGAGATGCTCCATGTCATCCACTGATCAATGGCTCTGAAGCAACTGAAGATTTGTGAGTTTCCAATGTCTTTGGCAATATTAAGAACCTGCGGTCACATTCCCCCCTTTGCTTGACTTGGTCTGATCATTTTGTAATTCCTTTGTCCTTAACCCTGCCCTTTCCATCTTGCCCCCCCCCCCCACTCCTGCCAAACGTCTGGAGCGTCCCTGGTCCAAACTTTGGTTAGCAAATTGGGTGGAGGCCCTCAAAGCCACCAAATCTAGCCTCCTGGCCCCTGTCGACTCTGCAGCCCACCACCTTAATGAGTAGCTGTCTACCTCTTTGGATATTGTCCTCCCCTTAAGGTGGCAGAAAGATGTCCAGTGATCTCACAAATCTCCATGGTTTATGTCGGATTTCATGTAATTTATTTAAAGAAAGAATGTAAGCACCTAGAGAGGAGATGGGGGAAGACTTATGATGCTATTAGTAAAGGAGAATACAGAAAGTCCATTAGGTGCTATCGTGCAGAGATCAAAACAGCCCAAGATGTTTTTTATTCCTCCAAAGTTGCTAATTCCTGCAGCTCCCCAAAGGAAATTTTTAAGATGCTCAGACAAGTTACTGAACCTGCAGCTGCTGGTTCCTCCTCCATGGCCTCAGTAGAACATTGCAATGAAATGGCCTTGTTGTTTCACAATAAGGTCATGGACATTTACTCCTCACTTGCTAACATTCCTAGTCTGTTAGATCTTTCCCGCGACCTGCCAGAGTGTTCTTTCCTGGCTCTCCCTTACTATAGATGCAGTCAAGGACCTTATAACCACTGTAAAATCATGTTTGCCCTTGGATCCCTCTCCTCTGCACATTCTTTGCCAGTGATCTGATGTTATTTCTGAAGGTTTCCAGGATTCGCAGTTCCCGCTGGGAAGGCCGATCCACCACTTTTCTAGCCCCCAAACTTTGGAATACTCTCCCGCTGGAACTACGCCTTTTGGAGCATGGGTTTTCATTTTGCAAGGCTTTGAAGACCTGGATTTATAGTATGTGATCCCCTTCCTGCTTTTTAGTATTGGTTTATTGCAGTGTCTGTATCAGCGCTGAGAGGCACTGCAGGTAGCTATGCGCTTTATAAGATCACAAGAATAGAGTAGGATTTGGGGCTTTCCTGTTTAAGGAGTATTTGTGTGTCATCTGCATAGTTGTAGCATGTGAGTTAAAAGTAATTGATCATTGCCGTTAATGTAGATGTTGAAAAGCCTGGGTGAGATTAATAAACCTTGAGGGACCCCTGCTATTGTGGATGAGGGTTTGGATGAGAAAGGGGGAGTATGGATGACATTTGTTCTGTTTTGAAGGTAGGATGTGATCCAGTCAAGAGCAGTTCCCCCATGCCAGGGTCGTAGAATCTTTGTATTAGGGTGTCATGGACATCTGTATCAAAGGCAGCTGAGAGGTCCAGGAGAAGTAGTGCAGCAACTCCATTGCGGTCTATTGTGCTTTTAAGATCATCCCAGATGTTGATGAGGGCAGATTTAATGCCTCTTCCTGGGCGGACTCCAGTTTGGTAGTCTGAAATTATGGAGGTATCTTCAATGAATGGTGACATCCGGGCAAAAGATACTCTTTCTCCCAGTTTGCCCAGGAAAGTCCATTTCTAATTTGTCTGTAGTTGCTGGGGTTATGCAGGTCCAGATTTGTTTTCTTTAGTAATGGGTGTACGTATGCCTTTTTAGGGTCTTCAGGAAAGATTCCCATAGCTAAAGAATTATTGATGATTCCTCTCATTGGTGTGGAATCAGAGGTAGATAAAAGAATGTTCTTGAAGATGTGTGGTGGACAAGAGTCAGAAGGACAGCCGGAAGGGCGGCTTCCTTTGACAAGATTAATTAATTCACTTTGTGATATTGTTTGAAGGAGGGCAGAGGCTTGGTTTGCTTACTCTTGGAGGGGATTTTTGAAAATGAGTTGGGGCTGGTTATTTTCCTCTGTTTTAAATAGGAGTCCAGTGTGTTTGCCTTGGTTGTGTAATGATTTGCTAGTTTGTCTGTGAATTGTTGAGTAATGGGATGAGTTCCTTCCAGGCATTTAGGTTTTTGAAATTTGTTGAGAATTTTATCAAATTCTTTATTGATTCTTTTTTGATTGATGATTTGTATATTTTGTAAGTTTGTGTCGGTGACGTTTGTCTTAAATGTTGTTTGTTTTGAGCCAGGTTTATTGCAGATTTCTGATTTTTTGTTTTATCTTGTTTAGTTCTGTATGTCTCAAAGGTGCTTATGAGTGGTATTATGATATCGAAAGCTTCCTATAGCCACTCATAAAGTTTTTTAACAGAATTTATTGTGTCTAGATCTGTGTTGGCTGTTAGTTGTGTTTCCAGTATTCAAATTGTATTTGCTCCAGGGTCGATAGGTGGATGTACGTAAGGTGGTCTTGGGTGTGTTGATTTGTGGTATTTTATATTGGAAAGATACCAAATGTTGGTCTGACCATGTGACTGATGTGACGCTTTGAACAAAAACTAGTTCTGGTTTTGCATAAATGATATCTAAGATGTGTCCATCGATGTATGTGGGATTGTGTACAATCTCATATAGGTTTGGTGTAACTAGGCCAATGATGATAGCTTTTGGATAGGGCACATTGGCGTTGTCAAACCAGATGTTAAGCTCCCCAAGAATGCATAGGTTGGAGTATAGTGTTATAAGGTTTGGAACTGTTTCTAGAAATGTGTCTGGGAGTGTAGAATTGCTAGGTGGTGGTTTGTAAAGGAGGAGGATGTTACAGGAGGAAGTCGGTGTGGGGTGGCATCTGGTGATGAGGGCCTCACAACTTTGTATGGAGATGTCTTTTTTTGCTGAGATTTATTGCTTGTTTGAATATAAGAGCTAGTCCACCTCCTGTTTTGCCTACACAGTGTTGTGTAATGGTTTGATAGCCTGGAGGAACTGCTTCACGCAACAATGGGGCCATGTTATCTCCAAACCATAATTCACTTATGAAGAATAATTCAGGTGGTTGTCAATGAATAGGTCGCAGATGTGGTACTTCTTTTTAGAGTGTGATTGGGCATTTATTAGTAAACAGTTTAGAGATTTTGTTTAGGTGGTGGTGTGATTTTGTTTTCTAGAAGAGGATTCAGTATATTTTGAACTTCTAGCGGATGTGTCATTATTGCTGATGTTAACTGTATGAGGGTGAAAATAGTGTTGTTTTTCTATATTGTGTCCCTCCTCCAGCAGGCTTAGAGGACATTTTATTGGGTCTGTGAGGGTCAGTGGTGGAGATGTTAGCTAAGAGTGACATAGTGAGTTGTGTTCTTTTTGTAGAGTAGCCTTGTTGTGTAATAGACATGTGGATGCAAAATTGTGAAGTGTGCCATGTTGTTTATTTTGTTTGCGTCTGTTTAGGGTGGAAGAAGTATCGTTTTGGGGTGGTGGTGGTGGAGCATGTGGGTCATATTCTGAGGCTCTGAATTGTGCAATGGATGAGAGGTGGGTGAACGAACGTTGCTGTGTTGGAGTGTTTGTGGTTGATGTTGGTGATGATTGAGAATTTTGGAGTAAAATTGTTTCAGGATTTGTATTATTTGTGTAGTCATGAGGGTGGGAGTGGGTGTGATGGAAAGCATTATGAAAGTGTGTTTGGTTTTGATGTGCTGGTGTGTGTGCTTTGTTTTGTGGAGTAGTGAGAGGAGATATTGATTTAGTGATTTTCTATGAAGGATTTGTATGTGAGTTACTGCTGGTGAGTGGTATTTGAATTGTACAAGGGGTGGTGATGTGTTTTGGAGAAGAATGTATGTGGTGTGTAAGAGAGGGTGGACAAGAGTTCTGAATGTTTGTTAGATTTGATCAATGGAAGAGGTAATATGTGTGGTAGAGCTGAGTGTAAGGATTGTGTAGTTGTGTACAATTGGTAAAAAGATGAGGAGGTGTTGGTGGTTGCTGTGATGGAAAGCTGAGTATACATTTCGTCATTATGAAAAAGGATCTGATAGGAGCAAGTATAGGTTAGAGCTGATGTTTTGCACGAACAGGGAGTGTGTGTCGGGATGCATTCAAGTTTTGTACAATGTGGCTTTGTCATGTGTTATTGATGTGCAGATGTGTTAGTTCTATAGGATAGAGTTATGTTTTGTGTGAGAATGAAGATGCCATAGTGTTGTAGCTGTGTTAGAACTGTGTAAAGGTGTGGTTTTTGGGGTTTTGCATTGGTTGTTGAAACACTGAAATCTGTATAAGGTTTCTTTGTGGTGCCTGAGTAGAATGCATTTGCTGCTATTGTGTTTGGGTGTTGGCGGATGTGAAGGGCTTACAGTGGTAGCTGGTAGAGGAGAAATTGGTCAGCATCTCTGGCCTCAGGCCTGATCTGGCCCGAACAGTCTCAAATAGGCAACTACCCTTGTCCTCTCTGCCCTTAGCCTTGACGCCCAAGCTGAGATACCCTGACCCCTAGGCTTAAATAGCCTTATTGGCCGATGGAATCTTAGCCCTAACACTAACCAATCAGAATCCTAACCCTAAACCCTAGAGCAAATGTGAGACGCTGTCCCTATTAATAAATCACAACCCTAGCTCTAATAGCCAATCAACACCAAATCCCCAAGTTCAATAGGAACCCTAGCCCTACTAACCAATCAGAGCCTTAGCCCTAATGGCCAATCAGAACTGTAACCCTAAACCCTTAGTCCAGTGGGATCTGAAATCCTAGTAGCCAATCAGAAACCTGACCCTGACAGCCATTCAGAACTGTAATGCTAAACCCTTAGTTCAGTGGCAACCCTAGCCCTAGGAGCCAATCAGAACCCTAGCCCAAACAGCCAATCACAACTCAAACCCTAAGCATTTAATCCAATAGAAATACTAGCCCTAGCAACCAATCACAGCAACAGATGCTGCAACCGATAGAAACTTATGTAAGGGGCAAATGACCTTAAGCCCAGGCTGCTGCGGCAGGGAGGTTCTCCTCTATTCAGAATCTCCTTGGATACAAACATGCACAATCCACATTCCTAGCTACCAGATTCTACTTTTCAGGTAAGGGACAATTTTGAAACCACTGAAATACTGCTTTTTGCGCACTTAAACTAATCACTTTTTCAAGCCCAAAACAAGTCTGCATACACTTTCCAAGCATACTTTAAACCACAGAGCATGCTCTTAAACACACTCTGGTTAGCCACTGAGATGTTTTTAGGTTTTTGAAAACCTTATAAGGGAGGAGTGAGGCTTAAAACAGACTGTATGAATTTTCCTCCTATTTTTTTCACAAAGACTGCCCTAAGGTTACTATAACTTGCACCCTTTCCATGTAGTGCGAATTACCCCATATATGTTGCACTCATGGCAACTTCTATAAAGTAATTTAAAATATAAATGAAATATCAAATTATTGAAGAAAAAACTGTGCATGTTAGGGCCTCTAGGTATAGTTGCCTTAGGGCGAGAGTTATAATTACTTGACATAACTGTAACTGGTGAATTTCTATGATTTAGTGCGCGTAAATTCAGAACCTAACTATACCGTCCCTGTAACCTTTTTTTTTTAAAGTGAATTTCTGTTTTTGTATTCTATTTACTAACTATACCGTCCTTGTAACCTCTGTTTTTTTAATGAGAAAAAAATATATATATATACACCGCACAATTGTGTCTATATTATCTAGTGGTGGTCCCCACTAGGTACTTATAGTTAGGATTTTTTTTTACCACAGTTGAAGCATTTTGTGTTTTGTCAATAACTTTGGCATCCCTTGACAAATCTTCACAAATTTTTCAAAACGTATGCTTTGGTCAATTCAGCTGCTATCTTGAAAGTTCCAAGGTGATTCTTCAAGGAGAGCCAAGAAAAAGGGGGGCTCCCAAAACACTTTTCCCTATTCTATGTCAATTTGATTTTTACAAAATCTGTACACGACTACAGTCCGAACCGCTAAATGAAATCACACCAAATTTGGCAGAAATCTAGATCTTGGTCCCAAAAGCACGCTTTTTCTGATTTGGTGTAAATCCGTTCAGTTGTTTTAGAGAAATTAGAGTTTAAAAAATATAGATATTTATGGATGTGGATCTCTGCTGAGCTGACTGTCTCCGTGCAGATATCTCATTGGCTGTCAACACTTAAATGAGGAAGTGTTGACAGCCATCCTGGAACTCGGCTTCAGCCGAGTCCTAAAAAAAAGGTTAAGAAAAGAAAAGGGGCCAGGGTAAAGACACACTGACCCCTTAGCTCTGGTGCTTTGGTCCCAAAGGGACCCCGCCAGGGCTTAAAAAATTTTTTTTTTTTAAAGTCAGAAAAATCTGCAGATTCAGATCTGCGGATTTTTCCGACATTAAAAAATGTGTGGTTTCCCTCCCATTTCATGAAGCCCCCGGGTGGGCCAAGACCCGGGGGCATGCAGAAATGAGAAAGGGGCTCACAGGGCCCCCTCCAGTTCTGGCCAAAGCCCCGCGGACTACCACCACCTGGGGTGAGTATTTAGATGTGTGTTGGGGCGGCATGCCCCCCCCACAGCCCTGGGGACCACCACCTCTCTGAGGTCAATGTAATATGGTATGTGAGGGGTCACATGCCCCCCCCACAACCCCAGGGACTGCCACTTCCCCCGGGCATTAAACTAATTAAATGAATGGGGGGCGCCCAGTCAACCTGCAGCCCCAGGGACCACCACCTCCTCAGAACTTCAAACAAAACAAATGTGGAGGTGATACCCAACCTCCCCTACAGCCCGAGGGCCACCACCTCCCCAGGGATTCAATAAAGGAATGAAGGGGATCTGTTGCAGACCCCCAGCCCTGGTGACCACCACCTCCATTGGGATATTTCATGTGTGAGGTGGGGCGTGGGAGCCACTGATGACACTGGGGACCGCCACACCCCAGGGCCGGCTCCTGCTATGTCCTGGGGTGCCCACTTCTGGGACATAGCTGTTTGCTGTGACTTGGCAGGAGCTGACAGATCCCACCAAGTTACCTCAAGCACTCCACTCAGTGAGGGAGAGCAGTCAAACAGCTTTCCCTCGCTTCGAGTGGAGGTTTCCACTGTTTCCTTGCCTGTCGAGATGCAGGCAGGAAAACAGAGGAAACATTGTTCTCACAGACAGGGAGCTGCTTTAACAGCTACCTCTCTGTGAGAGCAGTGCTAGCTCCCACAGGAGGTGGGGAGCCGGCTGGGACTGCGGAGGCCTTGAGGCTCCCCCGTGATCCCCCACATTGTGACTGGTTGCCCTGGGGGACACCTAGGTCACTTGGCCGGGCCCCGGGAGATAGGGTACCCGGGGCTGAGCTTGGCCCTGGAGAAAGGGGCCATACAGCCCTCCTCTCCCAAAAAAAAACAGTCAATAATTAGGCCGGGCCCCAGGGGATGGGGTCCCCTGGGCCGAGAGCAGCCTGGGGAGGGGAGCTGAAGGCCAGGCTCTGCAGCCAACCCCCACTGTGCACAGTCAAAGGCTGTGCGCAGCGCAAGGTTGGCTGGTTATAGGGGTTCGCCATGCACTGCTAATAACTCCACAAATTATAGAACTCATGACATCTTTGATAACATCATTGATAATGTCACTGTAATATCTGCAGTAAAAAATGTTATCACGTAACTGTGCATGGTGGGGCCGCAAGTTATAGTTACATTAGGGCATGTGTTATAGTTACTTGAAATAACTCTAACAGGTGAATTTCTATGGATTTGTTTAAAATGTGAGCCCATAACATCCCTGTAACCTTTGTTTTTTAATTGAATTTCTATGTTTTTTTAATTCTATTTCCCAATTATAACGTTCGTGTAACTTTTGGTTTTTGCAGAGAACACACACACACACACATATATATATGTGTGTGTGTGTGTACATATATAAATATATATGTACATATACATATTTGTGTGTATATGTATGTATATATATATAATGTAAATATATATCTTCATATTTTCACTGAAAAAAACAAGGGTTACAGGGATGATAGAGATAGGTTCTGAATTAACTCATACAAAACCTTAGAAATTCAGCCGTTATAGTTAGAGTTATTTCAAGAAACCATAACCAGCACCCTTGCCATTGCACAGTTTTCTTATCAATAATTTTATTGCAAATGTTGCAGTGATAATATCAACGATTCCATAGAATATGTCATCAATTATATAATACATGGAGCAATTAGCTGTGCATATTGAGGGTGCAACTTATAGTTACCTTAGGGTGCGAGTTATAGTTAATTGAAATAACTATAACTGCCACATTTCTGTGGTTTGTACAAGTAAATTCAGAACCTAACTATGACGTCCCTGTAACCTTTGTTTTTTTCTGTAAAATTCTATGGTTATTTAACATAAAGTAATTTGAATTACTATGCAGTAATCCAGCAACCGCTGCACATAGCCTTTGGTTGTGCCTGGCCCTGCAGCCAAGCCCTTATAACCACCCAACCACGCACCTCCGCCACAGCCTTTGACCAGCGCAGCGGGAGTTGGCCACAGGGCCTGTGTCTGTCAGTGGATCTGAGAGTGGGTTCATGAGTATCTGAGTGGGTTTGAAAGTAGGTGTGGGGGTCTTTGAGTGGGTCTGAGTGGGTGCGTGAGTGTCTGAGTGGGTCTGTGAGCGGGGCATGAGTGTCTAAGTGCGTGTATGAGTGAATGAATTAGTTTATGAATGAGTCTGTGAAAGTTTTTTTTTTTTTTGCTTTGTATGTTTTCGAATATTAGAGAATATCCTTGAATATTCGAGGATATTCAATAATATCTCGCATTGTGAAAAAAAAAAATGTTGAACCCATTATTTAACCCTAAAACACTATTATGTCACACACCTGGTGTCAAGGTACCACCACCCTAACTCCTTATACCACTTATCATTTCTATTTTCAGCTCTGGGGACCCTCTCTCATAACATAAAATGGCAGCCGTAACTTCCTAGTCAGGTTGTGGCTGCCAATCACACACTTCTACTCGCATGCACATTTGAGAAAATTTGTGTATTTTCTCAATTTATTTGCATCCAGAAACAAACAAATTTGGATTCTCCTTAATTTCTCGTAAACTGCTGAACGGATTTACACCAAATAACCAAAAGTGTAATCTGCCTACAAACAGCTAGCTTTTGCCAAATGTGGTGTGAATGTGTCCAGCAATTTGGGCTGTAGTCTTGTCTAAAGGCCCTATGGGAATTAACATGAGAAATGCATCATTTTGACCCCCTTTTTTCTCAGTCCCCGATTGATGGATCACCACAAACCTTTCCATGCCCAACAAGAATCACCAGTGCACTTTTTTGAAGTGAAGATTCGTCAAACGATGCCAAAGATATAGGCAAGTCAAAAAATATTTTTTTTAGGGAAACATGGTCCTAACTATAGCTACCAGCTGGTAACCGCTAGTGGGATATATATATATATATATATATATATATATATATATATGTATATTTGTACCTACTTGTACAATTTTTATCAAGCATATACCATTATCATGCATGCCTTTACCAGGAAAAGTAAGTATTTTATAGGAAAATATAAACACTTTATGCTAGATCTGTCAGCTCTTGCCGTGGCTTTCCCAATCTTTTTGGCTTCTGACCTCCTATTTTGATCTGAATTTCATTTTTGCTGTCATATTAAGGACTCTTGGCACTTTACTTGTGGTAACCAGTGTTAAAGTGCAAGTGCTGTCTTTCTAAAATGGTATTGGTAATTGATGTATCCATGATTGGCATATTTGATTTACTAGTAAACCCCGAGATCTGTGCACCATGTGTGCCTAGGGCCTGTAAATCAAATGGTACTAGTAGGCCTGCAGTACTGATTGTGCGATCCACAGGAGTAGCACTGTAAACATGTCTCAGACCTGCTAATGCAGTGTCTGTGTGTGCAGCTTTAACTAACAGTTTGACCTGGCAAGTGCGCCCACTTGCCAGGCCCAAACTTTATCTTTTACTACATGTGAGTTAACCCTAAGTGAGGCCAAACACCACCCTATGGTCAGGGTGCAGTGTATTTAAAAGGTAGGCCATGTACTGGTGTGTTTTACATGTCCTGATATTGAAATACTGCTAAAAGTCAGTTTTTACTATTGCAAGGCGATCTCTCCTCTAGGTTAACATGGGGATTGCATTGAAATATCCTTTAAGTGTAATTTCCCCTTGGGAGCAGATGGAGAAATATAGTTTCAGGTCTCTGAACTCACAATTTAAAAATACATCTTTTGGTGAAGTTAGTTTTAAAATTGTAAGTTTGAAAATGCCACTTTTAGAAAGTGGGCATTTTCTTGCTTAAGCATTCTGTACTCAGCCTGGCTGTGGAATACATGTGTGGGTCAGGATGACAGTTGAGCTGTTTGTGAATTCACTCTGACAGTCACACAAAGGGAGCTGAGGTGTGTCCTGCATATCCTGATGGGTCTTCCTTGACTAGAGTGGTAGGAGGAGCTGAGACTTGCACTCTGCCTGTTGCTTTGTTGTGATGGTCTCCCGCTTGCTGCTTCTGTCCTGGGAGTGAAAGGGCTGGACTTTGCTTTCTACATCCTGCTTTCCAAGGTTCCCCAAGGGCTTGAAATGAGCTTGCCTCTTGTTAGAAGTCTCAGGGACATCAAAGACTTCATTTGTCAGTGCATGGACTCTTCAGCTGAGAGTTTTGACTTGTCAAGTTGTGCCAAATCCAGGCCCTGTGTCCTTGAAAGTGGAAACTAGTGTCCTGAGGAAGAAAATCCGCGCATCGGATCACTGCAGCTGAAGAATCGACGCAGCGCCTGTCTTGCAACAGAAGAATCAATGCCATGCTTGCCTTGCCGCTGAGGAATTGGTGCAGCACCTACCATGCAGTGGAAGGATCGATGCAGCACATGTTCCACCATGGCTCTATCATCACAGTGCGACAGGAGCTTCCCACGCATCATCCCTGTGCATTATTTTCGCATCGACCCCAGCAAAGAACTGAGACTGCGTGACCGGAAACTGACGCATCCTCTCGCCTGCGGGAAGAGAACCAATGCATCAGTTCCTATGCCGGTAAGGAACCAACGCATCACCTCCCCTGCCAGTAAGGAACCAACGCATCACCTCTCCTGCGCAGTAAGTAACAAACGCATAGCTTTGTTTTCCGGCACCTCACCTCCTCTGTGGCCTGCATCTTCTTTGTTTTTGATGCATCCCAGGTAGTGTGTGTTAAAAAGAGACAATCATTGATTCCTCTGGATTAAACATTTTGCAACTTTTTTAAAGTGAGATCTATGCTTGTCTATGTTGGATGTTTGTTGTTTTGGTCTTGATTTATTCAGATGCTGTAGGAAGTTGGCTCTTTATGTACTATTTCAAAGTAAGAAATAGCATGCACAGAGTCCAAGGGTTCCCCTTAGAGGTAAGATAGTGGAAAAAAGAGATAATTCTAATGCTCTATTTTGTGGTAGTGTGGTCGAGCAGTAGGCTTATCAGAGGGTAGTGTTAAGCATTTTTTGTACACACACAGGCAATAAATAAGGAACACACACTCAAAGACAAATCTTAGGCCAAAAGGTTTTTATATATAAAAATATCTTTTCTTAGTTTATTTTAAGAACCACAGGTTCAAGATTTGCAAGTAATACTTTAAATGAAAGGTATTTCACTCAGGTATCATAGGAACTTTGAATCAACACAATATCATGTACAGTTTTAGCAAAAATGGCAATAAGCTATTTTAAAACTAGACACTGCAATTTTCAACAGTTCCTGGGGGAAGTAAGTATTGGTTAGTTTTGCAGGTAAGTAAAACACCTACAAGGTTCATGTTTGAGTCCAAGGTAGCCCACCGTTGGGGGTTCAGGGCCACCCCAAAGTTACCACACCAGCAGCTCATTGGCCAGTCAGGTGCAGAGGTCAAAGTGGTGCCCAAAACGCATAGGCTTCAATGGAGAAGGGGTGCCCCGGTTCCAGTCTACCAGCTGGTAAGTACCCGCGTCTTCGGAGGGCAGACCAGGGGGGTTTTATAGGCCACAGGGGGGGACACAAGTCAGCACAAAAAGTACACCCTCAGCGGCACGGGGCGGCCGGGTGCAGAGTGCAAAAAGGCGTCGGGTTTGCAATTGGTTTCAATGGGAGACCCAGGGGTCTCTTCAGCGAAGCAGGCAGGCAAGGGGGGGGGGTGCTCCTCGGGGTAGCCACCACCTGGGCAAGGGAGCGGGCCACCTGGGCGTCGCTTCTGCACTGGAGGTCGGATCCTTCAGGTCCTGGGGGCTGCGGCTGCAGTGTCTTTACCAGGCGTCGGATTCTTGGAAGCAGGCAGTCGCGGTCAGGAGGAGCCTCTGGATTCCCTCTGCAGGCGTCGCTGTGGGGGCTCAGGGGGGTCAACTCTGGCTACTCACAGGCTCGCAGTCGCCGGGGAATCCTCCCTGTAGTGTTGTTTCTCCGCAGGTCGAGCCGGAGGCGTCGGGTGCAGAGTTGAAAGTCTCACGCTTCCGGCGGGAAATGTGGAGTCCTTTAAAGTCGTTTCTTTGTTGCAAGTTTCAGTCTTTGTGGAACAGGGCCGCTGTCCTCGGGAGTTCTTGGTCCTTTTAGATGCAGGGTAGTCCTCTGAGGCTTCAGAGGTCGCTGGACCCTGGGGGACGCGCCGCTGTTGCAGTTTTTCTTGAAGTGGGGAGACAGGCTGGTAGGGCTGGGGCCAAAGCAGTTGGTGTCTCCGTCTTCTCGGCAGGGCTTCAGGTCAGCAGTCCTTCTTCGTCTTCAGGTTGCAGGAATCTATCTTCCTCAGTTCTGGGAGCCCCTAAATACTCAAGTTAGAGGTGTGTTTAAGTCTGGGAGGGCAGTAGCCAACAGCTACTGTCCTTGAGGGTGGCTACATCCTCTTTGTGCCTCCTCCCTGTGGGAAGGGGGGCACATCCCTAATCCTATTGGGGGAATCCTCCAAAACCAAGATGGAGGATTTCTAAAGGTAGGGGTCACCTCAGCTCAGGACACCTTAGGGGCTGTCCTGACTGGTGGGTGACTCCTCCTTGTTTTTCTCATTATCTCCCCTGGACTTGCCGCCAAAAGTGGGGGCTGTGTCCAGGGGGCGGGCATCTCCACTAGCTGGAGTGCCCTGGACCATTGTAACACAAAGCCTGAGCCTTTGATGCTCACTGCTAGGTGTTACAGTTCCTGCAGGGGGGAGGTGTGAAGCACCTCCACCCAGAGCAGGCTTTGTTTCTGTCCTCAGAGAGCACAAAGGCTCTCACCACATGGGTTCAGAAACTTGTCTCTCAGCAGCAGGCTGGCACAGACCAGTCAGTCCTGCACTGAACAATTGGGTAAGTACAGGGGGCATCTCTAAGATGCCTTCTGTGTGCATTTTTTTATAAATCCAACACTGGCATCAGTGTGGGTTTATTATTCTGAGAAGTTTGATACCAAACTTCCCAGTATTCAGTGTTGCAATTATGGAACTGTGGAGTTTGTGTTTGACAAACTCCCGGACCATATACTTAATATGGCCACACTGTACTTACAATGTCTAAGAATGGACTTAGACACTGTAGGGGCATATTGCTCATGCAGCTATGCCCTCACCTGTGGTATGGTGCACCCTGCCTTAGGGCTGTAAGGCCTGCTAGAGGGGTGACTTACCTATGCCACAGGCAGTATTTTGTGTGCATGGCACCCTGAGGGGGATGCCATGTCGACTTTGCCTTTTTCTCCCTACCAACACACACAGTCTGCAATGGCAGTGTGCATGTGTTAGGTGAGGGGTCTTTAAGGGTGGCACAACACATGCTGCAGCCCTTAGGGACCTTCCCTGGTCACAGGGCTCTTGGTACCACTAGTACCTTTTACAAGGGACTTATCTGTGTGCCAGGGGTGTGCCAATTGTGGAAACAATGGTACATGTTAGGTGAAAGAACATTGGTGCTGGGGCCTGGTTAGCAGGGTCCCAGCACACTTCTCAGTCAAGTCAGCATCAGTATCAGGCAAAAAGTGGGGGGTAACTGCAACAGGGAGCCATTTCCTTACAGGTACATATTGGCTGTTTTCCTAAACTGGTGCGGAGTCCATTTTTGTGGTGTTTTCACTGTGTTAGTGTGTGTGTATGTGTGTGTGTGTTTTGTGGCTCACCTACTCTGACTAGACTGAGGGTCCCTACTAGGACTGGGTGCAACCCAGTGCCAACTAGAGACCCCATTTCTAACTAATATATATATACACACTAAAAACCGCTTATACTTACCTGTAAAATACTTACATTTACTTGCAAAACCTTTAACACACATGTGCCTTTGCCATTCACGCTTTTACAACGAAATTCGCTGTAAAGGCATGCATTGTAGAGGTCTAATTGTTATAAAATCCTGCCTTGTAAAGGTTATGTGTGGTAATGGTACCTGCGTTGTAACGGCTGCATTGTGTAAGCATGTGTGGTAATGGCATGCATTGTTTCATCAAACATCCTCTGTACACATTATTTAAAAAACTATGAAACTAAAAATTGCCCATGAAAACCTTAAATTATTTTCTGAGTCACTATGGTAGAAATGTAACCTCAGGAACAAATGACAGCAGGTTTCATTTACTTGCCACATTGTGGAATAGTGCATGTGCCCTAGTATAGTATTTCATTTTGTCATCTCTATGCATGTGATTTTGTTTGGCTGTGTTGTGCAATTCTAATGATATTTAACACCTTGAGCTGTGTTGCTGATAGGGTGTACTGCCTACTCTGTGCCAAGGCGCACCTTTAACTGGATGCGACAGTGCAGACTGTCAGTATGCCCTACCATAATGAGTGTGCTGTGGCCAATGGAGCTGTGGACTCACACCTGCCGTGGGGCAGCACATTACTGAATGGCAGACTGGCTGTTTAAAGTCTCCTAGTCCGACTTTGACTGTGCATTTGACAACTGGCCTGCATTTTAAAGGGTAACAGGGATCCAGACAGATGCTGATAGAGAATGCACATAGCTGCAGGATATGTTTGGGGTGTCTTTGTCACCCTGTATCCCCCATTTCAAGGACTGCATTCAGAGAAGGAAAAAAAAGGACACTGACTGTGTGTCACTTCGATGTAGTGCACAATCAGTGCGCCTCCTGACTGTTCTTTTAAACTGTGGCTGCCGGCATCAGTTATATGGCACGGTCAGAGAGGCACAGTGTTTCCTCATTTGCATGGGGACATGATCCCCCATGTAAATGAGGGATCCGCCCCTTTGAAATCATGCTGATGCACATGTAGCACCAATGTGGCCTGCTTTACAGGAGTCACAAAAAGTGCCTGATCCTCTTCTGTAATACTAAAGTGCCCCGGAGGTGCAAAAAGAGTGCGCATGCCCGTTGTGCCCTTGGTGCTCTCAGTGTAACACAGTCCCAGGTTTTAAATTCCCAGCTTTAACATTTTCTATTTCCATGGAGAATTCTTAGGTAAGCTTGTGCACATTGATTGGTATCATGGTAAGTACCCGTCAATGTGTGCTATAGTGGCAAAGTTTACTTAGATTAAGATAAGAGCTTGAAAACTCCCAAAAGCCATGTATTGATTACTGATGTAACAGGGAACACACACCAGAACACTCTTATTCTAAATATGGATATCTTCATTGAAATATGCCCCAGGTTTATGCCTCTGTGATTATATATGGATGCTAAATTAAATTAATTTATGTTCCAACCCTCCTTAGATCTTGCTTGATGTTAATCACAATCATCTCCTAATTATGCATGCTTCAAACATAATACTTTCCTACATTCCTGTTTTTTAAAGAAATCCTTTAGGAGTGGTATTCCAGATCCAAAGAGAAATTTGTGGCTAAGCATTTGATTTATAAGGGCTGGATATTCACCTTCCATACATAGATTTTAAGGCCACTTCTTCCACTTTTCTCTCAAAGTTATGGGTAAATAATGATAACAATTCCTCAAACCCACTGGGCTACAACTCTGCCCACTAAGAGAGGGACAAAATGTAGCTCTCTTATTCACAGAACAAAGTTCAAAAACAAGTTTGTGTTTCCCGAGCAGGAGTTTGTAGAACATGACTAGAAGCTACTGAGGTATCTCCTCACATTGTATCTTAATCGAAAAATACTGACCTCAGCTAAAGAATTCGGCAATCACACAGAAATCTGATTTCTCATAACAGGGCTAGTTGTATTGGTGGCCCAGGGTAAAGCAGTCAGCGTTTATTTACTGTACAGCATCCATTTTAGGACATCCTCATTCCTCACTCCTCATCCCTACTTCTCATCCCTGCTTCTCATCCATCATCCCTACTTCTCATCCATCATCCCCACTTCTCTTCCATCATCCCTACTTCTCATCCATTATCCCTACTTCTCATCCATCATATATTATCCCTACTTCTCATCCATCATCCCTACTTCTCTTCCATCATCCCTACTTCTCATCCCTGCGTCTCATCCCTGCATCTTATCCCCCATCCCTACTTCTCACCCATCATCTCTGCTTCTCTTCCATCATCCCTATTTCTCTTCCACCATCCCTACTTCTCATCCATCATCCCTACTTCTCATCCATCATATATCAACCCTACTTCTCATCCATCATCCCTACTTCTCATCCATCACCCCTACTTCTCATCCATCTTCCCTACTTCTCATCCATCATCCCTACTTCTCATCCATCTTCCCTACTTCTCATCCATCATCCCTGCTTCTCATCCATCATCCCTACTCCTCATCCCTCACCCCTGCTTCTCATCCATCATACATCATCCCTACTTCTCACTTCTCATCCATCATCCCTACTTCTCATCCATCATACATCATCCCTACTTCTCATCCATCATCTCTACTTCTCGTCCATCGTACATCATCCTTACTTCTCATCCATCATCCCTGCTTCTCTTCCATCACCCCTACTCCTCATCCCTGCTTCTCATCCCTACTTCTCTTCCATCATCCCTAATTCTCATCCCTCATCCCTGCTTCTCATCCCTACTTCTCATCCATCATTCCTACTTCTCATGCCTCAGCCATCATCCCTACTCCTCATCCATCATCCCTACTCCTCATTCCTCATCCCTCTGTCATACCAACACATTTTCAGTTTTGTGAAACACACCTTCACACAGATTGGTTAGGAACAGCCAATCAGAGTTATGAGAGAGAGCTGCATTCTATTTCAATGAAAAACAGCCTCCTCATTGCACATGGTGGGTGAAGAGAGAGGAGAGGAAATGCAACTGTGTGTTTGTTTCCAGTGAATTCAAGGCTGCACAATATTTCATTTTATTTAACTCAGTGTTTTTCTGTTTGCACAGGCCTCTGCAGAAAGCTCTGCTGGTTTGGGATATACAAGGAGTGCACAGCCTGGGCCATGAATCAGCTCTTGGAGAAAGGGTTATACAGGTCATCTACAGTTCAACCGAAAACCTTTCTGGTTTCAGTTTCATCTGTAGAAACAAAATGTTTAAAATCAACTCTGGTGACAGTGCAATCCAATTCATCCAAACCTTTTCTGGTTTCATTTTTATTTGTAACAAAGAAAATGTTTAAATCTGAGCCTGCTTTTTATTTGTAACAAATAACATGTTTACATCTGAGGCTGCTTTTATCTCTCAGAGCTGTTTTTTTCCTTTCTGAAACCAGAAAGATTTTGTATGAACTGTAGATGAACTGTATAACCCTTTATCCAAGAGCTGATTTATGGCCCTAGCTGTGGACTCCTTGTATTTCCCAAACCAGCAGAGCTGTAAGAATGTAGCTCTCTCTCATAACTCTGATTGGCTGTTCCTAACCAATCAGTGTGAAGGTGTGTTTCACAAAACTGAAAATGTGTTGGTATGACTGAGGGTTGAGGAATGAGGAGTAGGGATGATGGATGAGGAGTAAGGATGATGGCTGAGACATGAGAAGTAGGAATGCTGGATGAGAAGGTGGGATGAGGGATGAGAAGTAGGGATGATGGAATAGAAATAGGGATGAGAAGCAGAGATGAGGAGTAGGGATGATGGAAGAGAAGCAGGGATGATGGATGAGAAGTAGGGCTGATGAATGAGAAGTAGGGATGATGTATGATGGATGAGAAGTAGGGATGATGGATGAGAAGTAGGGATGATGGATGAGAAGTGAGAAGTAGGGATGATGTATGATGGATGAAAAGTAGGGATGAGGGATGAGGAGTAGGGATGATGGAGGAGAAGCAGGGATGATGGATGAGAAGTAGGGATGATGGAAGAGAAGCAGGGATGATGGATGAGAAGTAGGGATGATATATGATGGATGAGAAGTAGGGATGATGGATGAGAAGTAGGGATGATGGATGAGAAGTGAGACGTAGGGATGATGTATGATGGATGAGAAGCAGGGATGAGGGATGAGGAGTAACGATGATGGAAGAGAAGCAGGGATGATGGATGAGAAGTAGGGATGATGGAAGAGAAGCAGGGATGATGGATTAGAAGTAGGGGTGAAGGATGAGAAGTAGGGATGATGTATGATGGATGAGAAGTAGGGATGATGGATGAGAAGGAGGGATGATATATGATGGATGAGAAGTAGGGATGATGGATGAGAAGTAGGGATGATGGAAGAGAAGCAGGGATGATGGATGAGAAGTAGGGATGATGGATTAGAAGCAGGGATGAGAAGTAGGGATGATGGAAGGGAAGTAGGGATGATGGATGAGAAGTAGGGATAATATATGATGGATGTGAAGTAGGGATGATGGATGAGAAGTTGGGATGATGGATGAGAAGCAGGGATGAGAAGTAGGGATGACGAGTGAGGAAGGAGGATGTCCTAAAATGGATGCTGTACAGCGTTTATTTACTGACAGTGAGAACTATCCATCCTTCAATGCATAGTTGTAACAGGCAATTGGCTGCAAGGGGCCATGGGGTGTTTGACAAAGGTTGGCACATGGCCAATATTTTTTTAAAAGGTCAGTAAAAATGGGAAAATCATCAAGATCCGGTTTTTTTTGCCTTTTGGACTGCAAGACCAAGGCAGAAAATATTGGAAGAAATCACTTCAAAAGCGAATCTCTCTATTGAGTAGTCTAATGTCACATAATTTTAGATCCCTTAAGTTTCCCACTTTTTAACCACTTCCCTGTCTTATTATTCTTTTTTTATAATGAAGCATGCCACTCTTTGTGAGTGAAATTGTACCATCCTATAATTATTATCACAAATAGGGTATAGTGGTGTATATACGAGCCATAGGTGAACTGAATTTGGGACTATCATACATTTTTTACATAATGCCTGTGTCCTTTTCTACCCTAGTTTTTCCATCTTCTGTCAGACGTTTTATCCCGATTGCGCTCACCTTCTTCCTTCAGTGGGTTTTGGCGACTTTAGAAACCACTTCACATTGCCATATATTTAACGATGTTTCTGGAACCAATACATAATTTTGTATTTAACATTTGTATCATAACATCCAAACATAACATATCTGCTTGTGGTGTAGTCAAGGCTAGCATTCAAAAAGTTAGACATTTTCAAGGCAAGTGTTTGTGCTCTTTGCTCCCAGGGGCCAGAGAGTCACCTCAAGTGTTCCTGTGTTTAGGCAATTTAACAAATTATTTTTTCCTTTCGAAGTTTTCTTGGTTGCTGTTTTTCCTCCTTGTTCAATACACTAAAATATGTTGACGATGTTTACTCTATTATGATATTATTTGTTTGTTACCTTGAGCAATAGTTTGATGTGTCTTTAGATGGCTGTTAAGATGATAAATTAGAGGAAAATGTTACTTATTAACTAACTATATTTAAATTCGAACAGACCCTATGACTAAAAAATTGAAAAAAGTGTGTTTTAGCTGCTGGGCAACTATATCTATTTTTTGTCACATTTAGGAAAGGCAGCGCCTGGAGACCATTCTCAACCTATGTTCAAATTACAGCGCCACCCCGGCCACCAGAACTGTTGCAGATGTTCAAACAATTAACAAAGAGCTTGAAAGACTCCAAATGTCAGACGAAGACTCCGTGTTTGAAGAGTCACATTCCAGCGAGAAAAAAGCTGATAAGAACCATATGTTCGGGAGTAGTGCCTCCTTCTCTGATCTTGGCAGCTTTAATGAAAGAATTTCTGCCTTCGCTGTTTCTAAAGGAATTAGAAGTAGTGAATACTCCGGTGACGTGACAAGGCCTCAATTACATTCTGCCGTTTCACCAAGAGTTTCTTCCAGTGATTCTCCGTATTCCGGCGCACCCAAGGTAAATTCTGTAGTTGTTCTTTCGTGTGTAAACTGAAATGAAAATGCACCTTCCGTTCGAGGAAACGTCCGTTTTTTAAAAACAAATGCACAGTAAATCAAAACTTAAAGATGCTGCGAGCAGCCCGGTAATAAATGACCAGCAACACACTCTGGATTGTTTGACCGTGTTTATAATATGCCACGAAGCATCCCTTGTGATTATATTATTCCACATACTCCTTTTGTTTTGTTCGGTGTTCGTCCGAAAGGAGCATATGTTGATGTCATCGACTAATGTAATAATATGGTTTACGCGCACCACAAGGTTACAACACCTATCTCGGCAACCACAGTAAGGACTCACAGACAATTACTAGTAATCCTACTTGAATGAGCAGAGCAACTGCGGGGGGCACAGCGCATGACGTGATGTCTACGATGCAACTGTATTCGACATTTTGTACATGGCATACTTTTGGCGAAGTGCTGTCACGTACTGTAATGCTTTGTTACCGCCAGACATACGGTTATAGCTAAGAGCATTCATCCGTTTTTTTTTTGCCAGAAACCCTTTCTCACGGATTTTTTTTTTCTGACTTCTAGGGGGCAAGAAAACATTGGCTTATCCCCAAAAACATGGCTCGCAGGAACAGTGTACTTCAGAGTGAAACAAGCACTGGTAGAGCCAATAGGTCTAGTATTGGAAACCAACTTTTCCAGTGCATATTTTGTCTGTGTATTGTTTTCTTATGAAGAATCGCAATTAGCTCACTTGCAGTGTTATAGTATCTATCAGTTCCTCGCCCAAGTAAAGCGACTACAGTCTAGAAGTCGAACTATCACCTGTTTTTCATGTAAAACCACACATTGCATTCGGAGGCACTAGCAATGAAGAGGGATCCCTTTGTGTGGATGTGCACATTGTGCAAGAGCAGAAGCCATTATTCACAGTAAGGAACGCAAGTGATTTAAGTAGGCTGACCCTGTGCCCCACGGTGTATACTGTGGTAGGTGGAAGAAAAATGTGAATGATTCTATTGCAGACCGATGGATGAAGGGGGCCGACTGGAAGTCCTTGCAAGTATGTATAGTATATATATTTTTATTAAAGCCAAAAGGTCCTGGCTACAACAGGCCAAACAAAATTGGCTAACCCAGTAGGTGTTGCTTAAGAGGGATATTGGCTTGGTCAATGTTTGGCTTGGTCATTGTTTGGTCACTGTTGTACAGCAGCCATGTTGCTGTGCAGCATGGCTGAAAGTATCAAAGAAAAAGAGCCTCTGTGGCATGGCCAGCGCTGGGCGCATCATAGCACTTTTTTTAGTGCTGGCAGGAGGGAGGGAGGGCAGGTGGTGACACGAAAGGAGGACGTGCATGTGGAGGTGAAAAACGGACAAGAGCAACGATGGGGCCAGCAGTGCCCTCATCATAGGGCTTTTTAGGGTCGAGCCTGCTTTGCATGCGCTCGCGCATGCATATCGCAGTGAGACGCTTTTGTATTTAGCAAAAGGGCTCGGAGCCCTGTCAACTTCACGTCAGTGTTTTTTATTGGTTCGTGGGCTTTCCTAATAAAATCTGCTTGCTTTCATTAGTCGAAGGCACGCAAACGTCATGCCTTTTCCGGTGGCTATCCCTCCTCGAGCGCAGCGACCAAGTACAGAAAACATGTGAGGCTCGCTGTTTTCCATCGGGCTCGTGGACTTCTTTTTCTCTAATTTACGAGCGCGATCTCGCTTGGCAGAAGTCGAGCGCTTTACATAGTTAATTTCACTTTTTCGGGTTATGTACATAAATGCACTTTTGCCCGATAGGTGAAAAGTCGGGTTAGGAGTTTACAACACGATCAGCTCTAACATGAGCAAACGCGAGACCCGTTGCATTGTAAATGCTTGTTCTTATTGTTAGAAATGTGGTTTCTGGTTGGCTAGGGTATGCACCTCAGCCAGGTAGAACCCACCACTCTAGCCAGGACGAGTAAATTACACAGAAAGATAACCTGTGCTCACCCCAGGAAGCTTGGCACAGAGCAGTCAGCCCAGAGGTCATGTGTAAAGCATTCGCACAACACACACACTAGTGACTTAATAGTTACACCACAAAAGAGACTCCATCAGGTTAGATAAGCATTTGCAATGCAATGGGTCTTGCGTTTGCTTGGGTCAGAGCAAATTAGCATTGTAAATTCCTAACTTGACTTTTCTTCCCACATAAATTGAAAGTGAAGAGTAAAACAGTTCACATAAGCAAGCCGATTCAAAGCGCCACAGCCGCCATGAGCATGAGTGCGAAGGAGAGACGCAAAAGGAAAAAGAAGTTCGCTTGCAGTCAGACGTGCATTTATCCACGTAACAGGGTCGATGGCCAAGGAGGTAACAAAACCGCCCCATAGAGGAACAAACTTAAAGCATTTCCCAATGATAAGAAAGGATTTTTGAAAGGCAAGCCCATGAACAAGTGATAGTGATGGGCATGCGGAGGGCGTGATTAAAAGCCCACAGATAGATTACAACAGGCCAGAGCGCTTGCATGCTCAATCTAATAAAAATATACTGTATTGTACATAAAACATTAGACTGTAGACCAAAACATCCTAAATCCATAACACTTTGCCAAGCAGGCAAACCATAAGCGTCATGAATGCAATTATCAGAAACATTCCCTTATGCACAGATCATCAACATACCCCCATTATGCAGGCAGTGCAGATCCCGAAATATGTTTGTTGTTGCAACCAAGTAAGAGCGACAATATAACTCAGGGCATAACCATAGCATAAGCCCTGAAGGCATGAGTCCATCATAGTGAACTTGCGGGACCTATAGAAATCACTCCCCTTCATAACGCCACCATATAGACATGTGAAGACCACTCCTCTCACCCTGAGACACAGCACACCTGCGCTCCTTTTATATGTCCCACGATACTCTGTCCACAAAGTAGTGAACAGACTCAGCGGTGGGCCTACCAGGGTAAATATAATGAGCCTAAGGGCGCAAAGAAAGCATTTCAAGGGCCTCTGCAATAATTACTATGGGGGGTGCAAACACACCCCTGAAAGGAGGTGGCAGGGAGTCCTCTTGTGCTCTCCCCCTCTAGGGCAATGCAGGCAGCTGCGCAGGAAAGCACTGTGCAGCCGCGGCTGCTGACATTGGTGGGGCGCACCTATTAGGCGTTCTATGGTGCCACCTCACTGTCGCCGAATGAGGACCTCACTTGGTCTTCATCTCGGCTGGCACCCGCTTTCTCTGTGTTCCCCAGATTGCGGTCTCGTGACCGGGGCTCAAGGTGTCTCCCTTGGCCTGCGCTGTAATCTGGGAGGCGGGGCAGAGTGGACAGGTTTCAGCTACTTGGTGCAGCTCCGGAAGATTAGGGTGACAAGGCATGCAGCTGTAGTCCCCAGTAACAGGAGCGGGGGCTGGCCTCCAAACGCACCCTGTGCCGATCTTACGGAAGGCAGGTGGGGAGCACTCACCGGGCACAAGACCTTCTGGCCCCAGGGGAGAAGAGTGCTCACTGCACACAGCATGAGTATCAGGACAAGCGCTTCAATAAAGATTATAGCACTTCGCCAAGCGCTATAATAGTAGGGCCAGGACCGGCACTGGTAACAGGGGCAGTCCTCTGCTGACCAGTGGGAGAACACCTGTAGGGCGTAGACAGGGCAGGCAGTAATAGACAAAGAGGCCAGAACCCTAAAGGCAGGTAGGGGCGGTTCCCCCGGGCAGCCCAGCAGTGCCCAGGGGAACCCAAGACAGGGAGCAGCAGGCAGCAGGGCAACAAGCAGGAAAGCAATCCAGATGAGTCTTTTGTGCCATCCAGCAGACACCAGGCAGCAGGGTAACAAACAGAAGAGCAGTCCAGATGAGTCCTTTGGTACCGTCTAGCAGTCCTTCTGACAGAGGTTCAGTCCCAGTTATAAAAGTGCTCTAAAATCAGGGGGAATGCCCCTTTACTTATACCCCAAAATGCATTTGTTCAGGGGGTAACTTTAAAGAAGTCCTTTAACGTCAAGCACAACACCCTTTAAACCCAGCCCTGTCTCCAGACATCAGTAGGTGGTAATAAGACCATTGTGTGAAGGCAGGACACAGCCTATTCGCATGTAAGGTGTGAACGACCCTCCCTCTCCCCAGCCCGGGAGGACTATCAGTATCCAGATGCCTCTACTGTCACACCCAGCCCCTCCTGTGTGATGGCTTTCTGGAAAGAATGCACCAAGTGTAGCTGTTACTCTGCCCCAGAAGTTGATTGGAGTCAGGCTGAAAAGCACTAGAGTTCTAAGCATAGAGACATGCCCACCTTCTAAAAGTGGCATTTCCACAATGGTAATAAAAAATCCCCCTAGACAAATAAGCAGGATTTCTCCCTGCCATTCCAAACACACTAAGCATGCCCATGCTTTTCCTCATAGATCAGAAGATACCACTTCCAGGGCATTTCCAATACAGTCCTATGAGAGGAGTTGAGCTCACAGTAGTGAGAAACTAGATAGGCTGTTTGCCACTACTAGGACATGAAGTACATAAAGACATATGTCCTACCTTTAACATACATAGCACCCTGTCCATAGGGAATAAGGTGTAGCAAAAAGGGGGTTTAGGCCTTGGCAAGTAGTTTGATTTGCTAAGTCAATGTGGCAGAAAACTGTGCACGCAGGCCCTGCAGTGGCAGGCCTGAGACAGGTTTGAAAGGCTACTCCTGTGGGTGGTGCAATCTGTGCTGCATGCCCACAAGAGCATTTAATTTACAGGCCCTGAGTACATCCTATACCACTTTACAAGGGACTTAAAGGTAAATTAAATAAGCCAAACAGGTGTAAACCATTTTTACCAAGTTGTAGGGGGGAGCGCGTGTGCACTTTAGCACTGATTAGCAGTGGTAAAGTGCCCAGAGTCCTAAAGCCAACAAAAAGAGGGTCATAAAAATAGAAGTAGAAAAGTAAAAAGTTTAGGGATATCCCTGCAGAAAGAGCAGTTTCCAGCATTTATTGTGGGTGAGGAAAATGAAGGGGTGTGCCATTAAAAAAAAGCTCTATGACAAGGACAATGCTGGCTGCAACCCAGATAACAGAGGAAAGGCGGGCTAGGGGGCAACTCACACAACAGTGGAGGAACAGAAGGGTGGGTGCCAACATAGACAGGGATGGGAGGGAGAGCGAATGGCAGTCAAAATGGACAACAGAAGGAGAGCAGGTTGTGAGAAACATGAATAGTGGATGGAAGGCAGGGGGGCATCAAGTGCAATGGAAAAAGAACAGCTGGGCAGCCAAAATGAACAATGCAAGGAGGGTGGATGGAGCAAAACAGACAGAACAGACTACAGAGGGTGGGCGGATGAAAACCAACAAGAACAACAGAGAAAGGGCAGGTTTGGGAAATATGGACAGCTGAGGGACACCAGACGGATGATCAACACATCAACACAGTCTACGGAGTGAGGGTGAGTGAATGTTCTACACAGACAACCGAAGATGAAAGGGAGATGCTGGTGCAAGCAGACAATCAGCAGAGAATCAGTGAGTGGAGCCCAGGGGAGAAGTACATGAGTGAGACAGCCGAAAAACATGCACTCTTGTTGAGTGCATAAACACAAAGAAAAAGTAGTGCCTAAAAAAATGAGAAGTGGAAGGACAGAAGTTATGCATACATGTTGCAAGGGAGGGGAAAATATATGAAGAGGAAGGAAGTTTGCAGCAGCTAACCAACAAGAAACAAGGAAACTAAAGTGTTAAGGAAGCCAACCAAAACTGATGGCCTGATTTAGAGTTGGGCGGACGGGTTACTTCACCACAAATGTGACAGATATCCTGTTTGCCGTATTACGTTCTCCATAGGCTATTATGGTATTGTAATATGGCAGGCGGGATATCCGTTACATTTGTGACACAGTAACCCCCTCTGCCAAACTCTACATCAGACCCTAAGTGTAAGAAATTAGATTATGATTTGGGGTGGGGGACTAGCCATCTCAAGGAATAATCACAACCCTTGTTAGGGTGACCCTCAAAGTCATTAAATTAGCCTGAGCAGCTGTAGCACAGTTCAAAAAGGCTTATCTTAGGGCAGGGTTCTGCAAAGTCGATCCATGCCAGATTTGTAGCATATCATCATTTAGAAAAATGTAGATTTCTGAAACATCTTTTTTCTAAATGTCGATATGCTAAAAACCTGGCATGGACCCGGCTCTCCAGGACCGACTTTGCAGAACCCTGACTTAGGGCAATGTGTAAATTATTTATGTGGTACCAAATCAATAAAAAGTCAAAATGCAAAACAATAAAATTCCTGACCAAACTAGAAAATAGTGTAAAATATAATAAACAAAATAAGAGAAAAATTAAAAAAATCCAGTAAGGGGAACTGGAGATCTGAATTTGTAAAATGTTAAGTAGAAATAGCATAAAAAGCCCAAAGCGCCAATTATAGTCAATGATAACAAAGATGGATTGTCAGTCGGATATACCAACCATGTTAATTCTGGTCAAAGATTTTACCTTCCTACTCAATTCTTTAAGTCCCAATCCACACAGGAGTACACTTCTAAAGTCCCCAAGTCCCTAGGAGAGGCAGCCAGAGACACACAGGGTGTCAGCTATAGGCCACAATTAGGATACAGTCTAGGTTCAGTTTCCACTGGTCAGCTGGACAAAACAGCCCTCTTGTTGCTTGTTGTGTCTTTGTAGCTTTAACAAGAGGTCAGCCTTATGACTCTTAGGGGCATATTTACAAGAAAATGGAGCATCAGTCTTGATGCACCACTTTTGTTGCGTCGACCCAGCCCCACCTAACGCCACTATGGTTGCGCCATATTACAATATGCAGTTGTTAGGACAATAGCATCAAAATATTTGATGCAATTGTGGCGCTTTGTGGCACTAGCATCAAAAGTTTGGATGCTACTGCAGTAAAGCACAGGGAGGTCCATTGATTAAAATGGGTGCGACATAAAAAATGATGGCAAAAATGGCGCAGTGAAATGTTGTAAATTTCATGGCACCATTTTTTCGGGCACCCCTGCGTCGGATCTCTTCCCCTGCATACATTATGCCTGGCACAGGCATAATGTGGCACAAGGGTTTACAAAGTGGCGCAATGTTTGGACGTGGGAGAAAGGCCTACCTCATGCCGTCTTAGCATGAAAAAATGACACTAGTGTGGCGCTAGGTGGCACTTGGGTCTTGTAAAAATGCCCCTTAGAATCCACTTCTTTGTCCTGGTTACAAGGGACGATGGTTCCAGTCCTCCATGGCTCTTCTAAGTAACAGGTTGCAGGTCTACTCCTCTTTTGTTCTTCCTCAGGTCTAGTAGTCTTCTGAAGTGGGTGCCTGAAGATGCCACATTCATGCCTAGCACAAGCTAGTGGGTGGGAATGGCTCATGGACATGACCTAACCAATGGGATAAAAGTTCCTGGGGTGAATCCTACCCATTTTGGGAATTTTTGTGATGACGAATGTCTTCAGCCACACTAAACTTGGGCACTGAGAGCTGGGATAGGACATTTAATACCAAAATCCAATTTAATGTAGCCGTTTTACTGCCCAGTATTCCCAGAGACAGAAGCCTGGTATAACAAATGCAGGGGTTTCTAGCAGCCAGAGAGTGGATACACAAGTATTGCCTTGGACCCCCCCGTTCCTTCCTTTTAAGTGTACCCCACAAGTGTTATGTGTACAACTCAGAGACAGAAGTCTAGTAGGATAAACTCAGCCTTGGCATCCTATTTCCTTCCTTTTAAGTGTGCCCCCAGTGTTGTATGCAAACCCAGCAGACCTGTCAAACAACATTTGACACACCATCAGAATTTGACACTGACGTGTCAAAGAGGATGCCCTCAGCCCCAATCCTGCATATTCTGTGATTTCAGAGGAATCATATCTGCCTATTGTTGGCTCCTGGAAGGCATTTCACATCTTTTTTTACTCCTGGTATAATTTATTCAAGGGGGGTTCCAACGCAGGGAGGCCCAAAAAAATGGCGCAGTGAAATTTACAACACTTCACTGCACCATTTTTCCCATAATTTTTAACGCCTGCTCAGAGCAAGTGTTAAAATGACGCACCCATTTTAATCAATGGGCCCCCCTGTGCTTTGCTGCAAAAGTGCCAACATTTTTGTTGCTAGTGCAGCAAAGTGCTACAACAGTGTAAAAAGTTTTGATGCTGTTGCCCTAATGATTGCCATGGTGCACCGCATTGTAAATACGGCGCAACTATGATGTCATTAGGTGGGGCGACATAAGAAAAGTGGTAAATCGGGACCGATGTGCCACTTCCTTGTAAATATGCCCCAAAGTATTTGTATTTTAATCTTCACTCTGATTTTCTCTATGGGTCAGCCAGAATTTTTACAGTAAAAATAGCTCTTGGGCACAAGTTACTGTAAAGAACATGGAAACTTTAAATTCTTAGATGTCCTAAGCTTAAATAAAATGCACCCTGCCTTGTGGGTTACAAAGTCTGCAAAGAGGTGGCTTATTAATATTTAAAAGGTAAGTTGTGACCTGACAAAAAGGTTTTACTTTGCCTGGGCAAATGACAGTTTTTTACACTGCTACAGTCAAGCTCCACTGGTAGGCCTGAAGCAATGTTTTACACTGTCACTATAGTGGATGGGGCAATAGGTACAACAGTCACTGGTGGCAGTTTCATTTCAAGTCCCTGGATACTCTTTGTACCATATACTAAGGACTTGTAGGTAAGTTGAATATGCCAGTTAGGAGTACACCAATATCATTGTGTTGAATGGAGGATCCCAGGCACTTTATCACTGATTAGCAGGGGTAAAGTGCATAGAGTTCTACAGCCAGCAAAAAAAGTTAAAGCAAAAATCTGGGGGAACAGCACACAAAAGATGGTCTTTGCTTAAAGTAAGGAGTTGGAGATCCCTAAGCGCACTGTTAACAAACAAAATGTCTCACAAGAGACAACGCATGTGGTGTCATAGGTGAGACCTAAAAATGTCAAGACGCAAGTGCCCACATACAAGTACATCCTCCTTTTTCAGAGCAATATAATCAATAATGTGCTGAAAAGCTAAATGTTAATACTACAGGAATTCACTCACTCCTACACTGACCTGCTTTATACAATGGCATCCTTTAAGGATGTTTTCGAAAGACATTAAGGGGCATATTTATACTCTGTTTGCGCCAGATTTGCGTAATTTTTTTTACACAAATTCGGCACAAACTTAACTCCATATTTATACTTTGGCGCTAGTCCCGTCTAGTGCCAAATTTATGGAGTGTGAGTCACTTTTTTTTACCGTGGAAAGCTACCTTGCATTAATGACATGCAAGGTAGGAATTCCCGAGCAAAAAATGACTCAAAGGCATTTGCGCCTTATCTATACTCCTGTGCAAAAATGACGCGCGGAAGGGGAAGGGCCTTAAAAAATGACTCTAAACCGATTTAGAGTCATTTTTTAACACCTGGGTCGGGGCAGGCGTTAAGGGACCTGTGGGCTCATTTCCATGGTCTTTGACCATGGAAGCAGTCCACAGGTGCCCTTTCCTGCCCCCAGGGACACCCCCTGCCACCCTCACCCACCCCTGGAGGACACCCATGGATGGAGGGACCCATCTACGATAAGTAGAGGTAAGTATTTTTTTAAATATGACACCCGGCTGGCGCACTGGAATGGCGGTAGTGGGCGTTATACTTTTTGATGCAAATCTGAGCTAGTTGCATCAAAAAGTATAATTATGGGCCTAAAACCTTTAGGATCCATACAAATAAATAAAAGGCAACCTCACAGAACACAAATATCATTGTTCATGTGGGGATTGGCTGTGATTTACTACTGGTGAGGCCCAAGTGGATCGTGATGCCCCTTTCCTCCCACAACAATGATAATAAATAACATATTACACTCAGTGGACCTGCATTTATGGCCTATACAATGCTGTTTATTTCAGATTTATTAGTTTCAAACAAAGGTGTATAGCCATTTTCAAAATGTTAAATTGTGTTGTAAGAGGAATCGCATAGCTAAACAGTGTGAGTATGACCCAGTGGTCCTTTCAGACAGTTGATTATAAAATCCTCTCTGTGAGATAATACACATTGTTTTCTTACCACAAGAGGTGACATGACTCATAAGAACTGAAGCCTAAAGTTGTTTATGACAACCCTTGCTGCACCCACACAACTGCACAAAATGCTACCATAGTCAGCAGTACTAAGATTTAGGACCAAATTATGCAGCAAGGTTATGTAAATTATACAGCAAGGAAAGGCATATTATGTAGCACATTCTCTGGCAGTTATGCCTGGCAACATTCTGTTTTCAAATCTCCAAATGGCAAATGCAGATGAACCCAGTAGTAAATTCAGCACCAATTATTCTAAAAAAAAATCCTCTAGTACTCAGTATTATCCATTATTTTTTCAACAATTTCTTCATAAAAGCTAATCAAAACCTAAGCATTCTGAGTTTGGTCTCTGCCAGATGTTGGTGGCACTATGAAAAGAAAAGCTTTTTCACACTATCTTCCCCAATGCAGGCACAGTCGTCCAGCCCCCTGTGGCTCATGTCCTTTGCATCTGCAGAGCATGGCTTAGGTTAGCTGTGAGGCCAACTGCTCCTGCGTAGCCAACCTACCACAGGCACTCATGACCCTCCTTTAAAAAAAAATGTTTTTTCAATCCAGAAGGACTGTCGCGGGAATCAGCTCAGTCCCAGAGCTTCTGTATGTTGTTAGAAGTTTAGCCCAGAAGCAGGAGATGGTCCCTCTGAGACTCCCTTACAAGATCCAGGGTCTCGGGTGCCCCTACCCTGGCCCTTATACCTTATTTGTTATTCATTTTAGGACATAGGGCAGTAAGCACACCCTGCAGGGCAAGCAGTAGGGGTAGTGGCAACAAGGTAAATGAGATGGGCATACGGGAGGGCTGTGGCAGCACAGGGGCAAGAGGGTAAGGATTCAAGGGCAGAGACCTTAAGCTGATGATGCAGGGTCCTAGACCTGGCATCCTTAGCGTGGACTCCACTGTCTTTTTTGCTGCTGCTTCCCATGTTTTGACTGTGTGTTGGACTTTGTTTTTGCTGATTTTGATACCCTGGGCACTCTACTACTGCTGCCCAGTGCTAAAGCGCAAGTGCTCCCTGTGTAAATTGTATGTTTAATTGGCTTTTCCATGATTGGGATATTTGATTTACTAGTAAGTCCCTAGTAAGGTGAACTAGAGGTGCCCAGGGCCTGTAAATCAAATGCTACTGGTGGGCCTGCAGCACTCGATGTGCCACCCACAGGAGTAGTCTGTGTGTGCAGTTTTAAACTGCCTGTTCAACCTGGCAAGTGTACCCACCTGCCAGGCCCAGACCTTCCCTATTTATACATATAAGGCACCCCTAAGTTAGGCCCTAGGTAGCCCCTTGAGCAGGGTGCAGTGTATGTTAAAGGTAGGATGTGTGCTGGTGTTTTTTTACATGTCCTGATAGTGAAATACTTCCAAATTCATTTTTTACCGTTGCAAGGCCTATCTCTCTCGTAGGTTAACATGGGGGCTGCCGTTAAATAACTTTTAAGTGCAGTTTCCCTTTTGGAGAAGATAGACATTTGGAGTTTGGGGGCTCTGAACTCACAATTTAAAAAATACATCTTTTGGTAAAGTTGGTTTTTAGATTGTCAGTTTGAAAATGCCACCTTTAGAAAGAATGCATTTTCTTGCTTAGACCACTCTTTAACTCTGTCTGCTTGGGTATTCCATGTCTGGGTCAGACTGACAGTTGGGCTGTTTGTGAAGCTCCACTAGACAGTGACATAAATGAAGCTGGGGTGTAGCCTGCATATCCTAATGAGTCTCCTGGGCTAGAGTGGGGAGGGAGGAGTTAACACTTACACCTGAAAGAGCTGTGTCTGCCCACACACAATGCAGTCTCCAGCCCCCTGGTGTGTGTTTGGGGCCAGGCCTGGGCAGGGCAGCATCCTGTGACCAGCAGAGACTTTCCTTTGAAGTTTGCCTACTTCAAAGGCAGAAAGGGATATAAGTAGTGGGCGCAAAACCACACATTTTTAGATTACTTCTGGACTCAAGAGGAACCTCTGCCAAGGGGAAGAGTTGAAAAGCTGAAGGAGGAGTCCTGCCCCTTTGCCTGTGACTGTGCTTTGCTGGGTTGGCCAGCAGTTGCTTCTTCAGCCTGAAAGAGGACAATGACTGGACTTTGTACTATATTCTTACTTATGAAGTGTCTCCAAGGGCTTGGACTGAGCTTGCCTCCTGTTTTGAAATCTCAAGTCCATCAAAAACTTTCTCTGGTAGCACCTGGACTCTCTACTGAGACTCCTACCCTGCCAAGTGGTGCCCACTCCAGTCCATGGGCCCATGAAAGGTGAAGCTGGTGGAACCAAGGCGTAAATCCACGCACAGGAGCCGTGCGAAGAACAATTTGATGCACCACCTGCAACGCGGCTGTAAAAACGACACACCACCTGTATTGTGGCAGAGAAATTGATGCACCACCTGCATTGCGGCTGCGGAATCGACATATTAGCTGCATCAAGGCTGGAGAAACTACGCAACACCTGCTGAAATTGACGCAACCCCCACGCAGCGCGGTTCCTCATCACTGTGCAGCCGGATTTTGCACACATCGTCTCTGGGCATCAAAATTAACGTGAACCTGCCCGGATCTGTTATGCCCATCTGGAAATCAACACATTGCTCTCTTGTGGGAGGGAAAAATGGCGCATCACCTACCCGACCGGAGAAGAAATGACACACGGCCTCACTTGCGAGTAAGGAATCGATGCATCGCTGACTTTTCCGTCACACGCTCGCCCGTGCGGCATTATTTTTGACGCAAACCAGGTACTTTGTGTAACTTCAATGCACCCACTGTTTTCGATGGAGTAAGACTCTTTAATTTAAAAATGTATAACTTTACTTGTGTATGTTGGATTTTTGTCGTTTTGGTCTTGTTTGATTAGGATAAATAATAAATATTGGCTATTTTTCTAAACTGGTGTGGTGTCCATTTTGTAGTGTTTTCACTGTATTACTCTGTGTGTTGGTATGAGATAAGCTTGACTGCTTGTGCCAAGCTACCAAAGAGGTGAGCAGTGGTTATCTTAAGTGTGGAAGTTCCCAGGGTCCAGGAGGAGGCTGTACCTGAGGGGAACACTCCAGAGCCTACAGTGGCGCAAGTGGCTGAACTGGGGAAGATGCCCGAGGTGACCCATTGGCAGCAGGAAAGGAATCCCACCAGGGAGGAATTCTGTGAGGCACAGAAGCCATGCCCTACCTTGGAGGAACTGTGGCATCAGGCTGCAGACCATGCATCTGGCAAGGAGTCTGGATCACACTGGATCCATTGGGAGGATGGCCTCTTGTATAGTGAGCCCAAGGTTGCTGAGCCTGGAGCAGCACATGTGCTGGTGGTACACCAGTGCTTCAGAGCCTTCCTACTGTGTTTGGCTCATGATGTACCTTTAGCAGGACATTTGAGGCAGGACAAGACTTCTGAGAGGATTGTCACCCACTTTTACTTGCCCCAAATGTGCAGGCACTCTGATGTGGGGGAAAATGTAAGGCTCCCCTCCAACCTTTTCCTGTGGTCAGCACACCCTTTGAGATGGTGGATATTGACATTGTGGGGCGTCTGGATCCCAAGATAGCCATGGACAACAGGTTAATCCTGGTCTTAGTGGACCCTGGGGACAGTCCACCTGTAAAGCACAAGATTAACAGACTGACTGACAAGGTCAGGGCTAGCATCAAGGATGAGGTGTCCAAGATATTAGCATTAGGGGTTATTGAGTTTTCCAGTAGTCCTTGGGCCAGCCTGTGGTCTTGGTTCCAGAGGCTGCTGCCCCTGGTGCCAACCCAGAACTCAGGCTCTGTGTGGACTACCGTGGACTTAACGCCATCACGAAGACTTGACGCGCACCCCATCCCCAGAGCTGATGAGCTCATTGATCGGTCGGGAGCTGCCAAGTTTCTCAGCATGTTTGAATTGACCTCCGGGTACTTGCAGATTGCCTTAACTGAGGGGGCAAAGGAGAGGTCAACATTTTCCGACCCGGATGGGCACTACCAGTTCAGGGTTATGCCCTTTGGGATGAAAATGCCCCTACCACCTTTCAAAGGTTGGTTAACCAGATTTTGGCTGGATTGGAGGATTTCAGTCCAGATGACATTGCAGTGTTCAGCTCCAGCTGGGAGGAACACCTTCAGCACCTCTGCAAATTGTTGAAGGCCCTGCAGAAAGCAGGCCTCACTATTAAGACTAGTAAGTGCCAAATAGGGCAGGGTTCTGTAGTTTACCTGGGACACCAGGTGGGGAGTGGCCACGTGACACCCCTGCAACCAAAGATTGATACCATTCTGGCTTGGGAGCCCCCCAAAACCCAGACAGATGCAAGAGCCTTTCTAGGTCTCACAGGATACTACAGGAGGTTTGTCAAGGGGTATGGCACTATTGTTGCCCCCTTGACTGAGTTAACCTCTAAGAAACTACCCAAGAGTATGATCTGGACTGAGGCTTGCCAGGCCGCTTTTGGCACCCGACTTCTCCAAGGAATTTGTTGTACAGACTGACGCTTTAGAGTATATTGTGGGATCAGTTCTTGCACAGCTAAATGAAGCAGGGCCTAGATCAGCCTGTAACCTTCATTAGTAGGAGGTTACTTCCCCTAGAACATAGGTGGAGTGCAATTAAGCGAGAAGCTTTTGCTGTGGTCTGGGCGCTGAAGAAGTTAAGACCCTACTTTTTTGGGACTCATTTCCAGATTTAGACAGACCACAGGCCCCTGAGGTGGTTAATGCAGATGAGGGGTGAGAACCCAAAACTGTTGAGGTGGTCTATCTCCCTAACGGGAATGAACTTTATGGTGGAACACCGCCCTGGAACAGAACACGCCAGTGCTGATGGTCTGTCCAGATTCTTCCACCCTAATGATGAGAACTCCTATGAGGGTGAGTAGATCTCCCCACTTTCAGCTGGGGGGACACATGTTAGACCTGGTATCCTTGGTGAGATCTCCCCTGTCTTTGACTGTGTGCTAGACATTTTTTTTGCTGGTTTTGGTGCTCTGGGCACTTTACTACTGCTGACCGGTGCTAAAGTGCAAGTGCTCCCTGTGTAAATTGTATGTGTAATTGGATTTTCCATGATTGGCGTATTTGATTTACTAGTAAGTTCCTAGTAAAGTGCATTAGAGGTGTCCAGGGCCTGTAAATCAAATGCTACTACTGGACCAGCAGCACTGGTTGTGCCACCCACAGGAGTAGCCTTGTAAACATGGCTCAGATCTGCCACTGCAGCGTCTAAATGTGCAGTCTTAAACTGCTAATTCCACATGGCAAATGTACCCTCCTGCCAGGCCCAAACCTTCCCTTTTTTACATGTAAGGCACCCCTAAGGTAGGCTGTTGGTAGCCACATGGGCAGGGTACAGTGTATGTTAAAGGTACCCGCTTGCGGCTGCTGAAATTGACGCAACCCCCACGCAGCGCAGGTCCTCATCACCGTGCGGCCGGATTTTGCACACATTGTCGCTGGACATTGAAATCAATGTGAACCTGCCCGGATCTGAGGTGCCCATCCAGAAATTGACGCATCACTCTCTTGCCGGAGAGAAAAACACCGCATCACCTACCCGAGCAGAGAAGAAACAACGCACTGCCTTACTTGCAAGAAAGAAACCGACACAACGCTGACTTTTCCAATGCTCGCTTGCCCGTGTGGCATTATTTTTGATGTAAATCAGGTACTTTGTGTAACATCAACGCACCCATTGTTTTCTATGAAGTAAGGCTCCTTTTAATTTGACCTCCAACTTGAGACCTCATTTCTAACACAAGGGAAGTTGAAAGGTGCAGTAGCTGCACAACTGACCACACATAACAGGTGGGAGGGTTACTGGCAGCACAAAAGGCCATGGTGGGCAAGAGGGAGGTAACAGGGTCATGCATAAAGGACCATAGAGGGAGTAACGTTTGGGGGGGTTAGTGTCTGGACAGAGGGCAGGGGGAGGAGGCAGAAGCAGGAACAGCAAGCTACCCACACAGGGCAAGCAAAAGTGGCAGTGGTCGATGTAGGTTGAAGCACATTGGGCAATGCAGGACAGGAGGGAGGGGGCTGGGGCGTTGACTCATACAACATAGGCCAGGCGGAGGAAGCAGGGACAGTGACCACAAACTAAACATGCAAGGCAAGCAGGAGGGGCCATGTTGACAGAAAGACCACAGAGTGGAGAGGAGCGCAGGGGCATCAAGCTGACCACAGAGAATATGTGAGAGGTGCCGAGGCACGCAGATGGAAAACAGAGGGCAGGCAGGGAAGGGCAGAGGCAGCAAGTTGACCATGGAGGTCAGGGGGTGGGGGAAGGGCAAGCAGACAAGCAGATGGAGAAAGAAGGGCTGGTAGGAGGGGTGCAGGGCTAGGAGCAGCAATCTGAGCATGGAAGGGAGGCTGTGGTGGGTTGGCCACATGGACATCAAGTCATCAAAATGCCAGGGGTAGCGGGCGTAACATTACACACCGTTTGACTTCCACTTTCACTCACACATACATACTTACACATACACACAAATTCATACTTACTTCCTCTCTCTCACATAAACAGACTCATCCTCATGCACACACACAACATATATTTAAAAGCGCTTTTTACTTACATCAGCTGCCATGAAAAGGCAAACTTCAGCTAATTATACTCCATTTTTATTAAATCAAATCAGATCAAAAAAGCTTTATTCGGTTTATGCAAAAATCTTAAAAGCATTGCTGTACAAATCAGTGTAGCCTACAACTGCAAATAAAATTCCAAATACAAAGCAAACATTACAAAGCTAAAATCACCTGATCATGATGTTAGAAAGTATTTAAAACACACTTAAAATCCATACATATCAATGTTCCATATACTCAACCAAGATAAAATCTGTCCAATAAATAACACATTATAAATCATAGCAGTTTCTCAGTCTTACTGTAGCTTTTAAGAAACTAACCACACTAAAAATAATTTCATCAGGGAGAATCTGAAGGTACATACGTGCTGGTCGTACTTGCTTCAAATTTGCATGCATCAGTATGGGAATAATATATGTTCTTTCGGAGATCACATAGAACTTACAAAACATCATAAAATGGAGCGTGTCCTGCGGAGACATACCATCTCAGCCGCAGGGCCCCAAACTCAGCTCACTCATGCGCCCCTCACAACTAAAAATAGGAGATGGAACATGTCCAGTCTAAATCTTGTGAGTAAAAAGCGATCAAAAGTGCTTACTACCACTGATAGATAGGGCTCCCTATTAGGGACTGTTTTCAACAAGAAGTTGGTACGGACTTTGGGCTTTGCTAATGAAAAATGTTCTCTCACTAGGGAACTATGCTGTTGGAAAAGAGCTTTAAGATGCAGCCGATCCTCCTTGACTATACGTTCCGGTGTATGGAATAGTTCACTCCTACCTAAGGTCTGAAAAGTATCCTTTATGTACCTGACCCAAGAAATAAGATGACTGTAATGAAGGAATAAGGACTTGTTGCATCCAAGTATAAACACACATTGAATAAGTAGAGAAGTTTATTTTCCTTGTTATAAACAGGGCAGCACACGACCTTCACGACAGCTCGTCGCGAAGCCTAGCCATAACTGCCATGATTTGAACGCCCCGTCGGAATGTTGTGCGTGTTCCAGACACACATTTCAATGCAAAACATAACATCAATCTGTTAGGATTTTCTTATTCAGCTTTGCCTCAGGCCTCTGCCAGATATCCAGCCCATGGGAGACAGGGAGGAATGCTATAATGTCCGTAATATAGCCCACACTCAACTCTTTGTGCACCAAGAAAGTGGGGGCACCTTGGGGGACACTCAGAAGATGGTGTAGAAAGGAATTCTCCACAGTCTGTATCTCAACATGCTTTATGCAACTTCACACTTCACTCCCAAATACCACCTTTGAAACACATTTAGCTCTGTACAATTAGAGCATATCCTTCAGAAATGTTCCCTATGTGAGCGGCAAATATGAACACAGCTGCATTGACACAAACAAATTCCTCTTTTTGTTTATTAACCAAAGGGCGCCAGTTCAGAGAATAATTAAATAATATGCCTACGTATGAGAATAGTCTTGTCTACGGTAAGATACTAGCTCCCAGGAGAAACATTTTAGTTTTGGTAGTAGGGGGACCAACCACAACAACAAAAGACTTCTTTACGTTAACTGAAAGATCCAAGTCTTCCATCAAGGAGGCAAAAACATTTAACAGAGACTGCAGCCCCATTGCAGTTTTAGCCATGATGACAGCTTTGTCAGCATACAGAAGTACTGGCAGCTGATGATGCCCCATCCATGGACAATCTGCGACATTAGAAATCAGAGTCTGCTCTAATTGATTCACATATAGATTAAAAAGGAAAGGGACCATAATACAGCCCTGCCTCACCTCCTACGTATGCTGAAATCACAGGTGCATTTTGAATCATTAGAATAGCACACGAATCCTGGGTATTCTGATGCAGGTCTCTAAGAAAGAAGACAATATCCTGATCTACCCCCAAGAAAAGCATAATATGCCACAGTTTCTACTGTGACACCCGATCGAAGGCTGATATGAGATCTATGAACACTAAGTGCATGGAGACCTGTCGTGCTGTGGTATTTTCCCAGAACAATATACAGGTTTAGGCACTGGTTCACTGTGGTGCGTCCTGATCGAAATCCATACTGCACATCAGTAAGAACATTATGTTCCTTGGCCCATAATTCTACTCTGTTTAGTATAACCTGCCCCACAAATTATACCACAGAATCAAATAGTGAGATAGACCTGTAACATTGGGAGTTGTCCCTGTCACCTTTCTTAAATACAGGGACAATAATAGAGGTAGCCCAAGACTGGGAGGGACCCTAGGTAACAGCCGCATTAATGACTGAGGTCAATATGGGAGTCCAGACCTCTGTACCGTTACTGTACAAATCTAGGAGAATACCATTGGGGCTCTGAGCCTTGGTCCTGGATAGACCCATTATTCCCTCTTTATCCTCCTCAATGGTAACTGATAACTTAGAGATCCTGTCTACCACTCTGTCCCCCCCTTCGGCTAGCGCGCAAAGTTACACCATTTCTACTACACAAATAATGAATAATAAATGTTTATATTATTACTAGTTTAATAATAAATTGACAGAAAACATAGACAGTGGATTATCACTTGATATCCATAAGGACAAGCTGTCACTGTGTTCCTGGCACTGAATTTGCCACCCCTGAGGCCAAGGGTCGCAAAAGCAGTGCCTGGGGTCACAAAGGGCAGGCCAGTGGTGGTCACAGCTGCGACCCCTGGTGACCCCTAAATGACATCCACGGTTGGCTCCAGTCAGGGGTGGAGGGGGAAGGGTGGTGATGGGGTTTTGGGGACTGTGACAAACCCCTGCTGCAAATGGCCAAAATCTCTGCGCAGTTGAGTTCTGGGGTACATATATGAGAACGGAAAAACTAAGAATTCACTGGAAAAAATACAAAGGTCTAATAGACATTACGATCTTCCCTAAGATAAAAAAAAACCAGAAATTCACTGAATACAACCTAAGGCTAAATTGCTATTATAATTACATATGGTGTTAAGATATTTGTGTATCTTTTTTTTAAACTAGAAATTAATTGACAAAAACAAACTTTAAAGTATCATTATAGTTAGCTGTTGAAAATAGTAAAAAATGAATGCTTAAAAAACATAAAAACACTGAAATTCGCCAGTTATAGTGCAGTTAGCTACCTATAAATTGCACCCCTATATGCACTGTTTATGACCTCACATATTACACTCATGACATGTTAAATTACATAATTGATGGCATCACTATTGACATTTCAAAATACATTATTGATGACATCACTGATCCAAGCAACTGCTCCTCAAATTACTCTATAAACCACTTGATCATTTGTGAAAAGAAAGTAAGAAACAAAGGGCCTACAAAAATATACAGGATGCATTGACTGTATGTACATGTGTGTATCTATGACATACAAATAGTGTAGTACTGGAGACAACTCCGATTCAGCGTGGTAAAATTTATATGGTTCACAGTTCAACTTCTATAAAAGTTTTAAGTGCCAACAGTAGTTCATTTAAACAAACGAAAATAGTGTGAACTGCAGACATATATAACAAATAGGTTGCAGCTTAAACCAAAGACCTGTTCTCAACATATGTGAGAAAAACAAAAGCTTGGGTTTACAATACATTGTTCACCTGTGGATTTCTGTGCACATCTTGACGTCAAAGAGTTGTCAAGTAATTCTGTTGACACTTTTTGTATAAGCTGGAGGTTTATAAAGTAGAGATTTTTCTTTCCAGACGTTCAATTAAAATGATGAGACATTATACATGGTTGAAGAATGTGCAGTCTGTGGGTGATTCACAAACTATTCAAGTTGCAGAAAGATAGTAATCATTGATGTAAAGGTGTACACCATTGTGGTCTTTTTAAGAATACGTTTAAGGTCTATTTATCGACATGTTTTAGCAGTGGCTAAATCACAGATGTCAAGCCATTGATTTTAATTCCATGTCAGATTAGGTTTTTAATATGTACATTTTGTTAATGTAAATAATGACCAAACCCACATTTGAATAGTATTTAAGGTTTATGCAATAGCTGATTAATTTCTACAAGACATTATGGGCCTGCTTTAGAACTAGGTAGACGGGTTACTCCATCAGAACATTGACGAATATCACGTCTTCTGTAATCTAAATCCCAATATCTGCTATGGGACAGGATATCTGTCACCATTGTGACAGAGTAACAAATCCACCCAGTTCTAAATCAGGCCCTTTGTTTCTTATGCACCTGTATACCAGTAAAAACAGAGCAATATCTCCACTAGACAGGATGCTTTTCACAGATTTGCTTTATATCCTGCATGTTGCAAAATGTTACCCCTTTTAGCTCTACAGATGTGATAGAAAATTGAGTCTAGGTATAGCTCGCTGAATATCGGCCAGTACAAAAGTGCGTATATTCTGTGGCATAGCTCAGGGGTAGGGTTGTGAAGTGTTACAACCCCCTAAAAATCTATTCTGTGATAAATAGTTGGGACAAGTGCTTTCAGTCGGGTAATGTGAAGTGTCTGTCAGATTTTACTGGGATTTTTACATGCCCACATTGACAAGAACACACACTCTTTCGTCTATGAATTGAAGGCCTTAAAAATGTTGAAGAGTTTGAAAAAATATTGTGTTTTAAGTATCTCTAACAATTGCATTCTTCTCTTTCCACTGCCCCTTAAGCCTCCTCTGCTTCTTATCTAACGTGTTTTAACACCATGTCCCAGCTTGATTGTTTGGAAATCTGAAGCTCACACTCCCTCATACTGACTAAGCTGCGCCCCTGTGTGTAGTAAACTGTCCCATTTATTGGATGACATCATCATTTATGTAATTTGAGATGTTGTCAGTGATGTCATTAACAATAACATGTCTTGAGTGAAGTAATATGTGAGGTCATAAGCAATGAGTGAGGGAGATACAAGTTTTAGTTAACTCGCAAGCTGTGACATTGCAGATTTCAGTGTTTTTTTATTATTAAGCATTAGCTTTTTCTCATTTCAATACCTAACTATATTGTTACTTTAACCTTGTTTTTTTGAATGCATGCATATATACATATAATGGATAGCAACTATCGTTAAACCGAGATTTGCAAACAGTTCCTAAACCAACGGTTCAGATATCAAATTTCAGGATGTGTGACCCGTTTTCTGCGTCCTGTATTGGAGGTTGTAAGAGAAAACTATCTCTTGCAGCTGTCCAATCAGACTATTCCAGTCCATGAACGTGGCTCAGAGTCTGCGAGCTTGAAATGGATAACAGAATAAATGATTTTCTAGAATGTAATAATATTTAAAAAAATTCGGTCCAGAAACTGCACTCAAACCAAGGTTCAAGGGCAGTTCATAGCCTGTGCAGATATCTGTAACTTTTTAACTCTTTCAATCCTACCCAATGCTTTTTTGTAGTGATAATTTCTCTAAAAGTACTAAACATATTTACTCCGATCCAAGGAACTGCACATTTCTGAGTAAAGTTCTAAGTTCATGACAAGTTTAGTTTAATTCCGTTTAGCCGTCTTTTCTGTGTCAGTGAGGAAAGATCCATGTAAGAGTTGACATGAGAAAATTCACTTTTTTGGCCTCCCTTTCACCATTTAAATAATCTGCAAGAAACATATTAAGAAACCAAAAAAATGCCTTGTGCAGCTAAGGTCTGCCATGATAATCTTTGTTCAATTCTGTGAGTTAGAAAAAACACTAGAAGTGGTGGCTCAATAAAACATCTTCTTTCCTATTTTAGCACCAGTAGGACATTTTACTCACAGATACAGGTACAACTGGTGGACAGATTTGCATAAAATATGGAAGTAAATCTTTGCTCGGAAAGTGTGCTTTCTGTCATTTGATGTAAATCCATTCAGTAGTTTCTGAAATTGTTAATTTTAAATTAGGTGCCATTTGGACCTGAAGTTGTTAAAACATCGATATACTGGCTGTTTTTGAAGAAAAGGATCTTAAAAATTGTAATTTAGATCAAAATCATGAATTTAGGGGCATATTTATGAGCCCCTAGTGCCACTGGAGCATCACTTTTCGTAACGTTCCGGTGGCGCTATGTCCTGTGCTGTATTTGCAAGGTGGCGTTAAGCCACTTTTTGTGACTTAGCGCCACCTTGTAAATACAACCCCTTCACACGCAGCCCTTTGTATGGGAGAGGCGTGCAGTAGGTGATGCTGGTGGCGTGCGGAAGCAACACTCATTGCATTTTGACACTGCCCCAGATTTACGTATTTTTGGAAACCTGAGGCAGCGCCAAAATCTAACGCCAACCCAGGGGTGGCATTAGATAGGCTCAATGAGGAGGAATACTTTTATTCCTCCTTGTTTTTTGCTTTTTTTCATCTGTGCTGCCATCTGGGGTACACATAGAAAGAGTAAAATGCCAGAAATTATTGTTTATGTGCAGGAAGGTGTCCCATCCTGCACATAAACAATCATTTCTAATTGACGCTTTGGCACTTCTGTGTGTGCTTCGTTCTGCAGCACACACTTAAGTGCCAAAACGCCATTAATTATTGTTTATGTGCAGGAAGGGACACCTTTCGGCACATAAACAATAACACCCCTCAATGCAGACATCCTTGCACAATGGTGCAAGGATGTCTGCGTTGGTGCTGGCAGCTAAATTTAGCACTAGCGCAGTTGACAACACAGGGGTGCACCATATTCAAATAAATATGGCGCATCGCTGTGTTGTGAAAATGACAAAGCGCTGCGCTGCCAATTTTGGCGCAGCGTCGCGCTCTGTCATTTTCCTATAAATATGCCCTTAGTGCTTTGGAAAAAAATCAGCCAAGGAGAGGCAATGTAGAGGCACTATGCGACGCACCCGACCACAGGAAAGTGCTAGTGGCACTCAGATGCATGGAAAATGAGGGTAAAAATCATAAAATAACTAATTTGACACAGTAAAATGACAAATATGCCTCCACCATTTTGTATATAGCCATGGCACTACTTTTGCAAACCCTTTACTTAAACAATGTAGGGTTATCAAGTCTATAATGGTATGAAAGCCCTGGTAGGATGCATTAGCTGCTGCTGCAGGGCCTAGCCGATGTTCAGACCCTTCAACCAAATGCTGTTGCATTTGAGTGAACGCCTTGTGCAGCAGTGATTAGGTGCAAGGTCTGGCCAAAAAAAAGGTGCTCCTGCCACACCTGCTGTGCAACGCTGATGGCCCTGCGAATTGCACATTTGGTAGCAGGGGAATGCAGCACATAATAAAAGAAAAGGAATTCAACGACAAAATACAGTTAAAGGCTAATCATAGTTCAACGAACACAAATCCGAAAAAGCCTTGAATTTCGCCAATGAAGGTATTCAGTACTTAACACACACCATAACTAATGCCACCTGCCATGCTCAACTTATCGCTTTGCAACGGGGGAAAAAAGACTCTCTGACGAGCAAAATATGGTGGTCCTATCCTACCATATCATGGTTCTAGTGACATTAACTGATCACCTGGCCTTCAGCCTCTTAGTTTATGATGTCACTAAAAAAACATTTCCTGAAAGCTAAGCAAATTATGAACATTCTAATTGCAGTAAAGTTCCAATAATAAGTTTACTTTGCCTGCAGCAGTTTAAAAAATGCCTGAGTTCTAGAAACATATCTGCTTTTTATGTTATGTTGTTTAAAAAAAAATAACCAAAAAAGTGCCTGCGTGGTAAAGGCTGCTTGATAAAGTGCATGTTAATGGCTGCGTAGTTAAGGATACATACCAAATCAGGACATTGACACTGACATCATCAGCCAAGGAGAAGGTCATCTAGAACGTCTACGATGAAAGATTCACTGCCTCTGAATATTTTGCCATCCTGGGGTTCTAGTGCGGGTTACAAAATATTCAGCTTTTATCCTCCTGGTTTATGATGATACCAGAATCCCTCGGTGTCTGTATAGAGCCATATCTCACAGAAGTGTATCTAAATTTGGCAGTAGGAGTTGGGCTGAATATTTTACTGAGAGTGATTCATACATTTAAAACTATATAGGGCAATGGCATAGGCAGACTCATTCACAAGAACTGGAAATGTGAAAAAGACCCACCTTCCTGCACTAAAACTATCCTCTGAGGCTTTTTCCTTTTTCTATGTATGCTGAAGGATGCAGCACGTGTAGAAAGAGGAAAAACAAGAAGAAATAAAGTTATTTCTCCTTGTTACACCTCCCCTGAGAAGGCGTAGCATTTAGACACATTCCCCGGTCAACCATTAATAGCAATTCTGGGAGCAATTCTGGGAATGCACCAAAATCCATGGGTGGATGCGTGGAACACCCACGTTCCACCCATGGAACGCCTTTGTGGGGCAGAGTAACACAAGACTGCAACTTGTGCTGGCTTGCGTTACTCCAGATTTACCAAGCACTGCAAGGCTATGCTAGGTGGCCTTGTGTTGTTTGGTAAATCTGACTTCAGGGTTGCGCTGCCCTTGCGCTACCTTGTGTGACACAAGGGCAACACAACACTATGCTAATTCAGGCCCTGGGTGTATTGTCCTTCAAATCAGGCTCTGAGTCTTTTTGAATTTCAGGGAGGTCAGCACTGTGATATTGTTTTTGTATAACACTGAAATGTGTAGATTTTTCCTAACTCTGTATACAATTCATAAAACTTCCTCAAATCGGCATAATGTTGTTGTAGATATATATGACGTCCAGAAGGTGATGCCTCACCCCCTGAACTCAATTAAATTACCCACATTTTCTTTGAAATTGAAAACAGCTGTCATCACAATTGTTATTGAAGCAAAGGCGGAAAATTAGAGAAAATACACCATATGTTCTCTTGCATTTGGTTTCCTTCCGAGATGCATTCTGGGACGTTATCCCATACTTAGTTTCCTAAACATAGCCCTCACAGACCAACAAAGCTAGAGTTCACTTACTGCTCTACTTTTATATGTTGCTTTACACTTGGTGAGGTGGTACCATCATGACAGATAGTATGGTAAGTGCTGAAAAGACCTGTTTAATGAGAGGTCTGTGCCAAGAGTAATAATGCCCAGGCAAAACGTTACTGAATTAATTTGAAGGACCAATAAAACTGAAACCCCTAATTCAGCCTCCTTTAAAAAAATCAGCCTCACAGAAGCCACCCATTTGGCTCAATGCTCTTTTAGATTGCTACTATTCCCATTTACAAACTAATATCTGTGTGTTATCCTGATATATTCCCACTTAGTAGGTTACTTCTCTTCTTGACTTCCCCATTCTGCCAAGTTACCTCATAATAGACGTCACATCTCAGTGCTATCCACCTAACTTTCCCCCACACTTGCTGGCTCTACCATTCAGGGTCCAAGCCAACCTTCCAGTAACCCATCAAACTTTTTAGGCAATCCGTCATTGAGAAATTCCTCTCCACCAGAGGCGTTGGTAGCCCACTCTTTGTTCTTTCACTATTCTTCTTTGGCCCAATAATACTGCCACGGCCCTGATCTCCTCCCTTCATATTTTCCTCTTCTATACTTTCTTCCTTTCTTCTTGCTGTTTTTTAAAACTTTTTCCTGATTTTCCAAGCATATGTTGCCTTCATGTCTAGCTCTACTATTTCACTCATACGCTGCATTGCTCTGTCACCATCATCCCTGTAAGAGAAGCCAGCACAGCCTCATTGTTGTTGTTAAGTAAAACACATTGTAGCAATCTTAATTTATGCTGGTACCCCTCAGCCGTTTGGTCTCTTCCAGCATCTGCATGACTGTATTAACCTCCTTTGCCTGTATGCTTCGCTTCATCCCTGCTAGGCCGATCAAGCCAAAGAAGGGCTTGGGTCCTATAACCTAAGATTCTGTCTACCTTATTCCGCCCTCTTATTTCTCTGCTTCCCTCCTAACTCTACTTCCTTTCTGTCCTAGAGCTCCTTCACGTCACCACTGCATTGCTTATCTTGCAGCTCAGGTTTTCCACCTGATCCACTTCTACATGCCCTATCCCCTTTGGCTGACTGCCTACCAAACTCTAAGTAAGCGTAAGAATCTCATATTTGTCATAGTTCTATTTACCCTCACTGATATTTCAATGCTTTTAATTTTGTATTGGCAAATCTGAGCATTTCCCTGTCATTGGTCCTGCAGGGCACAAACGTTTGTGGTCCAGGGCCTTCGGGCTCCCTAGACATTATTTTGAAAGAAATTCTATCTCTATAGTTGATCCACGTAAGCCATGTGTTCAGGGGCGTCATTGGCCTACATAATAGTTGTGGAAATATCTATGAGGGAGATCACCTCATAATTCATAGAGTGAAAATTCAAGGCTCTGGTTACATATCTTATGGTGTAGTTATTTCTATTTTCATAGTGTATTTTAACATATGCCTTTTTTGTGCATTACAGTCTTTTGAGCTGATGGTTATCCTACGTGCTTTGCCTGGAATTAAGTCATTTACTGTGTTGTAAAAATTAAAATAGTAATGAAGTAAAAAATAGGTAAAGAGAAAACAGAGTAACACAAATTAAGTCTGAAACATTGTTAACCTCTAGTCTACACTTCTTTAACATGCCCGTAATTTTAGAAGGAACAGAACCCTTTCCCCCTACAAGGTTGAAGCCATGTCTGTGTGGTTCTCTGTTGGTGCTTCAGTCATTAAAACTACCATAAAAACACTGTAGAACTTTCTCTTTGCTAGCTTGGTCTTCTCAAAAAGAAGGTGTTTTGTGGTGTCGCTACGGAGAGCTACAGCTGTCTGTCCACAATGACTTTGTATATAATACTCCAGAGAGCCAATCCTTGCGCTCAATTGGATGGCTTTTGTGCTTTATTCCCTTTCTGTATTTGATCCACCCACAGGAGCTTTTTGGTGTTGGTGTAGGTAGATTTGTATTTTCATCCTGTTATGAGCGCAACATAACATCCAAGAAATGAGACCCATGTTTGAACAACGCCAGATTGCTGCATTTCAGTGCAACCTAGTAGTCACTAGAAAAACTGCAGCAGAAATGTGTAAGCTACGTCATCGGTCTTGACAGCTGTTGATGACATTGAAGACTACTATAAACAAGCATGGGCAATGGCAATCGTTCTTGCTTGTACGTAAAGGTAAGCAAGATCGATTGGCATTGCCAATGCTTATTTGGTAAAATGTCGTATTTTAACACTTACTTTTGACCACAGAACAACATAAGTATCACCAATGGCACCACAAGAGAGTGATCTATATACACCCTTGTTACCTCACAGCCTATTTTGTCCTCCATAGAAACAATTAACCCATCTGTTCCTATTTGAGAGTTGGCTATTGCCAACACCCTTGAGTGAATTCTCCCCATCCAAAAATACTTTAAAAAATAATTCTCACATTTGCCTTCCTGTCCAGCTCTTGTCTAATTACCCATGTGTGAGAAATATGAATAGCATAATAGAAAAAAATAACTGTTTGCAATTACTGCCATTTTCAGGCCATAGAAGGCACAACTGATGATCAAAGTGGAGAAGAACTTGCTTGTGTGGAGGAAGAACTGACACAACTAGAAGAAGAGCGCATATTGAGAATAAATAACCTTGAAGAACTGGAACAAAAGATCAAAGATTTAAACAACCAGATGGAAGAATCCTCAAGAGAGGTACAGTATTCCAAAGATAAAAGTGCATTCATTTTGATTTCTATTCAGAACCTTAGTTTTCTAAGTAATAAGGATCAGGATAGTGTACAAATACATGAGTATTAGTACAATCACTTACAAATCAAAGTTATGTGTTCATGGAGCAGAAACTCAGGTACATTTTTGATTGGAGCTGCAAAGGTTTTCCTTTGGAGGCAAGCAGTACATTGCATCCTAATGGACTTGTAATAAGGTTTGTAGAAAAGCCATCAGGTCTGTGGCAGAGTGCTTGTCTGTCAGACTATAAGTCAGCCACTAAATTTGCTTTAAGCTATTATATATATTGATACTGTTTGTTATATTGCTGCAGTGTTCGTGTTTCTTAACCTGTCAGCCTTGCATGCTGAATGTTTGTCCATGAGATAAGCTAATTATTTGTTGTGGACTCTACCCTGATTGGTCAAGGCTAATAATGAGAGAACCCTATTTGTTGGCTATGCGTTTGATCCAGAACAGTGCTGATAGTGAAGAAATGATAGGCAAAATAAATATCTTTGAACTGGAATATTCAATTGCATTGGGAAATAAGGGGTTCCATCCTTTTTGGTGTGTGGCTTTGCTGATCACAGTAAGAAAGTCAGCTTTGTGGTTGATGAAACATGCCTGAGCCAGCTACACTATGGAATACCAATTTGAGGGAATCACAAGGTCCTCAGAGTAAGAGATAAACCCTTCTCACATCGCAATGTCTTGTGGGTTGCATATTGTCTCTTCCCCTTATTAATTATTTGCAGTGGTTGTTTGATATCCTAAGAGCCTCAGGCAAAAGCTTTCATCTGTATGCTGAAGGTGTAAAGCTTTCATGTATGAAAGTATATTCTTTATATATAAACTTCTGTATTTTCTTTTCTTGTTACAGTGTCCTTTAGGGTGTTATAGCAATTCACCTCTCCAATTAATTTGCATCCTCATTGTAATTTTTATGGTAGTCTAACTCTGACAGCAAAACAGCTTTGTTTTTAGGTGATGGGGATATAGAAAATTAAGATTGATCGTCTTCCCTTCCCTCAGTAGAAATTCCATTTACATCTTGGATTACTCATTTTTAAGGTTGTCAGTTGGTGTCTGTATATATGCTTAAGTTAACACTGTTTTTAACACTGGTAATATGTTTTCCAGAATACAAGCTATATGTCCCAAAACATGTCAATTTATCACCACTACACAGCTAACACAGCTGCTAGGTGGCCCCATGATAGGCGTGACACCCGAAGCCAATCCTGGCTTGTTAGCCAACATCACTTTGCGTGCTTAGATTGTTTAATGGTGTTAAAAGCAACAGACAGGCCTGAGCAGGATGTAGAGCATTCAGGCCCATATTTATACTTTTTGACGCAAACCTGCATTAGCGCAGGTTTGCATCAAAAAGAATAGCGCTGGCTAGTGCCATTCATGAATGTCATCCGGACATCATATTTAAGCTATGACGCTAGCTGGCGATAAGGCCCAGTTAGCGTAAAAAATATTTGACGCTTACCGGGTAGGGAAGGCATAGAGAAAACTGGAGGTTGTGCAGGAAACAATGGCGCTAGTCAGGTTAGAAAAACAATGACTCTAATCTGACTAGCATCATTTCTTTTTTACACACAACCCCCATGGACATGGCTCCCGTCTTAGTAAAGACAGGAGTCATCCCCCCCAGCCCAATGGCCATGCCCAGGGGACATGACTCCTGTCTTTACTGGCACTGTGCCCAATGGGCATGGCCATTGGGCACATTGCCATGTAGGGGGGGCCAAGTTAGGCCCCCCATGGTACTTTTAGAAAAAAATAAAAATACTTACCTAGACTTACCTGGAATGGTCCCCCCATCCTTAGGTGTCCTCCAGGTGTGGGTGCGGGTGGGTAGGGGTGTCCCTGGGGGCAGGGAAGGGCACCTGTGGGCTAGTTCCATGGTCTCTGACCATGGGAATGAGCCCACAGATCCCCTAACGCCTGCCCTCACCCAAGTGTTAAATAATGTCTCTAAGCAGGCTTAGCACCATTATTTAAGGCCCTCTTCCTCCTGTGTGTGATTTTTGCACTGGAGGATAAATAAGGCGATAGGGCCTTTGAGTCATTTTTTGCCAGGATACGCCTACCTTGCACCTCATTGACGCAAGGTTGGTTTTCACTGTAAAAAAATGATGCTAGCACCCTAAACTTTGGCGCTAGATGGGTCTAACGCCATAGTATAAATATGGAGTTAGGTTTGCGTCGAATTAGCGGAAAAAAATGACGCTAATTCAACGCAAACAGTATCAATGTGGGCCTCAGTGTTCCCACCGCAACAGTTGGGCAAGTTCTGCAAGTAAGGCGGCATACGAGCTTGGAGAAGACGGGGGGTTCTCCTAGTATTCTAAGCTTTCATTGCCTCTCAGATTGAAAGACAGGTAGCGGGGTGGATGCAGAGTCTAGTGATAGAACTTCCTTTGCTCTTGTACTTTCTTTTTATTGATAATGACTTGTTCTTTGTGTTTGAAATGCCCTAGCCTGAGCACACCTATATAATGTTATGTTTCAAGGTATGCCTATTGTTTTTCTAATATTTTGTTATTTGCGTTGCAAAGAATGGCTTGGAAGTGGTGGATCAGACTAGCCACACCACAAGCGCAGAATTTGCATCTGAGTCTGAGTGAGGGGCAATTAATTGTTCACCCTAAAAGTAATTCTGAAAAATGTGGTATTAAGTAGTGAGAATATGTCTCTCAATCTTAACTAGATCTCTTTATTGGCTGCTGTTCAAAACTCAAATTTGGGGTGTCACACCATATGACCTTAATGCTCTGAGGCCCATATTTATACTTTTTTTGCACCAAATTTTGACGCAAAAGCGTCACAAACTTACAAAATACAATTGTATTTTGTAAGTTTGCTCCGATTTTGCTTTAAAAAATTACGCAAATGCGGTGCACAAAAAGTATAAATATGGGCCTTAGTCCTCAAGAAGTAGATACTGTTAATTGTGCTAGATATAGGAATCACCCTCACAATTAGTCGCGTAAAAAATATATGGGCCCCACCTCGCAGTGCACAGATAGTGCCTGATGCCATGGGAGGTTTAGGAGCGCCATCGGTGTAGGTGGCCAAGGGATTGGGAACGTGGGGGCCCATTTATCCTTTTTCCTTTAAAGTTAGTGATAACCTTGCCAGGCCACGGGATGCAGAATACAATGTTTCTAACTTACTTGTTAAGTCTCAGCTAAGACTTTCCTTATTAGAGTTTGGCCGTCTTCATTATGCAGCAACTTCATCATGACTTCCCATCTCAAAAATGTTAGTAATCATCATTCTCTAAAGCACAAAAAATGACAAAAAAACAGTTGGCATATGTGAGCACAAGGGTTGTTTCTCAAATATTGGGTTCTAAAATAAGGCATCAAAACAATAATAAGATATAATATTGTTTCGTCTTTTGTCCAGAACTCCCACGATCCTGCATACGGACATTTCTCAGACTCCCTTTTTATTTATTATAAGTTTTAAGTGAAAACATGCAAAAATTCAAAAAGTGCTGCCATACATCCTAGGTAGGAATGATTGTCTGATTTAACCATGGTAAAAGAAGGTATAAACACACATGATGACAACTTTTTTAAAAAAAAGCAAGTCTGAACACAAAACCTTTCATGTGCTTGATTTATGAATTACATTGGGCAAGCACCTTGCAGTTCATGGCAGCATTTTCTAGCATGGCACACCTTCCAGTTAGAGTTCTTTTAAGATCTGCATTTCATGCATTTATAGAAATCTTGAATTGACGGCATAGCACGGTTCCAAGATATGCAGCGATTAAGCCAGCCGTGTGAAATACATTTTCTCTTACTTGCAAGATCTGTATAGCTTCAACACGTCTAGTCAAGATCTATATTTCTGGGTTGCTAATGCAGCACATTGCTTGTGTTACTGCATTTTTCTAGAGAAAAATCTGCTAGTATTTTTTTCATTGATTTTCATCTGGACATCAATGAAGTCTGTGCATCAGCACAGGAACACAAGACACCAAATAAGGAATGGAAACTCTACTTGGTTAGGCTCGTGGTCCCCATCACCAAGCCTTCCAGAGGCCCTGATGAACCCTAAGCCTGGGATGAATTACATATTTAGGGGATGGGATGGGTGGCCACCCTCCTCAAGCTTTTTAGAGGTCTCTGGGTCTGCAAAACATTTTAGTTTTGCAGGGACATGCCCACCCAGGACACCCTCAGCAACTGCTGGCCATGTGGCTGTGGAGAGAAATCAAACCTCAGAGTCCTTTCACGTCTCAGGGAGGAAGGCCACCAGCCCCACCCCCATTAAATAAAAAGGAATTGGTCCTAGCTGATAGGATCCCTGAGGCAATGAAATGACTGGGGGCTGGGGGTGCATTCCCCCCTCACCAATTAAAAAGAAAAATGATGCAGTCTAACCGTTAGTAGAGTCCCTCGTGCCACAAGGGTCATCAGAATGTGACAGTTTATGCTTTATGTTAATCGTATTTTCAATGGTTAAACGTAGAAAGCTGCACTGACACACAATTTAAATGTGCACTTGCTTGTATTTCAGAGTTTGACTTAGGTGGCATTTGAATAAAATTGCAAGTTAGAGGGATAAAACGTATGTGATAATGTAATTTAGACTCTAGACTAACTGAATATAGAAACAATATTGCATTTCTAATGATTAGTAAATGATTAATGAGTTAAAAAATATATGCAAAGTGAGAGAAATGCAATTCTCTGTTATCTATTCAAATGCAGTATCAAAGCTTTTCCATTTGAAAGGAAATGTGTTATTCATGTTAATAAAATATTATTAATGCTGAATTTATAAGTTTGCGTATAACGTGTTTTACTAAAATGCATTAATTAAATGCATTTTATACTTTCTCGTGCATTAGCAAGAGTGAGGCCTTTTGAAGTTTATAATTCCTGACCGTGAATCAACCAAAGCTCATCAGCTTCCTGGCTCAAGGGAGCGTTTTTAACCAAGAAACAGTTTGGAGCACACTGCAGTACACTCCAGCATGCAGTTTGCCTCAATGCATTATGGTAAATGCAGTACAAATCTGTGCTTACTTCATCTGTAGTCTGTTATTTATCACCTTAGTGGGTGCAGCTAGTGCTGTATATCTCTAGACACGTGTTTCTGGGTTTAGCCCTTCATCAGTAGAGAGCTGCAGGTTTTTTTCTGGGGTTACTGGAAATGCTGCCAAAGTCCTTTTAGGTATCAGTACCACTCAGTGCCTCACAGGTGCATCAACCAAAGCTTGTCAGTAGAGTGCAGCAGTCATTTTTCTGGGGTTGCTGAAAAGGCTTCCAAAGTCCTTTCAGGTATCAATACCACTCAGTGGCACATGGGTGCATCAACCAAAGCTTGTCAGCTTGCTGGTATCAAGAGAGACTTTTTAAACAGTAAACAGTTGGGTACACACTGCCTTATACTCCAGCATGCAGTTTGCACCAATGCATTATGGTAAATGCAGTACAAATTTGTGCTTACTACATCTGTAATCTGATGTTTTTCTCCTTAGTGGGTGCAGCTAGTGCTGTATTTCTCTAGACACATGTTTCTGGTTTTAGCCCTTCATCAGTAGAGAGCAGCAAGCTTTGTTTTGGGGTTGCTGGAAATGCTGCCAAAGTTCTCTCAGGTATCAGTACCACTGAATGGTATGCAGTGTGCTCCCAACCTCCCTTCTGACTCATTAAAGGCGTTGAGCCAATTAAAGTAACAGTGAACCAAATGGAGTGTATGCAAAAGCATCCTGTATAATATATCCCCAGAGACAATTGCTGGAGTTACCTCTTTGACTGATTGCATGATTGAGCTGGGTATTTAAAAAAAAACATGGGCAGACCCTGTAACTCTTCTATTTTAGGATTGCGGAAGTCCAGTGGAAAATACTACATAGTTCAAGACTTGAGAAAGGTGAACAAGATCCATGTTGTCCATTGGTACCAAATTCAGCAGTGATTTTATTTTTAATTACCTGTGAATCTGAGTGGTTTACAGCAGGGTTTTCTAACAGTTAGCTTGAGAGCTACAAGTAGCTCTCTATCTGCCCTTAAGTAGCTCTCTTATATGTAGCCCAGCCAACAAAAATTGAAAAGTTTATATTTAAAACAAACATGTAAATTTGTCTTATGTGGTCAGTATTAAAATTCTAATAATATTTGTAGCTCTGGATGATTTTCATCAACATAAGTAACTTTTAGTACCAGAAAGGTTGGAGAGCACTAGTTTACAGCCATCTTTGCCAAGCATTTTCTTCTGTACCATTACATGAGGAAAGTCAGTATTTCTTTACATTCAAATTCGGCAGTTGCATTTTGACATGGAGCTGAACTCCTCAGCGGTATATGCAGACAACATCCATTTTCAAACAGATCTTGAAATTTTTTTGGGAGTCTGTTAAAATGCCCTATCTTTCCATCTTAGTGCAATACATTAATGACCTGCTGGTTGAGTCAAATACCAGAGAAGCATGCAGAAGAGATAGCATTGCCCTTTCAAAGAATTTAGGCCGAAAATGGCCATAAAGCTTCCCCTGCAAAATGACAGTATTACAAGAAAGACGTCATGCATTTAGGTCATCACATTGAGAAAGGTGTGAGGAAAGTATCACAAGAAATAATATCAACAACCATAAAAATGAATTCTCCAGCAACTCAGAAAGATGTTTTTGGAAGTTGTTGGCCAAGCCCTTATAGAGGCTAATACGCAAGGATGTGACTGATCCAGTGCCATTGGATGAAAATTGCATACATGCCTTCACAGACCTGAGAGAAAGCCTATGCTGAGACCCAGCTCTAGAAATGCCTGAATATAACAAATATTTTTCTTTGTATTGTTGCAAGACAGGTGGATGTGCACTCTCAATTTTGACTGCATGGAATTGGAAACAAGCCTGTGGCTTATTTTTTATCCACATTTGATCTTGTAGCTGCAGAGTTGCATGGTTATTTAAAGACTAAGTCAGCACTTACCATCAGCATAGAACAGTGTAAAAGCATTGAGATAGGACATACACTGAACGTTTTTACCCCCCGCTCAGTGGACATTTTGTTAACCCGAACAAAAACTCAATATCGCACAAGTGCGCGTTTGATCCATTATGAGCAAGTGATCCTTGCCTCTTCGAATGTGAATATCAATAGGTGTTCAGTGTTAAACCCCGCAACATTGATGCCTATTCCTGTTGAACATACAAGTGAATGTGAAGATGAGGTTGAGCATGGCTGTCTTGATATGGCGGAATTGTTCACCAAACCAAGACCTGATATTCAAGATGTTCCTTTACATGAAAATCACTATGTCATTTTCGTTGATGGCTCCTGTTTGAGAGATAAAGACGGTAACCTGAGAGCAGGAAATGCAGTTTGCACAGTTTCAGGTGTGATAGAAGCCTCCTGGCTTTGAGGAATCTTTCTGCTCAAGTAGCCAAATTGGTTCACCTTACCAGGGCATGCTGTGTTTCTGAACAGCATAAAGTGCCGATTTTCACTGATAGCCAATATGGGTTTGGTGTTGTTCAAGATTTCGGACAGTTAGGGGCCAAAGAGGCTTTATGACCACTTCTGGTTCCCCAATTTGAAACACTTTGTTGAATGCATTACAGTTACCAGCAAAAATTGCTGCTGTTGTTAAATGCCTAGCCCAAAGGAAATCAACTGATTATGTTCAACTGATTATGTTACCAATGGCAGATGAAGTTGCCAAGTACTGTGCTATTGGTTGTACCTCCTTCAATGGAGAGTGGAATACTGAAACACAGGATGAGAAAAGCCAAAATTTCTTGATGACTTCTGTTGACACAAGGGAGGAACTGAAAAGATTGCAGGAAGAAGTGAGAGAGGAAAAACAACAAAGTTGGAATAGAACAGGATGTGTCAAAAGGAAGGAAGATGATGTTTGGATTTCAAGTGATGGAAGAGTAGTGTTGCCAAACAGCTTACTGTCCCCGATGACAAGACATTACCATGGACAGGCACACATAGGTAGAGAATTGATGATCAGAACATTCAGACAAACATGATTTAATCATATGTTTAGAATAATTGCTGGAGCCACATGTCATTGATGTGCCACCTGTCAACAGATGAATGTAGGGAAACGCACAGTTGTCACACTGAGTCATATAAGTAGGTCCGGAGGATCATTTAACAGAATACAGATGGATTTTATTGAGCTGACAGTTTGCAATAGACTGAGATATGTTCTAGTTAATGTCTGTATTTTCTCCCACTGGGTTGAGGCTTGTCCCACAAGGAGAAATGGTAGTTCTACAATAGCAAAGCTGGTACTTAGAGAGTTGAGACCTAGGTTTGGTTTCCCAACTTCTCTAGAATCTGACTCATTTCAACAGCGAGTTCCTTAAAATGACCAAGGATTGCATTGCAGTTATCTTCCAGAAGTTTCAGGTCTTGTAGAACAAATAAATAAATGGAACGCTGAAGTCCAGACTGGCAAAAGTATCTGCATCCACAACACTGAAATGGCATGATGCATTTCCTCTTGTTTTGATGAGTATGTGCAGCATATCGATAGAAAAACAGGATTTCAAAGGACTAGCTGTGAAGTGTGCTGTCTCCCGAATTGGGTATGTGCTAGCCACACTCGAAGAGTTCCAGGTCCCCTTGATGAAACTGCACCTGTTCCTGAAAGGTCGGTTACAATGATTGCGAGGGATCAGGTTAGCCAAGCTGTTAGGGCTGGACAAGTGGCTGTAGCACAGACTGCATGTGATGGATTTCTGAGCAAGTCAACAACAGTGACAACAGTGAATGGTACAGAAGGATCAAGGCAGAATCCGTGGACTCATGCATGCTCAGATTCTGACAAAGGATCAGTCGTGCAAGATAAAATAGTTGTACCCGGAGAAAATTGGCCTAAAGAGAAAACTGCCTGCTGTACAAGTACCTTCAATGATGGCTGAAGAAACTTAAGAATCGAGTGAAAGAGAAAGTAATGCTGAGAATCAAGTAAACAGAAGGTCAAAATGAAAAAGAGTGCCAAGCAGAAAGTCAGCATGTGAATTGACATATAATATTCTGCTTGTGACTGGGAATAGGAGTTTGTTACCTTTTGTGCTAACAATTCAAATCCATCTCAATATTCTTGAGATTGAAATTGCTTTGGAACTTAACTTTGAAATCTCATTGCCAGCCTATGAAGAGAGACATTGCATTTTGGAAATGATTATCAGTGATTGCGAACTGTGCCTTTATTAGAGACATTTGAACTTTTTAGTAGACATTTTTTAAAATTTGTAAGTAGAGAAACTTTTGATGAACTTTCTAGAAGATCAAGGAATTTTTTGAATAATTGCCTTCATTATTTTTGAAAAAGACTATTTTTTAAATTGCTTTGCTCACAAATAAAAAGGGCTGAAAAGAGACAGTGTTAAACAAAAGCCGCTTTAATTTTTTCTTTTTTTCTTTTTACTTTTTGATTTTTGAATTCAGCCTTTTTGGTCAGGAATTAGAGAACTCATGGAGTCAAATCACAATAGACATAGTAAGTGTAAATGCACACGTATAGGTCTAGCAGTAATGACAGTACTCATCATTATATTACTGCTTGTACTTTAGAGTTTACCAGTGGCAAATGATCCAGATCAGATTGTACATACAGTTGTCCCAAAATTAGCGAATTCCTTTGCAGATCAAAATTAATTTCAAACAGACGAGAAGTATTTACACACTGATAGTTCTAAAAGTGATTTATCAGCAAATGTGTATTATAAGTTGTTGCATGACTACGTTGAGACAATGGAAGTTAGAGACTGTTAAGTGTGTACCCAGCTGCCTTCATCAATTAGTGAAGGAATTACATGTCACAGTTTACCCCTAACCTATGGAATTTCCTGTAGTCTGTTATTAACACTATTTTATCAGCAGGAGTATTAACAATACTTCTATTCAAATTGTGATTTAGTGTTTTCAATTGTCCCTATCATGAAACATTTAAGAAGCATTGCAAAGGCAAAGAACATTGATTATGTGGGAGGTTTCTTTGAACCTACATTGACATTTGGAATAGTATATGCATGCAAGAATAATTTAATTTGCATTCTTAGTCCTGTAGAAAAGAAATTAATTGGACAAGTAGAGAAAAGAATGAGAGCAATGAAAGCCAAAATAGAAAAACGAGTAGTTTTACAGAATGGGGAGAGAGATGTGACACATTCATGGCTGGAAATTAAGGATTCCTGGCTATTGATTGGCAATATGTAGTGAAGCCATGTATATATAATGGCCGAAATCAAAGACTGACACACATTTTATTTGGTACTAGTGAGTGTAGACATGCATTTTTGTTTAAAATTGTTTGGACTTTTATGCTAAATGGTGAAGAGCCCAACCATACCAGATGTTTATTTATATGTTGAAGGAATGACTATTACAAACTTCTGAAAGGCTGGTATAGTACATTTTACCTGGGAGTAGTTTTTCCAAAGATGTGTCATGATTAAACATTTTAATGACCCAATTTGGAGTGAAAATCAAACCCCAGAGTCAAAAGAGGAGCAAGTGCTTCAGAAATTACAGGAGATATCTTTGGTGACATGATTCCATCAGTATGTGTGATCTTTAATGACATCAAAATAAGAAAGTTGTCAACAATAGTCGATAAGTTATCTATCGACACAGCAGGCACCATATTGTTAATGGACACAGAAATGGTAGGTATGAGATCAATGCTTTTGCAAAATCTTCTTGCTTTAGACATATTACTCGCGAAGGAAGGTGAAGTTTGCAAAATGCTACATATGCAACAATATTGCACTTACATCCCTGACAATAGTAAGGAGATAAGAAAGTACATTTCAAACATGACTGACTTGAAAAGAGACCTGAAAGAGCTGACAGCTCCAGGTGCATGGGAAGCTATAGGAAATTATTTTACAGCCATTGGTAGATGGTTTGGAAATCTAGGAAAATGTATTGTGGGAGCCATACTGGCACTCCTATTGATAGTGATCCTACTAGCCCTAGTTGCAGTTGGAGTTTACAAATTATACAAGATCCTAAAGGAGAAAAGAGCTAAGAGTAGGCAGAGATGGTAAGAGATAGACATGGGCACTAGGAGAAGCCTGTAATACAGTAATGTCAAGCAGTTAGAGGACTTCAGAAGATTTTACCTGAAAAGAACCTTTGAAGTTTTGGGCTGTCTCATTGAAAATGAGAGTGGGAGTAATTTGTGATGGCATAGTTGCCATCAAAGGGGGTCTGATGTAGTCTAACCATTAGTAGAGACCCTTGTGTCACAAAGGTCATCAGAATATGACAGTGTGGGGCATATTTATACTCTGTTTGCACCGGATTAGCGTAGTTTTTTTTTACGTAAATCCGACGCAAAGCTAACTCCATATTTATACTTTGGCGTTAGACCCATCTAGCGCCAAAGATCTTGGAGTTTGCGTCATTTTTTAGCGTGGACACCTACCTTGCGTTAATGATATGCAAGGTAGGCATTCCCTTCTAAAAAATGATTCCAAGGCATGTGCGCCTTATTTAAACTCCAGTGCAAAAATGACGCACGGGAGTGGGCGGACCTGAAAAAATGATGTCTAGCCGCTTTTGCGTCATTTTTTAATGCCTGGTCAGGGCAGGCGTTAAGGGACCTGTGGGCTCGGAAGGAGCCCAGAGGTGCCCTCCCATGCCCCCAGGGACACCCCCTGCCACCCTTGCCCACCCCAGGAGGACTCCCAAGGATGGAGGGACCCATCCCAGGGAACTTAAGGTAAGTTCAGGTAAGTATTATTATTATTTTTTTTTGTGGCATAGGGGGGCCTGATTTGTGCCCCCCTACATGCCACTATGCCCAAATACCATATCCAGGGGACATAAGTCCCCTGGGCATGGCCATTGGGCAAGGGGGCATGACTCCTGTCTGTGCTAAGACAGGAGTCATTTCAATGGGGGTTGGGAGTAAAAACAAATGGCGCATATCGGGTTGAGGCCAATATTTTGCCTCAGACCTGACTTGCCCCATTTTTTGACGCCCAAGCTCCATTTTCCCCTACGCCGGCGCTGCCTGGTGTGGGTCATTTTTCTGACGCACACCACTCCGCAGCGCCGGCTAACGTCATCCAATAAATAAGGCGCCCGCATGGCGCTTTGGAATGGCGTTAGCCGGCGTTAAATATTTTGACGGACAACTGCGTTGGCGCAGTTGTGCGTCAAAAAGTATAAATATGGCCCTGTATGTTTTATGTTAATCCTACTTTCAATGATTAAATGTAGAAAGCTACACTGAAATGCAATTTAAATGTGCACTTGCTTGTATTTCAGAGTTCGACTTAGGTGGCATTTGAATTAAATTACAGGTTAGAGGGATAAAGCTTATTTTATAATGTAATTTAGACTCTAAACTAACAGTGCATATAGAAATGATATTGAATATGTGCAATGCGAGTGAGATTCAGTTATCTGTTGTATTTAATGAAATGCAACAACAAAGCTTTTCCATTTTAAATTAAATGCATTATTCATATTAATTAAATATTATTAATGCTGAATTTATAAGTTTGCATATAATGTGTTTTCCTAAAACGTATTAATTAACTGCATTTTATATTTTCTCTTGCGTTAGCATGAGTCAGGCCTGTTAAAGTTTGTAATTTGTGTCCATGCTAGAAATGCTGATTCTTATTTCCTAACAGGAACTTTCTTTTACGTTATGTTCTCATAAGAAGCTTAGCTAGTTGGTGACAGATTCTATTGTTTATGTACAGAGAGAATGTAGCATAGTGTCCTTGATGGAAGAACATTATGAAACATGGACTGCATATCAAATTGTTTCAAATGTACGTGGAGTCTCACAGATGGAAGTTGTTCCCATGACAGACCTGGGAAGAAATTTGACTGTTTCAATTTGGAGTTGTACGATTAATTTCTGTTGGATGATGCCCATTCAACATGACATGAACTGATACCTTTAATAAATCAGAATGGTTTGTGAATTCTAAAATACAGATGCACATTTCAACTTTGAAGCAGTCCCAAGCAGTCCCTTGGAGTCTCCAGATGCTGTCTTGATGCTTGCTGACCCTGATGCTTTGCTGCTGAAAATTCCCTGAATTCTGTACCATTGGAGAGTTGCCTTCTTCTCTGCCATTTGCCCCTTGAAATTCCTTTTCAGACTTATAGATCTTTTTTATTTCCCTTTCAGAAGACTCTTGCACAGCTTCTGAGATGCTGACGCTTTCCTTTTGACTTATTTTTTGCCTAGCTTAGTCAGTGACCTGCAGTCCGAAATTATCTTTTCCCAAATTATTTTTGCCCTTTTTGTGCTTTTTGTATTTTGCCTACTTGTGTTCCTCCCCACACATGTTTTTCCCTGATTTGTTTAGTTGTATGATTGACCTGTGCCCAACTAACGATTTTTGACTCTGCTAAATTTGAACTGGCCAATGATTGATAACTCTAAACAGCTTATTCTCTCAGATATTTTTATTGATGTTATGCATTATCCTTCTTGAATGCTTAGTTTTATTAATGTTAGTTCACCTAAATCTATTTCAACACATTGGGTAACCCTTGGTAATTATGTACCTATATAATCTGGTTTTGCGCATTGCCTACATGAATTTGAAATTGTGTTTGTAATAAACCCTTTAGCTTTATTCTAATAGGAGTTTTCGTTCTATAGACACATTGGTCATGGTGTTTAAATTGTTTGGGGTTGTACTGAAATTCCGTTGATGGTTCTACCACACTACTTAGTGTGTCCAAAGATTCATCCACCTTGATGAGCATTGTTTCCTGTGAAGGTTGAAAATGCTACAACAAACGTGAATGTGAAATGTGCAGAGTAGCCACTCATTTCACATTTCCTACTCCAGCCAGGAAGCACCCTATGCCATGTAAGGGCTTTCTAAAAAGTATTCTTTGGATTCACTGAGTATTTTATATGTTGTGGGAGGTTGCAGGGAGTGCAGCAGCCCCCAAGCAATATTTTAAAAACACAGCAATTCTCCTGCATCATTGACTCCATGACCCCAGCAGAGCTTACCAGATTTTTTTTAACACATAAAGCTGGAGTGTGGGGAACTCTTGCGGGTGGTTCTATGGCTGCATTTTGTCACCTGACAAGTGTCAAAAAATGACTCAAAGACATATTAGTGTTTTTCTTTATTGAAAATATTTTACAACAATCACTTAATAAACATTGTTATGTGTTAATTCACAAAGTATACATTTGATTGTGGTTATTGATGATTATTTGACAAAGACAAAAGGTCTGCTCTATACACGTTGATGTGCTGACCCTTTGATGAAGCCAATAGGCCTGCTTTTTATATTTAAGTGTTCTGACCCTTTGACAAAGTCAGTAAGTCTGCCTTACTTACAAATACCCCCTTTATATTTTAACATCACATAGCCATGCATGCCCTCAGGGGTTTGGGTGCAGGGCCTGGCTGCAGACCTTTCACACCTGCTGGGTTAGGGTGCTGCGGGGGTAAGCCCACAGTACGTACAGCAGAAGTCCTACACCACATGGGTACGGCGGGTAGGGCACCTGGGGTAGGTTGGATGTTATGTCCAAACTCATGTTGTGCACAGCCAAAGGGCATGCATGACAGGGGGTTAGGCATCAAACCTCAAACCGTGTACAGCGATGAACATCTTACTTTAAGCGAAAAGAGCCATAGCAATTCACCAATAAAACAAAGGTTAAAGCGATGCTATAGTTAGGTATTGTGATAATGCCTCACTTTACCTTTTAAAGAACCTTAGAAAGTCAATTGGTAACAAAGATAAAGGAACATTATAGTTAGGTGAAAATGTCAGTTAAAATATACTATTTTAAACAAATAAAACCATGCTAGCTAGCTATCTCAAGTAACTATAATGTGTGCCCTAAAGTAACTATCGCTTGTGTCCTCGCCATGCACTGCTAATGACATCACATATTACATCATTCATGATATGTTCTATGATATCATTGATAACATCACTGCAAAATCAGAAATTATATAATTGATGACAACACTATGAATGGTGGGGCGCAAGATCTAGTTAGTGTACGGCATGAGGAATAGTGATTTTGTGCCTTTAAAATAGTATGTTTAAACTGACATTTTCACCTAACTATACTGTCCCTTTAAACTTTGTTTTTTTCACTAAATATATACAGACACACGCACAAATGCCTAGCTACATACAATTTTTAATATCTGCAGAACAAGTGTGTGTGGCAGTCAACAGCATCCAACAGAATCCAAAATCTTATTTGTATAGTCATTCCCCTGTATTAAGGCCATTAGGAATTTTTGTCATAGGGTCAAAATGATGCTAGAGTCCGAATGTGAATTTCATAATTACCTATATGTTAATGTCTGCCAAGTTTCAATAAACTAAGTTTCTGGAGTTCTTTAGAGGCCGAACTATGAAATTCCAAAAATGTACAGGGACAGCAAAATTCACACCTGATCTGTTAATAGCCCTGATATGTTCAAATACTCATATTTTGAGGGGACACATGGTGCTGCTGATATATATCACCCAACGTTGCCAGACATCCGAGGCGGCTAATTCAGTAGCGGTCCGGGCGTGGACCTAGCCATCCACCAATTATTTCAAAATACTCCTGGTACCATACAGAAAGTTCCCGGACACCAGATGGAAGTCCAAAATCCTTTATTCACCAATGCTTCCTCCCAGTATATATATATATAGGCATTCCAAGGCTTGTACTACATATTCAGATAGACAATTATTAAGTCATTGATCTTAAAATCTTTATTGCTGTCCATATTTTTGAGTCACTTGCTGTTATTCAGCCACCTTTTACAGTTGTTTTATATTTATAGAAGCCACTCTGTTGACTATGCAGTTCTTCTTATAGTGAAGGTTCACTACATCACCATTTAATTTGAACTTCTTTTAAATGATGAAAGGGTACCAGCAGTATATTCTTGTAATTCATGATCTAATCTTAAAACCTTTCATTGTCTTTGAAATGATTAAAAAATCATTATACGTATTTTGGAAAAGGAAGTAAATATTCTAATCTTAGTGTTGTCTGTTCATTTTTTTGGTTAACATCCAACAGTTCAGTTCTTCTCCAGGCCGTAGTTCTCTTTTGTGGTACTACCAGGATCATGCCTTCAATCTATATATGGCTTACTTTAAGGGCTGATACTTTTTATTCTGAGTAAATCTGGAGTGTACCAGTATTGTAGACTAGAACATCAGTGATAAATAAAGTATTTGTATTATATTGTATTGCATTGTAGTATTTATATAGCACTAACTACCTGTATGTGGGGTGTTGAAGTGCCGATATGGGTAATATGCAAAACCATGTAGTGTGTGTGGTTGGGATGGTGTTCTCTTTGTTTTGATCCTATGTGGGAAGCGTGTTTTGATGTTGCATGTGATGACCACAGAGGTGTGGTTATTACATAATAGTGTGTAGAGCTTGGCGGTATGATGGATGAGGAAGAGTGAAAGACAAGTGTGCTGTAAGCTTGCATCTTTGAGTAGTTCCACATGTCCCTTTGTGGCATTTCTTCAGGTCATAGTTTACTTGAGTGGGTTCTACACTGGGTTGTACATTCTGAGATAGTTATCTTAAGAGTGTAATGTCCTGAGCAGGCACAGGTTGGAGGAAGAACAATAGTGGGGAGAGCTGCGGGGTGGGCTTTATTACTGTCATCCAAAATCTGATTGACATTAGGGGTCTCTTGGAGTGGTCATAGTATGTATCTAGTTGGGACCTGCAATCGTGGACTAATTTAAAGTCTTTCATTGGCCAGCGACTTGTGTCAGATATCTTCAGCTATTCCATGGCTGTTCAATTGCTGATGGGTGCTTTATTGCTGTGGACTGGTATAGTACTGGGTGATAGACATGAACAATATGGTTCAGCCTGTTTGCAATACAGCTGTCTGCCTTACGGCTCAGTGTTATGGTATTAACATTAGTGCTGGGCAGGCAGGTTCTACTTGATTTCGCATTAGTATATTATATCGAAGTTAGATATGTCAGCCCCTCGTAAGCCGGAAACTGGTCGTCGGGAAGCTGATTGTCGATCCGTATCAAGAAGAGGTACAGAGGTAGGAGCTCATGCCGTATGGGTGTTCTCTTGTCCTGGCACCCTTCGACCTGCTCTTCCCAGTGCTGAGGGCAGCCACACAGGCCACAGATCGCACAGCCGCCCCACAAGATGGCCGACGGCCATACAGTGACACCTAGATGTGGGCCGGGAGGCTCAGACCACTTCCCACTAGCAGGTTGACACCTCTCCGGCTCTCCCTCAGCACCAAAGCACCTGCCACTGAGGGGCCCAAGCAAGCTACAGACAGCGCCACAGACTGCGCAGGCTGCATTGTAAGATGGGCGTGCCCCAGAAGGACACATAGATTTGGAGACGCAGGCCTGGAGGCCTAAATAACCCGCTAGCAGGTCGTTGCACGGTCAGGTGGCCGGGAGGGTGGGCGGCCGTAAGAGAGTCTGAAGTGGACGTGGAACGCAAGGACTCCTAGCACCTCAAGCCCCTGCCACTGAGGAAGCTAAGCAGGTCACGCTGCAAAGCTTGCAGCCAGCGACCGTACCCCCGAAAGGACACGGAGACGCGGTCCGAGTGGCCCAGGCACCAATCTTCCGGCAAGGTTTTGCTGCAGTCAGAAGGCTGGGTAGCAGCAGGTCATCGGACATGACAGCACTTTGCGGGGGCTGTACAAGTGCAGCCTTCACCCACTCGCTCCCTTAAACCCAACGCGGTCCACCTCTGTGGGGGCTGAGCAGGCAATACAGGCTGTGTAGTAGGCTTGTTGTCAGCGCAGTCCGATACCCAAAGAAGCAGTAACACAAGTCACGGGCTGGGAGGGACCACAAGCTAAAGGCAACAAATCCAAGAGTAGCGTTGAGTCCGAGAATGAAGGAGGCTGCATCACTTGGGTCAGCGAATCTGTCAGATTTAGCTTCCTATGCAGCCTGCTCCTTAAGGGTCTGAGTGGACTGCGATCATGGTGCCCTCCCTAGCCTGACCCACCATCAGAGAAGACGCGTGCTGCACGCTCAATACTTCTGGCACCCATCATCGGGAGCTGCGCATCCGGAAAAAGAGATAAAGAGTACTGGAAGCATTGGGTGGCACACGGAGCACCCCAGAGTGGCATAGGGGAGGTAACATACGGGAGAGGACAACAGTGAATGGGAAACTGAAGCGGCCATGGGCAGCTTGTGGTGCGCCTTTATGCGTTTCTCCCCCTTCTTCCTTGTCCCCCACGCGTGCCTTGCCCAGAACTCTGTCTATTCAAAACATTGGGAAAAGGAAATTGCCGCCTTCACTGTAAATATACCCTGATCCAAACCCTCCAAAGCGGTGTATCTGATTCCTGGCTGGACTGACACACACACCCTAAGCTTCTTTAGTAGAAATATCTAACCATCGGAATAATATACCGTTGCCTAGTGAAAGCGGAAAGCAGCATCTGCGACTGACTACCATAGTCATCGGAAGGGCACAATGACTACCAAAAATTTTAGATTGGGTCGTTAACTCCCAGGGTGGTCTTGTTTAAAAAAACAAATCTAACCCTCTCTGCAACAAGGGTGCAGTAGCCCCAGGGCTCAAATGTAGAAATCAAATTTTTTCCTTCTGGGAAAAGGAGAAGGCCCCACCTGATCCCCCGGAGGGCAGATCCTCTGGCAACAAGGCCATGCTTAACATAAAGCTGTTGGGAGAATCACAGCATTCTGGTCTCATGGGGTCAGCACGCACCTACATCCCTGAAGAGGTCATTCAGGATCCCTTCACTTCCCAAGTTGCCCCCTCCCATACAGAGGAGCATAGTTTAAACACAACAGCTTTATCACCCCATAGTAAAATGCTCCCTTCAGCCTGTAACCCTGACTGCTTTGCTCTTAAAAGGGAGAGCTTGCTCTCAGGAGTCGTGAAAGAAGCACCCCCACAAAGCATTGACTTGGAACATCAGTTGAATGATTTCACACTCCCAGACCTGTGCTTAAAATTATTAAAAGATATGGACCACAACGGGGGGAATATTCTTCAGTTTTCTCCCCAGCCGTTGTCTATGGACCTGTAGCTGTTTAACAGTACCCCCCTAACCATCCCTCATTGTGCTCACATCTCTCAGTTACTCCTAACTTGGGCATAAATGTCAATTTCCCAAGCAATCCCCCAGATCAAAATACGCAGTTTTCTTCCTCTCTCCTTAGCCTAGAGAGACTTATTTCATCTATTTTAAATCTATTGGAAAAATGTGTCAAGGGATCTGACTGTATTTTTGACACTGTGACAGCTATTCTAAAAGAACTGATTGCTAACAAAGGAGGCAATCACAGATCGATCCCATTACATCTAGAAGAAGCTTCAACACGGTTGTGTGTTGCAGAGAACAAAGTTACCCTTCCTGGGGCTGACTTCTGCTCCCAGGCCGGTATGCCTCAGGTTAAGGTTCTACCCACAAACCCTGCTTCAATTGAGAGCCCAGTAGACTCTATCAGATTTGTATTGAGTGACTTTTCTCCAGAAGGAAGCCTGAATTATGAACCCCAAAGTATAGAACAGGAAGTAGTTCAGATTTTTAAAGCTTGCAGAAAGGTAAATACGCTGACTAATGAAACTTGTTAATCAATGTGAAAGTCCATAAGTAAAAAAAGGGCAAAGAATCTGAATTGTAGAATTTCTAAAAAGGTCTGAGAAAAGTTTTTTATAGAGGCCCCCCCACTTCGCCCCAAGAACCCCTAACACAGGAGGATCCTCTTTGACATCACCATGTTGCAACCTTTGAATCTCAAGTATTGGATGCTCCATAATGTACTCCTTGCGTTTCAGGCAAGGATGCCCCAACCTTGAGTCATAACACACCTCCATCACAGACAAGTATGCAATTTTTTAATCCCCTAGAGCAACCATTTGGGGACCCAAAGTGGCTCAAGCCCCGGCCAGACCAGTCGCCACCCATGAGAGGGAAGCAGAGACTGAATCATGTGGACTCTTTGATTTTAGATTTTATGCTTCTGTTTGACACAGATTTAATCTTAAATAGATCTCATCTTTTAAAGTGCTTTTCGGAGGTAGAGTCACTTAGACTAATTAAAAGTAATCATATACACGTGGGGGCATATTTATACTCTGTTTGCGCCGAATGCGCGTAAACAATTTTGACGCACATTCGGCGCAAACCGTGCACTATATTTAAACTTTGACGCCCGAGCCCACAGATGTCAAAATTCCTCTGTGTGAGTCATTTTTTGGATGCAGGAAACTGCCTTGCATTAATTACATGCAAGGTAGGCGTTCCCGCCCAAAAAATGACTTTAAGGCCTGTGCGTCTTATTTATACTCCCACGTCATTTTGACGCACAGGAGAGGGCAGGCATTAAAAAATGGCGCACAGCCTGATGTGCACCGTTTTTTAACGCCTGGGTCAGGGCAGGCGTTAAGGGACCTGTGGGCTCACTTCCATGGTCTCTGACCATGGAAGGAGTCCAGAGGTGCCTTTCCCTGCCCCCAGGGGCACGCCCTGCTACCCTTGCCCACCCCTGGAGGACACCCATGGATGGGGGGACCCATCCAAGGTAAGCACAGGTAAGTTGAGGTAAGTATTTTTATTTTTTTAAAGTGGCATAGGGGGGCCTAATCTGGGCCCCCTACATGCCACACTGTGCCCAATGGCCATGCCCAGGGGACAGAAGTCCCCTGGGCATGGCCATTGGGCAAGGGGGCATGACTCTTTGCTAAGACAGGAGTCATTTCAATGGGGGTTGTGCGTCATAAAATGGCGCAAGTCCGGTTTGAGGCATGATTTTTGCCTCAAACCTGACTTGCACCATTTGTGGATGCACAACCCCCATTTTCCCCTACGCCAGCGCTGCCTGGTTTGAGTAATTTTTTTTTACTCTGACCAGTCCGCAGCGCCGGCTAACGTCATTCCTTAAATAAGGCGCCCGCATGGCGCGTAGGAATGGCGTTAGCCGGCGGTTACTTTTTTGATGCAAACTAGCGCCGTAGGCAATGCAATGTAAAGGTATTGATGTTGTTCCTATCCTGGGGGAGGCTGGGAGTAAGTCTGTTGGTAAGGACACACAGCATCCCCATGAAGGTGCTGGCAGGCACATGTCTATTCTCCAACCACTAAGTAACTCCAACAACTGCCCTCGAAATCAACAGGGTTTAAATACTTCTCTAGGGAAGCACGGCAGTCAGGTGTCATTTAAGGAACCCCCAAAGTGTCTCCCCCAAGAATAAAATGCCAACAACTTCTCTTGGAATTGGCTACTGGCTGCTCTAAGCAGCTCTTCTACAATATCTCATTCAACATTACCACCGTCGCCCAACCCAATTAGGGGAGCGCACGGACCCGAGTAGGTGTACCAGCGGTGGCGGTAGCAGAACTAAATTATTTTTGCACCCGACCAAAGGTCTGTGTGGTCCTAGGAAGCGCGCTCCCCTAATTGGGTTGGGCGACGGTTAAGAAAAATCTTCTATTATTGTAAGTGACTGGATACCTTTTTCTTTCTTTTTTTGATAATTTCTGGTGAATAGTTTTCCAGACCCCCCCTTTATATCTAGGAGATACTTATAGTCGTTTTTTGGTCCTGACGAAGCATCACTGGATCCGTATGGACCATCAGGATGCGAAACATGTTGACCCACGATAGGGATGGTTTCCCCAACCTTTCCTTGATTTCTCTGATACAGAGTGACTGATCATTATTTCGGTTTCACTCGTGTGACTGTTTTTAACCTTGGCCTTTTTTTTTCTTCGCATTGGGTTCAATAAATTAGTTACCATGTGCCGATTGAGAGAGCCAATTTTAATTACCCCTTTTGATCTCCTTCTGTACTTTCTCTCACATTTGGGGTCACGGCTCCATTATTATAAAAGATCTCCGGCAAAGAGCCCCCCCTTTCGGGGTGGTGCCCGTCAGACATTGCAGTGCCGGTCTGACGAGGAGCAGCTCCGATGATGAAGCATGACATCCCCTGGGATGTGTGAGGTGTCTTGCTCCTAAAATTTAGGACCCCCACTACGGTATCCTCTTTTTCTTCTACACATTTGGAACAGTGTATCTTATTTTTTGACTTAGGAATTTAACACCTGCTAACTCAGCCCACTCAGCATCGACCTTAAGGCTTGAGAGGGTCTTAAGAAGCATATTTGTGCAAGGTCTGGCTGGGCCGGGGTTTCATAAAATGGGGTGGTTAGTCTAATGAAGTGCGGTGATGATTCTCCAACTTCTTTGTTAAAAAAATAAATTTGGGCTGGCAGCCGGGTGAAATACACCATTGGCAGTAATTTAACCTATGCCACAGACCTACTACAGTTAGTCACTGCCTCTATTCTGACCCTTTCTCCGTTACAGCTAAAATCCATTATTAGCCAAGCAACTTGATCTGTATGCCTTTGCCTGGATAAGAAGGCCTGTGAACACAGGCAGGGCTTCCAATCTGTAACAGATACTATACTATTGAAGGAAATGCAGCCCTATCTTAGCTGGAACCTGCCACATGGGATCAGACGATTCTGCCTCCTATTGCGACAGGGGCTCCTCCCTCTTAATACATTATGGGCTAGATGGTATGGATCTTCGGCTCCTTGTGATTTCTGTTAAAATGGCAATCAAGACCTGAATCATGTTGTTTTTATTTGCCCGGCCTTGCTGTTACATTGTTGTACATGGTTACGTCCTAACTGTCTTCAACTTTCCTTATGTTCTGCATCAGAAGTATTGCAGGCCTTTTCAGGCCCCCCAAATGACATGTTTTGCTACATGATTTTAAACTTTTTTAAATGCTTTTTAAATTTGTATTAATTTAGTTACCAAATTACTTTGTAAGAAATGGCGAATGTCATCTGCTCATGAAGGTTTTTAGGTTATTTATTTTATGGTTTTTCTTCTATATGTTTGTTTTATGTGGACCTCAATGGGAGTTCCATATCATAAATAAAAATAAACTTGAAACTTGTCAGCCTCTTATAACTTACCTGGACATACAGAGTTGCCTTCTAATGAGCTATTCCTTCCCTGTGAACTGTAGACTGTAGATTGTAGTTGAAGGTGAATTTATTAATCTGAGTTCTGTCCCCGGGTTTGGGGAGGATGTAGGTATTTTAGCAATAGCCATGTTTTCAACTCCATTCGTAAGTGTATGTGATCCTGAGTGCTTCAAATCTTGACTGGTAGTAAGTTGCAGAGGTTGAACTCTTGCACCGAGGAAGTGGTGCCTGCTAACAATTTCTTATAGTAATGTGATATCATTATCTGTGGCTCTAGCCTAGAGTGTAGCATCCTATTTTGTTTGTATTGCTTGAGTTTTAACTTCCAGGTATAGTAGACCTTTGCCTTGTGATGCTTTGTGGACGATGCAGAGTACCTTGAACATTGATCTTAGGCTATAGATAGCCAGTAGTTTGACTGCAGGGCTACAGCCATTTGTTCTCGTGGGAGAAGGTGGAGAAGGAGCCTTGTGGCAGCATTTTGTATTTACCTATAAATTCCCTTTGACATACCCAGGGTGCAAACAAACATTCTTGCACCCCGGGATTTGTAGTCTAATGTTTTTCATTAAAAAATGACAACAACAAGACCTTTAATGCAAAGAAAAAGCCTAGACTGGATGAGCTGCTGGTACATGAACCTGGGAAACTTGAGCCCTCCGTACACATTCACTGCTTAGTTCTGAAGCAATGGTATTATTAAAATTCATCGGTTGTGTGATGTGTTCTTTTTTCAGACCTTACAGGGCAATAATTTTCCCCGCCAATGTGCGTCTCAAGTATCATAAAATGTAACATACAACAATTGAATTTAATTGCTGAATAAAATCAATACAAAAACTGTAAATTGTTTAAAATGTGGATGTCTTAAAATGTCACAGAAAGGACTGAGCCCTGGAAATGATCAAACTTTTAAAACTGTCCTAGATGAATATAGAGTGTGCCCTTCTGGAAGGGGAACAGGAATCCGAAGCAGCTCAACTACATCAAGAAAAGGAGGTGTTGCATCAGCTTAATAAGAAGATCGCAGAGCTGGACAGAATTGCAATTTGTGAAAAGGCAAAGGTACAAAATGAAAATATAGCTTCTTGTTTGCTCACATTTGCTAATTTTCAAAGGTGGATTTTAACTCATGCGCAAGGACAAACACTCTCGTACTTTCTCACACATACACAAAGCCAAACTCTCTCTCTTTCTGTTTCTCTCTCTGTTTTGCACTCTTTGTTTATTTTTCTGCTGCCAAAATACTATTATGACATTTGCATTTGGAATGGGTGTTCCAGATTTTGACCTGATGCATAATCAAATCTGGTGGGGAAGGAACTCTAAATGTGCTTAGTCATATAAAAAAAACAGCAGTATGCTTTTAGCACACTTATGTATGTCTGTGAATCTTACTTCAGTAATCTGTCCTGCACATCCATCCATCTCTTCCTTCGCCTCATTACCTGTTGATTGGTTGTTGTCATTTTGTGTAGTTATATAATTTCCAGTTTATCCGGTCAGGCTCAGAACCAGTCTTTCAATCCATGTTTTGGACTATTTACCAACTATATTGTTGATAAGCAATTAAGCAACTGTAGTCTACCTTAGTGTCCATCCTTATCAGTTTTCAAAGTTCAAAACCTAGATTTTATAGCAGCAGCAGTGGTCTAAAGTAGACTTATTAGCATGTCATGACAGGGAGGACGGCGAGAGTATTGGTACAGAGAATGTATGGCAGCCTAGCAGAGATGAATTAAAACAAAACAAAGCAATGAACGGGAAAGAAAAGATAATAACTGGAGCCTAGCCACTCCTTCCAAGGAGGTGGCTACTAGGATAAGAAAACAGTACAAATAAACGTTTTAAATCAGCGTATAACTGACATGAATTTCTCACCTTTGTCTTCTCTGTAAAATAGTGTTCCCATTTCTTATATTATTTTATTAGCTCCTAAAAGATGTTTTGTTTCTACACTATTTGTGGCCATAGATGAGAGAATAACACTTCATTTAATTATGCATTTTTTTTAAATATGACTGTTAATTTTATAAGGCTATCCCCTGCCAAAATCCCTCAATAGGAGCTACATCAAATTTTGTATGAGGGCTTGTCTTTTTGCATGAAGCATTTTTTAAGAAATATCTTTATTAGTTTTTCCATGATTAAACTTGGAGAAACAGTTTACATGTACACAGCTTCGACACACAGTTAATGACTACAACATCTTTCACTGGGGTTGAATGCAGTTAGGCGGGTTAGTGTATGTCACGCACTTAACTGGCTCCGACCGCGGAGGCAATGCTGGATCTCTTATCCCCCTAGAGCAGAGGTCTTCAATCTGGGGGTCGGGACCCCCAGGGGGGCCATGGAGACCTGGAAAAGGGGTCGCACATTCCCCCAGCTGATCCTTAAAATGCCTCAGCTGAACTTTAATTTGAGTCTCCTGTGCTGTGAAAGCCGCACAGACAGCTAAGGAGACTTTCAGCCCAGGGCTTCTGCTTCCTGAATGAAAAGCAAATGTGCTCTACGAGCTGATCTGCAAATGTAAAGGGTGCTTGGGAGCAGCTTTAAAATGATCAAAGCTTTGTGAGGACAAACATTTATTTTTTTGAGGGGTAGTGCGAAGAGTTAACAACTGAGCTATGAAGTGCATGCTTGTAATTGTATTTACACAGCGCTCACTTCACCTGGAGGTGTTGAAGGGACAGCTATTAAAAAAAAGGTATTGCATATGCTCTCATATTACTTAAATCCACATTTTGGAAGCACAGTTTTATAATAAACCTTTTTGTAGTGGCCTATATTATACTGTGTGCAACGCAAGTATAAAATAATGCCTTTTTATATATTCACAGTGCTTTCTGTCACAGGCTGTGACCTCATGGCACTAAAAATACACAAGTCACTATTCTCAACTGTACTAACAAAGATTTAGTTCCGTTGCTCTACGGTAAAACACAGACCTCTGCAGTGCATTAACTAATAGAGGTTTCATAATGCACTACAGTGCATTTCCCAATGAGTAACAACTGTATTTTATTTATTTTTAATTTCAGCTGGCTATTATTTTATATGTAGCTACCTGACGGTGAAAGACCTAAAAAAATTTAGAGAATATTTTGGGTTTATTTATGAGAGGCTTGCGCTGCTGGAGCATCACTTTTTTTGATGCTCCAGCATCACAAGCCTCTCAATCGTACCTATGAGCTGACTCAAAGCCACCCTGAGTGGATTGAATGGCCTTGTAGATATGGAGTAAGGCAAGGCAGTGCAAGTTGCTGCATTGCCTTACTTTGCGTCAAGGAGGCGTTCCACGGGCGTAGTGGTGGGTGTTCCTATGCAACACAGATGGATTTTGACACTGCCCCAGATTTACAAAATCAAGTAAACTGGAGCAGTACCAAAACCTTACGTCTCCCTAGAGCACGCATAATGAGGAGAAATTTTAATTTCTCCTTGTTTTTTTCTCTTTCCATGTGTGCTGCTATCTGCCACACATGTAGAAAGAGGTACAATGCCTTTCTAGATTGTTTTTGTGCAGGAAGGTGCCCCTTCCTGCACAAATACAATCCTGCCTATGTTGGCACTAGGCAGCAATTGTGCACCAGCGCAGGGGGAAAGGACAGAAATGTACTGTATTTCATAAATACGGTCCATTCCTGCCCTTTTGTATTGGAGTGTGGCAGTGTAGCAAGAAGCCTTGCATCTCTGCCCCATATCAATTCCTAATAAATGAGGACCTTTGTTTTTAGCACACCCTTGACCACGCCCCAACACTCACTGATCTTTGATTTGCTAAACGCTATTTAATATTATTTCCTCACAGTAAAAATGATTTGCTGTGCGAAATGGGGATGTTTATTATTGTTGATGATGAGGAGTACCAGGTTCTAGAAATTTTTATCAGGAGGGGGTCCTTACACCTACATTTTTTTAAGAGGGGGTCCCGGCATCAAAAAGTTTGAAGACCTCTGCCCTAGAGGGCAGCCCACATTCAAAGAATCCTAAACCCATACATCAAAATGTATAGTTATTTACAATATTGTACACTTCCGGGCTTCACCCCAAAGTACTGCTTGAGAGCAGGTACAAATCAAGACTTAAGGCTGGTGTTTCTGGCACTGCCAAGAATCATTGTGCATGCAGTTCTCTGTACAAGTTTGTATACATATGTAGTGTGTTCTAATCAGTCTTCTCTTGTTCTTATTACAACAATTTGTCAAGAATTACTAGTGGGCGGATTTAATTTCTGATATTATTCAAGTTCGGAGCTCCCATTTTGTAAAGGAGGTTAAAACGTTAATGCTATTAAATCAAAGGTAGTGTCAGATTTCTGGAAAGTGAACTTTCTCTATTCATAATTTATAGATAGTCTTAGGCTTAATCTAAGGATTAGTGCACACTAACCTGTGATCAAATACTTACCCTTGACTCTCCTGCTTAAACCTGGAATCCAGAGGAAGTCTTTGTAGCTGTAGCGCAGGTAGCAGAAGAGGAATCTTCACACTGGAAGTGAAGACAGAAGCGTCAATAGCATCAGGATCACAGGAGCTGCAGGGAGGCTTGGGCTTAAGAAGACTAGAGTGCTGGAGGAATCCAGTCGATTCAAGAGGTGAGTGCATGGAGGAGGAGGGACAGAGGCCATCCCTGTCTTGTAACCCTGTCTATCAGAAAGGGGGGGCAACTCTGACCTTTTGAGGCGGTCAAGTAGGCTGCCATGATACTATCCTCCAATTTAGGCCCTTACCTATTTTGTGCATAGATGCCATCAGGAAGGCCCAACTGACTCAGCTAAAAGCCTTTTCTGTGTCCATGGAGAGAAGCAAGAAGAGGGTGTTGCATTTATTGGCCTTTTCTGTGAGATGGGCTATGCGTCTGATGTTGTCTGTGCCCTGCTGATTTTGTATGAAGCCCACTTGATTGCGGTCTATCAGGTTGGGGAGGAGAGGTTCCAGATGATGTCCCAGAATTTTAGTGTAAACTTTGGCGTCCAGGCTCCATAGGGCTATGAGGTGATAGGAGGCTCATTGGGAGGTGTCTTTCCCTGGTTTTTGGATGAGTAACAGCTGGGGTTTGCACATTGCATGAGTAAGGCTTGTGACAGGGATGAAGAAGTTGAATAGGGAGGTGAAGTGATCTATGAGGGGGGGTGAGAAGAGTCTGTAGAATGTAACACAGAGCCCATCAGGCCCGTAGATTTATCAGTGGGAAGTGCTTGTAGGGCTCTCCGTATCTCAGCCGGGTCTATCAGAACTTCCAGGAGTTCTTGATGCGCTGGATGCAGAGGTGCCCAGTCACACACAGACAAGCAGGCCTGAGTATTATGTGGGGATTTGTCACCTATTTTGTATAGAGATTGGTAGAATTTGAGAAATAACTGCTGTTTGTCCGGTTTCTGGCCGTCTATGTGCCTTTACGTCTTTAGACGTGTGCCACATGTGCTTTTGCTTGATGAGCTTGCAGGCTCCCAACCTTCTCATTCCCTATCATAAAAATGCCGATGTTCGGCTCAGTTTGTCCTGTGTGCCCAGAACTGGTAAGAAGTGAGGCTAGTGTCTGACGTAATGCTCTGGACTGGTTCTGATGGTCCCGGTGTTCCAGGTCTTTGATTTCGGCTGAGAGAGTGTTCTAGAGCAGTCCGGCCTCTCTGACCCTGTCAATTTCGAGTGTTATGAGGGTGGCTCTGATCGTTGTCTTAAAAGCATCCCAGAGCGTGTGAGGTGGTATGTCAAGGGAGGTGTTGGTGGAAAAGTTTGCAGCGATAGCTGTTGCCACTGTGTTTCTGTTGACCGAGTCCCATAGGATGTTAGGTTTGAGACACCTTCGGGTACGGCCTGTAGAATGCCCACATCCACTTGTCCAGGTGCGTTCTGTGTGGGGATGGGCGGAAATGGAAATGTCCAACATCTCTGCCGAACCCAGATTCCGCAGGATTGAAGAGGTAAGCGATGCAAGAGTAGGATTGGTGAATGTGGGAGTAGAAGAAGTAATCCCTATCTCCCCTTTGAAGACAATGTCAGATGTCCACGAGGCAGAGCTTGGATACCTCCTTTCTCAGTATCACTGAATTCTCCTCCATACCCTTGATGTGTTGTGGCTTCTGTCTTGGGTTTCATCCCAAATCAGGTTGAGGTCCCCAATGGCTATTATATCCCCCATGGTGTCTTTCAAGAAATCGTCCTGAGCTGCTTTGGGTAGTAGATCAGTTTCTTGCAGGATAATTATGTCAGGGTCACGGTGTGCAAGGTAGCTCCACATTTGGGACCTCTTGTTTGGGGAGTTGAGTCCCCAGACTTTTATTGAGAGTAATTTGAGGGGAGTAGGGTCTCCCGTCTGTATGTGGTTGGTGTCTTGAGCAGATTTCCAGGTCCCCTCCACATCCCACTCTCCTGCTTACTTGGGACATCAAAGTGGAAATAACCAAGAGAATAGGATAAACTGCTGACCAACAAGGCCACACACAACATTGATAGATGTGAGGAATTGAGAGTAAGAATTATCTGTCTCAAAAGAGCTACAAATCTGTGGTCTGCAAGGTAGGGAAGGGCTCCAGGACTTTGGCATGGAAAAGGGAAAGGAGGGGCAGGGAACATAGTAATTAATGAACAGGTCCAAGTTATGTGTTTGTGTCCAGTGCCCTGCTTCTGCTTACTAACTTTCTCGGGTGAGTAGGAACAGGTTTGTGGCAGCTCCCTGGTGGGGTCCATTGGTTCAGAGTCCTTCTGGGTCATCAGGGAGTCCGGGCATGGGTCTGTGTTCATGTTCCAGAGTTGGGCTATGCCTTTGTGGAGTCGGAGGATTGAGGTCTGTTTTTTTCAGTCAGCTGTGTTCTGAGTGTTTTGGACTTTTTCCAGACAATTCTAACCTTTTTAAAAAAAATAAAAGATAAAAAAGATCAAATGACCCAGAAAAAAACCTGGTGGCAGATGATGTTATTCTGATACCTTAGATCTTTTTAACCAACTTCGGTTCATATATTCGGCAAATGTCAAAGCGATTGACGAAGTCCCCCCATTCTGGAGTGTTGTGCTTCTGTTTAATACCAGCCACAATCCAAGATGACAAGTTAAGAGGAGTCAACTTTCCCTCAGAAGTGGGGAGGTGAGAGGTAAAAAAAGGTAGAAATCTAATCGGGAATGTTGCAATCCTGGCTTCCCGATACGGGTGCCCTAGCTCGCTAACAAGAGGTCAGTCCTGTGCCCCTAGCGGTTCCACAAATGGATTGTTCCCCAGTCAGTTCACCATTTAAGTTTCAGTGACGGATGCTAGGTGATGGGTAGTTTTTTGGGTGCAGTCAAGGCGTGGACTTAGTTTAAACTGGATAACAGTGCCTGAAGGGGTATCCTTATGCAGATCCATTTTGATTAGCCCATCAACCAAAACACCAGATTTTAGGGTTAACTTAACATAGGCCCTCATTCCGATTCCGGCGGGCGGCGGAGGCCGCCCGCCAGAATTCCGCCCTCCATAATACCGCTCCGCGGTCAGAAGACCACGGAGGGTATTATGAGTTTTTCCCTGGGCTGGCGGGCGGTCTCCAAAAGACCGCCCGCCAGCCCAGGGAAAAACTCCCTTCCCACGAGGATGCCGGCTCGTAATAGAGCCGGCGGAGTGGGAAGGTGCGACGGGTGCTGTTGCACCCGTCGCGTATTTCACTGTCTGCAAGGCAGACAGTGAAATACATTTTGGGGCCCTCTTACGGGGGCCCCTGCAGTGCCCATGCCGTTGGCATGGGCACTGCAGGGGCCCCCAGGGGCCCCGCGACTCCCCCTCCCGCCATCCGGTTCCCGGCGGGAGAACCGCCAGGAACTGGATGGCGGGAGGGGGAGTCGGAATCCCCAAGCCGCTTGGAGGATTCCTTGGGGGCAGCCGGAAACCGGCGGGAGACCGCCGGTTTCCCTTCTCTGACCGCGGCTAAGCCGCCGCGGTCAGAATGCCCCGCGGGGCACCACCGGCCTGTCGGCGGTGCTCCCGCGTGCCGCGGCCCTGGCGGTTCTATACCGCCAGGGTCGTAATGAGGGCCATAGTCTTGTGATCTTGAAAGTTCTATAAGGTCAGAATGCCGACTGGCGTGTTTAATGTCAGGGCGTATAATCAAATAGCAGTTGTGGACTGACCTTATGTGATGTATAAATGTATTAATTAGGAAATCCTCGATTTTATACACACCTTGAGGCAACTTAGGAACCCCAACCATGTACACATAACCAGGCATTCCCTGAACTAGCTGCCTCTTAATCCCTGGTCTCTGGCCATTTGATGGAGCTAGGGTAGGAGAGTTCATAACTTTTAAGTTACCATTATTCATGCCAGATCTATGAGGTGGAAGAGGGAAGGGATGGGCCTGACTCGATGTCTTGTGAGGGGGGCATTATCCTGGGTGATCTGGAGGGAATAAGGCCCTATCCTCATGTGTGCCTCTTCTGCTAATGTTCTGCCTCCCATTTTGATATTCTATTAAAGCTGTGTAAGTAGGCAGTACATTTTGATGGATGGGTCTGTTTCTGGGTTTGAAGTAACAGGTTTCTTTTTGCCTAACTTTGCATAAAGTAATTCTAGTTGACCTTTCAGCATTACTACCTAATCTCACTTAAGCAAAATGTGTGTATAGGGTGTGTGGAGTATCGCCTGTGATTGTTCCGGTATCACCCATGTCATCGTCTGCGGGGGGCAGTGTGGCAAGTATGGCATGTCAATTGGCATTAGTAGACGGAGAGGTATACGGCCTTTCGTCATGTGCCTCAGATGTGGAAACATCTTGGTATAGGTTAGAGGCACCCGGGGTGTCAACGAGTGCCACAGCTTCCTCTGGAGTGGCTTTTCTTTAACCCAGCAAATATAGCAGTAATCTTGCCTGTGGCTGTTGTGTGGGCCTGTCCCACTTCCTTTTCACCTCCCAGCAATGTTTCTAACTCATCAATCAAGGTGTCTATAACATCAAGAGTTGATGAACTTTGGGGTTTATCCAACATAGTGGGCGAAGCGCATTTGGAACTTTTATTCCTGTTCCCTGTTATGGGCTCTGTGGCCTTGCACTTGCCCATGGCCGAGCCTCCCAAATAAACTACAATAAGATGGTAAGCAGGCAATGGATTAGACCAGAACAAATCTTTGGGGGTGTTAAAATGCAATCACACAATACGATGCAAAGATGCAAAAGTGGGTAAAAGTTGGCCCCAACAACAGCAAAAAAAAACAACCAGATTTAAGCAACACCCAGGAAAACACTAATATTGTGCTAACAAGACAGACAATGGCAATGTTGAAGAATACAGAGACCAAAGACAATGGGCTCGCTCCTCAAAATCTACACCCACGATCCGTACTGGAGAGAAACTAGAGAGACAAGACGAAGGGCTCTGTCCTTGGAAACTGCAAATGCTCAGTTAGCCACACAATTGTCTTGAGGCAGGGCCTGGTCGTAAGTGCCCACTGGTTCACAAAGTCAAAGTAGTAGGGCTGGTTCAGGTGCAGACAAAACAAAGCATGGGCGCCGAGTTGGCACAAAGCAGACTGGGCTAGGAAACCACAAATTGCCCCCTCCAGGAGAGCCATACACAGAGTACAAGCATCAACAGCCCTGTCAGAGCACAGTGGAATGAAATAGATCCTTACCAGATGCAGGCATGGGATCTCCATCTGTAAAACCAAGAGGTGTGGCCCTGCCCGGACCCGTCCTGGCACTGACAGGCACAGGACAGGCCCACCTGGGCACAGCCGGCACGCAGGCCGCCCGCAACAGGTGGTTGGGTGCTGTATAGCACATGGCGGAGGGAAAACAGATAGAGTTCCTCCTCCTAGGCAACGAACAGTCTACAACACGAAGTCCCACAGATTTCCAACAACAGCAAGGCTTCCTGTGCATCCTGTGCCACAGGAGGTGTTTGGCGCAATATAGTATGTGTCGCAGGGAAAACAGATGGAGTCCCTCCTCCAAGGAAACAAGCAGTCTGGGACAGAAAGTCCCACAGTGTTCCAACAACATCAAGGCTCCTTGCGCATCCTGAACCTTGGGAGGTGGTTGGGTGCTATATAGCGCGTGGTGCAGGGAAAACAGATGGAGTCCCTCCTGCTAGGCAACGAGCAGTCTGGGACACGAAGTCCAACAGAGTCCCAATAGCAGCAAGGCTCCCTCTGCGTCCCACACCGCAGAGGGTGATTGGGCGCTATATAGCACGTGATGTGGGGAAAACAGATAGAGACCTTCCTCCAAGGCAATGAGGAGTGTGGGACACAAATTCCTGCAAAGTCCTAACAACAGCAGGGCTCCGTGTGCATATCACACTGCGGAAGGTAGTTGGGCGCTAAAGAACGCATGGCGTGGGGTAAACAGATGGAGTCCCTCCTCCTAGGCAATGAGCAGTCTGGGCCACGAAGCCCTGAAGAGTCTGAAGGACAGCAAGGCTCCCTGTGCATCCCACGCTGTGGGAGGTGGTTGAGTGCTATATAGCATGCAGTGTGGGGAAAACAGATGGGGTCCCTCCTCTTAGGCAATGAGCAGTCTGGGACACAAAGTCCTGCAGAGTCCCAACAAGAGCAAGGCTCCCTGTGTGTACCACACCATGGGAGGTGGTTGGGTGCTATATAGCATGCAGCACAAGGAAAACAGATGGAGTCCCTCCACCTAGGCAACGACCAGTCAGGGTCACAAAGTCCCGCAGAATACCGACAAGAGAAAGGTTCCCTGTATGGCTTGTCCTACAGGGAGGTGGTTGGGTGCTAAATAACACGCGGTGCGGGGAAAACAGATGGAGTCCCTCCTCTTAGCCAATGAGCAGTCTGTGACACAAAGTCCCACAGAGTCCCAACGACAGCAAGGCTTCCTGTGCATCCCTGTGTTAAAATTCTATTTTAAAACCTGAACCTGAAAAATAATATAGAGATCCATCTATTAAAACCTTTTGAATCGCCAACACAGCCGTTTGTAAAAACATCTGCTTTGCAATGGCAAAATAGTGTGTGACCCTGTACTAAACAACTTTTGTGAGCCAGAAAAGTACTTTTGACTTGGAAACTTGGTTTTATGAATCAAAGGTAGGAGGACCTTGAAAGGGAAATCACATTGTTATTGCAATTCACAGTGGAATATATCCATAATCTGCAACAAAACAGTTTTATGCCACTTTTGAGCAGGCTCTCAGCAGTAAAAGAAGGCACATTGTTTAAGGTGGTTTGTGAAAAATCAATAATATATGTCAAACTTAGCTGTCTTAAGGTTGTTAAGGAAAGTAGCTACGCCAACCTTTTTTGGTGAAAAATCTATTTCAAGAGATTTGTGGAGCCACACCTTTGATTGTGTGCACATCTGGAGAGACCCTATCAGTGGCTTGTATTACTGGATACATATTGTCAGATAGCACCCTTGTGAATACCTGGTGTGATATAGAGATAATGTCTTCACCTTTGTATTGTAGCTCACAATTGAATGTGTCAATGATCTACAACAAAAACGTTTTATGTCACTTTTGAGCAGGCTGTTCAGAGCAAAACTTGTTCAAAGTAGTTTGTGAAAATCTTGAATACATGCTATCAGAGGGAGGAGTGCTTCACCTAATGACCCATTAAAATTGTTGTGGGGCTTGAAATCTGCTGGGTGTGAAATTGTGCAGGTCAAGCAGAAATAAATATATCACCACTAGCCATTTATCACTGGATCTCACATTTGGACCCACAGGTCTTGGCGGCTACAGCCCGCTGGTGCGCAGCAAAGAAGAACACCACACCTTTGTAGTATGCAGCAGCGAGAGCACCGGGCAGCTGCTCGCACTTTTATTTATAATTTGGGCTGAGCCCGGCCTCCAGGAGAATAAGCCGCAACATTGTATGAGAGCGCCCAGGTGGCTCTCTACATCCCTCCCATGTTTTAGTCAAAAGCATCATAACATCTATTTGAGTAAACAACTAAGACAGAGGGAAAAAGAAAGATAGAACAAGAGACAACATTAACAGTACTCCAGCATTGCTTTTTTTTTTACATTAGCACACAAAACAGTCACTGTCTGGGAGTTGGATTGGGTCACAGGTGATACCTTTCACTTCGGCTGACCAGCCCCTCTTGGAGCCCATTTTCCAGTCCAGGAAGTCCGGATCCACTCTGTTCCAGCCTGATGCTTCTGCCATTGTCAGGCCGGGCTTCACTCCTCCTCAACTCGGGTGGTTGCTCACCAAAAGCTTCCTCTTCCCACCCCTCAGAGAGGTCATCAGCACCTCCGTCGTTGCTCTGCACTACTCGTTTGAACCAAGAAACTTTGCGAGTGACGTATCTCCCTTTCCTATGAGACATCATAGCTCCCTTGATTCTGTCCACCTTCCAGACGTCTGATTCGTACGGGGCCTGTAGCTTCCACCCTGGGTGGCGATCTTTCAGAAAGACATAGGGGGTCATTCTGACCCTGGCGGTAAAAGTCGCTTACCGCCGGCCAGAAGGGCGCCATAACACCGCCGCGTAAACCGCCACGGTCATTCTGACCCGCAACTGGCAAACCGCCAAAAACCCGACATCCTCAAAAATCCGCCACACCAAAGGACAGCAAAAAAATGGCGCAGACCAAACCTCCACCGTCACGCCAACAGAAAAACGCCCATACCATTCCGACCCACAAATCCACGCGGCGGTCTTTCAAACGCGGTATTCCATTGGCGGTACACGCCGCCGCGGTCAAAATACACACACACATAGAAAACTCAGCAACATTGGTCTGTTCGAAATACGCACACCTAATACACATACTAATACCACTCCCACACACCCAACACAATATAAAGCACACACCCACATCACCCACAAGCCCCTACGACCCGAAATCATTGATGAAGGTGAGAGACCGAGCACAGAATAGCGAATCCCACAACACACAGGCACACAACACCATCACCCACACAGAATCCACGCACCAAACACCATACACCACCACACGCACCACACTCATCACCACAAGCGCCACCCCACACCTCAACCACACCACCCCATGGCACCCCAAAGACGCCCCAGGTTCAGTGACGCCGAACTCAGGGTCATGGTGGAGGAAATAGTCCGTGTAGAGCCCCAGCTCTTCGGGGCACAGGTGCAGCACACCACAATTGCCAGGAAGATGGAGCTATGGCAAAGGATAGTGGACAGGGTTAACGCAGTGGGACAGCATCCACGCAATCGGGAGGACATCAGGAAGAGATGGAACGACGTACGGGGGAAGGTGCGTTCCATGGTATCAAGGCACAACATTGCGGTGCAGAAGACTGGCGGCGGACCCCCACCTACTCCCCCAGAATTTACTGCGTGGGAGGAGGAAGTCTTGCACATCCTGCATCCTGAGGGCCTCGCAGGAGTAGGCGGAGGAATGGACTCTGGTAAGGCAAATCTTCACTACTGCTTCCCACCCCCACCCCACCTGCATGCCAAATCATACCCCCACCCTCACCCCCACCCTTACCCCCTCCCCCATCACACCAACCCCTAGCAAAAGGCTCACCATCACAACCCACCCATCCCAACACCAAACCCTGCATGCGACCACAAAGCATGGACACCCATCACCAAAGCATGCCCACTGCACACACACATCACCCCCACAAGCCACCCTCACAAAAGCCCCCACAAGGAAATGCCTGCACATGGGTACACGGACACCCACCCATCACACGAAATGCCACACACAGAAGCAATAACCATACCTTTATACCCCTGCAGGACCCGAACGCCACCACACCGCCACGGAGGGTCCAGAGATGTCCATCCCACCCCCAGAAGAGGCCCCCAGCGATGACAGCCGCTCTGTCTCCCTGGAGCCAGACGACCAGCCCGGCCCATCGGGGACCTCTGGACAGTCGGTTCCCCACAGACAGCCACAGGCTACACCAGACCCAACCCCCTCTGGGAACACCAGCACAGCTCCCACCCAGCGGGCCCATGCCTCTGTCTCCAGGGCACGTAAATCAGCGGTGTGTCCACCACTACAGGGCACCCAGGTTGACCCACCACCCCAACAACAACAGGGACCTGGGGGCAGTGGTAGTGGGCACACCGTCCAGGGGACAGAGGCCCAGGAACACAGGGGAACTGGGAGGGCTGCTGTGCGACAGGGGGGGGACAGGCCCGGGGAACCGACTCTCCAAGAGGCCCTCTCCACCATCATGGGAGCATACCACCGCTCCCAGGAGACGATGGCGACGGTACTGGCCCGGTTCCAGGAGATCCAACTGCAGGAGGAACGGTACATGGGGTTCAGGGAGGAACTGAGGAACATCGGTTCCGCAATGGGGACCATCGTCCTGGCCCTTACCCAGATCGTCACCACATTGCTGGACCATGTAGCACCCCAAAGTGCCCCTGTCACTAGCCCAGGCCAGGAACAGCCTACCACCTCCGCCGGCGCTAGTGGACAGGAGGCCCCCACACAATGACAGGCCACCAGAACCCCACCTCCTGCAGAAGAAGAACCACCCCGCAAGCGGAACCTGAGATCTCACAAGAAGACAGAGTAGGATTGCAAGACCCCCGCCAGCCTAAGATACCCCCTGATGTCATCCCACTGTCCCACATTGTCACCCTGTCCAACCTTGAACTGCCCTTGCTCCATCCTTCCACAGGCATATGGACAATGCATCTGTGCGACTGAGAACTGGACTCTGCCATGGACATTACTCCACCCCCACCCATCCCCGCTTCCCAATCATTTACCTATATGTAGCACTTAAAATAAATCACTTATTCCACTTAAAAAAACAGGAGTCTGCTTGTATTCTTAACAAATGCATTACACATAACGGTGCAATAATGTCCAGTTACTTTGTGATGACAACATACCAATTTCAATAAGCTTTAGTCCATGGGCAAACAAAGCTGAAGTCAGGCAGTGGGTCATACAGCCCTGAAAAGGGAAGGGAAAGTCACAAATCAGTTAACAGGAACTGGGGGGAAACAGACAGTGGAGACGCATGAGGCCTCAAGTAAAAGTAAAATGGGGTGGCTGATTCTTACCTGTGTGCTACTGAAAGTATTGTTGTATGACTGTATCCCTGTTGTCCGTGTCGTCCCCGTCGTCTTCCTCCTCTTCACTCTCCACAGGCTCCACAGCTGCAACAACACCACCATCTGGACCATCCTCCTGCAGAAAAGGCACCTGGCGGCGCAAAGCCAGGTTGTGAAGCATACAGCAGGCCACAATGATATGGCACACCTTCTTTGGTGAGTACATTAGGGATCCACCTGTCATATGCAGGCACCTAAAGGTCCTCTCTATGATCCTCCTAGATCGCCCATGGGCCTCATTGTACCGTTCCTCTGCCCTGGTCCGGGGATTCCTCACTGGGGTCAGTAGCCACGACAGGTTGGGGTAACCAGAGTCACCAATTAGCCACACACGGTGTCTCTGTAGCTGTTCCATCACATAAGGGACGCTGCTATTTCGCATGACATACGCGTCATGCACTGACCCTGGGAACTTGGCATTTACATGGGAGATGTACTGGTCAGCCAAACAGACTACCTGGACATTCATCGAATGATAACTTTTTCTGTTTCGGTACACCTGCTCACTGTCTTTGGGGGGAACCAAAGCCACATGGGTCCCATCAATGGCACCAATGATGTTGGGGATATGTCCAAGGGCATAGAAATCACCCTTCACTGTAGCCAATTCGCCCACGTCAGGGAAAATAATGTAGCTCCGCATGTATTTCATCAGGGCAGACAACACTCTGGACAAAACCGTAGAAAACATAGGCTGAGACATCCCAGATGACATGGCCACTGTTGTCTGAAAAGACCCACTTGCCAAAAAATGGAGTACTGACAGAACCTGCACCAGAGGGGGAATCCCTGTGGGTTGGCGGATGGGGGACATCAGGTCTGGCTTCAGCTGGGCACATAGTTCATGTATAGTTGCTCTGTCAAGCCGGTATGTAAGTATGATATGTCGTTCTTCCATTGTCGACAGGTCCACCAGCGGTCGGTACACGGGAGGATTCATCCTTCTCCTCGCAAGTCCCAGCGGACGGTGCCTAGGAAGGACAACATGGAGCACAAAGTCAAGCAACCCACAGGTTAATTCACACAGCTTGCACAGTACACGAATCGCTATGCATGGAACGGCTTGTATGAGTGGCTATGCAAGGCCTAGGCCTGTGTGACGCAGTAGAAATCATGCCATGTGGGCCCTTGAAATTGCGGCTGCCTGACCTGTGAAGTGCGACAGTGGGATGTGAGGTCAATGCGCTGGCGTGGCACACCGTGGCGGTAGGCGGTCGAAGACCGCGGCGCAAAGCAGCATTGGTTAACATTGAACCCTATGGATCTCAGGAGCCAATGACGATGTGCGCCGGCGGTCGTGGTACGCACCGCCGCGGTACGCACCGCCGCGGGCGTGACCGCCATTTTCTATCTGATTAATCACTCGAGACCTGATCATCCACAGGAGAGGACCTATACTGCAAGTGCTGCTGTGACCTCAGTCTGGGAGATACAATGGCTGCTGCGTCTGGGGAAAGGGCCCCTGCCTTCACTGCCGAAGAATTGGAGAAACTTGTTGATGGGGTCCTCCCCCAGTATGCGCTACTCTACGGTCCTCCAGACCAACAGGTTAGTACACAGGGTGCACATGCCTGTGTTGAGTGGGGTGTATGTAAGATGGTGGGGAGGGGAGCGGGAGGGGAGCGAATGAGGACTGCAACGCACGAAAGATGAGAGCATGTGCCACATGGCAAGGTTGGGGAGGGGGGGGCCACTCACATTGACCAGGCAGAAAACTGATGCGATTTCTTTTACCACCCTGTACATGTCACATAGGTCAGCGCCCATCAGAAGATCGACATTTGGCGTGCCATCACCAAGGACGTCCGGGCCCTGGGGGTCCACAACAGACGGGGCACCCACTGCCGAAAGAGGTGGGAGGACATCCGCCGCGGGACCAGAAAGACCGCTGAGTCTCTGCTGGGGATGGCCTCCCAACGTAGGAGGGGTGCCAGCCGCCAATTGACCCCCCTGATGTCCCGGATCCTGGCGGTGGCCTACCCCGATTTGGATGGGCACGTGAGGACATCACAGCAGACACAAGGGGTGAGTATCAGCACATTCTGCTATCTTTGCGAGCAGGGAAGGTGTCTGGGTGGGGGAGGAGGGCTGTGGCTATCTCCAGGCCAGGGCGCATTCTGTAGGCTAGGCCCCTCCGTTAGACACGGCCCTGTGCCCCCGCCCCCCACCTCTGTAGGGTGCCAAGTACAGCTATCCATGGTCCGGCCTCACCGGTGTGTGGATTTGTCGTCCAGAGACCCGTAGGACTAGTCACAATTACTGAGTAGTGTACCCCCATTGCGCGGCCTAGTTCAGGGGGCTTCTGTGTCTGTCCTGTCCGGCAACGGTGTTGCCAATGCATGCACTCAACCTGTCTTCATTTCTCCACCCCCCCCCCATTTTCTTTGTCTTCCTGTTCATGTGTGCATTAGCATCATCTGGCGGAGGAGAAGTGGCATCGGAGCACGAGGGAGCTGCATCTCACATGGCCCCGGAGGGCCATACGACAGACTCCGAGTACACCAGTGAGACGGAGGGCGAGTGGAGCTCCACAACGGGGACCCGTGGAGACGTCAGCGACACCGACACGTCCTCGGAAGGGAGCTCCCTAGCGGTGGCGGCAACATCCGTGCCCACCGCCACAACAGGTACAGCCGCCACCCAGCGCACCAGCCCCGCCCTCCCAGCAGCCCCTCAGCCTTCGCTACATCCCCGCTCGCCCAGGAAGGAGGGCATCTCCTTCGCCCCAGGCACCTCAGGCCCTGCCCCAGTTACCCCTGCTGCCCTCAGTGAGGAGGTCATTGACCTCCTCAGGACACTCATTGTTGGGCAGTCTACCCTTTTGAATGCCATCCAGGGTGTAGAAAGGGAGGTGCATCGGAGCAATGCATACCTGGAGGGCATTCATTCGGGTCAGGCTGCCCATCAGCGATCGTTCAACGCTCTGGCCTCAGCACTGACGGCAGCCATTGTCCCTGTCTCCAGCCACCCTCTTCTGACTCCCTCCACCCAGTCCCAGTCTCCTGTTCCTCTGCCTATCCCATCCACACCATCAGACCAGCCTGCACACACCTCTACACCCAAGGGCAGCTCATCCAGACATAAGCACCACAGATCACACAAGCATTCACACAAGCAACATCCACATGCAGACATGCCAACAGTCACTACCACCTCTGTGTCCCCCACCTCCTCATCTCCCTCCTCCCTCCCTGTGACGTCTCCACTCACACCTGCATGCACACCACCATCAGCCAGTACTTCCATCACCAGCACACCCTCCATTACAGTCCGCACACGTGCAGTCACCACCCCCACTACCATTTACACGTCCCCTGTGTCCTCTCCCAGTGTGTCTGTCACCCCCTCTTCCAAAGCACACAAACGCAGGCAGCCACCCACCCAACAGCCATCCACCTCACGACAGCCTCCGTCACAAGCACCTGCACCCAAAGACAGCACACTTGACTCTTCTACAACCACATCCTATTCCCCCACTCCCATACCCACTACAGCTACCCGTCCCTGTCCTTCCAAAGTCGTTTTCCTTTCCAACCTTGAACTCGTTCCAATCACTGACCCACCCCCTCCATCTGGTAAGACCAAAAAAAGCACCTCAGCCACCACCAGTCCTGCATCTACTGTGACCATAGTGCAGGGCTATTGGAGTCCTGCAGATCCTAGGGCAGGAACATCGGCCAGCAGCAAGGGAACAGCCAGCCCCCCCCTCTGGGAAGAGGACAAAGAAGAAAAGGGCCCGGCGCGACAAGCCTGAGACGGCTGCCACCAAGGACAGTAGCCTTGCCCCGTCACCTGCCACATCATCCAAGGGAGGCAAGGGCCACAGATCTCCAGCGAAGGAGGGCAAGGGCAGCAGGGCGGAGAAGTCAGGCAGCAGGCGAGCTGCCCAGGAGGGCCCCACCAGCCCCATCCCGGGTGTGACGGACGACACCCACGGGCCCAGGACTCCATCACAGGAGGGCGCCGCCACCGCAAGTTCGGAAGGTGAATGAGCGGTAAGTCTTGCCCAGGTCTGGCTCCCTAGACACACAGGACAAGAACCGCTGAACGGGCCCCGCCGGGAGGAGCACTGCTGAACAGGGCCCGCCGGGAGGTGCACCGCTGAACAGGGCCCCGCCGGGGCAAGAACCGCTGAACAGGCCCCGCCGGGAGGAGCACCGCTGAACAGGGCCCCGCCGGGCCAAGAACCGCTGAACAGGCCCCGCCGGGCCAAGAACCACTGAACAGGCCCGCCGGGAGGAGCACCGCTGAACAGGCCCCGCCGGGAGGAGCACCGCTGAACAGGGCCCGCCGGGAGGAGCACCGCTGAACAGGGCCCCGCCGGGGCAAGAACCGCTGAACGGGGCCCCGCCGGGGCAAGAACCGCTGAACGGGCCCCGCCAGGACAAGAACCGCTGAACAGGCCCCGCCGGGAGGAGCACCGCTGAACAGGCCCCGCCGGGAGGAGCACCACTGAACAGGGCCCCGCCGGGAGGAGCACTGCTGAACAGGGCCCCGCCGGGGCAAGAACCACTGAACGGGCCCCGCCGGGACAAGAACCGCTGAACAGGCCCCGCCGGGAGGAGCACCGCTGAACAGGCCCCGCCGGGAGGAGCACCGCTGAACAGGGCCCCGCCGGGAGGAGCACCGCTGAACAGGGCCCCGCCGGGGCAAGAACCGCTGAACGGGCCCCGCCGGGACAAGAACCGCTGAACGTGCCCCGCCGGGACAAGAACCGCTGAACAGGCCCCGCTGGGAGGAGCACCGCTGAACAGGCCCCGCCGGGAGGAGCACCACTGAACAGGGCCCCGCCGGGAGGAGCACCGCTGAACGGGCCCCGCCGGGAGGAGCACCGCTGAACGGGCCCCGCCAGGAGGTACACCGCTGAACAGGGCCCCGCCAGGAGGTGCACCGCTGAACAGGGCCCCGCCGGGGCAAGAACCGCTGAACAGGCCCCGCCGGGAGGAGCACCGCTGAACAGGGCCCCGCCGGGCCAAGAACCGCTGAACAGGCCCCGCCGGGCCAAGAAACGATGAACAGGCCCCGCCGGGAGGAGCACCGCTGAACAGGCCCCGCCGGGAGGAGCACCGCTGAACAGGGCCCCACCGGGGCAAGAACCGCTGAACAGGCCCCGCCGGGCCAAGAACCGCTGAACAGGCCCCGCCGGGCCAAGAACCGCTGAACAGGGCCCCGCCGGGCCAAGAACCGCTGAACAGGCCCCACCAGGCCAAGAACCGCTGAACGGGCCCGCCGTCTCAAGCACCGCTCCGCTGGGCCCTTCCTGTCAAGCACCGCTCCGCTGGGCCCTTCCTGTCAAGCACCGCTCCGCTGGGCCCTTCATCTCACGCACTGCTCCGCTGGGCCCTTCATCTCAAGCACCACTCCGCTGGGCCCTTCATCTCAAGCACTGCTCCGCTGGGCCCTTCATCTCAAGCACCGCTCCGCTGGGCCCTTCCTGTCAAGCACCGCTCTGCTGGGCCCTTCATCTCAAGCACCGCTCCGCTGGGCCCTTCATCTCAAGCACCGCTCCGCTGGGCCCTTCATCTCAAGCACCGCTCTGCTGGGCCCTTCCTGTCAAGCACCGCTCCGCTGGGCAATCATCTCACGCACCGCTCCGCTGGGCCCTTCATCTCAAGCACCGCTCCGCTGGGCCCTTCATCTCAAGCACCGCTCCGCTGGGCCCTTCATCTCAAGCACCGCTCCGCTGGGCCCTTCATCTCAAGCACCGCTCCGCTGGGCCCTTCCTGTCAAGCACCGCTCCGCTGGGCCCTTCATCTCAAGCACCGCTCCGCTGGGCCCTCCATCTCAAGCACCGCTCCGCTGGGCCCTTCATCTCAAGCACCGCTCCGCTGGGCCCTTCCTGTCAAGCACCGCTCCGCTGGGCCCTTCATCTCACGCACCATTCCGCTGGGCCCTTCATCTCAAGCACCGCTCCGCTGGGCCCTTCATCTCAAGCAACGCTCCGCTGGGCCCTTCATCTCAAGCACCGCTCCGCTGGGCCCTTCCTGTCAAGCACCGCTCCGCTGGGCCCCGCCGTCTCAAGCACCGCTCCGCTGGGCCCTTCATCTCAAGCAACGCTGGCCCATTGACAGTGCCGGTTCTGTGTCGAGCAGGGCTTCAGGAAGCACTCGGGGCACCATGCCTCCTCCAATAACAGTGGAGTCGGTAATCCATCTGATGGACTGTGGCTTTGCACCCCCCAGGATGGGACAGTGGGCATGGAGGCCCCTCGTGGATCTGGCGTCGTGGACTCATGTGGCTGAGGTGCCCCCCCTTCCCTCCCCCCTGAGGTGCCTGTAGTTTTATCATCTGATGCCCCTGCAGTGTTCTCTCCAATGGTATCTGGTCTCCTGTGTGGGCGTTGCCCATGTGTTTGTGCACATTGGCCCACGGACTATGGAACTTTGACGGAATGTGCCAGACTTTTTGCCTATGGATATCTTGTTGACTATGTTCATTCCTTATTTTTGTATTTTTTATATGGCATATTTGCCATTCCTTCAATGGAGCTATTTATACATATATTTTATCGAACATTTCAATTGTGTCTTTGCATTATTCCGGGGGGTTTGTGTGGTGTCACTCTGACTTGTTGCTCTGCATTGGGGTGTAGGTATTTGTGGTGGGGGGGTGGGTGTATGGCGCATGTGTGTGCCCGTAAGCTTTCCTCCTCCCCCCTCCCCTGTGTCGTAGGTGCAGTACTCACCGTTGTCGTCTGCGCCGGCGTTCGTACTCCTGGTAGATGAGCAGGTAGACAATAGCTGGTAGGATGTGTAATTCGGGTTCCATGCTGTCCTCCTTCCTCGTGGAGTGTGTATAGGTGAGCGTTTTCCCGTTCGTAGTCTGTTTCCGCCGTGTTTTTATCGGCGGGGCTCCCGCCCCGGAAAAGGTGGCAGATTGGTGAGGTGTGATAGGGTGGGCGGTACATTGTCTGCCACCTGCCTGTTGGCGGTGACCGCCGCGCTGTTTGTCGGTCCCGCCGTGGCGGTCGGAGTGTTAATGTGGCGGCCTGTGTTGGCGGTTCCCGCCTGAGTTAGAATACCATTTTTTAGACCGCCGGCCTGTTTGCGGGTTGGCCGCCGCTTTATTCCCGACCGCCAGGGTCAGAATGACCGCCATAATCCCCTACCCTTGGGTCAGGGTGCTTGATTCACCTCAGTGTGCTGGTCCTCAGGTTTGTTTGCCTTTTTTTCTCCTAGGTCCCTTCAACGTGAACGGTTGCCGGCCGCCACTGCTTATTTGCCGGGATACAGTCATGGTGGGGCTGCTGGAATAGTAGGGCCTCCAGAGCACAGCCTGTCATGCTGTGGGGTGTTTGCCCATATGCCCATAGGAATTTGTGAAGACACCACTCAGCGCCCTCCCCTTGTTCCACTCCTATCCGAAGGGCACAGTTGAGTGTCCGCATAAAACGTTCAAAGTCCCCATTTGCCTGGGGATAGTGCAGAGTGATCCGGCAGTGTCTTATGGCGAGCGTGGTCAGGTACTCCTATAATTCTTGCCCATTGAAGGGCAAGCCATTGTCCATTCTGATCTCATCAGGGAGGCCTAGCATGGCAAATATCTTCTCCAATTCGGGCCAGATTTGTTCAAACGTGTTGAACGTAACCAGTTTGACCACGGGGAACGGGGTGCAAGAGTCAAACATCACGGCGGTCAGCCGGCCATCAGGGAAGCTCCCGAAGTCCATGCTCAGTGTGGAACATGGCAGAGTGCACAACATTTCCATTAGCACCAGGACAGGGAGCTGATCCTGGGCGATGATTGCACAGGAGTGGCTCCTTCTCCCACGCCCGTCTGACCACAGTGTCCATCCCCAGGAACCACACCTTGCTCCGGAGGCGTGCTTTGGTTTTGGCTGTTTCTTGGTGCCCCTGGTGGGCCAGCTCGACCATATGGTCCCATAAACACCACAGCAGTACTATCCTCTGCCCACGCAAGGGGAGGCCTTCTTTGCCTTCTGACAATTTGCTCCTCGAGTAGGAAATGCTTCCAGGAAATGCTTCCACAGCTTCTTTGCCAGTACTTCCTTTGCCTTACATATCACAGGGTCTTTACCATAGGCCTCGGAAATCTCGGGTACTGTCATTGCCATGGGGCATGCCTCCTCGGCCTCCTTGCTTACAAAGCTCTCAATGCGCTCTTCCTCCCCTTTCTTGTGACTCGCCCAGCAGCTGCTGCAGAGGATGCCAGGACAGGTAGTCAGCCGGGTTATTGACCCCAGGTCACTAGATGACTTGGAACTGGTACAGTTGGAGTAGCACTTCCCAGCGCTTGATTCATGGAGGAGCAAGTCGGGCGGTACCAGCGAAGATGGAGACCAAAGGCTTGTGGTCGGTGACCACCCGGAGCTCCTGCCCGCAAAGGTAGAAGTGCTGGCAGGCCCACCGAATGGTGAACGCTTCCCTCTCAATCTGGGAGTACCTTGTTTCTGTTGCTGAGAGGGCCCTGCTCCTGTATGCCACTGGTGCCCATTCCTGGTCATGTTGTTCCTGTAGCAGGACGGCACTCAGCCCATCAGGGCTGGCAATTAACTACCCCTTAGGTTTTCCTAGTAGGGAAGTACGCCATGGTAACTTTGTCCAGTAGTGCCCCCTTTATGGTATGGAACGCCTTGTCAGCCTCGGGGCCCCACTCCCACTTGATGTCCGTTCGTGTGAGCTGCCGAAGGGGTTCCGCTATGGTGGCCAGCTGTGGAATAAACCTCTTGCAGTACGTCGCCATTCCTAGGAAGCTCCTTACTTCCATTATGTTTTGCGGGATGGGTGCTCTCCTGATGTTGTCCGCCTTTCTGGGATCAACCTACAGCCCCTCATGAGAGAAAATGTAGCCGAAGAAGTCAACGGAGTTGCGGTAGAAGGCACAATTCTTCTTGTGGAGGGTGAGTCTGGCTTCGGAGAGTCGCTGTAGCATGGCTCTCAGATGTCGATGGTGATCCTCAAGTGTTTCAGAGAAGATAAGGATGTTGTTGCTGAAGTTGAGCACACCTACTAGACCTGACACATCTCACGTATGGCACATTGAAATACTTCGGCATCCAAGGAGACCCCAAAGCTGAGCCAGTTATAGCATCGAAGGCCCACGTGTGTGGAGAACGTGGTAATATTGCGATTCTCCAGAGCTAGCTCCAGCTGATGATAGCCAGAGTTCATGTCCAGCTTAGAGAACCATTGGGCTCCATTGAGATCTGTGCAATTATATTGTCCATTGTGGGGGTGATGTGTCGCTCCCTTTTGATGGCACTGTTGGGCAGTCTCAAATCCACACACAGGTGGATAGTGCCTGACTGCTCTCATTTTGGAGCAATTACGAGAGATGATACCCACGGGTGGGGTCTGTGACCTTCTCGATCATTCTTCAAGGGTCTGCAACTCTCTTTCCACGAGGGGACTCAGGTGGAATAGCACATGCCTGTGTCATAGAGCAGTGGGTCTCACTGTGGGGTCAATGTGCAGCTGGAATTGTTACACCTTTAGTTTGCCCAGACCTTGAAAAGCTGCTGGAACTCTTCCAGCACTGTCTCAGCATGAGAGTCATGGATTTGTCATGCAAAAAACACAAGCTCGAAGTCCTCCGCAGTGTGACTCCCTAACAGGGCTCCTTTGTTCCCTTCTGCAACATGGACCTTTGCTTTTGTTGAGTGGTTTGTGCTTGTGATGGTCACTTCAATTGTACCTCAGAGGGGCAGAGGGTCTTGTCTGCCATACGGGCATATCTTGGTGCTGCAGGGCAGGTGGGGTGATCGGGGCGACAGCCGGTGATATTGTTCTGTGTCCATAACCTTCACGGAGGTGCTGGTGTCGATGAGGACTGTTGCTGGGGCACCGTTGATGTCTACCATGCACATAGGGGGCGCACGCCGCTTCTTCTCAGGCCGTCTGGCAAATGAAACAACGGAGATATCCTCATCTTCTTCGTCCTCATACTGTGCTATTCCGGGGTAGGCCTCCCCTACTATTGCTCCTGCATCTTCGTCCGATGCTTTCTGCCTCACGACTGCCCTTCCTGCTGGTGCAGTTTTCGGTCTGGGTCACCCCCCTCGACAGACTTTGGCAAAGTGGTTCATCTTCCCACACTTCGAGCAGGTTTTTTCTTTTGCCAGGCAGACCCCTGGCATCCTGCAATCAAGGCCGTAGTTTCTGCATTCTTTGTCATCCAGCTTCTGGGAACGTGGTGGGTGCGGGTGATTCTGGCGCACCTGAATAGCATCAACCTGCTCCTCTTTCACTGTGGCTTGTTTTGTTGTGCCCGTGCTGAGGAGAGCCACCTGGGGGTGGTGGCCATATCATCCGTGAGGCTGGAAGAGAGCTTGCGTGCCCAGGCCAAGATCAAGATTTCGTCCAGTGAGATGCCCATCTGCCAGAGGATGAGCTTGCACAGCAGGTTGGAGTGGCACCCCTGGATGATCTGTGCCCGTATTTCTTCATGCTGGGTCGAGACCTATGCAGGTGCTCGCGAGCTTTCTCAGCCTCGCATAGAACATGTCCACGGACTCCGTGTACATCTGCTTTGGTTGGCAAAGTTTGAACCGCTCATAATCCGGGTTGAGCTGTGGATCAAAGTTCTGGATGAGGGCCACCACCACAGATTCAAAGTCATTGTCACCACCGGTGTTAGGCAACGTCTCAAACAGTTTGTAAAGCTGATTGCCCCCAAAGTGCATCATGAGGGACCTCTGGACAGCGCCATGTGTCTCCCTTGTGATGCGAAAATAGTGCTGTTGCTGGCCGAGACAGTGACGCCGCCGTGGCGGGGTCTGCCAACTGACTGAGCGGGGGTAGCGCCGTGACTGATAAGTGGGCCCCTGGGTTGGGAGCAGGGTGTTGTTGATCATGTTGGGGTGAGGAGCTAATTGTGCTGCTTCTTCGTTACTGTGTTATGCCCCTTCAACCTCAAATTAGGTGTGTACTTCTGCTGACTGGCACACCACTTTACTGTTCAGTGTCTTTCACCTCCTGCCGTTGTAGGTCAATTTTCTTCCTCTCCCACCTGTTGGTGCACATTCACTCTTGACCAAAGGTTTTTTTTTTTCCATGGTTTGTGGTGGAATGCAAGGCTGTAACCTGTTGTGCCAGCAGACGGTCCGGTAATTGCCCACCCTGCAGGCACGATGGAGGGCAGTTCTTGGGGGGCCTAGGAGCAGGCTGCAGGCCCTGTAGAGCACACCGCTGCGTGGCAGCCATATGGAGGCCCAATAAGTGGGGCACGGCAGCAGGAAAATGGGCGGGGCACAGCAGGCGGGCCACCAGATCCTCAGATGCCTCCAAGTTGACTCTGTGTCCTCACGCCATGTGGTGGGTCCACTGTGATGGTGTGCGCACTCGCCGGCCATGTCCTCAGCTGCAGGGGTCCGCCTAGCAGTGAGCAGTGGCGCGTTCGGTCCCCTTGCTGGCACAGTTTTCATGTCGGCCCGGATAGTGGCAGGGCTGGTGGGAACAACCCACCGCACCACTATTGAGATGGCAGGTGCAGGTGAGAACTCGCTGCCGGGCCATGCAGGGCAGTTCGGGACGGGTGGGCGAAGGCAGCAGGTCTGTGAAGGTGCCCTGGGATGCTCTGTCCTTGTCGCCAGTGTAGATGTGTGCAGGTCTTGGGGTGGCTACAGGCTACCCGGCGCACAGCAAGGAAGAATACCACACCTTCATAATATGCAGCCACGACAGCCCTGGGTGGCCACTTGCACTTTTATTTATAACTTCGGGCCGAGCCCGGCCTCCAGGAGGATAAATTGCAACATTGTATGAGAGCGCCCAGGTGGCTCTTTACACTAGGGTGAAAGGAGTAAATAGTGACTCTATGCCCTAATATACTGTGGGCTTCAGGATTACGTAGTTGTGACTCCTTCTAGCCATGTCTGATGCCAGAAACACTTGATGGGTTACAGATACGTAACATTTTCCATAATGTGTTCTGCACATTATAAATGTATTCAGGATTATCAATTGAATGTTTGCACAGTTGCAAATCGTGTGTTACAACACATCCATTATGACCAGATGTACCAGCCATCGATCAGGTACAACCTCTTAAGCTGTGGTGTTCAGTGACTTCTGTATCACTGGAGTGTAAAGTCTAAAAGATGGGTGTAATATTTAGCAGGAGCGTAGCTATCACAAGTGTGCCGGTGCTGTGGCACTGGGGCCCTTGGCTGGGACGGGTCCACTTCATTTTAATTAGTGCCAACATTTTACAACCAAATAAGGGGATGGGGTGGTTAGCAACCTTGTTGGCATTAGAGCACCCTTTACGTGCATGAGGGAGGTCCTTAAGACACAATCTGTTCACTTACAGGCCAGACAACAAATCTCTCTCAAATTATTAGAAAATTATACAGTGGCAGTGTTGACTTTTCCTAGGTTTATTTATTCTGCTATTATTCGAACTACGAGAGTTTGGATGCATGCTCTTATATTCTCACTTTTGTGTATGCACTCTTACCATGCAACGTTAAATTTTTTCACTCTGATAAATGTTGTGATGAGAAAGCTCTGATACAGGGCTGTTAAATCTATCCTGCCAGTTCTTAATCTAAGCCAGTGGTTGCTAGTGGGGCTCATGGGCACATTTTACTGAGGACAGGGACTTATTGTTAAGCATCAGGCTTTGACCCAGAACAAGAAAGAAAGGCATTAAAGGACAAAGGAGGAAAAATAAAGGAAAACAGTGACAGTGAGAAAACACGGATGGAAAATAACCTGCAAGAGTGAGATAAAGGGGCAAGGGAGTGTGTGATGGTGGATGAAAGGGGCAGTGAGGTGGAATCAATACCACATACCCTTGGTATTCTGTAACCCCGATATCAAGTAATGAAGGAAGTGGGTTTCTGAGAAAAAATGTGGGCCAAGGCACTTAGGTCCTGATTTATACTTTTTGGGGCAAGACTCCACTGACGCAGTTTTGCACCAAAATGTTTAGCACAGGCTTGCACCATTTCTGTGCACCAGCCGGGCACCATATTTATGGAATGGTGCAAGCCGGTGCAAAGGGTAAGCTAGTGTAAAAACAAATTACGTTAGTTGGGTGAGGCTGACCGTATGGAAGAAGGGAGTTTTGCACCCAAAAATGACATTAGGCAGGCTAGAGTAAAAAAAATAACTTTAACCAGTCTAGAGTCATTTTCTGACGTAAAACCATCCATACCACATGACTTCTGTGTTAGAGAAGACAGAAATCATGCCCGCCACTCCAATGGCCAGCACAGGGGTCCATGGTCCCCTGGGCATGGCCATTGCACCCTGTGCCATGTATGGGGGGCCCATTTCAGGGACCCCTTTAGCACTTTAAAAAATAAAATAAAATACTTACCTGTACTTACCTGGGATAGGGTCCACTATCCTCCGCTGTCCCTCTGGTATGGGTGTCCCTGGAGCCTGGGGAGGGCATCTGTGGCTTATTCCTTAGTGTTCCACTACGGAAATAGGCCCACAGGTCCCCTAACGCCTGCCCTAACCAGGTGTTAAAAACTTGGCGCAAAGCAAGCTTTTCACCATTTTTTTACCTCCCCTCCCTCCCGTGCACCATTTTTGCACGGGAGTATAAATATGGCTTTAAGGTCAAAGTCCTTTTTGCACGGGAATGCCTACCTTGAATCTCATTAAGGCAAGGTAGGTTTCCACATCCAAAAAATGACTTTAACTCCATAAATGTGGTGCTAGACGGGTCTAGCGCCAGAGTATAAATATGGAGTTAGCTTTGCACCAAATTAGAGTCAAGAAAAAAGATCCTAATTCTGTGCAAACAGAGTATAAATATGCCCCTAACTCTTTTACAAACTAAGCACATTATCCTGTATTTGAAATGCTTGGTTTACCATTTCCGGGACCATACTTTGTTGTGGTCTGGATTTGAAAAAAAGCTAGCTCTTTCCTATATTGTCCATGTTTTTCAATGCCATGCGTCCACCATATTTGTAATATTACATCATATCTGCAGCTTTTCATTTTCTCCTTCAAAAAGTACTTTTTCAGACTGACATTGGCAGCTGCCCAGAATCCCCTTGCACTCATCCATTTTGTCGTGGTGGAACTGCCATCTGCTATCTCTCGTAAATGAAACAACAAAAGCCTTAAGCAAGCCTCGGTTTAATTTAAAACAGACTGAAATGGTCATATTTTTTAACCTGAACCATACTCTTATTTTATGAAAAAGATTGAAAATGATAAGTTTTATTTCCATTCCGTCACGAAATGTACTAATGCGCTTTTTATGTGACCGTTTTCATTTAGACTGCTTGTGGTTAGAAATGTAACTTGTTAAGTCAGACCCAACGTTGTTTTATTTAGTTGCTCAGCTTGTTAACTCAAAGGGCTCAAGCAAATGCAGGGGAAGAAAAGAAAATGTACTGGAAGGAGATCGCTGTGCACCTAGATTTACGCTTACATCTACATATATATCTACATTTCTTTAAAAAAATGTTACCATTTGTACAATGTGATGTGAAAGGGTGTTTGCAGTGTTGAAAGTAATGTAACCGTTTGTTACACTTTTTTATTAAATTTCTTTTTAAGATTTTTTCAAACATTTATACATTGTGGTGTATATGGATGAATGCAATGTGCATAGTTATTTTACATTTTTACTTCTGTTTCATGTTAAGATGCAGCCCTTTATGCTGGCCATATTATTTCGTACCTCCACCGAGTTCTGTGTGATTTTCTTGCTGTATCTTGCAAGCTTTGCACCATTAGTTGACCACCGTGCGTGATTTTAGCACAGGGGGATAAATATGGTGCTAAGGCCAGAGTCATTCTTTGCACGGGAATGCCTATCTTGCATCTCATTAGCGTAAGGTAGGTTTCCACATCCAAAAAAAGTAGACAGGTCTAAGGCCAAAGTACAAATATGGAGTTAGTTTTGCACCGAATTTCAGTAAAAAAAATATATACGCAAATTCAGTGCAAAACAAGTATAAATATGGGCGTTTGTGAGTGAATTTGTCTCCAAACCACAGAATCTTATCGGAGAAAGTTTTAATTGGCAAAATATTAAATAGATGTATGTCTTTGGCTTATTCAACAGCCGTTACTCGTGTGTAGGGTACTTCAACAGGCCTCCCTTTGTTCGGTCATATAGGATACACAATGCTACTTGAAAATCTCCTCTATTTCGACCTTCCAACATCTCAAGCACTGCTTGCACATCGTCCAGACATGGATGTCCGGTGCCTACATGAAGTTCAACTCAACCCAGACAAAATTCCTGTTACTTGCCAAGAGCAATAAACAATATATCTATACACACACACACCTTTCCACCCTAAATCCTAAAAATGCCCCTCCATCCCAAATCCTATACCCACCCACAAACTTACAAATGCCCGTACCACCCCAATCCCATACCCACCCTAAAACCTAGACACCCCTTACCACCTCAAATCCCATACTCACCCTAAAACCTAAAAATGCCCTTACCACCTCAGTTCCCATACACACCCTAAAACCTAAAGATGCCTTACGACCCAAAAACCCATACCTACCCTAAAACCTAAAATGCCCTCACCACCCAAAAACTCATACCCACCCTAAAACCTAAAAATGCCCTTACCACCCCAAAACCCATACCCATCCTAAAACCTAAAAATGTCCTTACCACCCCAAAACCCACACCCACCCTAAAACCTAAAAATGCCCTTATCACCCCAAAACCCATACCTGTCCTAATACCTAAAAATGCCCTTATCAAACCATATCCACCCTAAAACCTAAAAATGCCCTTATCACCCCAAATCCTTTACCCACCTTAAAACCTAAAAATGCCCTTACCACCAATAACCATTACCCACCCTAAACCATATATATATATAAATGTATGTATTACCTAGTGGCGGTCGCCACAAGATAGTTATAGTTAGGACCTAGTTTCTATAGAAAATGTTGTTTTTTGCTTTCCTATATCTTTGACATTGCTTGACGAATCTTCACGTAATTTTCTAAAAATTAGACAGTCGCGTGAGCTGCTGTCTGGAAAATTTTGGGGTGATCCGTCAAGTAGGGGCTGAGATGAAGGGTGGGTGAAACTTACAGCTTTTTCAGTGTTAATTCCCTTAGGATAAATAGAACAGCGATAGCGCAAAAACCAGTGGATGGAATTACACCAAATTTGGCAGAAAGGTATCACTTTTGGTCCAGAATGAGCCCTTTTTGTTATTTGGTGTAAATTGGTTCAGTAGTTTTTGAGCAATTTAAGAAAATCCAAATTTGTATATATAGGGGCGTGAAGGATTCGCGACCCCCTCCCGATCTCATGCAGAGATCTGATTGGCTGATAACACTTCAACAACAGAAGTGTTGTCAGCCAAAAAATATTAAAAAATACAAAATGGGCCATGGCAGGAACACCCTGACCCCTTAGCTCTGGTGTTGGGGTCTCCAGTGCTTTGTTAATCTAATGCCCCTGTGTGGGCCAAGTCCTGGGGGCTTTTTTTATAAATGCGGAGGGCCACCTGGTCCCCTCCTACTGTCCTTGGGACCCCCACTTCCTCGGGCTTCTCTTGTTTATGTGGGGGGCACAAGCCCCCCCTACTGCCCTGGGGACTGCCAACTGCCCAGGGCTATTATGATATGCAGGGAGAGGCTGCCCGGCCCCCTCCTGCTGCCCCGGGGACCACCACCCCCGCGCCCTGGGGACAACTACCCTCCTTTTTTGTTAATAAAGAAAAATTAACTATTTTTTTTTTAAAAAACATGTTTTATTTGAAATTGGAAATAAGTAACTCTTTCTAATTATATCAGACATCAAAGACTAAAAACTCTATCTCTCCCCTCACTTTCTTTCGCTCTCTCTGTCTCTCTTTCAATCAAATCTCCCATTCATACACCCACTCAGACACTTACGCACCCACTCACAGTCCCACTCATGTACTCACTCAGAGCCCCAGTCAGACCCTCACGCTTTCACTCAGACCCACTCAGATAGTTACACACCAACTCACACACCCACTCAGACTGTCAGAAACCCACTTACTGACCCATTGACACCCGGATGCACCCACTCACAGACCCAGGCACATACTGACGAAACCCCTAAAACACTGATGTATGCAGTCACACCCAGACAGACACTCTGAAAGCCACTCTTACCCCCAGATACTGCCTCTCACACCTATTGTCACACCCAGAGTGGCCGCTAACAACTTCCGCAGTGCATGCACAAAGGGCTGTGCACAGCATCGGGTTGGGTGGTTAGTGGGGTTGGCAGCAGGGACTGACTGCAGGCCTGCCCCTGTGGGCAACTTCTACTGTGCAGGGGATAAGGTGTGCACGGTGTAAGGTTGGCTGCTTATAGGGGGTTGGCCTCAGGGCCTGGCCGCAGACCGGGCCGTGTGGCCAACTGCTGCCACGCACAGCCAAAGGCCATGCGTGGCGGTGGTTGGATTAAGGTATAGTAATGAAAATTATTATATGTTGAAAAAACTATAGAAATTCACAGAAAAAAAACAAAGGTTACAGTGATGTTATAGTTAGGTTCTGAATTTATTCATACAAAACCATAGAAATTCAGCATTTATAGAGTTCTTTCAAGTAACTAAAACCGTTGCCCTAAAGGTAACTATAACTCACGCCTTTGCCATGCACAGCTAATTACTCCACATGTTATATCATAGATTACATATTCTATGCCATCATTTATATTCTCAGTGCAAAATTTGCAATAAAAGTATGGATGAGACAATTGTCCATGGTGAGGGTGTGGGTTATAGTTACCTTAGAGTGAAAGTTTTAGTTACTTGAGGTAACTCTAACTCTAACTTCTGAATGTCTATAGTTTTCTACAAGTAAATTCAGAACCTAACTATAAAGTCCCTGTAACCTTTGGGTTTTTCAGTGAATATATATGTAACTGTCTGAGTAGGTCTGTGAGTGGGTGCCTGAGGGTCTGACTGGGGTTGTGAGTGGGTGAAAGAGGGTCTGAGTAGGCCTGTGAGTGGGTGCAAACTCTCTGAGTGGATCTGTGAGTGGGTGCGTGAGGGTCTGGGGCTGTGAGTGGGTGCACATGGGGCTGAGTGGGTGTAAGTGGGTACGTGAGTGTCTGATTGGGTGTGTGACTTGGTGCGTAAGCGTCTAATTGGGTGTGTGAGTGGGAGAAAATATTTTAAAGAGAGTCGGAGAGAGAGAGGAAAAAAGTGATAGGGAGAGAGAGTTTTTAGACTTTAATGTGTGATTTACCTAGAATGAGATATTTCTCTACAATTTACAAATAAAAAAATATATTTGTCATTTTTAAATAATACAACTAATTTGTACTTTTTTATTTTAAAAAAGGCAAGGGAAGCATTTCTGGGTGGACTCAAACCCTGATTGCTCAGTGTTAAGGTCTAGCTACCTTCACACTGAGCTATATATATATTTTTTTTTAATTCGTACCCCTTTATGGGCTATCTGGGACCACGGGGAGCCCTTGCCTATATTTATTTATTTATTTATTTAAATATATATTTTATACAAATGCTCTTAGGGGCTATCTAGCACAGTGGGGAGAGCTTTAAGGATTCCCTTGTGGTGCCGTTGCTTCAGCAAACACAGAGCTTTGACAGCAGCTCCGTGCTTGCTGAAGCATTTCATCTCTGTCCCCTGCACATGTGCAGGGGACAGAGATGAAAGCTTCAGTTTTAGACAGAGGGACCTGCTTTACAGGTCCCGCTGTCAAAAACTGAAGTGTTTGCTGTGGCTTGGCTGCAGCCAAGCCGCAGCAAACAGCTATGTCCCGGGGGTTGGCACCCCGGGACATAGCAGGAGCCAGCCCTGGTTGATGGTGGTCTCAAGGGCCATCTGTGGCTCCAAGAAGGTGGTGGTCCATGGGCCTTCTCCCACTTATTTAAAGCATTTTTGCCCCCCCAGGAGTGGTGGTCCCCAGGGTGCGGGGCCACAGGCTCCCCATATCTATTACATTGATCGCCCTAGGGAGGTGGTGGTCCCCGGGACAGCAGGGGGCACGAGGCCCCCTCAGATATGTAATATTTGCCCTGGGGAGATAGCGGTTCCCAGGGCAGCACGCAGCCCACCGGCAAATGACTCATAAGGCCCCAGGACTTGGCCCACCCGGGTATTTTATAGTAACGAAGCACGGGAGCCTGTGCTTTTTTTTTTTTTTTTTTTATCACGGATCCACTGTGACTCCGTCAGTACAATGCAAAAAAATGCTTTTCAGCCCTAGGGGATGCCTTTGGATCCCCACCACCAGAGCTAAGGAGTCAGGGTGTTTGTAACCTGGCCTGTTTTCTTTATTTTTTACTTTTCTTTGGGACTCGGCTTCAGCCGAGTCTCAAGATGGCCGTCAACACTTCAATGGCTTCTGTTGTTGAAGTGTTATCAGCCAATCAGATCTCAGCATGAGATCGGGAAGAGTCGCAAATCCTTTGTGTCCGTATATATAAAATTTGGATTTTCTTTAATTTCTCTAAAACTACTGAATGGAATTACACCAAAACTAAAAAAGGTCGCTTTCTGGACCAGGGTCTACCTTTCTGCCAAATTTGGTGTAATTCCGTCTACTAGTTTCAGTGCTATCGCAAATTCCCTATGGAAAAATGAATGGAGAAAACATGTTTTGGGACACCCCAGTTTTTCTTGCCCCACCCCAGATGGATCACCCCCAAACTTTCCAGGCAGCAGTTGACAGGACTGGCAAAAAAGATAAAGGCAAGTAAAAAAACATTTTTATATAGAAACTAGGTCCTAACTATACACTTAATTAATACTCATCTTTACTTACCTTTAAAACCTTTATCACATATACACCTTTACCATTCATACATTTACAGCTAAATTTGTTGTAAAGGCATGCGTGTTAAAGGTATATTCATGATAAAAGCATGCGTGGTAAAGCCATGCATGGGAAATGCATATGCACAGTAAAGGCATAGTGGTAAATGCATTGCATTTGCAGCGTTGTAAGTGATGTTTTCCTTGTTACAAATCTTGTATTCTTGCATCTAAATGATGGTAATGCTCTACTCCCAGACTCTACACTGGCACCCTTTAGGGGCATCCTACACCCTGTAGCATACTTCAACCTGTGCCTGAAGAAATATGATCATATCTCTCCCATCCCTATGGATCTCCATTGGCTTCAATTGCCGGAATACACCATTGTAAAAAATTCACCTGCATAACTTAAAAAGCCATCACAGCTAGCACCCCTGCTTATCCTGCAGACAAGCTAACCATCTTTGGTGTATCTTGGCACACACACAGCAAGAACACAATCAGGCTGCAGACTTAGAAGTGTAAAAAAAGAAGAAAAAAAAGGCAGCTGGCCTTGCCCATCTTTGAACATAGGATCTGAAACAACACTCCTGTATCCATCAGGAGCCAATCCAACACTTCTCCAATTTAGGAGAGTGGAAGACTCACCACTTTAAAGAACACCACAGCACAATGCATTAACCACACAAAAAACAGCTTATTCTCCTCTTACTTGTCGATTTTATACTTCTCTTTGACCATGTTCAGCTCTCCGTTGTCATTTGCCTAGGTTTGTGCTATAGAAATGCCATATACATCCATACATATTTTGAGTAAATGGAGCTGTTCTGGAATAAACTGATCATATAGAGTAATAGATGCTTAGCAGTCAACAAAAGGGTTGTTTTTCACCTAGGGGAAGTGCTGTTTTGCTGCCGGGAGGTGTGTCACAGGGGCAGGAGCCCTTTAAACTATCTTCGCGCTCCCGCCGTTGCGGGAAGCGCTGTTTTGCTGCCAGGAGGTGTGTCACAGGGGCAGGAGCCCTTTAAACTATCTTCGCGCTCCCGCCGTCGCGGGAAGCGCTGTTTTGCTGCCGGGAGGTGTGTCACAGGGGCAGGAGCCCTTTAAACTATCTTCACGCTCCCGCCGCGCGGGACGCGCGCGTGCGGCGCCCGGGCCAAGGGCGGGCCCGTCATTGCCAGGAAGAGGCAGGGCAGGGCCACCCCCCTGACATCTACCCAAAGACGTGGACCATACAGCAAACTTGTCTATGGCTGCCTGAAGGAGATCTCAAGTTCCTCTGCTCGGTGGGTGGGCAGTCCTCCCATAGAGCCCCAGGCCCCATCAAGCACGTGGAAAACTATTGACCTAAACCGGATACTTGCAGGCTTTTCCGTGTACTCAGCCGAATTTATCTCAGTTCATCATATAACTGCTTATTGAATTACGTTTCTTGGAGGGTGGAAGGAGGCGGCACCATTCTTCTTCTCCCAAGGGCAGGAGCCCATAATTCATTACCCGCTCTGCGCCTGTCTGCGCCCGATAAGTGGTTGGGCCAGGCTATATATATATACGCTTTGGGCATCTTACTGTGGTCTTGTCTTTGGGATTTGCTAACAGTAGGGTCTGAGAAGCTTATTAATCACACTATAGTGTCAGTGGCTGGGTCCTAAAGGCCTACACACCTCTATAAGCCGGGGGCTCACTAAAGGCCCCTGATTTAAAGAATAATGGGCCGTCGACGTGGGGGTGGGTTGGAAGGAAAGCAGCACGCTAACAGAACCTTAGATGGTTTTCTGCAAAAGGCTGTTGGGGAACTTGAAAAAGAAATTGAGTTAGTGCAGCGACGCTTAGCTGCCCCCCATTCTTCAACCAACAGCCTAGTCCATGATAGCTCGGCCCCACAGCCCTCCCCGCGAACAGAATTACAGTCTGTACTGACTACCCCTTTCCCTTCCCCCTCTAAAAACTCCCAGGAGAATCAGGACGAAACCCCAACTGTAATTACCACCCGTGCTGCACCTATTCTGCTGGCCCAGAGTCCCACAAAGGAAGGCCCCCTCACCTTAGCAGATTCCAATACCAAAGGAAAAAGGAAACGAAGGGAACCCGCTTTCAAAAACAAACGATCTAGGACTTTGAGCCCCTCTAACATGGCCCAACCTTCTAATAAGGATACGGTATTAATCTCCTTACACAACACAAACGAGTGCCATGCAAATGAGTACACCAGGGATTTCATAAGAGATGAGCTTTCAAAACTATTTCTTCCAATTTTAACCCGCCTCCAATCAATTGAGGACAAATTGGAAAGCCTTATCAATAGCCAGCCACCAAAAATTGTTACACCCGTAGAAATTCAATCCCATCCCCTTGCCAACCATGACCTCATCACTGCCAACAGACCCACTGGCCAAATAGCCAAAATCCCTTTTTCCTCTTTAAACCAAGATTGGCCCAGCTCCGTCAAAACAGCTAGTATTCTAATGAATAAGCCCCATATGGTTTCAGTTCCCTTTTTAAAAGGAACCGCCCCATGGAATAATTCAGTAACTAATCCGGGAGATGGCAACCCCACTTGGGAGTACCCGCAAACAGAACACCAGAAGAGTGACAAGATCAGGGGTCTGCCAGATCAAAAAGTGCTCCATTTGCCACCAGAATCATGTCATTATGTATTCATTACATCGAATGTTCCTGAACTCAAACCTCATTCCACTGAATCTTTTATCGAACTTAAAAACAAGGTTATCCATTGGTTGCACTTGAATGCAGGGTTTGCTTTTTCCATGACACCCTCAATACTGATGGTGAGAAGGGTAGGGTGGGTGGGTTCCCTAGCGAAGATCGGTTCAGGGGACTGCATAGTTATCAAATTCAATTCTCCTGACCTTGTCCAACGGCTCTTTTTAAACGCTAATAGACCTTATCCTATAACTGAAAAAACCTCCCTTTGCAGGTTACAAGTGTTTTATCCACCTCCCATGCCAGCTTGGAGTAGACAACTGCCAACGTTACACGGGGCTCCCCCGGCTATCCACACACAGTCTATCCCTGCACTTGGCCCTAGATGCCCTTCGTCATCTCTTTCTGAGACAGACTGACTAGGAGATGACCTTTCGGAAGTGGCTCCGAGCAATGGTGAGGCTGAGGACATTCATCCTACTGCCCTCAGCATCTCTAACTCTGTTGCCCCTTCGACCTTGGCAGATCCTGTTAATCAGGGATCACCCACAAGCATCACGAGCCAAGCCAGCGAGGAATGTATTCTGTTCCTGTCAACTGTTCCACACATTCTGGGGTCCACCCGTATGGCCAACCTACCTAATCCATATATAGCTGGGGTTACATCCAGCGAGGTTCACAAGGCACATAGCGAGAAAGCCACTGGTCCTAATATACCTGAGGGAATTAGCATGGTTCCTAGCAGTTCCTCCCCCTGTAGGAAATAGCCTCAGAATAAAGCAGGGTCCATAAAAACAGAGGATCTCGATAAGGTACTCAGCTGGAACATAGCAGGGTTGGAAAGCAAATTACAAAGTCCAGGATGGGGCTGTCTTATTGATGATCACCTGATCTGCCTCTTCCAAGAAACGTGGGCATTAGAACCCAAATATAGACTAGGCTTTAAAAGCTATTGGGTTCCAGCACGCAAGTCATCTTCTGGGAGACCATCGGGAGGGCTGCTTGTGTGGATCAACACTTCTCTTAGGTGCAAGATAGAAGAAATAGATACGGGTTGCCCTGACTTGCAAGTCCTATTAATAATGATTTCTGAAGAGAGACCTTTACTTTTAATTAATATCTATAACAGGAATGTGAGCTCCCACGCTGATTCTGATGTCCTGTCCATTTTGGACAGTTTTCTTAAAAACAATCCCTCCTTCTTTGTTTTGATTGGAGGGGATTTTAATGTCACTTTTGAACCTAATCCTCTAGTCCAAGGAATATGTAAAGAAGAGGATGCCCATTGGGGCATCCCTCAGCTAGTCTCCAACAAAAGACCAAGGCTGAATAAATCTGCGCGCTTACTGGCCGACATCACACTAGCCCATGGCCTCCGAGCCTGCAACGGTCGCTCGCGCTCGGATGTAAATTTGCAAGCTACCTTCAGGCGCGGAGGGCTCAGCAGTCGTATTGATTATATACTTCTTGACATCCGACTGTGGAGCCACATGTTCGATATGAGGGTCCAAAAGCAAATTGAGAGCGATCATGACCCGTTGATTTTATCGACCAGAGGACTTTTTCCTTCGTTTAATGTGCCCTACCCTAAGAGCCATGCCTCCCAGCTGGCTCTAACTAATAACAGACGCAACCTAAAATGGGAATCTGTTAATTCTTCCCCTAAACACCTGGCATCTATTTACAACCTGCTTGCCAACCAGATGGAGTGCATGATCCGGCTAAATGAGAATGGGGAGGGTGACAGAGTCTTAGCAGCCCACACTGACTTGTTCCAATCTTTAAAGCATCTTTTTACAAAAAAGTTTCTTAATAATCCTAACAAAAAGCACTGCGCTCCTTGGTTTGACAATTGTTGCAGAGAAGCACAACTGTCTCTCCTGGAAGCAATAAAAGATGGCCATGTTGGGCTGTTAAGAACAGCCAGAAAAGTTTATAAGAAGGAATGTTCTAAGGCACGCAGAAGTTGGGAAGAGGCCAGATGGGTTATTATTTTGGAGACTGCTAAATCTAATAACACATCTAGGTTCTGGAAACTAATAACTGATGACTGTAGCAATTCCCCTGCCGCACCTGGCTCCTCAATTCTCTCAGCATCATGGGTAGAGCACTTTGGGCAACTATACGAAGGGCCATCTGAAGCATCTCTGTGGGCCCCTGATGCCCTAATAAACCATGAGACCACCCCGATCACATTCTCTCTAACCGAAACAAGAGCAGCAATAGACTCATTGAAATGGGGAAAGGCCCCTGGCCCAGATAAGATTCCAGGCGATCTATACAAATCAAGACCAGATATATGGGCACCATATCTCAACCTTATCTGCAATGCTATTGCAGCAGGGGCCCCCGCTCCACCCACTTGGAAAGGGGCTGAAATAGTACCCATTTTTAAAAAAGGAAATCCGAACATCCCTGCCAATTATCGTCCGATTAGTCTCCTTGATAACTCCCAAAAAATCTATGCAAAGCATCTTCTGCTCCATCTTGAGGAATGGATTATGGAGTCCGAAGCTCTTTCGACCTACAAGCAGGATTTAGACCTGCAGTGAGTACAGTTGACCAAGCCCTAAGATTCATGTCAATAAAATGGAAGAATGTTGACCTGGGGAGGGGCAATCTTTATGTGGTCTTCATAGACCTCAGAGCCGCATTTGATTTGATCCCCAGGAACCTGCTGTGGTCAAAATTATCAAACATGGGAGTGCCATCTGGTCTCCTGAAACTCATTGCTCAACTGCATGAAAATACTTTCGCTCAAATTAGATGTGGCCAGGGGGGCGAGTTGACTGACCCCGTAGCTATTAAAAAAGGAGTTAGACAGGGATGTGTCCTGGCACCCACTCTTTTTTTGCTATATATCAATAATTGCATCCACTACTTAGAGAACTGTATAAATGATTCACCTAAATTGGTTGGGAAAAAAATCCTGTGTCTGCTATATGCAGATGACACAATTTTGATATCTAAATCGCCAATGGGAATCCAAAACCTGATCAACCAATTCTGTGTTTTTTGTAGTGACTATGGTCTGGACATAAACATTAAGAAAACAAAACTCATGATATATAGTACCTCCAAGAAACGATCACGCGTTAGCATAGAAATGAACTCGAACCCATTGGAGAAAGTAGAAGAGTTCGACTACTTGGGTTTCAGACTATCGACCACAGGCAAATGGAAGGGAGCCATTGACAAAGGGGCTCTCATTATAAGCCAGAGAGGTGGGGCCCTTGTCCGTAGATCGAGAAAGGCTCTGAGCCCTCCCTTGAACATACTTGCAGAGATTTACAATGTCCAAATCAGAGCAGCTGCCCTTTATGGAGCGGAACTTTGGGGGTCCCACAAAAACCTCGATACTCTGCAAACCAAGGAAAACCATTTCCTTAGACAGATTGCCCGGCTAGGTATGGGCTCACCAATGACCCCTCTAAGGCTAGACCTAGGTTTAAACAGTATTAAAACCACAGCAGCCCTAAGGCCTCTCTCCTATTGGATTCGTTTATGGAAATCTGTTGAACTCGAACCATACAGGCTGGCTATAAGAGAGCTCATAGCCACCCCCCAGGCACTGGAGAAAATTCCATGGCTGAAGGAAATGAAATCTGCCTGGGTCAAAATAGGTTTTCCTTCCTACTGGAAATATCCGGATCAAATCCCCGATAATGCAAGGAAACTTGTCACAAAAAGATATTGGGAGAAAGTTAATGAAGACTCCTTGCATCAAAAAGGGGCGGGCAAGCTAACAATGGAATTTCTCCAACTCAAGCACGAGCCCTGGCCTGAGAACTTCTTGAACCTTCCCATGCCTCCGTACGCCCGTGCTTTATATCGCCAACTAAGATATGGTACACTGCCTATTAATGGTTTTACGGCTCACTGGTCATCTAACATCGCTTCAAATGATAGATGTATCTCTTGCCAAAATTGCAAAGAAACAATAGAGCATATACTATTTTTCTGCCCTTTGTATAAGAGTCCCAGAGGGAGGTGGATCATTCCCCTCTGCAAAAATATGTCATTACATGATAGAGCAAACGCCACCAGAATCTGTACATACGACTCATCCTCCGTGGTAGCTATTACAGTTACCAAATTTTTAGCGGAGGCCTGGTACATCCGGCGTAGGCTTATTGTTTCAAAGGGCATGTGAGCCATCCTGACATTAGTCGACAGAATGAGTCTCAACTGTTATTTTTTAGTAGTATCAGTAGGAATTTTTTAGCAGGAACTTGTTGCCCCCTATATGAGGATTGACGAGGGCCAGGTCTTACGGGAAAATAATTGCACACATTGGTATGTTAGACAGAATTTTATATCCTAGCTTTTATCCTTTTTCTCTTAACATTTTTAGCTATATCTTATTTATTGTACTTTTTATCTACAATCAAATACTTAGTCTTGTTGATCTTATTTTTTATACTGTCCTGATTATTACTGTTTTTATATTGTTATTTTGTTTTTTTTAACAAATACTATTTATCATGTATGATTGTTATCTTTGTTACTCTAAATGGTCTAGATCTCTAGACCGAATTAACTCAAATAAAATTAAAATAAAACCTAGGGGTTCCAAGTGACATCAATTGTACAACATGAGCAAATCTCGATGTGTCTATTATATCACTTGGAACTCGAAGTTAGAAAGCATTCCTGAGTCATGGAGGACCCACGTAAAACTTGGCCTGACTTCTGCCAGCCCCACTTAAGCCCACAGGCTTCTTAAACTATGACTTTTTGCATAATCCATAGCAAGATAGTGATCAAACATCTGTTGATTTTGTTTATGTCAAGCATTGACTTATATTTAGGTCTGTGTATACTACAAATGTGGGTGTTACATTACAATATGTAAGCATTGCTCTGAAGCCTTTAATTATTATAACTATGTATATCCCAATTATATTTTATATTGCTGCCCATTTCTGCAACATCATCCCTACAAATACTGTGCCATTCCTCAGTGACAACAAAACTACAAATAGCTAAAGAAATACAAACTGTGTGTCAGAGAGAGGGAGTACGCATTTTGCATGTGGAGGTCATCATCAGTGGAAGAGCTTTGCAGGCTTCAGGCAATGATACTTCACTGCTAAAAGCAGGAATAAGTAAAGATGAGGAAGAGGATGAGAAAAATAGGAAGTAAAAGGAGGAAGGAGTAGAACACTTCTTATAAATATTTTTATGACATTCCCTAGCAATTTCTGAAAAGGTAAATGTAGGAGGTTGGCCTGGCTTATAGTGGGTACCTTGTGGTACTTACACCCTGTGCCAGGTCCAGTTATCCCTTATTAGTAGAATAGAGGTGTTTCTAGCAGCTTAGGCTGATAGAAGGTAGCTATTGTAAGGCAGCTTAGGCTGAACTAGGAGACATGCAAAGCTCCTACTATACCACTTATATCATATAGAACTATATCATAGGAAAACACAATACTCAGTTACTAAAAATAAAGGTACTTTATTTTAGTGACAATATGCCAAAAGTATCTCAGAGGATACCCTCACTTAGGAGGTAAGTAATATACACACAATATATGTACACAAACCCAAAACAGGTAAGTAACAGCAAGAAAAGTAGTGCAAACAATGTAGAATCACAATAGGATGCAATAGGTAGACATAGGTCTAGGGGCAACACAAACCATATACTCCAAAAGTGGAATGCGTATCACAAATGGACCCCAGACCTATGGGAGGTTGTAGAGGGTCGCTGGGACTGTGAGAAAACATTAAGGCTGTCCAAAATACCCCAGCCCAAGACCCTGAAAAGTAGGAGTAAAGTTACCTTACTACCCCAGAAAGACAGAATAGTTGTGATAGGGGATTCTGCAAGAACCACAAGCACCAGCAAAACACTGAAGACGGATTCCTGGACCTGAGGACCTGTAAAGGAAGGGGACCATGTCGAAGAGTCACAAAAGTGTCCAGGGGGGGCAGGAGCCCACTAAACCCCGGATAAAGGTGCAAAAGGGCTGCCTCTGGGTGGAAGAAGCTGAAGATTCTGCAACAACGAAAAGGGCTAGGAACTTCTCCTTTGGATGGAAGATGTCCTACGGCGTGCTGGAGGTTGCAGAAGTGTTTCCAGGCAGAAATACTGCAAACAAGCCTTGCTAGCTGCAAGAGTCATGGTTGAGGATTTTGGGTGCTGCTGGGGACCAGGAAAGACCAGGATATCGCCCCTTAGAGGAGGAGACAGAGGGGGTGTTCAGCAACTCAGAGAGCCCCCATAGAAGCAGACAGCACCCGCAGAAGTACCAGAACAGGCACTTAGAAGATCTGAGGACTGCGGTCGACTCCGAGTCACAAAGGAGGATCCCACGACGTCGGGGTCCAACTCAGCGAGTTGGGCAACAAAGGACAGAGTGCTGGGGACCCAGGCTAGGCTGTGCACAAAGGAAGTCCTGGAAAAGTGCACAGAAGCCGGAGCAGCTGCAAATCATGCAGTACACAGGTTTGCTGTCTGGTGTGGGGAGGCAAGGACTTACCTCCACCAAACTTGGACAGAAGGGCCACTGGACTGTGGGAGACACTTGGACCCAGCTCCTGTGTTCCAGGGACCACACTCGTCAAGATGAGAGGGGACCCAGAGGACCGGTGATGCAGAAGTTTGGTGCCTGCGTTGGCAGGGGGAAGATTCGGTCGACCCACGGGAGATTTCTTCTTGGCTTCCAGTGCACGGTGAAGGCAGACAGTCCTCAGAGCATACACCACCAGGAAACAGTCGAGAAATCCGGCAGGATGAGGCGCTACAATGTTGCTGGTAGTCGTCTTGCTACTTTGTTGCAGTTTTGCAGGCGTCCTGGAGCAGTCAGCGGTCGATCCTTGGCAGAAGTCAAAGAAGGAAGTGCAGAGGAACTCTGGTGAGCTCTTGCATTCGTTATTTGAGGAATAGCCCAGAGGAGAGACCCTAAATATCCAGAAAAGGAGGTTTGGCTACTAAGAAAGGAGGCTTGGCTACTGAAAGAGGTAAGCACCTATCAGGAGGGGTCTCTGACATCACCTGCTGGCACTGGCTACTCAGAGCAGTCCATTGTGCCCCAACACCTCGGAATCCAAGATGGCAGAGGTCTGGGACACACTGGAGGAGCTCTGGGCACCTCCCCTGGGAGTTACTGGTCAGGGGAGTGGTCACTCCCCTTTCCTTTGTCCAGTTTCGCGCCAGAGCAGGGCTGGGGGATCCCTGAACCGGTGTAGACTGGCTTATGCAGAGATGGGCACCATCTGTGCCCATCAAAGCATTTCCAGAGGCTGGGGGAGGCTACTCCTCCCCAGCCCTTTACAACTATTTCCAAAGGGAGAGGGTGTAACACCCTCTCTCAGAGGAAATCCTTTGTTCTGCCTTCCTGGGCCAGGGCTGCCTGGACCCCAGGGGGGCAGAAACCTGTCTGAGGGGTTGGCAGCAGCAGCAGCTGCAGTGGAAACCCCGGAAAGGCAGTTTGTCAGTACCCGGGTTCTGTCCTCGAGACCCGGGGGATCATGGAATTGTCCCCCCGATACCAGAATGGTATTGGGGGTGACAATTCCATGATCTTAGACATGTTACATGGCCATGTTCGGAGTTACCATTGTAGTGACCTATGTGAGGTGCACATGTGTAATGGTGTCCCCGCACTCACAAAGTTCGGGGAATTTGCCCTGAACAATGTGGGGGCACCTTGGCTAGTGCCAGGGCGCCCACACACTAAGTAACTTGGCACCTAACCGTCACCAAGTGAGGGTTAGACATATAGGTGACTTATAAGTTACTTATGTGCAGGGAGAAATGGCTGTGAAATAACGTGGATGTTATTTCACTCAGGCTGCAGTGGCAGTCCTGTGTAAGAATTGTCTGAGCTCCCTATGGGTGGCAAAAGAAATGCTGCAGCCCATAGGGATCTCCTGGAACCCCAATACCCTGGGTACCTAGGTACCATATACAAGGGAATTATATGGGTGTTCCAGTGTGCCAATGAGAATTGGTAAAATTAGTCACTAGCCTGTAGTGACAATTTTAGAAAGCAGAGAGAGCATAAACATTGAGGTTCTGGTTAGCAGAGCCTCAGTGATACAGTTAGGCACCACACAGGGAACACATACAGAGCAAACATTATGAGCACTGGGGTCCTGCCTAGCAGGATCCCAGTGACACATGGGCAAAAACAAACATACATACAGTGAAAAATGGGGGTAACATGCCAGGCAAGATGGTACTTTCCTAAAGTAAACATCTACTTAATACTTTTTAAAATGTTAAAATATGCATTCCAAAATTATTTAAACTGCTAACAAGCATATACATTATGAAAAAAATCATACTTAAAATATAAAATGCAAAAACACTCACAACCAAAAAACTAAAAAGGTCACAAATATGTTATGGAGCTATGAATTATTATTTTTTTTAATATATAAAGTTAGGTAATATAACACCTGACTACTAATAAATGCATGGTTTATTAAGGAAGCATTCATGTGTGCAGTTTGACATGAAATTCAGATTTGAATTTTAACAATAATTTAATATCAGGAATCCAGTAAATTAACAACAATACTTTCAGGCGGATAGTCTGAGCCAACAAGATATTTTCCCACATATTCGCTGATGCCTGGTCTAGCATCTGCTTGGCAAAAATTCTTGGTTATCTTGTTTGGTATTTTTCATATGCAGTTCTCAGGTTTTGTTTGGGTTTGTTATTTTGGATGTGATGTTGTTGTGCCGGTGAATTTATTTAAAATGACTCTATGGTAGTGTTCTGTGTTTCTCACTGAGTATTGAAGGCCTGTTCATGAATTTCATAAATATTTGCTGATGGTTAGTATGGCTGGGCTGGTAGCAGAATTAAATAGGAATCTTATGGTTCTGTTTGTTGTTTGTTGTCATGAGGTTATTTCCATCTTGGGCTGAGGTGATTATTTTCTTTCTCCTGTAGTACTTGAATTTGTCACATAAAAAGGTGGTAAGGCCATGTGTCTGTGGGCATGATATCTTCAAGTGTACACAAACAACAAGGTGATGGATGGAATGCTTAAATTAATCTCAGCCACAGGCAATTGCCTAGGACCGCATCCCTATCCATAGTTTTTTTGCCAACTATGCCACCCTAGGTTTGACCCAGCCCTATGCAAATCAGTCTTGACCGTGGCCCTTATGAGAATAGTCCAGCCCGAACTGCCAGGCCAGGTCCTCCCTGAACGGCAACACAAGCAATCCAACTGGTTTCACCCTAGTTAGGGCTCTTCAGCCACGTATAGCTGGGTTTCAGTGGCACAGTGAGCCCGGGACCCACATCTGGTCAATCCCGGCATAATTATGGCAGCAAACGCAAAAACAACAAGGTGAGGGATGAAATGCTTAAATTAATCTCACACCCTGGCGATTGCTCAGGGCCACATCCCAATCCATTGTTTTGTTTTGCCCACCATGCCACCTTAGTTAGGACTTAGCCATATGCAAATCAGTCTGGACCCTGCTACTCATGGGAATAGTGTAGCACAAACTGCCAAGCCAGGTCCTCCATGAACCAAAATACAAGCAACCTAGGACAGGTTTGCAAAAGGTAGGGCTCTTCAGCCACGTATAGCTTAGTTCTAGTGGCACAGTGAGCCCGAGACCCACATCTGGGCATACCCGATACACTTAAAGCAGCAAATGCATAAACAACAAAGTGACGGATGGAGTGCTTGAATTAATCTCAGCCATTGGCAATTGCTCTGGCCGCAACCCAAACCATCGTTTTTTTTAACCCACCATGCCACCTCAGTTTGGACCCCACCATATACAAATCAGTCTGGACCCTGCGCTTCATGGGAACAGTCCCACCCGAACTGCCAGGCCAGGTCCTCCCTAAACCGGGGCAAGTCCTGTCCTCACCGTGTACGACATACTTGTAGGAAATTACTATTTATGGAACTTGACCACGGAGTAAGAGTAACTTTCAACATATTGGATTTAAATTCAACAGTGCAGGATTGCAGTGGACTTCAAGTTATGTTTAGCTCAGAGAATTCTAACATATTTCTCCTATTAAGAAAATCTTCTGCAACAGCTGTTACCAGTGTGTAGGAGAAGGAAGTGTTCTTTTGTCCTGATCATATTCAGGTCTCAACATAAGATCTATTCCTGTCACTGGCTTGCTTCTGTCTTTATCTAGGACACTTGTTGATAGTGAACATAGGAAATCTATTTTGAAACTTAGTGTATTTAAACTTTGGGAGTGTCAGGAAGGAAATTGTGAGTGATCTTTGGGTTATTTTGCCCTAGCTGTACATCATTAATTAGTATGTGCACATTTTCCAATTACTATAATTATTATACTATAATTATTATAATTAGTACTTTCTTTTCTAACACTTTCTTTACAATCATTTTGAGTGTGTGCAATCTCACATTTCTGGAAGGGGAATTCTAGCGTCTGATTTTCTAAACAATTTTTCCACTAGGGTTACTATTGTTCGGCATCCCTCTTCTTTGTAGAGCTCCATTCAGTGGCAGAACTCTTGTAAACGTCTTCCTTCTCCTTGTATGTACCTCAAAGAGTAGCTGATCTCTGTGCCTTACATTACAATTCTGTATACCATGGGATAATATTTTGTGCAAACTTACAGTGGGATGATTAAAATCATCTTTGCGGTGGATTGGTGAGGAAGTACAAAAACAGAATGGGCCTGGTTCACAAAGATTAGTTTATGCGGAGGTGTGACTTACTCTTCGACTACTCCTAGTTTACACATGAACTTCAGGTGTTAGCCATTTGTGCTTTTGGCCTACTCCTGGCCGCACCTGGAAATGAGATTCAAGCCATGAGAATCTTTCTGAATAGGGCCTGAGAAATTTAAATTTCCCAGTGATATGAATTCAGGTGAAATCGTTTTTGGCATAAGATGGGGATAAAATCTGTTAGGCTGGAACTGTTTTACCATGTTCAGGTTTGCTAATTAGGTTGCATTGTACCAGACAGCAAAGCTATCTAGTCTGTTAAAGACATCTTAGGGGCGTTCAGAAAGTTGACCTAGGAATGCATTTTGCCCATTGCTTGCCATTGGCTCTGTGATTTGCAACTCACACTTTTTGTTTTACATTGTCTGGCTGTATTTACTTTAGGCTGGCCAGCTTGAGTTTGGTTCTTCCCTTGCCAAAACCTTATTCACAGAATCCTTATGAGTGGTCCCTTCCTGTAAACAGGGCTGTAAATTGTGTTCTTATCTTGTCACATTTGCTGTACATTCAAAGACAGGTCAAAATCCAGGAGCTGTATTCCAAGAGTGCTTGTTTACCTTTCTTTCTCTGACTTCAAAGTGAGAGGATTTGTCTGAAAATCTTGCTGGATTGTGGGGGTACAAAAGAGTGTTCCTGTAGCAGACAATAACATTAAATGAACTAAGTATTTCAGAATACATCACAATTATGAACGCACAAATGACACACTTTTTTGTTATTTCTGAAGCCAGTTGGAAACAAATACTTTAGTGTGATCAGAAGGAATCATTAAACTAGGTGATGCAATTTCCACACTTTTTTGTCTGTGCACTGTATACTTTTGTTAGTAAAAATGTATGTCTATGCAAATGTAATGATAATTTCAATAAAAAAGTTATTGTCTCTAATGGCACTGAGCTAGCACACTATGAATACTCCACTCTATGCCACTGCACTCTACTGTGCATCACTCCACTCCACACCACTGCACTCTACTCTGCACTACTCCATGCCACTGCAGTCTGCACCACTCCACTCTACGCCACTGCACTCTACTCCACTTCACGCTATCTCTCACTACTCTACACTATACTACTCTACGGCAAAGCGGTCTTCGCCACTCTACATCACTGCACTTTTTGACACTGCACTCCAGTCTGGGCCACACCAATGTTCTCTGCACAACTCTTTAATGTATGCTGCTGTGCTCTACGACACTCTGCAACACTGCACTGTATGCCACAGCATTCTAAGCCAATACCCTCTATATTAATGCAATTTACTGTGTAAGACTCAACTCTATGCACCTGCACTCTACTCCAATCCACTGTGTGCCACTCTAATCTACACTGCACCACTGCACTCTATGCCACTGCACTGTACACCACTTTACTCTAAGCCATTACACTCAATGACACTGCACTTTACGCCAATGCAGTCTCCACAACTGCAATCTATGTCACTGTACTCTGTCATTGCATTCTACTCCGCACCACTGTACTCTGTGACCACTGCTCTGTATGCCATTCCCCTCCGCTCTTTTCCACTGCGCTCTGACACTCTATTCTGCAACTCTGCACTTTCTGCCACTCTACTCTGCACTACTCCACTCTACACCACTGCATTCTATGCTGCTGCACTGTATGGCACTATACTCTACACCACTCTATGCTACTCTGCACCACTCTACGCCACTGCACTTTATACCACTCGTCTCTACTCTCCAGCTCTGCCTTCTGCATCACTCAATTCTACGCCACTCCACCCTGCACAACTCTAATCAGTTCTACTCTACGCCACTGCACCATATACCACTCTAATCTGTGACACTCTAATCTGCACCAATGTATGCTGCAACACTCCACTCTGAGCTGCTGCATTGTAAGCAACTGAATTCAGTGCCACTGCACTTTACACCACTTAACTCTGTTACACTCCACGTCATTGCACTCTACACCAGTCCACTCTACTCTATGCCACTCTACGCTACTCCACACAATGCCACTCCAATGCACGACTCGCTACAACTCCATTCTACAATACTCTCCTCCACTCTTCACCATTCTACTCTATGACACTTCATGCCACTCTACTCTATTCCACTAACTTTTAGCCATGCTGAACATCAGCCACGCTGGTGTACTACATGGCTAAAATACATTTGCAAAGCCAATACCTCTTGCATATGCAAGACATATTGGCTTTGAAAATGCTTGTAATTAAAATGAGGCTGGTAACACCAGCTGTTACTGTCCTCATTGGGTTGATGAGATAAACAGGACCACTGCAGATCTTTTTACATGCAGATCTTTTTATATGGATGAAAGTCAGTTGAATAGGGGCATATTTATGAGATTGTGAAAAAATTTGAAGTAATGGTTATACAAAAAAAGGCAATAATGGAATTTCACAATTTTAGCAATCATCCTTAGTGAGATATTGTGTTAACTACTTTTGTATCAGGAAATCAGTCACAAGGGATGGCCAGCATCATCCATTATTGTTGTGCCATAATTTGAGTTTATTTTTCAGTTACCACATTAAGAAGAAAAAATAACACATTATGGATCACGTTTGCTTAATTCATAAGGCGAAACAAAATATACTATTATGACGAACATTTGAAATGAAGAAACCGTACACAGTGCACCATTCTACAAAAGCAAAGTGCCTAAAATTCATCCCGAATAATTAGAAGGATCAAAAGAAATTATCATTACTATTTATTTAGTGACTATTTTGATGTTCACTTTGTCCTGTACTGTCTGCCCTCTCTTCTCCCGCAGGTTCACATTTGAATTCTGCCAACATTTCTGTGGTGAGAATTCCTTCCCTGTACTCAAGTGGGTGCTAAACATAGTAGTTCTGCTTTTCACATTACTGGGTTTGTTATGCAGTCCAGTGTTGGCAGAATCATTTCCCTATTAGAGCACACCATTCATCCTTCAGTCTGAGCTGTGAGGAAACCAACTTGTACTTCCGATTTGGCTGATACAGTGACCTGTGCTGCACGAAAGATGTGTCTTTTTTTTATCAACATCGTTATTAAAAGAAAAAAAGACACCTCTTAAAAAGCAGAGCTCTGAACATTGCATTTTTGGCTCGGTTAGCTCACAGGGTGATTTCATTTTTATGACTACAAATAAAATTGAACAATTGCCCCAGAAATCATCTCTAGTAGAATTCCTCCAGAACTGGAGTAGGTATTCTTGGATACCCAGGCAGAAGTGCTTATAGTGTCTTTCTATAGTCTGCTGATTTGTGGAAACTTACAGTGCTGTGTACTATGTGGCCTTTCCAATAGTAGACCACTGTCATCACCTCGTTATTGAGTCCCACCCATGATCTGCAGTGCTTAATTTGTAAATAAAAAGGTGCCGGTGCCCAAAGCCCTCCTCGTAAACACGCGTGGCTGCTGCAATTAAATGGTGTGAACACGGAATACTGAGGCAGCATAATCCTGAAGCCATCTCTGGCTTTTTCAACCCATTTACAGCCACTCCCTGCCCCTTCAGCTCTCTCTAGCAGCTTTCTACTTTCCTCATTTGTGACTCTTTTTCGTTTTTCCCTTTTTCCGTCTTTCCCCTATGTGTCTTTTGCTCACAGCAAATGCTTGAGGCAGAAGAATAAGCCCCGGCCCTAAAAAGTAAGTGGCGGAGCTCAGCACCGGAAGCAACAAGCACAAATTAAGCACTGGTTGATCTGAAATCGTTTGTCAATGGATGTGGAACAGTTTTTTCATTGATGCACACACCAGACGTTCATGCCCAATGGTCTAAAAGGTTTTTGAGCTCATTTGAATTAAGTTTATCATTTCTACGTCTTTCAGACCCCACCATCGGATCAACTCTGTTCATGTTACCAGCAATCTCAAGCAGGTTCCGTAGCCAAGTCATAATTTCTGTGATTTTTAGCGAAAGATGCACCTTGCAAAAAAATATTTCCCACCAGTTCCTCAAGTGGATACATAATTGGCAGATGTGGTTAGCCAATCCTCAGTACACCCTCAGGGGGCTGCCCTGGCAACTTAGTTGAAAAAATAATTGAAATGGAGGTAAAATTAGCTCATGCTGTGATAACTTTATGTTATGTCCCAACATCTATCTCCTATTCTGCACAGTCATTGATTAAGGGCTTTCAGTCTCAGGTTCATCTTTTAATGAAACAGCACGAACACTGTCATATCTTAGGAGATAGGGAGCAGAAGGTTTTGTTTTTTGTCTGAATTTCCCTTTTGATGGTTACAGCTCTACGTCAGTGACGGTCAATCAGTCAGCTTCGATGAGTACCACTTGCCTTTCAGTTCAAATTCTACTATTTGTGTCGTCCATACGTGCCTACATTTACTTGCTTCGCATTAGTAATGGAGTTTAATTACTCCATGCATACCAACTTGTTCGCTTCATTCAGGTTCTTGATTTCTCTCTGGCCCAGACCTCCTTGTGCTTCTTCAAGCTTTTCAAAGCTCCACCTGTCTCACTCCCTACTTACGTAATAATCTCCTGATTTCAGTCCGTTCTGCTTCTACTTTTTCTAGTTTGGGGAAACTACTGATTGAGCATCTGATGACTTTAAACAGTGAAAATACTCTTGTACCTATGCAGATACCTCGTTCTCATTATGTATTATGTATTGTCCTATTTTTATTTAACTGTGTAACGTGCCTTGAATAAAGGTGCAAAAATATTATTATTATTATTGGTAACAACAACAATAATACTAATAGTGATGATGACGATGATAACAACATCACTAATAATAGTAAAAAAAATAAAGAGCGGCACATTAACCCCTTCGCTGCCAGGCCTGTTCCCCCTCAGGTGCCAGGCCTTTTTTGGGCTATTTGGGGCAGTTCATGCTTAGGCCCTCATAACTTTTTGTCCATGTAAGCTACCCACGCCAAATTTGATCCTTTTTTTTCAACACCCTAGGGATTCTGGAGGTACCCAGAGTTTGTGGATTCCCCTGGAGTAGAGCAAGAAATTAGCCAAAATACAGCAACAATTTCGTTTTTAAAAAAAATAATGGGGAAAAAAGGGCTGCAGAAGAAATCATATGTTTTTTCCCCCCAGAAAATGGCATCAACAAAGGGTGTGCAGTGCTCAAATAACCAACTTCCCAGCTTTCAGAAACAGGCAGACTTGAATCAGAAAACCACATTTTTCAACACAATTTTGGCATTTTACTCAGACATACCCAATTTTTGCTATTTTCTGAAACGTAGACAGAATTCTGAATCCAGCAAGGGGTCATTTGTGTAGATCCTTCAAGGTTTTCCCACAGAAACTAACAGCTAAAATAAAATAACAAATAATGAAATTGAGGTTAAAAAAGAGCCATTTCTGTCCACGTTTTCTTCTATAGCATTTTCCAGCAGTGGCAGATTTTTTAAAGCAATGTACCGTTATGTCTGCTCGACTCTTCTGGTTGCAGGGATATATAGGGCTTGTAGGTTCATTAAGTATCAAAGGAGCTGCACCTTGCAATGGGTTTTAATTGTGATACCAGGTATACAGCAAATAATTTGGTGAAATATAAGGAGTGAAAGATAGATATCAAGGAAACCTTTGTATTTCCAAAATGGGCACAAGATAAGGTGTTGAGAAGCAGTAGTTATTTGCACATCTCGGAATTCCGGGGCCCCCATACTAGCAAGTGAATTACAGGGCATTTCTCAAATAGACGTCTTTTTCACACACTGTCTTACAATGTAGAGAAAGACAAGGGGTAATAACACTTGTTCTTCTATTCTGTGTTCCCCCATGACTCCCGATAAAAAATGGTACCTCACTTGTGTGGATAGGTCTAATGCCCGCGACAGGAAACCCAACATGGACACATCACATTTTCCCAAAGAAAACTGACCTGTTTTTTGCAAAGTGCCTAGCTGTGGATTTTGGCCTCTAGCTCATCCGGCACCTAGGAAAACCTAGCAAAACTGGACATTTCTGAAAACTAGACACCTCGGGGAACCCAGGATGGGGTGACTTGTGGTGCTCTCACCAGGTTCTGTTACCCAGAATCCTTAGCAAACCTTAAGATTTGGCAAATAACACTTTTTCCTCACATTTTGGTGCTGCAAAGTTGTGGAACCTGAGGGAAGCGATAAACTTCCTTCTACCCAGCGTTTCCCAGGTCTCCCGATAAAAAAGATACCTCACTTGTGTGGGTAGGTCTAGTGCCTATGACAAGAATGCCCCAAAACACTACGTGGACACATCAAAATTATCAAAATCAAAACTGTTTTTGCGGGGGTGGAGGTGGGGGGAGGGAGTTCCCGAATCCTCAGCAAACCTCAAATTTAGCTAAAAAAATCAAATTTTTCACACATTTCTGTGTGGGATCACAGCATTGGCACAAATTTCCTACCACCCAAAGTTCCCCTCAGTCTCCCGATAAAAATGATACCTTACTTGTGTAGGTGGGCCAAGTGCCTGTGACAGGGAAGAGCCAAAAACATGTTGAAAATGAGGAGGAACCAAAGCGGGTACAAAAGGGCAGTTTGGAAAAAAATGTTTTTAGACTGACAAGTGGGGCATAACTTTTATTGGTATAGATGCGACAATGCTGGGTGGTAGGAATTGTTGGGATTGCTGCAGATTCCGGAAGGTTCAATCACAAAAATGTTCGAAAAATGTGTGATTTCAAGCAAAGTTGGAGGTTTGCAGGGTATTGTGGGTATGAAAATGGTGCGGGGTGCATGTGATGCACACCACCCTGGACTCACCCAGATGTTTAGTTTTCAGATGTGTCTAGGTCTCGCAGATTTTTCTACATGGCAGCGTCCCAAAGTCCAAAAAGTGCAGCCCTCACCATTGCAAGTGGGACGATTTTGAGAGTTAGACAAGCTGTCATCACCCAAATGTAACCAAAACCCCAAATAATAATCAAATGTTCTCTTGCTTGCCGTGGGATAATATATTTTAGTGTGCCGGGGAGAGCTGAAAGACTGTTACCCCCTTCAGTTGGAGTGGGGACATAACCATGACTGTACTGGTTGGTATCCACCACTACACTATTTGTTTTTTAATTCCCGGGCATCAAGTAGGCTTTCTGCCCACCCCCCCCCGGGAGTGGATCAGGGGTGATTGCCCCATCTGCCCACCGCTGGGCAGAACAACCTTTTCCCCATTTATTTGTGATGGAGGTATGTCATACCCCCACCCTCTTTTTTTCTGGTGAGCTTTCTGCCACCTTTGGGGCAGATGGGCCTTACAAAAGTAGGCCGACCTGCCCCCAAGGGGGGTAGAAATGTCCAACAGTAATGTGCCCCCATGGGGAGCGACCCTTGCCCAAAGGGCTGCCCCCCAAACAAAACACACATACACACACACACCAATCCCTGGTGCCTAAGTGGTTTCAACACCCACCCCTGGGGTCAGATAGGCCTAATAGAAATAGGATGATCTGTGGCCTAAAATAAAATTGCCCCCAGGGGAGCGACCCTTGCCTAAGGGTCGCTCGCAGTCTGTAAAATATATATATATTTTTAATCCCTAGTGCCTAGTGGTTTCTGCCCCCCTTGGGGGCAGATTGGCCTAATTAAAATAGGCCAATCTGCCCCCGGGGGGCAGAAATGGCCTAAAAACAAGTTGCTCCCCAGGGGAAAGACCTTTACCTAAGGGGTGAAAAACCAGAAAAAAATGATCCCTAGTGTCTTGTGGGTTCTGGCCCCCCGGGGGCAGATCGGTCTAATTAAAATAGGCCAATGTGCCCCCGGGGGGGCAGAAAAGGCCTGATAATTAATTGCCCCCCCTGGGGAGCAGCCATTTCAAAGGGGCCGCTCCCCTTATACATAAATACAAATAAACAAAACAAAAAGCAAAGTCCCTGGTGTCTAGTGGGCATTTCTGCAGCCCGATTGCTTCAAGATCGGGCTGCAGAAATGCTCAAAGAGACATGAAAGGAAATGCCTTTCCTTTCCTTTCATGCCTCTGCCTGCCGGCAACCGTGGCCAAGGGCGAGACCAGCTCGTCCAGGGCACCCGAGGGGTTAAAATTTACAGGGCTTAGTGCTGCTCTCTGTGATTTAAATTGAGAAAATCCATCATAATTTTCCAGTTCTGTCTTAGGTCTGGTTTCTCATGACAGAGCTAACTCCTTCAGTGGTGCGTTTTCTTGAGCACAGTATAAAGTTTCTCCTCACATGGATAAGTGGCTAATCTCTGCTGTACCTGTCTCCAGTGCTGTGTACCATGGACATTGCTTTGCTATAGTCTTGAGCTCCACAGAATTCAGTGAAGAAATAAGATATCTAAATCCAGACATTGCAGTTTCTCAGACTTTTACGAAAATGCAGGAACAATATTCCTGCAAAACACAAAGCACTTATTTTGCACTAGTGTCTACCTTTCCCTTTAGACTACATGGAAGTAGCAGCCTTAAGAACAGCTGCAAGTATTTGGACATAAGACAACATCCACATGAACTATTCCGTGTGCTAGAGCACACCTCAAGCTGTTGGCAGGACAGGCAAGTAATTAAGTGGGATTGTGTTTAGACACTCTTTGAACATATTCATTTGCAGACAGGAGCATCATTAGGCACAATTCTTTCCTTTTACTAGCATCTGATGCAGTAAGAAAGGGTTGTGAGCAACTCTGTAAGATCGCAGGAGTTGTGACCAAATAAGCAGATGTCCCATTCTTAGTCTCTAAGGTAGGTATAGGACATTCATTAGCTGCTTTGGTTTTTCTCCCACCAGGTGAACAGACTCATGTTCATATCAAGGACCAATAATGCGGCCATCAGATGGTGAAATGAGGAAAGTCTCTACGGATCATATAATGGGCAATGTGTGCATGGGCAGAAACAAAATCTTTTAGTCAATCAGCAGCGTATCTTTTGGAAAAAAGAAGATGGATTTGCAGATCGGCTCAGGAGGCCCTTCACCTCATGTTTCATCCATATATATTTCAACAATGAATTCATAATGTGGTGGACCTGCCAAGTATTGACCAATTTTCTGATGCACTGCTCCCAAGATTTCACTCTGAAACTGCATCTTCAAGAGCCTGGAAGGTGAATGCCCTGTTATGTATATGATCCTATAGCCTGCCCTGTGTATTCCATCTAGTTGCTTTGTTGTCAAGGGTGAAGTAAATGTAGAAGTTATAAACCCTGATCAAATCTCGGACACCATTTATTTTCCTGATGTTGGTTTCTCCTGATTCAGGTTTTTTTCTGTGTGACTCTCTCTAAATTTTCAACTCTCTTTTTCAGGCAACTTAGTGAGGTGGCTTTGAATGGTGGTTCATAAGTTTTAAGAATAGCTTTGGAAAAGTAGTGTGCTTCAAAATGATGGCATGGCAACCATGGTTGTCCCTAGCCAGTCACTTTGGCTGGCTTTTCTGCGCCATATGTACCCTGCAGCGATGCACCGGGACCAACCGCACTCCTCGCACACATTTTGGCCATGTGCAGATTGGGGTTAGTACAGTAAGGTATGGTAACAACAATATTTTATGTTAAAAAATCATAGCAACCCATTGGAAAAAAACAAGGGTTAAAAGTGACATTATAGTTAGGTCTGTTAATAATATCTTACTTTCAAAAAAACTAAGGTTGAAGTGAAGTTATAGTTAGGTGAAAAAGTCTCTTAGAGCATAACATTTTATACTACAAAGAGCACTGGAATTCACCAGTTACAAATAACTAAAGTAACTACAACTCAGAACATGAAATAACTACAACTCGCCCTCATCCATGCATATTACATCACTGTCACATGACATGTTCAATGATATCATTGATAACATCACTGATGGCATCTGTAATGAAATCCACTGGGAGGGTAATTTTGCCCGCTCAATCCTACACAGTGCTCTGCCATAAGTCCACTCCTCTGACCCTCCTCCTTGTATGGAGCATTGTTATGGTACTGATTCACAAGGAGAGGATTCTGTGATTAAAAGTATTCATTAAAAGTGCCCAGCAACACACTTTCTGGTGGATCTAACTCTAGATTCTTCACTGCCCACCCAGCTCCCCAGTCTGGGGAGTGGACTTTTGGGAATAATAAAACCTCAGGTTAGTTTTTGCACACCCTCATTGCAAACTTAGAGCCATATTTATGCCAAAGTAACGCAGCCCAGCAAGGCATTTTGAGTTGATGTGCTGCATGACAGGGAAAGGGCAGGAATGCGTTGTATTTAAAATAATACGTTGCACTTCTGCCTTTCTCCATGTACTGGCGCATGGATCCAATGCAGGCACCCTTGCACCATGGTGCAAGGATGCCTCCATTGTAGGGAGGATTGCTTTTGTGCAGGAAGCAATCCCCTGAGGCTCATTCCCAAAATGCAGCACACATAGAAAGAGGAAGTAACAAGGAGAAATAAATATATTTTGCCTCATTATGCGTCCTCTGGGAAGGCGTAGCATTGTGGCACATTCCCAGGAATCCCAATTCTGGTAAATCTGGGAATGAATAAAAATCCATGGGAGTTGTGTGAGAACACCCACTCAACATCCACATAATGCCTTACCAGGGCAGAGTAATGCAACTCAGCGATTTGCGCTGCCTTGCATTACTACAGATTTATGAAGAAATGCAAGTCCACATTAAGGTGGCCTTGCGTGGCTTTGTAAATCTGCCTTCACGAGTTGCGTCATGCATGCACCACACCATGTAGCATCAATCTTTCCAGCTATATACTGTTATTAAAGGTGTGGTATAATCAGGAAATAATTAATGTCAGCGCCCTGGGCTGGGGCCTGTATGCTGCTTTCTGTTGCCATATCAGTAAGTAGGCAAGACCCTTGATGACAGAGGTCGATGACATCACCTGCCAACACGCAAAAGCTATGACAGGAGTTCCTGGATCCATTCTGGCACCGGGGAAGATGAGGAATCTAGAGTTAGAGAGAGTATTCACCAGAAGAGGCAATACTGAAAGTAAGTAGTTAGTTAGTATCACCTTCACTGTGGAAAATGCTGATTCGGTCTAGGGAAATGAGCAAACAGTTCTTTTTGTTAACTCTCATCAATGCCAGAAAGTAACACTTCAACACTCTTGGACAATAGGATAATGTAATGAACTTGGTACTTTCTCTCTAAGGAAAAGAAAAAGTGAAGACTGAAAATGCATGAGTTACATTAGCCACTGTTTTTTACTCTGGATAACATTCTAGGTCAAATCTATTTTGCTTGCAACACCCCAAAAAGAATAGTTCACTGCAGGTTACTATGCCATATCATGCTCCCAGAATAGTTTAAAGTAGTTCTGATTGATTCACATTTTGGCCCTTCCTTTTGTCTCTATGAGCTGTCTTAATATAGATCACAAGCTTCCTAAGTCCTAGAGGCTGAGACTGCATCCCAACATGACAGAAATGTTGCATGTATTCCCGTTCTGAAGACATGCAGCTAAGCAGTTTGGGCTGGACTGTGCCATTTAGGCCAGGATAAAGACATATTTACACAAGGTTGGTCCCTGCCATTAATCACACGGACAAGCTAAAAACAATGGAACGGAAAGCAACAAGAGCATTATAGTGGATTTCCAATTGGAACCATTTAGCACCAATGATGAAACTTCTCTGCAGCGTCCACTGAAGTGAGGCATGTATACAGCCATTCAAACGAAAAGCAGGCACATGCTAATTACCTTACAAGGTAACATGAGCATATGGTTGAACCCTAATGTGTATCTTAAGATATTATTGGATAATATAAGGGTCAGCCATGGGAAAAGAGGGAAATAATTATTTCCATGCACAGCTATAGATGCCAGGGATCAACAATGTGATAGAATATAATAATACGTGTTCACACCATGCTGGATGTTCTGTTTACTATGTATTAAACATAGAATTTCTCGTTGCTTTGCTATGTCTTAGCATGAGTTTTGGTCAAGCTTCATAACGCATGCCTTCGATATCTTGGTCATGAATTGATAACGCTAATTATAGTAATTGACTGAGTTAGTGAGAATGGCCAGTAATACTGTGCATTCTGTGGAGTGAACCAATTTGTACTGGGGGCAGGGATTCAGTTAATGGATGAGGGAACACTGCAGTAGAGATGTTGTATTCGAAAATTTCTACATTTGGGTAGGTTCTTCTGTGGAGGGAAGAGCCATTATTTTCACCTCCACGATCTGAGACGACTATCTACACTGATGTTAGAGTGAACGATCAATAGGTGCAGGAGACAGCTGAAGATTAATCCTACTGGCCTGTTCATGCTGTTGGTGGAAATTATACAATTAAAGTTGAGTGGAGCCTTTTCATGTCTATATTTGTGAATTATGAGAAAGCTTAAATTTACTACAAGCGTTCTGTCAAATAATTAATATTGCAGGATATGGTGATAACACGATCTGTGTTTCTGAGGTAGGCCACCAGGTTAACTATTGCATTCTGAACTGATTGAACAGTTGGCATTAACAGTGATCCAGATTAGGTAAAGTTGGTAAAATCCAGAGTTATCAGAGCTCCAATATTTGTAGTTTCCCCTATTTGGGGAAAAAGGTAAATGAAGCTGGGATGTTTCAGTTCTAAGAAACATGGCTTAACTGGATTGTTCTGTGAGAGACGTTCTGTATTCAGAGGAGTTCAGAGATTACAAATTTGTTTCTGAAGAAGAAGGGCAGGCTTAGACATGAGTCAAGTTTGTCATATTGGGCATGTAGGATGAATAGATGGAGTATTATTACCATATGTTTGTAAAGGCAAGTAAGGAATGTGAATGATAGGAAGTAGAGGATATAGAAAGGTATTGAAAATGTAATGGTCCATAGCAAAGTGTTGTGATCAAAAACACAAGGACACCGGTGAAGAACACAAATTCGCACACAATAAGTACTCCAAACAAAAGGTTCATATTTCTAACATAGTGAAATAAAGGAATACGTCCCATCTCTCCTTTAAAGCCTCCTTAGGAAAACCATCATAATGGATCTCACCACTAACATCAGATTACAATAAAATGGCCCCAACTCCTAGAAAACCATCCACCCAGGAAATCTATCCAAATCTGCAGTGAAGAACTTAAAACACAAACTGCTCAAAGAACTCCCAGAAACCCTCATTTCCGATCCCTCCTACAGTGCTAAAGTAGGCATACAAAAAACGGACCTGATATTTTACACACATTGACACACACAAAGGATAGCCCTCCATATAATTAGATTATATGTATCAAAAGCAATCAGAATCCTATATGAAACTTAGCTCACTATCTCACCTTCTAAGAGCTTCAGAGGTGAAGCTGTCATATCTGTCTACCAACATGGCAATATCTTGATCCAAGCAGCTGGACACAACCTACAATTATTCAACCTTCACTTCTTTGCACTCCCCAAGGCCCTTACTAGACCTAACCAGACACATACACCACATAACATAGAACCTGGACTCACTCAAGACACACAAACACAACATACTCTTCCCCACATCAACCAACTCCTCCACAATACTCCAAGACCCTGCCCTCATTCACCAGAACCATCACACAAAATACAACAAACCCCAAAGAAGGACACTCCATAAAGAAGGCACTGACAAGAACACAGATTACAGACAACACAGTACACCCCTTTCACGCATCTCATTCTTAAGTAACAACAATGAGACTCTATCCATCACTCAACATGCACCAGACCCAGATGAACCACATTATATAATTAATCATAGAACCTACTCTTCAAACTCAAATGGTGTAACCCACATCATACACCCAAATGATCCTCGATAAACAATTGTACACCAAACTAACTTAACCTCCACACACACATCTCCTCTACCTGCTTCAGCCATTACTTTCTCCTTCACTATGACTCTCTCCCTCTTTATAACACTCACCCACACTATTATCATCATACTCAGAGCACTCCAGCCCTATTGTAAACCCTGGCCCAAACACCCATCCCATCTCTTACATGCCTAACCATGCACAACAAAGAGAGACAATGACTCATACATAAAGAACATGGAAATCATCTCCTGAAATGATGCAATAAAATAGAATCTACCTAAACTGAGCTTGGCACTCATGACACCACAAGACACAGTCATCTCTCAATCAAAAAGATCACACCATACATGATGACCTTGAGTCCTTCATACTACACAACGAAAGATCTTGGACTAATATTTACACAACCGAGCAATAAACAGCAACCATTACCAACACTCTACCAATGCACACTTCTTCTGCCTCATGCTACTGTTAAATGACTAGCACAACTACAACACCGGGACCTCTTCAATTCCAAACCTATGGTACCCCATTGGGATCTATGATCACCACTAATGACACTACATACTAATCATCACCCTAATCCTAACAGTAACACTGTCCTGGAAGAGGTTAGCAATACCCTAGTGAGAATTGAAAACAACATTAAACACCTAGCAATGGAAATAAATAAAGACCATGGCAAACACACTACTACCTAACAGTACCCTGACCTTCATTAGCCAGACAATCAAAAAAACTTAACTCTTCCCAAGTGCTCAGAATTCAAAAAGCTCTAGACCAAAGCACCACTCAAAATAGTTAAAGATCCCCTGGACAACAGTGTCCTTGCATGCCCTCATACAGCGATCTCAACAAACAATCAAGAAAAATTAGCCAACCTCCTTGAGTCTAGCACAGGAAATTGGCATTACTCTCCTGACAGAAACATGGCTGAATGATTTTGTTTCACCACTTTTAGGCTTGTCCCCTTTTAAGTTCCCAATAATAAGCACTGATATGCAGGGAAGCAACGGAGGTGGGGTAGCAGCCATATACAGAAACACATTACAAATCAGCACTTTCAAAATACCTAGGAGTGGAAATTTCTGCAACAGGCTCAAATAATATCAGATCCCACATAATCTATCATCTTGCGAAAAAACAACAACATTTTTGTATACAACTAATAGACATCTTAACACAACAGTCCTTCTTTGAGACCAACAACATATTTTTAGGGGACATCAATACACATTGGAATGACACCAACAACACCCTAATATCTAACCTCTCTTGTTTCCTAGATAACAATGAACTAAGACAATACTGGAACAGCACGCCCATGGTAAGGGGGTCATGGTAGACCTTATGATTGCCAAAGCAGACACTTTGACATTCTACTCCATCCTACAAGCAGACTGGTCTGACCACCATATCATCTTCTTCTATCTTGCCTCACCTATACATAGACCCAAAGGGCAGTGTCATAGACCTAAATGCTGGGTAAGGGACATCAAAGAAATAGACACTTACAAGCTACCACACAAGATAAGTGCTAACTTACTACCAGCAAAGGGCAAACATATGTTAGAAGACCTAACTGCAGACAACATCATCAGAGTTACTCAACCATGTAGTACCTCTAAAATGACTTACAAATAATCCATCATGCATAAGGTTCAATGAAGAAATCAATAAAGAAAGAAGACATCTCAGATGAGCTGAGAGAAGATGGAGGCAAAACGTCTCAGCATCACACCTCACACATAGGTGCATATGCAACAAAAGAAACAAATACAAAAAAATCATTTTCAGAGATAAGATCAAGAGAATTGATCTATCTCTCACTGGCCACAGCTGCAACAACAAATCTACACCAAACACAGTCCAATAGTCCATACAAGTGACCACAGGAGACGGAGTACTCAGACACAACGACCCCCAACTTCTGAAAAACACAGCATCATGGCAAGAATTCTGAGACCTTACAGAACATGATTTCATTAGCGTCATTTCAGACCTAAACCCTGTATCCTACGTTGCCGACCCACTATCCTATACTAATCAAGGAACTCTGACTCCTCCTTGCACTCCTTTGGACTAAAATAATCAACACTTCATTATCTCAAGGGACAATCCCATACAGCCTGAAAGTATATCAGGTCACACCACTCCTCAAGAAACCAGGACCTGACTTGAACAATTTTTAGCCTTTAACAAACCTCCCATTCCTGGGAAAAACCAGCACAAAATGTGTACTGACACAGCTCAACCAACACATGAACAACTATGATCTACTTGACATCCTCAAGTCTGGTTTCAGAGCAGGATACAGCACCGAAACCACTATAATCAATGTCACATATGACATTTTCAAGACAATGGTCACAGCAACTCCTGCCTACTTATACTGCTGGGCATATAATCAGCATTTGACACAGTCATTCATGAAAGACTACTTAACACACTAAGAGCAAGCACAGATTTAGGAGGTGCAGTTCCTAACTTGTTCACCACTTAACTCAACTAGAAAATTAGCAAAACCGGAACATGCATGCTATGAAACATCTCCCATACACCAATGAGTCCCCCAAGGATCAACTGTGTTACATATTTCAATCAATCCCAACATGGAGCCAATGACCACGATTCAACAACACACCAAACTTTCTTACCACCTATACACAGATAACAAACAACTGTACCTGAAAATATTCTCCCTTGATGACCTCTTCCATCTCAATAAAACACTAAAGGAAGTTCAACACTGGCTAGCCATAACCACTTAAAATTCAACCCACTGAAGATGGAATTCCTGCTACTATCTTCTCCAGGGACCCCCCCCCCCAATCCAAGAATTGACCACTCACACCTCACTTATATGCCTTAAACTGTAGTACCCACATAATCAATTCTACAAAACCTCTAGGAATAACACTTGCCAAAAACTTGAACACAGTGACTCAGATACCTCAGGCGGAGAAACATGTACTGAATTTATTGATGAGGAAACATATGTTTAACTAAACATGTATAATATAATTCAATGGAACCCCTACCACAGGTTGATGATTTTCTCTATTGCATGAAACATGTATTTAACTGGCTATGACCCTATGTAAGCACTCTAACAGGTGGGAAGTTTCTCTTGTTCAGCTCTCTGATACCCTCTGGAAATGTATGCACTATAAAAAACTCTGAAATTAATTAATAAATGATGTAACAGGTATTCTGAATTAAAGTAAATGAAAAGTGTAATGATTAACATTATCATACACCTATGATTTTAAACTTTTGCTTCAGGTAATCCATATTTTGCTTTGTTTCTGTTAAAATATTAGGAAAAATTAAAGCTTGACGCCGAGAGGGAAAAACTAGAGAGGATTCATAAGCTTTACTTTGAGCAGAGGAACCAGCTTGACAATTGTCCAGAGTCCATGAGAGAACAACTTCAGCAGCAACTGAAGAGGGTTTGTAGTCCATTTTAAGACTTCCCAAACCAACCATTTTGGAGCCACAGTCTCATTTGTATTGATGATAACAGAGCATCAATAGATATGGTTTATTGTGTAAAAATATATTTGTTACAGGTAGCGGGCGCCTATCTTACTATATAAACAAAAACAACATTTCAAAAAAGGACATTACTTTTTCCATTATGTTGAATAGCATGTGTATGGGGATCTTTACTAGGACTGCTGGGGGTCCGATTTCAAGAGGGATTTTCAAAAGTAGTTGACTGTGTCAACAGCACTCTGAGGGTATAAAGTGGTTCTCAAAACAAACAGCAAGTTATAACAAATGTCTTAGTTCACAAGCCCATGCGCAGAAACATCTAAGCATGGTTTTCCCTTTTGTTTCTACCTACAGTGGAACAATTAGTTGCACTTTCTGCATGAAAAACCATTTTATACGCATGATTGTAGCGCTTGTTTGAGTATCTGCGTGAGACATTCTTCCTTTACCAACTCAAACATGCATTAAGTAATTCTTAAGTGTTGTGATATCACACTGGTGTGTCTTTAGCACGTTGGCCCACCAGGCTTGGGTATTGCAGCAGCTGCATAAGATTGTTACTTTCCTTCTTGTCACCTCTCTCATTGTTTTGCCTCTATCCTGACTCCTGTGTTGGCCAAACAAGAGAGAGAGGTTCCCATTTTGCCGCTTCTGTTCTTGAACATTGGCGGGGAACGCACGCCTTCCACCATGTTTCTGCTAAAAATGAGGGCTTCATTGTTTGGGAAAGTGAAGATCAGGGTGCAGCAGAGAGCACCTAATACAGGTGCTCCGATATTAACAATGTTGATATGCCCTAGACTCATCTAGGGATAATGGAATGAGAATGAGGGACAAACTCTGAATTTGCATTACCAGAATAGCCTATCTACTTCTTCAGTCCCTGCTCTGTTCACATTACCACCAGGATGGAAATTCTTGGATTAATCTAACACATTGGTAGTTGGCCCATATTCTCTACATACCATCTTTTCAACCTGTCCTTGTCAATGCTGAAGTATGCCAACAATCTGTAAATCTAACTTAGTCCTGCTACATTAAAACAGTCCAGACGGAACTGCTCAGTCTCACCCACTCTGACCCATCGATTAAAAAAAAAAAAGTCCACATAGTGAGACTCTTAGAATGACTCAACCAAATAGTGACAAAGTGATAGCTGGGAATGCCTAATTAATTTTAAGCAGCGGTAAGACGTGGAGAGCATTACATACCATTATGTTTAGCTTGTATATCCCCTTGTTAAATAAAACTAACCATATGCAAATCACCCCTGGTCCTGTTCTAACACGAACTATCCAGCCAAAAGCGCTATACTTCCCCTGTGAATGGAAACACTAGCAACTTCTGACCATTTGTGTCCTTGTTTGGCCTATCAGGATGGCCCAGCTTGAGCCATTAGAGCACAGTGACCAAGAGATCATCATTTAGGCATACCTACATCTCTTAGGACAACACAGTAAAGACATGATGAATGGAAATGCTAATATTATTCCGAACCACTGGTAATTACTATAGGAGCATACATTATTATTACTTTTTAGCTTGCCTGTGACATTACAAGATTGGGCCAGCCATATGCAAATCAGTCTTGGTCCTGCTCCAACATGAATAATACAGCTGGAACTGCTAGGTTAAGCACCCTCTGAAAAGAAGGACAAACAATCTCTGAATGGCTTTGACCTTGTTGGGTCTCATCAATGAGTTCCAGCATGGCTCACGTATGGCACAGCAAGCAAGGGTTTCATATGCAGGCAGGCTCACTCCAGTTAGGCGGACTCGCATAGACAGCAAAAATATAATAGATGTAATACTTGATTTAATTTGAACTACTGGTGTTGATTGTGGGCACATTCCATTGTATTGCCTTTAGTTTGGCTGTCACAGAAAGGGACCGATCAGACACAAATCAACCATGATGCTGCTCAACTTGGAAATTCTAGGCCATAACACCACTGACCAGTTTTGACTTGTTAAATCTAATCAGTGATGTGCAGCTTTAGGCCCTAGAGCACAGCAGTTAAGAAACCCACATTTTGGCATGACTACACCACTTAGAGCTTGGACACCAACAACCTGATTGAGGGGAATGTAAAACAGCAAAGAAAACTGCACTGGGCAAGCTGTGGAAGAGGAGGGAATTCATCATAAGGGATAGACACAATGTATTGTCAAAGTGCGTGAAGATTTCTTAGGGTTATGAAAAAGCAATGAACAAACTTAAGTACCCAGTGCAATGTAATGGGCAATGTGCTCCCCACATTCACAGGTAGGAGGGCAACTTTTGCTGCTTGTAACAACAGCCCTGTGTCTATCCTTTCTTGACACTATCGCCATCCTTTTTTCTTTAAAGAAAAGCTTTTTATTTATTTGGTTTTATCTGGAAAAGGACATCAAAAGAAAAATTAACAAAATTAGTAACACCCAGCACAGTATGGACCAGGCAAAGCGTTACACATTATGATGTGTAATGGCTATTTACGAACAAAGCACTGACGGCAGTAGCTCAGTCAATTGACTATGTTCAGGATGCATCTAAAGCTCTGTAAAGTTATAATGAGTTCTGATGTCTGTGGCCCCCTTGGTTGTGGCAATATCACCAACTTTACATGGTTTCTGAATGCCATCATGTTCACATATATGATTTTGTCGTAAAAAGAGTAGTGTGTACTGTTTGACTGACAAAATGACAATAGCTTGCCAGAAAGAAAAACAATAACATGTACAGTCAAACTGCATTGAATTCGATAAAACGATGGAATCTATCAGTGGGATGCTTTTCAGATTACATGTGCAGTAAACTATCATCCCTAGACTAGGTGTAACAATAACAACATTTTCAAGTATCCATTCAAATTATCTCCCAATGTCAAACAGAGCATTTTTTTATAAATATGCCTACGTATTGCGATCACAGCTTTGATGAGAAAGGAGAACGTTTTTTGTAACTCAGCTTTTTCTGAAATATAAGACTCTGAAAGCAGCTGTGGTCATGAATTCTGAGAATGATGGCAATCTTGGTAAATCCAACCATCTAGAGAACATTTAACTCCAGAGCAGGAGCTTGCTTCATATTTCAGGTGTGGTCCTCCCAGACCACGCTGAGTGCCCAATACAGGGATTAACCAAACTTCTTAACACAGCCTGTCAGGCTTGTGCACCTAACTCGACACTTCCAATCAGACATGTTCTGTACTCATTGTCGCTACTCCACTCTAGTAGATGAGTCATTGATAAAATGAATCTTTGGAGAAAGCTTTGTTTGTGTTTGAATTAATCAACAATTTGGCTGTATGTTTCTGAAGCTTGAAGAATTCATCAGGACCACGAGCAATGAGGTATCCCTGTAACAATTGTCTTTTATCAAGTCAAGTTCACAGGTGTTTACTGCTGTTTCCCATTTATTGATGATTTGCCTGTGCTGCAAATTCTTTTATAGAAAAACCAAAGGTCAGTAAAGGTTGAGACTCATTGCTGTCTGTTAAAAAGCACGATTAATTAAAGCTGAGGATGTACTTGCTTTACTGAACTACGTTAGTGCTCTGTGGCTTGTGAACCATTATCGCGGACTTTCAGTGAATGCATGTAACCACAGAGGCAACAAAGTAATGCCAGCAACACATCTAGTCTTTCCATCCCCACCTCAGTGGAACACCTATTGCAATAGCATATATCAGCTAAGGTGTGGGAAGAGAACCCACTCAGATCATTCTTAAAGAGGAACTTGAGCTCATTCATGGTACTTTAGGAAGGGGTGACAAAGGGGCAGGGGATTGACTTCGTTTGGAATGAGGCCTATAAGCTTTAGCAATGGAGAAAATGCAAATTCCAGATGTTGTAGGCTGACATGTTGAGGAAATAAAAGCACCCTCTGTTGGTCAATACAATTTATTCCTGCAAAGGAGGCGGTGGTGGTGTATTCCTCATGTGCAACACTGTTTCACCCTAGCTCATGGTTAGTGATGCCTTGTTATCTAAATGTTCTGTGGCTCAAAAATGATGGAAACATTCTCATGGAGAAAGTTGTTATATCTGAGTTGGAGACTTGCAGCCGGTGATACTTTGCTCTCAGTTCAGGTGCAAGGACTTTCAAAGGGCAGGCAAAATTGTCACATTTTCTTACATTTCCCCCTTTTTAAGGCCGTTTGTGTCAATATAATGCCTTCTAGTGGCCACTTGAGTTGGTGCCACAAAGCAACACCTTGTGGCAGCCTTAATGTAGCGTCATTACCCATGGTATCAGTAATTCTGGGTGCAGTATTACAATAATGGAATCTTAAAATGAGACCTTTGAAGGACGGCTATTATGTTTAAGCTCCCTGCAGCTACTGATGTGGTACTGCTTCTACACAATTGCATGAGATATTTGATATGATATAGTGTTTTTCTCCCTATTCATTTATACATAAACCATGCTTACTCTTCTAAGATATCGTGGGGCATATTTATACTCTGTTTGTGACGGAATTGCGTCGTTTTTTTTTACGCAATTCCGACGCAAAACTAACTCCATATTTATACTTTGGCGTTAGACGCGTCTAGCGCCAAAGTCCATGGAGTTTGCGTCATTTTTTAGCGTGGACACCTACTTTGCGTTAATGAAATGCAAGGTAGGCGTTCCCGTCTAAAAAATTGACCCCGAGGCATGTGCGCCGTATTTACACTCCCGGGCAAAATTCACGCCCGGGAGTGGGCGGGTCAAAAAAAATGACGTACGGCCACTTTTGCGCCGTTTTTTAGCGCCTGGTCAGGGCAGGCGTTAAGGGACCTGTGGGCTCAGAAGGAGCCCAGAGGTGCCCTCCCAAGCCCCCAGGGACACCCCCTGCCACCCTTGCCCACCCCAGGAGGACACCCAAGGCTGGAGGGACCCATCCCAGGGACATTAAGGTAAGTTCAGGTAAGTTTATTTTTTTTATTTTTTTTGTGGCATAGGGGGCCTGATTTGTGCCCCCCTACATGCCACTATGCCCAATGACCATGCCCAGGGGACAGAAGTCCCCTGGGCATGGCCATTGGGCAAGGGGGCATGACTCCTGTCTTTGCTAAGACAGGAGTCATTTCTATGGGGGTTGGGAGTCGAAAAAAATGGCGCAAATCGGGTTGAGGCGAAAAATTTGCCTCAGCCTGACTTGCCCCATTTTTGGGCGCCCAAGCTCCATATCCCCCTACGCCGGCGCTGCCTGGTGTACGTCGTTTTTTTCCACGCACACCAGGCAGCGCCGGTGGCTAACGCCGGCTAACATCATTGATTAAATACGGCGCCCTCATGGTGCTTCAGAATGGCGTTAGCTGGCGCTAATTTTTTTGACGCAAAACTGCGTTAGCGCAGTTTTGCGTCAAAAAGTAAAAATATGGCCCTGTATACTTTCAACTGTATTAGTCTGCCTGTATAAAATATTGAGATGTACCACTACTGCTCCTGTATCACTATTAATAGACACTGTGAGACTGCTTATTCAGTTGATTTTAGTTTAGCATATCACTTCAGGACCTATTGCTGCACTGTAACATCAAAAGGGCTTTATAAACCTTTCATCTGTGAAACCTTGTTTAAGATTCAATACAAAAAGCTATACAGTTGCACTAAGAGATTTGTAAAGAAGACTGGGGTTCAGTTGCTAACAATGTGGAATAAGAAGATTCCAATTTTGAAATACATTTTAGGAACACAACATGATATTCGAAGGAAAATTAAAGAAATGTTAAAGTAAACTTACATTGAAAAGGCTCTTTACAAAATTACAAACAATGGAAATCTATTGCACAACTCCAGGAATACAACATAAACAATGCAACTCTTTCAAATGGAATTGACACAGATTAAAGCAAAAAAGCTCCCAGGTCTGAGGTGCACCATGCGATCTGTTGAAGCATGATCAGACTCGCAGCAATCTTCACAGATCCTGTCTCTCTCACAGCACAATCGCCACACAAGTATCAACAACCTAGTTTCTCATGTCCGGGTCCGTGTAAGTAAATGTAGTTATTCAATGGTAAATAGTTCCTTTTCATGGGCTTCATTGAAACTCCTAACATGTACATCACTCTGTTTCGTGGTCATTATTAGTGGTGTGATAAATTATGTAATTTCTTCCGTAAAATTTAGTTAAAATTGTGAAGTATTACATTCAATTACATTAATAATGTGAACTGAGATTTGTCAGCATCTCACATGATTTTCATACAAGTGTATAATTAAAATCAAGAGACTGGTCTGGTTCGAGAAACTGCTTGAACCAGCCTGTGTGCACAATAGGACACAAATTTGCTTAATGTGAAATTTCATGAATTTTGAGCCTGTAATTTAAATGTCACATGGAACTAGTCATCAGATGTGTGTAACTGTGCTGGTTTATTAGCAATTCCACATACATATTAATGATGTATAATGCTTGAGTACCATTTGAAATAGATGAGAGCGTTTGTCTCAAAGGATCATTTTCTCATGCATGGCTATCAGCCATTTGGAAACTAAAGCGTTTATCCAAAAAAATGTGTTGGGGCCGCACTCCATAAGTTGGCGCTCAATAGCTACCTGGTGCTTCTCTTTTCCCTAATGGTTATATAGATTTTGTCATATGGACTGGGAGGATCAGATAGCATTTTTATGAAAACTACTGACATTTCTGAGTTTAAAAAAGTAATGGAAGCTAATATATATATATATCAGTGCTTAATTTGTGCTTGTTGTTTCCAGTGCAGAGCACCGGCATTTATTTTTGAGCGCTGGTGCTTAGTCTTCTGCCTCAAGCATTTGCTGCGAGCAAAAGACACGTTTATGAAAGGCGGAGGAAGAGAAAAACAAAAAAGCGTCACAATGAGAGAAAGCAGAAAGCTGTAGGTGTGAGCTGAAGGGGCAGGGAGTGCTTTTAATGGATTGAAGAGGTCCGAGATGGCTTTGTGATTACGCTGCCTAAGTATTCCGTGTTCACACATTTAATTGCAGCAGCCGCATGTTTAAAAGTTGAGGCTTTGTGCCTTTCCACAAAAGGATTCAGGGCCAGATGTACAACCCTCAATGTTTGAGACTCGAAATTTGCATTTTATGGCAAGTCGCAAACACTGATCTACAACAGTGTCTAAGACACTGAGACACTGTTTGCGATTCCCAATTGGGTCGCAAGGGACCTGCTTCATTAATATCCATGAGACTGCTCGCAATTTGCGACCCTTTGGTAATGGCAGACACTCACAGGGATGGTGGTCTGCTGGGGTCAGCACACCCACCATGTCTGTGTCTAAATTTTAAATAAAACAGTTTTTTTTAAATGCAGCCCATTTTCCTTATAGGAAAACGGGATGCATTTCAAAAATAAAAATTAAAAGTTGTCTTTTAATTTTTTTATACCTGTGCGACTCGCTATTAGGAAGGGATGCCCTTTACATGCCACTCCTTAATAGCAACTTGCAAACCCTGTTTTTCAAGTCGATAATAGCTACCACCTGCAAAATAGGACTGGTACATGGGGAAATGCATTTCACCAGTCGCAAGCGGCTTCATGGGCCATTTGTGACCGGGATAATGCGTCGGAGATCTGGCCCTAAATTCACCCTCTTTAATCTGCCTTCATATGTCAGAACAACTCAAAAGGAAACTGCTTAAATGTATCCTGATGGAAGTTTTAGAAATCAGTAAAAGTTACATTCCTATTGAGTCTTAAAATTGTGAGCTCTTATTTTACGCAAGAGCTGGTCTGCCAGGTCAAGGAGGCATAGTTATGAAAGATAGAGCTGATATTTGCAACACACATAGACACTGTGGTTCTTAGAGTAAACAGATAACTGAGTCATAAGCCAAGAAAACTGCATTGTCATGACTTTCAGCAATCTTGGGCCAGATGTACAATCCTCAGTCTGAGACACTATTTTCGATTCCCAAATGGGTCGCAAAGGACCTGCCTAATTAATATTCATTAGGCAGGTCACATTTTGCAACACATTGGGAATGGCCGGCAGTCACAGGGATGGGGGCATGCTGGGGTCAGCAGACCACCATGCCTGTGACTGCTTTTTAAATAACGCAGTTTTTTTATAAACAAAAAAATGCATCCAACGCGATGCATTTTAAAAATAAAAATGAAAAGATTTCTTTCCATTTCTTTAGAGTGGGCAGTGGTCCGTGGGGCAACTGCCTGTCCAGAAAAAATGTTGGCACCCCGATTCACCCCGAGTCCCTTGAGACCCCTTTCCATTTGTGAATGGGTTACCACCTCTTTCAAAGAGTTGGTAAAGTACGAATGTTCTGCAGCCGCATTGCCGGTTAAAAAAACATTCATACATACCAGTGCAACTTGCTATTAGGAAGGGATGCCTTTTACACACCCCTTCCTAAAACCGATTCTCATAAGCAAAATACAAGTCGGTAGCAAGTTACCGACTCACATTTTGCCTTTGGTACATGCCAAAATGCATTTTACCAGTTGCAAATGGCCCAATGGCCCATTTATGACTGGTAAAATGCATGGTACATCTCGCCCCTGATTTTAGTTGTGATTGTGAGGTGCTTATTACTGCTTAACATTTTGTTTTTTTCATTGTTATCCATTATTGTAGTACAATAAACTACTTTGTTGCTTCACCAAGCTTCCACAAGGACAGCTTGAAAAGTTGGGAAGTGTTTCACGTTGTATTTGAGCCTGACAAATTGCTCTCTAGTAATCAGTAAAAGGTACTAAAACGTCTTTGAGGACTCTAGTCCAGACATCATCTTAACACTCACTCCGCCTTACATTTTTAATCTGTCAGAAAAAGCCCACTGTGAAAGATACCTTCATGAGAGCACCCACATACTGCAGAAACAGGGTATCTTCTCCATCACTGCTGCAGATACCAGCAAGATGGTTGCAACAGTTTCCTAGAGCAAACATTTAATAGCACATTACCTTAGATGGCTTATTTAAATGGACCAGGATAAAATATTTAGGGCCTCATTGGGTCACCATCCATCAAGGTTGCAGAGGTAATACCACTTCCACCATGACTGGACTACTGCCTACCATATTTAGACATTTTCACCTGCCCTGCAGAGATCTTTGTGCCTTCAGAGGATTTTGTGCCATGGCAGCTCCTCTGAAGGCATGGAAATTCTGCTGAGATGCTGCCATGTTCAGACGCCACCCAGCAAACTTGTTTGTTTTTCAGCAGTGTGTGGGATCACTTAATTTTTTTCTGATTTGAGCCATCAGTGTTTTCTCATTGTCCAAAATGAAAAAAAGTTAATTTGACTGTTCTTTTTAAATATGGCATACAGTGTTATGCATCTACACTGACTGTCCCAACTCAGTTGGCACATCGGTATAGGTTTTTTTTCGTTGGCATATCAGAGACATGACTGTCTTCCCAATTGTAAACAGAGCAGACTGAGTGTGGCAGACAGGGTACTCTGCTTTGTGTATGTACAGTTGCCAGGTAAGTGGTGTTTCGTGACTTTAGGACACAGTATACCCTTGAACAACACAGTCTCATTTTTATTTTCAATGTCCTTGGAGACAGTTGGACCTCTTTAGCCGAAGCAGAAGAACTTGGGTAGTCAGTGCCTCCAGACCTGTCCCAAGCAAATATTAGCTTGGATGTCCAGTCTACATATTTATAATCACATCTTAGGCCCTTAAGGTAAAGCAACAGCAAATAGTTCCTTTCAGGTCTCCACTCTCCCTCCAACTGTTCTTACCTCCTAGCTTCCACTACACACAACACATAAGGACACAGGATACCACAGGTCCCTAGAGTGAAGAGCTGTTCTGTACCACCTTTGTTTTGAAAAGAATTACATAACCCCCAGAAATAATGGGAATGTGTGAAAAGAAGATAGCAATTAGATGTTGGGTCCCTCAAGGTTCCACTTTCTCACCACTATTTGTTAATATCTAAAAGCTGTGCTTACTTTCTGCTATGATTGTAGGTGGTGAGCACCAGCACTCATTTTTGGGGATTGAGACTTATTTTTCATCATCAGACTTTGATCCAGGGCCAAAGAAAGACAGGAAAGTAAAACAGAAGAAGGATTAGCAAGATAGGTGATCAGATTTAAAGGGTGAAAGGAAGCAATGATGAAAATGTTTCTGCTATGAGATAGGTTGGCAAAAAGTATCAGTTGTTGGGAAAAAACAGGAGTGAGGTGAAATAAAGGCTAGGCAGCCTACTTATTCAGCAAGCCTGGCATTTGGCAGCACAGGTGTCAAGCTTCTAATCTGACCTGTATCCTTACCTCAGTAGAAAAGGAGTTTGTAGAAGAAACTGAGGATGGAAGAAGAGCAATTAAAGCAAAGGCAGAAGTAGGAGTAGTAGTCCATGATTGGGGAAAAGAAGAAGAAGCCCATTCAGCAGCAGGGAGTCAAGCTGCCTTGACTTTAGACTGGAAACATGTAAGGAAACTATGGGCCTGATTCACAAAGGTAAACTTAGACCAAAAAACTCAGTTTAGACCAAAAGTCTAAACTTAGACCGAAATTCTAACTTTACTATGAGTAAAGTTAAAATGTTGGTCTACATTTAGACGTTTGGTCTTAGTTTAGACCAAAAGTCTAAAATTAAACCAAAGTTTAACTTTACTATGAGTAAAGTTAGACTTTTGGTCTAAGTTTACTTTTGTGAATCATGCCCTATGTGCATATAAGCCCAGATCAAAAACTGACACAATGTTTGTAGGTACGAGGGAGTGTAGACATGTGACTTTGTTTAAGAGTGTTTGGACCTTCATGATAAATAGACAAGATCCAGCAATTACAGGAGTTTATTTCATTTGTGGAAAGCATGCTTATTTTAGATTACCGAAAGGATGATATGGTACATGTTATTTATGAGTAGTTTTTCCAAAGGTTTAGCATGTGGAACATTTTGAAGATCCTGTGTGGGATAAGAAGTCAAATTCTCGAGTAAAGAGAGGTGCCAGTGCTTAAGAGATTGTAGCATATATTTTTAGTGCAATGATTCCAATCGTAGGAATGATTTTAAATGATCTGAAGATAAGAAGGTTATCAACCATTGTAGATAAGTTGTATACAGATACAGCAGGGGCCTTCTTGTTAATTGAGATAGAAATGGTTGCCATAAGATCAATGGTTTTCGAAAAACATCTTGCTTTATATATCCTTCTTTTGCGAAATAGGGCCAAATTTGCAAGATGCTGAAAGTTCAACAATGCACTTTTATACCAGATAACAGTAAGGGGCTGAGAAAGTACATTAAAAATATAACCAACCTAAAAGAGGATTTGAAGGAGTTAAAAGCAACAGGTGCTTGGGAAACAAAAGGAAATTGTCTTTCAGCAGTTAGAAAGTGGTTTGGAAACCTTGTTTGATGAATTATTGGCAATATCTTGAGACCTAATTTGATAATAGCCTAGTGTGCCTTAGTTGTGTTTGGTCTTTACAAGTTATACTAGAAAATGAAAGTAAAGAGAGCAGAGAGGGGAAGAAGAAAAGAGGAGTATGAACTTTAAAATAGACAAAGTATCTATTACAATGACATTAAGCAGTTAGAGGAACCCAGAAGATCTTACCTGGTACGACCTCAGAGATTTTAATATGATAAGATGGCTTGATATGCCATCAGAGGGGGGATTGATGTAGCTGAAGTATTATTGCTACCTTCTATGTCAGAGTAACCATTTATGTGACCATATTTGCATTATGTTCTTTGAGTTTCAAAACAAGTTAACTGTAAAGTGGTGCACGAAAGCCTATTTTAGTGCGCATTCACTGTAGAAAAGTTATCTAATGTAATGTGGTGTAGCCCTAAAGCCTCATGTATGATGAATTAATTTGTTCCATGTGTTTCCCCATGATGTTAATGAATGGATTTCACTGAAAAGACAATGAATTTCTCAAATAAAATGTTTTAAAAGTTTCATGATAATGTCAAAAATGTATTTCCCTAAAATAGCTATTGAAATGTATAAACAAAGTCATTTCACTTTAAAATCACTGTGACATGAATAATGACAAAGCTTATTAATGCTGAAGATATAATTTTACCGTTATATGTGTGTTAATTGACAAAGAATGAATGTGCCATTATAATCTGCTTTAGTTAGCCTATGCAAGGCCTGCTGGTCCCTGTTTCCTGAAATGTGTGGAAAAATGTTTAGTCATGCTTGCTAACGTGTCATTTATTTCAGACTTTGTTTCCATAGAATATTAGCTTGGAAAAAAATGTCCAATTGTTTTATGCATTGAGAGCCTGAGAAAGTAACCTTGTTTCCGGTACATTGAGGAACTGTGAACATGGATGATATACAGTTGTTTCAAATCGTACTGAAGAGGCGGATGGATGCCTTTCCCATGTTGGTAAAGGGAACCAAATGACTGTCATATGATGGGCTATGATTGGGCAATTAAACCTTCCGATTCATGTTGTGTGATGGATGGACACATAATTTTTCACTTTGGACTTTACTTTACCATTCCCCAGTTGGATTAGTGACAGACTTCTTTTGGACTTTAGGCCGACCCCCCATCTGTAGTTTGCAATTGATTCCTCTGGCCTTTGAGAGGTACAGACCTCTTTGCCCTTGTTACGCACCTTCCCTAATGCTGAGATGAGAAGACTTAAAACATTTCTTGAGAAAACTCTTGACAGAGCTTCTGAAATTCTGACACCTTCCCTTTTTACATACTTTTTGCCAACCTTAGTTAGTTTTATCCTGCCCCAGGTGTCGTTTTCCCAAATTCTTTTGGTCCTTTACTTTTTTTTTATTTTTGTCCCCATGTTTTGTAGCCAGCAAATATCAGTTAGTGATTTGTCTCTTTTGTGGATTTGTTTGCTTAGTCAATTAAATGGGATTGTTTAAATTGCCTTCAGGGTTAGAACTGGTCAACGATTATCTTCAGATCATCAGGTTCCGGTGCTTATGTTTATATTGCATTGATAGACCTTTTAGTCTGTTGGATGTTAGTTAAGCTTCAGTTGTTACAAAACATGGACATCCAATCAAAATTCTGTATCTTTATAGTTTTGTCCTGAGAATTGTTCATATTAACCCAAGTCTAAGCTTGTAACAAAACCCTTTAACATTATTCGGGACTTGGGTTTCCTTGTGCGGCCCAATTGATCATACTGTAAATTTAAAGGTTGATTGAGAGTGCTGTTGACTTTTTCTCCACCCCTTCTTCAGGTGTGCAAAAATCCATTAACCTCGTTTAGAGCATACCTGAAATGCCCCAGCACTGCCTGCCATTAATCTAGCATGTACATTTTAATACTGTCTATGTATGTATAGGGCAAACTGAGAATTAAGCCTGATTGGGAAGCATCTCTAACTTGGTCCAAAGCATCCTCTCAAAAACTTTGAAATGATATTTAATAGGTAGGGCTTTCAAATGCATCTTAGCAGTGAATAGGAAGTCAGCGCACCCACCTCTGCCCTCAGGGCTGGAGGCTGCTGAAGCCCTCTCAGTCTTGCATTACCAGATGAGCTGCTCTGCTTTGCAGACACGTTTCCACCCATGGGTTCACTGGCCCTCGAGGCAGAGACCACTCAGCTGGGTGGAAAGTGGAAAGCTAGCTGTTCTCCCATCCCACCCTTGCATATAACTTCCTAAACATTTTTACTGGCCATTTTCATTATTTCCGTCAGAAAAGACACACAGTCCATCCATGTGGGTAATATTCTTCTGTAATGAAGGGATGGTATCTTTGAATGTGGCTGTCCCTTCTTTCACAATATCAATTAGAAACACAGAAAGAGGAAAAGATGAATGTCAGAGTTGATATAAAACCTAACATGTAGGATTGACTTTGCACATGTTCAGAAAGAAAAATGTGTTGTTAATCTGCAGTTTTAACTTCCCACCACGCACTCTCCCAGGTACATGATATGTGGAAATCAGATTGGAGGCAGAGTGCAATCCAGCTCCCAGCAAGTGAACAGTCAATATGAGGCATGCAAGTGGCAATGCTATGGGACTCAAGAATCACCTCCACCAGACCTGTGCCGCCCCTTCTGACCAGACACGCAGTATTTGTTCAAAACTGATACTTTGGAGAGTGGCACCTACCATGACCACCATGTCAGAGAAGGGCAATTAGCTAGACAGTTTTCTACAAAGGTTGAATTTGTTTTTAACTGCCGCTAAAGCGATTGTCTTAAACATCTGAGACCTATGTGCATTCCCACCAAACTCTCAAGGTCTGAACCTTGCCTTCTCTGTCTGGCAGAAGTTTGAACTCAGAGCCTGCCTTTACGTGGCCTTCCCTCTCAGACCCTGTTCACCTGATCCTTTTCCATTTAAACACGACCATGCTCACCTGACTTGTACTTTTTCATACTGTCTCCAACCTTAGATCCTGTCTGATTGCTATTGACAAACATCATGTGGACCCCTACATTCTGGAACACTCACAGATAGTCCTGCAACATATTAAATTATATAATCCATGTGCCCACTGTATAATATACTGACCTCTAGCTGTATCAAGTAGCTACTGAAATGTACTGTTTGTACAATAAATGCAAAATAAATGCTCAATAAAAATATTAAAACAATTATGTTAAGCCCTACTAAAAGCTGAGAAGGACAGTCATGTGGACCGTGGTTCCATCTGAAATCTAAGAAATGTAGGGACATGCTGGTGGCTCCCTGCTCATTCCTCAATCTTCAACTCTAGACATAAAAATTGCTTCCTTAGGAAAAACAATAGCCCACTAGTTTGCTGATTGTAGTTCACAACCAAACCTTAGGAGGATTTATAAAGCAAAGGTTTTGGCGTTTGCCTGGTGAACATATTTTTGTAACTATCGCTATGCGTTACCAACAAATAATACGGGCAGGTACTTCATGGGCAGCAGTAGTGAAGCTTCCACTGAACATCAGCAATACATCCAGTACGTTTCCCACACACTCAGATGTCAAATCAGTGCTGACAGAACAGCATATGCTGCAGCCCACAAGGTTACCTCACATGCAGGGATCAATTACAGCATATATGGCAAATGTGCAAGCTATGATTTCCCACACGGATTATATAAAGATCAGTTATAGCCTGATCAGCAGTGCAAAGTGCCTTCACACATAGAACAGGCACATATTCACACAGACGCACACAGTCACTCATAATTGCACCATAAATCATTGATGTGTGCAGCTGTACACCTACAAAACAGACTGCAATGAAATAAGTACATCCACGCTCTGTCAGCGTGTACATGGGAAATTGGATAGGAACATGGAGGTTGACTCTGTACTGATTGCCCAAAATCAATGGATGTTGAGCCAGTAGAAGTTTGTGCTCAATGAAAAAAACAAAGAACAATAAAGAAATACTCCCAAACAGCCCTTCCTTGGAAGGATCTGTCCACCCAAAGGGATTAGTAAGGAATATATTTAAATGTGATATTAATTAGCAAACAACTTAGTGACCCTCTAAAAATCCTCTTCCTTGTTTTCTATAAATGTTAATGTATCCATATTTTTACTTGGAGAAGATCGAACTTGACTAGTGGATGGAGACAGTGAGCACACAGTTGTGGTAAGATGATATTTGAATACAAATAAATATTGGATACGTTTAGGGTTCAGTAATTAAACATGAAACACAAACCCTCTAATTTGTACAACAAAATGTTCATATATGCATTAGCAGAGGGGAATTTAACCTGGCTTTTTGTGCTTTTCCTGCAGCCTCCGCCATAACAAATGCTATGAATTTAACATTTAATATTCAAGGCTCACTTTTCTTCAGCCACCCAAACATGATGTTAACATTCTAGTTCTTTAATAGGATTGGATGAAAGTGATATTCGAGCCTGTGTTGTCTGATGCTCATCTAGTTGTAGCTCCCCAGGCCTGCCTTTGGCAGAAGAGCATAGGTTTGCACTACTTGCTTGCATCCACAGTTGTCCTAGTCAAGGAAGAAGGGCTACTTTGGGACAACTTGTCCACCTCTTATGTTTGGAAATGGAGTTGCTCCTCTACAAGAATGATAAAACACCAGTTTGCAGAATGGAAGAATCCCTACACTGATATGATTCGCGCCTAGAATGCAAAGCAATGAAAGTACTGCTTGGTAGAGTAAGCCTATGTAATGCTTCTCTAGCTTCCTGCATTTTTATCCATTCTTTAGTCATACCAATTCAATAGTTAATCCCTAGTAATACGTAAGAGCTGCCATATCAAAACTTAAAGATGTCCATGGGCTCAGTTATTAAAGAAATCGTAACCTAACGCCAGATGAAACTCACATGCCAAATCTGCTTAGAGCATTAGAGCTAGATAAACTTAGAAGGCTAGCAGGAGTGGATAGATAGGGCTGTAGCTGTAAGTAGTTCCTCGGGTGGGTCAATGCAAGTGCTCAGGTGGAGGCGAAAGAATACACTCAAATAGCAAATGAATACTCCAACAGAATGAGCTCGTACATGATTGAGAAACTCCCAAGCCAGTGGCTGAAAGAGGCCGGTCGCACAAAGCCAATGGTAGGAAGGGTCAGACGCAAAGTCCAATCTATGCATGTTCTTAGTAAGGACTGCTTGACAGCTAAATTGTAATAACATGTTTACATGCAAAACATCTTCTTGACACTAGACCCAAAATGTAAAGTATTTACATGTATTTGTATTTGTATTTCATATTTATAAAGCTCAAAGAATGCCCGTAGGCATCTCGAGCTAAACCTGCCAGTGGAGGAGGAAGTCTAAAATACCAATAATGAGTAAAAACCCAGGTTTTGAGTGATTTCCTAAACGTTAAAATATTTGTAAAAATGTTTATCCTCGAGGGGAGAGCATTCCATAAGTCTGTGGTTTTAAGAAAAAAAGATTCTACCTTCCCAAAGACGCTTGCTTGAGCCTTGGCACAAATAGACACTTAGAGGTTGCAGATCTCAGATTAGGAGCAGGTACATACCAGGTAAGATATCCTGAATGAATTGCGAGCTGTGTTATATAGAGCAGTGGTTCCCAACCTTTTGACTCCTGAGGACCCCCACTGAATCACTTCTGGAAGCTGGGAATCCCCAACCAATTTGTACAATCTAAATTTCAAATATGAAAACAGTAATTTGCAAAAAATACACAAACAAGTACACACCAATTACTCAAATTACTAAAGATATAATTATTTTATATTGAAAAAATGTGCAAAAATCGACAACTTTTTATTTGAAGATTGGCACTGCATCTTAGCAACTAACTTTTCAATGTTTGGTTCTGTTTAGGAAAGCTAACTCAGGTCAGATTCTACATTTTTCTGTTTTTATTTTTTAGGTACATAAGATCTGAGAAAGCTTTTTCACATAAATATGTGGTGGGGGATGAAGTAAAATCATAAGGGCCTCTTACCTCTCCACAGCCTCTCTGTCACATGTAATTTATTTGTTTTATAGCACCCCTCATACCAGTTTAGGGTATGGGAGCACTTTACAGGGGACTACAACGTGTAGGATTCACGTCATCCATACTGGTAGGCATTTTCCAAGAGTGCTTGGTCTGGAGAAGCACAAATGCAGGATTCAGAAGATAACCACAGTGGTTAGCATTGACGTGAATAATAAGAACGTACTTCTGCCCAAGCAAACCTTTTCTAGAAGCGTAAAGATAATGAAAAACTGGGGAAAAAAACATAACTTTCTAATTTGTGCCATGCAGTTTGCATGCAGTTCTTTGATGGCAGTTCATAGCTCACTGTGCTAGATTATGATTGTAATTTATGAACTGCACAGTAACAAAAGGATCTCTGTGACAAAAGCAGTATTCCACTGAGCTATACACATAACATTTTTCTTTGCATGGTACATGTTCTTTGCAGCAGGCACATTACCCATCTGTGGTATCCTAAAGTACTTTTGTAGTGTTTTCACTGTGTTACTGTATGTGTGTGTACAAATACTTTACACATTGTCTCTGAGATAGGCCGGACTGTTTGTGCCAAACTACCAAGTGGTAAGCAGGGGTTATCTTAGCTGTGTGGCTCCCTTTCTGTGGCTAGAGGGAGGGCCCTTAGATGGACAAGATGCAAACTACTGCCAACTAGAGACCCCATTTCTAACAAAAACTATTCTATTTTTAGGTATAGCCTACTTTACAGTACAAACTGCCTACTTGCAAAAGACCTATTGTGGTCTTACCAAGAACTTATAGTGGGCTAACAGCCTGCCCATTGCTTACTGTTTGTTGGCTTTATTATCAGTGTTATGTCCTTGTTCCTTATTCAATAGCTTTCCTTGTCCTATTTTGTCCATGTTCCTCCCCCAGCGCATAGCCTCTTTACCATCCTTTAGCTTGGCTGACTTGTATCCTTCCACTGCTCACTTTTAGGAATCTCCTTTTTTTGGTTAAGCACGCAATGATAGTGCATGTGTTTTGCAGATCTCTCTGTCATATGCTTCTGCCACCATTCTGTGCTCCTTGTTGCTCTGTCCTTCATGTGCTTCCCCTAAGTGCAACCCCCATGCTCTGTGTTGCAGCCTCCATTGAGTGCTTTCCCCGTCCCCCATGTTCCCTGATGCTGTGTCCCATGTATGTTTTCCCTCATTCAATCCCCCAACGCCTAATACTGCACTTAAAAAGCCAGTAGGCTGAAATGCTAAGACCAATTGCTTTGGCAATCTTTGTTTTGAATGGGCCAAAGGAAACTGTGGTTAAACCTGTTAGGAACAAAATGTACTTCTGTTTCGTATTACCATGTAAAGGTTATACTTCAGGTACTTGTTCACAAGTGTGTATTTAAATTGGATGTGATTGAAACAAAATTGGGGACAAATACTGCCAGAAAATGATATGTGGTGATATATGAGGGAAACACCCGGAAGAACGAGTCCGGAACCACGAGGTTGTGAAAAACGAAAGCGAAACAACGCTTTCGTTTTCCACGACATCCTGGTTTTGGTACCTTAACCACGCATGTCTGAACAACGCACATGTGTGGTTAAGGTACAGAAGGGAGTCGTAGTGGTTGCAGTGAAGGAGGAGGTAAGTTGGGCTGGGACTGGGGCTGTTTTTTGGGGCGGCTGGGGGTGATTAGGGTTTAGGGGGGAGCAGGGTTTAGGTTTTAAGGGTGGGGTGGAAGCAGGTATTTTTTTTAGTTTTTGGGATGGCTGGGGGGCTGGGGTGGAAGCATGCTGGGTCGTGCATCCTGATTGCCAATGCCTTTACCAGGAGTGCGTTTACAACAGTAAAATCATTGTAAACGCATTTGTGGTAAAGGCATTAGTGGTTAGAACGAGGTTGTTGTTCCGACCTCGTTGTTGAGCCACGGGTGGTTTAGGCACCCGTGGTTCTGAGATATAACCGATATATGAACCTCTCCTCAGATCCTGGTGTCCCTTTTCGAAATCACCCTTCACTCACAGCTTTCCTACTAGTTAAATACAAATATATTTTTTAAATGTTGTAATTTAGACCTTTATCAATATTATCAAATAAACTCAACAGGCATTTTACCTGGACAATGGCAGGATAAACGTCATACGTTTTGAGACCTGTGCTAGAAGTATTTTCTAAACTGTAACCTGCAGACAAACTGGCCTGCATATCTAAGTAAAGAATTCGAATATTATGCGCTATCAATTCGTTTTTGGTAATTTCTGGATCTGGTTCTACACAACACAGGATGATGTGGCTCTAATAACTCACTCTATTTGCCCCACCCACCAGATGTAAAAATATAATTTTTTCTGTTGATGAAATGCTTGATTTGGGGTGTGTCCGTGTAGATGGAGGTAATGATTCCAGAGTAGCTTAATGAATGTTATGTAAGGTAATGTAATTAATATAATTATTTTTGTTCCCTTGATCTTTTTAAGTAGTAAAAGTTTTATTACTGCCTGAGGTCATGCAAAAGGCGGCACGTTCAATTACATTTGCGGTCGACATAATCAGGGCTACAATGAACTGGTGAAGAAATGGAACATTCTTAAAAAAATAAAAATATATAATCTCCATGTGGCTAATAGCTGGCTAGCAGCTTATATTTAGACATGCTGCTCCATTTGGACTGGCCATTAATTGATGTTTATATTTACATATGGAGACAGCCAGTAATATAACTGCTAAACCGGACAGTTTAATTTTAGCTAGGCAGGCTACATATTTAGGTAAAGTGCTGTTGCTATAAACTATATGTCCCAAATCCCTTTGAACTGTTGTTAGACATATAATATGGGTAAGGTCAGCTGAAATATCCCAGATCTACGTCACTTTGCTCAGACTTCAGAAAAATAGCACTCCGTAGCTTAGTAAAAATAGTGTCAAGCATATACTTAAGTTTTTCTTCGTTAGCAAAATTTAAATGTGTAAAATTCATGTTGCCATATTTTTGTCCTTGCGACTAAAAGTGTGCATTTCTTTCAAGGACGCTGATCTCTTGGATATAGAAAATAAACATTTTGAGGATTTGGAATTTCAGCATCTCGAACTCGAAAGTCGGCTGGAGGAGGAGAAGGAGAACGGAACCCAGCAATTGTTGCGTGAGGTTGCAGAATACCAGCGCACATGCGTAATTAGGAAGGTAAAAGCAAAATCTGAAGTTGTTGTCGTTTAAATGTGTTTATGGCCACTGCAGTCTGCTAATTATAAGTGTATATTTGATAGACAATAATGCACGGGAAGGTAAATGATTGGCTTTATTTAGAGTTTGTTGAGCGCATACTAAACAAATGTGGCGAGTGGCACCTTAGCCAAAGGGAATTCTAGCCCATGTACCACATTCGAAATAAGGACCTAAGACTGGAGTCTCTACAACAGTGCAGAGAAGGTCACATTGGCATTCATCTGTATCCAAGATCCGGTGTGAATGGGAACTTAATGGTTTCCTTCATGACAAAGTCCCAGACAAGTCATTGCAGAGGGAGAGAGTAAGAGCTAGAATCTGAAGCACTGGGAACAAGCACTGGCAGTGCCTTTAGGCCTGCCTTTAATGTGCTGAACCGGAACTCATACAAGCACACAGGTCACCTTGCGTGTACAAAGGCACAACACTCACCCTGCACACACACACCTGTGGTACTGTTGTTGAAGATCACCCTCTGTGACCTAGAAACTGCTCTGCTTATTGAGCCCCGAGTGCTGGAGCAGGAGCTGCAAGTCAAGGCCATTGCTGAGGATGTTCAGAACTAGCCTGGTATCCTTGCTTTTCAGTGACTTTGTTTACTGAGCTTCAGTGCTTCACCAACAGCACCACATACTTGACAGATCGCACTGTGCAGACTTGGACACAGAGCCTTCCTGTGGCTACTTCCAGGCTCCGCTCTCCCTACTTTTGAGTAGTTTCCAGGAGTTTATCACTGCCCGTGAAGTTAAGACCCTCCTCTCTATGGCTGCCTCACTCATAGCTGGCTAGAATCCCTTCATAACGGCATCCGAAATACAAGTAAGATGCTGCCCTACAGCACAGGTGCATGTTGTGCTTCCGGGTGCACGGTGTTGCTCTGGACGAGTATGAGTGGGTACTTCTAGGGCCATATGTATGAACACATTTTCCCATAGACACAAAATGGGCAAAACAGTTTGATACATCTGGCCCCTAGTTCTGAACGAAACCCCATAAACCTCATAAATATGAAATGAACAAAGATGAGTGCTTGCTGTAAGTGCTGTAAGATGGCTAGAAAAGAGAGTATGTTCTCTTCTGGCACCTGGGAACATCAGAGATTTTGCTCCTCTGATCATCTGAAGGTGTAGGCTGATTACACTGCGGCGTGGGGCTGAAAGTAAAGCCTCACATTTGGGCTGCAAATCATAGTCTACACTGCTCTGCGTTCCCGCACTAGGCCTTACCACCATGCTGCCATTTCTCCTGCTATGTTTAGTTGCAGCAGGTGTTTTCAGCAACAGCACACACGTTCAGTCAAATCAAAGCTTGTACTCATAGTTATCAGTATAGGTGGAGCCAAGGTCCCTCCCTCTGTAGGTCTTCTAAAATCTCTTTTTCTACCACTTAAGTTTTGTCAACAACTTCTCTTTCAAGTCATACAAAAAAGGAATAAAATAGCTAAGTGAGGTAAAAGGGAACACAGTTGTTGCAATACAACAATTGTATTGTGCCTGTCTGTTAAAATACCTTCATAGAGAATGATGTTGCATGTAGCAGAAAGAGCTTTAAATCTTCTATGGTAGAATGCAGACTTCAGTTTAACATTGATGGATGCCAACTTGAGATGGGAAAAATAATGTTCTTGCAGACATCTCAAGGGCACCATAATCCACTTGAGTTCCATGTAGAAGACATTGTGACCAGAGCAGTCACGTTTCAACATCTCCAAGCTCCGAGCAGAAAATCACAGCTATAGTCAACTCAGCCGAGTGACAACTAAGATACCGTGCAAACTATAGCGAGACTAGAATCTAGTCACCGAAGCTCTGTGAGGTAGCTCCTGGAAAATGGTAAGAGGAGAAGCCTTGCTAGAGGGTGCAGCAGTAATAGTCCAAGAGGACCGGTAAATATCGGGCTGCCCACTTGGTATCTAGCTAAATGAATTGCTTGTTGTGTCAACCTCTTTAAATAGAAAGCTCTGTCTACCTTACATAGTCATATCAAACGTCAGGAAGATATAAAGTGTTATTTATTGATATCTGAGACAACATCTTTTTGGGAAAATGAAACACTTCAGTGAAGAGTGCACATTGAAAAGTTATTAAAAAAATAATTTTGCCCTCTACGCGGCAAATACTTTATTAACATGTATAATCTGTTTACCTTTTGAGGCACTTTCAGCGTCCTAACAGAAAGACAGTAGCAGCCTGAGACCCTGCATTGCTAATTGCACCTGAGATGATTTTTGAGATTATAAATTAAGTAGACCAGAAGAGTGAGATTTAGAAGATGTTCGTTTGGATGCCACTTAGACCATCTTGTACTGGAAACAGGGCTTGTATTATCATTGAGTGTGTCAGTGGTATTTGGTTGTGAACTCAACACTGTTATCTTTTGTGGTGCACGCCATTTTGTATTTCTTTTATTTCTTACTTGTGACAGGTATTAATGAAAGTGAGGGGCATATTTACAATGAATTGGCGTAGGGCAGTGGCGCATGTATTTTTGCTGTGCACCCGTACGCCAACTCGAAAAGGCAGGAATGCACTGTATTTAAAAGATGCAGTGCATTCCTACCTTTCAGCCACTGCCAGCACACAATTTGCTGCCTAGTACCAACGCAGGCACCCTTGCAGCATGGTGCAAGGGTGTCTCGGTTGTTGGCAGGATTGTTTTTGTTCAGGAAGAGAAACCTTCCTGCACAAAAACAATCCATGAAGTCTTGGTCCTCATTCTATGCGTGCCGCAGAATGCAGCATACATAAAAAGAGGAAAAACAAGAAGAAATAAATATATTTCTCCTCATTATGCCTCCCCTGAAGAGGCATATAATTTTGATGCATTTCCAGGTTTACAGAGCCTTGTAAATATGGGAATGGGTTGAAACCCATGGATGTTGCATGGGAAATCCCACTGCAATGCCCCTGGAACGCCCCCCTGGCCTGTGTAAGGCAACGCAGCGAATTGCGCTGTGTTACCTTACACTATATCTACAAACCATTGAAAAGCCACTCAAAGTAGCTTTGTGTAGCCTCATAGATATGAGTCTGCACTCTGCGTCGCAGGAGCGTCATAAAAAATGTTGCCCCGGAAGAGCAAGGGGCTTGTAAATAAGCCCCTGAGTTTGGAATATTTTAGTTACAAGTCCTGTTCATTTCCACTATAATACATAAAGTGTTGTGCTCCATCCCCATCTCTTAAAACGGATGCACTTTCAGGGTATTCCTAATGCACCAGCATGTGAATGATCTAGGTGGTGATTTTGAGTCGCACACTGCACTATGATTGGCACGCGTCTCATTACTGGAGAAGCCCTTTGGCTAGTTTACAATCCTCATAGGAGATAAATTGAAATTCCCACATTTTGCCACTCACAGCTGTGATATCAATCTTCAAAAGGTTCCCATTTAAAAAATAGAGAACAATAGATCACATTTTTATGCAGGACTTTCTATAATCTTTTAATGGTTCTACCTTCAGAGCTGAGTGTGATGCCAAGTTTTCATGCATTTTGTGGACTTCTGAAAGACATCTGCTCCAAAATGCAATTAAAATAGCCATATGGCACGGACGTTATGATCAAACTATTTTTTATGGATTCAGTGGTTTCATTGGAGCATTGTTTAAAATATCGAGGATTTATTTTAAATGCGTTTAGTGGTATTTCAGTGCTTTTCTAACATAGCAGATTTGAAGCCTAGTTCACTGCAGAGCTGTTGAATCAATCTATTGTTAATTCTTTAGAGGGACTTTGCTCTGCCCACAGCAGTATTTCTTTCACCTCCCATTAGTGTATGTTTGGTCTATCATTCCACCTCCTATGAAGTGCTTGCATTGAAATGCATGATGGACTATTTTACATCTTATTGATACACCGAATCATCTCACATTAAATGTCTAAGCTCATAGATGCATTGTATATAGAAAGCAATATTTTTCCACTTTGTGAAGTCTAGCATACAAACTTTGTTAGTTTCTCCCCAGTCTCATGTAATAAAAAAATATTATTTAAAAAATACATAAATACTTGCATAGTGACGCTTTGGGTTAACCCTTTTCGTTCACTGGTCTGTTTACCTACCAATTAATTTTTGCTTCATTTGGTAAATGGTATTTTGCCTGACCACATGTGCATGTTAGCCTAAAAAGGAGTATACTTCAGTTACAGGGCCGATGGGGCAATATTGTATTTTGCCAGTTTTCAGGTTTCGCCTACACAGCGCTTGAACTGTGCTTGCAAAATATCTTCTGGAAAATAAATCTTAAAAGGGTCTCAGAGCCCACCCATTACGTACCTTTACTTACCGTTGGTTGGTTCCCATATCACTCTTGTTTTCTTGCTTGCTATTGGTTGGTGCCTCCTCCTCATCACCAACTTCCTCCTGGTTTCAGTCTTCTTGTCCTTGTCATGGAGCATGGACCAATACTTCTTCTGTGGCCAGTGCCCTTACACTGGCCTCAGGCTCCTTCAGGTACTCTTTTTCTACTTTTCAGCACCCCCCTTCGCCGTCGTGCTCGGTTTCGGTGCTGAATGGCAGCAGTTAACTGTGCACATAAGTTTAAAGTGTGCATGTCTTTTTGGCTGGCTGTCTTTCAATGACCGGCCAGTCATGCACACTTTAAACTTCTCTAACCGGACAGCTGGGTTAGAGAAATCACAGGCCTCCAGTGCTCTTGTGAGGACTGAGAGATGCCACTCCCTCGAAACCCAATGCTAAAGCAGCGCCAGGATTGCTTCAGGGAATTTGCTGGAGCCAGAGAGGAGACCAGAGCGAGAAGGACATCAGACATGCAGCAAGCAAGGTATGTGGGTTTTTTCCTTTTTATTTACACCACTCACCTTGCACCCACCAACACCACATTTTCCTGTCCTCCACTCAGCCTACATGCCAGTCGCCACTGTGTACCTTGCCAACCTGAGCTCCTTAGAAGGTTCAGTATTTAAACCGGCGAGCCGTACCACAACTGCTTGTGTATGTTCAGTGACTAGAAGGCCATAAGGTGAGTGACATCTCTTTCCCCAGGCTACCATAGCGCCTTCACCTCATCCCGAAACAAACACACACACACTCACTCACACCTCACCAAAGAGTCTTTGATTCACATTTAACAGCCAGAGCTTCACCCTGGGTTGCTAGTTCGCACATGAGACAGGCGCAGCTTTGAAGTATAGAGCAGCAAACCGCAGTCTGGAACAGGGACTGCCTCCTCCATCACAGTGAGACAGTGCCTCAGGGACTATAAAGCGTTGTGGTACCATAGCACACTATAGCTCCACTTTTCACTTTGGTGATGTCATTAGTGTAGCTCACTGGTGCACTTGAACCTAAGACTCCCTCTAAAGTAATAGCCTACATTGGCTGCTGTTTAAGAGCATGTCTTTATGCTCCTAGAGGAGCTGTAGCTGTGAACACAGGGCAGCAGGCAGTTCCCAGACTGGCAAAGCAGGGAGATGCCTTCTGGCCGCTCTACCATTCCAGCATTGTCAAAGGGGACTAGGTGCCTCCCCCCCACCCCACTCCAGTTCTCCCATCTTGTATGATGAATCAAGCATTGCCAAAGTCAAAAGGCTGGGGGCAAATGCAGAACTTTTGGGTTTTCCAATGCTTGTTTTGTTGTAGGTGAGGTATTGCGTGCGTGAGGGTGTATTTTTTAGTGAACAGCATGGAGTGTTGGATCTCGCTGACCAGGCTGTGAGGGACGAGAGGGGTAATACTGGTCTTTCCTAGACAACACAGGGTTTAGTCGGTGTCTGCCTTGTTACACTCAGATGAGCTAGCAAGTTAATTAATAAGGAGAGCTGAGCGAGGGTCTGGCTTGGCCCTCAGAGCCAAACCACGAGTCGAGCCACCAAATACATTGATAGTAAATTATGCCACAAATTATGTGTCAAATATGACATTGACAATACGTTTTAAAGTAACTGTTTATTTAACAAAGAGTTTCAATTTAGTACATTGGATGATAGCACTATAATAAGTGACACGTTTTCAAAAGTGAAATCATTCACTCTTCCCCATGGAATTGGCAAGGATTTTATGGGTGAACCAGAGACAAGTCACTTGCCACTCCCCCCACTTTACTGATGGCAATTACGTTGTTATTGATGGAACAACGTAATCGTATATTACAACATAAACAAGGGATGTTGCATAAACCACATTTTGAACTGAATTACTTCAAGAAGCACTAAAATGTAACAAGCAAGGAAAATGAGACACAGTGAAATAAAGTGAATAAGTTAACAAAAGTAGGTCAATCAGGGAAGCCAGGATTTGACACCCTTGGTTTCCTTGTTACACATGGTAAAATAAAGCTACTGGATTGATACTGTCTCTGTCCTAACACCAAATGGCACTGCTCATTTGTTACATTATATCTGAAGCAAAATAGTACACTGTGTTCAATAAATAGACCACTCAATGTTAAATCAATGTAACCATACGTGCCAGTATACCAGATTCAGACAGGACACTCCAGATTTTTGAAGCAAAATATTACTTTATTTTGACTGTGTCCCACCTGAAATTGCCTATGATTCAATAGAAGTCAGTGGGAGAAATACATTCTCCCGATTACGTTTTTTAAAATCTCCAACTTTCCTCTTATAAAACGTTGGCATGTGTGCGTAATTTAAGACATCTTTCTAAAATGATGTATAAAGATAAGATAAACCCTTTTAGTCCCAAGGTTTCTGTACATTTTAATGAATTTTATGGCATGTTTGCTTTTACCTCTTAGGAATAGTGAAAGGGCTATGGGAATGCAGGACCCTATTTTTATGTTAATATTACCGGCGTCCTCTGACTTAAGAAAGACACTACTGCAGGATTGTAGGAGCAGCACAAACACTCAACACTTAGGTGAAGACAACTACACATATTGGCAAAAGAAAGAGGCGTTGGGATCCCACATAGCCGGTTCTCCAGTTACAACAAGTCTTCAGTGAGTCAAAGGAAGTGCAGGGGTCGGCTCAGATTTTCACTTACATGTTCTGCATTTGACCTTGCAAATAAACTCAATCTGAAACAAACCCTTTTGGATTTTATATATGTGCTCTTACGTTAAGCGATTAGTATTTTTTGAGGTTACAATACATGCATTAGTGTGAGAAAATGGCGGTATCTGGGATGCAACCTTGCTCCTTTTTAGGTTTTGCCTGTACAGTGCTTGCTCTGTTCTTGTTAGGTTTCGCCTGCACAGCCATTGTAATATCTCTTGTGAAGAAAAACAAATCTTAAGAGGGGCTTAGAGTCCACCCATTACTTACCTTAACTTACCATTGGTTGGCTCCCACGACACTTTTGTTTTCTTGCTTCCTATTGGTTGGTGCCTCCAGCTTCCTCCTGGGCTTCAGTCTTCTTGTCTTTGCTGTGGAACATGAACTAAGTACTGCTTTCTGTGTCCTGTTGTCTTCCACTGGCCGCAGGCTCCGTCATGCACTCCTTTTTACTTTTCAGCATCCCCCCACGATCATGTTTATACATTACTGAATCAACCCAAAGGAATTGGAATGCTTTGCATGAGCACCAGTTACATTACACAAGAACACATTCATATTTGGTTTTTAGACACAGGGAGATTAAGTGATTTGCCCAAAATCACAAGATGTTGAGCTGAAGTTGAGGCTCGAACTGGGTTCCCCTGTCGGCAACTCTGGCCATTACACCACATCCGCTCCCCAGAGGATAGGGTTGCTTGCCATCCCCCCAATATCCTTGGGTTGAGTTAAGGCATATTACACAGCAGCACAGGCTGCTTCCAAGTATGCCTTAAAGTAAACAAAAACTAAGAGCTATGAAGCCATCAACGCTGGCTGCGCTATAGACCTTTGTTTTAATTTGCTTGCACAGCAGCCGGCACTGCTGTGCAATATCTTTAAAAAACATTGAGAACACCAATAGTTCTCACATAGGCAAAGCCAATTGGCTTCGTCAACGCCTGCTTTCATTTTGTGTCTTTTTTTGATAGTTTTCGGTCATTCATTTTTGTTTATTGCTTATATGATGTCATCAGTATACAGTTATTCAAAGCCAATGGTACCTTTCAATTGCATTAATAATCATATTTTCCTTTGATATGCATTAAAATTATCATCATCAGCAGCAGCTTTTTTCGAAAGTCTAAGAAAATCATAAAAGCACATGCATACTTTCATACACCAATAAAACAGCAATCATAAAATAATTTAAAAAATACACACATTTACAGTAATATACGGTATAATGAGTTCATACATCAATAAAACAGTAATCGTAAAGATGGTTAATTAAAATTCAAGCATTTACGACAGTATAAAGCTGATTTAAAAAAGCACCCTACCCTATAACACACATCCTCATTATTTAATAATTGCAGAACTTGAAGAGCTACTTTGTATTGTTTACATTTAAATATGCACTCTGTTAAAAATGGTATAAAAAATTGAGCTCCAGAAACACCTTAACATTTACAGCAGAAAAGAAAATGCAGATTAGTTTAGACTGAAACACCGTCACAAGGGCACACACAAAGTTTCACTTCCAAATAGTCCCAGCGGAAAAGACAAAAGATGAATTATCATGCAGATCTAAATCTCAATGGCAGGGCCGTCTTCCAGCTACTGCCGACTATAATCAAAAAGGCTCAATATAAGCTTTTGGCTGTATAGTTACATATTGTTGCACCGGTGGTTTTCTTAATTCATTACTTTCCTTTAGCTGACATCTGTACTCCAAGAATATCCCCTTACAGCCATCTTATCCTTCTTACAAGTGGTCATGGAATGTGTTAACAAAACAGGTCTGCCCAATTGCCCAAGGTTATTTTTAACGTAGGGAAGCCATGGTATTTTTAGTCTGAAATCACAGCGTAAACAATCTCTAATTATTGCCAGGTTTAAAGTAGCCTGGGGATTATTCCATATTGAGAGCCATGACATAAGAGGTTCAGCTTGAAAAGGTCCCCAAGATACCCAGGCCAAGTTCTTTGTGGCAAAAATAGCGCAAAGCTGAATGAGAAAGTGAAAGAACATGCCTACAGAAATGATTTTCCTCTGCCTGTGGTGCTCGACAGTCAGCTAGTCCCAGATACCGTTCTCATAACTCGCAATTGGCACATATTGTGTTTCATAACTTTCCAAAAGAGTGGAGATTGGCTTGCCACCCAAGACTTGGCTCACATTAAAAATAGAGCTAATTGCTTGGGTAAACTTAAAAATGTGATGCGAGATATTTCTAGTCCAGGATAAACTGGACTCAAATATTATCCACCAATACAAGAAGCTAGACACACTGACTAATTTATTGTCATTGATGGGGAAAGTTCAACGTTTAATGCTTTTTCCACTGCAAACTAAATGGGACTTAGAAAAGTTTGTTAATAACCCCAAGACCTACATAAACTGAACAAAAGCTCTAACCAAACAATGTAAGGCATTCGGTGTGCGCCCATGGACACACAAAACCATTGGGGTGGAGACGGAACTGACCAATGGGACATCTCGAGTAACTAATTTCAAATGTTTGCTTATAAACATATATATATATATCCACACTCCTGTTTTTGGCAACCTGGTTCATGCCTAATCATCTGCAGTGCCTGTCACGATGCCTTGCCACCACATCTAGAAATCCACATTTCCTTCTCACTGTATAGAGAAGACAAGCACTCTGTGTGTATTTAACAGCGTTTATTGTGCCCTTATGAAAACATAACCCTTTCTCAACCTTAGAAGCACCATTTTGCCATTGAATTTAAACTCCTCACGTTATCCCACATCAACCAATAGTGCAAAACTGTAATCATATAAAAACAGTTTTTACATCATTCCTATTCCAAACTTGTCAGAGCCATATCACATGCCTGGAGGAACACAGGTTTCCTAATTCCATGCAATATAAACAATATTATAATGTATGCAGTCAGAGGCTTTCGTGAAATGACTCAAAAAGACCCATAATGACAGTGATTGGCTACTAGAGTATTGCTTTTCACCACCTTTCCCATACTAGTCAATCAAGTCCAATTCACAATAGATTCCAATAAAGCTTGAGTGAGCTACAACTCATAACTTATTGAATGTTTTATCCTGAGATATAAATGCACTAGTTTCTCAACACCACCTTTCGTGTTCCACTTATGATCTAATATTTTACACAGATACTTTCAGACAGGTAATACATTGTCTCCAAATTACACTATTGATGTCTATTCAAGTCATACTCTTAAAAACCTATCTAGCTCCCAGGTGAGCAGTTGCCCTACCATACTCCTACTGCAGCAAGATATAAATGATTGATATCATAGTGTCTTCTTATCCTATGTAAAACGGCTTCTCCAACCATTATCTTTTTGATGGCTTTTCCATTCTTTCAAGCTTTGCACTTAGAGCACTTCACAAACCCATCATTTTTTGCTAGCCAAGTTCCTTCTCTCTTCTTGTGTCGAATGTCACTCCTGACTAGTGTATCTCTCCTCAATCTACCTCCCCGTAAAGTCATGTGAGATCTGTGTGGCATGTCCTTCCCAATGATGGGGTCACTCTTATGAAGTTGCCAACATTTGTTCAAGGCTGCTCTTAGATGAGCATTGCTGTAGGTAGTAATGAATCTGTGTTGTGTTTTAGATTGGTCATTCACCTGAGAATTTTTTAATTATATGTTCTCTCTACATACTTGATCAACCTTTCTGCAAGCATTCTCAAGGATTTTCGTCTTATATCCCTTCCTCCTTGGCCTCTGTAGCATGTCACATTTGGCACTTTCCATACTCTCTTGTGTACTGCAAATTCTTTTAGCCCTGAGAAGGGTATACTTTCTATCAAGGGCGTGGGACGAGAGTTAGAGGCATGAAGAGAACTGTATCCTGAGCTAGGTTTCCTGTATAATACTGTCTCCAGTCCAAATATTCAATTTCCTTATCACTAATATTGCTTGTGAACCTCAAATTCAAGTCATTCTCATTTGTATTAACCATAAATTGTGCAGCACTTTCCTTATCCCCTTTCCAGACCACAAAAATGTTTTCAATGAGACAGACCCACACAATTATATGTTCCTTCCACCTATCCAATGGGGGACTACTGAGGACCTGCTCCACACGCCAGCCCATTTGCAAATTTGCATAGTTGGGGGCGAAACAAGTCCCCATGGCAGGTCCCTGCTACTGCCCATAAATTCCACTGTCAAAGAAAAAATATTGTGTTTCAAACATCACTCCATCATACTTAGCAACATTTTATTTAGTCAATTATTGTAGGGCTGGCCCTTAGAAAATATTCCATGGCCCTGAGGCTGTCAGCATGATGGATACTCGTATACAGTGATGTTACATCTAGTGTCACAAGTAACATTCTCTCCTCCTAACTGCTGTAAAATATCCTTTAAAGGAAATCCATCCTGTCTTTGAGCTAGGGTAAATACTGAACAAATGGTCTTAAACAAATAGTCAATATACTGTGAAACATTTTTAAAAATACTTTCTTGCGCAGCTATTATGGGTCTGCCCGAGGGGTTCACGCATCTTTATGAATTTTGGGTATTAAATAAAATACCGGTAACTTAGGAGACACAAGATTCAAAAAATTGAATTTTTCCGGACTTAACAGGCCCGGTTCTCTCCAACCGCATAATGCCTTTACAAAATCCCTCTTCACTGTCTCATAGTGGGTAAGGTCTACCTTTTTATAGCATTCTATATCTGCTAGTTGCTTCTCTCATGTATTCCTTCAAAGACCAAATAACCATATTCCAACCTATATCTAAGCTGTGTATTACCACCTCTGGATTAGATGCAATCTTCTCCATAGTTTCTAGATACCCCCTCTCTTTTTTATGTTGTTTCTTCATGGCCTGCACTCTTATTAACTTGAGCTCTTTGATGACCGCTTCTGCAAACTGGTCTATATTATCCCCACTTTCTAATGGAATTGTTATCAATTTGGGTCTAAACTGTGAGCCCCCTTCCTCTGAGATCCATACTCCTTCACTTCTTATTTGTTTAACTACTATATCTTTATTAATCTCACTGGTTGTATTCCCCTCATGTTCCATCAATTGTTTCATCACATACAGATCTTCAATCAACAGATTGGTATGTAACCAATCTCTGTCCAGTATTTTAGATATACTTTTCTTGTTCATTTAATGTAGCTTAATAAGTTTTAGTTTCCTCGCAAACTGAAAAAGATCTATTCTACTCTGAACATAATTAAAATCACTTTCCTTACAGAAGGACAAACCTAAAGATAAACTTTTACGGTCTTCTTCAGTCAATTCAGTCAATTCCATGTCAGATAATTTCAATACCGTATTTTCTTTTGTTAGCATCTCTTGCTGCTTCTGGTAATTTTTTCCTGATTCTCTTCATGCATTTCTTTTTCCCTGGCCTCCTCTTCTCTTCTCTTCTGTCTCTGCCTCTTCCTTTTTGTTTTAAGCTGCTCCTCCAAGGCCTGCGATTTGTTCTTCGGTCCGTCCATAAAAAAATCAAACTCCTCCTGTAGAGTAGTATGTACACCCATTCTGTTTGGTTCCTCAGTGTCTTTGTCGGAGCGCGCACTTAAATCTGTGCCCCTCTTGCTGGGTGCTGCTCTTAGCTTCCCTATGTTCATGCCATCAAGTTTAGGTCTCCTTAGGTAAAGAATTCTTGGCAAATGTGTGTATCTGTCCAGTCTCATAATCTATCTTTCTGAGTAATTCAACCAAACCCTTGTCTTCGAACTTCTCAGTTTTCTCTGTCACCTCCGAAATGTGAGCAATCAATTTTTTTTCTACCTATTTAGGCATGTTTTTATCAATATCTCCATCATGCCCGCCAAACTTTTGCCATTGTGTGCCGTCCATTCTTTTAGTATGTTGGGGTTGGGATCTTCGAATGTTGGTGTGGCTCTATACAGAGAGGGGGAAGTGTGGAGATATGTGTTTATGTATATATATATATGTACATATATATATATATATATATAAGTGGAGCAAGGACACACTCTTGCTGTACTCCTCTATGCAATTTAATGGGGTCTGAAATTTCCACTTTAGGTCCGAATCTAACCTTGGCCAATACATTTTGATGCATGGTTGCCATAAAATGTACAAGCAAGTCATCCCGCCCCATTTCAAGTAAAAGCATCCAAAGTGTACTCTGATTTACCTTGTCAAAATCATGTATGACAAATGCATAAATGCTAAGTACAATGAGCTGTCCATTAAAATTAAAAAGGTTTTGTATACCCTCTGTAAGTACACCTATGATGTTCTATTGAGTTTATATGAGATTTGTTTCAGGTTTTTTTATTTAACATTTGTATTGCAGCCACATGACCTGAACACTTGGCAGCAGCTTGCTTTCTTATAAATGTGTTATTTTTTTTTTAGGTATGGGCATAATTACTAAATCTGATATTATGTTGTGAATTCATACTATCTAAAATTGAAATGCTATACAATTGCTGTATAACATATTGTTGATAGAGTTCATACAGAATTGGAAGGCCCAGTGTGAGTTAATAGCTGTTGTTCATAATTTATCAGGAGAAGATTGCAGCTTTAAAGAAGCAGGCCAATCAAATAATCCAGCAGGCCCAGAAGGAACAAGACAATTTCTTAAAGGAGAAGAACCACTTATTAATGATGCTCCACCAAGTAAGCATTTATTTCAGATAATTTTTAATTTTATTGTGCAATGTATTCATTCATTTTCAAGTTCACTTGTCTACTGAAGATCACTAATCTAGATTATATAATTAATTAGGAAATAATAAAGGAAAATTAAAAAGACCTGATGTGTTATTACCCTTATGCTTAGTATTGGCGGTTTATTAACTTAGCAGTAATCCTCTTCTCGCTGAGTTCTACTCTGCCTTGTCATAGGCCTTACATTATGGTGTTGAGTGATGTCAGGGATACGGGCATATGTGCAGCCCCTTTAAATTTAACAATTTGTTTAAGCACCTGCACATGACATAGGGGCATAAATGCTCCACCTTTCACCCGAAGTATGTTTGTAACATCCAGTCACTACCACCACAATCCACAACTTAGGCTGCACGCAGTAAGGATGTGGAGAACCCAATATAGTGTTGAGGTTGAGTAGGACTCTAACAAGAATCAAGAGAAGAGAAACAAAGTTTGTCTTTAGAAACTTCTAATGGATGAGTGATAAATCCCTTCCCCCAGTGAACATTCTAGTTGTGGTTGCTCTCAGCTCTTGGTGGTTCTAGAGTAAGATTGTGCCACAGCAACTAGAGAAGAGTTTCTATCTTTAAGCCAGCTGTTATCAGTTCATGGAAAAAGATGTGTGAATAATCCAAAGTGGGCGTTTGCATTTTCTTAACTAACTTCCACATCTAACATGGCTATGATGGACTGGTAAAAGGAGGAAACAACAACATGGGTAGTGGAATCTCTAAAACAGATCTATTCTCTAGCGGTGAACAAAGAGGATTATACAGATTTTGCTAGTATATCAAGATGCAGACCTTACACTGGCAAGGTTTCAGCTAGTAGGTTTCTGAACAGTTTTAGAGCTGCCTTTGTTGAACCAGAGGATTGTGCTGTAATGCTGGTTAAATGTATGTATTATTTTAAAATATCTGAGTATTATTGGCAAAAGAAAGAGTTAATTGAATTATTGCAGCATTGACTTTGCAGCATTCAGTGGAGCCAGGTGGACCTTAACTATTCTTGCAAGCAGTGCGTTATCATAGCTAAGTCTAAAGATTACAAGGGATTGACCCACCATTTCAAAACCTGCTTTTGGAATAACTGGTTTGATGTTTTTTCAGACGTCTGACAGGGGTACACATTTTGTTGGACCACTAACATGCATATGAAGGTCCTTTTTATTGTCACAAGTGATTCCAAGAGATTTTTTTTATCCAGTCAGTAGTTTGGGGCTTATAGTTCAGTTTGTTAAGGAAGTCAATCTATTCCTGGATCGGGGTTGATCTATGGGGAGGTGGGATGAGGAGGAATTCCTTCTTCAGAGGGTGTAGTTTCAGGTGATTGGTGGACAACCAGGATTGGTTGTCCTTTAGAATTTGTTTCAGAGAACAAATTTCTTTAACAAAAGATATTTTCAGGAAAAGCTGATGGTAGATAGATTTGAGTGTTTTAAGATTTTGGTCAGGGATTCCAAATTAAAGCTGAAGAGAGTTGTTGAAAAAATGGAGCATGGTGGAACCCCGTTGGCACAGGGGCTGGATCTTATAGACTAGTGTTTAGTTTTATCAGTTGAGAATGCTTTCTCATAGAAGATGGGAACCATGATGAGCATGAAAGAGGAGAGCAAAACTAGAAACATGTCTGTTCCTTTTCTTTCCTTGAGGGTGTTAGTAAGATGGAGTGATTGATTGTGTCGAACACCGTGGACAGATTAAGAAGAATGAGAAGACAGGACTGTCCCTTATTAAGAAAACTCAGTTATTCATACTGCCTAATTTACTTTGTACGCTAAGGACAAACTTTGAGCTATCCAATTAATCTCTTTTGTAGTTCATTCTTTGAATATGTAAGTACATGAGGGGTCATTTAGAAGTTGGAAAATGTGCGGCATCTGCCAAAGAAATGACAGATGCCCACTCAACCAAAACTATTGCTTTCCTTGCCCCAATGTAGAGGTAGGGAAATCTCCAGGTCACAGTGACGGTCTCATCGCCCTATATACGGCCCGGCAGCTTTCATTGGACTTCCCTGCACAGGGCTGGCAGACACCGGGCTGGAAAAACAAACAATGGCCCTGATTGCATAGAGAAAACCTCTGCACATCAGAGGCATTTTTTTGCTTTTCTGTAACAAACTCCTGCTTTGGAAGTTTGTTTCAACATGAAAAAATGCAGAACAACCCAGAAAACATGGCATCTGGTCACCATGTTCATCTGCTTTAAGTGCATCCAAGGTACCACATTTCAACACACTTTTTTGTTTCTCATTGGTTTTCAATTCCAACCTTTTACTGGCAATATAAATTCTAAATGTGGTCCATATGTCGTGGAGCCTACATTATGGATGCTTTTTGGGACCTTGTGTTTTGTTTTGCGACAGTGCTTCATATTATTGCCCAGGATCTGATCTGTGGTCCACTTCGTATAGCTAGATAGGCCTCGTTTCGTCCTCCATGAAGTAGTTCTGCACTTCACACCATTGCAAATGCTTTTGCTTCTCTTTTGCCTTTTGGGCTCCAGAATTTTATTGGATAATTCAGCTACCACAGGCCGTGCCAAGGATAAGCGCAAAAAAATCTGCATCTGTATGCTTTAAGTAAGGATTCCGAGGGGCATATTTATAAAGGCCTAGCACCACCTAGCGGCACAATAATGTAATTATTGTTGACGTTATTGTGGCCTAACGAGGCCGAAATCCACACACCATATTTACAGAGTGGCGCAATGCATGCATTGTGCCAATCTGTAACCCTTTGCGCTACATTATGCCTGCGCCAGGCATAATGTATGCAAAGGGGATGCTTTCCCGTTAGAGGAGCCAGAAAAATGGTGTAAGGACCTTGCGCCATTTTCTATGTCACTTTTAACGCATGCTCAAGAGCAGGTGTTAAAAGAGGGCTTCCATTCTTTAGAATGGGGCCCTATGTATTCTGCAGGAGTAGCGCCAATATTTTGGTGCTACTTCTGCAGAGTACATCAATAGCGTCATGAGAAATTATGCTATTGCCCCCTACCATGCACCAAGGAGCACTGTATTTTAAATATGGCACACACATGGTGGTGGTAGGGGGGGTGCAAAGGGGTGCAGGCGAAGTGGTGCTGCACTCGGTGCAGCACCATTTTCCATTAATCTGCTCCCGGGTGTTTAAATTCCAGACTGCATTTGTAATGCTTGAGAGGTCTGATATAGCTATGAGTTAAAAACCTATAATGGATCATGAGAGGGTAATACTGGAACTTTCTACAATGCCCACTAACCTGTTACTCAATGTGGTATGGCCCAGCAAGTAAATGTATGTATGTATTTATTTATTTATTTATTATTTGTGCAAAATTAACTCTTGCTAAGCACTGATCTACTCTTAAACTATCTTATATACAAAACATAGTGTGTCCTTCCTGATGAGCCCAGAAGGGCAGATGCTTCAGAAATACACAGAATAGTTTTGGATATTTTTCTAAAATGATCATTGTGGGTTTATTCTTTATCTGGTCTGACAGAGAGAGCTCCATATCTGTGGCCTAAAAACAGCAAATCCAGTTGCCCCATTTCCAATGCACACTGGTCCTTAGAATTTCCATAAGCATCTGATAGCAAGACCTCAGTGTTCGTGCTGGTTGATACCTTGATAGTTTCTCCCATAGATAAATTCTTGCCGTCCTTTTTGGGCGTTTAAACTTCAAACATGCAAGTGTAAATGGGATAACATGCTCTACCACGCAGATGCCTTTACCATGCCGATGCCTTTACCACACATGCCTTAATCATGCATGCATTTATCACGCATGGTAAGTATAGATAAGGTGACATATATATATATATATATATATATATATATATATATATATATATATATATATATATATATATGTTCAGTGGCATGTGTAGCTGCAGATACACATGCTGTGGATTACTTCTGCCACCTAGTGTTGGGCTTGGAGTGTTACAAGTTGTTTTTCTTCGAAGAAGTGTTTTCGAGTCGCAAGATTGAGTGACTCCTCCTCTTCGGTTCCCTTGCGCATGGGCATCGACTCCATTGTTATATTGTTTTCTTTCCGCCATCGGGTTCGGACGTGTTTCCTCTCGCTCTGAGATTTCGATTCAGAAAATGTTGAAAACACTTTCTTTTCGTCGGTATGGTATTGATCGGGTTTACATCTTCCATCGACACATCGGTACCGTCGGAGAAGTCAACTTTACTCGCCCTTCGGGGCGCGCGCGCCCAACTCGGTCCTATTCGGGCCGACCGCGTGGAAGCCTCATGGATCGGACTCCATTCCGGTTCTGTCCTCGGTGCCACGCCAAATATCCATATACAGACCAGCATCTCATTTGCAATCTTTGCCTTTCCCCGGATCATCGGGAAGAAAATTGAGAGGCCTGTCGATCCTTCCATTCTAAAAAGACTCTTCGAGACAGGATGGCACAAAGACTCTAAATGGCATCAAGAAGCAGCGAACATCTCTACATAGAGGAGGAAGAAATCATGCAAACAGCGGTCTCGGTTCGAGGTTCCCACTCCGAACAAGAATTGGAAGAAGACAGGCCGGTCACAGCGGGACAACATGTGAGTACGCCTGCCCCTGTATCCTCACAAAAGCAAAAGCATAAGGCCTTGGGTACGCCACTGCCAGAAGGCCATGGCTCAGCCCGAAAAAAGACTACTGGTGGCCAACTTACGAGTTCGGCACCAAAAAAGGCCACTCCTCCCAAAACATCAGAGGCAACAAAAGGCTCCGTGTCCAACCCCAGCAAACATCATTTTTCGGAGTCTAAAATTCAAAAATCGCTTTCCGAGCCGAGAGCATCAACCGCGTCATCTTTTTTGATCCCGAAAAAGCCTGCTTTGGAGCCGAAAAGGACAGCATACACAGAGGAACATGGACTTTTGAAAAAAACTTAAAGAAAGCCACAAAACCTCTGAAGAGGAGTATCAAGTACAACCAATACTTGAAGTTATGGATGTAAGACAATCCAGGATTTACATCCATAAGGAAACAGGCAGTATTCAGACAGCACTTCCTCTAAAACCAAAGAGAAAGCTAGCCTTTCAGGAGGAATTGGACACTATGCAGCCTCGAGCAAAAGTGCCAAAGCAAAAGGAGAAACCACCTCCTCCTTAGTCTTCTCCTCCTCATTCTCCTCCTCTCTCCACACCTGCCTACCTCTCCTCCTACTAGTCCTACACCAGTGCAGTCACCCACTCACTCTTTCGACTCACAACAGGACATTGTGGATCCATGGGACCTTTATGATCCAGATCCCATTCCTAGCAATGACCCAGACAGCTATCCCTCTAAACCCTCACCACCTGAGGATAGCACTGTGTACAATCAAGTTTTAGCTAGGGCTGCAGCATACCATGGAGTCACCATGCATACCGAACCACTGGAAGAGGATTTCTTGTTTAACACCCTATCCTCAACACACTCAAAATACCAATGCCTTCCCATGTTCCCAGGCATGTTAAAACACGCCGGACAAGTAGTTAGTGAGCCTGTTAAGGCACGTATAATAACACCCAGGGTAGAGAAGAAGTATAATGCCTCCATCCTCTGATACTGATTACATAACCCATCAAGTTCCTCCAGATTCTGTTGTAGTTAGTGCTGCCAGAAAAAGAGTGAACGGTCAGTCATCAGGAGATGCACCCCCACCTGACAAAGAGAGTAGAAAATGTGATGCTGCAGGGAAGCGAGTTGCATCCCAGGCAGCAAATCAGTGGAGGATAGCTAACTCACAAGCACTGTTAGCTCAATATGACAGGGCCCACTGGGATGAGATGCAAGACATAATCCAGCATCTCCCCAAGGAACACCAAAAGAGGGCACAACAAGTAGTGGAAGAAGGGCAAGCCATTACTAAAAATCAAATTCGATCTGCCCTAGATGCAGCAGACACCGCTGCTAGAAGTGTCAATACTGCAGTGACAATACGTAGGCATGCATGGCTCAGATCTTCAGGTTTTGAACCTGAAATACAGCAGGCTGTGTTAAATATGCCATTCAATAAAAAACAACTTTTTGGGCCAGAGGTTGATGCAGCCACAGAAAAATTAAGGAATGATTCAGACACCGCAAAGGCAATGGGAGCACTGTACTCAATACCATACATGGGATCCTTTCGGAAACCTCAGTTTTGAGGTAGGTTCAGACCACAGACAACAGAGGTATCCATATCACAGGCAAAACCAACCTACCAACCAAAATACCAATGAGGTGGTTTTAGGGGCACATAAAAAGAACAGTACTCCAGAAATAGAAATTTCAGACCTCTAAGCAACCTCCACAGCACCTTAAACAGTGACTTGTCTCATTCCCTTCCACTCCACACCTCTCCAGTGGGGGAAGACTTACAGTTCCACACAAATTGGCAAAACATTACCACAGACAATTGCGTACTATCAATTATCCACAATGGCTATTGCCTGGAGTTGATACACACTCCTCCAAATATACCACCAAGTTCACCCAAACTATCCACAGAACACATCAGTCTGTTACAGGAAGAAGTCTAATCTCTATTACTCAAACAAGCAATAGAATCGGTACTACAATCTCAAATAAGGACAGGAGTTTACTCACTGTATTTCCTAATTCCCAAAAAAGATGCCACCCTCAGACCAATATTAGATCTCTGGACCCTCAATCTCTACATCCTGACAGAACATTTTCACATGTTAACTCTACAAGATGTTATCCCACTACTCCAAAAACACAATTTCATGACAGCATTAGACCTAAAAGATTCATATTTCCATATACCTATACATCCTGCGCACTGAAAATATATCAGGTTTGTCATTCAAGGAAAGCACTATCAGTTCAAAGTGTTACCCTTTGGAATAACAATAGCTCCAAGGGTATTCACAAAGTGCCTAGCGGTAGTCGCAGCCTATCTAAGAAGACAACATATACATGTCTTTCCATATCTAGGTGATTGGCTAATAAAATCAAACAGTCATACACGTTGTCGAAACCATACTGATTACGTAATAGAAACCTTGCACACACTAGGGTTCTCAATAAACTACCAAAAGTCACATCTACAACCGGCACAAATACAACAGTATTTGGGTGCAACACTAAATACTCAGAAAGCGCTAGCATGTCCAAATACACAAAGAATACAAGCATTCCAAAATGTAATCACACAAATACAAACAAATCAACGGTACACTGTCAGATTTGTCATGAAGATTTTAGGGATGATGGCATCATGTATTGCAATTGTTCCACACGCAAGACTAAACATGCATCCCTTACAACAGTGCCTTGCACAACAATGGTCACATGGTTAACTTCAAGATCTAGTGTTGATAGACCGCCAAATATGCATGTCCCTTCAGTGGTGGAATTCCACAAATCTAACCAAATGGCGGCCATTTCAAGACCCTGTGCCTCAGACCATAATTACAACCGATGCATCAATGATTGGCTGGGGAGCTCACCTAAGCAATCACAACATTCAAGGACAATGGGATGCCAAACACAAACAGCTACATAGAAATCACTTGGAGTTATTAGCTGTCTTCCTAGCACTCAAAGCTTTTCAACCTCTTCTCATACAGATGAATGTTCTTATCAAAACAGACAACATGACAACCATGTATTACCTAAGCAAACAGGGAGGGACACATTTGTCGGAACTCTCCCTTCTAGCCCAAAAAATTGGGAAATGGGCAATCCATAACCAAATTCACCTGTTAGCACAATACATTCCAGGGATAGACAATCAATTGGCAGATATCCACAGCAGAAATCACCAACAAACACAGGGAGATTCATCCTCAAGTACTTCAAAAATACTTTCAACAATGGGGAAAAACAAACATAGATTTGTTTGCCACAAGCGAAAGCTCAAAATGCCAAAACTTAGCATCCAGGCACCCACATCCCCTATCCTAGGGCAATGCTCTGTGGATCAATTGGTCAGGGATATTTGCTTCTGCTTTTCCCCCTCTCCCACTCATTCTCTTTCTAATCAACAAGTTGCGTCAAAATTCACTCAACATGATACTCATAGCACCAACATGGGCATGTCAATCATTGTACACAACATTGTTAGACCTGTCAGTAGTACCACACTCCAAAACTCCCAGACTGACCAGATCTGTTGACACAAAACAAAGGCCAAATCAGGCACCTGAATCCCAAGACACTCAATCTAGCAATTTGGCTCCTCAGGTCATAGAGTTTGGATATTTACAACTCCCATCAGAATGTATGGAAATTATTAAACAAGCAAGAAAACCCACTACTAGACCTTGCTATGCAAACAAATGGAAAAGGTTTGTATAGTACTGTCAATCTAAACATATTGACCCTCTTACAGCATAAATACAAAACATTGTATGCTATTTACTTCATTTACAAAAATCTAATTTAGCATTCTCTTCCATTAAAATTAATCTTACTGCAATTTCAGCATATTTACAAAATATACAGCACAGCTCTTTATTTAGAGTTCATGTCATTAAAGCTTTCATTAAAACGCATCATTCCACCCAGGACACCTCCAGTTCCCTCTTGGAATTTAAACATAGTGCTTACACGACTTATGGGCCCACCATTGGAGCCCACGCACTCCTGCCAAATGCAATTTCTAACTTGGGAGGTTGCCTTCTTAGTAGCAATTACATCTTTAAGAAGAGTAAGTGAAATTCAAGCCTTTACTATTGAAGAACTGTTCTTCCAAGTACACAAGCATAAAGTTCTTCTAAGAACAAACCCAAAATGTATTCCAAAGGTTATATCACCATTTCATATAAATAAATCAGACAGTGGAACTACCAGTCTACAGCCAGATTCTGTGGCGGAAAGAGCTCTACATCCCTTAGACATCAAAAGAGCTTTAATGTACTATATAGACATAACAAAACCAATCAGAAAGACTAAACAACTGTTTGTAGTCTTCCAAAAACCTCATACAGGCAACCCCATATCAAAACAAGGTTTAGCAAGATGGATTGTAAGATGCATCCAAACATGCTACGTTAAAACCAAAAGACAACTCTTAGTTAGTCCTAAAGCACATTCTACAAGGAAAAAATGTGCTACAATGGCTTTTTACTACCAGTCTACAGCCAGATTCTGTGGCAGAAAGAGCTCTACATACATTAGACATCAAAAGAGCTTTAATGTACTATATAGACATAACAAAACCAATCAGAAAGACTAAACAACTGTTTGTAGTCTTCCAAAAACCTCATACAGGCAACCCCATATCAAAACAAGGTTTAGCAAGATGGATAGTAAGATGCATCCAAACATGCTACGTTAAAACCAAAAGACAACTCTTAGTTAGTCCTAAAGCACATTCTACAAGGAAAAAATGTGCTACAATGGCTTTTTTAGGCAATGTACCAATAGCTGAAATATGTAAAGCAGCTACCTGGTCAACACCACATACATTCACTAAACACTACTGTGTAGATGTTTTATCGCGACAACAAGCCACAGAAGGCCAAGCTGTACTCAGGACATTGTTTCAAACAACTTCAACTCCTACAGGCTAACTACCGCTATTTTTAGGGGAGGACAAACTGCTTTGTAGTCTATGCACAGAATGTGTATCTGCAGCTCCACATGCCACCGAACGGAAAATGTCACTTACCCAGTGTACATCTGTTTGTGGCATATTCCGCTGCAGATTCACATGCACCCTCCCACCTCCCCGGGAGCCTGTAGTCGTTTAAGTTACAAACATTTGTACATATGTATATATATATATATATATATATATATATATATATATATATATATATATATATTTGTATTAGCATGGACATCTCTTTTCTTTTACCTATATACTCTATCACTCCTACCTTACCCTCTGCGGGAAAACAATCTAACAATGGAGTCGATGCCCATGCGCAATGGAACCGCAGAGGAGGAGTCACTCGATCTCGTGACTCGAAAACACTTCTTCGAAGAAAAACAACTTGTAACACTCCGAGCCCAACACTAGATGGCAGAAGTAATGCACAGCATGTGTATCTGCAGCGGAACATGCCACGAACAGATGTACACTGGGTAAGTGATATTTTCCATATATATATATATATATATAAAATCAGTGAAAAACCAAAGGTTACAGGGAAGTTATAGTTAGGAAATAGTATTAAAAAAATCACCGAAAAAAACACTGGTTACTGGGACATTATGGTTAGGTCCTGAATTTACTTCCACCAAACCAGAGAAATTCAGCAGGTAGAGTTACCTGAGATAACTATACCTTGCGCCTCTGTAATACACTGCTTATGAGATCACATATTACATCACTCATGATATAGTCAGTGACATCACTGATGACATCACTGATGACATCTCAAATGACTGATGATGTCATCTGGAGAACCACTCACACACCCAATCATACTCATACACAAACTCCGTTTTTTAGTGAATTTATATGTTTTTTAAAAATTCTATTTCCTAACTATAACGTCCCTGTAACCTTTGTTTTTTTAGGGAGTTTCTATGTTTTTTTAACGTATAGTAATTTTCATTACTATACGTTAATCCAACCATCGCCACGCATGGTTGAAGGGAGTTGGCAGCAGCCTATCTGTCTGGGTGTGAGAACAGGTGTAAGAGGGTGTATCTGGGGTGGGAGTGTCTGTGAGTGTCTGTGTCTGGGTATGTGAGTGTGTGCATCAGTGTCTTAGTGGGTATGTCAGTGTCTGAGTGGGTCTACGAGCGGGTGCATGAGGCTCTGAGTGCTCTGTGAGTGGGTGAATAAGTGTCTCAGTGGGTCTTTGTGTGGGTGCATCAGTGTCTCAGTGGGTCTGTGAGTGGGTGCATCAGAGTCTCAGTGGGTCTGTGAGTGGGTGCATGAGGGTCTCAGTGGATTTGTGAGTGGGTGCTTGAGGGATTGGTTCAGTGAGTGGGTACATCACTGTCTAAATGGGTCTGTGAGTGGATGTGTCAGTGTGTGGGTCTGTGAATGGGTGTGGGGGTTCTGAGTGGGTCTGTGAGTGGGTGCGACTGTGAGTGGGTCTGTGAGTGGGTGCATGAGGGTCTGAGTGATTTGTGAGTGGATGTGTGAGGGTCTGAATGGGTCTGTGAGTGGGTGCATGAGGGTCTGGGTCTCTGAGTGGATGTGTCAGTGTCAGTGTCTGTGTGGGTCGGTGAATGAGTGTGCGAGAGTCTGAGTGGATTTATGAGTGTGTGTGCATGAGGGTCTGAATGGGTCTGTGAGTGGGTGCATGAGAGTCTGAGTGGGTCTGTGAGTGGGTGCATAAGGGTCTGAGTGGGTCTGTGAGTAGGTGCAGGAGGGTCTTAATGGTCTGTGAGTAGGTGCATTAGGGTCTGAGTGGATTTGTGAGTGGGTGCGTGACGGTCTGAATGGGTCGGTGAGTGGGTGCATCAGTGTCTGAGTGGGTCGATGAGTGGATATGTTAGTGTCTGTGTTGGTCTATGAATGGGTGTGTGAGGGTCTGAGTTGGTCTGTGAGTGGGTGCAACAGTTTCTGAGTGTGTCTGTTGGTGGGTGCATGAGGATCTGAGTGGGTCTGTGAGTGGGTGTGTCAGTGTCTGAGTGGGCGCATGAGACACTGAGTGCATGTATAAGTGAATGAATTAGTGTATGAATGAGTCTGTGGATTCTCTCTCCAATTTCTTCATAATCGCAAATATTTTGTGAATAATTTGCAAATATTTGCGAATATCGTGCATAGCGGAACAAAATTATTTTAAACCCATAAATTGCACCTAAAACACACGTATATCACACCCCTGGGGTAAGGGTACCTCTACCCTGACCCCTTATGCCACTTTCAATTAGGATATTCACCCCTGGGGACAGTGTCCCATGCAATAAAATGGCAGCCACAACTTTCTAGTCAGGTTCTGGTCATCCAATTACAGCTCTTCTTTTGGCACACGTATTTGCGAAAATTTGTGAATAATCGCTAATTAATCACAAGCCCAAATATACAAATTTGGATTTCCTTTTATACCTCAAAATCTTCTGTTCCGATTTAGACCAAATAAGCATAAGCATAATATGTGTACCGAAAGCTAGCTTTCTGCCAAATTTTGTGTCACTCTATCCGTAACTCTGTCCGTAACTCCATCCAGTGCTTCGGGCTGTAGTCGTGACTAAAGGTCCTATGGGAAATAAAATGGGAAACACAACTTTTTTTTACCCCGTCCCCCTTTTTCTCAGACCACCACCAGGGCACTTTTTGGGATTTTGTTTTGAAGATTTGTCAAACAGTGCCAAAGATTGAGGAAAGTCAAAAAACACTTTTTCTACTAGGTCCTAACTATAACTACCTACTGCCGACCACCAGTAGGTAACATATATATATATTTAACTGAAAAAAACAAAGGTTACAGGGACGTTATAGCTAGGGGATGGAATTTTTTTTTTAACTTAGGAATTTACTAAAAAGAACACAGGTTACAGGGAAGTTATAGTTCGGTTCAGATTTTTCAAACACAAAACCATAAAAATTCCACAGTTATAGTCATAGCTATCTCAAGTAACTATTACTCATGCCCTAAGGTAACTATAACTCACACCCTCACCATGAATTGCTAATTACCCTGACATATTACATCACTCATGACATCTTCTTTGACACCATTGATAATATCAGTGCAACATTTGCTGCAAAATTATTGACAAGACCACTGTTAATTCTATTTCCTAACTAAATGTCCCAGTAACCTTTGGGTTCTTTCAGTGAATATCTGTGTTTTTAATGCTATTTCCTATCTATAACGTCCCTGTACACTGAGGGGGTCATTCTGAGTCTGGTAGTCTTGAGACCGCCAGACTCGGGGTGGCCATCGGACCGCCACTACCAAAATGCCGTGGTAATACCGCCGACACCGCCAGGCTGGAGACAGCCTCCAGCCTGGTGGTCCCGCCGGTTGTAATCCTCCAGGACAGTGCTGCAAGCAGCGCTGCTAGCCGGATTACGAGTTCTATTCCGCCAGCCTTTCCATGGCTGTTCACACCGCCGTGGAAAAGCTGGTGGAATGGGGTGCGATGCACAGCCCCATCGCGCATTTCACTGCCTGGATTAGGGGCAGTGAAATGAGCGACGGGTGCAGCTGCTCCCGCTGCACTGCCACATTGGCACCGGCTCGATTCTGATCTGGTGTCAATGTTAAGGCCCTCTTCACAACAGTGTTTCCACCCGCCGGCCCTGCTGTGAAGTTGGAATAGGGCCTGCGGTGTCCTGACAACACCAGCGGTCAGTTGGCGGGCGGCTCCCTTATTTTTTTCAGTGAATTTGTAAGTTTAATTTTAATGTAAAGTGATATTTAATTACCGTATGTTAATCCAACAGTGCTCAGCAGAGGGTTGGCCACTAGGCCTGACCCATGCCTAGGTTCTGCAGCCAACTCCCCCACAGGCAGCCACCCCCCCGCATACAGCCAACCCCACGCACAGCTTTCGCCCGCTGGACCCCATCGTTTGGGGACCAGCACATTTTGTGGGTGAGGGGGAGGAAACATGTCTCTCTCCCTGGGCTGATTGTGGCCCTGGGGACCCCATGGGGAATTTTGTTAGGGGATGGGGTGTGTGTTATCCCTTCCCTGGGCCGTTTTTACCTCCAATGATCCTATCTCCTGGGCCCACTGCTTATTTATTTGGGGGGGGGGCACGCAGCATCCCTCCTGGGCTGATTTCAGCCGCAGAGACCCAATCTCCTGGCCAACCATTTTGTAAAGGGGAGGGGGCGAGCAGTCCCCTTCTGGGGCCAATTGGCTCAGGAGACCAAGACCTCCTAACTCACACTGTGCCACCGTGTGACACACAGTATTGGCTCACCTCACACGGTCTCCCGATGAGGATGCCAATATCACTAGGTGGCAGGGGAAACAAGCTGAAATCACTATAAACAGTGGTTTTCAGCTCGTTTTCTGAGGCTTTTAATTGCCGATGTCCATTAATGGGTGTGAAAACACCCCTGGACATCGGCAGAAGCCTCAGCAAACATTTGTTTTTCTTTTCATTAAAGGAGGGGGTTGGGGGCTGGGGTGGGGTCAAAAGTGTATCTTAGGTGCTTCTCGGCACGAGCCACGCCCCCCGAAGGCCCCACCCCCTCTCCACACTGTGGGATTTTTGGGAAGTTGGCAGGCCTGGAGAACCCCTTCCTCCCGGGGTCCTACACCTTTTTAAGTGTGGAGTGGGTAAACAGGCCCCCTCCCTGGGGCAGTATGAGCCCTGGACTTAGCCTATTATTATTGGGGGAGGGGTGCCACGTGATCCCCCTCGCCGCGCCGATTTCGGTCCCCGGGGACGACATCCTTTGGCCAATTACTCAAAGGGGAGGGGGTCACACTGCCCTCTCCCCAGGCCAATTTTGGACTTGGGGGCCCCATCCCCAGGCCAAGCCAAGAAAGGGTGGGTGCCTGATGTCTGCCTAGCTACCCCTTGGCTCCATCCAGCTCCCTGCCTCCAGCACGAGCCAGCATTGCTCCCAGCTGAAGACAGCAGCTAAAAATGCTGTTCCCTACAGGCAGGAGCAATCTTTTCATCTGTTTCCCTGACTGATTCAGTGCGGGCAGGGAAACAGATGAATAGACCGCTCCCAGCAGGTGGGAGCATTTTTCATGGTCCCGCCCACTGGGAGCGGACTTCATGTTTGCTCTTGCTTGGCAGGAGCTTTGACTCAGGCAGGGAAACTGCTCACGAGTTATAGTTCCTTTGGGGCACGAGTTTTAGTTTCTGGAGATAACTATGGGGGTCATTCTGACCCTGGCGGTAAATACCGCCAGGGCGGAGGTTGGCGGTAGCACCGCCAACAGGCTGGCTGTGCACCGCCGGGCATTCTGACTGCGGCGGTACAGCCGCGGCCAGAAGCGGAAAGCCGGCGGTGTACCGCCGACTTTCCGCTGCCCATGGGAATCCGCCATGGCGGTGCAGCTTGCTGCGCCGCCATGGGGATTCTGACACCGCATACCGCCATCCTGTTCCTGGCGGTTCGCCCGCCAGGAACAGGATGGCGGTATGGGGTGCCGTGGGGCCCCTGTAAGAGGGCCCCACAAAGAATTTCAGTGTCTGCTTTGCAGACACTGAAATTCGCGACGGGTGCAACTGCACCCGTCGCACCTTCCCACTCCGCCGGCTCCATTCTGAGCCGGCGTCCTCGTGGGAAGGGTGTTTCCCGCTGGGCTGGCGGGTGGACTTTCGGCGGTCGCCCGCCAGCCCAGTGGGAAACCCAGAATGACCGCTGCCCGCCAAGCTTAGAATCACCCCCTATAACTGCTAAATTTTTGTAATTTTGTGTGTGTAAAATCTGAACATAACTATAATGTGCTTGTAACCTTTGTTTTTTAGTGTGAATATATGTATGGGGTGAAGTTGTATTTTCTAAATCTCTATAAAGAATTATTATGAAGGTCACAGAGTGTGGTGCTATTTAAATTTGAAAAGAAACATAGGCCTTGCTATAGCGTTTGACGGATGGGGTTACTCCATTATAAATGTGAAGGACATCCCGTTTGTTGCATTACAATCCCATTATATCCTATGGTAATCGTAATACAACGGACCCGGCTATCCATCACGTTTGTAAGGGAGTAACCCACCACCCGACCCACTGTCCACCAAACTCTAAATCAAGCTCATAATTTGTAAAGGGATCTAACTTTAGGGTTCACGGGTGGGAAATGGTAAAGTGGGGTAAGAGTAATTTGAGGATTAAGGAGTGGGCAGTGGTGAATGGAGATAAAAGTAATTTCAGAGGTAGAGGTGAGCAGTAATAAATGGAGGTCAGGGTAATTACCACACCATACCTACACTTACCTTATGCAGTAAAGGCATGTGTGCCAAAGGCACAAGTAAAAAAAAAGCATCTGAGTGGTAAAGCCTACATGGAAAAAGCATGCGTGGTAATTGCATGTGCTGGAACGTCACAGAATCATTTAAATGTAATGCACTTGAGAGCTTGTAGCCATTGGAGAGAGCAAAGGCCATTCTCTGTACTGCCGACTAAGCTTTGCTGCCTTGTTCTGAAGAAATACAAATCATTAATTCTCTATTTTGATAGGCCCACCGGTTGAGTCCTATTTTGAGTTTATAACTGGTGCTATGATTGATTTGTGATGCTTACCATCCTGATAGGTTAGTATTTGTTTGAGTTGCCACACACAGAATAATGCTAAGTGTACCACTGTCCCTATACCCACCTTAACATTTAGATTTGAACCTATACTACGCCTTGATTTCTAGCTGTTTTCCACAAGGGATTGAGAAGACCAACTAGTTCTAGGGGTTGAGGAATGTTGATTGTGAATACAGCAAAGTAGAGGCAACATCAAGTTGTGTCAATTGCGTATAATTTTTTCTTCATCCATCATTTGCTAAAGTCCATATTGTAGTAAATAACCAAATAATAGAAAAGGTTGGTAGTCTTTTTATTTATAATTTTAATTGTATCATGAACAAGGCCTGTTTTATACACTTATCAGAGCGTAGGTTTGAACAACCAGACTTGGCTCCGTGTGGACCTTGTTGAAATATCAGAAATATGATTACTTATGTGAATGATAACATTTCTTACACCGGATAGGATGCTCAATATTGGTGAAATACCATATGTAAAGAAGGAACTTGAGACTATTCATTTGACCTACAATCTCCCTCATGAAGTTTGGTCTATATAGGAATGAAACACTTCAGCTGTTCTGTGTATCAGGAAAAATTAACAAGTTGAACAAATAAATAATTTTTATTATCATAGAAAATGACAACTGACTTTTCTATCATTTTGATATTTACTTCACTATGGACTTTAGTCACTGAGCTTTGGCTGGCTGCAGTCAACATTATACCCAATTCATAAAACTTGATGCTGCTTTTCCATTTTCCGATTGATTTTCAGTGTATGTGCTGTGGTCAGCAGTCTCATGTAGGTGGGCAACTGTCATTCTCAAGGACTCTATATTGTCTCTCTTCAGTGATGCAATCTAAATCATGATTGACATACATCAAGTCTCTTGCGCAGAGTAAGCCTGCAATAGGATGATAATCATGTAGGATATCTGGATCTAACATGGCCATTTTAACAGTACTTTGTCTAGTTTTGAAGTATTACAGTACAATCATGGAGACACTTTCTAATATCTGTCACATATAAGAATGACAGTCTCTCTTTATGGTAATCCCACATTAAAATTAGTGGCTCATGCTCAATTACTTTTCTGCATTTATGTGTTTTTTGCCCTGCCTCGTTGCTCTCCCTGAGGGCAATAGGCCAGTCAGGTTCACTTCTGGGGCCCATCCTTTTTGCCCTTCCTCTTGCTAGCCACCATCTTAGATATTTCTCGGGGATACCAGTGTTGCGATCTACATCCTCACTATCAACATAGATTTAAATGCTACTGCAGCAAGTCCACACAGTGAATATGCCAAAGGTGTGCCAAAGGCAAGCTTATATGCGGAAGTCAGTGCCTGTACGACACCAGATACCAGGACCCCCAGCCACTTTGGACAAAATTTGTGTGGAAACTTACTCTTGTGAAAAAATGCTAGAACTGAGTCCCTTACCACCACAAAACCCACACCCACCCTAAAACCTAAAAATACCCTTACCAACCCAAAGCTCATGCCCACCCTGAAACCTAAAAGTGCCCTTACCACCCCAAAAGCCATACCCACCCTAAAACCTAAAAATACCCTTACCACCCCAAAACCCATGGCCACCCTAAAACATAAAAGTGCTGTTACCACCCAAAAACCCTATACCCACCCTAAAACATAAAAATGCCCTTACTACCCCAAAACCCCAGACCCACCCTAAAGCCTCTAAAAATGCCTTTACCACCCAAAAAGCCATACCCACCCTAAAGCCTAAAAAAGCCCTTACCATCCCAAAATCCATACCCAGCCTAAAAACCTAAAAATGCCCTTATCACCCCAAAACCCACACCCACCATAAAACCTAAAATAACTTTACCACCCCAAAACCTATGCCCACCATAAAATCTAAAAATACCCTTACCACCCCAAAACCCATACCCACCCTTAAACCTAAAAATGCCCTTTACACCCAAAAACCCACACTCACCCTAAAGCCTAAAAATACCCTTACCACCCAAAAAGCCATACCCACCCTAAAGCCTAAAAATTCCCTTACCACCCCAAAATCCATACCCACTCCAAAACCTAAAAATGCCCTTACCACCCCAAAACCCACACCCACCCTAAAACCTAAAAATACCCTTACCACCCCAAATCCTGGGGCCACCCTGAAACCTAAATCTACCCTTACCACCCCAAAACCCATACCCACCCTAAAACCTAAAAATACCCTTACCACCCCAAATCCCATGCCCACCCTAAAACCTAAAAATGCTCTTACTACCCCAAAATTCATACCCACCCCAAAACCTAAAAATGCCCTTACCACCCCAAAACCCATGCCCACCTCAAGACCTAAAAATGCAAATACTCACCATGAGCACTATATATATATATATATATATATATATATATATATATATATATCACTCAACCCACTTAATACTTACCTTCAAAACCTTTACTACACATACACCGTTGCCATTCATGCCTTTACAATTAAATTCATTGTAAAGGCATGCGTGGTAAAGGTTTATTCATGGTAAAGGCATGTGTGGTAAAGCCATGCATGGTAAACGCATATGCGTTGTAAATGCATTGTGGTAAATGCATTTAGTTGCATTCACCGCGATGTAAGTGATGTTTCCCGAGCGGTACCGATGACTGCACTCATCACACGGGTCCTCCTGAATTCTGTCAGCTAATACTGTGCTCATTAAGAGGCCATATTGAAATCTCTCAGCTAATGTGAACACATCTAATGTGCTCTCAAATTGACTCTCAAGTTACATGATGTTATTTTCTGGATGCTGCAAATCACCCCATCGTGATCTTGGTATTCCTCCTTCTGGAGATAGGTAGATTCCCCACATAACACTTTAAATGTGTCCCATAAAGTAACACAATACACAACAGATACAATGTGGGTCTCATACAAAGCACTTACATGGGGACATGCTTATCCTCCACATATCTCAAAGAGAACAAAAAACATCTGGGTTTTAAGAACGAAAACCTTCACCCAATCACAGGTGGCATGCTTCAATATCGCATTCCTCCTCACCCTACCAATAAACAAGTAGGTGGAGTGGGCTACAACTCTCAGTAATTTTTTAGTGAGGAAATTTTAAATGATGATCAGTGGGATAGCAAAATCAACAAGTGATGGACGGAATGCTGAACATTGTCAAACATTCACCCCCAGTACAGTGATCTGGGCCTAAATCCATCGTTTTTTTGCTGCCCATGCCATTCCAGTTTGGACCCAGCCATATGCAAATCAGTCTTGACCCTGTTCCCCATGGGAACAGTCCAGCCCGAACTGCTAGGCCAGGTCTTCCCTGGACTGAAAACAAGCATCCTGGGACCGGTTTCGGGGTTTCACCCCTCATCAGCCAGGCTAGCTTGAATCCAGTGGCATGGGAAGCACGGGACCCACGTCTGGGCATACCCTTCCCACTTAGGGCGACAAAGCAAAATCAACAAGTGATGGACGGAATGCTGAACATTGTCAAACATTCACCCCCAGTACAGTGATCTGGGCCTAAATCCATCGTTTTTTTGCTGCCCATGCCATTCCAGTTTGGACCCAGCCATATGCAAATCAGACTTGACCCTGTTCCCCATGGGAGCAGTCCAGACCGAACTGCTAGGCCAGGTCTTCCCTGGACTGAAAACAAGCATCCTGGGACCGGTTTCGGGGTTTCACCCCTCATCAGCCAGGCTAGCTTGAATCCAGTGGCATGGGAAGCACGGGACCCACGTCTGGGCATACCCTTCCCACTTAGGGCGACAAAGCAAAATCAACAAGTGATGGACGGAATGCTGAACATTGTCAAACATTCACCCCCAGTACAGTGATCTGGGCCTAAATCCATCATTTTTTTGCTGCCCATGCCATTCCAGTTTGGACCCAGCCATATGCAAATCAGTCTTGACCCTGTTCCCCATGGGAACAGTCCAGCCCGAACTGCTAGGCCAGGTCTTCCCTGGACTGAAAACAAGCATCCTGGGACCGGTTTCAGGGTTTCACCCCTCATCAGCCCGGCTAGCTTGAATCCAGTGGCATGGGAAGCACGGGACCCACGTCTGGGCATACCCTTCCCACTTAGGGCGACAAAGCAAAATCAACAAGTGATGGACGGAATGCTGAACATTGTCAAACATTCACCCCCAGTACAGTGATCTGGGCCTAAATCCATCGTTTTTTTGCTGCCCATGCCATTCCAGTTTGGACCCAGCCATATGCAAATCAGTCTTGACCCTGTTCCCCATGGGAACAGTCCAGCCCGAACTGCTAGGCCAGGTCTTCCCTGGACTGAAAACAAGCATCCTGGGACCGGTTTCGGGGTTTCACCCCTCATCAGCCAGGCTAGCTTGAATCCAGTGGCATGGGAAGCACGGGACCCACGTCTGGACATACCCTTCACACTTAGGGCGACAAAGCAAAATCAACAAGTGATGGACGGAATGCTGAACATTGTCAAACATTCACCCCCAGTACAGTGATTTGGGCCTAAATTCATCGTTTTTTTGTTGCCCATGCCATTCCAGTTTGGACCCAGCCATATGCAAATCAGTCTTGACCCTGTTCCCCATGGGAACAGTCCAGCCCGAACTGCTAGGCCAGGTCTTCCCTGGACTGAAAACAAGCATCTTGGGACCGGTTTCAGGGTTTCACCCCTCATCAGCCAGGCTAGCTTGAATCCAGTGGCATGGGAAGCACGGGACCCACGTCTGGGCATACCCTTCCCACTTAGGGCGACAAAGCAAAATCAACAAGTGATGGACGGAATGCTGAACATTGTCAAACATTCACCCCCAGTACAGTGATCTGGGCCTAAATCCATCGTTTTTTTGCTGCCCATGCCATTCCAGATTGGACCCAGCCATATGCAAATCAGTCTTGACCCTGTTCCCCATGGGAACAGTCCAGCCCGAACTGCTAGGCCAGGTCTTCCCTGGACTGAAAACAAGCATCCTGGGACCGGTTTCGGGGTTTCACCCCTCATCAGCCAGGCTAGCTTGAATCCAGTGGCATGGGAAGCACTGGACCCACGTCTGGGCATACCCTTCCCACTTAGGGCGACAAAGCAAAATCAACAAGTGATGGACGGAATGCTGAACATTGTCAAACATTCACCCCCAGTACAGTGATCTGGGCCTAAATCCATCGTTTTTTTGCTGGGAAGGGTATGCCCAGACGTGGGTCCCGTGCTTCCCATGCCACTGGATTCAAGCTAGCCTGGCTGATGAGGGGTGAAACCCCGAAACCGGTCCCAGGATGCTTGTTTCCGGTCCAGTGAGGACCTGGCTTGGCAGTCCGGTCTGGACTGTTCCCATGAGGAACAGGGTCAAGACTGATTTGCATATGGCTGGGTCCAAACTGGGGTGGCATGGTGAGCAAAAGAACGATGGATTAAACCCAGATCTATGACTGGGGGTGAGTGTTTGACAATGTTCAGCATTCCGTCCATCACTTGTTGTTTTTGCTTTGTCGCCCTAAGTGGGAAGGGTATGCCCAGACGTGGGTCCCGTGCTTCCCATGCCACTGGATTCAAGCTAGCCTGGCTGATGAGGGGTGAAACCCCGAAACCGGTCCCAGGATGCTTGTTTCCGGTCCAGTGAGGACCTGGCTTGGCAGTTCGGTCTGGACTGTTCCCATGAGGAACAGGGTCAAGACTGATTTGCATATGGCTGGGTCCAAACTGGGGTGGCATGGTGAGCAAAAGAACAATGGATTAAACCCAGATCTATGACTGGGGGTGAGTGTTTGACAATGTTCAGCATTCCGTCCATCACTTGTTGTTTTTGCTTTGTCGCCCTAAGTGGGAAGGGTATGCCCAGACGTGGGTCCCGTGCTTCCCATGCCACTGGATTCAAGCTAGCCGGGCTGATGAGGGGTGAAACCCCAAAACCGGTCCCAGGATGCTTGTTTCCGGTCCAGTGAGGACCTGGCTTGGCAGTTCGGTCTGGACTGTTCCCATGAGGAACAGGGTCAAGACTGATTTGCATATGGCTGGGTCCAAACTGGGGTGGCATGGTGAGCAAAAGAACGATGGATTAAACCCAGATCTATGACTGGGGGTGAGTGTTTGACAATGTTCAGCATTCCGTCCATCACTTGTTGTTTTTGCTTTGTCGCCCTAAGTGGGAAGGGTATGCCCAGACGTGGGTCCCGTGCTTCCCATGCCACTGGATTCAAGCTAGCCTGGCTGATGAGGGGTGAAACCCCGAAACCGGTCCCAGGATGCTTGTTTCCGGTCCAGTGAGGACCTGGCTTGACAGTTCGGTCTGGACTGTTCCCATGAGGAACAGGGTCAAGACTGATTTGCATATGGCTGGGTCCAAACTGGGGTGGCATGGTGAGCAAAAGAACGATGGATTAAACCCAGATCTATGACTGGGGGTGAGTGTTTGACAATGTTCAGCATTCCGTCCATCACTTGTTGTTTTTGCTTTGTCGCCCTAAGTGGGAAGGGTATGCCCAGACGTGGGTCCCGTGCTTCCCATGCCACTGGATTCAAGCTAGCCTGGCTGATGAGGGGTGAAACCCCGAAACCGGTCCCAGGATGCTTGTTTCCGGTCCAGTGAGGACCTGGCTTGGCAGTTCGGTCTGGACTGTTCCCATGAGGAACAGGGTCAAGACTGATTTGCATATGGCTGGGTCCAAACTGGGGTGGCATGGTGAGCAAAAGAACGATGGATTAAACCCAGATCTATGACTGGGGGTGAGTGTTTGACAATGTTCAGCATTCCGTCCATCACTTGTTGTTTTTGCTTTGTCGCCCTAAGTGGGAAGGGTATGTCCAGACGTGGGTCCCGTGCTTCCCATGCCACTGGATTCAAGCTAGCCTGGCTGATGAGGGGTGAAACCCCGAAACCGGTCCCAGGATGCTTGTTTCCGGTCCAGTGAGGACCTGGCTTGGCAGTTCGGTCTGGACTGTTCCCATGAGGAACAGGGTCAAGACTGATTTGCATATGGCTGGGTCCAAACTGGGGTGGCATGGTGAGCAAAAGAACGATGGATTAAACCCAGATCTATGACTGGGGGTGAGTGTTTGACAATGTTCAGCATTCCGTCCATCACTTGTTGTTTTTGCTTTGTCGCCCTAAGTGGGAAGGGTATGCCCAGACGTGGGTCCCGTGCTTCCCATGCCACTGGATTCAAGCTAGCCTGGCTGATGAGGGGTGAAACCCCGAAACCGGTCCCAGGATGCTTGTTTCCGGTCCAGTGAGGACCTGGCTTGGCAGTTCGGTCTGGACTGTTCCCATGAGGAACAGGGTCAAGACTGATTTGCATATGGCTGGGTCCAAACTGGGGTGGCATGGTGAGCAAAAGAACGATGGATTAAACCCAGATCTATGACTGGGGGTGAGTGTTTGACAATGTTCAGCATTCCGTCCATCACTTGTTGTTTTTGCCTTGTCGCCCTAAGTGGGAAGGGTATGCCCAGACGTGGGTCCCGTGCTTCCCATGCCACTGGATTCAAGCTAGCCTGGCTGATGAGGGGTGAAACCCCGAAACCGGTCCCAGGATGCTTGTTTCCGGTCCAGTGAGGACCTGGCTTGGCAGTTCGGTCTGGACTGTTCCCATGAGAAACAGGGTCAAGACTGATTTGCATATGGCTGGGTCCAAACTGGGGTGGCATGGTGAGCAAAAGAACGATGGATTAAACCCAGATCTATGACTGGGGGTGAGTGTTTGACAATGTTCAGCATTCCGTCCATCACTTGTTGTTTTTGATCAGTGGGATATCCTAATGAAAGCTGAATGGTGTGAGTGTTGATTAGCAGAGTGTAGTGAGAAAAAAAACCATTTATAATAATAAGACAAGTGAGTTAAAAATGCCTTGCAGTAGAAAGAATTCAAATTGTAATCACTCTCCCTAATAGGCATGATTAAAAGGAAAGATAGCGAAATTAGGTGTTCACCTTCACCCTTATTATGCTAAAAGGGTGGCCTTGTTTCTGTCATTCGTAATGAACATACAAGGAGGCATATAGCATTCATCACGACCTTTATAGACAACCTTATCAATCCGCAAACTATAGTTATGTAAAAGTTACAAACGTTATAACCTTCGTATTTTTAACTTGACCAGGATAGTCTGCATCCGCAGCATCTGAATCTAATGGCCTCAACTCGCCCACATGTATGAACAGACATAGGCAAGGATCATCAAAGTTCCGCCGATGCCAAATCTAGTCTGTTTACCGCAAGGAGTGTGTCCCATTAGGTGCCTGAGCCCTCTCAAGTGCACCTTTTTTATTTAAAAAATGATCAGATTCCTCCCACTGTGTGGCTTAAATACAATATCAGCCAGCTCTTTCCTTAGTATCAGGGATCTAACTATACTTTGGAACTTCAGCAAAAGTGCTACCAGTGCATAATTAGAGAGATGGCGTGGAAGAACTGAGCACTAAAACGGTAAACTTTGCACTTGTATAGCGCACTACTCACCCGTTAGGGTCTCAAGGCACTGTACTCATACCGCTATGGAACCCCTCCTGGCTTTTCCCTGTGAGGTGCCCACTCCTGGGCACCCCCAGGGTGAAGCCAGGCATCCAAGCACTGTTGGGGCCATTGTGGAGATTAAGCAAGCTATTGCCCAGAGTTGGACTCATTAATTAGATTAGGCACCAAGGCGAGAATTATCTGGTCCAAGGAAATTGAGCCCAAGACTTGCCGAAGTGGGACTTGAACCCTGGTTTTGAGCCAGATCTCTGCTTCAGGGTCTGCCGCTCTAACCATTGTGCCACACTTCTCCACTGCCACACTTCTCACACTTCTAAAAAATAAAAAAAAATAAAAAAAGCACTAGGTCACTAACCAACAGATATATGGTGTGGCCATGCTGTAAACTAGCCATAAAATGTAATCATAAACTGAAAGAGTGATGGGTGTATTCATGTAGCACAGTATGCAACAGGCACTTAGGGGGTCATTTTGACCTCGGCGGTCTTTTGTAAAGACCGCCGAGGGACCGCCGTGCTGAAGACCGCCAGTGGTGGTGGTTTTCCGCTTGGCGTATTATGACTGTTGGCAGCTCTCCGTCCTTTTTCGGACGGAGAGCCGCCAACAGCCATACTGGCGGGCGGCGGGGAAGTGGAGGTTGCTCCACCGCCACGTCAACAGAACACCGCCCACCGTATCACGTCCTGTGATTCGGCGTGGTGGTGTTCTGTTGACGGTGTGGTGTCGGCAGAGCAGCCCCCATGGATCCCGTCCCCTCCCGGAGGATCGACGGACCAGGTAAGTCGATCGTCCGTTAGGGGAGGGGGCTGGGGGGGTGTTGTGTGTTGTGTGCGTGCATGGGGGTGTGCGTGTGTGTATGTAGAGGGGGTGTGTGAGTGCCTGTATGCTTGCGGGGGTGTTGTGTGTTTGGGAATGAGTGCATGTATGTCTGTAGGTATGTCTGTATGGATGTGTGCGTGTATGTTTGAATGTGGGTGTGCGTGTCTGACTGTGTGTGTGGATGTTGGCATGTATGTTGGTGTGTGTGCGTGTATGTGTGTTTGTGGTGCCTGCATGCGTGTCGTGTGTGAATGAGTGATGTGATGTTGGGGGTCGGGGTGGGGAGGGGGGTTCTGCCACCTTTGGAGGGTGGCAGGGGTGGTGGGGGGTGTAGGGGAGGGAGTCGGGTGGGGTTGTGGGGTGGGGGAACACCCCTATCAGTGCCAGGGAAGGAATTCCCTGGCACTGATAGTGCTTACCGCCGTGGATTTCATGGCGATTCCAAACCGCATGAAATCCATGGTGGTCAGCCGGGTCCAAATACCGCCGGCGGTATAGTGACGACCGCTGGGCTGGAGACCCAGGTCTCCAGCCCAGCGGTCGTCTCCGCCCTGGCGGCCGGAACGGAGAAGCGGTGGATGACCATGGCGGTAACCGCCATGGTCATAATTGCAAAAATAAGACCGCCAGCCTGTTGGCGGTCTTACCGCCGCTTCTCCGCCATCCGCCAGGGTCGTAATGACCCCCTAAATGTCTTCCAGCTCATAAAACAGAAGCATGTTTAGATAGATAGATAGATAGCTGGATAGATAGATAGATAGATAGATAGATAGATAGATAGATAGATAGATAGATAGATAGATAGATAGATAGATAGATTTTTTGTGCATGATTAACTAAAACCTTTTCATATACAGTCACAACTTTAAAATGGAAAAAGACGCATTTTAAAATAACAATAGAAGTGATATCACAGTTTTGTGCAATCGGATGCAAAGTGCAATTATCGTATATTGTTTTTAATCAGGGCTGAAGCCATCATGTCCGAGCGAAAGTACCTTTATCATATTCATCTATTTTAGGTTATGGAAGTCTGGGTAAACACAGTGCACTCATTCAGTTTCTTTTATAGCCTGGAGACAAACTTCCCAAATTTGGCCAGCTCAGATTGCTCCCTTAAGGTGAACACTAGTGATCTGGCCTCATTGCAGGATCTTATGCTGTAACGGAGAAAGAGAGGTTTTACTAAGGTGCAACGTGCATTCATCTTTGCCGGACAGCAGCAAAGCAGGTGGTTAAATGACTCAGATTTGTATCCACAGAGCCTGCAATTTGTTATCTTAGTGAGAGAATGCCATTTTGGGTTCATCTTCTGATCTTCAGGTCTAGCAACCTTGCAGCCATGATCTGTGTCACAGAGCTTTCCTAATTGTGCAAGCCAAATATGGTTGAGGTGACAAGAGTTGTGAACCATTCATATAAGATATTGCCACTGCCTTTTGTACAGGAGTACTGCTCACTTTTTCCAGGTCAGTTGGCTGGTAAAGCGTTTTTATCTGTCTTTTCAGCACAGACTTGATGGCGATACGAGACTGTGCCAATCCGATTAATTCTGTTTGATCTATTTGAAGGGAGGCTAGAGCTGTGGGTAAATATTGCGATCAGGGGGTCATTTTGGCATGAAAAATAGGGCTAAGAGCTGATTTCAGAGTGTTTGGTGGGGCCATAATAATCCTGTGGTAGTATTTCAAGTAGGTACTGATGTGGGCCGAGTTCTGGCCTTCCAGGCCAAATTCCAGCCTTATCAAGCAGCCCCTTATGTATTGCGGTAACTTGAACACTCTTTTGTAAGCTTTGCCTTGGAGCTTTTCCACCTAGTGTGAAAAATTGACCCGGAAAGGCTTTGTGGCCATAATTTAGGGCTGGAAGAAGGGAGGCTCTGAGAACTTGAAGAATCAGCTTTGGAGTGAGACTTTCTATGAGATTGTTTAACTGGCATGTTCTGGTTATTATGAATTTAGCCTTCGATTTAAGATGGTGCAGATAGACTTTGGGATTTCCCTTCGCAGTTAGCCACACACCCAGATAGGTATACGAGTCTGTACTGCTGATAGGGAGAGGACCCATGTTCCAGCGGGAGTTCTGATATTTACGTGGTCCTCCAAAGATTATAACTTTGGTCTTAGAAGCATTTGCCTTCATTCTATTTTCCATATTGTAACCATGAAGGACGGTTAGTGCTTTTTGGAGCCCAGTTCTTGAGTGATCCAGCAGCACAATATTGTCTGCATATTGCAGGAGGATAATTTTAAGATTCCCGATTTTTGGTGGAATCAAGTTTGCATTTCTTAAGGCCATGGACATATCTGTTGTGTAGAGGTTAAATAAAAGAGGTGCTGACACGCACCCTTGTTTTAGCCCATTGTTTTAGCTCATTGGCAAGGGATCTCCTTGCTGATGACAGATGAGTAGTGCTGCTGATTTTGACAAGATTCCCATCTGAATTTGTGTATCATTCCCAATTCAGGTATATTACGGTTTGAAATATCATCTTATGTTTTATGTAACCAAATGTCCCTCGCATGTACAGAAGACCTTTTCATAAAATGTAGGTCAATCCCTGTAAGGTTTTACCTGTGAGCACGTTCCTTCCACACAGTGCAAACTCTTAACAAAAACCCGTTTTAACACCTCTCAGCAAATACCACCTTCCTTCTCCAGAAATGAATGAACCATGCGCTAACATAAAGTAGCCACCCCCCGGAATCTTTTATCTCCTAACTAAGTGCAAACTTCTCATTATTGCCCGCAAGCAAACATGCCTTTTATACAAGTTTTAGGGTAACTCTGATTCTGTTAACAAACGCCAAACTTTCGATTGCTATATTCTGTCGCTAAACCCACGGGCATTGCATGCAACACACTTAATCATCCCACAACCATAACAGAACCACTGTGGTCTTTCTCGCTGTACAGTGTAAGCACTGCATAGTGTGCTGAGAGTAATAAACAAGCATGCACATCCCACTGAGGAGAATCTCTGGGATTCTCCTTTTGCCTCATGGGGGGTTTCCCCATCTACAGAAGGCAGTATTGTGAATCCCAACTGTAGCATAGAGATGCTTAGAGCTGGCAAGCCCTATGCTACCCTGCCTTCTCCTAGACTCTGATTACAAGAGAACTGAATAATTTCGACCATTGCACAAACACCTGTTTGTGTGGTCGGAATTATGAATAGTGAGAAGTTTACTGCATCAGTTAATTTCTGGGAGTAATAAAGTCCACACCTCGCTTTTTTCCCTAAGTACATACCACAAGGGCAAACTAGCCGTTATTTACTAGGGGTAAATGCTGGGAAAATACCTGTACAAGAGGATTTTGGTGCAGAAAAAAATGGCATGTAAAGTCAAGGGCAGCTTCTGCACCTGTGGAAAATTTCGCTGTTTCTGGCCACATTATCTTCAGCTTAGCAAGATGTATCATGAAATACTTCACATATTTTGAATACTATTATTAGCAAACTTGTAACATACATCATGCAGCAAGAAACTACTTTTTAAAACTTTGCTCGCTGGCTCACTCAACATATATTTCAAAGATTCAGACTCTAAATCACATTTGGTGCCTTGAAATGGACTATAAAAAGGGGTACTTGGGACCCCAAAAATTATCATCTGCCAAGAATCCAGATGGACTGTGTGAGGAGGGGAAGCTTCACAAGACCTCTGCCTGTAACCAGGACTGAAGGCCAAAGCCTGCTAATGCTCCTTATGGGTGAGGGATCATCACCCAGGGAATCCAAGACCACCTACCCTGGAGCCTGGAGCACTAGCGCCGGCCTGCTTGCCAAGATCAGTGTACCCTATGAAGAAGAGGAGAGTGTTGGAAGGAGTGAGGTCCAGTTGAGTGGACTCCCATTGCAAGGTTTCAGGAAATGTCTGCAGCACTAAACAGATCTTTGCCTGTGTGAAGGACAAAGTCAACGACCTTATGCCAGAGGAGGGCTGCCATGTGAATCACTGCAATGATCCGGTCAGAGCCCTGGATAAGTGAGGTGCTGTGAACCCCATATCAAGAAGAAACCGCCATGTGAAGATTGTCGTGCTGGGAGGGCCGTAACCTTTGAGCAGTGGCGAGCCACAACCTTGTATGCAAGAAGAGGCTGCCACAAGACGGTTGCCATGCAGTGAGGGCCGTAAGCCTTAAGCCATGGTGAACTACGACCCCATATGCCAAGAGGGGCTGCATCATGAAGACTGCTATGCTCTAAGGGCTATAGCCTTTAAACTATGGTAAGCCCTGACCCTACGTTCCCCCGGGAACCGCTGCTGAGGACTTTTCTGTGTCAAGCGGACTTGAGCCTCTGTACAGGGAAGAGATGGTGACCACTTATGCCAGAGGGTGGTCACTGAGTGCAGCAATACATGCAACCTGATCGACCACCCCCACCATAGTAAGTGAGGCCACCGTAGAAGCACCGTCAGAAAGGCAGTTGACCTGCTTCTGGATCACTGCATCACCCATCCCACACCGTGGAACGGATCAGAGAATTACCTGCAATGAGGAGCCACAAAGAGCCTTGGGTTGCTATGGTGGCACCACCGCATGTGAGGAACCCTACATCCACTGAGTGCAGCCATCGTGGGCCATGTGCAGTGAACTCAACTGATTCTGCTGTGGCGGCTCCAAGTGCCCGCAGACGGAGTTCGCTCAGGCACTCCGGATGCTCTAAACCTGCAGATGCGGGTAAGACTGATTTCAGACCATTCAGCATGGGGGAACTTGCTTGCTAGTTAGTGCAGCGGCGCTGGAACAGTATAGGCTTTAAAATTGAATCGGCATAGACTCTTGAGATTCAGACACTAGTTGGACTTGCCCTGGATGTTGCCTATAGTGAATGGGAAATAAGTACTATTGCAAGGAGGGAATGGTGCCTGGGTGACCACCTAAAGAAACACTGTAGCCCTGACCTTAGAGGATCTGTGCAGTTGTTTGTGAACATTGCATTTTAACTTTGTGTTAATAGCGATAGAAATAAAATACTTCTCTTTTTTCATAAACAGGAGTATCTGCTGGATAATGCTTTATTGCGGCTGCTGCATGCCTTTGAGTTGTGTGCCTGTGCTCACTTCTCTGCATCCACCCCTCACCAATCCCCTCCCCAGGGACCCTTGGACTCCTCGGACAATGCCAGTCTGCAGAGTTACATGCTGAATGGGTGATTGGCCCAGTTGCTCAGAATCCATAGTAGGTCAGGCCTTGGGACATCAGGAGTTAAAGGCTCAACCCCCATGGCTGGGCCCAGTAACCCCTGCTTGCCCCATGGCCCACTGAAAGGGGTTCTGACAATGGGGCAGAGGCGTTGTTATAATTATAAGATCTTGTTTATTATATAGTGCTTCTACACTTCTAACCTTCTAAGCACTGCAAATAAGATATGCTACTATTACCCCTTTTAATGATACTCAATTTATAGAATGATTCTGAAACAGAACCTGTGTGTACATGTGTAAGATTTGTATGACTTGATTTGCCTTACAGTCAAATGTGATTGTTGTGCAGCCAATTCTCAAAAGGCTTCTCTTTTGGTGTAATACTGCAGGCTATCAGTTTTGTTTCACTGCTTCATTTAAAAGTTTTCTGTTTTCATACCCTAATAGGAAAGAGACAATCTCTGCAATGTGGAAAAGAAATACTCCAATCTTACAGGAGGAAAGCACTTTCCTGCCAATGACAGTTGTCTGAAGGAGATAAACAAGGTGTGATGATAAGTAAACTGCATGTTTTCCTCCTACACTATGTATTGATAAAACAGAAAGTGACAGATGATGGGGATGACAATTCTTGTCCAGCTACAATGTTGAAATGTAATTTAAAATCCTGTATGACTTATGTGATGTGGTTACAGCAGATTCAGTAAGGTTTTCCTTTTCAGGTCTGGGTTTTGACAGTGCAGCAATGAGCCAGACCAACTGATGACAAGATACATAAAGTGGGCACGGGGCGTCACGCTTCAACCATTCATATTTATGTATCAGCATCTCTCTGCCCTTGGCGACTTTTTTTCAACCAGCGTCATTAAGCTATTGGCTTGCACCACGTCCAATAATATCTTGGCTCAGCCTAATAGAACAGTCATCTCTTACATAACCTAATGCCATTGGCTGTTTGGGCATATCTTTGTACCTCAACTCCTGTGCTTACTACTTTGGGACTGTAGCCTTCTCTGACCGATTCTGCTGCCTCCCTCCACCTCCCCTCCCGTTCCATTCCCTGATGTGTTTGTGCTGCATGTATTTGCGCATTAAACTCATAGCAGTTGGGTTTGCCAGTGCTTTTTGTAATTGCTAATAAATTCATACAGGTTAACCAGAATTCGGAATTAAAATGCAGAATTTGATGTGCAATTTTACAAAGTTTATGCCTATTTGATTTGTCTACAGCTTATTCTGTGACTACTATTTAGGGGGAGTAGGCATTTAGAGTTTGACCAGGAACTCTTGCAGAAATTGGGGCCCTACCCCGCTGGCCTTGTCTCCTTTTGCCCCCTTTCCTATTTAGAGTTGGGGGAATAGCATGTTTTTTAATGTCAGAGGCTCAGGCATGGCAAAAATCGGAACAGAAAACAAACAATGGTCCTGTAACAGAGATAAAAAAAACTCCTTGTGCATGAAGGGCATTGTTTTTTTCCTTTTTTCAGAAACAGGTAATTGATTATGGAGTTTGTTTTTGAAAAGCAAAATCAGTGTTAATTTAGCCAAAAAACATGGCGGCTCACTCTGCATTGAACTGTGACGAATAGTGCATCCGCTGATGTGTTAGATACACTTTTGTCACACAGATCCAAACCAGGCAGGCGAGCATCTCTAAATGTGGCAGCAGTACTCCATGACAAGGGTGAAGGCCATGGTCTCCACCAACCTGGCAGGCTGTCTGCCAAAGTGTAAAATGACTCCCTATCTCGGTAATTTGCCTTGATTTAGCTCATGCTATATTCATGTTAGGTCCTTTGGAGATATAAGGAAATGTGACATCGGTCTGCTGCTTGAAATGTTTGCCCTTGTGATTGAACAAAAATGAGAGATTTGCAAATGCCAACCATGACGTTTGAAATTTAGCTCTGGCACCACACTGATGAAGCACCTGTTGTTTTCATTGGTCACGCTGAAGGCTTTTCCTCATATAAAAACCGTTTAGGAAACATGCTTTATTATTTATTCTATGACATAATTTAAACTTTGTCATCATGCACAAGAGTGGCATAACTCTCAGGATATATTTGATTGTATTTTAAAACGCTATTTGCACAATGTTAAATATGATGTGTATGTTTTTAAAACAGTTCTGTGTTTAGTGCGTGGTATTCAGGCTCACACAGTGACGTAAATATTATTTTGTAAGTCTTTTTATCATTATCTCAAATGAGAAAAATTGAACATGACAATCGTTTTGTCTGATAATATAGTTAATTGCTCAAAACGTTATGTTTTACTATGTAAGGGTGTACATTATCTTATAGGGGAAACATAATGAAGGAAATTGCTAGACCTCATCACATACATATTGCTGACTATTTAACCCTTTTAAATACCCTATTTGACCCACTTCAAAGAGATAGCCTGCGTTGTTTTGAGCCTCGAATCTCTGCTCGTCTATTTCTTTCTTTTCTGAGGTACAAATGTGACTTTACACTGTCACTCAAAGTCCTAACCGCGTTCAGTTTTAACTGACAGGTGCCTTCCTGCGATATGTTATGTCTTTGTAAAATATAAGCGCTAACATGTAACCTAAAATGTCCTCCGTTTACAAATGTAAAGTCGCTGTTTAACCAGCTTGGCTACTAAGATTTTGATTCTCACTGCGAGAGGAAGGTCAGAATTTTCCCCATGGTTCCATTCACTGCATAGAAATCCTCCGTACGCACCATGGCACAATAAAAACGTAAAGCATCGGTAGTCCTCTGTCGGAGACACGGACCTTAAAATGGTTGCATGTATTCAATGTCTGTTTTGAAAATAGAAGAGCTGTTTTTTTAGAGGCAGCAAGAAATAGCAACAAGACCCACTGTTAGACCTGACAACCTTAGGCTGGTCACCCCCAACTTTTTGCCTGCCTCCCTCCACTTTTTTGACACTGTTTTTGTTGGTTTTAGGAGTGCTAACCAGTGCTTAACTGCATATGCTCTCTCACTTAAAACATGGTAACATTGGTTCATATCCAATTGGCATATTTGATCTACTTGTAAGTCTCTAGTAAAGTGCACTACATGTGCCCAGGGCCTTTAGATTGAATGCTACTGGTGGGCCTGCAGCACTGGTTGTGCCACACACATAAGTAGCCCCTTAACCATGTCTCAGGCCTGCCATTGCAAGGCCTGTGTGTGCAGTTTCACTGCCACTTTGACTCGGCATTTAAAAGTACTTGCCAAGCCTTAAACTCCCCTTTTTCTACATACAAGCCACCCCTAAGGTAGGCCCTAGGTAACCCATAAGGCAGGGCACTGTGTAGGCAAAAGTCAGGACATATATCTGTGTGTTTTATATGTCCTTGTAGTGGACAACTCCTAAATTCGTTTTCCACTGCTCTGAGGCCTGCTCCTTTCATAGGTTAACATTAGGGCTACCCTCATATACTGTATGAGTGGTAGATTCTGATCAGAAAGGGGTAGACAGATCATATTTAGAATGGGCAGAATGGTAATACAAAATCCTGCTGACTGGTGAGGTTGGATTTTATATTACTATTTTAGAAATGTCACTTTTAGAAAGTGAGCATTGCTCTGCACTTAAAATCCATCTGTGCCTTACAGCCTGTTGCTAATCCAAATCTGGGACGGGCTGGTTGACAGTTCCCTTGTGCATTTTACCCAGACAACCACAAACACATGATGCTCAGTCACACCTGCACACACATCTTCATACTGAATGGGTCTTCCTGGGCTGGAAGGGTGGAGGAGCTTGACACATTTCAAAGGCTTGTGGCCTGCCCTCACACAAAGGACTGCCACACCCCTTACTGGCACCCTGGCAGACAGACCTGTACTGAAAGGGGACCTTGTGCACTTCAAAACCACTCTTTGAAGTCTCCCACACTTCAAACGCACTTTGGAGTATATAAACTGGGTCCCTGACCCTACCAACTCTGACACTTCCTAGGACAGACACTCTGAACCAGATCCTGCAACCTGCCAAGAGGAGCTGCCTGGTTTGCCAAAGGACCCAACTGGACTACTTTGCTATGAAGGACTGCTTTCTTGCTGTTACCCTGCTGCCTTGCTGGCCTCTGGCTCTGCTGAGAAGTGCTCTCCAAGGGCTTGGATTGAGGTTGCCTCCTGTTTCCTGAAGTCTCAGTGCCAAAAAGATTTATTTTCTTCAAAGGAACTCCTTGTGGGGCAAAAATCAATGCGGAGCCTGCCGGAATCGACGCACAGCCTGCCTAGCGGGGAAAGAATCACTGCATCACTGACTCGGAATGACGAACCCCGGCACCCCAAGTGGAGATCGACGCAGCGCCAGTGTTCCGACTGGAACTTCAACGCACAGCCCAATGGATCGACGCATCGCCAAGCCGGAACAACAGTCTGACTTCCTGCCACAGTAATCGATGCAGCGCCTACCGTGCAACAGAAACTCAGACGTATCGCCCTCCAGATCGACGCAGCACCTGTGACGTCATCCAGCACGCCTAGGATTTCCATGCATCGTCCCTGGGCGTCAAAAGACCCCGCATCGCAATGAAAGATTCAAGTCTGCGCACCGGAATTCAACGCAAAGCCCTTAACGCATGGAAAAGAATCGACCCATCGTCTGTGTGCGCCTAGAAATCTGACGCATGCCTTCCTTTTTCCATGCATCTCCTCCTCTGTGGTATTTGTGCTTGTAATTTTGATGCATACCTGGTACTTTGTGCACACAAGAGATATTTGTTGCTTTTTAAAGACTTAAGTCTCTTCTTATCATTGCAAAAGTGATATTTCAACTTGTACGTATCAAATCATCTTGATCGTTTTGACTTTAATTCACTCAGCTAAATATCTTATATTTTTCTAAACCTATGTGGTGTATTTTTGTGGTGTTTTCACTGTGTTGTTGCATGATTTATTGCACAAATACTTTACAGATTGCCTTCTAAGTTAAGCCTTACTGCTTAGTGCTAAGCTACCAGAGGGTGGGCACAGGATAATTTGGATTGTGTGTGACTTACCCTGACTAGAATTATGGACCCTACTTGGACAAGGGTGTATACCTCTGCCAACTAGAAACCCCATTTCTAACACCCACCTTCCAATAGTTTATTTAATTTAGGAATCTGAAGAATATTTTTTTCCCAATCCCTTTATCTTGTTTAAAAAATGATTTCCTTACATTATGCTTGTATACTGTCAGAATATTTGTTGACTTTTAATTATCGTGCTGCAAAAATATAATAACCAAAATACATTTAAGCTAAGTATGGTAGGTAAGTATAGATGTACTATTCTTAACTCCACATATATGTACCTTGACAATATATATATATGTTATAGAGTTAAGAAGATGTATAATTATGAGTAATATGCTTTCTTTGATATATACTTGCCATCACAATATTTGGTAATCAATATTCTGGCTACAATGTTTTTCTAGTGCTATATTTTTATGCTCAGTATTCTGAAATACAACCGTTAATCCCTGTATGTGACTGAACAGTCTTAAAAATTATCATTGAAAACAGCATCTCTCTTTCAGCACCACAGTCAACTAGCAAAACAAGCAAAGATTCAGTGTAACTTACATTGTTCCCCCCTCTCTACACAAAATCGAAAACATCTGGGGCTTTTATGCAAGTATAAGGCACATAGGCAGACACCAAGGTGGCAAGGGAGAAGACCCTAACCTCGAAGTGGTAGTTGAGAGGCAACCGGAAAAGAAACACAAAAAGACGTCGAAGGATGTCCAAATAAACTCAAGGTGACACTGCAGGGGTGCTTGGTGGGTGAAACACAAATCTTGGACTTGAAGCACACAAAATGCTAAAGTATTCAGCACCAGAAGGCAAACAAAAGTAGAAAGAGCCCCACTGGTTAAATTCAAATGCTATCAGAAGACCCAGGGAACCAGTCTCAGCCTTGAAAGAGGATAGGGAGCGGGGGAGGGACAAGACTCCTTCAGGGAAAAATGATTCAATGCAGACACTGAAGAAAAGGGGCGAAACAACTGAATCTGAACCAAAATTTCTTGACATCATTAAAAAAAGGAGGTGGCTCAGGCCAAAACGGAAACCCTTATGCAAAAAAGAGAGAGTTTAAGGACTGTAAAAAAAGTACAGGATACCCCTGAAACCTGAGCAAAACAGACAACAGACAGAGCAGCAGGATTCTGAAATCGAACCATCACTCATACCAGAACCTCAGGAGGAGATTGAGGAAGAGCTTTTCCATTTTGAGCAAGGGGAACATTCCTCGAACATGGCCGTTCACAAGCAGGGGAGTCAATGGAAGAGTGTCAATAGATATATTCTGACTCACCAGGGGAGGGATGCCTCTTACCCAGTGAGATTGCCCATCCAACCAATGGCATAATTGCATACAATGCAGATATAAAGAGAGCATCAAACACTTATAGAGTGTAGCTGGAGGAGAAGCAGCCAGAATAATTTTTCCATCCGGAGATACTGATACCCAACCAGAAGAGGAACCAATTCCTCCCACTGCTGCCTGGATTGTAGACCAGGGTAAGAAGGCCTTCAAAAATGCCCTTTGTCAACACCTGCCTCAAATCCTAAGTGGGTGCATCAGATACAGCCAGTAGTCAATCATGCCCTGCACAACCCTGCACCAATATGCCTGGCGAAGAGTATTAGGGTTTTAGCAAGAAATACAGTCTTCCATTATCAACATGCCCTTCACAAGAAACAGTCTTTTTGTGGAATCAATGGATGAGGTGCTACAGCACACAAAAAAAAAACAATGACACAGCAAAGGCTGTGGGGTTATTGCAATACAGTGGACCCTTTTGAGAGGGAATACAGCAGACGAAAAGCACGCCCACAAGGGGAGGGGTGCACCAAGCCACCACACAGGCCATATTCACACAACAGACCACCGTCACAACAGCTCCATGGCAATGCAATGCAAATCACTCTCAAGGTATGTCTTTTAAAGAACGCTCAGGGGGAGAAGTGTCACTCATAGAGGGAGAACAACCACTGCAAAGTTTAGTGCACAGAGAAAAACTCCCTACACAAGACACAACACAGCCCGAGGTTCTCCATCAACAATGAGTAGTAATTACTGAAACCAGAAAGAAACAGGACCTTATTGAGTGCAATCGTGAAATCACAGAGTACAAGAACCCTTCCAGTGGCCAAAAGAGTCCAGGCGAGGCTTGATCAAATGCATCTTTACCAGAAGGGTCAACATCTGACATTGAGGACTGCAGAAAAACATTGGGCATAATGGCCTAATGCATCACCTTGATACCACAGACGAAACTTCAAATGAGACCACTACTAGAGTGGCTGCAGCAATAATAGTCACATGCAAATTGGGCAATCTGATGGTTACTACAGGTCAAGTACGAAGGGAATTGCAAAGGCGGAATTTGAGCAACATCACAAAGGGGAAATATTTCAGACCAGCAACTCCCTCAATGACTATTGCAATAGATGCCTCCCACACAGTATGGGGAGCTCAAATGCTGAACCTAAACATCAAGGCACTGTGGAACCCAATAGAGGTATTACAGCACATAGATGTGTTGGAACTGAAGATTGTTTTACTAGCCCGGAATGCTTTCCAAAAACATTTCAAGGAAAGGACAGTATTAATCAAACCAGATGATGCAATGTATGTTTCAACTAAAAAAACAAGGGGAATAAAGTCACACAAGTAATCCAAGCTAGCTCAAGACATTTGGAAATGGGCGATCAAAAAAGGGATATCACTAGTGGCAATACCAGGAGAGCTAAACACAGAAGCAGACAGACTGAGCAGATAGGCGGACATAACATGTGAATGACAGGTAAAAGACTAAGTAGTAAAATACACCTTCCACTTCTGGGCCATGCCACATGTCGCTTGGTTCACATGCCAACAAAAACGCAAAATGCCAAAGCTTCACACCCAGATTTCACCACCCAAGATCTCTATTGATGTTGGATCCCTATTGATAAAATGGTCAGAGACATTGGCCTATGTTTTCCCCCTGCAGTGGGCCAGGTAAATGTATTTCGCAGATATAGTGCAGATGTCACAGGGGCATATCTTAAAGCTCCTTGCACATCAAGACATCTTAACAATACAAGGGGTGGCAAGTGTGCCACACAGAACCACACCCAGAACCAGCCAACCTGAGCCTGGCAGTGCGGCTCCTGAAGATGTAGGGTTTGGGTAGATAAACCTGCCAGTAAGGTCTATGCAAATCATTAGGGAAACAAGATGGCTACTACAAGGTTCATACACTGTTGCCATGTAAAGATAAAAAAGACTGTAGAGACTGGTTGCAGGGCACCACTTTGCTTAGATACTTCATATCTTTTCTACACCTCGCTAGAGGTCCATTTAACGGCCACTGTGGCACACACAAGAGGAGTAATAGGAAACAGCTTCTTCACCACACCAGTGGTAATACGATTCGTAGAGCAAGCAAAGGAGGTTTCTTCCTCCAAGAAATGTAGCATTAACACAACTGATTAAATCACTGTTTCAGCTAGTACAAAACACACAGCTAAAATTCCAAAGTCTACAAATGGCCTACCTGATTGCTATCATGTGATTAAAAAGAGTGAAATAAATTTCACACTCTTATCACAAAGGAACCATATCTTCAAATACCTAAGGATAAAATGGTAATGAGAACAAACATTAGATTTACACCAAAAGTGGCACCAAATTTCCATGTTAATCAGGCAATATAATTACTGGCTTTCTTCCAGCAGCCAAAAACCCAGGCAGAAAAGACTCTACACAAACTGGATGCCAGACGGACGATTATGTACTATCTGTAAAAACAAAGTCAATCAGAAATGAGGAGCAATTCTTCATATCTTTCACCCAAGCAGAGAAAGGCTCTCACATCACAAAATGTAAACTGCAAAATTAATTATTCAGAAGGCGGTGCACCGCATAAAAAAGGAGTCCAATGTTCTAGCAATGCAAATAAACAGTCCTTGTTTTAATATTTCATTACAAGTCCAAAGTGTTGATTCCACACAAATCCATAAATGAAAAGAGTTAGAACGAAGGGTAATACATGGTCAAATTGAACAGTACTCAGGATGAACAGCCAACGCGTTTCACCCAATTGAAGGGCTTCTTCAGGGCTGTAATGTAACCAGAGAAAAACATGTATACTATACATTTCATTGGACCGAAAAGGGGATTGATTGTGTGAATAGGTGTGAGATCTCAAATTATAGAAGTGGATCCAAAGAGAAAGTACTGTGTACCAAGACATTAATAAAAGTTGTGGACCCATGCAAGGCATGCTCCATATCATACAGAGGGAAAAATATACTGTGGAGGATAAGAAAAAATGGACAAAATAGTGAGTAGATTAGAAATAGAATAGTGATATATTTTATAGAAGTAAATACATAGTGTGAATATATATTTGATAAAAAGTGAAATCCCAAAAAAGAGGAGGGGGGGGCACATCCAAGTGTCAAATTAAGTAAAAAGCGCAAGCCACTAAAACGTACCATCAACGGTATCCAGTCAGTAATAAGTGTAAGAAGTATAATAATAAATCATTAACCTAGAGAGAAGAAAACGAAGGAGGGAAAAGATAAGTAAAGAAGAGGTATAAAAAGAAATCAAGGGGGGGGGAGATTTCATGTAAAAAAGGCGGGTCATTTGGAGTGATATATGAAAATAACGCTAGAGAGTAACGAGAGCTACATGCTTGAATAAAATATGTAGAATGAATTATAAAGCAATAAAATAAAATAAAATAAAGTCAAGTACATCCATCTAAAGAGCACTCAAATTGTGAAAAAAGAGCGAAAAACCCAACATATCCAGACTCATCAAGCCCCGAAATTAGTGACATATTGGGGCAGGTATAGGTCAAAATGCCAGGAAGCATAGCCGAAATGATACATGCTCTACAGACCCAAAAATGTAAAGAGTAGTCTTAAACGGAATCGATATCCAAAAGGAATATAATAATATGTATAAAGGAATACCACATACGCGGAAAAGTTGCACACCAAAAAACTTACAGCGCGTATTGTAATGTGGCATGTCCGCGCCAAATATACTCCGATAGACGCAATCAAAACGACAGCGAGAAGTCACATGCTGCCGGCCCAAATGTAGTGCCGGCCGCCGGGAGGGAACCTCTTGGGGGAAGCCTCCGGTCCGGGTATGAAAAAGACGAATGCCCGGAACCCGGAACTGATACAAATACATCCCCCAAGAGATAGAAAAGGGACAAAAACAACCGCCATGATAGGGCTGGTTGTAGTGAAACTATGTACATGCCAGCAACGTGGAAATAAAGATAGGACAAAAGAAATGGCCGCCATATTGGGGTGAGAGTCGAGACCATAATAAGAAAGTCAAGCAATATAAATAGAAAATGGATAGATAGTGTAGCCAATTGTGAAGAAGAACAAAACTATATCAAACTGACTGTGTACCCTATGAGGCCCAAGAGAGACAAAAAAATATATATACATTTTTTTTAATAAAAAATATATAAAAAGAGATAAACTAAGAATAATAATAATCGTGAACAATAGAAAAAAATGAATAAACCATAAAAAAGTGAAGAGAAGAGCATACAGGGAGAGAGGGAGAAGGGGGAAGGAGGAAGGACAAATGAGCCCAAATAAGTGATGTGATCAAGAATATAATTAACATAAGGGTAAGTATATAATATAATGATAAAAAAACATGTGGATACTGAATACATATTAATGACAAAATGTGAACACCATGAAAGTGCATAGAATAACAATACTAACCAATTAACACATAACATTAATCATGGTATTATAACGACCAGGTATTTACAATATTGTGAAACAAAACTTAATCCTGAAACGACCTACAGAGTATATCAACAAATATGGACATGATGTGAGTATTATGTAAACAAATAGCAAAATGTGAACCGCCCCCAAAAGTACATTAAAACACATAGAAATACAAGCTGATTAGACGCACTAGAGAAAATAATGAAACTCATGGTCAGTGTTATGGCCCAGTTCTACCGCTTGGAGGCGGCAGATCCAAGCCGCCTCTTTTTGGCGCAAGGCCAGTTCTCTATTTCCCCCTCTGGAATGAATAGGAACGTGTTCAATACCATGAAACCATATGGTTGGATCATTGGGGTGACTAAGTATCATGTGCGTTGCAAGTGGATATGCGAAGTCATGTTTTCTTATGGTTAGTAGGTGTTCCTGTATTCTGAGTTTTAAGGGGAGTTTAGTACTGCCCACATAGACCTTATTGCATGCGCATCCCAAAATATAAACAACAAATTTGGTGTTACAATTTATGAAATGATGTATGGTGAATATCTTCGTGTTGTGATAGCAGAAATCTTTTGTTTTGTCACGACCAAAGATACAAATATTACAATCGTGACAAGTGTAGAAACCCTTGGGTTTTGTTGACAGCCACGTGGAGGGATTGGGAGAAGAAATGTAGCTGGGACATAAATGGTCTCTGAGGGTTAGCCCCCTACGATAGGTGATCTTAGGTTTGTTAGGTATGGTGCCTTTAAGGCCCGGGACCTCAGTCAATAAATGCCAATGACGTTTGAGAATTTTAAAGATGCCCTGACTATGGGCCATGTATCGAGTCACAAAGGATAAGGAATCCTTCCGAGTCTTGTGATTCCCATGTGTTTTAGTGGTCAAAGTGTCTTTTCTAGATGTCTTCATGAAACGTTGAACCGCCTGTGTTAAGATTTGAGTGTCAAATCCCCTATTAATGAATCAGTGTCTGGTATGCTGAATCTGTGTACAGAAGATGTCATTGGTACTGCAGTTACGTCTAACGCGCACCATTTCTCCAAAAGGGATGTTTTGAATAACCGAAGCAGGGTGGGCGCTAGTAGCGTGAAGAACACTGTTGCAAGCCGTGGATTTCCTAAAAAGAGCACTCTGTATGCTATTATGTTCAATGAAAAATCTAATGTCCAAGAACTCTATGGTGTTTCTACTATAATGTAAGCTAAGTTTCACATTGTAGGGATTGTTGTTGAGAAAAACATGGTACTGTATAAGTTGATCAATAGTCCCATTCCAAATGATGATAATGTCGTCAATGTATCACCCCCAAAAAACAATGAAATTAGTCCAGGGGGAGGCAAGTTTGCCCCAGGCATGTAGTTTTTCATACCAGCCCATGAACAAACAGGCATATGATGGCGCAAATTTTGAACCGATCGCTGTCCCCTGTGTCTGTTGGTACCACTCATTATTGTGCAGGAAATAGTTCCTGGACAGAATAATATCAATCATCTGAAGAAGCATCTGATTGTGTGCAAAGCAATCCGCAGTCCTAGAATTGAGAAACATAGTGACAGCTTGGATCCCAAAAGGTTTGTGTATACATGTGTACAGGCTATTCACATCCATAGTTACAAAGAGAAGATCCTCAGACCAAGTGAAATCATCAAATTTATTCGCTCTTTTTTCACAATTTGTGTGCTCTTTAGATGGATATACTTGACTTTATTTTATTTTATTTTATTGCTTTATAATTCATTCTACATATTTTATTCAAGCATGTAGCTCTCATTACTCTCTAGCGTTATTTTCATATATCACTCCAAACGACCCGCCTTTTTTACATGAAATCTTCCCCCCCTTGATTTCTTTTTATACCTTTTCTTTACTTATCTTTTCCCTCCTTGGTTTTCTTCTCTCTAGGTTACTGATTTATTATTATACTTCTTACACTTATTACTGACTGGATACCATTGATGGTACGTTTTAGTGGCTTGCGCTTTTTACTTAATTTGACACTTGGATGTGCCCCCCCCTCCTCTTTTTTGGGATTTCACTTTTTATCGAATATATATTCACACTATGTATTTACTTCTATAAAATATATCACAATTTTATTTCTAATCTACTCATTATTTGGTCCATTTTTTCTTATCCTCCACAGTAAATTTTTCCCTCTGTATGATATGAAGCATGCCTTGCATGGGTCCACAACTTTTATTAATGTGTTGACAAAAGTAAATAAATATATATAAACAATGGACAGCATGTAAGTCGAGGAAAAATTCACAGTGCAAAATAAAAAGGTTACTTACTGGTAAGCTGGTAAGAGTAGTTTTGCAGCTTGAAGATTTTTCTAGATTCACGTGCAACCCACTTGCCTCTTCCAGGCTAGGTGTATTTGCAAAGAAGATTCTCAAAAGAACATAAACAAGAAAGGGAAAAAATATGTTCAAGCCGCTAACAGGAAAAAAGAATCTGAAAAAGGCGACTATGTCGAAGAATTTCCAGAACATGCATAGGAGGTCATACTTGGAGGGACAGAGCACCAAATGGTCAATGACTCAATACCGCTCACTCTAAAAGGAAAAGGGACTACTAAGAGACAATTCTGCACCTAATCCCTAGATGGTGGAATAATGCACAGTTTGTGAACAAAGAAAATGTTTTCAATCTGCAAAACTACTCCTACCAGTACCTTTTTGTTGTTTTTAAAGAGGAAGTTCCGTTTTAGTAACATACGTCTGGTTAACTTTCTATTGTGACAAATATAGGCAACATAAAATAGACCAGCTGTGGCAGGTGAACTTACAAGGATGTAAATAACCATCCACAAAGTTCTCTAAGCAAAGTAAACTGAGCAAGCCTGACTTCTCTGAGGTGAGTTTGACCATGTTCTCTCACCAACCAAGAACATTTGAAACAATGGGGCCACTTGCGCATTGTACAGCACAATTTTGCAGACAATACTGAAGGGTGCCACCTTGAAAGTTTGAAATATACTTATGGTATGCCACATGGGTTTTATCTTCTCAGTGGGGGTAATCACCTACAGATATCCGTGGTTGAAACTGTGGTAAAATGTAACTTGCACTCAAGTTAGTAAAATTGGACACAATCATAGGAATACAAGACATTCTAATCTGGGGATGCAGTTTGACAAAACATTGTACCATTTTTCAAAATGTATATGATATCTTTACTTCTATATTCCACCCCTTTCATTTCCCATTCTTGCTCCTGTGAAATCAATTCTCAGAAATTAAGGAGAATCAACTTTGAGTGGGTTACATGACAAAATGAAGGGTACACAGACTCCATACTTTCAGTAAGTAGACATCAGAACTCCCTCATGCTAGACATATATCAAAGCCTAGCTTTCATCCAATTATTTTGAAGGTAAGTACATTTTCATGGCTTGGTGCATAATCACTTACTGCAGCTTCAACAGCAAAGAGAAAATCAATAAAAACTATTTATAGTCACACACAGGACAGAATTAAACAGTACATTTTAAGGTATTGCTTCAGTTTATTCAAATGTCAGCTAAGTTACATATCTGTGACAGCAACTATCAACAACCAACATATGCCACTCTTGTGGTACCTCTCTATAGGGTCAGTGTTCAATTTATTTGATCTCATTAGATAAATATGTAACAAAATGTATTTTAGTTTATTTTCTCCTTTTCCTTATTTTACTGTTTCTTCTTTGGAATTTGCAGATATCAGAGTTTCTTGTAAAACGTGCACCCACCTGAGTTTTGTTTAAAGCTTCATAAAATAGTGCTTATCTGTAAATGATTAATACTTACATGTGTTTAGGGGGAAGTTATGATACTGGTATAAGGCATTTCTTCAAGCATATTCTCTCCGTCTCTGTTTCTCTCTCTCTCTCTCTTTCTCTCTCTCTCTCTCTCTCACTCTCTACAACTTCTTTGCTGTCTTATGTACCAACCACTGACTAAATGGTGCAGGTCAGTGCTGGTTGTGTGCACTGGCATTCCTTTTTGTGGACTGGAACTTAATTTTAATCATCATACTTTGACCCAGGGATTAGAGACTGACAGAAAATTGAGAAAGAAGAAAAAGATGTAAAAGACTGACAAAAGGAGAATGTTGTAATGAAAAAGAACCTGCAAGAGTGGGATAAGGAGATGTGTGATGTAGGAAGTGAAAACAATAGGCAGGAAGTAAAATCAAAACTAGATAAACTCGGTATCCATGAAGCCAAATTTCATCTACACCAAAGGCAGGCTCCTAAGAAAACATTTTGTCCCTGCACTTAAATATTTTGTTTCACACTGATGCTACATATCCCTTAAAATACACTCAGGCAACTCAATGTATGAGTGTGGTGTTATCAGGGGTGGCTCATACCATGAAACCAAGGTGGCTGCTCCTTAAAGTGCTCTGGATGATCTGGAGGCCAATGGACATACATTGCACAGACGTAGGGGCCATTGAAGGTTGTTTATGGGCTCAGCAAAGAGCGGAATGTATGGCCGCCCAGATGATTATTTTTGGAGCACTGACGCAACTCTGAAAATCAGTGGTGTGACTGGAGAGCAACTAGACAGTGGGTAGAAAGGCAGCAGCAGCAAAGCGTGAGGAGTGAGAACAGGGGACCTGACTAAGATGGACCTAAGTGTCTTGCTCCCAGCCTTCAATCCTGCGTTCCCATGCTGCAATCCAGATTACCCTAAAGACATGCTGGCATTCTGTTGGGCCACGTGGAATGAACACATGTAATTGTGGCTCACTAAGAAAGGCAGTGCCCCAGGTGTGTGTGTCTGGGCGCTGTCCACGAATAACAGTGACAATAGAGAAGCGAGGCAGCTTGAGAAGAGGCTTGCTCCTGGGCTACCAGGAGAAAACTAAAATTGGAGAAAACGAGAGGAGACAATAATCCCTGATGGGTAATTTCCCACTTGAGCAAGGGTGAAGAGAACATGCACCACACGTTTTGCAAAATTGTTCAACTGACTATGGCGTACAATGGAGGAAGCATTTATTGCACACTGCTGAGTGCACACAGTGTATAATAGTCTTTCACACTATTGCAACGATCAACAAGGAACTTTAAAGATTATAGAACCCTTTCTTGTCTTTTTCTCCTCTACTCTTAAAGGCTGTCTACCTTATAAGGGAACATCTCCTGAAATCATTCAAGCCCTTAGGCAGTTACTCTTCTAGACAACACTTGCAGGCAGCATACAGCTAATGCACCCTTCCACTTCTTCTGTAATGTCTTAAATCACTCAGGAAACTATTATGAGGAAAATAACCTCTATCAGCTCCAAAATGAGTCTCTTTAACACCAAAATGTCATATATAGCCTCAAAAGGGAAATACATGAGGACAGACCTTGCAAAAGTACATAAAAAACTTTACTCAATGGACAGTAGAATGGCAGTGGTAGAGCAGTAACTCACTGAACATTCCTGATTGGGAAGCAGAAATTGGGTGACTGCAGTACAAAATCACAGAAATGGAAGATTGATCATGGAGGGATAATGTTTGCCTGTATAGAATTCAGGAAAGTGTGGTGACGGACTGTAGTAAATCTGCCTTTCTATTTACTCACTCAGTATCTTTAGGCTTTTACTAGAGCCTGTATTTTTGCTGGTTTTAGAACTTTTTGCACTTTACCCCGACTAACCAGGGTAATGTTTCTGTGTGCCTGCTTTCAACATGATTACATTGGTATTCCTCAAAATGGCAAGTCCCTAGTATATGGCACAAAATGTACCCAGGGCATGGAATTTAAACGCTAGTAGTGGACTGCAGCATGCATTGTGCCATCCACTACAAAGGCAGTGCAACCGTGGCTTCAGGCTTACCAGTGTAGCCTGAATGTAACAGTTTAAATACTGCAATTCAACCTGTCAAAATAAACCCTTTTGACAGGTTGGACCTCCCTTTTCCATATAAATGAGTCACCCCTAGGTAGGCATTGTAGTCTATAAGGCAGGAGGCATGTTATTTAAAAGTATGACATGTAAAAATATAATGTTAATATGTCTTTATAGCGCCAAGCATCCAAAAAGCTATTTTTCATTGTGGCAGGCCTAGCTGTCCTTTGTAGAAAAACAAAGTACAGATTAAAAATCCTAATTCTTAATCTGAGGAATTTGACTGTCTAGAAAAATAATTAAACAATTATTTTTAACAGTTATTAAAAATTCAATTCAATCGTGAAGGCCTTTTTTGAATAAATATTAAGGAAAAGTAACTTTTAGAAATTTACCTTTTCCCTGTCTGAAGTTCCTGGAGACTAATTTTGCATTTTCTCTCCCACTTTTTGCCAATCAGTAATTAACATTTGAATAGTTGTGAAAAAACGTGTGAAGAGTCTCCCAGTAGCAAACAATAGGCTGACCTGAAAGGTCAAAGATGATTCTTCTGAACTACCCTGTAAGACATCGGATTATTATTAGAGGTGTGTGACTATCCAACTTATGGAACAGTCCCTACCCTTGCCAAAATGAAGCTCATTAAATAAATATGAACACCTCAAGACCCTGGTAGCTATGGCACAGAGCAGGCAGGCTTAACTTAGGGGCAAAGTGTAGAGTATCTATGCAGAACCAAAACAGATATTGAAGTAGAAATGGAAAACAATAAAACAATTCAAAATCAAATTAGAAAAGAATAGAGTACAATTTAATAAACATAAGGACACCAAAATAACAAAAATCAAGGGGAACCATAGATATGAATTTTGAAAGTAGGAATAGGGCCAAGAAGCGTAAAGTGCAAATTATGGTCAATGGTTGTGCTAGAAAAAGACCTAGATGCAATTTGATGCCGACTGCAGTTGAGCATGGGTCAGATACACCAATCAGGTTTGTTCTGGTCTTAGATTTTACTTTAGTCCTTTGAGCCCCAATCCACCACAGGAGTACACTTTGGTAAACCCCCAGGAATTCTGGCAAAGTACTTAGACACACAGGGTGTCTGGCAAAGACCAAATAGCAGGGGCCGGTCCAGGTCCTTTTGCCACTGGTCAGCTGGGCAGTGTTAGGGAAAGGTGTCTTAGTAGCTTCTGTTTAGGTGTTTAGTAGCTTCTTGTGTCCCTGAAGCTTTAATAGGAGGTGAGCCTTAAAACCCTTGGCTTCCACTTCTTTGTCCTGGGTTCAAGAGAGAGCTGGTCAAGACCCTCCGGGGCTGTTCTCAGGTCCCAGACAGCAGGTTCAGCCCTTTTCTGGTCACCCTTAGAGCCTGAGAAGCATAATAACTTTGTGTACAACATAATTTTAGCCTCAATGGATGCCTCTCCCACCGTAACTAAGAACACAGGTGCAACGCAACCAGACTCTCCAGAACACAATGATGGTGGCAGACTAGGCAGAGGGGCAGAGGGACAGAGGGGAATCACATTTACAACAGGGAGTCTGTCTGTGAGTGTCTCAGTAAAGTGATGGAAACCACGAGGCAAGAGAGGGATAAATCCTGCTCTCCCTTTAGGACACACACCATGACTAAGACAAGTTACCTTAATGCTACTATATGGGTGGGAATAGGTGTTTTGATTAGATTTGTACACTAGAATACAGTTATAGAATGCTCAATACTTTTTGTGATCACTGTGTCTTTTATAGTCAGTCAGTCAATAATCTTTATTCGGATTGATTAAAAAATCCATAAAAGCATAACAATCAAGGTGTAAAGAGTAGAGTCAACTTCCACAGAGTACAGAAAGAAGAGTAAAGTGCAGTTTAGCAATATACAACAATATTAAAACTCCTTATTTAAAATAAGTGTGCAACAATTCTCAAATTTTAAAATTTGATATTAGACCGAATACATTTAAATAACACAAATATACACAATTAGCTGCAGTTAAAAATCAGTCATGAAATCATCAGAAAAACAGTTTATGAAATTGTGCATAACAACAAAGTGCTATTTCAATCTCAAGTACCCCTGATTCATCAAAATTACTTCTATAATCAATACTAATCTTATCAATCAGTAAAACAATTTAGCATATCACAAACATGGGGTACACAAAATAGAACCTCTAATGACTGTGTATATGCCTCAACATGAATTAAAGCATTGTAAAAAGGATAAGAATAGGGGATCATCCCCAACACTTCAGCAGCACATGCGTTTTTTCCTCAGTCTAAGCACACCCGAAAAAGCTAGCCACAATACAAGACTACAGGGGATTGCAGCATTTGCAGATGAATCAAGGCAGGTGTTACCTGCCTATATCCTTTCCCTCTGAGTAGTGGTAAGGTGTAACACTGTTATAGTAATCACAGAAAAAGATAAAGTGTGTTGCGTCCTGAATCGAAAAATTGTCACATGAACATGGCCCCTGATTTTCCACATTATGATGACCCTGGGATTCTGCACAAAGCCAATGTAAAAGATGTAATCTGAAACGTGTTAATAGGAAACTGTGATGGGGGGAAGTCACAACATGCAGGTAGGGCTCAATACTTAAATCTATTTTCAAAGGTATGTATGCCCTGACCGTAGATTTTTGAAGTTCTCTTTCTTCTCTCAATTTTGGCTCTTGCCATAAATTGCTTTTTAATCCGGGACACATCTTTTTTCTTAATTAGCTCAGGTGCCCCAAAAAGTGCTGCACAGCCCGGTTTCTCCATGGAATCTTTAATATAGTGCAGCCACGGAATGGTAATACAATCTCTTATAATGGCCTTGTTCAACTTCACTACAGTACTTGACCAGACTTTGAGACATCTAAACTATAGGGTAGAGTGCCAACTTGTCCAAAATATAGTCCAGGCCCTTTCTTCATTTACTGTAAAGTTAGCAGTCGACTGTGGGAGAAACAGCAGTCTTCTTGCAAAGTCATTTGTGACTCTCTGGATCTAACCACAGCCCTTAAAACCCCATAGATCAATTCCACAGCCTGCAGTGGCCTGGCTTGGTAAACTTTCACCAATGTCTGTGTCGGTCTGGCCCCCTTCCTACTTGCTAAGTTAAACACTGAGGCTACTGACCTGGACAAAACATTTCTCTTAACCCTTGTTTGCATGGCCCAAGATCCCCTCTCATCAAAGCTAACCCCTAAGTATGGGAAGGTAGAAACTCTAGTCATCTCCTGACCACCCCAAAAATTCTCTTATGAGGCTTATTCAGTTTCCCAATAACCATGGTGTGAGACTTAGAGTAGTTATATCCTTATCAAGAGAGGCCATGAACTCTATAAAAGAGTCGGGAAGTCTTTGAAGGTCTACCCTGATTCTGGCTAGCAGAACCATTTTATCTGCTCATGCAGAATCAACAGCGATCCAACCCCTGGGATATCCTTAGTAGCCATACACAAAAACTGACTCAGATTGTTAATATACAGGGTAAACCATAGTGGGGCCAAAAGACAACCTTGCCTCAGCCCTTTAAGTATTTTTATTGACGCTGTCAGGGATACTTCATGATTAAATCTGACTGTGGCTGTTAGATCCTGATGAAGATCATGTAGGAAACTAACAGTGATACAGTCAAGGCCCATATCAATTAATATTGACCATAATTGAGTTCTGTTAACTCGGTCAAAGGCCGATGACAGATCCATAAAAGCTAGGTGTATCCACTTTCTTTTAGCCACTATGTATTTTCCAATTATCAGGCGCAGGTTAAGGCACTGGACAAGTGTTCCATTTCCCCTGCCTAAACCTGTACTGGAAAAAAGATATCACATTTCTTTGTCCCAACCAATTGGCTAACCTGGCCAAAATCACCCTACCCTAAATCTTAACAGAGGAATCGATTAGAGAAATCGGCCTATAGTATCTGGGGTCCAACCTGTCTCCCTTCTTAAACACAGGGACAATTACCGAACATGTAGTGAGAGGACCTGTCCTCCAAGCTGCATTAAATACACGTGTTGACATTTTTACCCAAACCGGAGTGTCATAACTAAATAAATCAGCGGGACCCCATCAGGCCAAGGGACTTTATTCTTAAACATAGTTAGAATGGCAGCTCCAATCTCCACCTCCGTAAAACAAGCAATAGCATCCTTTCAGGGCATACCCAGAGATTCAGTAGACACGGTCACCTCTGGATTACCATAAATACCTGAAAAATGCTTTACCTATGCATTTGCTGGGATTGTACAGTATGTTTCCTTCACCTGAGAAAAAGGGGCAGTAAATAATATCCCAAAATATGACACTGTTACTTAAGGTAAGAAGGTTCACAAGGTCCTCCCAAGCTTTCTCCCTAATCTCTCTCTTAGGGCTAGCGTAGCGAGGTTATAATCCTTCTGTCTCCTGGCTATCGCTGCCCTATCTCTGGGGGTTTTCTTTAGAGCCACTTTCAGATTATGGTGGGCCTTAAAGCGATTAGAATCAAACTATCACTCACCTGTACATTGACCATGACTGCCTGTGGCCCTCAGATTGTTATTAATGTGTTTACAAATTCTTCCGAATGCATCCTAAAGCATCTCATCATTCCCAGAGTTACTCAGATACAGATGAAAATCAGTGTCACACATCATAGAGAGAATTAAGGAAGGTGTTGTGTGGGACCTTACTCCATTTTAACCTGCACCCCTGGTCATGTGGGGTAATCTCTTTATTAGTATGGCCAATATCTGTTGTCATGACCTTTGGGCTTCCCCAATCCATAAAAAGGATTAGCGGGTTATAGTCTTGAAATACAGACCACTGTACTTAACAACTATACACAAATTGAACCAGGTTGGCCGAAACAAACACTTGATCAATAATCGTGTTGGACCCTCTTCCCTTAAAAATTTGGACAATAGGCCCTTTCATGCCCTTTCTAGTGTCTAGCAGGTTAAAATCTGCCAAAACGTCCTCCAGCATACTACCCTCAGCAGAATGTTCAAAGTGGTTACCCTGTTTGGAGTCTACATCAAAAGTGTATTCACTGCCAAAACAACTCAGGGGACATAGATGTAATTTAAAATTACTCAATAAAACAACTGAATAGGGAGATTTATACTTCACCTCAAATGTCTGTAAAATGGAATGTAGGGTACATAAATGTTCTACAGCGGATTTTCGATCATGAGAATTATAAAATTGTAACAATAAAATGCTCAGTAGACCCCAAAATCTAATTTGACAGCCAGAAGATTACTCTTATTGAGTGCAAACTGTGTAGGCGTATACCCAATGCCCAGGGACATCAGTATAAGCAAACCACCCCTAGCCCTGCCTACCTGTGAGGGCTCTGCCAATACAGAGAAAGAGATATATCCATATAAATAAAAACTATGTTCTGGGTCCCAGGTCGCTTGCAATCTCACTACATCAAATTCTCAAATTCTGTCTAGCCAAGCATTGTTTTCTCTTTTACTACCCAGCCCAGCAATGTTAACCCGTAATTAATTTTATATTACAGCAGCTGAGAAGGCACTGCTTAAGCTACAGAATAAGCACTATGTGTAGAGTGAGAAGGCTGGTAGTTTGCTGGCATTCCAGCTACAACAGCAGAAAGCGCAACTGGCATTACAAGTGATCAGAGGCCAGAGGGGACAAGTACTAATACATCTGGAAGATATAACCAACACATTTCCCTAGTTCTATGAAGAACTTTATGATACAAAGGGATTGGATAAGGCAAAGAACAAGGCAACCTTTATGGGCAAACATAGACTGCCTAGAATGGCAGTGTAACATTAGAATCAATAGAAGAAGCAATACAGTTGCGCCCACATGTGAATCCCCGGGGAGGACAGATTTCCTAGGGAATTCTATGAGACAATTAAGATTCAGGTATCCCCTATGCTTCTAGATGAATTCAAGGGAGCAGAAACAACTGGTTTCCTTGCCTATATATCGAATGCTGCTACTACCATAACTCTTTTGCCACAGAATTGAAGGACCCACTTAGATGTGGAAGTTTTCAGCCAGTCTCACGTTTGAATGTAGATCTTAAAATTCTCTCAAAATTTGTGTCCAATATTCCCTGCAAAGTTATACCTTCTAAAGCACGCAAATCCCAAATAGGATTTTTGGCAAAAAAATCTTCAGGAAATCATCTAAGGACAATCTCACATTTACTCTGGCTTTCTTTTGACTGGGATAAAGAGCCGCCTACCTTCTACCATAAAGCAGAAAAAGATTTTGATAGGGTGGAGTGAGGGTACTTCTTCAGAGATAATTAAAGATTCAGCCTGGGATCAGACTTTATTTCGAAGGTCAAACCGTTGCATAATAACCCCACTCCACATATCATATATGAAGGTTTCCTATTACACTCCTTGAGCATCAAGCACGGCACAAGACAGGGCTCAAGACAGGCCTCTCTCTCCACTCTTATAATTGATACCTTTCGAATCCTCTGCAGTAGTTATAGGAGCTACAGATGAGATTAAATCCATACAAACTAGTGCATGCACTGTACACAGACAATATCCTCATGGCAGTTGCAAATCCAAGCAATACATCCCATTCTTGATGTCTCTCATTGATTCATTTTCCTCTTTTTTGGGGGGTTATAAAATAAACTGGGCAAGTGCGAGGCACTAGTAATGTCCCGTTCGACTACACATGCCAGTGTGAAAGAATTTCCAACAAGATGGATGACTCACTACATAAAGGGGCACATTTATGAAAAGTGGTGCTGCACCTAGTGCAGCATCACTTTTCTAATGACCCTTAGCGCCCCTCTAACCCCACCATGGTAGAACCATATTTAAAATACGGCGCACCATAGCGGCAGTTAGGGTGACTAGCGTCATAATTTTTTACGCTAGTCTGGCGCTTTGCAGGATTAGCATCATAAATGATTACTTTAATCCTGCAAAGCATCCAGAGGCCATTGTAATCAATGGGAGCCTCTTTTAACGTCTGCACTTAGCAGGCGTTAAAAAAATGCTGATAAAAATGGCACAAAGGAATCTTTTAGATTCCTTTGCGCCATTTTTACGCCCCCCCAGCAGCGGCTCGCCCCTCTTGCATACATTATGCCCAGTGCAGGTATAATGTGGCACAAGGGGTTACAAAATGCTTGCATTGTGCCACTTTGAAAATATGGTGCAGCGTTTTTCCCTTTCCAGCGCCACATTAGCGTAAAACAAATAACGCTAATGTGGCGTTGGAACGGCGCAAAGCCAGCATAAATCTAGTCTGCAATACTTGGGGATCTTGTTAAATAAAGGACTGTCTGGTATGGCTGAAGATAATATCAAGCCTTTGACAGTCAAGACACGTCATGATTTTGAAAAATGGTTCCAAATGAATCTATCATTGCAGAGCACTGTGTAAGTCATTAGCAGTGGTTGCTCCACGGTACAGTTATGTGCTAGATAAATTACCCGTCATAGTCAGTAGGAAGATGATAGTTCACATGGGTGCAGATACTAAAATTGTTGAATGGGAGTGGACATCAACAATGGCTTGAACTGGGTAGACTGTATGTACACAAGACATCTGGAGACCCCTGCTGCCACGATTAGAATTGCACAACTTAGCTCTCCACATATCTCAATTAACATATTTTGAATCGAAGCAACCGGATCCCCTTATCTGCGTCAGACTGGAAGAACTAATGCAGATGTTTGAGAGAAGTTTTGATGGGATATACGTCCAAAACACTTGCATGGAATATCCAAAAAAACTGTTTCTGCATGGAAAAATTCAAAGGTGAAAACTAGGTCATAAAATACTTAAATTGGACTCATGCTTCAATGGGTGCATTTGTAATGCAATGACAAGCTCCTCGACTGTTTGGCGAAAAGTGGAATAGAGTGGATGAAACACGACGACTATCCAAGGCGACAATTGGAAAACATTTCAGGCAATAGTGGGGAAACTGATGTTGGATAATACCCATTTTTGTAACATGCCCAATTGTAACACTTTCTGAAAGGTAGAATACCCCTTTCTGACTAATATCATTATCACTCAACCCCCTCTCCCCCCCCCCCCTCAGACACAATGTGTTCAAACTAGGACAATTCACAGAGATGCTATCTGAGAGTTACAGTATCCTGATAAGTAGATTAAACTCCAAGCCCACGCATGAGCTGCTCAGAGCACACTAGAGAATGGTATTAAAATGAAATTGCACCGAGGAAAATGGTCAGTATTAATGGATACCCATGATAAATTGATAACAGAAGCCAAACTGAAGTTCTCTTTTTTAAAATGCTGTTGAGCTGGTATTGGACATCCCCATGTTTACACCGGGGCACCCTCTTACTGCATTCAGAATGTTGGATGTATAGAGCACCTCACTGTAATCTAATACATATCATATGGGATTGTCTCACTTTAAACCAGTATTGCCAAATTATATGGCACACGCTTACCTCGACCTCATATATGAACTTATCACCCTCGAGCCATTTGGCTCTTCTTCATGATATACCTGAAGACGAAGTACCATCGAAACATACTGGTAGGTCCCAGACGACATTAGCTGCAGTCAAAACCTGTTTACTGCACCACTGGAGTAAACCTACTATCGCCACACAAGATGAATGGCTTATTAACCTATCCAGAGGCTGATTGTGAAAGGGCTTCATACAGGCTTAATGACCAACAAGACCTATATGTTTCCCAATGGGAACCATTTTTGAAGCCTCATACGAATACTGTTAACATGGTCAGAAATGACATGTGGTACTATGAGGTAATTTATAATAATCCAGAAAGGCCTGTTTTAAGTGCTGTCCCTGTCATTGGATGCTTGTCATGGAATCATGTACAACTGAGAATGGAAGGAAGAGTGGAAAGACTGAAATGGATAACTTTTCAATGCGTTCAGGGTGGGCAGTATATCATTAAAGATAGTTGGATAATACTTACCTTAGAAGGGTTTTATGCAAGGTTCACAAATGTGTGGATGGTGTTTTAGTAAACAGGCCTATTGGGTATAAGAACGGTGGGATGGGCAAAGTTGAACTAGAGGTTGGACTTTTACAGTGTGGGAAACATGATCTGTGTGATTCTACACGATGGTGATGAGACTGGGGCTGATATTGATACTTGAATTATCAGACATCATATTGGTTTCCGTTATTTCATTATATGCCAGATACCAAGATGGTCACCCTGTTGATGTTAATAATCTATTGATTGATAGACTGTCTGAGGCACATTTGTGTCATGTGGAAGCTTGAAAACTAAGTAAAGAACACTAGCAAAAAAGAGTATCGTGTTATCAAAATAAAATTGTGTTTAATGTGTTACTAGCACTTTAGAACTCAAGATGGAAGGAAAAAACAGCATAAAGCTGGCATGCATTTCAGCGATACACTACCTCGCAAGAAAACAACCCAGGTTGTTTCACCTTATTGTGGCAGTTCCACTTTAGGACGAAGTATTCCACCAAAAGTAAGTGTTATTGTTGCTTTTAAACCTTTAAGATTATATCCAAATGTTGTAGTACTCCATGTTGATGAAAGCGATATAATATCCGGACCGGCTTTAGCGCTGGTGGCGCACTGTGCGATAGTCGTTTTGGGCGCCCGCCACCCCATGACCACCTCCTCGGATTCCCTCACTACCACCCTGCAAATGTGCCCAGCGTCTCTCCAAAGCCCCCCTTTCACATACATTCATTTGTTTTAAAGATCTTATAACGGCTGGCTTTGCTAATCCACTCAGCTATCCACATAAAATGTAGTTCTGTTCTTTTCAGCAGGGATATTAACCCTCTACACTACTTTATGGCGAGTCAAAGCTGCCCCGGGACAAAACTCCCATCTCTGTCCCTAGCAGGAAGGTTAATCACAAGAGGTATCTTGACATTTTAATTGTTCCTGAAGGCTAGACGAACAAGGAAACTTTCAGCAGGTGTTTTTTTTTTAAATCGCAAGTTTCGTAAGTCATGGCTTAACACAGCGCCCCCCTGAGGTCAATGCCCTTTAATCCAGGTCAGCACCGCCCTAAAGCCGACCCTGTATTTGCAGATCATTAATCTAGCTAACCACGGTGGTGCTGAGATGGCACTATATTTAAGGAGTAAAGGGGAACAGCAGCCTTGTTCAACATGTTCATGTTGAGTGTGATTCAGTTTGAGTTTTCGATTCTGAATGAAACCTGAAACCAACAAAAAGTTAAAATGTATGAAAAGTGTATCTATGGAACCTATAAAACATTTAAAGTGGTTACATGAAGACCGTTGCTTCCAATTCACTGCCATGAAAGGGAGTTGTGCTAACTGATGTATGCATTATTTTCTGGTGTAAAATGGCTGTGGTTCAGAGGCGTAGCTACCGTTAAAGCATCAGATGCAGTATACTGGTCCCCGAGCTCGGTGTGGCCTATTAGCCCTGATAATTGTTGTATTTCACTACCCCGATAGCAGCCAGTGGGGTCATTTACCTAGCTTGCACCAGGACCCGTGGCATCCTTGCTACTCTACTGCTGTGGTTGTTTGATTTATAACTAGCTGCTCTGTTTTTTTATTGGCCAACAGGGCTGAAAGAATTTACGTTTGTTAGGCTGCATCACACAAGCCAGCAGTCCGGATTTAGGCGCAGTGCTGTTTTTTTTTTCTTTTTTTTTTTTAACCAAAAATGAAGATATTTTATCTTTCTCCTTTCTAAAAACATCCTCGGCTCCGAATCAAGTTAATAGGAAAATACAGTTATCCAAATTTGTATCTCTAAATCTCCCTATTAGATGTTTGCAAATCGTAGCATATATAGGGGTATAGGTTGGCATGTGTGGGATACACGAGGCCATGTACTGCACGCGCTTTGCATGGTTGAGTTCATTTTTATGTATTTTTTCTATTAATATTAGCATTTTTCATTGGCCTTAACATCGGATTCTTCGCTTATGCTAGAGACAGGATGGTGTGAGGGTCCACACGGCCCGCCAAGGCTTCTCTACTTCTTCTTCCCTTCTATATTAAATTAGGTTCCTGACGCCACCCTCTTTTCTCTGGCACCATACTTTTTATTTAACTTCCACTCCCAGATCCCCAAGAGCATAAGGCTGTATCCTCAGGGTAATGTGAAAGTGAGGGGCAGACTAGGAGTCAAAGGAGGGCAGGCATACAATAAAACCCACGTGTTTAATAGTGAGACTCCAAGAGAGCTGATTGTGAGCCTAAGCAGTGCATTGTGTAGAGCCTGAGAAACGGGCAAATGTGAGGTGGCAGGCTGGGAGCTAGGGAAGAGGAATCTTACTGCTGAGACTTACACCATAGGACTTCACTATCAAGGAGCAAAATATGATTCCAGTTATTGACACTCATGATGAGCAAATGAGTGAGATTCCCTCCCTGTTAAACTCACTCAGTGGCAGTGGTGGAGGCATGATGAGTGAATGCGTCACCCACTGCTGTGTCCGTAATCAAGGCCCTTGGTGGATGCAGACCGCAGCCATAGAGATTGACTTAACTTTAGATTCCTTGGTTGAGTTCTAGACAGGCAAGTGCCTCTAAAAGTTGCCAGGGCTGGGGACTAGCCAGTAATTACAAGGGCAGTGTCTGACCAGTGCGGCCAGTTTACTTGACAGGCCTTTTAACCTCCAAATGCCTTACAGGCCCTCTCTTTAAATCATCCTGAAGTCATCAGGTATAGTCACACCTTGTGAAGTCATGAGATACTCATTTTCAAGTCATCCACAAATTATCCAGCACAAGTTTCTAAACTTTGCTGATGACTTCCAGAGCCTGATGATGTCTGATGATGTGAAAATGACTTCTACAGTAGTTAGATGATCATCTGATGACTCTGGGATGACTTCTAAAGTAATCCTGTTTGACATGGGAGGGCAGTGCCTGACCAGTGCGGCCAGTTCACTTGACAGGCCTTTTAACCCCCAAATGCCTTGCAGGACCTCTGTGTAGTTTTCTTTTAGGCACAGCATCTTCCTGAGCGCTCAGCAACCTCAAATAAACTTTATATGAATAGCTTTACTTAGATACCCACATTCCGTAAACATAATTGTCCTTCAAAACTAAGGATGGAATATCGTCTCTTTTTGCAAACATATCTCCCAGTTGTGTTGTGCTTCTGCGATTTCTCACTTCCTTGTTCGGAATGTTTTTGTCCACCTATTGTGTTTTGTTAACTATTTCCATCATGATCAAAATCTATCAGGGTAGGTTTGTAGCACTTGTAATTATTTTAACCGCACAACATGATTTTCACCGTGATGAATGTCTTCATTTTTTATGACGCTTTAACACACAGGCTAGAACCATTGTTGCTTGTGTGATATATACGTGCATGGCTTCAGGTGCTGAAACATATCTACAAAGCAATGCAGCGCTGTGAAAGAGGAGTAATGAGATGTGTTTGTCTTCTATGATGGCACAATTAGCCTGTAAAGTAACCAGCTGACAGATTTTTGTGAATTTTAAATCTGGGGAATTGGGACGAAACCATCTTTGTAAGCTAGTTGATAGGTCCCCATAAAGCAATACCTGGTGTTTCTAGTTTATGATAAAGTTCAGTAGATCCCACAAGACAGACACTGTAGCAAATTAGTTCTTTTTCAGACAAATCATGTTATGTGTGATGCCAAGCAGAATCCCACAGTTGTATACATGTTGAAAAAAATACCCCACTCACTGACGTTTTGCTTGAACACATGATAGCCTTCGAAAACCAAATTATTTAACACATCATTTACCAATGTCCCGGCAGCAGTTTGGGCTTGCGTACAATCTGAAAAGGAATCAGTACAATCTCAGACCAATACTCAAGGAAACCAAACTGGAAGCGATACTTAAATGTACTGAAATCTATGGAAGGCCTATTTTTTCTGGTTCATAATTTTAATCTTTCATAAACATTCTGTGGCTTTTAAAACGTTCAACAGTGTATTTCATCAACTTCTTATTACTAAATGTTCACTAACCCAATAACACAGTGCACATATAGCTCAGAATGAGTAGCATACAAAATGATGTTGATTTAACAACCACTATGACACTTCGGCATCTTCCCAGCTCCCATCCCTGATACGACCTACAGCAAGACAGCTATCCCCTTGGAAGCTCAACTTCATTTAAAAAAATGTAAAATGTCGCTTTCAATGCGGGTCTGTAAGTTTAGTTACCATTTCAACCCCCGTAGCAAGATCCTCCGTAAGTTTACCATCTCTACATGCCATTTTAACATGCTGCTCATCAGCCAAAGCCATATCGGTCAAGTCTTTTTTCTAGGTAGCCACCTCCAGTGTTTTAGGAGACACCCAATTTATTGCGATCCTATGTTTTGCCACCACCCACCCTTTGTGACACCGTTCAAAGTGCCACCTTCCTCCGTTTTCGTCTTGGCAAAATACCAAGTAAGCACACTTTAAATACTTATCTATGGGCGTGCCAGTAACAGTCCCCAAAGTGGGCATTACCTCAGCCAAGAAACCTCCAGTTTTGGCCAGAACCAAACATATGCAAAAAAATCCTGCCACCCGGCCACTTCTATTGCATTGAGATGCCCTCTCAGGGTAAATCCGAGCTAGCTTCTGCTGGGTAAGGTATGTTCTGTGGAAGTAATGGAATTGTATCAGCTTAACTTTAACATTTGAGGATATTTCTTCGAGACAGTACATAGCCCAACAAGCTGGCACCTCATCCGTATTACCATCCCATCCGACACTAACACAGCTTGTTGATCTGTGTGATCAATTTTCTGCACCCAGCCAGGTCCATCATTCACTGCACAACTGTATGCACCATGGGCCCCTCTGCAATGGTTTATCAAAGACCAAGGGCTATATGTGCCAGTCTGGCAAACTGAAATCTGAAATATTTGCCCTGGTCCTAGTCGAAACTTCTGCTGCACAGCATTACAGCCTCTCTCCCACCATTAAATGTAAGACATATCATTCAAAATATTCTGAAAGGAGCTCAGGGGCCAGAGAGGGATGGTCAGCACAAACAGGGTACTTTTCAAAATGTTAATGACCACTCTACACCAACGTCTGGCCACTTGACATATTAAGTAAGGGAGGTCATTTGGGACTCCCCTGTGACTTTTCTCAGTTAGGGCTATTTTCAAACAAGTGGATGATTTGCTGAATTTGGGCTGCATCATTATAAAGTTATAGATCCAAGAGTCACAGGCCCCCTTCAATCCATGGAAGCTTTATTCAGCTTCACTTGGCTATGCCTCCCAGCACAGACAGGGTACACATCAAACTATCTAAGCGATTAAAAGTTTTTGCCTGTAAAGGACACATTATCCGCATATAGCAAGACAACATGCGTGACGTCCCAAATCCGAATCCCACATAAAGAAAGCCTAGCCCTCATTTGACAGGTCAGGGGCTCCACTGCCAGCACAAATAGCATTGAGGAAAGCAGACATCCCTTTACCCAAAACCCACGCATACAGAATTATAATTCCTATACGTACCCTGGTGGTAGGGTCTCTCTGTAGCAGCAACCCCCAACTGAGGTAATTACTGCTAAAACCCATCTGTTCTAAAACCACCCACATATATTGCCAAATAACAGTACCAAATGCATATTCCAGATTTAGTACCACTAGAGCCCAGTAATCCCCAGAGGCCACTGGGTAGTGCATAACATGGGTCAGTCTCCTGATGTTAAGCATAGTATTTCTCCCAGAGATGATTCACGTGTGGTCAAGGTGTAAATAAATCGAAGGAGCCCATTCACCAATATCTTACATAGCAACTTCACATCAGTAATTAGCATTGACAGTGGGTGGTAGGAAGCTAACTGGCACCAATTCCTACCTTTTTTAGGGATCATTACCACCACAGGCTCCTCTGGGACAGCGAGGGAGCACCCGTCTCGTCAGCTTCAAAAACATGTTCAGCAGATTGTTTAGGAGGGTGTGGGATATGGCCTGATAGAATTTTATTAGGATACCACCTGCGCCTGTGGTGTTTTTCTCTGTTCACCCCCTCTAACACTTCTTTTAGTTTTTCAGGCTGAAGAGGATCCTCTAAACTTTGACTTTGCTCATCTGTAAGGAAGGGCAAATCTGTGTCCCATGAATATGCATCTATATCTTCCTACAACAGTCTCCCTGTTGTGAGAACCGTGCCTGCAAATACTACATATAGGCCTTCATAAAGAACATGGCGGTCTGGACCGCCATGCCGGCGGTGGCGGTAATTGCCGCCAACAGCATGGCAGTCCAGACTGCCATATTACTAACGTGGCTGAACCGCCATGGATGAAATGCCACCACCGCCTTGCTCCCACCACCAGGCAGCCTGGCGGTGGCGGCGTTTCAGATCCAACAGGGCAGCACTGCAAGCAGCGCTGCCCTCCGAATAATGAGTCATATTCCACCAGCTTTTCCCTGGCGGTTTACACTGCCAAGAAAAGGCTGGCAGAATGAGTGAATGGAGCCCCAGGGGCCCCCTGCACTGCCCATGCACTTTGCATGGGCAGTGCAGGGGCCCCCATGCACAGCCCGTCTTGCATTTCACTGCCCGAATTACGGGCAGTGAAATGCGCGACAGGTGCTGCTGCACCTGCCGCACTGCCACATTGCCGCCGGCTCCATTTGGAGCTGGCGTCAATGTTCAGGCCCAGCTGGATGTTCTTTATGTGGCCAGCGGGGGTTCTTCACACTGGTGGTCTTCTGTCGACCGTCAGCGCAGATCTCGGTGGGGAAACCCGCCGAGATCGTAATGACCCCCATAGTCTGCATTGTTCTGATTTCTGGTCACTATGTCTGAATCCACACCCCACCAACGTGTACATAAGTGTGTGGGGCCTTTCCCTCCTCAACAACCACAGCAACTTTCTACCCAATTTGTCCCACTCCCGGAATGGTTGCTGTTTATACTGTGCATGTGTATATTTGTCAAGTCTCGTCCGTGTACCCTCCACCTGACATTTAACCTCACTGAGCTGGCTGAGATCTATAGCAGGTGCTGCTGCTTGTTTATCAAGAGTCAGCTGTGTCTGTTCTAGGTCCAATAAAGTTTGTTGGAGTTTCCCTTTAACCCAAATGTTTGTGTGATAGACTTCCCTTTATATGCTTTCCATTCCATAGCCTTGGTATCAGTGGAACCATCATTTCTTTGAAAGAATTTGGATCGTGTACTGTTTAACATGGTCCAAGAATGCACTATGTCAGTTTCACAACCTTTATTATCCCTAGCGGAACTCTCGGTATGACCCATTTTTGAGGAAGCTATTTAGTTCCTTTACATTCAAGCTATTAATGTCATTTGTGTTGTAGAGGCTGGCCTACAAAAGTAGGCCTGAAACCTAAGCCACAATGGCTGGAGGTGGAGTGAGGATTCTTCATCCCTTTCCAGTGATACACCATCCTAGTTAATTCTGCTATGCCACCCCAGATTGGTCTTGTACATCTAATGAACTTCCTCATTTTAAGCAAAAGAAACCTTTAATATCCCTTCCTTTCCTGGGGGTTTGCACTGTTCTGTTAGAAGGTAATGGTACGATTCTGGAAAACTAAATATGAAACCTCTCTGGCCACAGGATACAGTTTCTATCCTTTTAGTTAAGTATCAGAACTATCAAAGCTGTTAGTGGGTACTGGGGCTCGTCATCTATGCCTTGTGAGCTCTCTCCACTATAAACATGTTCACAGGCCCAGTGGTTTTACTTCTTGACAAATCCAATTTCCAATAAATTCCTTTGTGTCATCTCTCTCAGCATGCTCTGTAAAGCCACGAGTTGAAGATTGTTGCACCATAAACTGTTCTCAGCATCTTCCAGTTTGCTTACCAGAATTTTAATCACCATTGTCATTTTGCCATCTTGTGCTTATGCACTTTCACCTCCAACTGTGAGTCACTAAATGAGATCTGCATGTTATGTACTCTTTCCACTCCCTTTCTCAGGTAAGTACGTAGAAGGTTTACCTCTTCTACTCAAAGGTCAGTTTGTGATTCATGAATGGTGCCCAGTTGGTCAGCTCTAGAAGTTTCCTCCATGTGTATTCCCTATTCCTGTGGTATTTGCACCTCAGCTTGTTTTGTCACCCTGACAGTCGATTACTGGATAATGGTGTTGCCATACTGAGTCTTCGTTATCTTGTCCTTAACCATTGCACCACAGTCCTCTAGAGCTATGCCAGCATGTTTCAGGAATCACTTTGAAGGCATTAATGCAAGACCAGGGCATCACAGTTCATCAGGCTATTCAGGCTAACTATCCAGCATCACCAACACCACAGTGGCCATTCACCATGTGTCAACACCAACAATCCTTAGGTATTTCATACGGTGCCACCTTGCTCGTTCAGTCAGTCAGAACACCGTGTGTGACCAGGCCTATCTGCAAAATGAGGTAAAGTATTTCTAGCTGGGCTGGCACTGAGGGCTTACCAGCCAACACAAATTGCCCAGAATGGGGCCTGACTCGCAGGCTGACCAGGCCTCTCCAAGGGGCAGGTCATACCTTCAGGGGTCACAAATATCAGGCATTTAGATCCTTCCCACCAGGTTGCTTCACCCCTTACTGCAAAGAAAGTTCCCTTTTCATGGGCCAGCCGCCAATCTACTATTGTGCCACCCCACTCTCAGTTCAGTAATGGGGTAGGCAGATACCTCTTATTACAGCTCCAGGTGACACAGTCTCTTACCACAGGCCCATCAGCTCTCCAAGCGTGTATCCATTCAGCATCGAGCACCCAGGGTGGTGAGGGAAGCACCCAGGTTGTCTACCATCCAGTCATCCATGTCTGCTAACCACAGACCCTACTCCTGGAAGTGCAGCAGGGTGGTCTTAGGCTTTAGATATTTAAACAAGCCTGGGTCCAGGTGGCAATCAGATCACTGAGCACCAAAAAATGCTATGCTGCACCGGCAGCATCCGACAGGCCCCTCATCCAGGGCAGCTCTGTTCTGCCTATCCCAGGAGCAGGTCATTCAGGAGGACCACTCCACAACCCACATGGGCCACCCTATCAGCCCACACCTGGGCTGCACACCACCTCTTCTGTATTCAGAGGCCAGCCATCATTGGTCAGTCATCCGCATACATCACAGATCAGGCAGTGCACACCATCTCAGTGCTGCAGCTCAAGCGTGCCCACCAAGGCAGCCATGATCCCAATATAGTTGCTGGAAATTCTTTCAAAGCAGGCTTCTAGAATAGCTAAAGGGTAAACTTGTGGGCTCCTGTAATTGCTTTAGTGGGCTCAGCCCATGATCACAGCAGCAGAAAGAGATATATTAGTATGTTGACCATTTTCTATCTCAGGATGGCTTATCCTGTGGCAAAAATGTCAAACAGTGATTGAATTAAACATTGGTCCCTTTGTAGGAAGATACCTTACTTAAGTGTTCTCGGTTGAGGGAATATGTGAGGCCTGTAGATCAAGCCCTGAAAGGGAAGAGGGAGGATATTTCTATCCACCTTCAGGGCCCAATCGCCTCTCTCTCTCAAGTTCACATGAATGCTCCCTCACTAGTGCTGAAAATAAGGGAAATCCACCCAGATTCTGTATCCTGTAGCTATTATTGAGCTGTAATCAGCATCCAACTGCCTAACTGAAATGTGCTGTCTTTGCTCTTGGGCCAACACTGGGGCACATTCAGCAGCACCTGCATTTTGTGTGCTTTGCTTTCAGTGACTCAACCTACATGGGGTAAAGGGAAGACCTCTTAATTTCAGTTCTAGTTGGCCCCAACTCAAATGCCTCACTTAAATAGCCATCAACTCTACCTTTATACAAGTCTCCTCACTGGGAGTGAGCTGGAGCCTAGCACCTTGTTACTGGAAGCAAAAGCAATCAGCTTTTCACTTGCTCAAGCGATAAATTATGACTTCCTGCCAGGTATTTGGGTTTTCTAAGCTTTCTAGCTGAAAGATGTGCATGCGCTATAAGAGTGTCAGATGTATCTATTTATATGAGCATTTGCACTGCTAACGCTTTATGTAGCACTTGCCAATAAGTCTTTAGTACTACCCAAAGAAACCTTTTTAGCAAACTTGGAATAACAAAAGAGTAAGAAAAAAACAGTAACTTGATAAACTTATGTTTTTGATGGATACTTCTAGCCACAGATTACTCACCTTAGACTTCAGAATACTCACCAGGCACCAGACTGGATCTAGAAAACTTTCTTCAGCAATGTTCCCGCATGCTGCTGCACTGGCTCCATACTGCTGGAAAAATGACAGAGCGGAGCCACATGTAAGTGCCTACCCTGCATTCTGTCATCAGTTCCTTTCTTTCCATGCTTTCCTACATGGCTCTACTCTCAGTTTTGTGTGCCTTATGACGACTCCTAAAGCAGAATGAAATCCAGTGTCCTGCGGGACAACTTCCCCTCCTAAGATTACAGGATAAAAACCATGCCCCACTGTAGAAAACAGATGGTGGTCACAGATCTACATGAAGTGTGTTTCTGGTGCTCGTACTTGGACCACAACTGGATGTCAAGCAAGAAGTGTGCCATCATGCAGATGATCCCAGACCAAGAAGGAAAACTGTATGTCTACAAACATAACAAGAAAATGTGGCCTTAGCGCAAGTCCCACTCCAAGTTAAGGGCACATACTCGCTCCTATTCCTGAGGTGTCTCGCAGAAGAGGTTAACTTTGTGGTTGAATTCTTCCGGTAAGTCAAATTTGAAGTGCAAACTCAAGCAGAAGAGAGCGAAGGGGGAATCACCACATTCTGCTACGTTCTACCTAAACATAAGGCGCAAAGACATCAGTATTAGTCAGCCTCTCTCTTCAGAGACAATTCCACAGATGGCCCGGGGTGCACCAAATTCACAAGGCCATTGGTGACACCTCAGCAAATAATGCTTTAAGGCGCCCATGCTGCAGATATTTGGTGGTTCCAGCTCTTATTGGCACACCCTTGAGCCCCAAAGACCCAGTGAGTTTACCAGTGGCAAATTCTTTCTAAGTGCTGTCTAACCTGTTTGGACCACTTATGGGCTCTGCACTGACTCAAGTACAGACTTCCACCCCTCCTCCATGACCTAAGCTGGTTCCTCTATCGTCCACATCACAGGTGCCAGAGGAGGATCATGTGCTGGTTCTCGTATCTGACCTCACAATGACTTCAGCCTGATCCCAACCAATGTCACATTACGAAATTACTAAAGAGGAAGACAGTGATCTTATGTTTCTGCTAGGGGAGATGGGACATCAGATGCACCATTGTCTTTTTGGCTATGATCTTGCCCAAGCTTTCCACCACTCAGAGATGATCTACCCATTAATTATAATTATGGCAATTTTTATCTGAACTTACAAAAGGCCAGTGGGGTTGATACTTTCCTAGATACAGAAATCAATTTTGCCCTTTGGACCTCCGAGTGTCCTCTATTGAGAACGAGTCAAATGTTGTTACAGGAATCTTACAGCCTGAACAGCCACATCTGAGCCCATGTTCCCTTTTAATGAGGCCCTCACTTACACCATAATGGGTACTGAGCCAGTGCTCTGTTTTTGCCAGCGGGTTAATTCGCAGGGGACCAGATGTCACAGATAGGTGCCTGATGACTCTGATTTCCTTACTAACCATCCTACTCCAGAAAGCCTGGTTGTTCTGGCCTCAGCTAACAAGCTGAACCCCAATTCATTCCCCACGATTCCTCGAAATAGGGAGTGAAATGAGATTGAGGTGTTTGGAAAATTAATGTTTTCTTAGCATTGAGCTAGGTCAGTGCAGTCTTTTTATTGAGCCAATCTACACATGTCCTCTGGGACATTGTCAGCAAGATCTTGTCGGTGATCCCAGAAGGCCTTTGGGCCTTCCTGTCTTAAACCATTCTGGATGGCCAAGTTGTGGCCTAATAAATGATTCATGATGGCTGTTGATACTACTGATAATCCGCTAAGGATGCATTGCACCGGTGAGGTGCTTTGCCATCATGCATGGATGCACTGCACAGGATTTTCTAGAGATGTTCAGGCCTTTGTCATGGATATGCCTTTTCTAAGGTTCTCTCCTTTTCTGAGAAAAAAGGGATTCTGCCTTGGACCTTTCAAAGAAAGAAGAGCCATGGCGCACTCCCGGGGTCTATTCACCCCTGCCAGGTAGTTTCCTTGCCAGTTTAGGATACTCTTAGGGGATAATGTATAGGCAACATCAGTCTCCCCAGTCACTGCTGCAATCAACCCAGTCCTTTCAATTCCAGGGATATTGATTTAGCAGGCATTGTGTAGGCCTACAAGGGCATCAGTCCTCCCAGTCCACAGCTGCTGTGATAACACCTACCAATCGGCTTTAGATTGCGTTTAGTGGCACAGAACCATCCTCTGGGAGGCATGATCCAGCATTTGCTCCCAGAGTGGTGATCCCTCATATGCAATTGATTGACCCTTAAATTGTTCAGCATGGCTATGCCCTGTCTTTTCTTTCTGCTCTGCCAAACCTCCCCCGCCCCCACCATCAGACCAAATCTCAGATGAACACCTGTCCATTCTGTTGCAAGAGGTGTGAGTTTTACTTTTCGATGGAGCTATTGAGAAGGTTACAGACTCGGAAATAGGGGAGATTTGCTACTCTTGCTACTTCCCAGTTCTGAAGAAGGATGTGGGGCCTTTGGCTCATCTTAAACCTTTGACTTCTGAGTGCCTTCCTTTAAAATGACACATTTAAGAAGCGAAGGCTGGCCCAGATTCTGTCTGTTCTGGATCGAACAACTGGATGGTGTCCTTGGACCTGCAGAATTCATATTTTCACAGATGCTAATGTAGGCCAGGAGCTTTTTCAGTTTCCCATGCTCCCTTTCACCTCACCACTGCCTTCAGTTGTTCATGAAAGTGATGGCAGGTGTTCACAAGAGTGATGGCAGTGTCTGCTGCCCATCTTTTTGCGTCACTTTTACAAGCTTTCCCCTACCCCAAAAATAGGCTGTTGAAGGCAGGCTTTTCGTAGACCAGCTCCGGGCAATAGTAAACCTCCTGACATCACTGGGCTTCACAATCAAAGTCACAACTGGCTTCTTCACAAAGGCTTCCTTTCATTGGTATTATCCTGGATACGGTACACTTCAGGGCCTTTCCTCCTTTTCAACGAGTCAATGTCATTAGGGCTATGATCCCAATAAATCAGAGTCAGCCCTTAATCTTGCAATGAAATCTAAAGTTCTAGTGGGCCAAGCACCAATGATCCCATCAGATGCCATTCCGATCACAAAGTAGACTGCATACAATCTGCAGTGGTAGCTACTAAACTGCAGTTGGCTCAGTGGCAGTCCCCTCTCCTTTCCCCACCCAGAGCCGATGGTGATGATGAACGCATCACTCCTAGGTTAGGGCGATCATTTGGGAGAGGTGGGGATCAAAGGACTCTGAATTGTAATGGAAGTCCAACTCTATATTAACTTGTAGAAGTTACAGGCCATTTGCTTGGTCTTGAAGGAGTTCTTACTATCCATCAAAGGAAGGTTGCAGATTCTCACGGACAACACCAGCACCACATGGTATTGCATCAAGCAGGGCAGAGTGGGATTATGAGCCCTGTGTTAGGAGGCTCTGTGTGAGAAATTGGTTATTGCTTAAGCGGGGTGTAAACCCTTCTCAAGCAACAACCATAGTCCTTGTCAGGGTGCACCACAAAAGTCACTAAATTAACCTGTGCTTAACCTCTGGTAGCTTAGCACAAAAGTAGGCAAGCTTAAATTAGTGGCAATATGTTAAGTATTTGTGCAGCACAGAAACCGTAATAATGTGAAAACACAACAGAAGAAAATTTCCAAGTCAATTTTGAAAAAAAGAGTACATTTTAATAAATAAAATGACACCAAAACAAATGAAATCCAATCAATAGAACTAGAGTGACAAATTTTTAAGCTTTTAAGTGAAAAATATTGGCAAAAAGACCAAAGCGCCAACCACAGGTATCTGGTCACACAAGACCAGGGCAAAGTCAAAAGTTACGGTTGATCGCACTGAGGGGTGGTTCGGCTCAACAAGGTGGATTGTACTCAAGGTGGATTGGGCGCAGTCTCGGCTTCCCTTCGGGCTTAGAAGAATTTTTGAAGAACAGTCCCTGTAATGTAAAGTTCAGCAGGGGAAGGCAGTTGGCAGTTGTCGGAGAGCTGCTGGATGGAGTCGCAGTGAAGATTTCTTTCTTTGACTTTGCCACTTCTAAGGAAGTCAAAAAACTCCAGCAGTACACACTGCAGGCTATAGCCGATGAGGGCTCTATCAGGCCGGATACCTTCGAAGAGAGGTCCCACGGAACAGGATTTTCTTCTGCGGAGAAGAATGTAGCAGGAGCTACCGCAGAATGAGGCCGTCTGGCGATACATCTTGGGCAGATTGGTTAGCAGGTAGGTCCCGGTCTTCTGTCTATTTTCAGGCCACTTTATTGTGAAAACATTTCAAAGTCCTATCTTCTAGGGTTAGTCAGTACCAGTACCTTTGGCATCACCACCAAAGGTCCAAGTCTGGAAGGGCACCACTTGGGGGGGGGGTCAGGACTCACTCCAGCAGAGGCCAGTTGCAGAGTTCAAGGTCTCTGGAGCTTGTTATGTCCCTGTAGCTCACACAGGAGGCCAGCCAACTAGCCCTTCGAGTCACTCTGATTGTCCTGGGTTCAAGCAGTAAGGCAGGCGTTAAGCAGGAGGAAGTCCTATGGAAGGCAGTCCTTCTGATGTTCTTCACAGGTTAGAAGACTGTACTGAACAGTAGCTCATAAGGTCCAGTATTTATACCTGGTGCCAGCCTTTGAAGTGGGGGAAACCTTTAGGCTACCCCTACACCTAGTTCTGGAAACTTCCTTCTTTTCCCTGCCCAGGCTCAAGGTTATTTAGAGTGACATAAAACGGGTGCCAAGTTCAAGTAAATATGTGAATGCGCCAAAATCCATGATTGGAGGTGCAGGAACACCCACGCTCTGCCCACGGAACGCCTTCTTGGGGCAGAGTAAGGTGGCCTTGCATGGTTTGATAAATCTGACTTAGGTTTTGTGTCGCCCTTGCAACCTGTTGCAAGGGTGACACAAAACCATTATAAACACAGCCCTTTGTGTCTCTCAAACATATAGGCCCATATTTATACTTTTTTGTGCCGCTTTTGCATCATTTTTTGACGCAAAAGCGGTGCAAACTTACAAAATGCAATTGTATTTTGTAAGTTTGCGCCGCTTTTGCTTCAAAAAATTCCGCAAATGTGGCGCTAAAAAAGTATAAATATGGGCCTTAATGTGAAAACACTTGGTAGCAGATGCTATTGGTTGTATTTCTGAAAAAGATCAGGAACCATCCGGTCCAAGCCATTTTAGTGGCTCTGGATGCGGCCTGGAGAGTCTGGCTTCTGGAACATCTGGGTATGATCACCGTTTTAAAAGCAAAACGATAACAAATTATGTTTATTATTGTTTGATTTTTCTAGGGGGTGGGGCCATGGAGGATGACAGGGAGGAGGCATTATGGCACTGCTTTCAGTGTGCATGTGGATTTGGCTGGCCGTCTCAGGACAGCCAAGCCCACATGCACACTGAGCGCTCTTCACCCAGAGCTGTCTTGCCTGGTTGGAGACAGCAGGCACAAGCTCCCAGTATGTCTGGGAGCGCAAAGTGAGGGCTCCCAGGCCAATCCTGATGCTGCTTTCATGCTGCCAGCAGCATGAGAGCAGCATCAGGATTGGCCACAGGGCAGTCTGGAAGCCTGTGCCTGGTGGAGCCAGAAGAGCGGTGATGTGGATGCGGCGGGGATGCAGGTAAATCTATTTATTTATTTTGTTTTGTTCACCTCCCACCCCGCCACCTTACCCTGCGCCAGCCGTGACTGCCTAAACCATTTGTGATGCCACAGTGGAACTTTAATTTGACCTTGACATTTCTCTTGTGCATGCCCTTTGACCCAGTGCATAGCTTCTCGCTCCTTCTCTTGACCTTGAGACTACTGTCTTCATTGTGATCACTTCTATTTCTTGTGTGAGTGTCAGGCACTTTCAGCACATCCACCCTATACCACCTTTTTCCAGACAACTTGGTATTGAGAACTCAGGCAACTATGTAAAGTTGTGGTTCCTTTCCGTGAGACCACTCACGCCTGCTCATAAAAAATGTTGGCGCCCACATTCACAAAGGGTAAGGGGTCTCTTGAGGACCTCTTCCAGTTTGCCAATGGGTTACCACCTCCTTCACTGAGTCGGTAAAAACAATCAATGTTTAGCAAGCGCATTCCGGTTGAAGAACATTCATACATGCCCCTGCTACTCACTATTAGGAAGGGGTGCCATTAACACGACATTTCCTAATACCGACTCGCAAACCCTATTTTGCAATTCAGTAACTGGTTACCAAATTGCAAAAGTGGGTTGGTATATGTCAAAAGGCTAGTTAGCGGTTGCAAACGGCCCAATTAACCGTTTGCGATTGCTAAAAACCATTGTACACGTGTCCCATTATTGCTCTATGCTATTTTATGATGAGTCAAAGCTACAGCTAGACGACATACAGCTCTCGCCATAAAGTTCTTTAGCACTATTATACCACCAAACTGGTTGTATACACAGAGATCCCCCCAGCAGGTGCTTTAACCTCATATTTTATTTAAAATGCAACCTGCTTGCGATAATTAAGTAACCATCTTTTTTGCTTAGAGTTTTTTTTAAGTAAATGTAAAAGTTGACTCAAATTTTACTTCTCATTACACCAACCTCTTTTTGATGCCACCCCTTAACCACAATTTTGGGTTCCCGGAGTCATTTTTTCCATTTCCAGGACTGTCCCTCACTTACTAAAGTAGGTTGCCTGGATGTTTTTTGTCTGAAAGCATACAGACTTCGGTGCATGGGAATGTGCGCGCTGAAGCTCTCACAGCACTAACTCTCCCGTAAATTGGCAACGTGCTGTGCCCCTGCCTGTCAGCGCCAGCTCGGGCATGGGGCCAGAATGCCTCGAGCACACTGTACGAACGTGCCCAAATAAGAACATGCTGTTAGACTCACGTCCAGGGGGCATATTTATAATGCTAATCCTTTGATAATCTAAAAAGTGGCAGAGAGTGCAAGTCTCACATAAGAAACCTGTTTTCAGATGAAAGACGTCATATTTTATGTAAATTTAGTTTTTACATTTTTTGGCGGCTTTTAAATCATTGCTTTTTGTGGATTAGGTGCGCCCAAACTGAATGGTTTAAAAGAGAGCAGGAGAGAGAAAAAGGGAAAATGAGGGAGAAAAAGAGCGAAAGAAAGAGCAAGGGGGGAGACACAGAGAGAGAGGGGGTAAGGGCGAGAGCACTAAAATGGCTGACAAGGTAGCTTCTCTGCTTAGACTGCAACCAAGGGCGACATTTTGTGCTCGTTGCAATGGTGCGTCTGTGTTAAAGTAGCAACTAATAAATGGCAACCTAATCTTTCTATTGGACAAATTAGGCGTTGGTAGTAAACTGGACTCACTATTAACCGTGGTCATATTCAAATCAATGACCTAGGAGCAAAACATTTTGCAATACTGTAGTCTGTCCCGACTCTGACATGTCTTAGTTTAATTTTTACGCTTGGCATTAGCCAAGACCTTTTGATTTTACCAAAATTATAATAATATGTAACTGCTTATACGGGCTTTCAGCCATCCCTCTTCATCCACTGGTGTGTCTTTGCATCTTTCATGTTTTTCTACCAACTACAGAGTACAGTATGGGGCACTAGTTCAGCCCACTTCAGCCATTGGCTGATTTCAGTGTGAGTAATATCATTCTGCTCTTTCACAAGGAACATATTCGCTCACACAGTAGTTCTTTCTAGTGACAGGGACCGCTATGGCAATCTGTGCTTTTTGAGACCAAAAAATTATTTTTGTATTTAGGCAACCTTTTTTTTAAATTTGGTAAGGACCATGGAGCTCCCCCAGCAATAAGGTTTTACAAAAGCCATGACAAAATAAACCAAGCATTGGCAAAGCTAAAAGGTTGGCAGCCCACACCAGACCTATAGACTTTGTTAATGCTTGTTTAACTGGCTGTGTTTATAGTTCTCATAATGTGCATGCCGACATCTTGTTAGTGAAGTATTAATTTTTTTATCTTATAAGCAATCAAAGGATGATTTTAAATGAGCAGTACTAATTTATTCTATTAATCCAAAGATTACAATAAAAATATGGCCATAAAATATAACCTCCAAAACAAGTTATCTAATAAGACGTATAAAGATGAAGTTTAAAATGTGACAATTCTTAACTGAAAGAAAATGTCCCTTATGCAGTTTGGTTCAAGCAGTGACAAGCGTAATCTAAGAATTTCATATGTTTACCCATAGAAGTAATAAATTAGGTGTTAAAACAAGATTTACCTCTTTGTAAAATGTCCATATTTTAGCTCTTTGAGCACTGGCTTTAAATATTTCTTCTGGAGATCTACTAGCCTATGTTTCAGATAATTATAGTCATGATCTAAAAATGTCATAACTCTAATAAAAAAAACATTAGATTGTGAGCTGAAATAAAATGTTACTGCCTCCTAAATTATCTGTATTTTAGCTTCTCTGAATGCCAGTCGTAGATATTTCTTCCAAATGTCTAGTAACTTAGGGCAGAGACAGATAATATAATCAATTGTTTCAGATTTATAACTGCATAGTGTTCATCCCTTCATACCAGTTAAACGCCTATTCTAGTTCGCTTCGAATTGTTGGAGAGGAATATATAGCAGCCTAAAACGTAAATAGTTCCTCTTTGTTGCAGCTTCGAGGTTTGAATAGATTTATGTTTACTGTGGAATAGAATAAGAGTCAAAGTGCAATTCAGTATGCTTGTAGGACAAAATCGAGGGCAGATCTTCAGAGCTGTTCTTTTGTAAAATTCTTCTAAGAGTCTTGGGCTGATTTTTTGGCTTTGCCGCTAGCTCATCCACGGTGCTAATTTGTGCAGTGTAATCATTTTATTTAATGTTGAACAGTCTAGGCTCATTCTCTTGAAAGGTCTGGATCTCAGTTCTTCTAGTATTAAACTCTTGAGTGTATTCAGGTCTGTGTTGTAATACTTGGGAATATAATTGATGTAAGATGATAGATGATAAATAAATAATGGCCTAAAATTGAGTTCCAAGCCCAATTGCATTGAGGAGTTGAGCCTCGTAGGTCAAGCAGAGAGCAGTTAGTTTGCATGTAAATTGTATTCAGTTCTGCTTTTAAATGGCTCAGCATGTCTGCATTACATATGTATTTTTGAGTTACTTTTTCCACCGTCAGGACTGAGCTTGGCTCTTATGTGTTTTTTGCAGGCTCATTTACCATTGGGACTCAGTAACAGTTGTGGCAGCGTTCTGCCACACAGCCTCACCACAATGAATAAGGATGCAGATGTTCAGAGGATGCAAAAAGGTATACAGTGTGATGAGCGATAAAACAATGCTTAATTTGTACAGGTGGTCGCAGGTTGTGAGGACCAGCATTCATTTTTGGGAACTCAGACGCATTTATCATAATCAGACTTTGATTCAGAACGTGGGACAGAATGATTGAAAAGGGAGAAAGAAAAAGGAAAGGGACGTTTAAAAAAGAGTGACAATGACAGGAAACATGGATGGAAAAGAACAAAGAACTGACAAGGGATAAGTAAAGTGAAAGTAATCATAGGGTGCTGGAATAAAGAGGCTTGAGGTGGAATCACCACTAAGCAGCCCTGGTATTCAGCAACCCCAGTAGTCGGTGCCTCTTGCTGTGGGCTGCTAAGAAATATCTTGGATTCTGCACTTATCATTTTACAAGCTAAACATTGACATACATAGTAAATACTGCAATGCTTTTGTAGGCAATAACTGTTGCAGAGACAGCTTGCTTTCGATCAGCACATGATAAAAAATTCCGTACTAGCCAAGAGCATACATTTGCTATCTGCAGTCAAGTAGACTGAAAATAATACTTGTGTTTTAAATAGTTGATAATTGTTACTCGGTATAGAGTTTTCATTGGAGCCCGAGGGCGGGAGTGTCATTTTTCAAGTGAATATTTTCATACAAAATACCCAAAATATTCTCATGCTAAATCTTACTCTGTTTAGCTAATATACAGGTTCTCTTGTTTGTAATGTGTGATTGCATTTCATTGGTGGCTGTTTGCAGGCCATTTTTATGTGAATTTATGAAGCAGCGTGGGAAGAGCCTGTGATGGAGCTTGTGATGTGTCAAAAGAATGGTTAGTGCAGGCTAGCTGTTTGAGTAACCAAATGGCATTTAGAGTCTTGCTTGCAGAAACACGTCTGGTCACTCCTGTCATGTATCCTATAAGGTTCTCCAACCCTGAAGATCTGATGGTTGCACTTACTTAAAATATTATCCAGTGTTCTCTTCGTGTCAGCAAGGCGCAGACTTCAGACCCCTAAGTTCATGTCTCAAAAGTGGTTGAGTTGTTCTAACATTGAAGCAAAACATTATGTTTGAGACTCTCTAATCATGGACTTATAAATAATCTGTTAGGATCCCCTTAGATAAGAATTAAAAGTAATTTCTAGATTCTGATGGACTGCTGACAGGTAGGAGGGAATGAATGACTGAGGCCCTTATTAAGAGTGTGGCGGTCTCAAGACCGCAACACTCACGATGACGGTCGGACCGCCGCAGACAAGTTGTCAGCTGCTATTGAACTCGGGTCTCTTACACTTAAACTTAACAAAAGAGAATCCAGCATTTGCAGTAATTGAAATACCATTAACTTAAAGTGTGATGTGGTTTAGTGTTTAAGGGTCATGTTCCAAAGTTTGCTTTCCCTCTTGCCCATGTTGTTCTATCCTGTTCTTGCTCTGTCTTGGCTGAAAAATTAAACTCATCATGCCTCAACTGCATTGTTTGCAAAATTCGTAAGCGCTCCTTGGCAGATTACATATATTTGTTTTTAAATAGCCGTTAAACCCTCTGGTATCCAAGCACTTGTTGCCTCCTGTTGGTGAGTGGCGTAGACAATCAGTTCAGCGGGTGAACATTTCTGAGGGATTAATTTGCATTGCTTGTGGTAGAAATGCGTTTTCAGAATTTTTCAGGAATAAGCCAACGAGCATGGCCAATATTGCTCATGGAAGACAGATGTTTTATTTTTTTAAGACTTCAGTAATCCAGGACATGATTTGGATTGTGTGTATTTGGCCACACCAAACTCTAATGTGCTGCCTCAGAGAATGTTTGTTCTATTCCATTTTTAGGCTACAAATGTAATAGGTTGACGTCTTTAGGTTTCTTGATGGGATTTAGGGCTTGGTCTCTTTTATGGAGTTATTTGCTGTGGGCAGTGGAAGTTTTCATATACAATTTTGGAAATCACGACTGCAGTTTTTGGTAGAAGTGACAGAAACTGGGGCTCCCTGTGACCTCTTTCTTCACCAGTTTAAGTTATTCACATTAGTGGATATGTCATACTTCCCTTTGACTTATAATTACCCTCACTATTTCGTGTCTCTCTTTTTCTTCTATAAAGCTGTGTGTTTTACAGAACCCTAGTTTACTTAATGTAGTTAAGGCTGCTTTTTGCGGCTTGCACTGCTTGACTCTCAAGGCTCAGCTCATAGTCAGATAGGACTTGAAGGGTTCCTTTTGTTGTGGAGTTATTGGAGTGCTGTCTGACCCAGGAGTGAAACATCTCACATGTGTTTTGTGATGTTTGTCTTTAAGCAAAATTGAACAACTGGGTCAGTATTATATAAAGTACCCCAGAGGCACAACTGGCATTTGTGTCCGCTTTGCGCACCCCGGGGGCTCTTTGGTATTACATAAGGGGCATGGCCCCAAGCAAATGAGGGAATCTCTTTGCCTTGTGCCTGCATCTCTAATATGGCACGGGCACAGAGATTCCCTCATTTGCATGGGGCCACACCCCCATGCAAAGGAGGGAACGCCCTCTGATTATAGCGCTGGTGCTCGATGTGCACAGCACTCTCTATATTACAGAAGGGGCTGCACAAGTGTCTGCTGCCCCTTCTGTAATACCAAAGGGACTGCACCATAAAAAGATGGTGCACTGTCAGTGCGCCCCATGATGGCAGCCCTCTAGAGGGGGCAAAGCTGGTACTATGGACCCCCCCCAGAAATCCCCTTGCAGGCGGGTGCAGGCACTCACTGCACCTGCCTGCAAGGGGATCTCTAACCCTCTTAAAAGTGTAGGGGGGTTGCCACCTGCACAGTGAAACACTGAGCAGCTGCATCAAAACCACTCAGTATTTCACTTGAATGTGCTGCCCCAGGTCAGTGCGAGTGCACGGCTGCCCTGGGGGTAGTGCATTCATTCTAATTCAGCGCGCTCTCCTTGTTTGTGCAGTGTACACATTCTGAAAGGTGCACAAGGTGCAAACAAGGAAAATGTGCTGCATTTGTAATGCAGCCCCTAAACGTTATTCTGTAACTATACATTGGCCACATCCAAATTCTAATCATGACGATCTATAGTTTGTGAATTCCCTGTAGTTTAACTGTATTTTAATCCTGTATCGAATCTTATCCCATTAAGTTGCAGACAATTTTTCTAAATACAAAGGACAATGTTTTACATGTATACATTTAAGGATATATATGCAACTTTTGCTCTGATCATGTATCCCAATAATCATTTTGTAAGAGACGTTTTTGTTGTTTTTGCTATATCCTTTGCATGAATGCATTCATGATTTCTGCTCTTTTTTACCCTCAATTTTCTCAACAATGCAAAGTCTTTTCTGGAGCAGTTAGACATCCCAAAGGCTCAAGGAAAAAAGGTAATTGAATCTATTGTCATGAAAAGCCTACATGGTATAATTTGATATTCTACAGAGTGTACACTCAACTTGAAAAGTGCAATACTGTCCTTGTGCTCTGTTTTTATCTCAGTGCGTATTTAAAAAACAAAAAAGGGCATGCTCAGGGCATGTATGTTAAATCAGACCTGGGATTAAGAACCGGATTCATGTCTAGTCATAGACTGAAGACCCTAAGCAGAGGGAAGCTGAGGGGAGGCATTGGCAAATGCTTCTTAGCATGGGGTCTTGGCAAACAATTACTCAATTTTCTCCTCAGTTGTGCTGGCCTTTGTGTGCATGACTCCTCTCCTCCATGCACCTAACTCATTGTCTTTCTTTAAGCCTCCTAATGGGGTTTAAGACCTGCTTTGCAGCTGCATGTTGTATTTCTTAAAATTGAGAATTTAACTATTGGTATTTCTGTTCTAGATTTTCTTTATTTCCTGTCTGTAGGGACCCTTTGAGCCATGTTGATGCCACTTTGGCTAATAAGTGATTTTCATTAGCCTTTTCTCTTCTGTCCAAATAGCTGAATTCCATGCTACTGCACTCTGATTTCACAGTTTGCAGGAAAGAGTCTTCAGCAGGCTATTTCCCACATTTCTCCCAATCCTTCACAGGGCCATTTCTACCGGCCTACCGGAGAGACACTAGTCCCTCCAGGCAAAGTAAGCTGAAGCATCTTACATTCTCAAGATGGCATTTTTTACCCCAAAAACCTGTTCTGGTACAAGGAAGGGGAGGTCGTCTGTCAGTAAAATTAAACTGTCTCAAAGTAGGTCTGGGTTTTATCAGCTTTTGCTCACAGGTGTAGACTGGTTATTTTACTCATAGTCAAACTTATTTTTTATATATTTATAGCATTTGTAGAACAGGTTATAGACAAAAAGGCACTCTGGCTCAAATTACAGACACAATAACCAAGCATCATCCTTATTGTTGGACCTGGGACTTTTTACAGGATCATCCCCAAAATGTTTGCCTTCCTCCTCCTATTTTTTCTGACCCTTTTGGTTGACGTTACAACTTTGTGACCTTTACCACTGCTGATCAGTGTTAAAGGGCATGTGCTGTCCCTTACCAAGGGCCTGTAAATTAAATGCTACTAGTTGGCCTGCAGCACAGCTTGGGCCACCCACAGAAGTAGCCTTTCAAACCTGTTTCAGGCCTGCTACCGCAGGGCCTGTGTGCACAGTTTACTGCCACAGGGAGTCTGTGCTGGAGGAGAAAGGGGACACTCCTGGAACCCATCAGCACTAGTTGGAACCTCTTCTCTACCTTTTGTGGAGACTGTGCAAAATGAGATTAAGTACAGGGGGTCTTCCCCACCATTTGGATATAGCACTTTTGGAACAGGGACCGACCTCTGCCAGAGAGGCTACTAGACTGCACAAAGGACTCATCTGGACTGCCCTTCTGGTTGTTGCCTCGCTGCCTGGCTTCTGCTACGTGGCACAAAGGACTCATCAGGATCGCTTTTCTGTTTGTTGTCCTGCTTACCAACTGGCCCTAGACTTGAATTGGACTGGCTTGGCTGGTTTGTTTGTGGTGATCACCCCTACCTGCCTATTGGGTGCTGGTCTCCCCATCCACTACCGCCTGCCTTTGTGCCCCGAGTGCTGCCATGGAGCCCAGCGCTTGGGGAGCACTGTGCGTAGCTCCTTGTTTTATTTTTCCTCAGCGCATGGAAGAGCGCTTCATTCCTGCATTAGCGTGAACAAAAATCATCTTTTAGTGCCCCCGGGGGCCCGCAAGTCTGTGCCTCTGTTACTGGACTCCTGACTTGCGTGGCAACGCTCTGAGCAGCTGTGTGCCACATCGCCACAGCTCCGCCTTTGCCCCAGAGCCCTTTGTGGTCGCCATCACCCATGAAGGGCAGAGGAGAGTGTACACCGGCCCCGGCAGCTAAGCTCTTATTTTCCCTGCAGGGACATCGGGAAGAGATCTCCCCACTAAGAAAGGAGTGCACAAGTGCCCCCACTTGTGGCAGCCTGCCAGTCCAGGGGAGCCGTTGACGCAGCTCACAGGGTGTCCCTGCCAAGCCCCCTCGTTGCTTTGCAGGGAGAACTACCGCATTTACCCTAAGAGTAGCGCGGGAGCTCCTTGGATAACGTGGTAATTTTTTACTCACCCAATATCGCTTCTCAGACGCACAAGAATTATCATCCAAAACGGGGATGTTTGCCTTACCTGAGTAAAGGAAGGAGGAAACCTCAACAGAGGTCCTGATCCCTTGGCAAGACCATCAGTCCTAACAAAGTTGCTGCAGGAAATTACCATAAGACGTGCAGTAGGTGCGCTGGTGTGCCTACAGCCCAGTTTCAGTAGGTTACCATATTACCTGTTATCTAACGTGCACTGTGATTTCACTGTCAGTAAAATATATGAGGTGCTTTGTTTAGTAACACCTATAAGAGTAGCCCTGCTGATGATAACATATATACTGCTTGGCTTTGGTGCCTGACACATGCCAAATGGGAATGTTTCATTGTATGTACATACATGGTAGTGTCTTGGCCCTCCTGCTAATGTGTTCACCCTGACTGGGGCATTCTTGGTAATAAGAATGACAACCTGACTACTGCTTGTGTTGCAGAATACCAGTAACCTATATGTTTACCTGACTACTGCTTATTTTTGCAGAGTACTAGTATGCTGTGTGGTTTTCTGACAACTGCTGTGTAGCAGGGTATTACTGACACAAGTCATTTCTGGTCTAATGATGTTTTATGCAATACAGTTTATTTTTATATAAGTGGGTGTTGTGTTTCCTTTGTGGTGTACTTATTGTGTCACGTGTGTTGTGTATGTTTTGCAATCCCTTCACACATTGACTCTGGGATAGGCCTGACTGCTCGTGCCAAGCTACCAGGGTGGTGAGCAGGGGTTATCTTGGGTGTGTAACTCCCTCGCCCTTACTACAGTGGGTGGGTTCTGCCTTGCCTAGATGCATACCCTAGCCAACCAGAAACCCCATTTCTTACACTTACTGTATAAATAGTCAGGTCTTAAGTTGTTTTCTGAACTTCAGAAATGTAGTCAAATGTCTCACTTTTAACAGTAGAGCGTTCCAAGCTTTAGTTACCTGTTAAACAAATAATGTACCATCCTGACTCGATTTCCCATTTTGGGGATCTGTAAAAGAAATACCTTTTGAATGAATAGAGGTCTTAAGTCATGAAGGCTTTCAAAACTAATGCTGAGGCTTTTAAAAAGAACTCACTTCTATATTTGGAGCCAGTGTAAAGTCTCTAGGTGACCAGTAGTATAAGTGTATGGTGGCAAGTTCACTATCATGCTTGCTGGACCATTCTGTACTAGCTGTTGTTATTGAATGATATAGTCAGGGACGGAGCGTTTGAATAGTGAGACACACACATAACACTGCTTGAAGCATGGGGTAGTGAGCTTTCTTAGGAAGAAAAGGAAAACATTCTTTAGGACATTCAGATATTGAAAAGAGGAGTGTGTAACTTTCACAGCCTGTGTGTAGAATGAAAGGTCATCATCATACATGAGCCCTACCCTTTTAACTGATTGTGGTGGAATAGGTCATTAGTCCAATATATCTGGCAACCATCCCAAAGATCAGATAGAGGGAGAGTCTCCTAACACTACTAACCCAGTTTTGGCCAAGTACAGCTTCTTGCGATATTTGGCCATCTAGCCCACCATATCTTTAAGTCTGAGTTAAAGTTAATGCCAGCTTCATGTCCTTACTATCCAGCCTCAAAACTAGCAGTGTGTTATCTGCATAATACATACATGACAGATAATAGTCCTTCATCAAATCACCGAGACAACGCATGTAAATGATAAATAATGTAGGGCTTGGTGAAGAGTCCTGGGGGTCCATAGCACAAAGTTTTGGCCTTAGATCAAAAAGAAGGCATGGATACTGTTGGAGCACCTACTGTCAAAAGCACCAGAACTACTCCAAAGCCAACCCTTTCACTCCTTTCCCACTGAGCAGCACAAAGTGTCAAAGACTGCTGAGAGGTAAACAAGGACGAGGGTTGCAGCTTCACCTTGGTCCAGGGTCATCCACAATCCATTCTGGAGCTGTATTAGTTCATGTTCAGTGTTTTCGAAAGGACTTAAACCTTCCTGAGTAGGATTAAAAAGGGAGTTGGCTTTGGGCCTCTATTGTGATAGGGAGAAACCTATATATGTGGCATAGGGCTGTCCTAAAAACACAAGAAGGTATGGGGGAATTGGCAGAACTTTTGTAACAGGGTATAATACTGATATTTATGTGTTAATAGAGGTCTAAGAACCCCAATAAGCCATGTGTTGTAGACAATATGTAGACAGATTACTACCCCCCGTTTAGACATACAATAGACAATCTAATTGTTTACGGTGTTTATCAAAAATGCAATAAAAATATTAATAAAAAATGTAGAGGAGAAAGTAAAACAGTAAAAATAGAATCTTGTTTGTCATGCAATGTCTTGTTCATTTTATTTTATAAATGATCTGCTGTGTCCTATCCTTTGTCTCTAAGTGAAAACCCAGAGAAAGATGGATAAGAGACATCAGAAATAGTTTTGAAAGTCATAATCAGAGGTAGTGCGTACCAGAGACTGTTGGGGTCATTTTGAGTTTGGCGGGCATAAAAGCCCACCCATAAAAAACCAGTGGTCAGGTTGCCGCCAATGCCTTCCCGTGGGCCCCATCACAAGTTTTCTGCTGGGTCAGTGGGCGGAAGCGGTGTTTCTGTCCGCTGTCCCAGCGGGGAACAGCCCACAACATTGACACCTGCTCATAACTGAGCCAGAGGCAGTGTTGTGGTGCGTAGGGTGCAACAGCACCCATCGCACTTTTCACTGTCTTCATAGCAGACAGTGAAATGTGCGACTGGGCTGTCCATGGTGGTCCCTACACTGCCCATGCCAAGTGCATGGGCAGTGCAAGGGCCCTCGCCCCCTGCACCCTGTTTCCACCAGCTTTTACATGGCGGTGCAACCGCCATATAAAAGCTGGTAGAGAAGGGGCTTGTAATCCCCAGGATGGCACTGCATGCAGCGCTGCTCTGGCGGATTAGGACCACCAGCACTGCCAGTCCCTCCAGCGGAGGGAAACTGGTGGTGCTGGTGGTCTGACCATGGCCGAACCGCCATGGTCATAATGTGGCGGTCTGACCGCCGCCAAAGCCAGGGTCATATTTACGGTCTGTATGTTGATTAGTAGAACACCTACAAGAAGCACATAGATAATTACAGATGTCCCTTTTAGATCCAAAGAACCTGTGAAGAGTCATCATTGCTTGGCTAATGTACTCTCTGCATTCTTGTATCAGGAATAGTCATGCCGCAGCTTGTTGAACATCATGCTTGTGATGTTCCAGGATGCTTTGTAGTCTCACTTAGAACCTATTTGTGTGGTCTATGTAGGAAATAAATACAAGGGCAGTCTGAGCTACTTAGGAGTAAATGAGATGACTTATGTGGCGGAGATGTTTTATGAAGAAAAATCACATCATCAAATTGTTGATCTCTAGGGTTCTTTTGAAAGCTCGGCATCCAGTAGAACTCCCGGGTTTTTAACCAGAGATAGTAGAGGTGAGCTGCTGCCATGTGGAAATGGACACATTTATTTTAGCTTCTTGGATAAATGGCTACCTGCTGCCATGAATTTTACTTTTCCAGAAATTGTTTCAGCTTATTCTTATCCTTCCTACTGTCAATTTCACAAATTTTACAGGATATTTGAGAAAAATCAGAGGGGATTAAGAGTTTTTTACAGTCGGAAACTATTAGATATTAACGTTTTCTTGGGGTTATAGATAAGCAATTACATACTGCATAGTACACTGAGCAGATACTGTAATTTACCACTGATGTCTCAGGTCCACAGTACTGGTGCAGTCCAGTGGGACAGTCATGTTACTCCCTCTAGGCATCCGACCTCTGCGGATAGCTCAGGCTGTCAAAGCTTGTAATACAGAAGATGGAGAGAGTAAGAAATGATAATTCAGTATGAGCCAGTAGTTAGCACACAATAATATTCAATTAATAATCAATGCCCAAATAATTCTTTATTTTAGGAACAGAACTTGATTCAACATGTAATTAAACGGTTTACCTAAAACTAATATGTATATAAAACACAGTGCTAACACTTTGTGATGCTGAAATATGGCACCCATATGTTACTCATTAGTTCTAGGTTCTAGATTGTGGTTAATACTGGCCCTCGGTTTGGGCTCACTCAGGGATGTGGCATGGTGCATGATGTTTGAGAACATGTTATGCCTTATTTAGTGAGTTAATAAACCTATATGGTGCACCGTTTAGATGAAAATGCATTTTATTTAGTTCTCTAAAGTGTCTCCCGGACAACAAATAACATAAATGCAATTGCACAAATGTTACAAAAATACTTTGGATTCCCTGTAAATCACGTGCATGACTTCCACACATAAAGGGGTAATTCAGTTTGTGAGCAGTTAGAAGTGAGGTTAAATAAACGGAAGGTACTTGGTATATACATGTAAATAAAACAACTGTGCTAGTTGTATTTTATTCTTAAGACATAAAGGTTTATAGCCTAAATTTATTAAATGTTTGTGCTAGAGCTTTTGTGGTGCAAAAAGTGCAAACAGAAACAATAGATAAACTTTCAGGTGCAAAAGCTAGTTCATGCTGAAAGAAGACCCTTCTGATGCACTCAACCCTCTTGTGCACCATCCTTCAGTCTGTGTATACAGGGGTGGCGCGCATGTCTGGTGCAAGCCAGATCTACTAAACCAATGTGATATGACTTTGGCCCAAACCCTAATTGCTGTAAAAGCAATGCAAGCAAGAAGTCAAGCTGTATATCAGTATTTCACTTGATATACCTATGTGTAACCACTGTGCTTTCTTTACCTTAAGCACACATCCTCCGTATCTGATCCCTTTGCTGTTGTCTACTTCCACAAATGTGTACTGGACTGCAGGACTGGAATACTAGTGCCCTTCGCCTGCAACCACCTGTGCATATTAGGCACTGTTTGGTTAGAGTACCCAGTCATCAGTTTGTTTAATTAGTTTGTGTCCTACCTGGCCTATAAACAGGTTCCAGAGGAAAGTGATTTTCATTCTAAATCTCTTCCTGCTTCTGTCTATTCATACCTGCATTCAGTGGTCAATTAAAGAAGCCTATTAAGGATTAGGTCTGCGAGTTTGCTGCTGCATGTAAGCAAAGATTACAAGATAGATCACAAAGTGACCACTACTAGACCCCAGCATGTTCTGAAATGGAACAGCTTCACAAACAATAATCCAGATATCCACATGTAGGAAGCTGGCCCTTTATGTGGTATGTGAATATCATGTGAAGGTTCCAGGGGCTCCCCAGTGAGTGGACAGGGCTTCCTATGCAATCCCAAAGTGTTCTATTTAGGGGTCGTGTGGCCAGACAGCCTTAAGCTTAAAACAGAGGAGTGCAAGACATCTACAAATACACACAATAGTCAATAAATGAGACACATGACTCAACAAGAAGATCCACAACAATTTATAAAAATTGCAGTATCTTTATGTATGTTTAGGCATCAGAGAAAGATTATTCAGGTAAGTGCATTTTTAAATAGGAATTATTTTCACTTGAAAAAGTGGACACTGCAATTTCTGAGATCTGCAATGTTATCCTATGGGGGATAACATGTTCTGCAAACAGGTATAGTACAGCGATTTACAATACCAATCTCCAGGAGTTAAGGTGATTTCTAGGCAAGGTCCAAGGCAGCACCGACAGTGCACCCTTAGAGGCATGGGGGTGGCCGGGTGCAGAGTGCAAAACAGCATTGGGTACCCAATGCGTTTGTATGGGGATCGGTCACTGCAGAAATCCCCAAAGAGGATACATGTTTTGGCCAGGAGGCCAAATGGGCTAAACCAACAGCGGGTCTCAGGCCTCACAATGCTCAAGCACAGGTAAGCACATTTGGTCCTCTTCTCCACTGCTCAGGGGCGACTGGTGCAGAGGTGTCCTTAGGTGTCAGGTTTTTCTGACTGGAGCAGTCGGGGTAGAGGGGGGCTGCGTGCAGAGGCTGCAGGCATCATTGGGGAGTCCAAGAGGAGTGAATCGACAATGGACTCGGACTCTGGTGGGCTGAGGAATCTTGTTGGCAACAGTGGGCTACTTCAACTCGGGTCGGAGATGGCAGGCGCAGTGGTTACTTCCGGTGTCAGGTTTTGGTGGAGTCCTGTCTATTGGAGTTTGCTGGAGTACAGGTCCCCTGTTTACGGGAGGTTTTGATTCTTCTTCAAAGACAGGCAGTTCCCCTGGGTTTCTGGAGTCACAGCTGCATAACAAGTTGACTTTGGTGCAGATTTCGACGCAGGATGCAGACAGGCCGGCGAGGTTGGTACCAGGTCACGTGCATCTTTTCTCCTCTTCTGCTTTCACAGCTCTTCTGTGTCCTTGGTCTTCTTAGTCATCAGAATCTGCTTCTCTGGTGCCAGGGCTCCCCTAAATATTGAATTTAGGGGTATTAGGAGTGTGTAGGTAGTAGCCAATGGGCTACTGACCCTTGGGGTCACTATGCCCCCTATATGACCACTTCCTGTGAGAAGTGGGCATATCCCTGTCCCAGGTATGCCATCACAAAGATGAAAGAAAAATTGTGTCCACCGTGCAGTAGCCCACCTTAGGTGTGGTACTAGCCTGGAGCTGGCACGCCTACCTGACTAGCTAATTTTCCCACATGTCCAGGTGCCAAATGGGTTCTGGGCAGGGGATGTGGCTTCCTCTCCTGTGAGGGGAGCCAGATTTGCATTTCAAAGGTAGCAGACCTTTTAGGCTTGGTGCCGTAGGAAGGCTAATCAGCAGGTCATCCTGTGGGAGGGGGTGCTATACCTTCTTCCCAGAAAGACATTTGTTCCGGGCCACCTGAGAGCAGAAGTCTCTGACCCTAGGCGGCCAGAACGGTGTCTCCAGTGGCAGGCTGATAGAAACCAGTCAGTGAGCAAACCAAAGGCTGGTAGGGCTTCAGAGGGCACCTCTAAGGTGCCCACTGGGTGCATGTATTTGTAAATCCAACATTGGCATCAGTATGGTTTCACCAATATGAGATGTTGGATACCAAACATTCCTATTTTCAGTGAAGCCATCATATAGCTGAGGAACTTATATTGACCAGTGTCCAGCACATGTCTTTAAAATAGCTTCCCATGTTACTATGTCTGAGAATTGACAAAGACATACCAAGGGCATATTTGTGCATGCAGATATGCTCTCACATGTAATATAATGCAGACTGCCTTAGGGCTGTAAGGCCTACTAGAGGGGTGACCTACATATATTGCATGCAGTGTTAGGGGACTTAGCACACAGGCTGTGTGGGATGTGTTGCTTTCACTTTTGTCTACACCAAGACAAGCACCCTGCACTGGCAGCCTGTCATGTGCTTGGTGAGGGGTCCCTTAGGGTGGCACAATTCATGCTGCAGCCCTTAGGAACCTTCTTTAGTACCCCAGGCCCTAGTACCAAGGGTACCATTTACTAGGGACTTACAGAGGGTGCTAAGGGTTTTGCCAATTAGGGATACAACTGAGCAGTTTTGGGAAAAGAGCTCTGGCATTGGAGACCTGTTTAGCAGGAACCCAGTGCACTTTCAGTCGAAATCACATCATGTTGCAGGCAGAAAGTTAAGTGGTAAACATATCAAAAAGAGGCATTTTCGTACACCATTAATAACCTCTGTACTATGGAAGATGATGGCTAGCCCTTCCTTTTCCGGAGCCCTTACTTTTCCCAAGACGCCCGGCCAAACACGCATGCGCTCTGAGGGGGAGTTCTGTGTAGTTCCCCTCACTGCTCGTCACCCCCTTTAAAATAAAATTATAATAAACTCATGCCCATATTTATACTTGCTTTGTGCCTAATTTGCGTAATTTTTTTAACGCAAATTGAGCACAAACCTAACTCCATATTTAAACTATAGCGCTAGACCCGTTTTTGGAGGCGTCTATGAGATGCAAGGTAGGCGTTCCCATGCAAAAAATGATGATATGGCCTTAGCTCCGATTTATCCTCCTGTGCTAAAATAACGCACAGGGTAAGAGTGCCTTAAATAATGGTGCAAAGCTTGCTTAGCTCCCTTATTTAACGCCTGGGTCAGGGCAGGCGTAAGGGGTCCTGTGACCCTACTTTCGTGGTCAGAGACCATGGAATGGGCCCACAAGTGCTCTTCCCTAGCCCTAGGGACACCCCCACTCACACCAGAGGGACACCAGAGGATGGGGCAACCCCAACCCAGATAAGTAAGGTAACTACAGGTAAGTATTTTATTTTATTTTTTTAAAGTGCTTAGGCCCCCCTACACGGCACTGGACCCAATGGCCATGCCCAGGGGACATATCCCTCTAACCATAATAGCGTCATCCTTTGACGCACAACCTCCTGTTCCCCCTACGCCTCCCCCACCCAGCTAGCATCCTTTTTCGTGACACTAGCCGAGCCTTACCGCCGGCTACCATCATTCCATAAATATGACGCCTGGCCGGCGTCTTGGAATGGCGCTAGCCGACGGTATCCCTTTTCATGCAAAACTGCGTTAACACAGTTATGTGTGAAAAAGTATAAATCTGGGCCTCAGTTTATTATCGTTTTCTTGTAAAGGTTTTGCAGCTGCTGCTGCTAGCGGGGTGGCAACACTCCTCTGCCCTAACGGAGGGCGCGCCCCTGTTTAATCTATTCAAAGTGGGCATAAACGGAAGCACAATCACCCCTAGGATTCAACCCAAAGCCAGCGCAACCAAAGTAACTGCAGTAGCGCAACCGCTATTTGCTTGGAATCCTAGCATCAAGAAAAACAAACAGTGTGAAAAATGAAAATCACATGATACTTCCACATGTAATTTATGTGCTTTACTTATGGGCAATAGTCTGCTCATAGAGATTTGTACTAGATGACGTATCTCAAATGAAAAAACTTTTCCATGCCTTCGCACCATGCTTCACATCGTTCAAGTAAGACATTTTTAGTTCATTTTGTGTTTTGAAGTGTTTACTACAGGAGTGTAATGACATTGTATTGCAGATTAATTAAGTTCATATTAATTTAAAAATATACTTTGTCAATCTTTTACATCCAACCCAGGTAGCTCAGGTATTTCTCAGAGGTATGAGATTGGTAGGTCTCAATAAATACATGCATATATAAGCACACGCTGTATGAGATATATGCTGGTTAACAAGAGATCCACAATAAATAATACCCTGAAGAAGGCGAAGGCCTGGGACCCATTTGGGCACTTTAATATGCTGAAATATCTTGAAATGGGATGTATGACCTACTGGCTTCAGTAAACATCCTGACAGGTTTTTTTAATCATACCATGGATCCCCAAAAACAAAGAGAAATTAATTCAGGGTACATTAAGGTATTTTAATCACTCCCAGCTCCTATCTCAAGTAGTTTTTTGAAGGATTCCCACAACTGGTTGAGTCCATCACGTTGTATTTACCTACTTTGATAGGGAGAGTGCACCGATGAGGAAGCATGCCACGATAAGATGTGAGTGAGGTGTCTTTTTCCAATGTCTTGAGATATATGGATGACTAGAAAGACCACAGGACATGTTCCCATCTGTGTACCTGGTGTGTTTGTGATATCACCCACACACAATGTACAGTAAATACAGCACTGCCAAATTTGTTGATAATGCAATGCTTCAGATTTCCTCACAGTATTGTGGTATACACATCTGGTCCTTAGATTGCAAACAGGAGGGATAGCTTATCTCTTTGGCGCCAAGGACATAATGCGCCACAGACGTAACCATGACGTACTGGCACGGGCCTGGGGGGAGCGCTAGCACTCCCCCCATGGGCCTAGGGGGCAGGGATGGAAGGGAAATCACTTCCCCTTCCACCCCTGACCCCACCCAGTGATGTCTCATGACGTCAGCGTGCGTTCGCGCGCTGATCTCATCAGAGGTCGCCCCCATCACGCTGGAATGCTTTCATTTCTCTTCTGATCCGAGCGTGAGGAAGATTGGAGATGCATGAAAGGAAAGGAAAGGCTTTTCCTTTCCCTTCATGTCTCTGAGCATTTCTGCAGCACAATCGCATAGCGATCATGCTGCAGAATTGCCCACTAGACACCAGTGAGTTTTTTTTCTTTTAATATAAACAATGAAGGGAAGCGACCCCTTGGACAAGGGTCACTCCCCTGGGGGGCATTTCTTTTTAAGGCTGTTTCTGCCCCCCTTGGGGGAAGATTGGCCTATTTTAATTAGGCTGATCTGTCCCCAAGGGGGGCAGAAACCACTAGGCACCAGGGATCTTTTTTAATTTTTTTTTTTACAGATGGCAGTGACCCCTTCGGCAAGGGTAGCTCCCTTGGGAGGCAATTTTATTTTAGGCCAGTTCTGCCCCCCCTGAAGGGAAGAGCGACCTATTTCTTTTAGGCCCATCTGCCCCCAAGGGGTGCAGAAACCACTTAGGCACCAGGGATTAGTGTGTGTGTTTTGTTTGGGGGTACAGCCCCTTGGGAAGGGTCACTCCCCTTGGGGGCTCATTACTGTTGGCCATTTCTGCCCCCTGTGGGGGCAGATCTGCCTACTTTTCTAAAGCCAATCTGCCCCCATGGGTGGCCGGAAAGCCCACTAGACACCAGAGAAGATTAGTTTTTAAAAAAAGAGGGTGGGGGTATGGTCAGACACCCACCATAAATAAATGGGGACAAAGTTGTTCCGCCCACCGGTGGGCAGATGGTGCAATTACCCAGATCCACTCCCCGGGGGGAGAAGAAAGCCTACTAGATGCCAGGGAATTAAACAAAATAGTGGGGTGGTGGCTACCAAACAGTATTCGCATGGGTATGCCCCCACCCCAACAGAAGGGGGTAACAGTCTATCAACTGCCCCCCCTCACACACAGTAAAAGATCTTATCTCAACTGCAAGCAAGCGGACATTTGATTATTTGGGGTTTTGGTTTTACATTTGGGCCGTGAGAGCTTGACTAACTCTCAAAATAGTCCCACTTAGAATAGTGAGGGCTGCAAACATCTGGGTGAGACCAGGGTGGTGTGCTTTACATGCACCTGCACCATTTTCTTACCCACAGTGCCCTGCAAACCTTCAACTTTCCCCACAATCCCTACATTTTCCCCACATTTTGTGTTGGAACCTCTGGAATCTGCAGGATTGGTAGAGAGATTCAACAGAGTGTTAGGAGAAAACATCCAGTTAGCATTGCAAAGTGGGTTGAATTGGAGGAAGGAGGTCAAAGATATGATGTGGAGTTACCGCACCACCCCACATTCCCTTACGATGGAGACCCCATTCATGTTGTTGAAAGGTAGAAAACCTTGTACCAGAGCAGTTCCAGGGTGGATGGGCAAGGCAGGTAGGAAAAGAGTGGATGAGGGAGGTTTAATAGGTCACGTGACGGGTGAATCGATTGACCAATTTGTAAGTGCATTAAGAACTTTGGCTAACAGCTGCAAATTTAGGGACCTGCATGAGGAAATAATTAGAGACCAATTAATTAATCGCACGAGGAATTTGAAAATCCAGGAAAAACTTTTAAGTTTAAAGGATCCATCTTTGGATGAAGCAATACTTATTGCACGGCGTATCGAAGACACGTCACGTTATATAGAAGAATTGAGCACAAACACAGCAGAGAATGTGACTGTGCAAGAAGTTGACAGCACCAGTAATGATAATAAGTTGGAAGAACAAAAGAAAAAGTGTTATAGATGTGGTAGTATGAAACATCTAGCATTCTCTGGGAATTGCCCAGCTACTTATGCTAAGTGCTTTAATTGTAATAGAATGGGTCACTTTGCTAAAGTGTGTAACCAAAAGAAAAGTGGAATGGCAATGAAAAAGAAAAGTGTAAATTGTTTGCAGGGCGACAGTAAAAAGGTGGAGAGAACGTCTTCTGATGATGAAGAAGACCACATACAAATATTGTTGTTAAGTGATGCCCCTACGGAAGAAATAACTGTTGCGGACAGCGTGTTGCAGATAAGGAATGAGTGTTACAGGCCTCCAAAATGTAGTATAAGCTTGAATGGTGTAACAATTGACATGTGGGCAGATTCGTGTTCTCCACATACACTTATTGACAAAGACACGTGGCTCAAGGTGGGAAAGTTGGAGTTATCAAAATCTAAGATTGATTTAGTGGGTTATGGAGGTACCAAAATACCTGTTGTCGGATGTTTTCAGGGGAATATTGTTTTCAAACGGAGAGAGACCATTGGGTGTGTGTATGTTGTGGATAAAGGGAGAAACTTGTTGGGTTGGAGTGAGCAAAGAGCATTAGGTATAGTGTTGAACCCAAACTCAGATTCCTTTCAGTGTGTGCCCAAATGTGGGCGGGATCTGTGCATTTGTGTTGCCGTGTGTAGGTACATACATTAATTCCGAAAATCTTTGAGCTGACGCAGATGTGAGATGTGGACTATACAGCCCGGAAACGAATTAAGGCAATTATGGCCCTGTGTTTCTGAGTCGTGGTGTCTGCGGCCTGTACATTAATTCAAACATGTTCAATTTCGGGAAAACACAAGCGCACAGACCCCATCTATGTCTGCACTTCACAATAAGTGGCATAATGACTGCAAGATCATCATCTGTGCAAAGATGCTGGCCCGAGGTCTGCAGCCCTTACTTTGTATTTAACCGCTTAGCACTCTTTGCAGTCCCCGTGTTATTGCACTATCTCCTTGAGATAGTTCATGCGGTGCACAAAGCGCAGCATGGAAACACAGAGGGCTGGCGGTTTTTCTGTGTTTTCACTCAGGGGGGTTGACAGCAAACTTCTGGGATCATAGTGGATTCTCCAGTTCTTCTCTCCTTTATATCTAAATAGAAGACTTTATAACTATTTTTTAACACTTATCCCTTACAAGTATATCAAGCCTCCAGCTTTACCCTACCTGATTTTAGGTTATAAATCTAGTGTTTATTGGCCTTCTGGTTTCTTCTTTGTGCCTTACTTTCATAAACACTCTTATTGCTCAGATGTAAACATCCCACACTTACTGGACTTATAACAGTGCGCGAGATTGAGAAATGTTCTTCTGAAAATGATTTTCCTCTTTCTTTCCTCACAATACCTAAGTGTGTCTTAATGGTACACATTCCCACACTGAGGGCCGCTTGTGGGGTTTGCAGACTGGGAGTCATGCTACAAATCCGGGGACTCTTGCTCCATCTATGGGGTGGTTCCACTGCCTCATTTAGAGAACCAATGATTGAGACATCCGGTGCAGCCCCTGTCAGTGTTCAATCAATGGCAACAGCCCATCTACCTCAGGGCTGCTGCCTTTTATGTATCAGGAGGTCTTCCCTCTGCTGGACTGTCTTCCCGATACAGATTTTCCCTAACCATGTCTGCCAGGTGAGGCAAAGCTGACCTGGGCAGGAAAGAAAAGAAGCATTTGCAATGCAACGGGTAGTTGTAAACTCCTAACCGGACTTTTCTTGCCTCATTAAATGGAAAAAAAGAGCACGATCGCACTGCTACAGTTCACTCGTAGTGAAACCTATCGGCAAAAGTGCAATTATCTAACCGGCAAAAGTGCAATTAACTATGTAACAGGGTCGATGTTATGCAAAGCGCTCAAGTTCTGCCAAGCGAGATCGCGCTGCAAAAAAAAGAGAAAAAGTAGTCCACAAACCGGACGGAAAACAGCGGGCCTGGTATGTTTTCAGTACTTGGTCGCTGCGCTCGAGGAGGGCTAACCACCCAAAAAGACATAGGCCCTCATTCTGACCTTGGCGGTCTTTTCGCAAGACCGCTGAGTTACCGCCGCGGTGAAGACCGCCGACCGCGGCGGTGTGCCGCTGTGCACATTCTGACCGCTGGGAGCGTTCCGCCGGAAAACCGCCAGCAGCCACACTGGCGGTCGGCGGGAAAGTGGAGACTGGTCAACCTCCACCGCCACGCCAGCAGAACACCGCCCACAGAATTACGACCCACATTTCTGTGTGGCGGTCTTCTGTTGGCGGTCTTCTGTTGGCGGTCACGTCCCTATGGCTCCCGTCGCCTCCCGGAGGACCAACGCACAAGGTAAGTTGATCGTCCGTGAGGGGAGGGTGTGGGGGGGTGTTGTGTGATGTGGGCGTGCATGGGGGTGTGCGTGTGAGTGTGTAGAGGGGGTGTGTGAGTGCGTGTATGCGGGCGGGGGGTGCTGCTGTGTCTATGGGTAATGTGTGCTGTTCGGCAGGTGCGCATGTCGGCATGTATGTGTGCGGGTATGTGTCCCCGTTGTGTATGTGTGTGTAGGGGGTGTGTATATGTGCATGTTGGGGGTGTGTGCATGTCGGGGTACATGTATGTGCATGTCGGGGTGGGGGTGGGGAGGGGGTTCGTACCACCTCTGGGGGGTGGCAGGGGGGTGGAGGGTGTGGGGGGAGGACTCGGGTGGGTAGTGGGGGGTGGGGGAGACCCCTATCAGTGCCAGGGAAAGAATTCCCTGGCCCGATAGTGCTTACCGCCATGGTTCGCACGGCGGTTCCCGCCCGCAAGAAACCGCGGCGGTAGGCAGGGTCATAATACCCTTGGCGGTCTTGGGACGACCGCCGGGCCGGAGTGCGCAAACTCCAGCCCCGCGGTCATGACCGCCGCGGCGGTCGGAGTGGAGAAGTAGCGGTCGGTCGCGGCGGGGACCGCCGCGGTCAGAATGCCATTTTTAATACCGCCGGTCTGTTCGCGGTCCGACCGCCGTCTCTCCGCCGACCGCCAGGGTCAGAATGAGGGCCATAATGTATGCATGCCTTCCACTAATGAAAGCTAGTAGATTTTAAAGGGCAAGCCCACAAACCAATGACAGACACTGACGTGACATGGATGGGGCTCCGAGCCCTTTTCTAACTACTACAGCATCTTTCTTGCAAGGGATACGCATGCGCAAGCGCATGCTAGCGCAGGCTCGACCCTAAAAACAGTTGCCTTAACACGCATGGAGAAAACTCCCATCAAGTAAAGGACCATTATTTTTTTGCTTTTCAGAAACAGCCCTTTGCTTTGTGTTTTTTGGTCTTAAAAAGCAATTTTAAATGCACAGCAAGCCCCAACAACATAGCGGTTTCCCTGGCTTTGACTTTTTTCTGAAAGTGTATTTTGAAAGTGAAGTATGCCTGTTTGGCACAAAGATCGTCACCAAAACTGTGGGGATCTCGAAACTGGGTGGTGGTCCTCTGCTGTGTAGGTGGACGCACACCCCCTGCAATCGGGGTGGATATAGGTGGGCCCCCCATCAAACTCTACTTGCGGTCAAAAGCCTTTACATGTACTCAAAGAGGAAGGCCAAGGCGCCCCTTTAAAGATGTCATATCATGTGCACTCTGGGCTGCCAATTCTGAGATGGGGCAGGGCTAATATTCTGCTATTCGCTATGCAGCACCTACTACCGAATTATAACATGGCAGATTGTTGGGTGGCCAGGCGGCCAGAAAAGATGGTAGTGGGATGATGGTTGAGCTGGCTAGAGCCCAAATATCCTCAGTTCCAGAGCATGAAAACCCTTCGGAAGCTACCCCTTAGGTTAGTGTGTACATGTGCCGCATCATGAAGGAAGTGAGCCCTAGAGCTCGATTATTTCTGCACTGGAGGGCACTTTAGTAATCACAAGGATTACCTTCACAGGGATGCAAAAGAAGCTTTTCTTCCTCCCTATGGCAAAAGGGGAGTTGTTGTGATTTTTCGCATTAATACATTTTATTTTGTAAGGCACTTGCATACCACAGGAAAGGTAATCCTCAGTTCTGGGGCATCAGTGCAATTTCTGGTGCACTCCTTTGAATGTACAACAGTGTGCAGGGCAGTCCCATGGATTCCACAGGTCTGGAACAGTCTTGTTAGCCCCGGGACGGTGTCCACCAACTACGTGCACGCAGACAACGCTGCCTAGTCACCAGGTAGAACCAGGAGATCATGGTGGTGTTTAAATTGCCATACTGCTGCCTTCCCTGCTGTTCCCTATTAACGGTGGGGCAGGGGTGGAGTCTGTAACCCTGCCCAGATCTAAACAGAAACTTTAGTGCACTTACAGTAATGCCGCAGGAATGGGATATTAGAGCCACGTCAAAAATATGTTTTTGCGTCTTTTTAATTCCCATGCTACTCCATAAATGCTTCTCCTTGGAACTTGACACCACCTGTGAGAACGTATAACATTTGAACCACATTCCTACACCGCCTGAACTAGAACTCTCTCAAATCGCCTTAGAATTTGTCTGAGACACTTAAGATCAGCAATTTATTTAACAAATACTAAATCGCCCTGAGTGATCCGTTGGGCTCTGGCATGTCAGATGTTTTTGCAGAGCCTGGGTGACATTGTGTGCAGCGCCCCACATAGCTTGAGCATCTATTTGTAAGTTAATATGATATCCGCCAAGGGAAGAGAAAATTCTATAGCTCTAGCATATGCCACCATTTACTGGTAGAGACGTATTAGCTGCCTCATCATTAGTAAACAGGAAAGGATTGCTGAAAATCTACAAAACCATTTTGTAGCACAAACTAGTGACCATGAAAAATGTGCAGGGCCTCGAGATGGATCCAACCAGGGCCTTTTCTATCCCCTCCCTTCTTCTGATGACCTCCGTCGGACCCATATCTTGTAGGTCATCCAGAGTTTCGCCGAGTCTGCAAATCAAAAAACACGATTTAGACAAGACTGCACAAATATTTGAATTTGCAAGAGCAGACTAGAGCAGAAGTAAATCCCTGATCATTTATATTTTGGAAGCAAGTGAAACATTCCCTTAGGCACTGAAAACAAAGCTGTCAGCGTTCGACTGTGCTGTCCTCTGTCTAGGATCGAGCACAGGGACATCTTACCTCCTGCTTTTTTTAGGACATTGACTATAGTGAATAGGCCTCGGATGGTCTTGGAGATGGTCCCCATGTTTTTTAAAGTTTGAATTGCACTCAGACTGTAAAATTATATTAATTACACATCTGTGAGGTTTAGGCTCAAGTGATGTCATAATCATAAAAATGCATTGTCTGTCGTTCCACGTGTTTTTTCTTCTATTAGTTTGCATCTACATTTCTGTGAAATATTTCTAAGAATTTTATTATGATGTGTAGTTTCTTGAACACTGGCAGTGTTTTTGTGGTAGGAAAAGTAACCTTTAATGACTTTCTTCCCAGTACGAAATTCGGAACAGCTGCGTGAACAACAAAGACAAAAATCTCCAGACTTGTACAGCAGAGCTGCATCTGAATCCAATGTATTCTTGGATAACTTCCGGTACCCTGATCACAGTTACAAGAGCCAGACCTTTGATACTTTGAGCCTGGATAGCTCCGACAGCATGGAAACCAGTGTCTCTGCGTGCTCGCCAGACAATATTTCCAGGTGAGCATACCTTCTGAAAACATCAAACGAAATCTATTCCCTCCCGATGTGCCTAGGAAGAATATTTTAAGACCTACAGTATTTTATGTGTTTGAAATAAATGATTTTTTTTCTTACAAAATGATGGAAATGTAAAACCACATTCTACAGCGTAAACTTAGATAGCTGTGTGCTGCAGATGTTTACATTGGCTTTGGTTTACCTTTATTATTTTACATATTAACGGAAATGTACACTATAATGTGTCTGTTTTTCATCTCCTTTAAAGTGGGAGCACTCAAATGTGCCCTGTACTATGAGTAGAGTAAATCAAGAGATTCACAATATCTCTCAAGCAGGGCCGGCTTTGGGGCGGTGCGACCGGTGCGGCCGTACCAGGTGCTGACCTGGAAGGCAGGATGCTGACCTCAGGGGGCGCTGTGTTTAGCAATAACTTATTAAACTTGTAATTTAAAACCACCTGCTGAAAAAGTTTTGTGCGTCCAGCCCTCTGGAAGCAATTAAAATGTCAAGATAACTATTGCAAGAGAGAGAGAGATCTTGTCCAGTCTTTTTGACACAATATAAAGTCACGCAAAGGGTTAATATGCCTGCTGTAAAGAACAGAACTGTATTTTATGTGCATAGCCGAATGGATTGATAAAGGCAGCCTTTGCAAGCGCTTTAAAACAAATGGAATGTATGTTAGAGGGGATAGGGAGAGATGAGCGCACTTTTGCCGGATGGAAGTGAGCGAATCAAAGGAGGTGGTCATTGGGTGGGAGGCGGCGAAAAAGATTGCTGCACCGGCCGCCATGAGCGCTAAAGCCGCCCTGCTCTCAAGGCTGTTAGCAGGGAGTCTTTACCCATATGACTCCCATTCACAATGCTGTGTAAGAGCTGGTGTATTCTCTCTTCAAAAGTTCTCTTGTGTTTGCCATAATTTCTATCAAGAATCAACACTCTTCGTTTTGCTGGTGCTGGTGCCATTGAGCGGTAGTGCCCTAAACAGAAGCTGACTCAAAACCCTCAGCCTTCATTCAGGAGAGGAGCTTGTTACTCCCTGTACAAAGCAGTGGGAGTAGGATGTATTGTAAAGTACCTATAAATTAAGAGGTCAGAAGAGATGTGAGACCAGCAGAGAGAGGCACCTTAAATCTACTACTAGAGCAGAGGCATACTTAGAAGCAGGCTTGCATAAAATAACCGTGAGAACTGTGGTGTATTATATGGTATGGTTGTGTGACCTTACCAGGAAATACAGTCGCAAAACTGTTGTGCGTCCAGTCAGGTTCATTTGTAGAAGCCTTTAGCCTAACCCTGGGGACCTGTAGCTTTGAGGAGTAAGGCTGAAAAAAGGAACTAGTGTGAAGCATTTAGAACTACCAAACAACGAAATAAGAAGGTCACAGAATACTAAAGAAATCCAACACCAATTTATACAAATAGATTACATATTTTTTGAATTTTTTTAAATTCAAGATGCACAAAATTCACTGGAGGGTTGCGGAGATATCAATTTTAAAGCAAAATGTAAATCTCAGTTGTTTAGTCCAAAGTGCACAGAAGTATTGATAACCGTAAAGTTTAGAAACTTTTGAAAAGTTTGAATGAATTGTGTTTGACTACTCTGGCCCGGATGTGGCAACCAAATCTAGCAGGGAGAAGATCAGGGGGGGCACTAAGGAGTATTTGGACAGTTACCTGGTCACCACAGCAGTCTCAAGTCCAGTTCCACACTTTACATCAAAACTTCCATAGACATTAATGGAGTGGTCCTGATGCCGTTGATGCAGGATGCTGAGGATGATCATGGTGCAATGCGGTCGACAGGGGTATCCTTGAGGTTATTCCTCGGTCCACGGATGAGGTGGGGCAACTTTAGCCACAAATATCAGAGCCCCTTAAAGTCCTCTTTAAACAAGTACAAGATGAACTGCTGGTTGACTACTAGGTCTCGATATATAGTGGGTCCAGCAATATCCTTTCGTGGAGGCTTGTGTCCCTGGGGGGTGACTAACCGAGACTCAGATGACACTCCTAGGTCCAGCATATTCGGGTGCAGGAGCCACAGGCTCTCTTTGCTAGCTTAAGGTGCGGTAGGTGCAGTCCAGCAGATAGCACAGGCTTTCTTGCCAGGTCCAGGGGTCAGCCGGGCAGACCTTCTTTGTCCCTTTCTCCAATTCCGGCGTGATCTGAGATTCAGTGTGCCGGGTGTGTCATATTTTTGCCCAGAATGTGGGATGACGCAGTAACTACCCAATGTGCTACCAGGATCACTCCCGTCCGTTTTACGACTTCTGATTGTGTGTGGCATACAGCAATCCCAGGGGTACTACTCTGTCAACTTCCAAGATAATTCCCGAGATGTCTGAACCCTTCCTTTGAATGTTAGGAGCTTGGTAGCCCTCCTAGAAGTGCGGCTGCCTGTGGGCTACATGCCAGCGGTAAAACCAGTATGGGCACTTGTCTGCCCTCACTGTTCCTGCCACCAGCCTGTCTACCTGAACAAAGAGCAACTTTTTAGGAGTGTAATCAACATTTACCCACCAAATGTGACTTCACCATTGAAGCTTGCTTTGTGGGCCAACACCCTGAGTGGCTTCCTGCAAGGAAGAGGTAACACCTCCCTCTATTGAAGGCTTCAATTGTTCCTGAGTCTAGGAGTTGTTCACAGTACTCCCCAGGAGGGCAGAAGGCTGTCTGGTGGCCAGCGACCTTGTGAAGCCACAGGACAAATTGTGCTACAGAGTGGCAACTTTCTAAAAGCTGCTTTTCCATAAAAGTGACAATAACTGCGGCTTAGGCATCAAGTCAGATTTAATGCCACTATTATTTTAATACCTCGAAGTACCCATTTTAGTAGTCCTGTTCAGAAATTAGCCAAGCTGAGTGGTCAGCCAGTAACTCTGTGTTAGCCAATCAGAGTACTAACTTTTCCTCAACAAAAAGGACAATTCGGAAATTTTGCTGTCAGGGCATATAAAAAGTATATGCCCTACTTACTAATACATAGCTCCGCAACAGCTCCATTGGCCTTTCTTAAAGGAGACTTACATACATACAAAGCCAGACTAGCAATTTATAACTGTTCTTCCAGGATGCAGTGGCAGGCTGGGAGTCATTTTGTATTTGGTCACACACAGGATGACACAACCAGTGCTGCAGACCTGGGGGGCACTCTGTCTTACATGCCCTGGGTCCTTTTGGCACCATATACTAGGGATTTATAAGTAAGTCAACTTATGCCAGTTGGAGTAACCAATGCAACATTCATTTTGTAAGGGGTTAGTACAGTGACGCCGAGGTCTGGCCGTCGGCCTCAGTGCACTTTTAGAGTTGAAAAACCAGTGGCGTCAGTCCAAAACATTGAGGGTGATCTTGTAAAAGGGTGCATTTCCTTACAACACAGTTCTGTAATATGTTGACATCATTCTGGTGTATGATGTTATCATACCGGTGACATGTGATGGTAATACTCCTGGCATACAGCAGAAACCTTGGCATAAAATATCTACACCTGGCATGTGATGGAAGAACAAGTGGCATACGATAGCAGCACCATTGGCATATAATGGCTGTAAATGTCTGACATGTCATGGAATATTATTGCTTCTTTGTGGGCAAGAAGAAATTAAACCTAACATCATACCTGCTTATGAACAACCAATTAACCACTGAACCCCCACATGTGACTTACCAAATGTAAGATACCTAAATGAGCATCTGTTACACCACGCAAACAATACATCTCAAGCATTCTCACCACCATATTCAAAGTTACAAATTATAAAGATGATTTTTGTCTTTTGACCATCAGAAAGTTATGCACAAGTGCAATTCTTAACTTAGTAGTAATATCGCTCACACAAGGCGTTTACCAAGTTTAATCAAAAGAAAACAAATACTCTCCCTGCTGAAAAAATGAATGCTGCACTCAGGCATAGCTAACAACTGATTCTTCACTTAGCTACCTTTCCTGAGGTAACTTCTCAAGAAGGCAGGTGCCATCCAAGTAGGTTAACACACCAACACCATACATTCTGCCATGTGCAGTGGTACTTGGCCACAGGTTCTGGCCTGTGGCCAGGATCTGCACCTACCCTCCATGGGCACTTAATTTTCTGCAGAGGCCTGGCCAACCTAGCCTGTGGCCAGGCCATTAACTAAGCTTGGGGTCCACAGTGCTCATTGTGGATAGTCTTTGCTATCATCATTTGCACTGTCAATGTTTATGTTGTTTTAACTTCTTTTTAGGATTTGAAAAAGGCTACTGACCTTCTGCTCTGCCGCCATCTGCAAGGGATGTTTTTGTCATAGGCCAGTATTCTGCTCAGTGTGCTTTTTTGTGGCCAACATTTTACTCTTTTATTTATTCCTTTAGGGGTTTTATGGTTTAACTGTTTTATTGAATTAAAAAATAGAGTTACTTTACCTATAACCCACAGTGCAAATCCTTAGTAAATGACACCTTAAGCGTTTATGGGCAAAAATCAAGGAAGGAGATCCTATGCTGAGTAGAACATACAAATGTGGGTGAGAGAAGTTACAAAGATTGGGTAGTCACAGAAAAGGGAAAAAGGAGGCTTGGAAAGTGTGGACAAAAGAGAATAGAAATTTAGAGTCAAATGAAAGAAGGTGAATTTTAAAAATACCTCAACAAAGGTTTCCATATACATAAAGGCCAGCTGTATCATCCATTTTTGCATTCTCAAACGATGCGAATGGCCGTTTGCAAATGCAAAAATGCCTTTCAGTATTTATGAAAGGCATTCGCAACGCAAATTTAAGGAAACGCTAAAATAGTGATTCCTTAAAATTGCGAGCCCATTTATAGAATCGCAAATTGCGATTCTCTGAATAAGAAATCGCAAATAAGGAATCCTTATTTGCAATTTCTAAACCACATGTTACAAGCAATTCCTTAATGCGAATTGGGCATTAAGGAATCGCTATTACTACCAACTTGAACTTGGTGGTAACCATGTGCAAATTTAAAAAATGCATTAAAAATGCATTTTTAAAATTGACATCTAGCGCACACATGCCCCTTTGGCATGTGTGCGCCTTAAAAGTCCTTAAACAAATTATTGGGGTGCAGCAGAGGGGGCCTTAGGCCCCCAGCACCCTGGGGTTTGCATTTTCCAAATTTGCGAATTCCAGTTAGGGATTCGTAATTTGGGAAATGCAAAACATTTGCAAATATGGGCCTACAGGCCGATAGGTGCGAATGGGGCCGGTATCGCAATTTGCGATTTGGTAATTGCATTTGTGATTTTTAAGAAATCGCTATTACCGAATCGCAAATATGATACATAGCATTTTGCGACTCAAAAATAGCGATTTTTTAAAAATCGCTATTACCGAATCGCAAAAGGCTCCTTTGATACATCTGGCCCATAGTTCCTCATTCCAGCTAGGGAGGGAAAATCTTATGCATAACCTGCGCTCAGGCATAACATTTGTGAGTGTTTTTTTACACCTGACTACAGGCTCACCTGCTGATAATTGCAAATGACGTGCAGTTATAGATGTTACTATTAAATTTAAGTCATCATTAGTCAAAAGTCAATCATTTGTTGTCAGCCTGACGCTGAAGTGAGAAGTGCTTAATTTGTAAAAAAAAGAAGTCCGAGGGCCCTTGTCGAGAGGCCATTGCAGCTTGCACCACTCATTGCTCCCACTTGCGCTGCCAGTTGTTGTGTCTGAAGAACACCACCACGGGAAAGAAAAGCACTCCACACGCTCCGATGCTCCACACACTGGGGAAAGCCTCCCAGGGTATTTATTACTCACACCATCCATTAATTAACCAATTAAGTCATTAGTAACGTCACGGACTCTACCATCGAGGATTACCATCACGGGGAATTAACATCATTCCCCGTTTACTAATCCCTCGACGGAAAGAGCTGTTTAAAACATAACATTCCTCCTTTACCAAAAATTTTAAATCAGCACAAAATCATATATCAGACAATAATAACAAAACAAAACTACACAAAACATAAAATCAGTTCATTACAAAGTCACGAAACCTAGTAGAACACTGTGGACGAGGACGTAAATTGTATGGACCATCCCCACGGGTTGAGGTAACTGGATCAGCCAATCCAGATCCAGATGTAACAGATTCCTCAACCATCTGATCACCTGAGCCATTATCCAACACCATACCACCCCCAGAATCCTGAACATCAGAACACAAACCACCATCAAGAAATGTATCATTGGTCTCTGAATTTTGCAATATTACATCATCGTAATCTTGATCCCCAGATAAAATGTCTACGGGTACTGAAACATCCGAAGCATATACCTTTTTATAAAATGAAATATTTTGGGTAATTGACTCCGGACCCCGTTTGGCAGTAATCATAGTCCCTCTGACATCACTCACTATCCAAGGATCCTTCTCGAAAGGCAGTACAAACTTACTACCCCCTTTTCTACATTTTACCAAAACCATATCACCAACACAGATCTCTTAGCCCCCCTCTTCCGTGACATATTATCATTTCTGTCCTTCCTCTGTGACAATACTTTCCCCACCTGTTGGTACAGATCATTATGTTCCAAAATACTAGGAATGGTATCCCGCACTGGTCTATTCACGCAGATAGTACTTGGTGCTTCTCCAGTAACACTATGCGGGGTCAAACGATATTCTCTTAAAAATGAATATACCGCACAGTCCACATTCTGACCTTCAGCAATGGCTATACGCAGTACCTTATTTAAAGTCCTCATAAATCTCTCCACTTCTCCATTTGCTTGAGGCCACCGAGGAGTAGTTTTCCTATGTACAATTCCTCTAGATGACAAATAATCAGCAAAATCTTGGCTAGAAAATGGAGGGCCATTATCAGTACGAATCTCCTTCAATAGACCATGAGTGGCCATGATCTTTTCCAGCCGTGGAATAACTTGAGCTGCAGTAACAGAGTCAATGATTTCCACCTCTGGATATTTTGAAAAATCATCTATCACAACAAAAGTGTGACGACCATCTGGTAAACTGCCAAAATCAGCACTAGCTCTAAACCAGGGAACAGGAGGAATGGACTCGGTAATGATCGGTGGAGGCCGTTCACCAGGACCAACAGCCTGACACATCATACACTGCTGTACCACCCGCTCCACATGATCATCCAGTCCCGGGAACCACACTTTGCTTCTCAATCTGGTCTTAGTTTTCACCATGCCTTGATGGGAGGCATGAGCCAGGTCCACAACCGACTGTTGCAATGCCAATGGTATGACCAGCCTGTGTCCTCTCAACAAACATCCATCAGGTGACATAACTAGTTCATGCCGAACTTTATGTAACGAGGACAACATGGTACGTGCTGCCATCGTCCTAAGAGCCAAATCCTTCAAAAGGGAATGCCACTGTCCAGATGCCACAGCTGATATCACCAACTGTAAGCACTCGTCCTCTTTCGTGGCTGATCGAATGTCCTCAAGAGACATAGGCAACGGGCGAGATCGTTCCACAATCATACGTACATATTCCTCAACATCCTCGGCATCTGCAACTTCACGGGATGTAGCAGGTCTGGCATGTCGTGATAGATAGTCAGCAGGATTCAAGCTACCCGGACGAAATACCACCAAAAAATGATAATCTTGTAGTTGCAAAATCCACTTCTCAATGCGTGGCTTAGACGAAGATCCATTAAACAATGGAATCAAAGGTTTGTTATCAGTATACACAACGAATGGCTGGCCATACAGATATAGATGAAAGTGTCTACAGCCCCAATGTACGGCAATAGCCTCCTTTTCAATCCGTGAATAGCGTTGCTCAGTGTCTGTTAAAGCTCTACTGGCATATGCCACAGGAGCCCATTCTCCATCCATCTGTTTTTGGGCCAACACTGCTCCCAATCCTGTAGGACTAGCATCAACCGACAGTTCAGATTCTTTAGTTGGATCAAAATAAACCAGGGTGGTGTATTCAGAGAGTGCCGATTTAGTGGCCTGAAAAGCAGCTTCCTGAGCAGGCCCCCACTCCCAAATAGTACCAGCTTTAATAAGATCTCTCAAAGGTGCCGTCAAGGTTGTCAAATTCTTAATAAAGCGCCCACAGTAATTCAGCATACCCAAATAACTGCGAACACCAGACACATTAATGGGAGCCAAAGCAGTTTGAATGTCTTTAACTTTATCTGGATCAGGCAACACTCCATCGCCCGAAAACCGATATCCAAAGAAAGCCACTTCTGATTGTAAAAACGAACACTTCTCTTTATGGAGTGTCAAACCATTTTCATGGAGTCTCTGAAATGTGGCTCTCAGTCGTACTAAATGTACTTCTATACTTGGCGCATGCACCAAAATATCATCACTGACATTGATGACCCCTGTCAAACCAGCCAGCACTCCACGTATAGTATCCTGAAAAACTTCAGCGGCACTAGAGATCCCAAAACTTAACCTTTTATAGCGCCTAAGACCCATATGAGTCGAAAATGTTGTAATGACCCTAGAATTCGGATGTAATAGCAATTGATGGTATCCAGCCCTTAAATCCATCTTCGAGAACCATTTCGACCCTGACACCTCAGCAACAAGATCATCCACAGTAGGTGTCAAATGCCGCACACGCTTAATAGCGACATTGGGTAGGCGCATATCGACACAGATTCTCACCTCCCCTGGCTGACGGGGCTTCCTCGCAACTACAATGGGCGACACCCAAGGTGTAGGTCCATCCACCTTTTCGATAATATCAGCGAGTTCCAACTTCTTTAATTCTTCCTCCACCTTAGGCCTCAGATGGAATGCAACCCTCCGATGCTTCAAAGCCACGGGTTGTATAGTTTTGTCAATATGTAAATGCACCATACGATCCTTCAAACAACCTATGCCTTCAAACAAAGATTGAAACTCCGTCAGTAAGTTCTCCACAGTCCCCAAATGAACACTAAAGGCAAAGGATATAAGATTAAGCTGTTCTGCAGTCCGGCAGCTTAATAACATGTCTGACCCCATAGTGGTAACAAACACTTTTGCTGGTATCGACTGGCCTTCATGAGACAATAACGTAGTAAACACCCCCACCAACGGCAAAGGCTTTGCAGATCCAAATGTGTAAACCTGAGTTGTAGTAGGCCGTAAATGGGGCTGAAAAGGAATACACTGCAAAACTGAAGTTGCTATAACATTGATAGAAGCACCAGTATCAATTAGCGCGTCAACCTTGTGACCAGCCAATAAGACTGAACATCTTGGCACTCGCTTCCTAGGATGCCCACCAGGCTGCAGTGCATGTATCATATGGACTGTACCATCACCGTTCCCATCATCATCCAAATCGTCATCATCCATGACAATGACCGGCTGCACCGATTGAACAGTCTTAACTTTCTGTGGTCGAGAACGGGACATGGATTTACAGACTTTCGCAAAATGATTGAGCTTCTGGCAATTAGAACATGTCTTGCCTTGCGCCGGACACACCCCTTGATGAGGAAAAGGACCCCCGCAAGAATAACAAAAACGGGGCAACGTAGAAGTCCTTGATTTATACTTCCTCCTCTCCCCAGATGTAGTATTGACGACATTCACCGGTTCCACTTTTACCTGAGTCTGTAATGCTGCTTCCATGTGAGCTGCACGCTCCTTGGAAAGTTCTTTAGACCGTCCCAACGTGAGGATATTCACCATTGACATCCCAGGTACTTGTAATATATGTTCCCTTAACTTCACAGAGGTACACCCCTGTATAAACTGAGCACGCACTTCATCCTCCACATCCACCAAGGTGCAGGTGCGAGCTAACTCCTTAAGCCTAGCATAAAAGGCATCCACTGACTCATGCGGAAATTGCCTTGCTTGTCGCAGCAGAAACCTTTCGTAATAGGGATTCGCCAAAGGCTCAAAATGCGCAGTCAGTGCCTGTTTCAATGATTGATAAGTATATGGCGGACCCTCCTCCACCACAGATCGGCCCAGCTTATGAACTGTCGCACCCCCAAGATGTAATAACAAGGGACGGCGTTGATCATTCTCCACAGCTGTGGCAGCAAAATAAGTCTCCAAACGATCCACCCATTCTTTCCACCGGGCAGCAAGAGCAGACGGAGGGCCATCAATCACGAAAGGCTCCAATGCAGGAATAGATGCCATAACGACACCAGCCACAAAATCCAAAAGAAGAGGCAGCAATCACACTGCCCCCCCAAAGTCCTGAAACATATCCTTGGAAAGCAAAACAAAAAAAAATTTCACCTCCCAGGACACCAGCACTAGAGGGCACCAAAACCCCAGCACCAGCACTGACGCAAGAAAAAAGAAAACAGCGAAATCCCCAGGCAGCAGTCCAAACCGGAAGAACTCCACACGCTGGGCAGGCAGCAGCCTCCGGGCACTGCAACCCCCCTCCAGCACAAAGCAGGAGAGTCACGGGGAGAAAAGACGAGACAGGCCAGCCATCCTCGTCGCCAATCTGTTGTGTCTGAAGAACAACGCCACCGGAAAGAAAAGCACTCCACACGCTCCGATGCTCCACACACTGGGGAAAGCCTCCCCAGGGTATTTACTACTCACACCATCCATTAATTAACCAATTAAGTCATTAGTAACGTCACGGACTCTACCATCGAGGATTACCATCACGGGGGAATTAACCTCATTCCCCGTTTACTAATCCCTCGACGGAAAGAGCTGTTTAAAACATAACACCAGTGACAGTACTATCAGTATTAGCCGTGATGAAGCAGAAAATGAAGGTTTTGATTTATTAACGCATAAACGTAGTGCTGACATAATCGTGTGTGACATTAACCGAATTAATGAAGATTGTACGGGGACAAAATGTGCCCTCAGAGTAGTTTGCCATCATTTATATGCATGCTTTATAACGTGGTGTATTAGAATTGCACTAATCCAACATAATCATAAACATGTGCTACGATTTGCTTATTTGAAATGTCTTAGCTTAGCATTACTTTAGCGGAGGCTTTGGCCTAGTTGCCTGGTCTCACGGTTTAAATGTTCGTATTTTTCCACTGTGCTATTAAACGTGTATTTCTGCTTGAAGCTGTACTTTTCCACAGAGACTGTTCACATGCTTATCTTAAAGTTGGTGCCAGCATGGCATATATTCTCTTTAATTCAAGGTCGACTTGCAGGTGCGAACAATGGAGGCTCTGAGAGTAAGCTAATCGAGAGACAATGTTGCAACTTGCGTACCCATCTCCAAGGATAATGTATGCTTAAGTAAAAGCTTGAGAACTGTCGTTTTTGATTAGTCAATTTGAAGCTAACCTATGAACCCTCCAATGGAGACCCTACTGGACTTGAACTGTTGTCCATAAAACCCAGGTGCACGAGAGGAAAGCTCTCTATCTTCGGACATCCCGCCATTTTGACTTCGTAGCTACTATGACCCATTTTGCTGCGACGCCATTTTGAGAGACTTTGATGCTTTCTCTAGTCGAGAGAAAGAGACTTTAATGATTCTTGCCCTAGAGACTTTAACTTTGATTTGCCCCTTTGCATGAAGTAGTAGCCTTACTTTGCCGCCGTGAGGCAATTGCCCCGTTCACCCCTGCCCCTTTGTCCCGTCCCATGCTGATCGAGAAACGGTACCTGTGAGACGAAGACTTCATTGATTGCTGATTGGAATTGGTAATTATGAAAGGAAATTGTAAAATTGCATTGTGTTTCTTTTAGGTAACCAACTGCTGGTTTTGATAAGGACCCTAGCTAGGAGTTTTCTAAATTGATGTTGCCAAATTGTTTTTGCATGAAGTCCCACATGCTGATGCTAATTTGAGGTTAGATGAGGATTCCATATGTCGCACGATGCAATTGGAGATCTTGTTATGCTGATCAAATGTACGCAATTAGCCCATTACAGATTATCGTATTAGTGCTCTGCATTGTCACTATCGAATGCCTTGTGATTCAAATGCTACATAGATTACATTTGTTTCGACGATATGGACAGCTATTAATGTTCATTTATGTTTATCATTTGGTGTTGAGACACATCTATATTGTGCTAGCTTTGTTAATATAGGGAAATAAATTCACTAACTTTGCAATAAACTGGTGTGGTTATTCCTGGCTGGAAGGTCAGGGTTCGCCGAAATGTATTCTGGATTAATTGTTAAGTGTTATGTTGTTCAAGGTGTTGCTTATGTTCGTTATTGATTATCGATAAGGGGAATTGATCGATTAAGAGTACAGAGAGTTCCCACTTAGTCAAAAGATTCATCGACCTAAAGAGCATCCGAACGCAGGTAAATTATTACCCCGTTCCGCTCTACCAGTAGATGGTAGCAGAGGACGGTTACGTCTTTTGGGACCCTGTATCAGTAGAGTACATGGTGTTGAATTAACGGTTACGCATTTTGAGGCCTCATTCGAGAAGTTGAATTAGATTTTTCTTGGATGAAAATAATTGACAAGATGATGATGGGCTAGGTCCACCGCGACTTTCCCGGGATCTCGAAGCTTGCGAATGAAGAGAAAGGAGATGTGGAAACAGCGTCGGCGGTACTAGTGATGGTATGAGTGAAGTTAGGGTTTTGCGCTTGCACAGCTTATTGCCGCAGAGTGTGTGAAAAGGTTGTGAGGATTCTCTTTTTAGGATAGCGGAGGTGCGACTCCGAGTGTAGAACTAAGAAGTCGTCGAACTTCATAGAAATAGCGGAGGTGCGGCTCCGAGTGTGAGAGTAGGGAAGTCGTCGAACTTCATGTGCGTCTGGCGCTTTGTGCATAAAAAGGTCCACGTGGTTGTTGTTGTTGAGGCGGGCCCTGCGAGGTCAAGAGACTCCGGAGTATGTTGATCCATGTTGTGGTCTGGGCGGTTTAGTAGGTTGATCGGGCGTGGTCAACGAGTGGGTACGTGTGTTACGGAGTGAAAGAAACTTCGACTTCGGGCTTTGACAAGATTCTAAGTGCACTAGAACAGATCATTGACAAGTTGAGAGTAGGTCTGCGGGTCAGATTTGCTTGCGAATGTGGGGACTGAGAAAGACGGAATAGCGGCCGAGGCTGGTGAAAGAGATCGAATAGTGGCCGAGGTTAGTGAAAGGTCCCTAAGGTCCTGAAGCGACTGTGTTACCCTTCCTGTAGTAAACCGACAGATCTGTTTTAGTTTTGGTAGCTCGCGATGTATGCAAAAAGTTGTTACGGGAGGAACTGAGTGAAGGAGGATTAGCCGCGAGGCTTTGTCAGCCGCAGTGTGTGTGAGTGTGACGTCACTAAGAGCCGCGCTGGGATAGGTTGGTTGGAGAGAAGGGTCGCGCACGGATTGGACGCAGTCCGTGGCACTCGATTGGAAGGGGAAAGGCAGGTGAAGAGTATTCCGGGAATTAAAGTCACCTATTGATTACAAATTTTGTGGAATAAAAGTGACCTATTGAGTATAAACTTTGTGAATTAAAAGACGAGAAATGAAATTCCTTAAAGCATTCAGGAGCGCGATGAAGGGAGAGTCATACATTAAAGCGAGCGTAGGAGAGGAAACGCCGCCCGAGGGTACACCAGCTTACATTGTAATGGAGGAAAAAGGGGTAGCTCCGTGTCTTTGGCTAAAGCAATGGCACAAGTGGACAGAGAAACATGGGAGCGTAGCATTCCCGATACATGGGACATTCAATATAAGGGTCCTAGAGAACTTGAGATTCACGATGTATGACATGAAGGTGCCTCCAAGGCCAGCACAGTTTGAGGCTCTAGCAATCTGGGAACTCATGGCTAGACAGCAACAGAAAAACAAGTTTGAAACAAGGATGAGGAAGGTAGAAAAGACACTAGCGGATGCTAGGTGGGATAATGCGCAGAAGGTGTGGAGGTCAGATGTATTGCAGGGAATAAAATTGTTCCCCGCAATTACTAAGGATGAAGAGGAGACAGGTAAGAAAGCTACCTGTAAGACAGACAGGAAGTGTTCCAAGGACAGAGAGGACGAGGAAAAGTTGAGAAGAGAAGAGGAGTTAGAGGATGAGGAGTTGATAATGCAATTGCTGAACGACCGTCCACCACCTTATGCAGAGAATGGACAAGGTCCAAGTACCAGTTCTGCCCCTCCGGCATCGGTACAGAACAGTGAAACGCAGAATACAGGAGTACCATCGGGATCTAAGGATCCGAGCTTACTGCGCACCCCACAGATACCGCAGGTCAGGAGAATGTATCCAGATGTGCCCGTGTTGAAACCAGCAGAACATTATCAGCCGCAGATGCCAGGGTACTACAGCAGTGACAACAATGGAGGGATGATTCTAGATCCAACCGTAAGGGGCGTACAGAATGGTTACAACCCAACAATGGCACAAGCTGAATCAACTCAGTTTATGATGCCTCAAAAGCAGATGCAGGGAGGAAATGTTCATGCTCAAATGACGGGGAGTCAGATGGGCATGCCGGCAATGATGGCCCATAATATGGGGATGAACATGCCTCAGAATATGGGAAATGGACAAAATCCAGATGCGATATCACTGCCCATTACTGTAGGTCCAGTGGTACCTTTGTATAGTCAGCCTAACTTAGGTATGAGCAGTCAGGGACAAATGCTGCAGAATGGGACAGAAAGAAGGTGCATAGAAAACACTCCAGGGATAACCCCGATAGTGGCTCAGCCAACTGGGTCTGGGTCCTTGATGGAGTTTAGTCCCGTATGCGCTCAATCAACACTGGTGAGGTCGAGCCCCCCACTGATAATACCATTAACATCGAACACTGAAAAGTTGCCGCAACCATCGATGGCAGTCGATGTGAATGCCACACTGATGGGGGTAAATGCGCAACAGCTGACACAGTGGTTCAACAGTCTAAATTCCACACAAAGTTCAGACAGTGGGAAAGGAGACGATTACTTGAGCAGGATGAGGCTGAACATGGAAGCACAAGAATTGGTGGAAGGGAATATGGGTGTGAACAGGTTAGAATCCTACACGGAAGAGGAATTGAGGTATCTATGTCCAAAGATCACGAAAGAGGTAAACAAGGTACATAAAAGTTTGCAGGAAGTAGCAGACAGGAACGGGATTGACATAGGCTAGACGAAACACTTGAGCAGGAGCTATAGGTTGGATTTTGGGACCACAGATTTTGAACACATGAGATCAGCAGGCATGAAGGCACACCTTAGAGAATTGTTGCAAAGTGCCCAAGTGTGGAGGTGCTTAGACAAGTGGGAAAGCAGATGGGTAAAGAGGAAGGATAAGAGGAGGGACAGTGCCACAGAGCACAATGAGAAAGGACCGCAGAGTAGTGATACAGTAACTATGTTACCAATGAGGGAGACAGCAGGGGGAAAATTAGTACATGTACCATGGCACAGGAGCGATATTCAGTCCTTTACGAATGATTTTCCCAAACTGAGAGAGAAGCCGATCGAATGGTATCAACAGACTGATAGGTTTGTGAAGCTTGCAAAATGTCTCTGGGAAGACCTGAACACTTTATTCGAGATTGTGGTTCCGGCAGATTTGTGGGAGGATTGCAAAAGAGCTGTAGGTTGGCCGACAAGTGAACCAGAGAGAGACAGAGAGACGGGTGCACCATCACCTATGGTGATGTGTCTGTACTATAAGGTGATTGAGCATTTGAAGACGAAGGTTGCCGCGAAAAATGTGGATTGGCAGAAAATTGATCGAACTGCCCAAGAGGCTAAAGAGTCGATTCATAGTTACTATGAGAGGTTGTTGAAGGCGTTCAAGAATTACAGTGGCACGGAAGCAATCGAGGCGAAGGATATGCTTCATTTTGTGTTCAGATTTGTGGAAGGGCTGAGACCAGAGATAAGTCAGATGATAAAATCGCATTTGATCTGCTGGCAGTCGAAACCGATTGATGAAGTCTTGACTTATGCGAAATACTGTAGCGACGAAATTGACGTGAAACAGAAAAGGCTGAAAGAGAAGGTGATGATGATGCAGCTTAAGACGGCTCAGACAGGCTTGCAAGGGTTGCCAGGGATGCAAGGGTTCCAACAGCAGGTACCGCAACAGCAGCCGCAGTTGCAGGGAAACATGGTGTTTCAGCAACAGCAGCCGCAGTTGCAAGGAAACATGGCGTTTCAGCCACAGGGCAGAGGCAGAGGTAGAGGAGGTTTTGTGAATAATGGTCCAGATTTGAACACTGTTGTGACGGGTGTGCAGCCAATGAAAAAGGTGATGCCGTGTCACGCGTGCGGAAACGTAGGTCATTGGAAACGCGAGTGCCCGATGGTGGTGCAGGAAGGTGCAGGTGCAGGTGTAGGTGTTGGTCAGCAAAACAATGATGTCAATGCATTTCAGACAATGAGAGGACCAAAAATGAGAGGTCTAAACCCAAATTTTCAGACCATAAACCAATTGCAGGGATTACAACCTATGCAGCCGCAGCAGATGCAGATGCCCCGTGTGCAGATGACGCAAATGCAGCCGATGCAACAGCAGTTACCTATGGTACCTAATCAGCAAATGCAAATACCTTTGGCACCAATGAGTCAGCAGCAAATGATGGTTCCTCCACAGGTAACGGGTCAGGTAATGAGCACAAACGGCACAGTACAACAGTTCCCATTACACAGTGAGAGTGGAATAAACAATGTATGGGAGAGTGAAAGCTCAGAAGAGGAAGGAGATTGTGTGCTTGCGGCATCTCTAGAAGTTGATCAAAGGGGTCCGTACGTAGAAGGAAGAGTAATGGGTCATCGCGTCTCATTCCTGGTTGACACGGGAGCTACACGTTCAACTGTTAAGAGCAGTGAAATACCAAATTTGCCACTCTCAGGGAGGACAGTTCAAGTGGTGGGAGTAGCAAACAGGCATCTGACGAACCCAATAACAGATCCGATACCAGTCAACATTGGTAACTATCAAGGGGTACATCAGTTTGTAGTATGTGACTCAAGCCCGATTGCACTGTTAGGAAGAGACCTATTGTGCAAGTTGGGTTGTTCGATAATGTGCTCGAACGAGGGAATAACAATACAGACGAGCAGTGATGGGGAAGAAGGAGACAGTGAAGGGGGTGATGAGATAGAAACAGTTGACGAAGAGTATCCTCTGATCTGTCTTTTACCAATGATAACTGAAGAAGATATCCCAGCAGAATTACGGGAGACAGTCGGAAAGGAAGTGTGGGACATGACAGGGAAAGAGGTGGGATTGATGAAAGGAGTGGAACCAGTAAAAGTGATGGTAAAGCCCAATGCGATCTTTCCCCAGACCCCACAATACTACATGCCACAAGATACCCTCATGAAAGTTGCCAAACTTATAGACGAATTCGTAAAGCAGGGAGTACTAAAAGAAGTATTAAGCAGCCCATGTAATTCACCGATAATGGGACTAATAAAGCCAAGTGGGAAGGTCCGACTTGTGCAGGATTTGAGGAAAATAAATGACATCATAATCAAGTGCTGCCCTGTCGTACCGAATCCAGCTGTGATAATGTTTCAGATCCCTTGCGAAGCTGAGTGGTTCTCAGTCATCGATTTGTCACAAGCATTCTTTTCTGTGCCTCTTCATGAGGACAGCCAATTCCTTTTTTGTTTCAAATTCCTAGACAGAGTATACAGTTGGTGTCGAATTCCTCAAGGGTTCTCTGAGTCACCGTCCATATTCAATCAGGTTCTAAAGAAAGACTTGGAAGAGTTAGAGTTGCCATTCGAGTCAACCCTAGTACAGTACATTGATGACTTACTGGTTGCATCAAAAACAGAAAGTGGCTGCACAGCCGATACCATTGCTCTGTTGAACCATTTGGGAGGGAATGGACACAAGGTGTCTCCTTCCAAACTGCAGTTCTGTCAGAAGAAAGTGAAATACTTGGGTCACCAGATAGAGAAAGGGTCACGGAAAATAATGAAGGAAAGAATTACCAGTGTACTTCAAATGAGTCCACCAAAGACAAGGAAGGAGGTGAGGAAGTTTTTGGGAATGGTGGGATACTGTCGCCAGTGGATTCCCAACTTCTCGTCTCTAGCAAAGCCTCTACTGAAATTGACCCAGAAGGATGCCTTGGATCAGATCGAACTGAAAGGGGATGAGATGGATGCTTTTGTTGAATTAAAGGAGTGCATGTGCAGGGCTCCAGCTTTAGGTATGCCTGATTACACGAAGCCTTTCACATTGTTTTGCCATGAACGTGATGCATGTTCTTTGTCTGTCTTGACTCAAGCCCATCACACTCATACAAGTCTGACAATTCAGACTTTAAACAGAGGCAGGAATTAGTGATTTTAATGTATATTTAATTATTAAACAACAGCTGGTGTGCTCCTCAAAAATAAGACAAACAGTGCTACCATAAGTGCCTGTCTTGATAATAAAGTACCGGTGCGAGCAACAGGAACCACCGGCTCTAATTAAGTACCGGAAGTTAGGATATGCCTTGCTACCTACATATTTCTATGACACACCACACAGTGTTTGTTCCACATACTCTGATGCATGAATACTAAGTGCATCATAAAGTGCCCCCAAAAATACATGTACGAGCGAAAAGTGAGAAACGCAAAAAATTCTATGAATATTTGTTTACATTATTTTTTTCCTATTTTCGTTTTTAGTGCCAGCACTTCAAATGTTGCAAGAATCGAAGAGATGGAGAGGCTTCTGAAAGAGGCAAAGGCTGAAAAGACTCGACTACTTGAATCAAGGGTAACATATTCAGTTGTCATCTTTTTCAAGGCGTTAATGTGAAATAAGTAATTGTTAAAATCTGATTGGTCACATCTTGAAACTCATGGCCATTCGTTACTAGTATTCTGGACTGTGGTGTGGTAACTATGCACCCTTCCCGCAGTCACCAAGATTGAGGGTAAGGGTAACTCAGGGTGAAGTTTTTAAGGGTTTGTGAGGTTGGCCCTGAGGGCCCCCTTTCGAATAGGGAAAAATAGGCAGAATCAGAAAGATAAGGCCGAATTCCACTGTTCATTCCTCACTTCTCCTGCGGCTTCCGGTGAGCAACAACTAGTTTATGGAGTTACCACGGATCTAATAATTCTGGCGGCTGTAATTAATTCTTATTTCTAGCCTTGTGGGAATTAAGCAGGACCGCGTAATGGCACCCAGCTGCCGAAGCAGCTTGTCACATCCACATATTTGGAAGCAGTTACAGTGATATATGAAAACGACAGTCACTAGTTCTGGTATTCGTGAGGTGCAAGGAAGGGAAACGATAGAAGGACGTGTGATAAGTGACATGTTTATCTGAGTATAAAGTACCATGATTGGCACATGCTCATTGGGTCACACATCAGCACACACTGCCTCGCTAAGCACATTATGAGGTGTAAAAGAAACCTATACAGACAACCACTAGACAGGAGGCTTCTCCTTGGGTGTCACGAGTGACATTAACTGGTGTTGGACTTCCAGCCGGCAAGGTGGCTCAGTGAGTTGAACACTCAATGCAGATTTTAGGTCATACAATTTTATCCTGGCAAGCCTAACTTATGTTGAGTTCCTTCGAAGTTAGATAAATTGAGTAACAACATTATCTTTTAGGAGGCCCTACGATTAGGAGGCTTAGAAATAGAAACTTTGGATATGACACACTGTATCAAAAACAATATGAGCAGCAATGGCACAATAAGTAGCTGCGGTCTTGGCATAGCAGTGATAAAGGAGCGTGCCTGGAATAGGAGCAGCCCTGACACATGAGCAGTCCTGGCACCACAGCAGCTCTTGTGTGAGGGCACACTGCACAAATGTGCAGCCCTGGCACAAGAACACTCAGGTAGAAGGCTACCCTCGTACAAGAGCACAGTGGCACAAGATCAAACACCGGTACAGAAGCGCACCCTAGCAGGAGAGGAGCTCTGGCACAAAACAAGTCTTGTATCCGAAACTTATGAGCATGAAAGAAGGTTTGCAGTAATCTGTCCGGAGAAGACAGTCTCAAGGTGTGTCTGGCATTCCTTCCATTGGGGTATATGCCAGCAGCCCGTCAGTCGAAGCAGGTGTGATCTATCTATCTATCTATCTATGAATATATAGAGGGAGCTAGAGAATCAATTCTAATGTAATTTCAATAAGTAAATATTTACATTGGTGGCACTGCGATGTGATACAATATGAGCATAGGAAGGTTGCTTAAATTCTGTAAATTAGTCGACATATGTATATTAAGCACATTCTACTCAGGCAGTGATTACACGAATTGAAGTTGTTCCTAATAGTGTGCATTATATATACACCTCATTGAGAAAGACCTTCCAAAACTCCTGCAAGGTATTTGAAAGGGCTTAGGAAGATTGATGAGAATAGTAAGCCAGCTAAGAACAATAGTTTGCTATTTATTGTTCAGCAAAATCTGACACAGGAAGCGAGCGGAAATGGGTGTGACTTCATACAGTCCTGCAGCAGGAGGAAGAGAGTCCCTGCCAGTTCTCACCATTAGAGTTCCAGGAAGAGGAAAAGTGCGAGCATTGGGACTGTAGGCTCTGAGCTAAACAAATGTCGATACTGCTTGAAACTAAAAGAAACACATTGCTACTCTAGTGCGTTAGGGATGCCAGATATCACTCAAGCCAAAGAAGAAAAAGACAGATAGAAGGGATTGTCCTAGTATCATTATGGAGACTGGGATTTATGAGAGAGAAAAACTTCAGTGAGGGATGCTGGGGTTAGTGTATTTCTTAATATAAACATGCTCTATTGATGAGGTAGGGAACACAGCAAAATGACAGGCAGAATTAGTGCTTAACTTGAGCTGGTGGTTTCTGGTGCTCGGTATAGGCACATCGGGGCAGATTTATGGAAAGTGGCGCTGCACCGAGTGCAGCACCCCTTTCCCTGCACCCAAAATATTGGCGCTACTCCTGCAGAGTACATAGGGGCCCATTTTAAATAATGGAGGCCCCCTTTTAACTCCTGCTCTGCGCAGGTTTTAAAAGTACTATGCCAAATGACGCAAGGAAATCTTATAGATGCGCCATATTTTTTCGGGCCCCCTAATGGGGGAACACCCCCTTTACATACATTATGCCTGGCACAGGCATAATGTAGCACAAAGGGTTACCAAGTGGTGCAATGCAAGCTTTGCGCCACGTTGTAAATATGGCACTAGGATTTTGGCCTCGTTGGGCCATATTAGCGTCAAAATAAATTATGCTAATGTGGAACAAGGTGGTGATAGGGGCTTATAAATATGCCCCTTAATTTGCAACACTGGCACTTATGACAGCCTGCCACATGGTGGTTCTCTTTGTGCAATTCAAAAATGAGAACACAATAGTGTTTTTTTAGTGAAATATATATTGTTAATGCTAATGGGATTGTTCCCTGCTGTCAAACAGGTTTTAGGCCAAATTCTGCAACAACAGATAATATAGTGGCTTCTTCCTTTTTAACACATCAGGCAGCCATTAAGAAGTCCACCCTCTCTATGCCTGCTTCGTGGACTATTCCTCCGCCTTTGACGCTGTGGTCAGGAACCAGCTATGTAGAAAGCTCCAAGCTTTTGAGAAGTGCCATTAGCAAGAAAATCCTCATCGATAATGGACTAAAGCAAGGGTGCATTCTCGCCCCTCTTTTATTTAATCTGTACAAGGCAGACATGTCTCTGGCCTTAAGACACGCTAACCTAACACTGCCAATAATAAGGACTCTTAAAATCACTTTTTTACAATATGCAGATGATATTGTAATGTTAGACCACTTCAGAATTGGGCTTCAAAAAGCATTTACTGCCCTTCATGATTGCAACACAAAAAATAAAATGAAGGTGAACGTTCCTGAGACTAAAGTAATAGTCTTTGTAGGGACAACTAAATATCAGAATTGTCATTGGAACATGGGTCCCCTCATGATTAGCAGAACAATCTCGTATAATTTACTCCAGCGCTGATCCAATGAGTACTCAGGACTTCTCTTCTACCAGCACTAAACTACTGCCATGAAGCTATTCCAGGACAATTTACTAAATTAGTGGAAAAGCTTCAAGTGAAAGCTTATAAAAGAGTGTTCAAGCTACCACAATACATAAGAGGTGCCTGATAAGGTTAGAACTTGGCCTAGAAATAGGACAATATGGGTCCTACTTGAAATACTTTCATAGGATTGTTACAGCACAACCTAACACATTGAAATCAGCCCTTTGCCCCATCCTTGACATAAAAACGAATACCTGGTCACAGTATTTAACCACAGCATTTGACTCCCTTCAAATAGATCAAACAGAACAAATTAAGCTGCACATTCTCACAATGCCATTAAGTCTGTGTTAAAAAGGCAGATAAAAATGCTCTCAAGGACAACCGACCTGGCAAAATTGTTCAGTACACCTGTGTTAATGGCTGTGGCAGCATCTTATACCAACAGCTCGTACCATTTGTTAGCACAACCATACCTAACGAGTATGATTGGGAAAGCCTGCGTGACACAAATAATGGCTGCAAGGTTGTTAGCCTTCAAGATCAAGGAGACAAACCCAAGATGGCATTTCCTTTCCATGATTGTAAATTAAAGGCTCTGTGGATATAAAACAGTCATTCAATTACCTGTTATGTTGCTGCCCGGCATTAATGAACGCACATCACACTTTACTAAAACCTCTCTTTTTACGTTATGGTATAAGAACCTGCAACGAGGCCAGATCCCTTGTGTTTACTTTAAAGGAGCCATCCGATCTGGCTACATTTGGGAAGTTTGTTCTTCAGCTACAAAAGAAGTTGAACGAGAGCACCTCAACTGCCCAGACTTTTTCCTCCTAAACACAGAAGGAAATGCATTACTTCACATTAAGACATGTGTTCTGGAATGGGGGATTGACAAGAGCTCTTTTACAGGAAGTGGAAAGACTGGGACATAAGGACATGAAGGGAGGCAGAGTTGGCTTGGCAATGCTTACAGAGATTTGATAAGAAATCAGGGGCAAAGGACCTAGCTGATGCCGGGTAGGCGGGAAGTGTTTGATTAGTCATATTATTTCTGTCCGTATGTGTGTATTTATATCTCAAATCCTCTGCAGTTTCCTTAATTACCCGTGGTCATGTCTAGGTCCCAATTCTTGAAAGAGGATGGCATTTGCACCTTAATTCTGAATAGTACAATTTCAGATCTTTTCGAGATCGCTTTGGTCCAGACATTATCGTAAGTGTTCACTCAGCATCCTCGTAAAAATAGGTTTTATAAGTTGACTACTGCACTTTAATGATTTTTATCGCACTGACCTAGAATGCTCAAATGAGCACTGCGTTCTTAACTCAAACTAGTCTTAATGGTTGAATTGCACTTTTCATTCTACTTCATTTTGAGCTAATTCAAGCATTCATAATTTTACACCAGTTTTAACTAGTTGTACTCTTATAAATCAGGATGTTGATTTAGTTTTATGTGCTTTGTGTGGGTGTTTTATTATTTACTATATTGCAAAGGTTTTTATTATTCAAGCAATAAAGAAGGAATATTACTGTGACTAAACCCTGCCACCTCAGCAATTCCTATAGTGTTGGGGGCTGAAATTGCCTGAATTGTCACACTTGTAGGAGTGTGATGGTTAGTAGTTGTGTTGGTATTGTCATAGGCAACGCTGATAGAGGCAGTGAGTGGTGCAAGTTACAGTGGCCTCAGGATGAGGGCCCTGGCACTTATTTTTTCACAAATAAAGCAATGCACAGAATATTTCATTGAGAGTACTACGAAGGTATAAGACTGCACAGCAGGACACATTATGTACATTTTCAAGCAATGACAAGAAAACAGATTATCACATACATCTTATGGACATTTTTAGCAGTAGGGAGAAAATATTTCAACAATGGTTGGCTGGACATGTGTTTAAGGAGAAATGGGTAGCACAAGGGGCAATTCATTTAGTCATTCAAGTAATAGCAGATTAGTAAGTGATTCACCACTGTCAACACAGGTGTACTCCTTGGCAGTTATAGGAGTGTGAATAAAAATTATGTTGTAGAAGAGGACTATATACGGTAGAAGGTGTTCGGCACTAATGAACAGTGATGCACACCAGCTGCCACTGTCCCTTTTTTGGTCGCAGCCTACCAGACCACACAGCTGTCTGGTTTGCTAAAGCACTTGGCAGGGGAGACTGTGATTTGTGATACCGGGATTGCTGGACCCCAATTTGAATTTTGATTTCCCCCAACCTGAACTCTGGCAAAGTGCCCCGCTGTGGGGCCCGTCAGACACTGCAGCGCCGGTCTGACAAGGAGCGGGCCCTGTGATGAAGCATGACATCCACTGGATGTGTGAGGGCTCTTGCTTCTAAATTTAAACATGTTTTGGTTTGAACCTGTGCCTGGACTTTTGTACTCTCCTTCTTTTTCTTAGGAACTGTGTACTCTTTTTGACATACCTATCATTTAGGGAGGTTTTGCACTGGACCTTGGTTAATCTCCCTGTCCCTCTTGATTGTGATACACCTCTGGACATGCCCTCTCTATGACTGGATAATTAAGACATCACAGAGCATATGCACACAGCGGGTGTGCTGCAGGTGTCCTAAATCAAGCCAGTCTGCACCTGGACCGGGCCTATGGCCCAGGGCCCGTCCCCCTGATCGGTATATACTCCATACTATGGGGATACTGAATTACACTAAGGACAATTTGCTGGCACTCAAACCTCCAGGTAAGGCCTGCAACTGCCCTAAACCAACTGCCCTAAACCTAGCCACACAACTAACCCCCACAACTCCCAACCCCCTTTGGGACTTCTGCCATGAATGCAACTCTAGAATCATTCTTAATGACACCCCCAAAGAAGCACCTGTAAACATGCCAGTGTCTCAGTTCTTAATGAAAATGTCGTCAACCTTCAGTTCAAAGGTTAAATGTGTGCTAATCAATGCCAGGTTGCTGGGTGAGCACCACTTCGAATTCGCAGAATTTCTGGACACACGTCAGCCTAACTTGGCTTTTGTAACAGAAACCTGGGCTGATCAGACTTCAGGTCTCAAGGTGGCTGTCACAACTCCAGCTGGCTTTGCTATCTTCAGACTGGATAGAGAGCATAAAAAGGGCAGGGTGTTAGCAGTAATATATCGTGACTCTGTGTCCGCTATGTTTACTCCAACCCCCTCCTCAGATTTCAAAGGCCTTCTGCTCAACTTTGAGTTAACTAAAACTCAATAGTTTAATGGTCTCTTTCTTTACCTTCCACCAGGGCCTAGAACAGCCTTCACCCAAGCCATAGGCCCTCATTTAGAATCCTCTCTGTTGAAAACTGAATTCACACTATTAGGTGATTTTAACTTTCATCTGGAGAATCAGTTTGACTCTGACTCTGAAATTCTAGTAGATACTCTCCTAGGAATGGGTTTTGAACAGTTCATGGCTAGTTCCACCCATTTAGCAGGTCACACTCACAATAGCTTATTTTCAAACAATCTTGCCATGTCTAACCCGGGTTTACTCCCTTTAACCTGGGCGGATCATAGTTCTAACTTATGGGAAATCACGCTTACAGGAAGTAATCTTCCCTCCAAGGTCTTAGGAAAACCAGCCTTATCACTTGTCTGGCATTTGGTCTAAGCGGCAGATCTTAAGGCCATCCTCACTGAGACACAACAAGATGATATTAGTGATATCAACTTAATGTTGATCATCTATTCTACTTGGCTAAATAACGCAGTCAGTACATTGGCACCAGCCAAACCTAAGATTTCCATGAGCTCTAAACCTTCAGCCCCATGGTTTTGAGGCTCAATTTGAGCTGCCAAACAAGGGTGCCATAGATAGGAACGCATTTGGAGAAGAACCCATTATTCCTCAGAAAAAGAAGAATACAAAGGGTTGATGTGCAATATAAAAAACAAATTCTATCAGAAAAACCTGCCTATTATGTCAAAACAATTGAATTAACACGCTGTTCCAATAAAGACTGTTTCAAACAGTGACCAAACTTTCTTCTCCAGCTATCAGAAACTCGACTGATCTTAATCAGGCTTATTATGATACACTAGCACAGTCGTTTCAGAATAAACTTTAAGATATTTTTCATAAATGTCCTCTGAATACAGTGGATAACTTATCCAGTAAGGACATTTGTCCCAGGATCAAGGATGGGACCTCCTTTACTGAATTTGAGACTCTCTATGAGGAACAAGTTAAACAAGTCATCTTAAGTACTAAGTCAGGATCTCCCGCTGAGCCATGCCCCCTACGATCTTTCAGTTAGTGTCTGATCTAGTAGCCTCCCAGTTAACAAAGATCATCAATGCCGGCTTTCAAGAAGGCTGTTTTCCCAAACAGTGGAAATCTGCATCAATTCATCCATTGTTGAAAAACCCAACCTGAACCTGCTCGACCTATTTCAAGACTGCCTTTTCCGGCCATGGTTGTTGAAATGTTATGAACATGCAGCTGGCTGCCTTTCTGGATAATAATCAGCTTGCGGACGATACAAAATTCATTTTTCAAAAAGGTCACAGAACAGAATCTGCACTAATAGTGGCTATAGAAGTAATCAAGACATCAGTTGATAAGTGTGGAAATACCTCCTTATCCTTCTTGATCTGTCTGCAGGGTTTGACACGGTCAACCATGATCTTTTGATTGACCTTTTGGAACATTTAGGGATTGAGGGCATTGCACTCTCATTATTCTGATCATTCCTTACTGACCGCGTCCAATCTGTTTCCCTGAATGATTTTACATCTGAACATTTTTCACTACTGTGTGGGGTCCCTCAGGGCTCGTTTATAAGCCCAACTCTTTTCAAGCCGTATGTCACATCTTTGGCACCCCTAGTGAAATCCTTTGAGTTGTCATTGACAACCCAAATTATGGTTTCCCTTTCTAGTAAAGGCCTGGATATGAGTTAACATATTTCATAATTGTATGAGAGCTGTGAGCCAATTTATGGACAAAAACTGTTGTAAATTAAATACGTCAAAAACAGAAGTCATCCTATTTGGCAACAACACATCCTTCTTGGCTCTCTTCCAACTCTGGTAAAAAAAGTAAAATAATCTTGGTGTTCTGATTGACAACAGACTCACCTACAGGGGCCAAGTCAACCAATTGATTTCCACTTCTTCCTACACCCTGTGCATCATTAGGAATATTCAGCAGTTTATACCTATAGACTTACTGAAAGTTTGCTGTTATAGCTCTCGTGCTAACCAGGGTGGATTATTTTAATGGATTATTTCAAAGCCTCCCTAAAAGCTTGATGAACAAACTGCAGATACTTCAGAATGCAGCTGTCCGGATGCTACTAAAGGTACCTAGATTTCATTCCGCCTCTCAGGCCGTCAACAGGCTTCACTGGTTGCCGATGAGGAAGCGTATAATCTTCAAAGCCCTGTGCATTGCATACCAGAATCTGCATGGCTCAGATCCAGCGTACCTGAGGGAAGGTTTTAAATGGTATGTACCAAGGAGGACTCTTTGTTCAAACTCAGCCAGATAACCTGGTTGTTCCCACTCACAAGCTCTCCTCGTGGGGAGGTAGGAGCTTTGTTATCTGCACTGCACAGAACTGGAATTTGACCCATCATAATTAAAAACAGCTCCATCGTTGCTTTCATTTCGAAAGACTTTTAAAACTTGGCTCTTCAGGCAACGGTAATCACAACTTGCTCTGAAAGGCCTTAAGCATCTGTCTCTTAGCTTACAGGTTTATGCACCTTATCACTGTCACTTAGCACCAAGATGCCCACGGGTATTTGTTCACACTTTACAAATATTCAAAACAAATCAAATCAGATCAATTTAAAGACATGTTGGGGACATTCAGAAAGCTGAACTAGGAATGGATTCTGCTTGTTGCTTGCCCTTAGCTTGGTGGTTTGTGACTCACATTTGTCTTGCATTTCATTTGCTGGATTCATTTGTTTTAGGCTTTCCAGCATGAGTTTGTACCTTCCTGTGCCCAAACCTTACTTACAGTATCCTTCTGAGTGCTCCCTTTCTGTAAACAGGCCTGTAAATCTTGTTCTTATCTTGTCATTTTTTCAGTGGATTCAAAGACAGAGGACACATGTCAGGCACAGTCTTCTGAGTGCATTTTTTTACTTTCATTCTGTGACCTCAAAATGAGAGGATTTATGTGTGCATGATGCAGCACACATATAAAGAGCAAAACCTGAAGAGAAATAAAGATATTTCTCCTTGTTGCGGTTCCCCTGGGAAGGTGGAAAGTTTTTGCGCATCCTCAGGTTTACAAGATCTTGTAAATCTGGTGATGCGAAAAATCCATAGGTGTTGCATGGCAACACCAACCGCAACATCCATGGAACGCCTCCCTAGTACTGATTTGCGCTGCCCTGCCTTACTCCATATCTATGAGGCCATTCAAAGCCACACAAAGTGGCTTTCCATGGCCTCACACATATGATTTGGTGATTTACACTGCCTTTGCATCACAAATAGTGACACAAATGCATCGCAAGGAACTTGGAAATATGCCCCTCATTTGTTTGAACAAAGGGCCAGGAAAGTAGAGTGTCAGGACTAGACAAGTGCAGTAGCCAGAACGGAGATTCCAAAGTGTGGAAATGCAGGAATCAGAGTGAGAATGTGTGAGTTGGATGGTTGATCCTCCCTGAAAATGAAGAAAGCATGATCTGGATCTAGACACTTAAGAGCCTCTTGTGCATGTCTTTATGTGTATATGCATTTGTGAGCATTTATGTGTGTGTTTGTGTGAGACTGGCATTGTGTCAGTCCCTAATAAACAATGTTGTTCCCTAGAAGCTATTCCTGGTGTCAGGGACAACCAAAAGTATGGGCTGTCCCCAGTCATAGGGGCTCATCTCTGGCACAAATGTGTCCTCTTAAGGCATACTAATGGCAATGGCATAATAATGGCCATCCTTAACATATTTTAGGCACTCTTGGTCCGGTGATGCGATACAGGCAGCCATCACTGACATATTAAAAGCATGACGGGCCTACGTTTAGCCATCCCTTACATAATGGTGACTGCCACAAGCTTGATAATGGCCATCACTTACATATTATGGGCTTCCCAGCCATTAAGATGTCCAGCCATGGCACAATGGTGGCCCAGGTAGAACAGTATTCATTATGGGCATATTGCTGGAATCCTGGTGTTGTGTTGATCATCTGTGACTTGTGTTTGTTTGACTGAAATACATCGGCATTCGAAGCAAAATCTGCCACATAAAACATGTGTACATGACAGTACGTTTTGAAAATGGCAAAGTGATGTTTGTGTGCTGTGTACTTACTAAACTTGAAAACACATATAATGAAGGCAGAACTGATGTTTTTCATAGAACCATTTCCTTTTGTTAATTTTGTTAAAAAAGGGATAGTAGTCTCTGATAGACAAAAGTTTGGTATTTTTAGAAACTCCTATGCTGATGACGACAAAAGTTTGCATAACCAAACACATTTAAAGCTGGTGATTGCCTGATAATTCAAGATGAATTGGGGAGACTTATTGCTGTGGTTACGTCCTATGTGACAGTGGGTTCATGCTGTTCTGGTTGCTACTTCTTCAATCATGTGGAGACGTATCTGCTGGCACCCATTTCTGAAATGCTTGGGTGGTCACTCCTGACAGTTCTGTCTAGGTTGGTCAATAATGTAACATTAATAGATGTGGTCAGTGCTTTGCGAAAATATTAGGCAGAAGAATATTGGCTACTGTCTTCCAGTCCATTAAACAGGCTAGATTATGACCTAGTCTACTATATTTCCCTGACTTGTAAACTGCTAAAGCTTCCTGCATGGCTATAACACCCATTTATAAAAAAGGGGTATATTTACAAGACCCTAGCGCCACCAGAGCATCATTTTGTGACACTCTGTTGGCGCTGTGCACTACGGCATATTTACAAGGCGGCACTAAGCCACTTTTTGTGGCTTAACACCGCCTTCTAAATATGGGCCCACCCAACGCAGTTTTCTGTGGCAGAGGGGCGTGAAATGGGTGTTGCTGTGTGCATTCCATTGCAGCACCCATTTCTTTTGACACTGCCCCAGATTTACAAGGAATCATAAATCTGAGGCTGCACCAAAAACTGAGGCCACCCTATGGAAGGCGCTAGCATGGCCCAATGAGGAGAAGTACTTTTATTTCTCCTCATTTTTGCTTTTTCCGTTTGTACTGCATTCTGCAGCACACATAAAAAGAGAAAAGTGCCATGAATGATTGTTTATATGCAGGAACGTGCCCCTTCCTGCACATAAACAATCATTCAATAATGGTGATTTGCTTCTTCTATGTGTGCTGCAGAATGTATAAGTTCCAAATCGCCATTGTAGATTTTTTATGTTCAGGAAGAGACACCTTCTTGCTCATAAACAATCATTCCCTTCAACGCAGACACCCTTGCACTTTGGTGCAAGGATGCCTGCATTGGCGCTGGCAGCTAAATTCAGCACATAGTGCTAGGGGAATCACAGGGGTGCACAGTATTTGTGTAAATATGGTGCATCCCTGCGTTTCAGAACTGATGCAGTCCTGCCAATTTTGACGCAGCGCTGCGCCAGTTGCCAGTTCCTTGCAAATCTGGCCCCAAGTTCCTTAAAAACTATTGGATAATGTGATAAAGACAGTGGAATAGAGTTACAAAGTACTTTGGTGTTTCCTTATCCCCGTTTCAAAAGCTACCGTTTCTTGGCAGAGGGCACAATAATTCATATCCCTGCTATATCTAAAACAACTTTGACTGTAATCTCAAGAGTAATTTAAAAACTAGGTAAATACTGTTGTGACACCAATTTAATGTAAGTGTATACAGTAAAATGGCAAATGCCAGCCTATTTTGCCAAGTCCTTCCTAAAGGCATCTCGCTTTTGTAAAGGTTTGGTTGTGGTCTTAGATGCTGGTTTGCTAAGACTGGCATTTCCCCATGACTCCAAAAGAGACTACATGTAATGTATTTTTTTCTGCATTTCTAAATAAAGATTACCTGAGGTGGTAGTAGTAGCCCTGATTAGTTTCCAAATAATGAATGTAAGTGTATCATATGAAGTCATCCTTAGTAACTCATAATAAAATAGTATATTAAGAAACAATACTCAGCATATTCAGCTTGTACACTAAACAAACCTTTTCCCAACTCTAATTGAAATACTAGCCGGGATGTTGACAATTGCAAATCAAGAACGTTCCATATCAGATTACATTTCTAGTTATTTATTTATCAGTTATGTATAGTGATCCTGCACCATGCGGTTATAAGGGCAGTTTACTCATAACTCTCCTGGCATATAAGTGGCGTGGTATACAATACAATAATATTAACAGATCTGTGGCAACCCAAATACTTAAGAGCATATTGAATTACACATAAGCAACATAAACAATAATAATTAATAAACCTAAAATAGGATGGTAGATATTATGTGTGAATTTGGGGTGCTTAAGAACTCTCAAGTACGTTTATTGCCATATTTCGAAACCCATAGATGGCCTTTAGGAGGGAAATGTAAACAACGCAGATGTTTACCACACAAGCGTAACAACGCTTGCCGGAACGACGACTGCCTTTTTCTGTGCCTTAACCACACATGTGCCAAACTACGCATATGCGTGGTTAAGGCAGAGAAAAAGGCAGAGAGCAGTCTAGTGGATCGGGAGAGGACGCGGTGAGGTAAGAGGGGCAGGGTTGGGGGGACAGTTTTAGGGGTGGGGGTGGATTAAGGGCCTGGGGTGGGTGGGGGTCAGGCTATTTTTTTTCTAGGGGCAGGGTGGGGGGGTTAGGGGAAGTTTAGTTTTATGGGCTTCAGGTGGGTGGGGGGACTGAGTATTTTTTTAGGGGTGGGGTTGTTTTTTTTTTTAGGGCTTAGGGTGGGGGTAGTTTAATTTGTAGGGTCGGGAAGGTTTAAGGAATGGCGGGAGGACAGAAGCAAGGATCGGGAGAGAACGTGGTGAGGTAAGTGGGGTTGGATTTAGTTCTTATGTGGGTGGTGGGGTTGGGTAGTTTATTTTTTAGGGGTGGGTTGGGGAGGTGGGGTAGTTTATTTTTTAGGGATAGGGGAAGGTTTAAGGAAGGGCAGGAGGAGAGAGGAGAGAAAAGAAGGAAGGATTGGGAGAGGATGCAGTGAGGTAAGTGGGGTTGGGGCAGGGTTTGGTGGTAGTTTTTAGCGGTGGGGTGGATTTAGGGCTTAGGGTGGTTGGGGGGTCGTGGCAGTTTATTTGTTAGTGGTGGGAGTGAAGTGAGTCAGGGTAGTTTCTTTTTTAAGGCTTAGGGTGTGTACATGGTGGTTTACTTATTGGGGTGGGGAAGGTTTTAGGGCTCAGGGTGGGTGGGGGTGTCAGTGTTTAGTTTAGTTTTTAGTGGCAGGGTTGGGTTGGGGTGGTTTTGTAGGGCTTAGGATGGGTGGGAGGGCGGGTAGTTTAGTTGTTAGTGGTGGGGAAGGTTTTAGGGCTCATGTCGGGTAGTTTAGTTTTTTGGGGCATGGGTAGTTTTCTTTTAGGGCTTAGGGTGGGTGGGGGTCTGGGAAGTTTAGTTATTGGGGTGGGGAGAATGTTTAAGGCCTCAGGGTGGGTGGGGGTGTCAGGGTAGTTTATCTTTTTGGGGGAGGGGTGGGGGGTCGGGAAGTTTATCTTTTTGGGGGAGGGATGGGGGGTCAGGAAGTTTTGTTATTAGCTGTGGGGACGGTTTTAGGGCTTATGGCGGGTGAGGGTTGTCAGAGTAGTTTCCTTTTTAGGGGTGGGAGTTGGGGTAGTTTTTTTTAGGGCTTAGGTTGGATGGGGGTCAGGGTTGTTTTGTTATTCGGGGAGGGGGAAGGTTTTAGGGCTCAGGGCGGGTGGGGGTGTCTGGGTAGTTTACTCAAAAGGGGTGGGGTAGATCTGGGCATTAGAGCAGGTGGGCATACTTTTTTAGGATTAGAGGGGGGGGTTGTATGACAGAACCACGCACGCCGTTTCCTCATATTCCTTTACTAAGCATGCTTTTCCAACTAAGGGCCAGGTGTAGGTACCAAGCAAATTGCGACTTGCAATTTGCGAGTCGGAGCGACTGCACTTAAAAAAAAATCCGAAACCTTTTGTTTCGGAATTTTTTCAGGGCAGGTAGTGGCCCTTGGACCACTACCTGCCCTGAAAAAATATTTTGGGGTCCATTCACAAAGGGGAAGGGGTCCCATAGGGACCCCTACCAATTTGCGAGTGGGTTACCATCCACTTCAAGTGGATGGTAACTGCGACTCCATTTGCGACCGCGTACTGCATACCACTGCGAGTCGCAAATAGGAAGGGAACACCCCTTCCTATTTGCGAGTCGGAAATGCATTTTGCGAGTCAGTCCCGACTCGCAAAATGCATTTCTGCATAGGAAACACCGGTTTGCGAGTCGCAAACTGTTTCCTACATCTGGCCCTAAATTCGTTGCAAAGGGATGCGTGGTCCTGTCATACAACTCCTTTAGGAATCCCTGATAACCATCAGAATACAATGTCCTTAAAAAGAGAAGAGTTAAACAAAGTAATGTCTATATTAAAATGTCAGCACTAAATAGCTGCATCAATGTTCAAAACAAACATTTCTTAAAGAATTTCTTAGGATTTAAAAAAAATATTCAGTTCAATGCTTATTCCAAAAATGTAGTTACATAAAAATCTTAGCAACATATTAAACAATAACATTGTATGTCCAGAAAGGACAGGAACAGGGTTATAATCACCGTATTGGGTAATGTAAAAACACATTGACGCACTCATGTGGCCACTTTCTCACTCTTTTCCTCTCTCTCTGTGGCTCTCTGATCCTCCATCAGTAACTGCCTCATCGATGCTAAAGAGTTCGTCATCTGTCATAACGTGCATTACTACATTCACGAAGGACTGATAATACATGCTCTCTATGTTTCCAAGATCTGGAGAATAATAGTAAACAATTTTTATATTGCGCTCCATACCGCGCTTCTGCCATTTCGAATCTGAAGTGTTGCAAGATATATATATATATATATAATGGCGCTCTGTTTGCGGACATTTGACATTTACTTTTCCTTTCCAGGAACGTGAAATGGAAACAAAGAAGCAAGCTTTAGAAGAAGAAAAGCGTCGCAGAGAGGACATCGAACAACGATTGCAAGAAGAGACAAGTCAAAGGCAGAAATTAGTTGAGACAGAAATTAAAATGCGCGAGAGGCAACGAGCTCAGGTCAGTTAGAAGTATTTGCACTTAGTTACAGCGCACTCAGTAGCGTGTATCTCTCTCAGAGAATGCTTCAACAGGTTATACAACAGAAGCAAAAACTCTAAACCTGTGACCTGTGACACATGGAAAATGTGACTTATAAACCTTTTTCTGTCCAAAATAAACCCATCATATCCAAAGACCTGCTACAACACTGGATAGAAGAGCAGGCCCGACAAACAAAACTCTCTGCTGTGTCTTAAATATCCTACATTATGTTGGAGTTGTCACCCACCAATATGACAACTTGATGTCTTCTGGGTGCTTATAAACAAACATGTATCCCGAACTGAAGGGATGAAACTCTCTAGGGCTCTGCTGCAGGGAAGGAGTGAAAAGAAGTGCGCACTGCAGTTATTCAGCAATTTGTACGAGTGTCTAGCTGTTTGCTTACAGTAGGCACAAGGGTGGAACGGAACGAAGGAAGAACCCTGGGCAACTCTTAGGTATCTGCACATTATCCTGTGTAGATGAGGGCATTTATCCCTAGTGTCTGACGGCCACAGTACTGATGCACTGCATGTTAGCTAACCAAAAGACTCCCTTTAGGCAGTTGGATCACTAAAGAGCATCGCCGATTATTTTAAGAAATGGAGGAGATTAGAGACTCAGGACCAGTGTGACACAAAAGACAACACTTAAACTGTGGGCATAGGGTGGATGGGTGACCAAGTTGTCTAACCACTTTGCGCCACTCCACTCTATAACAGTCTCTGGCACTCCACTCTATGACACTCCACTGCACTCTATGACATCTTACTCCTCTCTATGCAACACTATTCCACTCCACTCTATGCCACTCCACTCTACTCCCGTTCACTTCTTGCCCTTTCACTCTGCCCATGTTACTCCACTCTAAACTACACCCCTCTATTCTATACCCCTCCGTTATAAAATCCACCACACTACACCCCTCCACCCCATAACCATCCAATCTACAACAGTCAACTCTACAACACTCCACTCTATAACACTCAACTCCACAACATTCTACACCACTCTACGCTATGCCGCTCCATTTTAAACTACACCGCTCCATTCTACGCCCATCCACTCTACACCCCTGCAGTCTACGACACTCTATGCCACTCTACACAAATCCATCTGCTCCACTCCATGCCAGTTTACTCCACTGTACTCTACGACATGCTACTCCACTATTCACCACTGTATGTCACTCGACCACACGTCACTCTGTGACACTTACATGGCTCGAAACATCTACTGAACCACTCCCTATGGCAGTTTTATTTTATGAGGTCGAGCTATTTTTACATTCCACTGACTCTTCTGGCAACTGGACAAAGAACAGGTGTTCTGTTCAGTCTGAAACTGAACTAGCAATTAAGATGATTTTAAATCTTATTCTTGTCACATTTGCACTGTGTTCAGAGACAGAGGTCAAAAGTCAGTTTGTCTTCTTGCAATGCACATACTTTTCCTTGTGACTGCAGAGTTCCATGATTTTGTAAGGTGAAATGTCTGACCCATGTGAAATGAAAGGCTTGTGGTATCAGGTTTTTCCTAACACACAACATTTCTATAACTAATTCAACTTTACAAAAATGTCAAAATATATTTCAGTAGCTGTGAAAGACCATTTTTCTAATTCTGTGTGATGGTACAAATAATTTAATAAAATAAAAAAAGTAGAACACTTTACTTGGTGATGTGCAAATGATAAATGTTTTCTGAAACCCAGTTTTGGCAGATTATTGTTAATACACTATATAGTTTTATCAGCAAAGCTGCAAGTTTGTGGGAAGGTTTTTGGACATTTCTTGGAAATTTACCGTCTATAAATGACAGTGCGCTACCACATCATGCTTTAGTAATATATTTATTAAAAGTGAGTGTTTAAACATAAACTGAGAAACACTGTTGCCCTGTTGGCAAAGCTATTAGTAATCTAAGAAGGAAGTCATGCATGGATCATGTGTACCCTATATGTGGGCTAGATGTATTATACATGGAACAAACATTTAGTGCATTTAATCAAACAAAAGAGGATTTATTTTACAGCAGAAATGCTGAACTCACATATTTGAAGGTGCACTCATGTGAGAATGAAGAAAAAGGTGAATGTAAAATACAATATTTGCTTAGGATCACACAATTTGAGACCCGTTTCTGGGTCAACTACATTACAGTTAGGTGGAATAGATTATTCAAGCTACTTGACCTGCAGGTCTAGTAACATTTTTATGATTTTCCAAGGCCTACACTCTACTCCTCCACTTCATGCAACTCCCTCTACGACACTGTATGTAAGTCCACTGTACGACAGTCTACTCCACCACACTCTGCTCCATGCCACTCCACTCTATGACATCCTATGCCACTCCACAACACACTACTCCATGGCATTCTATGATACTCCACTCTACGATATGCTACCCCACTCCCCTCTACTCTACTCCACTCTGCCACTCTACTTTATGCTACTCCACTCTATGGCAGTCTACTCCACTATATGCTCCTCCACTCTACTCCACTGTACGAAGCCCCTTCTACCCCACTCCTTGGCACTTCACTCCACTCCACTCTACTTCACTAAATGACACTCTACTCCACACTATTCTACTCTACTGCATGAAACTCTACTCCCCTCCCCTCCACTCTACACCAATCCACTCTAATCACTCCACTCTATAACACTTCCCTCTACAACACTCTACTCCACTCTATGCCACTCTACTCTATGACACTTTATCCAGTTTCTATGCTGTGCCACTCCACTCTACATTCCCTTCCACTCTATGCCCCTCCATTCTAAGCTCCTCCTTCCTGAGCTTCTCTACTCTATGACACTCTGCTCCACTCCACTCTGACACTTTATAACACTATGCTATGATACACCCCACCACTCTGCAATACTCCACTATACAGCACTCCACTTTACAACACTTTGCTCCACCCTGTGTCACCCACTCCCCATTGTAGGAAACTGGCCTGGTTTGTGGTGGGTACCTAAGGTACTTACATTTTATACTAGGTCCAGTTATCCCTCATTAGTGAAATGTAGGCAGTGTCTAGCAGCTTAGGCTGTCTAGGGGTAGCTGTAGCAGAGCAGCCAAGGCTGAATTAAGAGACATGCAAAGCTCTTGCAATACCACGATAGTCACGCAGTACTTATTCACAATAAAAGACAATACTCAGTGTTACCAAAAATAAAGGTACTTTATTTTAGTGACACACAGCCAAAAATATCTTAGAGGCAATACTCCTTCTGGAGGTAAGTATTATACACAACATATACACTAGTAACAAAAATCAGGTAAGTAAATAGTCATGGAATAGTGCCAATAATGAAAAACACAATAGATTGCAATGGGCCTAGGGGCAACACAAACCATATACTGAAATAGTGGAATGTGAAAGTCGGATTCCCCCCTAGACAAGTATAGTGTGTAGGTAAGTAAAGTACCCCACCCCAGAGCCCAGGAAAACAGGAGTAAAGAACAGCAGGTTTCCTCAGGACACACTAGAAGTCGTGGTAAAGGATTATGCAAGAACCAAGCAAGACTGCAGAAACCAGTGATGGATTCCTTGACCTGAAGACCTGTGGAGAGAGGAGACCAAGTCCAGAAGTCGATGAAGAGTCCAGCAAGAACAGGAGCCCCTGTCCACCTGGAAGAAGGTGCAAAAGTGGATTCTCCAGTTCGAAGAAAAGTACAGAAAAGCACCAAAGTAGATAGCTGCAGGTTCCTGCTTGGTGCAAGAGATGTCCCACATCGAGTCATTGGATGCAGGCAGTTTGCGTCACTGGATTCCGCCAACAAGCCTTGGTTCACACAAATACGCATTTTGAGTCAGAGAGGCACTGCCCAGGAGGGACCTGGGGGTCTCAACTCAGACTGAGGAGACAGAGGGGGCTCTCAGCACTTTAGAGAGCCCTCAGAAGAGCAGGCAGCACCCACAGGAGTACCAGGACACAGGGAAAAAGGAGTTGCAAATTGCGCTTGTTGCAGCACTACACAGAGGGGTCCCACGCTGCCGGAGAACAACTCCGGGAGCTGAGCGTCACAGGTTAGAGTGCTTGGGACCTGAGCTATGCTGTGCATGAAGGACTTTTGGAATAAGTGCACAGAAGCCCAAGGAGCTGCAGAAGATGCGGTGCACAGAGGTACTGTCGTAGCACAGGGAAGCAAGCCAAACCTGGACAGCTGGACCTTTGGACAGTCAGGGTCACTTGTGTTCCAGGGATTATGCATGTAGACAGGAGAGGAGTCCCAGAGTACTGGTTGTCGTCGCAGAGAGGTGCCTCCTGAAGCAGGGAAGTGACTCAGTTACTCCACAGGAGATTCCTTTGGTTCTTCTGGTGCAGGGTGAACACAGGCAGTCCTCAGAGCGTGCACACCTTAGAAACTGTTGCAGTTTCTGTCTGGAGCTGAAGTTGCAGGTCACTGGAGTTTTCCTGGATATTTTGTTGCAGTTACATCGGTTCCTGGAGCAGTCTGTGGTTCATCCGATGGTCAGAAGCTGAAGCAGAGGATGCAGAGGAGTCATGGAGAAGTCTTGCAAAGCAAATCTCAGGAAACACCCAGAGGAGAGACCCTAAATAGCCCTGAGAGAGGGGTTGGCTACCTACCCAGGTATGCACCTATCAGGAGGGGTCTCTGACGTCACCTGCTGGCACTGGCCACTAAGATGCTCCCAGAGGGTCCCCACACCTTGGAATCCAAGATGGCTAACACCAGGGACACTCTGGAGGATCTCTGGGCACAACCCCTGGGGTGGTGATAGAAAGGGGAGTGGTCACTCCCCTTTTCTTTGTCCAGCTTTGCGCCAGAGCTGGGACTGGGGGTCCCTGAACCAGTGTAGACTGGATTATGCAAGGAGGGCACCGTTTGTGCCCTTCAAAGCATTTCCAGAGGCTCTGGGAGGATACCCCTCCCATGCCTGTAACACCTATTTCCAATGGGAGAGGGTGTAACCCCCCTCTCATGAAGGAAATGCATTGTTCTGCCTTCCTGTGACTGAGCTGCTCAAGCCCAAGGAGGACAGAAACCTGTCTGTGAGGTGGCAGCAGCTGGGGCTGCAGTGGAAACCTCAGAGAGCTGGTTTGGCAATCCTGGGGTCCCGCCTATCGTGGAGCCCCCAGGGTGCATGGAATTGGCCCCCCAATACTGGATTTGGATTGGGGGCTCAATTTCACAATTTTAGACACCTCAAATGGCCATATTCGGAGTTACCATTGTGAAGCTACATATATGTATTGACATACATGTAGTGCACGCTTATAATGGTGTCCCCGCACTCACAAAGTCTGGGGAATTGGCCCTGGACAATGTAGGGGCACCTTTGCTAGTGCAAGGGTGCCCTCACACGCAGTAACTTTGCACCTGGCCTTCAGTAACTGAAGGTTAGACATATAGGTGACTTATAAGTTACCTGGTGCAGTGAAAATGGCAGTGAAATAGTGTGTGCACTATTTCACTCAGGCTGTAGTGGCAGCCCTGAAGGAGTGTTTGTATGAGCTCCTTATCGGTGGAAAAAGAAATGCTGCAGCCCATAAGGATCTCCTGGAACCCCAATGCCCTTGGCACCTAGGTACCATATACTAGGGACTTATGAAGGGGGACCGGTGTGCCAATTAGAATTGGTATGTGGAGTTACTAAACTATAGTGACAAATTTGGTACACAGAGAGAGCATAAGCACTGGAGTCTGGTTAGCAGAACTCGAGTGACACAGTCAAGCATACTGACAACACATATAGGCCACAAACTATGAGCACTGGGGTCCTGGCTAGCAGGATCCCATGGACACAGTACAACACACTGACAAACAGGCAGAAATTGGGGGTAACATGCCAAGAAAGATGGTACTTTCCTACTCCCATCACTCCACGGCCCTCCACTCTATGCCACTCCATTCTATAACAGTTTAAGACAATCTACTTTACGACACATTACTCCACTCAATTCTACTTTACTGCATGCTACGCAATGCTACTCCACTCAACTCTACGCCACTCCACTCTACGCCAATCCACTCTGCACCAGTTCTCTCCGGCACTTTACCCCACTCTATGCTGTACAATTCTCCTCCACTCTATGACACTTAACTCCAGCCTATGCCACTCCACTCCACTCCACACCACTTCATATATTGCCCTCCACTCTACAGCACTCCACTCTACTACTCTACACTATGACACTCTATGCCACTCCACCTGATGACAATCTACTCCACTCTATGACAATCTACTCTGCTCTACACTACTTTTATTACAACCCTTTTCTCCACTGTACACAACTCCTCTATGCCACTACAAGCCACTTTACTCCATGAAATGCTACTCCATGACACTCTACCCCCCTCAACACCCCTCCTCTCTATGCCCTTCCACTCTACTCCACAACACTCTACTCCCTCCACACCACTTCACAACACTTCACCCTATGACACTTCACTCCATTCTAGGCAAAGCCCCTCGACTCTACAACACGACACTATATGACACTTTGCTCCATTCTATGCCACTCCACTCCAGCCTGCTGCCCTCCACTCTAGGACACTCAACTCCACTCTGCCACTGCACTCTGCAACACTCTATGCATTCCACTCTATGACCATCTACTCCACTGTATGATAGTTGACTCCACTCTACAACCCTCTGTTCCACTCTGCAACAGTCTTCATCACTCAATAACACTCTACAACAGTATGCTCCAATGTATAACACTGTGTTCCATTCTGTGCCACTCCTCTCTACTCCACTACTCCACTCTGCCACTTCACTCTACTCCACCCTACACTATGACACTCCACTCTGACATTTCACTCTGTGACACTCCATTTCACTCTATGACATTCCACTCCACAACAATCTACTCCTCTCTATGAAACTTTGCAACACTCTTCTCCACTGTACACTATTCCCTACATGCCACTCTATGCCATGTTACTCCATTCCATGTCACTCCACTCTATGACACTTCACACCATTCCACACCCTTCCATTCTACTGCACAACACTCTACACCCCTCTGCTTTACATCATTCTACTTCATAACACTTTACGGCACTCCACTCTACACCACTCCACTCTGTGACACTTTACTCCACGCTACACAATGGTACTCCACTGTAGTGGTGTAACAAAGACCTCTGCAGCCCCCACAGGGTGGGGGGGGAACAAGCTCAAGGGGACCCCCTCAGCACAGTACCCTGGCCTGAGAGCTCCTGAGTGAGTTTGAAAGGGGGGCCGTTCATGTACTTTGCAGGGGGGCCCCCTCAAGTTTTGTTACGCCTCTGCTCAACTCTACACCACTCCACACTCCCCTCCACTTCACGTCACTCCACTAAATGCCCCTCCACTGCACCCTTCCACTTTGTTCCTCTTCACTCTATAACACTCCAATCCACTCCACTCTGACACTTTACTCCATTCTATGTCACTCCATTGTACTCCAACCTACTGTCCTCCACTCTACAACACTTCCCTCCACTCTACCACTCCACTTTATGACACTCCACTCTAGGCCACTCCACTCTACGACACTTTACTTCACGCTACATGATGCAACTCCACCCAATTCTACACCACTCTACTCTACACTCCCTGCCACTCTAAGCCACTCCACTGTATGCCCCTCTACTCTATGCCTCTCCACTCTGCACCCTTCCACTATGTGCCACTCCACTCTACAATACTCCACTCATTACACTTTACTCCACTCTATGTCACTCCCACTCTACTCTACTTCACTCTATGTTCCTCCACTCTATGACACTCACTGCCACTCCAGTCTAAAACACACTATGCCACTCCACTCTACGCCACTCCAATCTATGACACTTGACTTCATGCTACACATTGCCACTACACCCATCTCTACACCACTCCACACTCCCCTCCACTCTATGCCACTCTACTCTTTGCTCCTCCACTTTTCACCCTTCCACTATGTGCCCCTCCACTCTGCAACACTCCTCTCCACTTGTTTACACTTGCTCCACCCTATGCCACTCCACACTACTGTACTCCACTCCCCTCTACTGATCTCCACTCTATGACACTCTATACCAGTGGTTCCCAACCTTTTCAATTCTGTGGATCCCCACTTTTTCATTACTGGAACCCAGGGACCCCCACTGAATTGTTATTGGAATCTGGGGACCACCCCACTGAGTCATTACTGAAAGCTGGGGAACTAATTTGTCAATAGCATTTAATTTTCTAAGTAGTCGCAGACCCCCTAAAGAGGCCTTGCAGATCCCCAGGGGTCCCCGGACCACAGATTGGGAACCACTGCTCTATACCACTCCCCAACAATCTACTCCACTCTATGACAGTCTGCTCCACTCTACGACACTTTACACTCTGACACTGTACTCCATTCTACACAACTCCCTCTATGCTACTCTGTGACACGTTACTCCACTCCACTACACTCTGTGCCACGACACTCTACTCCACTATTTGCCACTCCACGCTACAACAGTCTACTCTGCTCTACTCCACTCTGCTCTATGACACTCGTCACCATTGTACAAAACTCACTCTGTGCTACTCCACACTACTTTACTCCACTCAACACTACTTTACTCCACTCTACTGACACTCTACTCCACTCTACTCCGCTGCACTCTACACCGTTCTACTTTACTCCATGACACTCTACTCCCTCCAAGTCACTATACACCATTCCATGCCATGCCATGACACTCTACTTCACTCCAACTATGCCACTCCACTCCACGCCACTTTCCTCTACACCACAAACTTTTAGCCATGCTGGTGTACAAAATGGCTAAAACACTTTCCCAAGTGACAGCACATCCTCTGCATGCGCTCTTGCTTGCAAGAGATATTGTATACAACAAGGGTTTGCAGCCTCCCCATTTCATAACATTTGTTGGTTTCATTGTCATTCTTATTTGCTGCCTTCCAATTTACCAGTGAATACTGGTTTCACTTCCGCTTCTTTGAGCTGGAGCATGGACCAAGTACTGGTGGCTTAAGGTTGGTTGCTTTCCCTCCCCTGATCATACTGCGATTGAGGTACTAATTTTATTTTGTCTTCTTCCCTGTTGTCTTTGTTGGACCTCTTCCCATTTGTAGCTACATTTTACTATGCCACACACACTTCAAAGAAACCCCTTTCTCATTTGAAATGGATTTTTATTGTGACAACAGATGTTATCTGATTTTATTGTGACAACAGATGATATTTGCTTTCAAATGTATTTTCACTGGATGCGTTATAGTCCTTTCTATTATTATTATTTTTAGCCATGCTGCATAGCAGCCACACTGCTATACAGCATGGCTACAAAACATTGCCAAAACTGGCAATGGACAGGTTGAACATCATGAACAAAAAGCAATGGCAGTGCTAATATTCTCAACGGTGAGACCTACTGGGTTTACTAATGCTTGCTACATCTCCGCACACCACCTCTGCGATTCTGAGTAAATCAGTTAATCTTCCCATGCGCCTAAAAGAAGACAACATATGACATTTGGCAAAAAAAAGTCCTATCACACAAAGAAGTCACTTGAGCCACATTAGCTCTCACTGCATCACAGCACTTTTTAAAAGTTAGTTTTAGCCACCCTGCAAACCATCAACGCTGCTGTATAGCATGGCTGCAAAACCTTGCTAAAGCCAATAGCTCTCAAAGGCGAAACTTATTGGCTTTGCCAATTGTAGGAAGCTGGCCTGGTGTGTGGGGAATACCTGAGGTACTTACACCTCATGCCAGGTCAAGGTATCTCCTATTAGTGTAGTGTAGACAGTGTCTAGAATCCAGGCTCTCTAGAGGTAACTGTGGATGAGCAGCCAAGGCTTATCTAGGAGACATGCAAAGCTCATGCAATACCACTGTAGTCACACAGCACTTACACACATGAAAGAAAAAAACCCAGTGTTACTAAAATAAAGGTACTTTATTTTAGTGACACAAATACCAAAAAGTAATAGAGAGACAACCCTCCAATAGGAGGTAACATACTAGATAGTACACTAGTAATCAGTATTAGGCAGAGAAAGTGTTAGAAAACAGTGCAAATAGCAATAGACGATAGTGATCCTAGGAGGAGCCCAAACCATATACTAAAAAAATGGAAGGCGAATGCAGGACCCCCACCTAAGTGGAATATGTAGAGGGGAGCTGGGGGGACTAGGAAACCCCAAAGGTAAGAATCATAGTGCTCCCCAGCGACCAGGAAGAAAGGAGTAAGTTACTGGACTTTCCCCAAACCACCCGAAAGGAAGAAACAGAAGAAAATGCAACACCCAGACAAGAATGCTAGAAACCAGTGGTGGATTCCTGAATAGGAAGCCATGGGGAAGAAGGGTACCAAGTCTAGAAGTCACAGAAGATTCCAGGGGGAGCAGGAGCTACTACCCACCCAGCTGTGGATGCAGGAATTGGTCGACGGTAGGATGAAGACGATCAGGAAGGCAGCCCTGTAGCAGGTGCAGAGTTCCTGGACAATGCAGTCAACGTCCCACGCCGGATGGATGATTGCAGTCGGTCAGTGGCATGGAAGAGCCACCAACAACCCTTGGCAAAGGCAGAAGTTACAGTGAAGCAAAAGTGGAGCTGCTGGGAACCAGCAAGGTCCAGGAGTATTCAGCCCATGAGGGTAGTCCTAGGGGGACCCTCAGCAAGTCAGAGGGTCCAAAGAAGAAGAGGCAGCCCCCACAGGAGACCCACTGGATGAGAAACCAGGAGACGCAGAGGAGCCCACGCAGCTCAACTGGAGAAGGGTCCCACTCTGCAGGAGAAGCCTCAGGGGGCTGTCGGTCACAGGAAGGAGTGCTGGGGGTGGGAGGGGCCTATACAGAGCCTGAAGATCCTTTGGAGGAGATGCTAACAAGTCTTGGTAGCTGCAAGAGACACGCTGCATGGGGGTACTACCATGCGTGGGAAGGAAAAAGGCTTACCTCAACCAAAGTTGGACAGCTGGCAGAGAGGACCAAGAGGACTACTTCGGTCCATCACCCATGGTGCAGAATCCACGCAGCTTAGGATGAGAGGAGATCCATGCACCCGGTCTTCTCTGCAGTTGGTGTCTGCGGATGCAGAGGAGTGACTCCTTCACTCCAAGGGAGCTTCCTTCTTCCTTCTCGTGCAGACTGAAGACCTGCCACCCTCAGATGATGCACAACCAGAGAAATGTTGCAGAAGCAGGAATGAGCCATGGAAACAATGTTGCAAGCAGAGTTTTTGCCGTGCATGTGGATTGTCGTTTCCTGGAGGGTCCAGTCGTGGTTCCAGTGGCTAGAAGTTGAAGTTGAGGTTGTAGAGGAGTCTTGCTGGAATCTTGCAAGCCGAATCTGAGGACCCAACCAAGAAAAAGACCCTAAATATCCCTGAAAGGGGGATTGGTCACCTAGCCAGATGACCACCTATCAGGAGGGGGCTCTGACATCACCTGCCTGACCTGGCCACTCAGATGCACCCAGAGGTCCCTGCCAACTTTGGAATAAAGATGGCAGAACCCAAGGATCCTCTGAAGGAGCTCTGGGCACCACCCCTAGGGTGGTGAGGGAAAGGGGAGTGGTCACTCCCCTTTCCATTGTCCAGTTTCGCACTAGAGCAGGGACTGGAGGTCCCTGAACTGGTGTAGACTGGTTTATGCACGGAGGACACCAAATGTGCCCTTCAAAGCATACCAGTGGCTTGGGGTGGCTACACCTCCCAAGCCATGTAATACCTATTTCGAAAGGGAGAGGGTGTTACCCCCTCGCCTAAAGGAAATCCTTTTATCTGCCTTCCTGGGCTTGAGCTTTTGAAGCAGCAGGAGGGCAGAAACCTGTCTGAGGGGAGGCTGCAGCTTGGGCTGCCCAGAAAACCTCAGAAGGCTGGTAGGAGTAATGCTGGGGGTCCTTTAAGGAGCCCCCAGTGTGCATGGAATCATACTTCCAATACTGGCAACAGTATTGGGGTATGATTACGACATGTTTGATACCAAACACGCCTAGGTTCGGAGTTACCATTATGTAGTTGGATATAGGTAGTGACCTATGTCCAGTACACGCATAAAATGGCATCCCAGCACTCACGAAGTCCAGGAAAATGGAACTGGAGTTCATGGGGGCACCTCTGCTAGTGCAAGAGTGCCTTCACACACACAGGTACTTGCATCCTGCCCTCTGGGCTAGGAGGGCATGCCATAGGGGTGACTTAAAATTACCCGGTGCAGTGGCCTGTCGTGAAAAGGGTGCATGCACTCTTTCACGCAGGCTGCAATGGCAGGTCTGCAGCTACTCTCTGCATGGGCTCCCTATGGGTGGCATAATACATGCTGCAGCCCATGGAGATCCCCTGGTAACCCAATGCCCTGGGTACCTTGGTAACATACACTAATGACTTACATGGGGGCATCAGTACGCCAAATGTGGGGTGTAAGTAACTAAGTTACCAAGTTAGAAGGGAGAGAGCATAATCACTAGGGTCCTGCTTAGCAGGATCCCACTGAACACAGTCAAACACACTGACAATAGGCAGAAAATGGGGGCAACCATGCCAAGAAAGAGTGTACTTTCCTACACCAATTCTTATTTTCTGATCAATCTGCAAGGCAATTCTATACGTCCTCCGATACATTGGCATGGTCTGAAGGGAGAATGGAACCACAGAGGTTCAACTCATAGCTCTTGTCTTCCATTCATACCCATTGTTTAAGCCTCCTCTGTGTCTGCGCTACAAAGATCTACCAAATGCAAACATGGGAGGCTGGCAGATCCAAACAGCATGTCTGAAGTGTTTTAAAACGCCACAGCTCCTCCAATCGTGGAGGAAGAAGAGGGTCACTCTAATGCATAGGTTATCTCACGTGACAAAAATATTTCAAGCATTATATCGACCTAAATACTACATCCTATAAGTTGAGGTAAGTAGCCATGGAGGTAAGAATAGTAAAAATATACCTACCATGATATGTAGTGATAGCCTATGTTGTGAATGCAAATTGCTTGTGGGCTACTACTGACCTCACTATAGTCACATATTAACCAAATCGAGCAGTTTCCCCACTATTGCTCTCCATTTTCGCAAGCTCTATGCTCAGGGCGCACACCAAGACATGTTTGGGATCGCTCAGATGCAACGCGTATTGTGCTTCATCTGGAGCACTCGTCAGGAGAGATGGGAGTAATGTATCAAACGGGGTGGTATCATTTTCAGTCAGGTCGGGGAAATCTGCCCTGAAATAAAGGGAATGGGCTGGAGACCTCCCCATTAACCAGATGCATTATCACAGCACAGAAGAGTTAACCACAGTGTGCAACAGAGACTTGTGGGGTACAATGGACCTCAGCACTTACCAGCCCATTTGTTAGGCACACAACCCAACCAAGGCCAAGGACCCCAGTTATGGGGGCTGAAGTGATCTTTTATACTGGAGAGCCAGTGTAATGCTCCTCACTAGAGTCATGCTACCACATACACTGGGCTGAGAGCTCAGTAGCCAATGTGACTCAAAAAGGCATACACGCTGGATGCCCCCTAACATCAGGGCCCAAGTCCATCACACAAAACGTTGATCAAATGGACCACATTTAATGGCCTGAAATGATTGTCAGATTTACTAGGGAGAAAAAGCACAGGGATAACAGAAACACGTAAGTGTAGAGTGGCATGATGTGTCAAAGCCATGCATAGGACATTCTTCCCCACCACGTCCCTGGTGGCAGCTTACACCTGCATTAGCACTACCTAATACACCTTTTTCTGGATTGGATATGTGTATACGTGAATATGCTCTATATGAATACTCTGCTCTAAAGAGGAATACTTGAAGTAGCCCAACCTGTCATTTTCTGTAGGCATTTATCTCAGCAGAGGCATGCCTGCAATAACGGTTATAAAAAAACGTATTTGTGCCCCCTAATTGCAGGGAATGAGAAATAATGGCGATGGGAAAAGCTTTAGAGAAGCATTGCAGCTCACAAGTCACTGCTAAAATAACCATCTTCGTATTTGTTTATCCCAGCACGTGTTAATGCCCTCTACGTGCTGTTGTGATATAGAAGGCATAGAATAATAATTCATTCTTTGGAGAGTAGATGAACAGGAGGTGGAAGACTGTCTCTACACACGCAGAAATTATTATATATATAGCCAGGGCCACTGGATGTATGCGATTTTCCGGCCTAAGAATTTTTCTCATACCTATGTATTTGCCGCATTTCCCACATAATCTATCATCTGCTAAATACTCTACATATTTTAACAACAACAAAAAAAATGTCTAGCTTAGACGGTTTAGACGTTTTAAAAAACATGCTGATACCTGTTGCAGCGCAGTGAGAGGCCTTTTCCAAAAGTTGACTGGTAACTTTTCTGTTGCTTATTGTTCTATTTCGGTGTTATTTATAGAGTGAAACCTTTGCTCAGACAATGTTAACGTGTAAAAATGACAAAATAATAAAGTAATACAAGCATAAAGTATGCTGCATTGCGCCGCATAATTTGCCTTTTCTTGCAGCATAATTTAGTTTGCTTTGTCACATTAATTGGTCCTCCCAGGCCGCATAATTCCAATGGTCCTGCCTAAAGTACACCAAGTTTCACACCCGTAAACGTTGCAGAAACTAAGCAGAGCATCAGATGAATGGTCAAAAGATATGCATTCCTAATGAGGTGCACACCAGGACAATTGTAACTTTCTGGGTAGTCACAAACAATGCAATCAAATCAAATCAAATCATTAACATTTATCAAGCGCGCTACTCACCCGTGCGGGTCTCAAGGCGCTAGGGGGGAAAGGGGGGGTTATCGCTGCTCGAACAGCCAAGTCTTTAGGAGTCTCCGGAAAGCGGAGTGGTCCTGGGTGGTCCTGAGGCTGGTGGGGAGGGAGTTCCAGGTCTTGGCCGCCAGGAAGGAGAAAGATCTCCCACCCGCCGTGGAGCGGCGGGTGCGAGGGACGGCAGCAAGTGCGAGGCCAGCGGAGCGGAGGGGGCGGGTGGGGACGTAGAAGCTGAGGCGTCTGTTGAGGTATTCCGGTCCCTTGTTGTGGAGGGCTTTGTGTGCGTGGGTGAGAAGACGGAAGGTGATCCTTTTGCTGACTGGGAGCCAATGCAGGTGTCTCAGGTGTGCGGAGATGTGGCTGTTGCGGGGTACGTCGAGGATGAGGCGGGCCGAGGCGTTTTGGATGCGTTGCAGGCGGTTTTGGAGTTTGGCTGTGGTCCCGGCGTAGAGGGTGTTGCCGTAGTCCAGGCGGCTCGTGACGAGGGCGTGGGTCACGGTTTTTCTGGTGTCGGCAGGGATCCAGCGGAAGATCTTACGGAGCATGCGGAGAGTGAGGAAGCAGGCGGAGGACACGGCGTTGACTTGCTTGGTCATGGTGAGAAGAGCAAGTAGAGAAGAGCAATGCTTGTTCACACTTATCTGCACGTCTAAATTTAAACATTTGATGAGACAAATTTAACTGGTGCAGAAAATGTGGAATAGAGTTCCAGTGTTCCATTAGCAGAAAAAAGAAGAATTAAAAAATAAATGCAGATTCTCAGTGATTCTTAACCGTACACTTGATGAACTTGTACAAAGCATAGACTGTAGGATTTTTGGGGAAAAGGCTCCAGGAATGTATGAAAATCACATGCACTTAATCACACAAATTACCAAATAATTTATTCCGCATGAATAATACATCAGGGAGTTTTAGGATCGAGCCGAGCAGTCTTCAAACTGTAGTGAGCAGGCTAACGACTTGCAACCAGAGTTTTACGAGTCTTTGTGAATCGGCCCATTGTATGTTATACTATGTGAACGGAAATTGACAGGAGACCTGAAATAAGCGTTCGGCGAATCAAGAAACGTGTGCATCGAGAGCTAGGGTAAGAAAGGGGCCTAAAAGAGTAAAGCAGTACTCTGTGGATGGTTAACAGGTTGGAACAACAACTGGCAAATTGCTTTCGAAAGCGAGCTAAAACAGATACCCCTGCTTCGTGTCAGAAACATAAGTCAGCAAGGCAGGAAAGTAGCCAAAAAAAAATATGACCCATTTTGAACCGAGTCAAAAATGGCACTTTGCAGACCTGGAAGTAATTTGGGGCTTTGTTCCTCTCTGAATGTCTAAGAATGATTTTCTTTGTTCTTTCCATTCTTCTATCAGTCCTTTGTCCTTCCTCCATTCTCTCCATCTTTCTTTCTCACGTTTTCCATCTTTCTTTCCTTACTTCAATCCTTCCTGAACTTTTTCCATCCATTCGTCCTTCTTGGTCTTTTTATATCCATCCACCCTTCTTTCATTTTATCTATCCTTCTTTCTCTCCATGTTTGTACTCTCCTTTCTCCATCCATCCATCCTTTCCTCTTACCATGCAACCATACATCCTTCCTCCACCTATGCCTCCATGCATCCTTCCCTCCATCATCTTCCTTCTTTCCATCCCTCATTTCATTCATCCTTCTCTATCAATCTACTCTTCTCTGCGTTAATCTATACATCCATTTCTTTCCGACTATATCATCCTCTCCTTGAGGGATCCCTCTCTCCACCCTACACTCTAGCCATTTATCTCTGCATCTAGGCATCCATCTCTGCATCCACCCATCCATCGCTCCACCCACCCTCTCTGTTCCTCCCTCATATCACCTCTCCCTTCCTTCCATTAAAGAGTTGGTATTTATGAGCTTCTGGTCAAAGTCAAAGGAATCCCATTTTACACAGAATTACCCACTGGCACCCTACCCCCGCTACCCCCGCTAACGCTGATAAAGTGGGGGTTCATGACGCCCCTTAGCAAGGTATCGCTGTTCTATGATTGCTGGGCATCCTGCAGGTTAGAGTTTCAACCTGGCAAGATTGGCTCGGTTCTTCACCCTTCCAAGATCGGGTAAATATATCCCAATGAGTTAGGTAATAGTAACACTTGTTATTTACTATGCTACAAAACTGCTGTAGTCATCACTATATATATCTTAGTGCACATTATTGATTCAGAAATACTCGGAGAAGAGAATCTACAGTACTTTCTGAACATGTTTGTGATTTAACTACCAAGCAAAGAAAAAATGATTATGTACTGGTTTGACGTTTACAAAAACACTAAAAGAATCACTTTTAATGTATGGAAAACATACAAAAACAAATATTATAAACACCTCATAAAAGCAGTTTAGTGAAATAATTCATCTGGCCTCGTTTAATCGACCAGAAATGACTTATATCTGAACATAACAGAAACATTTTGCCTGACTAATCTTCCGATATCCCAGCTGTGGGGCAACCAAATCAGTGAAAAACACGGTACACTACTGCAAAAAAATAAAGCAATATATCGCACACTAACAGTATGTACTATCCTCTTAAATACCACCTCAGAACAAATTAGCACCACCGGAGCAGCTCATATTTTCCACCTCTTGCCTTTTTGATACTTTATCCTGTGGTGTCCATTTAGACAGTCCTGTAAGTAGGCACACACTGCCCACCTTCAGTAACTTTACAAGTAATTTCCTAGTAAGTTACTTAACAAGAGCAAAATACACTGTTTGTTGTGTGACAGTTGGAGACTCATTCTTGAACAATGTATTTTCAATATATTTTCTGTAGTTAGTCTAATTTCACATTCAGTGCAAAATTCCGCCATCTAGTGGTTAGATCTGGAAAAAAAATGCCGACTAAAAGAACTTTTTTATTTTCTCCAGTTTTGTTAAATCTTCTGGCACTCCTCGTTTTGTGTTGCAGGTGCTCGAGCCACTAAATGCTTGAGTCAGACGCGTGGCTGTAGCTCAGCTCCAGATTATCGGGCCCAAAACAAGCCAAACTATAATGTGGCTTCCCCCTGCCATCGACAGTGTAACGGTGTACTCCTCGACTAAAAGACAAAGCATTACTTTTTGATGAAAAACAGGAGAATAAGACGCCCACCTGGTGGCTGAACTGCACAATTGTATTGCGCAATGTGAAACTAGAAAACCTGAGTTTCATTGTTGCTTCCCTGCTTGACAAAATGTATGAGGTTAGGAGAATATTTTATTTCACAGAAACCCCTTTCTACAAAATCACTTAAAAGATCACCTTCAAATACATGTGCTCAGAATGTGTACTGTACAAAACTTTGTTATATTTAATTTGTTTGATTGCTGCTCCATCTACACTATGGGGCATATTTACAAAAAAGTGGCACATCATAGATGATGCACCGTTTTTCTTGCACCCCGGAACCCCTCCCTCCCCCCCTTACCGACACCTAACAACACCATAGTTGCGCCGTATTTACAATACGGCACACCATAGTCGTCGTTAGCACAAAAGCGTCAACATTTTTGACGCTTAGTGCAGCAAATCACAGTGAGGCACATTGAATATAATGGGCTGTCATTTTAATGACTGCTCTGAGCAGGCATTCAAAATGATGGAAAAATGGCGCCGTGAAATGAAAATGTCACTGCACCATTTTTTTGGGCATCCCTACGCTGGAACGCCCCTTCATGTATACATTATTCCTGCCTCAGGCATAATGCGGTGCAAGGTTTTACAAAGTGGCGCAATGTATGCATTGTAAATATGGCGCCGCAGAAAAGCCCCCGTAGCGTAAAAAAAAAAAATGCTATGGAGGCACTAAGGTGGCACAAGGGGCTTGTAAATAAGCCGCGAAGAATCGAAGCCACTCATAGAATGCACATGGCAACTGACTTGCCTTTTAGTTCACTAATGGCATTGTAGACTGAGGGGAGGATATGAATGTTTCTGTTGATGTTTAAAAAGGATGCCTTTCAATGAAGTGATATAATCTGATGTGTTAAGTTGAAATGCTCTTGCATGTTAAAGGAATACACTTTTATGATTTTTTAATACATTTTATCATAGTTTTACATGATTTTGCAAGATTTACATGGGAAACATTTTAAGGCACGGCTCTTACAGCCATGCCAGACCATTGGCTTGGCTCAGTTTAATAATTTGCTGGCTTGCCCACCTCTAATTTGTGTGTGCCGAGACAAAGAATGTTAGAGTGAACTGGGTTTCAAAAAGGAGGCCCATAGAGGACCGAATGCGAATTGTGTGACTAAGGCAGTACTAATTCATGGATTGCCTTACTTTTAGACACGTCCTTTGACTCGTTATCTGCCAGTGAAAAAGGAAGATTTCGACCTTCGGGGTCACATTGAGTCAGCTGGTCACAATGTGGAGACATGCTACCATGTGTCAGTCACAGAGAAGACATGCCGAGGCTTTCTTGTAAAGATGGGAGGGAAAATTAAAACTTGGAAAAAGCGTTGGTTTGTGTTTGACAGAAGCAAGAGGACATTTTGCTACTATGCAGGTAGGTGGAGACATTCATGTCTTTGTGAAAAATCATGATCACTGTGTGTAAAAAGAAGGCTGTGTAGAAAACACATAACAGAATGGGTGAGAGGGTGATAAGTAGTTTGATGGGTGCTATTTAGATGTGTTATTGAGAGACAGAATGACTCAGTGAGTGTGCCATGGTGGTGGGTGGAAAGTCAAGTGAAAGATTGGGGAGTAAGTGGGTGAATGCATGAATGCATTAGAAATGTACATGTTTGTTTATGTTTATTTAGTTTTCCCAGTTTCTAAATGCTGTTGTAGGCTAGTTTGACCAGAACAACACACCTTAAACATGGATTGTCTCATACATCATGCACAGACAGCGTGATTTTCATACCACCTTTCATATCTGCCCGTTATTCCCAAATGTGTGTCTTCCCTCGGGGTTCAAATTTCTCTCCTCCACAATATCTCCCTAACCCATTACTGGACCTGATCAGGCCATTTAACCTTAAATGCTACCACTATGCAGGTGTTAAACATATCATTCTAAAAATGGATGGCCAAGAAGATGGATTGAGAAGACTAGGGGAACTTAATTCCCCTCCACGTTCCTTGAGAGAAATTAAAAACCTAGGAGTAACCATGGAATCAGATCTGTCCTTGATAGCAATTCCAATAATGTCACAAGGAACCCCTTTGCACAATGAAAATGCTGCAATGCATCTACCCATGCCTACTATACCAACACAAAATACAAGCTATTCTCGCTCTTGTGATCTTCAAGCTCAACTATTCCAGTACCCTATACCTTGGCACCCTGACTTCATCAGAAGCAACATTTAAATACTCCTAAACACTGCTTCAAAAATAGTGGTGAAGGAACAATTTTCAAAGTGGGGTGATAGTCAAATTGTATATGTAGTGAAAAATTAAAGTTTTACCTAAATATTGTGGACTAAATTAGCTAAACCTAGTTAAATAGAGAAAAATAGTTCCAATGGTGTATTTTGGAACACATACTGCAAGTAAAAAGATAAAATGTAAGGTACTTTCATTTATGGAGAGCACATTCTTCATCATAATTACTTCATTGAGTAACTAAATCAAAAGAAATAACTGCAAATTCACTTTTGATTAGGATAGAGTGATGTCTTTATTACTGTCCACAACGTGAAGTATTATTATTACAAAGTATTATTATTTCCATGCCAGGATATGGTTGGGATGCAGGCATCTCTGGCACACCGCACTTTCTTACAGCCTGCCCAGAAGCAAAGCAATACCCTGTCTCAGTCAGTATGTCAATATCAAGGTTTACAAAGAAAGATATAGATGCAGAGCCTATAAATTCCTTTGTGTCTTGCATGATGACTCTAAAACATATAGGTTTCTATTGCTACATTATGGACAAATAAGTCAAATAAATCTTCAAGTCACCTCCAGTTAGAGATGGCATGAAAGACTACGCATAGTGCAGCCTTGCTTTCTGTTTAGGGCTCGTGTAAACTGGACATCAGTTTATGTTTAGACAGGCTACACAAAAATAAGAAAAAAAACTGTGAAAATATTGCTTGGATGAAGCTATCATCTGGCAAGCATTTATAATTTTTACAAAATGGATTGGGGAGCTATTGCCCAGAAAATGCATGTCTGTCTGAGCTCCTGCAGAGTAGACTTGACTGCAGCATAGCATAATCCTGCAAACAGGGGTGCCCCCCTCCACCCCGTGCTGGCAGAGGTCAGAGGAGCTTGCGAGTAGCATGGTGCGGGGAAGTGCGCCTCTATAAAAAGTAACACTTTCTTCACTCCTTGATCCATGCTGACAACTGGATCCCTGTGGGGGGTCACAGCCCATGGCGATCATTCTGTGGGACCTTGCGGAGCCAGCCGCTTGTGTCACGGGGGCTGGGTTGTGCCCTGTCATCCATTCAAGGGGTTCACACCAGCTCACAGTCCAGGTCTTTGCGAAGGGACTGAGTCAGCCTAGTATAGGGGCCTTTACTGCCAGTGAGGGCGTGAAAGCTCTGGCACCAACCATTTCACCAAAGGATACCCGTTGCTGACGTCTGCCTTCCGTTGACTGGAGCTGGTGACGAGGCCTGCGAAGGCTGCAGGTCCATGCCCCACACACACCTTCCTCTATGGGACACAACAGAGAGACTTGATCATTTTGAGCCATCAGGGAGGCTAAGGCAAGCAGTGCGGCTGGGCCTGGGGCTCAATTACACTTGGCCAGATCGAACCTGGGAACTGGGCCTCCCCTGGGGACTGCAAGTGCGGGGCAGCGGTCCAGAGGACTGACTCGGGGATTCCTCCCCTCATCGGACCGAGGGGTTGTGGTTGTGTTACACACACAGCAGTGCATGGCCCCTGGAGAAAGAGGGCTTGCTGTGGGGAAACCACAAATGGATAGAGCCCCACCACATACAGGGGTGTGCTCCCGTCCGCACTCAAACGCTGATCCGCTGGGCCCACTCTCAGGTCCCTCAAAGTCACTCTTCATTGTCAGAGTGAACAGATCAGCAAAATCCTCGGAGTGATCTAAGAACTGAAAAGTACCCTGGAACTCACGATTGACAGGGTGGCACTGGACATGTTTCCTCTCACAATAGACCAAAGGAAACTGACAAAAAGGGTGGCCATTGTAGAGACAAAGAAGGCACAGATGCCCCCAGTCATCGAGGAAATGAAGATTCAGTTAAAAGACCTCACAGACACTGTGGCCCACCTGCATAACAGGGCAAAGGATGAGGAGGGCCACTCTTCTCAAAATAATATCTGGATCTCTGGCCTTCCAGAACATGTCTGACTACTGTAGGACTCCCACTCCAACTAAGAGACTGGTTTAGGTCCTGGTCAGGGGACCTCCTCACTATGGACCCACTTGTTACATTGTTGCTTATTCCTTGAGTTTCACAGTATTCTGGGGGTGGGTGACAGACATTTCCTAGATTGGGGAATAGGTATTGTTCAGCTTATGCTCAGGAAACGTGTGGTAAGGGGAAGGAAGTGTGGAACAAGCTTTTCACTTGTGAGCAGACGCTGTCAATGCAAGTCTGGCACTTGAAGGCTGGAGCCAGTGGTGGGATCTGAGGTAGTGATCCTGGGGTAGAACAGGGAATCTTTCACAGATCATGGCTGAACATCGAAGGGGTTATATCAAAATTCTCACCTGGAACGTGAATGGCCTATGAAACAAAATCAAGTGGGGAGTAGTGGCAGAGTATATTAAGAGACTAGCACCTGATATAGGGGGTCATTCTGACCCTGGTGGTAATTACCGCCATGGCGGAGGTCGGCAGTAGCACCGCCAACAGGCTGGCGGTGCTCCGCCGGGCATTCTTACCGCGGCGGTACAGCCGCGGCCAGAAGCGGAAAGCCGGCGGTGTACCGCCGACTTTCCGCTGCCCATGGGAATCAGCCATGGCGGCGCAGCTTGCTGCGCCGCCATGGGGATTCTGACAGCCCATACCGCCATCCTGTTCCTGGCGGTTCACCCGCCATGAACAGGATGGCGGTATGGGGTGTCGTGGGGCCCCTGGGGGCCCCTGCAGTGCCCATGCCAATGGCATGGGCACTGCAGGGGCCCCCGTAACAGGGCCCCACAAAGAATTTCAGTGTCTGCTTTGCAGACACTGAAATTCGCGACGGGTGCAACTGCACCCGTCACACCTTCCCACTCCGCCGGCTCCATTCTGAGCCGGCTTCCTCGTGGGAAGGGTGTTTCCCGCTGGGCTGGCCGGCGGTCGCCCGCCAGCCCAGTGGGAAAGCCAGAATGACCGCTGCGGTCTTTTGACCGCAGAGCGGTCTTTCGGCGGGAACCGCTTGGCGGGCGGCAACCGCCGTCCGCCGCGGTCAGAATCACCCCCATAGTCTCCCTGCAGGAGACCCACCTGATGGGAACTGAATGTAAGTTGTTGAGGCGGGGCTAGTGCATACCCTCGTACATGCAGGATTTTCCCAGGGAAATAAGGCGGTGGTGATACTTGCACGAAAATCCCCCTCTTTCAAAACCAAAAGAGTCTTGATATACCCCGGAGGACACATTCTTGGGGTACAGGGGATGAGAGGCACACAGGGCTACATCCTAGTTAATGTATATACCCCTCCTCGCCTGCAGCCTGAAATAATGGACAAAGTAGGCCTGATACTTATGGAAGCGGGAATACATTCCAGCTAGTGGGAGGGGACTTCAATGATACCATGGCGCACAACCTAGATAGGACACGGGTGTCAAAGGGTAAAGGCTCAAGTCCTCACCACTGTCCTGGTTCGCTAGGGCATTGGGACTGACTGACTTGTGGAAACTCTGGCATCCCATGGCAATAGGATACTTGTTCTTCTCTAGAGCCGGGGGACATTCTCTAGACTCGATTACCTGTTTGCACCTATGGTAGAGTATTCAACTGTGCAGGAGGCAGAGTACCTTGTAACAGGTATCTCTGGCCACTCACCACTGCTATTCACTGTGGATGGTGGGAGAGGACAGTGGAGATTAAGGGGCATATTTATACTCCGTTTGCGCTGAATTAGCGTCGTTTTTTTCGACGCAAATTCGGTGCAAAACTAACGCCATATTTATACTTTGGCGTTAGACGCGTCTAGCGCCAAAGTATGAGGAAAGAGCGTCATTTTTTTGCGTGAACGCCTTCCTTGCGTTAATGAGATGCAAGGTAGGCGTTCCCGTCGAAAAAAATGACTGCGCCGCAAATGCGTCGTATTTATACTCCCGGGCAAAAATGACGCCCGGGAGTGGGCGGGGCAAAAAACACCGCATTTGCGCCGGATTTTAGCGCCTGGGTCAGGGCAGGCGTTAAGGGACCTGTGGGCTCAAAATGAGCCCACAGCTGCCCTCCCATGGCCCCAGGGACCCCCCCTGCCACCCTTGCCCACCCCAGGAGGACACCCAAGGATGGAGGGACCCACCCCAGGGACATTCAGGTAAGTATAATTTTTTTTTTTAAATATTTTTTTTGGGCATAGGGGGGCCTGATTTGTGCCCCCCTACATGCCTCAATGCCCAATGACCATGCCCAGGGGACATAAGTCCCCTGGGCATGGCCATTGGGCAAGGGGGCATGACTCCTGTCTTTACTAAGACAGGAGTCATGTAAATGGCGTCTGGGCGTCGTTAAAAATGGCGCAAATCGGGTGGAGGCGATTTTTTGCGTCAACCTGACTTGCACCATTTTTAAGACACCCTAGCGCCATTTTTCCCAACGCCGGCGCTGCCTGGTGTACGTGGTTTTTTTCCACGCACACCAGGCAGCGCCGGTCTGCTTGCGCCGGCTAACGCCATTCAATAAATACGGCGCCCGCATGGCACTTCAGAATGGCGTTAGCCGGCGCAAAATTTTTTGACGCTAAACTGCGTTAGCGCAGTTTAGCATCAAAAAGTATAAATACGGGCCTTAATGTCCCAGACTTTCGTGACCCAGACACTGACAAACAGCTGCAACTGTAATTAGTGACACACTTTGAGGAAAATAAGGACTCCTGGAAAAATGGCTCATGGAACTCAACCAACTCCCCCGTTAAGTTTTGTTTAGTTTAGTTTACTGGGTTTATAGAGCACACGTCTATCCGGAGGCATCCCAGCACTAATGCAGGACCAGGAAGAACCAAAACAGGACTATGCTGAGAAAAATAGTCTTCCATTCCCCACGAAAAGAGAGTTCAGAGTTGTCTAGTCAGAGTTCCAAGGGTAGGGAATTCCATATATTGGCTGCTCTACAAGCAAAGAATCTGCCTCGCCATTTTGCTTTCGTAACACGACAAGTGATAATTAGAACATCAGATGAGGGTTTAAGTGTTCCATGAGGGATGTAGGGTGTTATGATTTGTCTGAGAAAAGCCAGGCCCTTATTATGAAGAGCTCGGTGCACGGTACACATGGCTTTGAAGTTAATCTGTTGTTAAAGTATGGGAACCTTACAAAATAGTCATGCGGGACAAAATACAAACACTGGTGACCCGTAAAAAAGGGTCACAGTTGAGGCACTGCCCACCTTCGAACGCCACTCCCTAGCTTTAGAACAATGTGCTATTGCACTACCTCAGGCCACCATCCTCCGGCAGTTAGCTTCTGTTAGGGAGGAATACCATGCTGCTGCAGACGATACAGCTGATAGTCATTACCTGGCCACCAAGAGGAAATGAGGTAGCAGAAACAGCCTAATGCCTACTAGGCTGGCTAAGCCACAGGAAAGAAGTTGCACGCTGGGTAGGGGAGCTCATCTCGTCAGGCAAACACTAACTGACAGTAGAGTCATACCCAGGTGTTTGCCCAATACTACTGTGCTTTGTATGCAACGCAACTGCAAGCAGACAATCGGGAGATGGAGCAATTCCTGGGAGAATGCACCTCCTAGCCCTGTTGCAGAAGGATCTGGAATTGATAGAGGGCAGTTTGACCTTTAAGGAGCTCACAGACGCACTCATGCTATCATAGAGTGGCAAGGCACCAGGACCCAACATAATGCCAGTAGAGCTGTTCAAAAGAATAGCGGGCTGCTGGAACTACACCTACTACAAATGTTCAGGTAGGCATGCACCCAGGATCAGTTACCACCGGCGGAGTTCACAGAGTTTTCCCCATTCCGCACTCCTCGTAGAGTTCCAAAAAACTCAGCGAAGTGGCGCGGAGCAGAGTTTTTTCTGTCTCGTGGCTCGCCAATGTTAAGCTGGCAAGCACGAGTGAGAGAAATCGCCATGTTGGCGAGCAAGATTTCTGAACGCGGGCAATCGCGGCAGGTCGTGATCTCCCACATTGAGAAAGCTACCACTCACGCTAAAGAAGCTGCTGCTCGAGTAGAAAAACTACTCGAGCGGCAGAAAAAAGTTAGCGCCCTCTGGTGCTCCGCCTGATGCCATTCACGCTGAGAGAAACTCCTGGTGCTGAAAATCAGCGCGAACACTGGGACTTACTCAAACTCTGGCGCTCGTGGAACTCCGAATGGCGCAGCAGAGTTCTTCGGCACTTCATGGAGTTCTGTGTAGCAGAACTCCAGAAACTCTGCCCAGGCCTAACAGTAACTGCAGTGATACATAAATGCTTCAAATTCAGGCCCTGTTTTTGTAGCTGGGTGGCGCGTCTATTGCCGGAACCCAAAGCAGCGGTAGTAGTGAATGGAGAGGTGGCCAAGATCTTCCCACTGGAATGAGGGACCCCTCCTATTTGCCCTGTGTGTGGAGCCCCTAGTAGCCTAGATTCGGCCTGTACACAGTGCTAACGATAGTGGCACTATGACAGAATGGGAGAAAGACAAAGGTCCTCATTATGAACACGGCGGTTAACACTGCCGTGTTAATGCTGGCAGTCTTTCTATAGACCGCCAGCCCTCCTGGGACCCCCCGGCCGTATAATACACATTCTGCTGGCCCAGCGGGCAAAAACATTGTTTCCGCCCGCCAGCCCAGCAGAATGCCTGGCCGGGACATTGCCGGTGGCTCAGCGGTTGCAGCTGCACCCGTTGCGCAGATCACTGCCCGTAAATCGGGCAGTGACCAGCGTGGTGGGGCACGGCACAGTGGCCCCTGCACTGCTAATGCCAAGTGCATGCGCAGTGCAGGGGCCCAAGGGGGGCCCCGGAGAACCCCTTCCACCAGCCGAAATGCTGGAGGAAATGGGATCATTATCAGAGGGGCAGCAGCCTTGCCCTGTCGGGTAATAAAGCAGTCCACCGTCAGGCTGCCTATCGGAGGCAGTCTGGCAGTGGAGGAGGGTTACCTATTGAGGCCCTCCCTGTCTTCATTATGTGGTGGTCTGGGCCGCCATGCCGGATGGTGGTATTTACCACCACCGCTGGCATGGTGGCCCAGACCGCCAACATCATAATGAGGGCCATAATCTCTGTATGCATTTACAATGTCTTTCTCTACCTTCCAGATGCAGAAACGAGACCGGGGCCCCTTCCTTGACATTTTTGATACGTTCGGGGCTTACTGTAGATACATAATCATGTGGCTCAAATTAGTGCCATAATGGGGTCTGGGACCTGGGCTATGCTGTTGAAGCTCCCCTTTGGGAGGTGGACAATGGATTCAGATACCTAGGCTTCTTTGTTACTAATAACCCAGGGAAATTTATGAGGGCCATTGATGGAGATGCTTAGCAACATAACTAGAAGGTATATCTGCCTCTAACACGCCTAGGCAAAGCAGCCCTCTTCAAAATGATCACTCTACCAAAACCGCTGTACGTCATGCAGAACATACCCCACTTGATCCCTGAATCCTATTTTCTGAAACTAGACAGGGAGATACGATTACTGCTGCAAGACGGGACAGCCCCTCGGATAGCCCTCAAAACCATCTACATATCTGGAAACAGAATGGGGGGATTTCTCTACTGCACTTATGGGCATACTATTGGGCCTTTATGTGGGTGATGTGGAGAGAACATTATGGACTGGCAATCACTAACAAGCAGGGATCCACGCAACAGAATACCGATATGGAGCCCTAACGGCAACTACACAAACCTCCCGGCAGAGTTTTCCTGGCAATACTTGGAGCCAACTTACATTCCTGGAGACACAATGAACTCATGGGGCCCCATGGAAAGAGCCTAAAATTTGGACTGGTCTCCTTGCCTTTTAGCCTCTTAAGTGTATGTACACTGTATGTTTTTACGATGCTTCTGGCAGCATCATGTTATTAGTTCACATTGCATGTTACATTTCAAAATGCTAATAAAAACAAATGAAATATAAAAATAGCGCAGGCATTTACTAGGGAGCCATGGATCACATTAGCAATCTGCATGCTTGAGCTTGGAGACTCCTGGGCATATGCATTTAAAGAGTATTTTAGGGCGTGTCAGTGGCAGAGGGTATTGTAGCCAGCAGAAAAACCATGCTGTGCCACCATAAGTATGTCAGGCATGAAATTAATGTGACATGGTCCCCTGATACTCACAGTGGTAAATTATGGCAAATAAATACTCTGTTCTGAATACACTGAAACTTTTCAGTTAAAGAATGCAGTATCAAAGTAAATAAAAAACAAATCATACTTGCTCAATCACTGCCAAAAATATAAATGTAATTTAGCAACAAATCATTTTTTTTGCTTCTGCTTACCTTTTTGTTTTATTTGCCGAGGTTTGCCAACTGGGTTCAGTATCTTGCATGATTTAAAGAGATGTACTCTGTAGCTAGCTTACCTAAGTACAAGGATAAGGAAATCATGGGAAAAAGCTTTACTTAAGGTTGATGGGAGGCGCATAATACATATAAGACAACATCCCAAAAGATAGAAAATACTCCTGTTAAGATAGTGAGGTAACCTTAATTCCCCCGGCTTAGTAACTAAATGTAGCAGTGAATTGGCTGGAAGAGTGAACGTTTTACTGAAAGGCATAAGACTTTGAATGTACACGGTCTACGTTAGTCAAGCAAGAAATGAAGCTCATTGGTAATTAGCCAAATGCAATTTTTGTATTGCGTATTTTTATTTATTAAATATTTGATATTGGTGAGATGATGATGCTGATTATGTGTCATTACTCGGTGTAGGATGAAACATTTCAGATCACAATCACTTTCTTTTCACTGCACTGATATGCCATTCAATCCCCATGAATGCCATTCACCCCTTAATATTTTGTGAATGGGGTCCTACGTCATATTGTTATTTCTTACAGATAAGCATGAAACAAAATTGAAAGGAGTCATATATTTCCAAGCCATTGAAGAAGTTTATTATGATCACCTCAAAAATGCACACAAGGTAATAATCTGCATGTTTTATGGAAAATTTATTTTGGAAGGTAAATCGGAAGTAATGCTGGTGCTGATGTAATCATATTAATTTTCAAATAAAGGGAACCTTGTATAATCATTCACCCGGTACTTTCCAGCGTGTTAATTGGCTGAGGTGATACACCAGGTATTACTATGTTAGATCATTTTTTTTCTATCTGCGATCTTAGCTGAGGGTAAGCGTGAGTTGAAGTGAATGATTGACACTGTTACTTATATATAAGCTAAGGTTGTGTCAAATTAAACAATCTTAAATAAATGGAAAATTAAAAACTAAGAGATAAAAAAAGCACATGAATAAGTTCACCAACAGTAACTTTTTTAAACCAAAGAAAATATATTTATACTAATTACAGGGCAATTCGAGTACCAGGCGTGGAGAATTATAAAAACTTGTTTGTATTTATTTTGTGATATGCATAGTGTGATTACATTTAAAATATCACTTGGAAAAGGATATTCAAGAAAAATGTGCTTGTGACACATCTACTTTTATTCAGAGTAAGGTATTTCCTTTGTGAGCAGAAACTTTACATCTTAAAATTGTGGAATTCAGAAATCTTTGGGCTGGGAAGGTGTTAGCCACAATAGTGTGGAGTTGGTAGAAGCTTACTAGTTTACCATAGATCATCTGCCAATGGATGATGAGCTTGGCCCTACTGACATATTCCTTAATTTGCACATAAGGTCTCAATGTGTAATTTGTATTTTCAGGTGCAGCACTCCATGTTTCTTGTTCGATAACAAGCACTCAACTATCTTTTCTCTGTTCTAGAGTCCAAATCCATTGTTCACGTTCAGTGTGAAAACTCATGACAGAATATACTACATGGTTGCACCAACGCCAGAGGCCATGAGGATATGGATGGACGTTATTGTAACAGGGGCAGAAGGTTACACGTACTTCATGATATAGTGCAATACAATTGTAGTTAATGATCTTCTTTGCCACATTTCTGTACAAAAAAGGATTGGAGTGAGCCAAACAACACCAGCTATTCTCTATAATGACATTTGCAAATCAGTACAGCGATCCCGCAGAAAAGCATTTACAAAAGGCTCAGCAAGCAAAGCTTAATTTGTATCGGTGGACTTTGTGGCAGCAGAAGACTTGACTCTACAACACCTCATATTACAATGTGTGGACTATTTTATATTTTGTATACATTTCTCCATACACTTTTTGATGTAACCTGTATTTTATTTTGTATCATTGATTACCTTTTCTACACCTTGATACCCATGGACAGGCAGGCTTGTCCGGGTTGGCTTTATTTGGAGCGGTAGATAGATTGAACATTTCACCACATTCCCAGGACCTTGACCACTCCAGTTAACAATGGGATGATGTGTAGGGGCGACTGTCATCTCTGTTTGGTTGGTGCCAGGCAGTCACAGTAATGCCTCATAAAAGACTGATCACCCCTGTGCTAGCGAATCATGTTACACATTACAAAGCTGGCTGTGCTTAATGTTTTAATTCTTGTATATGTTTTAATTTAAGGGTGCAACTTTGACACAGAGGGATACTGTGAATTATATTAGCACATTCCTTTTGTACAAACAGAAATATTCTACAGTTTATTGACAGATTGTGTAACACAGAATACCATTTTGAGCTAATGAGACAATCATAGCCTTTGGAAGGGAAAGCAGGGTCACTGGGGAGTCTAGTAGAATATGCCTTTGGAGGTTCCTTAAATTTCAGAGAATACCAAGATCATCATATGGATACTGGTAAGTAGCTTAATACCAAGAACAACTGCATGCAGGTCTCATTTGGATATCAGATTTCAAAATGGAACCACTAGAGGTTTGCAGATGCGAAGAGCAGAAGCTGAGAAGGGTATATGTCAGTAAAACTGTTCACATAGATTAACCAGCCCAATAAGGTAGTATATCTTATGTAGACTGAGAGCACTGATCGGTCCATGATTTTGGTAGGGAGTCCTTTAATGCTTGACAAGGTCCTTCCTTCTGACTCTCAGTGTTTTTACCTGCCCACAGTATTATGGTTCACACTTTCAGCTTCATAAAGCTTGGTCTGCAATTTTACGGTGAGTCACAGAGACTGCATTGCTAATTAGTTAATGGTTGAGGACATCTGTTTTAGAAAGCACTTGCTTAAGGCCAGCGCAAAAGTCTTCAATACTTGTGTGAACTTTACAAAATGCAGTTATTTGACACCTCACCAGTGGTTTGCCTACTATCTTATACCCAGTGGTGCTGATAAATATATCAAGAGACTGCTGCAGTAGTAGTCTATGCTGTAAAATTCTTTGTAAGGGGCTTGCAGTTCTTACTACAATTATCAACGCTATGCTATTTTTTTAGATTCATAAATACCTCTCTAGTCAGGCTGGGATTTTCCGACAATACGATGTCCTTGCTTCACAGTAATGCAGATGTCTGTAGCCCAGCATTCCCAAGTTTAGGGTTACAGCAAATGTACAGTTGCACAATTCGTTCAATTTTTTTCTGCATTTGAGAAATATTTTTCCTTGTATAAATATTTGTTTCCTTAGACCGTCTAAAAATGTGGTACTGCTTGAGACCTTGTACCTTGCAAATACATTTAGTTGAACATTTTTGTAGTGTACATTTATGTGTGCATTAAGCATGACAAATTCACAGAACATGTTTATGAATACTTAGAAATAACAATTTTGTTAGTAGGATAACATACCAATTGCATTACCCCTTCCTAGCACTCTTATCCCTTGGGATCACAAACATTCCCACACCGCCCTAAACAACAAGTTGTAGAAAGTCTGCAAAGTTGGAGCTGTATGATTGACACTGGCCGAATAGTGCAGCGGGTTGACAGCTGTCTGTTCCCCTGGGGCACTTTGGTATTACAAAATGGGTGGCAGATGCTTGCCTGTCCCATTCTGTCTTACATATTGCACCAGTGCAAAATATGCACCAGCATGATCACGAGAGGGTGTATTACAGGCGCAGTGGTAATAAAGCTGTTAAGAGGTGCACTAATTGTGCACCACAGGGAGCTAATTCATATAGTCAGTGCAGCCCCACCCTTGGCCGTGTCCCTTGGAAAGAGGGGAGCCAGAGGCCCTTAATGCCTTCCCCTGCAGCCAAGTGCAGTAACTCCCTGCCCTCTTTTCAAACTGAATCTAGGTGTCCGCCCGCACCGAAAGGCAGACCAATGGCTTTAAACAACATTTCACTAATAAAATACTCTGTTCACAGTGCAGGCAAGCACAGTGTCCCAGTTTGCACCTGGTAAACTACTTAAGTATGCACAAACACACAGACTGGAACAGTGTACCTGATCTGTAATTTTCCGCCATGATAAAATAAATTAATACTCTGAAATTTACGGAAATCCTAATTTCTGTGAATCAAGATTTAGGTATTGAGAATTTAAATTCCCTTGCTTTTGCACATATGTGACCCCTATTTTCTTTTATAATGAACACTATTGACTCTTTTTGACACGTAACGCCGTTTCCTGCTCCAAAACACATGGTTAAGTAGATAATGATGGGAACTAAGTAGCAATGCCTATGTGGGTGTTTTGGAGCAAGGAAAATTGGTTGTGTGCCAGCATAGCAGTATAATATCTATAGAAGCAAAATAAATCCTCCTGATTTTTTTAAAATTCTGACTGAGTAGGTAACTGAAACTAGAGGAGTTGGATTAAAAATTCTTCTTACAGCAAGTCATACTCTATGTGCAAAAAGTGGCAGCAGAAACACAGGCCTGTGTGTTCATTACAGTTCATTACATCTGAAGGGCAAGAGCATAACGTGATTTATCCATAACTATATGACATCCAGGTGCAGATTTGAGAATGGATGCCTGTGTATTCTAGTTTCATACTTGATGTGCTAACTATGAGATCCGAGCCAATGACCCCTATTTACGCTACGTTGAGTCGCTCCATTGAAAATAAGAACCTATAGCCTCACCTTAAATCTATAAATAAACATATGTTTTTTTTCTGATTTGGTTTAAAATCCTACCTTAGTGTTCACTGATAATTTCATTTTTCCTCTTGACCTGTTTGTTTACCTACTTCCATTCAAATAAATTATCAGAAGACTGATAAGAAGGACACAGAAAGGGATCTATTTGCTTTTTATTTCATACTATGTACATGGGTTTGTATCTTGCAACCTGAGAGTTTGGTAAGACTGCACTCATGTTTTTCCAGTTTGTGATGAGGTTTTTCCTAAATGCACTTCCTCATATTCCATTCCAAAGAAATTCAGAAACTTGGCTTTACTAATCATCGGTCACCTCCAATGGCCGGAACTCACAGAGCTAGCACAAAATAACCATGATTCACCCTATTCTTTCAAGTGTAATACCAAAATATAGGGGTACCAAAAGTAGCAGGTGTTCCATGAGCAGTTTGGTTCCTGTTGGAGCTGGGCCAAGACTGATTTGCATATGTCAAGGCCTAAACTGAGGTGGCATTGTTGGCAAAGAAATAATGGTTTGGAAGGCTAGCCAGGCGATTGCCAGTGGTCAGACTTATTGCAAGCACTCCTCTCATTACATTTTTTGAATTTGATGTTTCCATACAACCACTCAAGGATTTTGATGGAAAGCCCCATCTCCTCGCAAAATAAGACAGAAATGTGCAACAAAAAATTAGGACCTTTTGGAGGAAGACAAAGTTTGATAAAGATTTTCTATTCTCAAAAAGTTTCAAACTTTGCATGTGTGCTGCACTGTATAGCACACACAAAAACTGTGAAAAGAGTTAACTTTCGTCACAGCATAGTATTTTGTTTTGGACGGATAAACTTCCTGTACAAAATGTATTTGTGCTATTACACACACACACTTACATTATTGTGCAGGGTGTGTGGATTAGCATAGCACATCCAAAAGTGCGCCAGCGAACAGAGAGAGAGAAACAGCACCATATCATATCAGATATGGTCCTATCATGCTGTCTCCCTTTCACATAACTCAGCGCTGCAAGTTTCGTGGCTGTACTGTGTTTCAAGTAGATATAGGAAATCTGCCCCTTTGTTTTGATACAAATAAGTGCATGTGAAATGAGAAGGCTGGCAAACTTAATTTACAGTGTAAGTCTTAATCAGCATTTATGTACACACGTTATTTTTGTTAGAAAACATACTAAAAGCAACATGCCGCAACATGTATTATCATGGTAAATAAAGCAAACAATACAATTATTAATTTTCAAACAGGTTAAGGACTTATTAGTGTGACCGTAAATTAAAATTGAACGCTGCTTCTGTCATCAAGGAACAAGACAGCCTTAGCACAGACATTAGTTTTAAAAAATGCTCAATCATTTAATAAAAGAGACCAGCCTTTAATCTGAGCGAGGACTACTATTTGCTTGCACAGCAGCCTTTGACATTTTAACAAAATTCACAATATCGTACTCTGCAACTCCACCCACTAGCTGTACAAAAGAACAACTATGATAGCTGCCCTTTGTACACACTGTTGAAGAGTCAAATGCTCTTTTTATATTTGTATCTTATATATGTAAGACCAAAACATATAGAAAGGTTTTATTTCTTAAATGTGTATGGGGCTAACGTTTGCCACCACCATATTGGTGGTGAGTGTTACGTCTCTATAAATAAGTTATCCCGCTCATTTCAATACATAGAGGTTTGTCATCATTAGTGTAGTTGTCACCACCCTCGCCAGCTTCTGGAGATTCTGAAAACCCTACCTGGCCTCTGAAAATCTCTGAATCTGTGTCCCTTATTTTGATAACCTGCCTATGTAAAACTATTTGAATTGTCAGTGACTTTTTTATGTAATGCAATCATCTATGTTTAATGTAATGTGGTCATTTATTACTATGCATATTTACGTATCTTTCTTCACTGGGTTATCTTATTCTGTCATGGACAGCATTTCCATTTTCATTATTTCTTATTTATGCATGGTGCAATAAATTACTTTGATGCTTTTTATTAATTATTTGTGTTGACATTCTTTTTTTTTTCAGATTTCGAAAGATACATTTTTTAACAGAAAGCACATTCATTTTTGTAGTGTGCATTTTTAGATCCGGCATTTTAGTGGAGACATCCTGTTTACTCTTGTCAGTGGCGTAGCAAAACTGGAGGGGGCCCCCCTGCAAAGAACATGGAATGGGCCCTCCTCCGGACTCATTCAGGCCAGGTGCTCTGCTGAGGGCCCCCACCCCCCCGGAGCTCGGGCCGTTACACCCCCCTGCCCTCCCCCCCACCCCCCACTTCCTCCCCACACACACACACCCCATGGGAGCTTTAGGGGCCTTTGCTAGCCACTGGCTCTTGTGTTTAGGGCTGGACAGGAAACCAACACTGATCCTCGCAAAAATGTTCAAACCAGCTCCCCACTGCAAGAATCCATAACTAAAATGGCTCCTACCTACAGCACATTTGAAAAATGCCAGAGTGGTGAAATTACGTGTCCTGTCCTCCTTGTTTGAGTAACTGAAATGTCTTTTCACATTTGAGCATTTAGTAGATCAATTACCAGAGGGCACAATTTTTTATGGCAATGTTTGAAGAAGAGCAAGCGGTGGTTCCTTGCTCCCTTCATTTCTCTCCATTTCCTGCTCTGCTGCAAAAGAATGCGGCAATCATCTTAATGCTCAGAGTTAGACAGGGATTGGAATGCACAGGTTTGCTTGTCAAGGTGCAGTGAAAATGCGTGTCACAGGAGCTCCGTATTTGATTGGAGTCATTCTTTGTCAGTGCGCAATATAACCGGCTGCTCAGAGTCCAAATACATTAATTCTTCCCCTCTGCCATGTTGGGGACAGACAAGCAGTTCAAGTATATGAAGTCTTAAGATGCCGCCATTTTGGAGACACAAGGACTTCTGCTGAAGGACTGCAGTGTCATACAATGCTCCAGGAGCTGGCATGATCATGAACTTTAAGCAGTACGCTATGCAGTAGCAGAGCAGACATGCTGCTCACGCTTGGTAGCCCCATCTGATCGAGTTATTTTTATTGTTCAATTTTTTTTTTTGTAATCAACAACAATAAAGATAAGAAATAATGTAAACATAAACAATTAGGAAATACGTTAGCAGAACAATAGAAGCTCCGGCACTGCATTGGAGATATGCAATGCAGAACATGAAAACATGTATTGTAAGAGTCTGTTAATATATAAATTAAAAGCCGAGGTGTCAGCTTTATATATTAGACATAGTTTCTCAGTCAGAAAAGAAATAGTTGCATATCTCCACTTCACTTAAGGAAAAGCAAATATACCTTCAGAGACTATAACGTTGGTGGTAGATAATATCAAATCATGTAACCTTCAGGTTTACTTGGGTAACAGGGAAGCGAATAGCCATTTATATGTGGAAGTTATTCTGGGAGATTTCTAATGGGGTGAGCATGAAATAATCTTGCCAATCCAACTAGTCCCAAATAGATAGAGTGCTAGATGTCAAAGAGGACTAGAGGACTGAGATATTAAGATACCGTTAGTAGTCCTTGTAAAACACAACCACACCCAGCCTGTGTGTGTATGGAAATCTTGCTGAACAATTTCCAGTTGCGTAGTATTGTTTTATATCTTTATGTCAATATCACATTTGAGCGATGAATATCAGGGAGGCTCTTGAAGTTCATTTATCCAAAAGGCTAGCTCCAAGACAAACCATTACAAGATTTGCTTCGATTTCAAGTTTGATTATGTACTCCCAGTAGGAGGCTATAACCATCCAATATAACTGGAGTAATTCAGAATTATTAACATTTGTAAGAGGGAACCAATTTCTTTATGGTAGTTCCAGCGTACCCGTAATCCATACATGGTGCCCTTGGTGGCAGCTTCACAATCTGATCTTTCACATCTTCTTGAACTTTGCCAAAGTGGCTTAAATATTCAGGCAAGGATCTTCATCAACAACCACAGGGATTGCCCAGCCTAGTGCTGCACCAGTCTAAGAACCAATCAAATATCCCACTTTCGATTGGTCAGAGGAATATTGCTTGGGTCTAAAGGCTAAATAAGCCACCAGGCTATCATAAAACGCTTTCAACCCTGTAGAATGTCTAGAAGACTTTGATATTATGGGGCTGAGGACTGGCAAAGCACAAGACCTGGAGTGGATTGCTTCACGAAGGGCAGCATTTTCGGTCCTCAATTGGTCCGAAACCAGGGTTTGTTGCTGCAAGACAGCAGCCAGGTCAATATCAGGATCCATACCAGAAACAGTTAGAAGTGTATAAGTGTTGCAACCTTTTCAGTTCTTAATGCCTACCCATAATCGAGGTCTAGGTCTTCCACTATCCGGTGTACGGGCAACTGTTTCCAGAACCCACAATATAAGCACACACTTGAATATGTGGAAGGCAAGTGCCCTGAAGATGCTGCCACCCTTTACATAAAAAAACAATTGTATACAACATTTATAGGGAGATTAGCAGTCGGTTTTCAAGTAGAGAGTGATAGAGCGGAACGTGGTAACAATTTACCTGCGTTCGGATGCTCTTTAGGTCGATGAATCTTTTGTCTAAGTGGGAACTCTCTGTACTCTTAATCGATCAATCACCTTATATCGATAATCAATAACGAACATAAGCAACACCTTGAACAACATAACACTTAACAATTAATCCAGAATACATTTCGGCGAACCCTGACCTTTCAGCCAGGAATAACCACACCAGTTTATTGCAAAGTTAGTGAATTTATTTCCCTATATTAACAAAGCTAGCACAATATAAATGTGTCTCAACACCAAATGATAGACATAAATGAACATTAATAGCTGTCCATAACGTCGAAACAAGTGTAATCTATGTAGCATTTGAATCACAAGGCATTCGATAGTGGCAATGCAAAGCACTAATACGATAATCTGTAATGGGCTAATTGCGTACATTTAGTCAGCATAACAAGATCTCCAATTGCATCGTGCGACACGTGGAATCCTCGTCTAACCTCAAATTAGCATCAGCATGTGGGACTTCATGCAAAAACAATTTGGCAACATCAATTTAGAAAACTCCTAGCTAGGGTCCTTATCAAAATCAGCAGTTGGTTACCTAAAAGGAACACAATGCAATTTTACAATTTCCTTTCATAATTACCAATTCCGATCAGCAATCAATGAAGTCTTCGTCTCACAGGTACCGTTTCTCGATCAGCATGGGCCGGGACAAAGGGGCAGGGGTGAACAGGGCAATTGCCTCACGGCGGCAAGATAAGATTACTACTTCATGCAAAGGGGCAAATCAAAGTTAAAGTCTCTAGGGCAAGAATCATTAAAGTCTCTTTCTCTCGACTAGAGAAAGCATCAAAGTCTCTCAAAATGGCGTCGCAGCAAAATGGGTCATAATAGCTATGAAGTCAAAATGGCGGGATGTCCGAAGAGAGAGAGAGCTCCCCTCTCGTGCACCTGGGTTTTATAGACAACAGTTCAAGTCCTGTAGGGTCTCCATTGGTGGGTTCATAGGTTAGCTTCAAATTGACCAATCAAAAACGACAGTTCTCAAGCTTTTACTTAAGCATACATTATCCTTGGAGATGGATACGTAATTTGCAACATTGTCTCTCGATTAGCTTACTCTCAGAGCCTCCATTGTCCGCACCTGCAAGCCGACCTTGAATTTAAGAAAAAATATGCCTTGCTGGCACCAACTTTAAGATAAGCATGTGAGCAGTTTCTGTGGAAAAGTACAGCTTCAAGCTAAAATACACGTTTAATAGCACAGTGGAAAAATACGAACATTTAAACCGTGAGACCAGGCAACTAGGCCAAAGCCTCCGCTAAAGTAATGCTAAGCTAAGGCATTTCAAATAAGCAAAATCGTAGCACATGTTTATGATTATGTCGGATTAGTGCAATTCTAATACACCACGTTATATAAAGCACGCGTATAAATGTCGGCAAACTACTCTGAGGGCACATTTTGTCCCCGTACAATCTTTATTAGTTCGGTTAATGTCACACATGATTATTTCAGCACTACGTTTATGCGTTAATAAATCAAAACCTTCATTTTCTGCTTCATCAATCCCTCCTCTGATGACTACTTGTCATCACACAAATTTAGCCCACAAATTTTATCCCATTAAAATTCTGTCAGCTCCCTTTTCCTTTTAGTTCCCCTAGTTTGCTCTTTGTATTCTTCTGCCATTCTTTTCATTATTTTCTCCTCCTTTCTTCTTTTAATTCTCTCCATAATCATTATTATTCCCCTTTTTATTCCCCAAATTCCAAATACACAAATTATTACTATTAATATTCCTTCTATTATTTTCAATAATATTCCATTCCAAATTCCCCCAATCCAATGTCCCACTGAAGCAAGTCCCTTTCCAACCTTTTCCCACACTCCTGGTTCTTTCAGTTCTTTCAAATCTGCACTTTCTTTTGTTAGGTTAGCAAGCATAGTTTTAATCTTCACACTATTATCAGGTATATAGGTGCAGCAGTGACGTGCACCAATCATTTTGCAAACGCCTCCATCCTTTGCTAAAAGAATGTCTAAAGCAAGCCTATTTTGAAGAGTCATAGCTCTTTCCGCTGCAAGTTCAGCATCCATCAGGATTATAGCACCTGAAAACTTTGTCAGCATGTTATCCACTATAGTAGACAACTTTCTTATTTTGATGGAATTCAGCACAACTCCCAATGAAGGAATCATGGCTCCAAATATATCACCTACCACAGCAGCTGCGGTCTCTCTTTTCTGGATACGATGGGATCCAGGTGTCTTTTCAATCATCGATATGTCATCCAGTTGATAAACCTTTGGAAACACTATACCCAAATAACATCTTCCCCACCATCCCTTTGGAAGACGATAATAGGCATTATGCCCACAAATGTAATACACCCCTGGAATGACAGGGTCAAGTCCGTCCATCATGAATGTCCATTTGGCCTTAAAGATAAACGTATGTTTGCATTCACTCGCTCCTACAAAAATATTGTCATAGTAAGATTCACCTCGATATATACAAAATTTCCCTACATGCCAAGCATGTAAAGCAATTTTCCCTTGTGTCTTTATAGCAGCAAAGTCATAGTTATCTACTGAAGTCCTCTTATGTAACTCCTTTTCTAATTTCGCATTCATTTGTGCCCTTCTATCATCTGTGCGATCTAAAAAGCTTATTTCTACAGCAGAGACGGAGCAAGTAAGGTTCTCCCTATGAGCATGAGCCGTCTCAAAAGGTTGCATTGGCTCGAAAAAATCCCTCATAATTTTGTAATCCCAATATTTTGCAGTCTCGCTTAGCTGTGCTATTATAGGAACATAAGCAAAGGTAACATCATAATTTGAGAAAAAATACTGTATATTAGATTGACCATAAAACCTAGACATTACTATACTACATGTAATCCCATATGTAAGAGGCATGTGGTGATAAGTCACCCCTTCCTTTACCGATGTCGGTATCTGTGTACACACATAACAATCCTTCGCATCCATAGTCTCAACATACTCTGTTAGTAAGCGATAGAAAACGTTATACGAAAGCTCTTTCTTATCATGCAAGAGCCTCTCATCCATTGCTAGTTTTTTCAATGGTGTTAGTTCAGTGACAGTAACAGGAACAATAGTGGAAGCAGCAATAGTTTCCTTCTCACCTTTCCCATGCATTCCAAACACAATTGCCATTATTATTAGTACACATGTTAGTACCAGGCCTATACACACGTATTTACAATATTTCTTTCTATTATTCTGCATAGCGTACCCAGGCATGATCTGTATAGAATCAGAGAGCTAGAAGCACCTATAAATGAAACTACTTAGCAATTCAGTTACAAAGCTGAACGAGCACAATGTTCACACCGTCTTCTTCAAAAGGCCAGTCACTTATCGGTTAGCAGCATTTGTCTCAATTCGGTTTAGCAATGTCTCAGCTGGTTGTTTGTCTCACGTTAGATTGCAGCAAGCAATGCCATTTACTACCGTTTCAATCAACAGAGTCTATGAAACTTTTCTTTTCTATTGGTATCTCTTCTTCTTCTTCGTTCTCGATGCTTAGAGATACAAACTCATCAGTCCAATCATCATTGACTGCATATGCCCATTCAGGACCGGAATACCTCTTGTTTGGTATCCTTTTCCTTTTCAATTTTGCTTCTCTCTTTGATTCTGCTTCGCTGGCACTCTCCTCCTTCGCCAAGTCCTTTTCCTCACTTGACGATTGTTCCACGACAGTCACTTCCTTTCTTTTCTCTTTCACTTTCGGCCTTCCTCCTTCGTTCAAACCTTCTTTACCCTTTTCTTTTATCGGTGAGATACTTAGTCTTCTTTTTGCACCGTGTCCGTTTGATGGACCTGCGATCCTTTCTGTAGAAGTTTGAGCTCTTTCGTTCTGCTCTTCTTTGTCCCCACCTTCAGGGGAATCAGTCACGTTTTCCTTTTCTTTTTCTGTATCGTCTGTTTCTGGGAAAGCCCCCTTCTGCTCAGGCTCTCCTGCCTTCTCACTCTCTTCGAGCACTTCGTCACCGTTACTTTCTTCAGGCTCTGTATCACTTTCAGCTGCTTCAGGTTCCTTGTCACCTTCAGCTGCTTCAGGCTTTTTGCTACCCTCAGCGGCTTCAGGCTCTTTGTCACCTGCAGCTTCGTCGTCGCTGTCTGAACTTTCTCCTTGGTCTTCCCCAAGTGAGTCGGACTCTTCGTTCTCCAATAATATCTCCTTTTCTTCTGCTGTTGCTTGTTCGCTTTCAGTTCGCGTTTGTTCTGTCTCAGCACTCGGCACCGTTTTATCAGGCACTGGTAGTTTCAGCGCTTCAACTTCCTCATCTGTGGGACACAACACCTTCTTTGTATGACTGGCGTGAATCCAGTTGGGAACCCCCGCACACTTCACAGCGGTAGTTGTCGTCAGGATCACTTGGAAAGGGCCTTTCCAACGGGGTTCCAGACACGACTTCCTCACGTGCTTCTTTATCACGACCCAGTCACCTGCTTTCAGTGCGTGTCCTGGACCTTGGATCGGTGGCAAGGTGGTCGCTTCCACCTGGTGAGAGAAAGAGCAAACCACGTCAGCCAGACCTTTGCAGTAGTCTAACACCATATCATCTGTAATATTCAAAAGCATGTTTGCGGGGACTGCAGGAAGTCTCATAGCCCTGCCCATGAGAATTTCGTGCGGAGACAATCCAGTTTTTCTATCCGGAGTGTTTCTCATTGACATTAGCACTAAGGGCAATGCGTCAGGCCATTTCAAATTTGTTGATGCACATATTTTTGCCATTCTCGACTTCAGCGTACCATTCATCTGCTCCACCAGTCCTGATGCTTCAGGGCAATAGCTACAGTGCAGCTTTTGCTCAATGTTCAGTGCTTCGCAAAGTAACTTCATCACCTCGTTATTGAAGTGACTTCCCCTATCTGATTCTAAAGAGATCGGGAATCCGAAACGTGGTATTAACTCCCTCAATAATAGCTTGGCAACTGTAAGGCTGTCGTTTCTACGTGTGGGGTATGCCTCAATCCAATGACTAAAAATGCACACAATCACCAACACATATCTTAAACCTCCATGCACAGGCATCTCAATGAAGTCCATCTGCATACGACTAAAAGGACCGCTTGCCCTACCAATGTTGGTCGTGTTCACAACCGTTCCCTTTCCTGGGTTCATCTGTTGGCAAGTGACACATCGATGGCAAACTGCTTCTGCAGCTTGACGAAATCTGGGGTTAAACCAATCAGTTTTGAACAATCTTATCATGGCATCTCTCCCTAGGTGAGCTTGCCCATGATAGAACCGCGCAAGCTGTGATAAGAGACTATTTGGCAGAACAAATTTTCCCTCATGTGAAACCCATAGCTCGTCTTGTCTCTTTATACATTGTGATTTAATCCAGGAATCTCTTTCATTCTCCCTGACATTATTCTGTAGTGCTTTTAGTTCTTCTATTGTATCTACGACCTTCAAGGCAAATGCTTCAGCTGGTTCGAGTTCTGGTTCACTTATTGTATTCCAATCATCCCTTAACAATATACAGTTCAAGGCACAAAATCTTGCGACTTGATCTGCATAGGCATTTCCCAGAGACACATAATCCTGTCCTTTCGTGTGAGCACTGCACTTTACCACTGCAACTTCAGCTGGCACTTGAATGGCATGTAACAATTCCCTTATTCTCTCCCCATTTTTCACTGGGGATCCTGAAGAAGTCAGGAAACCTCTCTGTGACCACAGTTGTCCAAAGTCATGCACAATCCCAAACCCGTATTGGCTATCAGTGTAAATGGTGACTTTCATCAATGCAGACAATTGACATGCTCTAGTAAGGGCTACAAGTTCTGCTACTTGTGCAGAATAGACTCCTTGGAGCCATCCCGCTTCCAAGACCCCTGTCACAGTACATACAGCATATCCTGCTTTCAAAATTCCCACCCCATCTCTTAGACATGAACCATCAACAAAAAGAATTTGGTCATTTTCATCAAGTTTTGTATCCTTGATGTCCGGTCGAGGTTTTGTGCAAAATTCAGTCACCTGAAGGCAGTCATGCTCGACGTCTTCAGCGTTCTCAATTTCAGCATGTTCTCCAGGAAGCAAGGTAGCTGGATTCAACGTAGTGCACCTTTTCAGCTGCACATTCGGTGAGCCCAGAATAGTCGTTTCATACCTTGTGAGTCTTGCTCCAGTCATGTGCTGCGTTCGGGAGCGGGTCAAAAGTATCTCAACTGAGTGAGGGACCATGACTGTTACTGGGTGTCCCATCACTATTCCTTCACTCTGAGTGAGGCTGATACCAACTGCTGCTACGGCGCGCAAACACCCTGGGAGTGCTGCTGCAACCGGATCCAGAGTAGCTGAAAAATACGCTACTGGTCTGTTTACGCCACCATGGGCTTGAGTCAAGACAGACAAAGAACATGCATCACGTTCATGACAAAACAATGTGAAAGGCTTCGTGTAATCAGGCATACCTAAAGCTGGAGCCCTACACATGCACTCCTTTAATTCAACAAAAGCATCCATTTCATCTCCTTTCAGCTCAATTTCATCCAAGGCATCCTTTTGGGTCAATTTCAATAGAGGCTTTGCTAGAGACGAGAAGTTGGGAATCCACTGGCGACAGTATCCCACCATTCCCAAAAACTTCCTCACCTCCTTCCTTGTCTTTGGTGGACTCATTTGAAGTACACTTGTAATTCTTTCCTTCATTATTTTCCGTGACCCTTTCTCTATCTGGTGACCCAAGTATTTCACTTTCTTCTGACAGAACTGCAGTTTGGAAGGAGACACTTTATGTCCATTCTCTCCCAAATGGTTCAACAGAGCAATGGTATCGGCTGTGCAGCCACTTTCTGTCTTTGATGCAACCAGTAAGTCATCAATGTACTGTACTAGGGTTGACTCGAACGGCAATTCTAATTCTTCCAAATCTTTCTTTAGGACTTGATTGAATATCGACGGTGACTCAGAGAACCCTTGAGGAATTCGACACCAACTGTATACTCTGTCTAGGAATTTGAAACAAAAGAGGAATTGGCTATCCTCATGAAGAGGCACAGAAAAGAATGCTTGTGACAAATCGATGACTGAGAACCACTCAGCTTCGCAAGGGATCTGAAACATTATCATAGCCGGATTCGGTACGACAGGGCAGCACTTGATTATGATGTCATTTATTTTCCTCAAATCCTGTACAAGTCGGACTTTCCCACTTGGCTTTATTAGTCCCATTATCGGTGAATTACATGGGCTGCTTAATACTTCTTTCAGTACTCCCTGCTTCACGAATTCGTCAATAAGTTGGGCAACTTTCATGAGGGTATCTTGTGGCATGTGGTATTGTGGGGTCTGGGGAAAGATCGCATTGGGCTTTACCATCACTTTTACTGGTTCTACTCCTTTCATCAATCCCACCTCTTTCCCTGTCATGTCCCACACTTTCTTTCCGACTGTTTCCCGTAGTTCTGCTGGGATATCTTCTTCAGTTATCATTGGTAAAAGACAAATCAGAGGATACTCTTCGTCGACCGTTTCTATCTCATCACCCTCTACACTGTCCTCTTCTTCCCCATCACTGCTCGTCTGTATTGTTATTCCCTCGTTCGAACACATTATCGAACAACCCAATTTGCACAATAGGTCTCTTCCTAACAGTGCTATCGGGCTTGAGTCACATACCACAAACTGATGTACCCCTTGATAGTTACCAATGTTGACTGGTATCGGATCTGTTATTGGGTTCGTCAGATGCCTGTTTGCTACTCCCACCACTTGAACTGTCCTCCCTGAGAGTGGCAAATTTGGTACTTCACTGCTCTTAACAGTTGAACGTGTGGCTCCCGTGTCAACCAGGAATGAGACACGATGGCCCATTACTGTTCCTTCTACGTACGGACCCCTTTGATCAACTTCTAAAGATGCCGCAAGCACACAATCTCCTTCCTCTTCTGAGCTTTCACTCTCCCATACATTGTTTATTCCACTCTCACTGTGTAATGGGAACTGTTGTACTGTGCCGTTTGTGCTCATTACCTGACCCGTTACCTGTGGAGGAACCATCACTTGCTGCTGACTCATTGGTGCCAAAGGTATTTGCATTTGCTGATTAGGTACCAAAGGTAACTGCTGTTGCATCGGCTGCATTTGCGTCATTTGCACACGGGGCATCTGCATCTGCTGCGGCTGCATAGGTTGTAATCCCTGCAATTGGTTTATGGTCTGAAAATTTGGGTTTAGACCTCTCATTTTTGGTCCTCTCATTGTCTGAAATGCATTGACATCATTGTTTTGCTGACCAACACCTATCCCTGCACCTGCACCTTCCTGCACCACCATCGGGCACTCGCGTTTCCAATGACCTACGTTTCCGCACGCGTGACACGGCATCACCTTCTTCATTGCCTGCACACCCGTCACAACAGTGTTCAAATCCGGACCATTATTCACAAAACCTCCTCTGCCTCTACCTCTGGCCTGTGGTTGAAACGCCATGTTTCCCTGCAACTGTGGCTGCTGTTGCGGAAACACCATGCTTCCCTGCAACTGCGGCTGCTGTTGCGGTACCTGCTGTTGGAACCCTTGCATCCCTGGCAACCCTTGCAATCCCTGCAGACCTTGCAAGCCTGTCTGAGCCGCCTTAAGCTGCATCATCATCACCTTCTCTTTCAGCCTTTTCTGTTTCACCTCAATTTCGTCGCTACAGTATTTCGCATAAGTCAAGACTTCATCAATCGGTTTCGACTGCCAGCAGATCAAATGTGATTTTATCATCTGACTTATCTCTGGTCTCAGCCCTTCCACAAATCTGAACACAAAATGAAGCATATCTTTCGCCTCGATTGCTTCCGTGCCACTGTAATTCTTGAACGCCTTCAACAACCTCTCATAGTAACTATGAATCGACTCTTTAGCCTCTTGGGCAGTTCGATCAATTTTCTGCCAATCCACATTTTTCGCGGCAACCTTTGTCTTCAAATGCTCAATCACCTTATAGTACAGACACATGACCATAGGTGATGGTGCGCCTGTCTCTCTGTCTCTCTCTGGTTCACTTGTCGGCCAACCTACAGCTCTTTTGCAATCCTCCCACAAATCTGCCGGAACCACAATCTCGAATAAAGTGTTCAGGTCTTCCCAGAGACATTTTGCAAGCTTCACAAACCTATCAGTCTGTTGATACCATTTGATCGGCTTCTCTCTCAGTTTGGGAAAATCATTCGTAAAGGACTGAATATCACTCCTGTGCCATGGTACATGTACTAATTTTCCCCCTGCTGTCTCCCTCATGGGTAACATTGTTACGGTCTCGCTGCTCTGCGGTCTTTTCTCATTGTGCTCTGTGGCACTGTCCCTCCTCTTATCCTTCCTCTTTACCCATCTGCTTTCCCACTTGTCTAAGCACCTCCACACTTGGGCACTCTGCAACAATTCTCTAAGGTGTGCCTTCATGCCTGCTGATCTCATGTGTTCAAAATCTGTGGTCCCAAAATCCAACCTATAGCTCCTGCTCAAGTGTTTCGTCTTGCCTATGTCAATCCCGTTCCTGTCTGCTACTTCCTGCAAACTTTTATGTACCTTGTTTACCTCTTTCGTGATCTTTGGACATAGATACCTCAACTCCTCTTCCGTGTAGGACTCTAACCTGTTCACACCCATATTCCCTTCCACCAATTCTTGTGCTTCCATGTTCAGCCTCATCCTGCTCAAGTAATCGTCTCCTTTCCCACTGTCTGAGCTTTGTGTGGAATTTAAACTGTTGAACCATTGTGTCAGCTGCTGCGCATTTACCCCCATCAGTGTAGCATTCACATCGACTGCCATCGATGGTTGCGGCAACTTTTCAGTGTTCGATGTTAATGGTATTATCAGTGGGGGGCTCGACCTCACCAGTGTTGACTGAGCGCATACGGGACTAAACTCCATCAAGGACCCACACCCAGTTGGCTGAGCCGCTATCGGAGTTATCCCTGGAATGTTTTCTATGCACCTTCTTTCTGTCCCATTTTGCAGCATTGGTCCCTGACTGTTCATGCCTAAGTTAGGCTGACTATACAGAGGTACCACTGGACCTACGGTAATGGGCAGTGATATCGCATCTGGATTTTGTCCATTTCCCATATTCTGAGGCATGTTCATCCCCATATTATGGGCCATCATTGCCGGCATGCCCATCTGACTCCCCGTCATTTGAGCATGAACATTTCCTCCCTGCATTTGCTTTTGAGGCCTCATAAACTGAGTTGATTCAGCTTGTGCCATTGTTGGGTTGTAACCATTCTGTACGCCCCTTACGGTTGGATCTAGAATCATCCCTCCATTGTTGTCACTGCTGTAGTACCCTGGCATCTGCGGCTGATAGTGTTCTGCTGGTTTCAACACGGGCACATTTGGATACATTCTCCTGACCTGTGGTATCTGTGGGGTGAGCAGTAAGCTCGGATCCTTAGATCCCGACGGTGCTCCTGGATTCTGCGTTTCACTGTTCTGTACCGATGCCGGAGGGGCAGAACTGGTACTTGGACCTTGTCCATTCTCTGCATAAGGTGGTGGACGGTCGTTCAACAATTCCATTATCAACTCTTCATCCTCTAACTCCTCTTCTCTTCTCAACTTTTCCTCGTCCTCTCTGTCCTTGGAACACTTCCGGTCTGTCTTACAGGTAGCTTTCTTACCTGTCTCCTCTTCATCCTTAGTAATTGCGGGGAACAATTTTATTCCCTGCAATACATCTGACCTCCACACCTTCTGCGCATTATCCCACCTAGCATCCGCTAGTGTCTTTTCTACCTTCCTCATCCTTGTTTCAAACTTGTTTTTCTGTTGCTGTCTAGCCATGAGTTCCCAGATTGCTAGAGCCTCAAACTGTGCTGGCCTTGGAGGCACCTTCATGTCATACATCGTGAATCTCAAATTCTCTAGGACCCTTATATTGAATGTCCCATGTATCGGGAATGCTACGCTCCCATGTTTCTCTGTCCACTTGTGCCATTGCTTTAGCCAAAGACACGGAGCTACCCCCTTTTCCTCCATTACAATGTAAGCTGGTGTGCCCTCGGGCGGCGTCTCTTCCCCTACGCTCGCTTTGATGTATGACTCTCCCTTCATCGCGCTCCTGAATGCTTTAAGGAATTTCATCTTTCTCGTCTTTTATTTAACCAAGTTTATAATCAATAGGTAATTTCTGTTTCACCAAGTTTGTAATCAATAGGTGACTTTAATTCCCGGAATACTCTTCACCTGCCTTTCCCCTTCCAATCGAGTGCCACGGACTGCGTCCAATCCGTGCGCGACCCGTCTCACCCACCAACCTATCCCAGCACGGCTCCTAGTGACGTCACACTCACACACACTGCGGCTGACAAAGCCTCGCGGCTAATCCTCCTTCACTCAGTTCCTCCCGTAACAACTTTTTGCATATATCGCGAGCTTACCGAAACTAAAACAGATCTGTCGGTTTACTACAGGAAGGGTAACACAACCGCTTCAGGACCTTAGGGACTTTTCACTAACCTCGGCCACTATTCGATCTCTTTCACCAGCCTCGGCCGCTATTCCGTCTTTCTCAGTCCCCACATTCGCAAGCAAATCTGACCCGCAGACCTACTCTCAACTTGTCAATGATCTGTTCTAGTGCACTTAGAATCTTGTCAAAGCCCGAAGTCGAAGTTTCTATCACTCCCTAACACACGTACCCACTCGTTGACCACGCCCGATCAACCTACTAAACCGCCCAGACCACAACATGGATCAACATACTCCGGAGTCTCTTGACCTCGCAGGGCCCGTCTCAACAACAACAACCACGTGGACCTTTTTATGCACAAAGCGCCAAACGCACATGAAGTTCGACGACTTCCCTACTCTCACACTCGGAGCCGCACCTCCGCTAACTCTATGAAGTTCGACGACTTCTCTACTTCTACACTCGGAGTCGCACCTCCGCTATCCTTAAAAGAAAGTCCTCGCAACCTTTTCACACACCCTGCGGCAATAAGCTGTGCAAGCGCAAAACCCTAACTTCACTCATACCATCACTAGTACTGCCAACGCTGTTTCCACATCTCCTTTCTCTCCATTCGCAAGCTTCGAGATCCCGGGAAAGTCGCGGTGGACCTAGCCCATCATCATCTTGTCAATTATTTTCATCCAAGAAAATCTAATTCAACTTCTCGAATGAGGCCTCAAATCCGTAACCGTTAATTCAACACCATGTACTCTAATGGTACAGGGTCCCAAAAGACGTAACCATCCTCTGCTACCATCTACTGATAGAGCGGAACGTGGTAACAATTTACCTGCGTTCGTATGCTCTTTAGGTCGATGAATCTTTTGACTAGGTGGGAACTCTCTGTACTCTTAATCGATCAATCACCTTATATCGATAATCAATAACGAACATAAGCAACACCTTGAACAACATAACACTTAACAATTAATCCAGAATACATTTTGGCGAACCCTGACCTTTCAGCCAGGAATAACCACACCAGTTTATTGCAAAGTTAGTGAATTTATTTCCCTATATTAACAAAGCTAGCACAATATAAATGTGTCTCAACACCAAATGATAGACATAAATGAACATTAATAGCTGTCCATAACGTCGAAACAAGTGTAATCTATGTAGCATTTGAATCACAAGGCATTCGATAGTGGCAATGCAAAGCACTAATACGATAATCTGTAATGGGCTAATTGCGTACATTTAGTCAGCATAACAAGATCTCCAATTGTATCGTGCGACACGTGGAATCCTCGTCTAACCTCAAATTAGCATCAGCATGTGGGACTTCATGCAAAAACAATTTGGCAACATCAATTTAGAAAACTCCTAGCTAGGGTCCTTATCAAAATCAGCAGTTGGTTACCTAAAAGGAACACAATGCAATTTTACAATTTCCTTTCATAATTACCAATTCCGATCAGCAATCAATGAAGTCTTCGTCTCACAGGTACCGTTTCTCGATCAGCATGGGCCGGGACAAAGGGGCAGGGGTGAACAGGGCAATTGCCTCACGGCGGCAAGATAAGATTACTACTTCATGCAAAGGGGCAAATCAAAGTTAAAGTCTCTAGGGCAAGAATCATTAAAGTCTCTTTCTCTCGACTAGAGAAAGCATCAAAGTCTCTCAAAATGGCGTCGCAGAAAAATGGGTCATAATAGCTATGAAGTCAAAATGGCGGGATGTCCGAAGAGAGAGAGAGCTCCCCTCTCGTGCACCTGGCTTTTATAGACAACAGTTCAAGTCCTGTAGGGTCTCCATTGGTGGGTTCATAGGTTAGCTTCAAATTGACCAATCAAAAACGACAGTTCTCAAGCTTTTACTTAAGCATACATTATCCTTGGAGATGGATACGTAATTTGCAACATTGTCTCTCGATTAGCTTACTCTCAGAGCCTCCATTGTCCGCACCTGCAAGCCGACCTTGAATTTAAGAGAAAATATGCCATGCTGGCACCAACTTTAAGATAAGCATGTGAGCAGTTTCTGTGGAAAAGTACAGCTTCAAGCTAAAATACACGTTTAATAGCACAGTGGAAAAATACGAACATTTAAACCGTGAGACCAGGCAACTAGGCCAAAGCCTCCGCTAAAGTAATGCTAAGCTAAGGCATTTCAAATAAGCAAGATCGTAGCACATGTTTATGATTATGTCGGATTAGTGCAATTCTAATACACCACGTTATATAAAGCACGCGTATAAATGTCGGCAAACTACTCTGAGGGCACATTTTGTCCCCGTACAATCTTTATTAGTTTGGTTAATGTCACACATGATTATTTCAGCACTACGTTTATGCGTTAATAAATCAAAACCTTCATTTTCTGCTTCATCAAGAGTGTTCCAATTTCAACGACAGGTGGAGTGCATCCATAGGGAGGAGCCAAAAAGAATCCTGTATAATGTGAAAGGCTGATTTAAAAAAATATATATTTTAATGATTTTGCATCATATGTGAACATAACACATTAACACACTGCCAAAGAAACAGCAACACTTGCCTGCAGAGGTACATGATTGACATAGTTAATACAAACATATGCCTTCAGTTTCAGTACATCTGTTTTTTTTGCATAATGGTACATATTTGTCGATCCCATAGCTACAATGTAGTTGGAGTGGTCCCCTGTTGTCCCACTAAGTAGTTTGTGAAAGGGGCCCATATGTCTTTGGGACGGGACGTTATAGGCAGCTCCTCTGCATAAACGTCTAAGATGTCCCTGCAGTATGCTACATCTGTCAGCCACTTTGTGTGTGTGGAGTATGAGCGGTTTCCCCAATGGATAGCCACCAGCCGCTTTGTCAATAGTAGTGTCACCACTACGACTTCCCTAATCCCAGCAGACACATTTGGACTGTGCACTGCACTGAGTCAGCTGTCATAGTGCGCAGGTCAGCTACCACCTCCTCCAGAACCCCTTTATACGAGTGCAGTCCCATGCTAGATGAATAAAGTCCACCTCTGCCTGCCCACAACAGACACAGCACGTATACTCTCAGAGCCCATAGCAGTGCAATCTCAGGGGTGTGTAATACAGCTGGTGAAAATACTTAAAATGGATAGTACACAGGTTGCAGTTGAGTTGGAGGTGAGGTAACCAGTTAATGAGCAGCAAAAGCTCCAGTCATCTTGTGTCAGGGGTGATGAGATTTGAAGTTCACTGCTCCAATGCCTGTCCTTCAGTGGGGGAGCTTCAATCTTTGTGGCTAAATTCAACTTGGTGACCAGATGTTGCCGACCAAAGCTAGTGAGCAGGGTTTGAAGTGCACTCAATGTCGGGGGTTCATATGGAAATGTTGGATAGAAGTCTCATATGGCATGCATAAGGCAATGGTAGTAAAAAGAGAAGAGCAGTGTGACTTTCTGTATGTATGTATGTCAAATCTGTAGGTGCTAAGAAGGTTCCCCCTGGTTAAAGGTCCCCCATTGTGATAATTCCTACTGACTTCAGTGCTGTCAGTGCCTTAGTCTCCTGTGTGACGGATAGTGCCGGTAGATGCCCAAGCTGGGGCGTACAGTGGCAACTTTTTTGCTCTAGCTCCCAAAGCATTCCAGGCCGCAGCAGTAGAGTCAACTGTGTTGATTTCTGTGTGCAGCGTATCCTTGCTTGTGTATGGTAGTATATGATAGAGCGGTATGGGGTACGCATCCTCTGCCTCAACAGCTAAATGAGGTATATAGTCATGCAGTTTGTAGGAAGTTGGCTCTGTATGCACTATTTCAAAGTAAGGAATAGTATGCACAGAGTCCAAGGGTTCCCCTTAGAGGTAAGATAGTGGAAAAAAGAGATAATACTAATGCTCTATTTTCTGGTAGTGTGGTCGAGCAGTAGGATTATCAAAGGAGTAGTGTTAAGCATTTGTTGTACATACACACAGGCAATAAATGAGGAACACACACTCAGAGACAATTCCAGCCAATAGGTTTTTGTATAGAAAATATCTTTTCTTAGTTTATTTTAGGAACCACAGGTTCAAATTCTACATGTAATATCTCATTTGAATAATCACAATAGCATATATACTTTTTGCATAAAACACATTTAGCTGTTTTAAAAGTGGACACTGCAATTTTCACAGTTCCTGGGGGAGGTAAAGTAATGTTAGTTTTTGCAGGTAAGTAAACCACCTACGGGGTTCAGTTTGGGGTCCAAAGTAGCCCACCGTTGGGGGTTCAGAGCAACCCCAAAGTTACCACACCAGCAGCTCAGGGCCGGTCAGGTGCAGAGTTCAAAGTGGTGCCCAAAACACATAGGCTTCAATGGAGAAGGGGGTGCCCCGGTTCCAGTCTGCCAGCAGGTAAGTACCCGCGTCTTCGGAGGGCAGACCAGGGGGGTTTTGTAGGGCATCGGGGGGGACACAAGTCCACACAAAAAGTACACCCTCAGCAGCGCGGGGGCGGCCGGGTGCAGTGTGCAAACAAGCGTCGGGTTTGTGATAGGAATCAATGGGAGACCAAGGGGTCTCTTCAGCGATGCAGGCAGGCAAGGGGGGGGGCTCCTCGGGGTAGCCACCACCTAGGCAAGGGAGAGGGCCCCCTGGGGGTCGCTCCCGCACTGGAGTTCCGATCCTTCAGGTCCTGTGGGCTGCGGGTGCAGGGTCTTTTCCAGGCGTCGGGATTTTAGAGTCAGGCAGTCGCGGTCAGGGGGAGCCTCGGGATTCCCTCTGCAGGCGTCGCTGTGGGGGCTCAGGGGGGACAACTTTGGTTACTCACAGTCTCGGAGTCGCCGGAGGGTCCTCCCTGAGGTGTTGTTTCTTCACCAGTCGAGTCGGGGTCGCCGGGTCCAGTGTTGCAAGTCTCACACTTCTTGCGGGGATTGCAGGGGTTTTTAAATCTGCTCCTCTGGATACAAAGTTGCAGTCTTTGTTGAACAGGGCCGCTGTTCTCGGGAGTTTCTTGGTCTTTTGGAAGCAGGGCAATCCTCTGAGGATTCAGAGGTCACTGGTCCTGGGGAAAGCGTCGCTGGAGCAGTTTTCTTCTGAAGGAGGGAGACAGGCCGGTAGGGCTGGGGCCAAAGCAGTTGGTGTCTTCTTCTTCTCTGCAGGGTTTTTCAGCTCAGCAGTCCTCTTCTTCTTTAAGTTGCAGGAATCTAAATTCTTAGGTTCAGGGGAACCCTTAAATACTAAATTTAAGGGCGTGTTTAGGTCTGGGGGGTTAGTAGCCAATGGCTACTAGCCCTGAGGGTGGGTACACCCTCTTTGTGCCTCCTCCCAAGGGGAGGGGGACACATTCCTATCCCTATTGGGGGAATCCTCCATCTGCAAGATGGAGGATTTCTAAAAGTCAGAGTCATCTCAGCTCAGGACACCTTAGGGGCTGTCCTGACTGGCCAGTGACTCCTCCTTGTTATTCTCATTATTTCCTCCGGCCTTGCCGCCAAAAGTGGGGCCGTGACCGGAGGGGGCGGGCAACTCCACTAGCTGGAGTGCCCTGCGGTGCTGGAACAAAGGGGGTGAGCCTTTGAGGCTCACCGCCGGGTGTTACAGCTCCTGCCTGGTGGAGGTGATAGCATCTCCACCCAGTGCAGGCTTTGTTACTGGCCTCAGAGTGACAAAGGCACTCTCCCCATGGGGCCAACAACATGTCTCGAGTGTGGCAGGCTGCTAAAACCAGTCAGCCTACACGGGTAGTTGGTTAAGGTTTCAGGGGGCACCACTAAGGTGCCCTCTGGGGTGTATTTCACTATAAAATGTACACTGGCATTTATTGTGCTGAGAAGTTTGATACCAAACTTCCCAGTTTTCAGTGTAGCCATTATGGTGCTGTGGAGTTCGTGTTTGACAGACTCCCAGACCATATACTCTTATGGCTACCCTGCACTTACAATGTCTAAGGTTTTGCTTAGACACTGTAGGGGCACAGCGCTCATGCACTGGTGCCCTCACCTATGGTATAGTGCACCCTGCCTTAGGGCTGTAAGGCCTGCTAGAGGGGTGTCTTATCTATACTGCATAGGCAGTGTGAGGTTGGCATGGCACCCTGAGGGGAGTGCCATGTCGACTTACTTGTTTTGTCCTCACCAGCACACACAAGCTGGCAAGCAGTGTGTCTGTGCTGAGTGAGGGGTCCCCAGGGTGGCATAAGATATGCTGCAGCCCTTAGAGACCTTCCCTGGCATCAGGGCCCTTGGTACCAGGGGTACCAGTTACAAGGGACTTACCTGGATGTCAGGGTGTGCCAATTGTGTAAAACAAAAGTACAGGTTAGGGAAAGAACACTGGTGCTGGGGCCTGGTTAGCAGGCCTCGGCACACTTTCAATTCAAAACATAGCATCAGCAAAGGCAAAAAGTCAGGGGGTAACCATGCCAAGGAGGCATTTCCTTACCCAACCCCCCCCCCAAACGAAAGAGGATGAGACTAACCTTTCCCAAGAGAGTCTTCATTTTCTAAGTGGAAGAACCTGGAAAGGCCATCTGCATTGGCATGGGCAGTCCCAGGTCGGTGTTCCACTATAAAGTCCATTCCCTGTAGGGAGATGGACCACCTCAACAGTTTTGGATTTTCACCTTTCATTTGCATCAGCCATCTGAGAGGTATGTGGTCAGTTTGAACTACAAAGTGAGTACCAAAGAGGTATGGTCTCAGCTTCTTCAGGGACCAAACCACAGCAAAGGCCTCCCTCTCAATGGCACTCCAACGCTGCTCCCTGGGGAGTAAACTCCTGCTAATGAAAGCAACAGGCTGGTCAAGGCCATCATCATTTGTTTGGGACAAAACTGCCCCTATCCCATGTTCAGAGGCATCTGTCTGCACAATTAACTGCTTGGAGTAATCTGGAGCTTTTAGAACTGGTGCTGTGCACATAGCTTGTTTCAGGGTGTCAAAGGCCTGTTGGCATTCTACAGTCCAGTTTACCTTCTTGGGCATTTTCTTGGAGGTGAGTTCTGTGAGGGCTGTCACAATGGATCCATATCCCTTCACAAACCTCCTATAGTACCCAGTCAAGCCAAGGAATGCCCTGACTTGAGTCTGGGTTTTTGGAGCTGCCCAGTCCAGAATAGTCTGGATCTTAGGCTGGAGTGGCTGAACTTGGCCTCCACCTACAAGGTGTCCCAAGTAAACCACAGTTCCCTACCCTATCTGGCATTTGGATGCCTTGATAGAGATGCCTGCTGATTGCAGAGCCTTCAAAACCTTCTTCAGGTGGACCAGGTGATCCTGCCAGTTGGAGCTAAAGACAGCAATATCATCAAGATAAGGTGCACTAAAGGACTCCAAGCCAGCAAGGACTTGATTCACCAACCTTTGGAAGGTGGCAGGGGCATTCTTTAAACCAAAGGGCATAACAGTGAACTGATAATGCCCATCAGGTGTGGAGAATGCTGTCTTTTCTTTTGCTCCAGGTGCCATTTTGATTTGCCAGTACCCTGGTGTTAAGTCAAAGGTACTTAAGAATTTGGCAGCACCTAATTTGTCTATCAGCTCATCAGCTCTAGGAATGGGATGGGCATCTGTCTTGGTGACAGAATTAAGTCCTCTGTAGTCCACACAAAACCTCATCTCTCTCTTTCCATCTTTGGTGTGAGGTTTGGGGACTAAGACCACTGGGCTAGCCCAGGGGCTGTCAGAGTGCTCAATTACTCCCAATTCCAGCATCTTGTGGACTTCCACCTTGATGCTTTCCTTAACTTGGTCAGACTGTCTGAATATTTTGTTTTTGACAGGCATGCTGTCTCCTGTGTCCACATCATGGGTACACAGGTGTGTCTGACCAGGGGTTAGGGAAAAAAGCTCAGCAAACAGCTGCAGGACTTTCCTACAGTCAGATTGCTGTTGGCTAGAGAGGGTGTCTGAATAGATCACTCCATCCACTGAGCCATCCTTAGGGTTTGATGAGAGGAGATCAGGGAGAGGTTCACTCTCAGCTTCCTGGTCCTCATCTGTTACCATCAACAGATTTACATCAGCCCTATTATGGAAGAGCTTTAGGCGGTTCACATGGATCACCATCTTGGGGCTCCTGCTAGTGCCTAGGTCCACCAGGTAGGTGACCTGACTCTTCTTCTCTAGCACTGGGTAAGGGCCACTCCATCTGTCCTGAAGTGCCCTGGGAGCCACAGGCTCCAGAACCCAGACTTTCTGCCCTGGTTGAAATTCAACAATTGCAGCCTTTTGGTCATACCAAAACTTCTGGAGCTGTTGGCTGGCCTCAAGGTTTTTGCTTGCCTTTTCCATGTACTCTGCCATCCTGGAGCGAAGGCCAAGTACATAGTCCACTATGTCTTGTTTAGGCTCATGAAGAGGTCTCTCCCAGCCTTCTTTAACAAGAGTTAATGGTCCCCTTACAGGGTGGCCAAACAGAAGTTCAAAGGGTGAGAACCCTACTCCCTTCTGAGGCACCTCTCTGTAAGCGAAAAGCAGACATGGCAAGAGGACATCCCATCTCCTTTTGAGTTTTTCTGGGAGCCCCATGATCATGCCTTTTAATGTCTTGTTGAATCTCTCAACAAGGCCATTAGTTTGTGGATGATAGGGTGTAGTGAATTTATAAGTCACTCCACACTCATTCCACATATGTTTCAGGTATGCTGACATGAAGTTGGTACCTCTGTCAGACACCACCTCCTTAGGGAAGCCCACTCTGGTAAAGATACCAATGAGGGCCTTGGCTACTGCAGGGGCAGTAGTCGACCTAAGGGGAATAGCTTCAGGATAACTAGTAGCATGATCCACTACTACTAGGATGTACATATTTCCTGAGGCTGTGGGAGGTTCAAGTGGACCCACTATGTCCACACCCACTCTTTCAAAGGGGACCCCCACCACTGGAAGTGGAATGAGGGGGGCCTTTGGATGTCCACCTGTCTTACCACTGGCTTGACAGGTGGTACAGGAGACACAAAACTCCTTAACCTCCTGGGACATGTTGGGCCAGTAGAAGTGGTTGACTAATCTCTCCCACGTCTTGGTTTGTCCCAAATGCCTAGCAAGGGGAATATCATGGGCTAAGGTCAGAATAAACTCTCTGAACTCCTGAGGCACTACCACTCTCCTAGTGGCACCAGGTTTGGGATCTCCTGCCTCAGTGTACAGGAGTCTATCTTCCCAATAGACCCTATGTGTTCCAGTTTTCTTGCCATTGGACTCTTCAGCAGCTTGCTGCCTAAGGCCTTCAAGAGAGGGACAGGTTTCTTGTCCCTTACACAACTGCTCCCTTGAGGGTCCCCCTGGGCCTAAGAGCTCAACCTGATAAGGTTCCAACTCCATAGGCTCAGTTCCCTCAGAGGGCAGAACTTATTCCTGAGAAGAGAGGTTCTCTTTTTGTTGTTGTGTTCCCAGCTGACTTTCCTTTTCTCTTGGTAGGCTGGGCCCTTTTTCCAGACTCTAGCTCTACTTTTTCACCCTGTGCCTTGCACTGTGCCCTTGTCTTGACACACAGCAGTTCAGGGATACCCAGCATGGCTGCATGGGGTTTCAGTTCTACCTCAGCCCATGCTGAGGACTCCAGGTCATTTCCAAGCAAACAGTCTACTGGGATATTTGAGGAGACTACCACCTGTTTCAGGCCATTGACCCCTCCCCACTCTAAAGTTACCATAGCCATGGGATGTACTTTAGTTTGATTGTCAGCATTGGTGACTGGATAAGTTTGTCCAGTCAGGTATTGGCCAGGGGAAACCAGTTTCTCTGTCACCATAGTGACACTGGCACCTGTATCCCTCAGGCCTTCTACACTTGTCCCATTAATTAAGAGCTGCTGCCTGTATTTTTGCATTTTAGGAGGCACGGCAGCCAGTGTGGCTAAATCCACCCCACCCTCAGAGACTAATGTAGCTTCAGTGTGACACCTTATTTGCTCTGGGCACACTGTTGATCCCACTTGGAGACTAGCCATTCCAGTGTTAGCTGGAGTGGAGTTAGAAGTGGTTGTTTTCTTGGGACAGGCCTTGTCTCCAGTTTGGTGTCCAGGCTGATTACAGCTACGACACCAGGCCTTTTTGGGATCAAAGTTTTTACCCTTCTACCCAAAATTGGTTTGTGAAGAGGCTCTGGGCCCACCCTCCTGTGCAGGTTTTTGGGGGCCTGTAGAAGACTCTTTACTATTTTTGTTTTTGGATGTCTCAACACCTTTCCCCTGGGGAGGCTTTGTGACCCCTTTCTTTTGGTCACCCCCTGTGGAAGTCTTGGTCACCCTAGTCTTGACCCAATGGTCCGCCTTCTTTCCCAATTCTTGGGGAGAAATTGGTCCTAGGTCTACCAGATGCTGATGCAGTTTGTCATTGAAACAATTACTTAACAGATGTTCTTTCACAAATAAATTGTACAGCCCATCATAATCATTTACACCACTGCCTTGAATCCAACCATCCAGTGTTTTCACTGAGTAGTCTACAAAATCAACCCAGGTCTGGCTCGAGGATTTTTGAGCCCCCCTGAATCTCATCCTATACTCCTCAGTGGAGAATCCAAAGCCCTCAATCAGGGTACCCTTCATGAGGTCATAAGATTCTGCATCTTTTCCAGAGAGTGTGAGGAGTCTATCCCTACACTTTCCAGTGAACATTTCCCAAAGGAGAGCACCCCAGTGAGATTTGTTCACTTTTCTGGTTACACAAGCCCTCTCAAAAGCTGTGAACCATTTGGTGATGTCATCACCATCTTCATATTTAGTCACAATCCCTTTAGGGATTTTTAACATGTCAGGAGAATCTCTGACCCTAGTTATGTTTCTGCCACCATTGATGGGTCCTAGGCCCATCTCTTGTCTTTCCCTTTCTATGGCTAGGATCTGTCTTTCCAAAGCCAATCTTTTGGCCATCCTGGCTAACTGGATGTCCTCTTCACTGGGATTATCCTCAGTGATTTCAGAGAGGTTGGTCCCTCCTGTGAGGGAAACAGCATCTCTGACTATTATGTTTGGAGTCAGGGCTTGAGAGGCCCTGTTCTCCCTAGTTAGGACTGGTAGGTGGGAATTTTCCTTCAAGTCACTATCTTCATCCTCTGTGATACCATCCTCAGAGGGGTTGGCCTTTTCAAACTCTGCCAAAAGCTCCTGGAGCTGTAGTTTGGAAGGTCTGGGGCCCATTGCTATTTTCTTTATTTTACAGAGTGACCTTAGCTCCCTCATCTTAAGATGGAGGTAAGGGGTGGTGTCGAGTTCCACCACATTCATATCTGTACTAGACATTATGCTTCTAAAAGTTGGAATACTTTTTAAGAATCTAAAACTAGTTCTAGGTTCTAATTCAAACTTTCACAAACTTTTAAACACTAAAAGAAATGCTAACAGGGACTAACACAAGGCCCTAGCAGGACTTTTAAGAATTTAGAAAAATAGTTCAAATTGCAAAAATCAATTTCTAATGACAATTTTTGGAATTTGTTGTGTGATCAGGTATTGGCTGAGTAGTCCAGCAAATGCAAAGTCTTGTACCCCACCGCTGATCCACCAATGTAGGAAGTTGGCTCTGTATGCACTATTTCAAAGTAAGGAATAGTATGCACAGAGTCCAAGGGTTCCCCTTAGAGGTAAGATAGTGGCAAAAAGAGATAATACTAATGCTCTATTTTGTGGTAGTGTGGTCGAGCAGTAGGCTTATCAAAGGAGTAGTGTTAAGCATTTGTTGTACATAAACACAGGCAATAAATGAGGAACACACACTCAGAGACAATTCCAGCCAATAGGTTTTTGTATAGAAAATATATTTTCTTAGTTTATTTTAGGAACCACAGGTTCAAATTCTACATGTAATATCTCATTTGAAAGGTATTTCAGGTAAGTACTCTAGGAACTTTGAATAATCACAATAGCATATATACTTTTTGCATAAAACACATTTAGCTGTTTTAAAAGTGGACACTGCAATTTTCACAGTTCCTGGGGGAGGTAAAGTAATGTTAGTTTTTGCAGGTAAGTAAACCACCTACGGGGTTCAGTTTGGGGTCCAAAGTAGCCCACCGTTGGGGGTTCAGAGCAACCCCAAAGTCACCACACCAGCAGCTCAGGGCCGGTCAGGTGCAGAGTTCAAAGTGGTGCCCAAAACACATAGGCTTCAATGGAGAAGGGGGTGCCCCGGTTCCAGTCTGCCAGCAGGTAAGTACCCGCGTCTTCCGAGGGCAGACCAGGGGGGTTTTGTAGGGCACCGGGGGGGACACAAGACCACACAAAAAGTACACCCTCAGCAGCGCGGGGGCGGCCGGGTGCAGTGTGCAAACAAGCGTCGGGTTTGTGATAGGAATCAATGGGAGACCAAGGGGTCTCTTCAGCGATGCAGGCAGGCAAGGGGGGGCTCCTCGGGGTAGCCACCACCTGGGCAAGGGAGAGGGCCTCCTGGGGGTCGCTCCTGCACTGGAGTTCCGATCCTTCAGGTCCTGGGGGCTGCGGGTGCAGGGTCTTTTCCAGGCGTCGGGATTTTAGAGTCAGGCAGTCGCGGTCAGGGGGAGCCTCGGGATTCCCTCTGCAGGTGTCGCGGGGCTCAGGGGGGACAACTTTGGTTACTCACAGTCTCGGAGTCGCCGGAGGGTCCTCCCTGAGGTGTTGTTTCTTCACCAGTTGAGTCGGGGTCGCCGGGTGCAGTGTTGCAAGTCTCACGCTTCTTGCGGGAATTGCAGGAGTTTTTAAATCTGCTCCTCTGGATACAAAGTTGCAGTCTTTGTTGAACAGGGCCGCTGTTCTCGGGAGTTTCTTGGTCTTTTGGAAGCAGGGCAGTCCTCTGAGGATTCAGAGGTCGCTGGTCCTGGGGAAAGCGTCGCTGGAGCAGTTTTCTTCTGAAGGAGGGAGACAGGCCGGTAGGGCTGGGGCCAAAGCAGTTGGTGTCTTCTTCTTCTCTGCAGGGTTTTTCAGCTCAGCAGTCCTCTTCTTCTTTAAGTTGCAGGAATCTAAATTCTTAGGTTCAGGGGAGCCCTTAAATACTAAATTTAAGGGCGTGTTTAGGTCTGGGGGGTTAGTAGCCAATGGCTACTAGCCCTGAGGGTGGGTACACCCTCTTTGTGCCTCCTCCCAAGGGGAGGGGGACACATTCCTATCCCTATTGGGGGAATCCTCCATCTGCAAGATGGAGGATTTCTAAAAGTCAGAGTCATCTCAGCTCAGGACACCTTAGGGGCTGTTCTGACTGGCTAGTGACTCCTCCTTGTTATTCTCATTATTTCCTCCGGCCTTGCCGCCAAAAGTGGGGCCGTGACCGGAGGGGCGGGCAACTCCACTAGCTGGAGTGCCCTGCGGTGCTGGAACAAAGGGGGTGAGCCTTTGAGGCTCACCGCCAGGTGTTTCAGCTCCTGCCTGGGGGACGTGATAGCATCTCCACCCAGTGCAGGCTTTGTTACTGGCCTCAGAGTGACAAAGGCACTCTCCCCATGGGGCCAGCAACATGTCTTGAGTGTGGCAGGCTGCTAAAACCAGTCAGCCTACACAGGTAGTTGGTTAAGGTTTCAGGGGGCACCTCTAAGGTGCCCTCTGGGGTGTATTTCACTATAAAATGTACACTGGCATTTATTGTGCTGAGAAGTTTGATACCAAACTTCCCAGTTTTCAGTGTAGCCATTATGGTGCTGTGAAGTTCGTGTTTGACAGACTCCCAGACCATATACTCTTATGGCTACCCTGCACTTACAATGTCTAAGGTTTTGCTTAGACACTGGAGGGGCACAGCGCTCATGCACTGGTGCCCTCACCTATGGTATAGTGCACCCTGCCTTAGGGCTGTAAGGCCTGCTAGAGGGGTGTCTTATCTATACTGCATAGGCAGTGTGAGGTTGGCATGGCACCCTGAGGGGAGTGCCATGTCGACTTACTCGTTTTGTCCTCACCAGCACACACAAGCTGGCAAGCAGTGTGTCTGTGCTGAGTGAGGGGTCCCCAGGGTGGCATAAGATATGCTGCAGCCCTTAGAGACCTTCCCTGGCATCAGGGCCCTTGGTACCAGGGGTACCAGTTACAAGGGACTTACCTGGATGCCAGGGTGTGCCAATTGTGTAAAACAAAAGTACAGGTTAGGGAAAGAACACTGGTGCTGGGGCCTGGTTAGCAGGCCTCAGCACACTTTCAATTCAAAACATAGCATCAGCAAAGGCAAAAAGTCAGGGGGTAACCATGCCAAGGAGGCATTTTCTTACCCAACCCCCCCCCCCAAACGAAAGAGGATGAGACTAACCTTTCCCAAGAGAGTCTTCATTTTCTAAGTGGAAGAACCTGGAAAGGCCATCTGCATTGGCATGGGCAGTCCCAGGTCGGTGTTCCACTATAAAGTCCATTCCCTGTAGGGAGATGGACCACCTCAACAGTTTTGGATTTTCACCTTTCATTTGCATCAGCCATCTGAGAGGTCTGTGGTCAGTTTGAACTACAAAGTGAGTACCAAAGAGGTATGGTCTCAGCTTCTTCAGGGACCAAACCACAGCAAAGGCCTCCCTCTCAATGGCACTCCAACGCTGCTCCCTGGGGAGTAACCTCCTGCTAATGAAAGCAACAAGCTGGTCAAGGCCATCATCATTTGTTTGGGACAAAACTGCCCCTATCCCATGTTCAGAGGCATCTGTCTGCACAATTAACTGCTTGGAGTAATCTGGAGCTTTTAGAACTGGTGCTGTGCACATAGCTTGTTTCAGGGTGTCAAAGGCCTGTTGGCATTCTACAGTCCAGTTTACCTTCTTGGGCATTTTCTTGGAGGTGAGTTCTGTGAGGGCTGTCACAATGGATCCATATCCCTTCACAAACCTCCTATAGTACCCAGTCAAGCCAAGGAATGCCCTGACTTGAGTCTGGGTTTTTGGAGCTGCCCAGTCCAGAATAGTCTGGATCTTAGGCTGGAGTGGCTGAACTTGGCCTCCACCTACAAGGTGTCCCAAGTAAACCACAGTTCCCTGCCTTATCTGGCATTTGGATGCCTTGATAGAGAGGCCTGCTGATTGCAGAGCCTTCAAAACCTTCTTCAGGTGGACCAGGTGATCCTGCCAGTTGGAGCTAAAGACAGCAATATCTTCAAGATAAGCTGCACTAAAGGACTCCAAGCCAGCAAGGACTTGATTCACCAACCTTTGGAAGGTGGCAGGGGCATTCTTTAAACCAAAGGGCATAACAGTGAACTGATAATGCCCATCAGGTGTGGAGAATGCTGTCTTTTCTTTTGTTCCAGGTGCCATTTTGATTTGCCAGTACCCTGGTGTTAAGTCAAAGGTACTTAAGAATTTGGCAGCATCTAATTTGTCTATCAGCTCATCAGCTCTAGGAATGGGATGGGCATCTGTCTTGGTGACAGAATTAAGTCCTCTGTAGTCCACACAAAACCTCATCTCTCTCTTTCCATCTTTGGTGTGAGGTTTGGGGACTAAGACCACTGGGCTAGCCCAGGGGCTGTCAGAGTGCTCAATTACTCCCAATTCCAGCATCTTGTGGACTTCCACCTTGATGCTTTCCTTAACTTGGTCAGACTGTCTGAATATTTTGTTTTTGACAGGCATGCTGTCTCCTGTGTCCACATCATGGGTACACAGGTGTGTCTGACCAGGGGTTAGGGAAAAAAGCTCAGCAAACAGCTGCAGGACTTTCCTACAGTCAGATTGCTGTTGGCTAGAGAGGGTGTCTGAATAGATCACTCCATCCACTGAGCCATCCTTAGGGTTTGATGAGAGGAGATCAGGGAGAGGTTCACTCTCAGCTTCCTGGTCCTCATCTGTTACCATCAACAGATTTACATCAGCCCTATTATGGAAGAGCTTTAGGCGGTTCACATGGATCACCCTCTTGGGGCTCCTGCTAGTGCCTAGGTCCACCAGGTAGGTGACCTGACTCTTCTTCTCTAGCACTGGGTAAGGGCCACTCCATCTGTCCTGAAGTGCCCTGGGAGCCACAGGCTCCAGAACCCAGACTTTCTGCCCTGGTTGAAATTCAACAATTGCAGCCTTTTGGTCATACCAAAACTTCTGGAGCTGTTGGCTGGCCTCAAGGTTTTTGCTTGCCTTTTCCATGTACTCTGCCATCCTTGAGCGAAGGCCAAGTACATAGTCCACTATGTCTTGTTTAGGCTCATGAAGAGGTCTCTCCCAGCCTTCTTTAACAAGAGCTAATGGTCCCCTTACAGGGTGGCCAAACAGAAGTTCAAAGGGTGAGAACCCTACTCCCTTCTGAGGCACCTCTCTGTAAGCGAAAAGCAGACATGGCAAGAGGACATCCTATCTCCTTTTGAGTTTTTCTGGGAGCCCCATGATCATGCCCTTTAATGTCTTGTTGAATCTCTCAACAAGGCCATTAGTTTGTGGATGATAGGGTGTAGAGAATTTATAAGTCACCCCACACTCATTCCACATATGTTTCAGGTATGCTGACATGAAGTTGGTACCTCTGTCAGACACCACCTCCTTAGGGAAGCCCACTCTGGTAAAGATACCAATGAGGGCCTTGGCTACTGCAGGGGCAGTAGTCGACCTAAGGGGAATAGCTTCAGGATAACTAGTAGCATGATCCACTACTACTAGGATGTACATATTTCCTGAGGCTGTGGGAGGTTCAAGTGGACCCACAATGTCCACACCCACTCTTTCAAAGGGGACCCCCACCACTGGAAGTGGAATGAGGGGGGCCTTTGGATGTCCACCTGTCTTACCACTGGCTTGACAGGTGGTACAGGAGACACAAAACTCCTTAACCTCCTGGGACATGTTGGGCCAGTAGAAGTGGTTGACTAATCTCTCCCACGTCTTGGTTTGTCCCAAATGCCCAGCAAGGGGAATATCATGGGCTAAGGTCAGAATAAACTCTCTGAGCTCCTGAGGCACTACCACTCTCCTAGTGGCACCAGGTTTGGGATCTCTTGCCTCAGTGTACAGGAGTCCATCTTCCCAATAGACCCTATGTGTTCCAGTTTTCTTGCCATTGGACTCTTCAGCAGCTTGCTGCCTAAGGCCTTCAAGAGAGGGACAGGTTTCTTGTCCCTTACACAACTGCTCCCTTAAGGGTCCCCCTGGGCCTAAGAGCTCAACCTGATAAGGTTCCAACTCCATAGGCTCAGTTCCCTCAGAGGGCAGAACTTATTCCTGAGAAGAGAGGTTCTCTTTTTGTTGTTGTGTTCCCAGCTGACTTTCCTTTTCTCTTGGTAGGCTGGGCCCTTTTTCCAGACTCTAGCTCTACTTTTTCACCCTGTGCCTTGCACTGTGCCCTTGTCTTGACACACAGCAGTTCAGGGATACCCAGCATGGCTGCATGGGTTTTCAGTTCTACCTCAGCCCATGCTGAGGACTCCAGGTCATTTCCAAGCAAACAGTCTACTGGGATGTTTGAGGAGACTACCACCTGTTTCAGGCCATTGACCCCTCCCCACTCTAAAGTTACCATAGCCATGGGATGTACTTTAGTTTGATTGTCAGCATTGGTGACTGGATAAGTTTGTCCAGTCAGGTATTGGCCAGGGGAAACCAGTTTCTCTGTCACCATAGTGACACTGGCACCTGTATCCCTCAGGCCTTCTACACTTGTCCCATTAATTAAGAGCTGCTGCCTGTATTTTTGCATGTTAGGAGGCCAGGCAGCCAGTGTGGCTAAATCCACCCCACCCTCAGAGACTAATGTAGCTTCAGTGTGACACCTGATTTGCTCTGGGCACACTGTTGATCCCACTTGGAGACTAGCCATTCCAGTGTTAGCTGGAGTGGAGTTAGAAGTGGTTGTTTTCTTGGGACAGGCCTTGTCTCCAGTTTGGTGTCCAGGCTGATTACAGCTACGACACCAGGCCTTTTTGGGATCAAAGTTTTTACCCTTCTACCCAAAATTGGTTTGTGAAGAGGCTCTGGGCCCACCCTCCTGTGCAGGTTTTTGGGGGCCTGTAGAAGACTCTTTACTATTTTTGTTTTTGGATGTCTCAACACCTTTCCCCTGGGGAGGCTTTGTGACCCCTTTCTTTTGGTCACCCCCTGTGGAAGTCTTGGTCACCCTAGTCTTGACCCAATGGTCCGCCTTCTTTCCCAATTCTTGGGGAGAAATTGGTCCTAGGTCTACCAGATGCTGATGCAGTTTGTCATTGAAACAATTACTTAACAGATGTTCTTTCACAAATAAATTGTACAGCCCATCATAATCATTTACACCACTGCCTTGAATCCAACCATCCAGTGTTTTCACTGAGTAGTCTACAAAATCAACCCAGGTCTGGCTCGAGGATTTTTGAGCCCCCCTGAATCTAATCCTATACTCCTCAGTGGAGAATCCAAAGCCCTCAATCAGGGTACTCTTCATGAGGTCATAAGATTCTGCATCTTTTCCAGAGAGTGTGAGGAGTCTATCCCTACACTTTCCAGTGAACATTTCCCAAAGGAGAGCACCCCAGTGAGATTTGTTCACTTTTCTGGTTACACAAGCCCTCTCAAAAGCTGTGAACCATTTGGTGATGTCATCACCATCTTCATATTTAGTCACAATCCCTTTAGGGATTTTTAACATGTCAGGAGAATCTCTGACCCTAGTTATGTTACTGCCACCATTGATGGGTCCTAGGCCCATCTTTTGTCTTTCCCTTTCTATGGCTAGGATCTGTCTTTCCAAAGCCAATCTTTTGGCCATCCTGGCTAACTGGATGTCCTCTTCACTGGGATTATCCTCAGTGATTTCAGAGAGGTTGGTCCCTCCTGTGAGGGAAACAGCATCTCTGACTATTATGTTTGGAGTCAGGGCTTGAGAGGCCCTGTTCTCCCTAGTTAGGACTGGTAGGTGGGAATTTTCCTCCAAGTCACTATCTTCATCCTCTGTGATACCATCCTCAGAGGGGTTGGCCTTTTCAAACTCTGCCAAAAGCTCCTGGAGCAGTAGTTTGGAAGGTCTGGGGCCCATTGCTATTTTCTTTATTTTACAGAGTGACCTCAGCTCCCTCATCTTAAGATGGAGGTAAGGGGTGGTGTCGAGTTCCACCACATTCATATCTGTACTAGACATTATGCTTCTAAAAGTTGGAATACTTTTTAAGAATCTAAAACTAGTTCTAGGTTCTAATTCAAACTTTCACAAACTTTTAAACACTAAAAGAAATGCTAACAGGGACTAACACAAGGCCCTAGCAGGACTTTTAAGAATTTAGAAAAATAGTTCAAATTGCAAAAATCAATTTCTAATGACAATTTTTGGAATTTGTTGTGTGATCAGGTATTGGCTGAGTAGTCCAGCAAATGCAAAGTCTTATACCCCACCGCTGATCCACCAATGTAGGAAGTTGGCTCTGTATGCACTATTTCAAAGTAAGGAATAGTATGCACAGAGTCCAAGGGTTCCCCTTAGAGGTAAGATAGTGGCAAAAAGAGATAATACTAATGCTCTATTTTGTGGTAGTGTGGTCGAGCAGTAGGCTTATCAAAGGAGTAGTGTTAAGCATTTGTTGTACATACACACAGGCAATAAATGAGGAACACACACTCAGAGACAATTCCAGCCAATAGGTTTTTGTATAGAAAAATATCTTTTCTTAGTTTATTTTAGGAACCACAGGTTCAAATTCTACATGTAATATCTCATTTGAAAGGTATTTCAGGTAAGTACTCTAGGAACTTTGAATAATCACAATAGCATATATACTTTTTGCATAAAACACATTTAGCTGTTTTAAAAGTGGACACAGTGCAATTTTCACAGTTCCTGGGGGAGGTAAAGTAATGTTAGTTTTTGCAGGTAAGTAAACCACCTACGGGGTTCAGTTTGGGGTCCAAAGTAGCCCACCGTTGGGGGTTCAGAACAACCCCAAAGTCACCACACCAGCAGCTCAGGGCCGGTCAGGTGCAGAGTTCAAAGTGGTGCCCAAAACACATAGGCTTCAATGGAGAAGGGGGTGCCCCGGTTCCAGTCTGCCAGCAGGTAAGTACCCGCGTCTTCCGAGGGCAGACCAGGGGGGTTTTGTAGGGCACCGGGGGGGACACAAGACCACACAAAAAGTACACCCTCAGCAGCGCGGGGGCGGCCGGGTGCAGTGTGCAAACAAGCGTCGGGTTTGTGATAGGAATCAATGGGAGACCAAGGGGTCTCTTCAGCGATGCAGGCAGGCAAGGGGGGGCTCCTCGGGGTAGCCACCACCTGGGCAAGGGAGAGGGCCTCCTGGGGGTCGCTCCTGCACTGGAGTTCCGATCCTTCAGGTCCTGGGGGCTGCGGGTGCAGGGTCTTTTCCAGGCGTCGGGATTTTAGAGTCAGGCAGTCGCGGTCAGGGGGAGCCTCGGGATACCCTCTGCAGGTGTTGCGGGGCTCAGGGGGGACAACTTTGGTTACTCACAGTCTCGGAGTCGCCGGAGGGTCCTCCCTGAGGTGTTGTTTCTTCACCAGTCGAGTCGGGGTCGCCGGGTGCAGTGTTGCAAGTCTCACACTTCTTGCGGGGATTGCAGGGGTTTTTAAATCTGCTCCTCTGGATACAAAGTTGCAGTCTTTGTTGAACAGGGCCGCTGTTCTCGGGAGTTTCTTGGTCTTTTGGAAGCAGGGCAGTCCTCTGAGGATTCAGAGGTCGCTGGTCCTGGGGAAAGCGTCGCTGGAGCAGTTTTCTTCTGAAGGAGGGAGACAGGCCGGTAGGGCTGGGGCCAAAGCAGTTGGTGTCTTCTTCTTCTCTGCAGGGTTTTTCAGCTCAGCAGTCCTCTTCTTCTTTAAGTTGCAGGAATCTAAATTCTTAGGTTCAGGGGAGCCCTTAAATACTAAATTTAAGGGCGTGTTTAGGTCTGGGGGGTTGGTAGCCAATGGCTACTAGCCCTGAGGGTGGGTACACCCTCTTTGTGCCTCCTCCCAAGGGGAGGGGATCACATTCCTATCCCTATTGGGGGAATCCTCCATCTGCAAGATGGAGGATTTCTAAAAGTCAGAGTCATCTCAACTCAGGACACCTTAGGGGCTGTCCTGACTGGCCAGTGACTCCTCCTTGTTATTCTCATTATTTCCTCCGGCCTTGCCACCAAAAGTGGGGCCGTGACCGGAGGGGGCGGTCAACTCCACTAGCTGGAGTGCCCTGGGGTGCTGGAACAAAGGGGGTGAGCCTTTGAGGCTCACCGCCAGGAGTTACAGCTCCTGCCTGGGGGAGGTGATAGCATCTCCACCCAGTGCAGGCTTTGTTACTGGCCTCAGAGTGACAAAGGCACTCTCCCCATGGGGCCAGCTACATGTCTCGAGTGTGGCAGGCTGCTAAAACCAGTCAGCCTACACGGGTAGTTGGTTAAGGTTTCAGGGGGCACCTCTAAGGTGCCCTCTGGGGTGTATTTCACAATAAAATGTACACTGGCATCAGTGTGCATTTATTGTGCTGAGAAGTTTGATACCAAACTTCCCAGTTTTCAGTGTAGCCATTATGGTGCTGTGGAGTTCGTGTTTGACAGACTCCCAGACCATATACTCTTATGGCTACCCTGCACTTACAATGTCTAAGGTTTTGCTTAGACACTGTAGGGGCACAGTGCTCATGCACTGGTGCCCTCACCTATGGTATAGTGCACCCTGCCTTAGGGCTGTAAGGCCTGCTAGAGGGGTGTTTTATCTATACTGCATAGGCAGTGTGAGGTTGGCATGGCACCCTGAGGGAGTGCCATGTCGACTTACTCGTTTTGTCCTCACCAGCACACACAAGCTGGCAAGCAGTGTGTCTGTGCTGAGTGAGGGGTCCCCAGGGTGGCATAAGATATGCTGCAGCCCTTAGAGACCTTCCCTGGCATCAGGGCCCTTGGTACCAGGGGTACCAGTTACAAGGGACTTACCTGGATGCCAGGGTGTGCCAATTGTTCTAAAACAAAAGTACAGGTTAGGGAAAGAACACAGGTGCTGGGGCCTGGTTAGCAGGCCTCAGCACACTTTCAATTCAAAACATAGCATCAGCAAAGGCAAAAAGTCAGGGGGTAACCATGCCAAGGAGGCATTTCCTTACAGAGTTTATACCAATGACAAGGGTGTTGCGCCTGTGCACATAGATAATAAATCTGGAGATTAGGCACTGCGAAGCCACCTCTTTCCTACGGTAGAGTCAGGAGTTGCCACCCCAGCCGAGGCTGTTTGCCCACCCAAACTAGGGTGTTCAGCTGTGTTCTGAGGAGCTTGAAAAATCCGCTGGGAAAAGTAATGGGGATATTGTCAAATAAATAAAGAAAGCGAAGCAACACAATCTTCTTTAGCACCATGCGCCCTTGAGCTGTTATATAATAGCGTGATCCATTTCAAGTGCGTACCACGTAGTCCCAAACATTCCAAGATGGTGAATATATTGGGCCATTCAATAGAATCGAAGGCCTTGGCGGCATCTAGCAGTACAGCCACTGACGCCTCCAGCTGTGGATTCCAGCAGTAAAGTAGAGAAATAATCGTACGGAAGTCATGCATGGTGGAGCGTATTTGAATGAAACCGGAATGATCAGGGGGCACAAGATTTAGCATGAGGGGCTGCAGGCAGTTCGCCAAAATCTTTGCTTATATCTTGACGTCATTGTTTATGAGTGAAATGGGGCGATATGACCCACATTGATCCAGCGCTTTGTCCTTTTTCAATAGGACGACAACGAGGGCCTCTCGCAAGGTTGCCGGGAGTGTCTGCTTTGCATATGCTTTGGTGTACATGGCGTGAAGGTGTGGTGCCACCTGCACAGCATATGACTTATAAATTAGGCTCCTGTTTTTTCCATTTAAACTGATTTTTTCATATAAATACAGATGCAAAAATATTTTTCCTTTGTCTCTATTTATAAATAGAAATAGAAAAATGGCACTAAATATGTTCAACTTTGCTGCTGTTTGCAAGGAGAAAACAAGCCTTTCCGAACGCAGGCAGGGAGAGGGCATATCAGATTTCAGATGAGCCAGTATCAAAGTTCAATGTTAAGGGGCCATCACGCCTCCTTTTGTTTAAGTATCCTGGTTGGGAGCTATGCGGAGGGCGTGGGGAGACCCACAACTAAAACCAAAACAAATGTACACAGCTTATCACTTGACAGATACTTAAGAGTCCCTGGATCCAAGAGATATGGATGCGCTGTAGGAATGTTAGATGTGTTGGTCTGTCCCAGTCTTTACACAAATAGCAATTTAAATACCTCTATAGCACTATTCATCCCAATTTAGGGTGTCGGAGCGATTACATCACACGTTATATTGACAATAAATCATATGTGTGTAAATCAATGTGTAGGATATGTTACATAAGACAGTGATGGTTACAAGGTCTTTCACAGCTCACCGTGCTATAGTAGTAATGTATTAACTGCTAGTAAAAAAAGGATCTCTTTGTGAAAAGCAGTAACCCATTTACCCATCTACATAACTTTATCTAAACCTATAACAAAAAAAGCACTCATTGCCTATTTAAAGAAATTTGAAAAAATACCAGCTGCAGCAGATTTTTTTTGTTACGACAAAATAAAACGTGGATAAATACAGATAAAATGGGCAAAAAATAAATCTGGATAAATACAGATGGAAATGTTAAAAAAATAAATACCATAAAACCAGGAGCCCTACTTATAACCAGTAAGGATATCTGCTTTTCCATTTGGAAGTGCCTATATCATATCCTACACTTCTTCTAATTCTATTGGTCTCGAGAGGTACTCACACTGTGCAGTAGACAGCTATGTCAGGGCCACATCCTCCAGGTAGGTTCCTATGTCACACAGGGTAGCTGTTTCGGAGGAGGCGTCTAGAGTGCCGGAGTATGTCGAGAAGGCCTGCAAGATCCCATCCGCATCCCAACAGTCCCTACCAGCTTCATCTTTTATTTTAATTACTTGTTGAGTGTTCCTGGCAGGCCTTATTTTGGCACCTAAAGATCTGCCCGGGCGGCCACCTTCCCCATATTCCCGAGCCACATGATGGTGGGATCTGTGATGCAGCTCTCTGTTAGCCAATTCCTGATAGTTAGTGATATGGGTTCTTATGCACGCCAGCACTGCTTGGTTTTCTGTGCTCTCATATTCCTGTTCTAGTTGCTGTATAGATTGTTCCACCTTGCTCAGTTGAGTACAGATAGCTCAGAGGATCCCCACTTTCATACTGATGCAGATGCCCCATATGGTCACCTTGAAGGCTTCCCAGGGGGTGCCAGCTACATCTACTGAGACTTTGTTGAGTTCAAAGTAGTTGTGTATGGCATGGCCAGTAGTAAACCTGTAAGCCTGATCGAGCAGGGCAGCCTCCTGAAAGTGCCAGGTGAATGGGAGCATGGGAATGGTGATGTCCATTCTGACACCAACCAGTAGTCCAACCAGGCCCAGGCAGGATACACAGTGAACACAAAAGTGTCCTCTCACACTCCCATGTTGCGCAGCTTCCAGACACCTACCACACTGAACTCCTCCATACCATGCCATAGCACCGTGGCGGTGTGCTGATCGTGTCTAGGCATCCCTGTTGATCTGTCTTGCGTTACATGAACGGTTGCATTTAGGCCACCTCCCCATAGGATTTCAGCTGGCATAGGTTAGTGTAGAATGCAGGGTTGTTCGCATTTGGATCGTAAATGTTTACCAGCGTAATCAGGGTTCCCTGAAGAATGACATATCGGCCCTGGTCATCTGCTATGGTGTGGGTGACAGTGGAGGGTGTATCTTTTTTAAATCAGTATCCTCACCCCCCTGGGGTATGAGGAGTTCAATGATACCACCCGTATACCAGCCCATCGTGCACCAATCGCCCCCTCTGAGTTGTGTGTCAAGTGGGTTTCCTGGAGGAAAGCGATCTGCATATGGTGTCTGTCAACGTACACTAGGACTTGTAGTGTTTTGTTGGGATTGTTAAGGCCCCACATATTCCAAATCAGGAGTGATGTGGCTCAGGACCTATGTGATTGTCTTTTTTGTGCCCCAGAGCAAAAGTGAGAGGCTATTGTGTGCATATGTGTAAAACTAGGTAGTGTTATGTTGGTGTATTGTACAGCTGCAGCAACAACATAATACAACCTGCACTTTTCCCCCACCCACTTCAGCATCCCAACTACGCTAAAGAAATTCCTGCCAAACAGTAGAACATGTAGTCCCCACATATTTAACCCCATACAAGGTTGCGTCTCTAACGAAAGGCTAGCTACAGTTCAGCTCGGGGTGCACTGTCAGGAGGGTGCGCAGAGTCCCAGTATCACATAGTGTACGGGGTGGCTGTGATAGTTCTTAGTTCTGGCACAGGCCTTTCAACATTTGATAAACGGTAGAGTTCAGCCATGGGGAGGACCACAGCGATCTACATCATGACCAACCTCAGTCCGATCACCTGTCAGTCACCTGCCACTCTCTCCAGCTTCCTCGGTACCGCACCCGCAGCCCCCAGAGCATTCTTACCACCTCAATTCAGCAGGCCACTATGCCTCAGGGCCATTTCCCTAATAGTCTATTCCAGGTAGTCACCTGGCCATGGTGCCTTCTCGTGGTAGGTTGAAATTTCATCTTCTTAGGTGGAGTCTGTGGCATTTTCGGTCTCTGATGATCGCTGCTTTTTATGTTTCTTGAGTAGCTTGCTGAAAAGCTTCCATTGCAAACTGCGGCAAGTTGAAGATTCAGTTTTGCCCAGATATTCAGTCCGCAGCCTCACTAGGTAGAGCATAGCATACGAAATTCCCGCCTGCTGAAGCTTCCTTTTCACTGGGAGGTATTCTCTTGGGGCAGCCCGCACGTCAGGCATGAAATCAGGAAAATGGGATAAATTGTTTACTTGGTGGGTGATTTCTCCCCTCTCCCGAGCCAGGCTAAGGATCGTATCTCGACCTCTGTAGTTCAGGAGCCTAGCCACGATGGGACGCGGAGTCAACCCCGGGGGAGGCCACAGCACCAGAGGGCTGTGGGTGTGTTCCACCATAAGCATCTGGGACAGAGCATCAGGTCTAAAGATCTCAGTGAGGAGACGTCCCACGTATATCTCCAAGCTTCCAATATTGGTTGATTCCGGGATCCCCATAATTCTCAGGTTATTGCACCGTGATCGCACCTCTATAAATTGCTTCTTTACTTTAATGACCGCAAAGACCTTCGCCATGTTTAGCATTTTACCTGACATTGTGTGGATAATGTCCTCCGTACTGGAGAGTCTCTGTTCCGCTTCAGTCAGTTGCTTTGTGTGCTGATCCAGTTTAGAGGAAATATGATCCATGCAGAGGTTCAGTTTGTCAATCTTGCTGTCAATTGTTTGTAGTCTTTTCTGCATGGTGACTAGGGTGCTCTCCAGGGAGCTCATGTCACGACTCGCCACCTCTTTGTCCACCTCAGCCTCTGGCAGGTCACGCGTGCTTCTTTTGGGCTCGAAAGTGAGCCAGGTTTGCGACTTCTCTGTTTTGCCCATAGTGGCCAACATCCAATCGTATGGCGACTTATAGTTTGCAGCATCTGATTATTCCAGTATGTTCTATGGGTACGTCCACAATGGGTAGGAGCCAGCAACGGCGGTCTGCAACACTCAGAGCTATAGTCGTAGGCAAGTGCTCCAGCTAATTGATCAGTGTCAGTGTGGGGCTTAGGGGTGCCCTGCACGCCAAACGCCAGGTGGGGGTCTAAAATCCATCTCACAACATAAGGGTAGATGAGGGCCTAGATGTCAGCCAGCCCCCCCACTCTGCGCAAGCAGCAGTCGTCGTGGGCTCTGGCACTCCCCACAATATGATGTCTATCCTCGTGCCCAGGCCGCTATCGACCTCGGCCTGGCCTCAATCTTTCAGGAGGCCATGCTCTGCTTACTACAAAAGTACAGGTCGGTCCCGCAGACCTCCCCTTCTAGCAGCAGGCCACAATCTCAGCAGTTCTGTCTCCTGGCTTTCCATTACTAGTAACCACTTAACAATACCAACTTCACCTTCCTTGGAAGGTGGAAAGGCGGAGATGATCCTGTTGGAATTCGAACTCCTAGTCTAGAGGTGTCTAAGACAGCTGAGGTTGGAGGGCTTAAAGTGCACATGTCAGGGTGCCCGTCACAAGACAGTCTCCTTTAAACTGAAGTGCACACAGTTTCTCTCTGCTACTGACCCTGCCCTCAGACTCGGCTGCCAGCATGAAAAATAGAATAGTAATACATTTGTTTTAGTACCATTTTATTTTTTATGATCGCTGCCCTCGCGGTGGAGGGGCGAATCGCCTCCATCCTAATGGAGGCACTGTCACTGCTTTCAATGCATCACACAGGGTTTGGGGCTAAATATAAATGTCCTCATTCTTGGTCAAATAATCATTTATTGGTTTTTTTCCAATTACAATACCAATTTCTGATCTCCAGGTATTTCACTGTTTAATCTGCAAACTTTATGTTCTGGCTGGATAATGATCCACAATATTGGCATGGAGATGCATGCAGGGACCACACAAGAACAAATGGTGTAATTCAACTCACAACCCAGAATGCTGATCTGCTGAAGTAGCTCTTTGCAACCTTTCCCCACCTCATATGATTTCCTCGGTCCACATTCCTGTACTGCCTTCTCAGAACTGTCACAATGGCCAGATCCCCATGAACACCGCTGAATGCTGCTGAATTCCAGACATTGAAAGATAATTTATTAGCCTGCCAATGCAAAGAGAGGCACAGAAGACAGCAACTGTAAAGGCTGAACACCATACTCAAATGCCACGACAGGTATGAGCAGTTTACAGTCAAAAAAAGTAACCCCAGAGGACATAACTATCAAAATACATTAACACAGACGATTACAACTAAGTGGTTATTAATTAAGTTACCAATGAAAAGCAGTGAGACCTTTGATTCATCTTTATATACTAACCACATACGAAAACTGGTGCTATACATCAGCCCGCTGCCTTATCAACGAGTCAATCGAGCAATTCCACTTAATGTAGACTGCCAACTCCTGGTGTGTAGGTGTGAAAACTGAGTGAGAACTGGCATATGTAGGTGATTAAAAAAAACTACTATCTTTTTTCATAGTAACATTGTACCATACCAATTATATTGATTGATAACTACACTTAAATAAGAGTTATTCAAAACAGGAGCACTAAAGAAGTGTGAACCAGTTCTTAACATCAACAGTAAAGTCCAAGCTAACCAAAGGGGGACTCAATATTGCACACAGGGGTTTTAGAACCTGGGTATAATGCTTTTGTGGTCTCATTTTGCACCCTAATTATCGAGGAATGTAATTTACTCATTTCACGATTGATTGATATAAAGACACTTTTAAGATTGATGCTTGTTTTCTAGGTATAAAGATATTATTTCTAATAAGCGGAGATCATAACATTTATGGCTGCTGTCATCTCATACTCTGAGGTTGACTCATTAGCTTTACCACACAACCTGTTGTTAAAGCTGTCATCATGGCTATCCCAGTTCCATAGCTGGATGTTCAATTTTGTAAGCTCATGTCTAAGAGTACCTACAGAGGACTTCGTATGGAGGAAGCATATAAGTCAATATGGTTGTAATGGGAGGAATTTGTTCAACGGTTTCCCATGACTTTAGTTCTTGCTAAATATAGTATTCACAATTGAAAGAGTCACTGAGTGTTGAGATAGATGATTTTGCTTGTATCACTGTAGTGAATTCTTTATGTCCAAGTATATTGCTTAGAGCCATATTGGAATTTATACTTTTTGTTTTCTGCAGTAAGAGTAGAGGTTGTAATGGCCCATTGATCCAATGCAGAGGCATACTTATATGCATTGTAGTAGTACAAAAGCTCTTTCGCAATGAAACAGTATCCATCTTGGGTAGTTTGTAACACTTCTACACTGAGGCCTTGACATATAAGGAGGTTAATCTTGTTTTTAAATTCCTGTGTCCAAATATGATTCTCCTTTTAGTTGTTTGGTTGTCAATACAATAAATTAACTGGGAAGCAAAAAGAACAGCAAAACCAGCAAGGCCAGTATAACACACACCTCAAAGGAACTTTGGCTCTGTATAAACAGAATAAACAACTTCCAAACAATTTCCTTGGGTAATAATGTAAAAGCCAGCAAATGGATGTTGTAAATGAATTTGTTATACATAATCAAAGAGGAAAATAGTAGTCTGAGTAGCTGCCAGCAAGAAGCAAAGTATGTAACACCAAATAGAGCTTAGAGCAAGGAAAAGTATTGAGTTACAAAATGTTCAACTTATTTTCAGAGAATTGACTCAATAAAAGCCCTCTGGGCTACTGCTGAAAACGTCTTATGAATAATAAGCACAGGGAGGCAAGATGGAGCCCCAGACCCAATGGGCTCCTTGCAATGTTTAAACCTAATACATATGTTTGGCTTAAGCCATTGTGCACATTTAATAACTACTGTTTGACCAGTATGGTTCCAGAGTCATGGCAAGGAGCAAGTTTCCACCCAAGCTACAAATATGGTTGAAAGTCAGATCCCTCAAATTCCAGGCTAATAGCCCTGCTCCAAGGTAAACCAGCATAGGTCTCCAAAATACATTAAAGCTTAAATACATACTGTATATTTAATAAATTGGAGATAAATCATGATTCAATTAAGGCAGTATTGTTTTTGATTCACCCACATACAAAACGATGCAGTTCCTTTAGGACAAACCAAATCAAAGCTGAATACAAATAGCTCGGGTAGATTTTGAACCAACTGTATAATTTAGTAAACATCTACAAACTTTGGAAGTTAAAGCTACTACATTAAAACTTTCTTTTCTAAAACTACCAAAAATGTTAGCTGAACCAAAAAATCATAAGAGAAACATTTTTGTGAACACTCATCTATAGACTCAACACATTTCTGTGCAGGTTTGATACATGGCTTTATAAGGCTCACAACAATTTATATAGAACTATTTTTCTATTACCCAATTGAAGCACTCAATAACAAATCTGCTTAGAATATAAACTAATCTGTGGCACAACATTCAAGCATCTTAAGATCTTCAGTTGTTTGTTCAAACAAAAACTTGCCGAAAAAATCTTTTAAAGCTATTTTAAGGCAAGAACTTGACTCCGTTATTCTTGAAAACATAACCCCCCCACATCAAATAGTCAATGAGACAGTTAAAGATCTTAACATGAACCCACCATGGGAGCTAAGTATGTCATATCAAGCATTAATAAATACTAAAAAATGCATCAACTTGAAATCCACAATAGAAGATGTTAATAAATTTAAACAAAGGACTCATAGTAAGATAGTACTTCCGAGCTGTGTCTCAAATGATATTTACTTATGGAATCAAGGGCCAGATGTAGCAAAGGGTTTTTCCCATTCTGGGCCGTATTTATACTCCGTTTGCGCCGAATTTGCGTCGTTTTTTTCGACGCAAATTCGACGCTAAACTAACGCCAACTAACGCCATATTTATACTATGGCGTTAGAGGCGTATAGCGCCAAAGTTCCCGGAATGTGCGTCATTTTTTAGCGTGAACCCCTTCCTTGCGTTAATGATATGCAAGGGAGGCGTTCCCGTCTAAAAAATGACTCCCAGGCCTTTACGTGGTATTTATACTCCCGGGCAAAAGAGACGCCCGGGAGTGGGCGTGGCTAAAAACGGCGCATTTGCGCCGCTTTTTAACGCCTGGGTCAGGCATGGCGTTAAGGGACAAGTGGGCTCAAAATGAGCCCAGAGTGCCCTCCCCTGCCCCCAGGGACCCCCCCTGCCACCCTTGCCCACCCCAGGAGGACACCCAAGGCTGGAGGGACCCACCCCAGGGACATTCAGGTAAGTTCAGGTAAGTATTTTTTTATTTTTTTTTTATAATTTTTTTTGGCATAGGGGGGCCTGATTTGTGCCCCCCTACATGCCACTATGCCCAATGACCATGCCCAGGGGACAGAAGCCCCTGGGCATGGCCATTGGGCAAGGGGGCATGACTCCTATCTTTACAATGATAGGAGTCATGTTGATGGGGGATGGGCGTCGAAAATAAATGGCGCAAGTCGGGTTACGACGATTTTTTCGACGTAACCTGACTTGCCCCATTTTAAGACGCCCATACGCCATTTTCCCCCTACGCCGGTGCTGTCTGGTCTACGTGGTTTTTTCCCACGCAAACCAGGCAGCGCCGGTCTGATTGCGCCGTCTAACGCCATTCCATAAATACGGCGCCCGCATGGCGCTTCAGAATGGCGTTAGACGGCGCAAAACTTTTTGACGCTAAACTGCGTTAGTGCAGTTTAGCGTCAAAAAGTATAAATATGGGCCTCAGTGTCAATGGGAAAATGTGTTCGTACATATGGCCCCAAGTGCCCCTGCCTTGGCAATGAAGAATTCAACATCTTCAACTCTATTTTGATCTATGATTTAGAAGTCACACACACATAGAAATTCAAGAGGCCAAACATGTATTGCCACTCTTGTGAATATAAGAAGGAAACTCAGGCTCATGTACTCTGCTGTGGTCCAACATTTTTGAATGAGTGCCTGTTTTAGCACGATCATTTCTTTGCTTAAAAGTGGAAACATGCTACAATGCAACAGAGGCTTGCAAAAAAGGTCATGAACACAATTAAATCAGCTTGAACTAAATTTGCACAAAAATAGGATTCAGTTATACTATGGCGGTTTTAATATTATCTATAATTAGTTGTAAAGGTGAGACATTATTCTGAATTTTAAATTGCAATTATTTTTTTTTTTTGTCGTAATTATCAATAGATTGTTATTCATTTCTTCATACATTCATTCATGCGCTCATGGTGTGAGATTTGAAGGGCTCTATATGTATCTATTTATTTTGATTCAGATGAATGCTATCTATCATGAAGTAGTCTATTCTTTATTACGTGTGAAGGCGGAACTAAATGAAGGTAAACCCCCAGGTGTCAGGTTGTTGTATCCTTCAGTCGTCATTAAGTTCCTGCTTTGCTAAGTTTACACATTAGTTTTCAACAATTTGAAGGATGGCATTTGCATTTTGATTACCTTCTTGTACTACTTGTCAGATGGTAGATTGAAGTCACTTTCCATAATTAAAGTGACATCATAAGGAATGACACACAGGGCCTCATTTACAAGCCCTTTGTGCCACCCGTGCATCCTTTTTTTTTTTTTTATAGATGCTGTGGTGGCACTATCAGTGCACTACACTGCTGCATTTTCACAAACTGACGCATTGGGCCCAATACGTCAGTTTGCAAATCCATGCATCACAGTATACCTGCACCAGGTATAATGCATGCAGGGTAGGCATTCCCACTGGAAAAACCACACAGTGAAATTTACAACATTTCACTGCACCATTCTGCGACTCCACTGCATCAAAATTTTACTGCCTGCTCTGAGCAGGCGTAAAATTGATGCAGGGATTTTTCCTTTGGGAGACTCCTCGCTTTGCTGGAGTTGCATCAGTTTAACCCCTTGCCAGCCATGGATGTAATGGTTACAACCGTGGCTGCACCCCTCAGGCGCCACGGACGTAACCATTACGTCCAGGTAACGGCCTTCGGGGGAAGCGCCAGCGCTCCCCGAGGGCCACCCCTCAAACACCTAGGTCAGGGCTGGAAGGGGAATCGCTTCCCCTTCCAGCCCCCGACCCCATGAGCCCCCACAGTGAAGTCTGATGACATCAGCACGCAGTCGCGTGCTGACCTCATCAGAGGTCATCTCCCATCGCGCTGGAAGCATTTCTCTTCCACTCAGGAGTAGGGGGCCGGCAGAGGCATAAAAGGAAAGGAAAGGCATTTCACTAGACACCAGGGATTTATTTTTTGTAGGTAATTGTCAAGAGGGTAGCTACCCCATGGGCAAGGGCCAAATAATTTTTAGGCCATTTCTGCCACCCCCGGGGAGGGGCAGAAACCACCAGACACCGGGGAATTTCTTTTTTTTCATACTTATGCATATGGGGAGCGGCCCCTTGGGCAAGGGCGACTCCCCATGGTGGCACATAACTGTTGGCCATATCTGCCCCCCCTTTGGGGCAGATCGGCCTATTTTTGGAAGGCCCACCTGCCCCCAAGTGGGGCAGAAAGCCCATCAGAGACCAGGGAAGATTTTTGTTTTCAAAATAAGAGGGTGGGGGTAGGGCCATACTTCCACCCCTAATAAATGGGGCTGAAGTTGTTCTGCCCTCCAGTGGGTAGTTTGGGTAACTACCCCTGATCCACACCCCTAAGGGTGGGGGGGTGGGGGCAGAAAGTCAACTAGATGCCAGGGTATTAAAAAAATTAAAAAAGTGGGGTGGTAGTTACCAACCAGTATGGACCTGGTTATGCCCACACACTAACTGAAGGGGGTAACAGTCTTTTAGCTTTCCCTCCACACACTATAACATCTTACCCCACGGCAAGCAAGAGGATTGATTATTTGGGGTTTTGGTTTTACATTTGGGCCATGAGAGCTTGGTAACTCTCAAAATCGTCCTACTTGGAATGGTGGGGGCTGCACTTTTTGGACTTTGGGACGCTGCCATGTAAAGCAATCCACAATACCTAGACACATCTGAAAACTAAACATCTGGTTGATTCCAGGGTGGTTTGCTTCACATGCACCCGCACCATTTTCTTACCTATAATGCCCTGCAAACCTCCAACTTTGCTAGAAATCACACATTTTTGCCACATTTTTGTGGTGGAACCTTCCGAATCTGCAGAATCCACAAAATTCCTACCAACCAACATTGTCTCATCTATACCGATGAAAATTCTGCTGCACTTGTCAGCCTAAAAATGTTTTTTTTCAAACAGCCCTTTTGGACCCGCTTTGGTTCCCCCTAAATTTCAACATGTTTTTGGCTGTTCCCTGTCACAGGCACTTGGCCCACCTACACAAGTGAGGTATCATTTCTACCGGGAGACTGAGGGGAACGTTGGGTGGTAGGAAATTTTTCCTGGTGTGGTGATCCCACACAGAAATGTGGGAAAATGTGTTTTTTTGTATCTAAATTTGAGGTTTGCTGAGGATTCTGGGTAAGACAACATTGGGGGATCCACACAAGTTGCATCTTCCTGGACTCCCTCGGGTGTCTAGTTTTCAGAAATGTCTGGGTTTGGTAGGTTTCCCTAGATGGCTGCTGAGCCCAGGTCCAAAAACGCAGGTGCCCCACCACCCCCGCAAAAACAGGTAGTTTTGTATTTGATCATTTTGATGTGTCCAGATAGTGTTTTTGTGCATTTCCTGTCGCGAGCACTAGACCTACCCACACAAGTGAGGTACCATTTTTATCGGGAGACTTGGGGGAACGCTGAGTGGAAGGACATTTGTGGCTCCTCTCAGATTCCAGAACTTTCTGTCACCGAAATATGAGGAAAAAGTGTTTTTTTAGCCACATTTTGAGGTTTGCAAAGGATTCTTGGTAACAGAACCTGGTGAGAGCCCCACAAGTCACCCCATCTTGGATTCCCCTAGGTGTCTAGTTTTATAAAATGCTCAGGTTTGGTAGGTTTCCCTAGGTGCTGGCTGAGCTAGAGGGCAAAATCTACAGCTAGACACTTTGCAAAAAACATGTCAGATTTCAATGTAACAATGTGATGTGTCTATGTTGCGTTTCCTGTCGCGAGCATCAGGCCTACCCACGCAAGTGAGGTACCATTTTTATCGGGAGACTTGGGGGAACACAGAATAGCAAAACAAGTGTTATTGCCCCTTGTCTTTCTCTACATTTTTTCCTTCCAAATGTAAGACAGTGTGTAAAAATGATGTCTGTTTGAGAAATGCCCGGGGGGGGGGGAGAAACCTCTAGACACCAGGGAGATATATATATATTTTTATTTACTTTACGTTTTTATGTATGGGGAGCAACACCTTAGGCAAGGGTCGCTCCCCTGGGGGGCAAATTGTTTTAAATTTTGTGTACATAAGTGTAACATTAGGTTCATGGCCCAATTGTTGAGCAATTTGCTCAAATAGGTTGGCTTTTATACTAACACATCTCAACATTGTTGAAATATTGGTCAACATGGGATGCATTTTGTAATGTAAATATTTATGTCAATTAAAGAATCTTTACGTGTACTTGCCACATACTAGTTGTATCATCTATTTATCTTTTTGCTTACATTTCATATTTGATAATCGGTTTGCGAAATTTGGTATTGATTATAGAGTTTTTGAATCCATTAAACTAGATAGTCAATTACTTGTATACTTGTGTGCTCCACATGATGCTTTTTGTATAGTTATATTAACTGGTGTAGGTCCGGTCCTATCCCAGTATACATATTTGGCAACAAATATGTTTATTTGTGTATGAGCACCTTTGTTATATCCATTATAAAATACAGGAGTATACGGCCATTGTAAGGTCATTGTTGCCATATTTAAGTTTTCTACATGGGTATCTGTCTTAGTGTCTGAATTGAGATAGTAATGCCTTTCTAAAGTATTCACCAGTCTTCAGATAGCAGCTTTACAGATTTCAGGGATTTAAACATTCTTTAGCAGGGCTGCTGTTGCCGCCTTGGCCCTTGTACAGTGGGCTTTGGGCCTGACAGGATACCTATTTGTTGGTTAACTGGTAAGTGAACATTTCTAGATGGATAGTTTCTTGTAATCTGGTCTGCTTAGATCCAGCAATGGCTGTCCCTATAGGGCTATAGTTAACAAACGGTCAGATTGTCTGATAGTTTTGGTCTTCTCCAAATGAAATTTCAATACTCTTTTCATATCTAAAGGGTGTAACGCTCCTTCCGCTGATGTGGAGGGATTGGGAAAAAATGTAGGGAGTGAAATTGTCTGGGTAATGTGGAAGTCGGACACCATCTTGGGAAGAAAACTCGGACTAGTCCTCATCACCACCCTGTTGGCATGGAGCACGGTGTGAGACTCTTTGGCAAAGAGATTAAACCTCACTTAATCTGCATGGCGAAGTAATGGCTACCAGAAAAGCAGTTTTCCAGGTAAGATGTTGTAAAGATGCATTGTGTATTGGTTTGAAAGGCGGACCCATGAGTTTTAAAAACATCACATTCAATTCCCAAGAAGGAGAGGGTTTGTGGACAGGTGGGAAAACCTTTTTAGACGCTCTAAAAAATCCTTTACTACCGTTATTTGGAATAATTATCTTTATGCAGGGAACTTTGTGTACGCAATAATCGCTGTGAGGTGTACCCTAATAGAAGAGAGTTGTATACCAGAGATTGTTAAATAGAGGAGATAAGGCAGTATAGCTTCCTCATGTGGATACCATAGGAGTGAAATATTTTGACATCGAAAGACAATTGAAGTCTAGAGAAGAAGTCAGCAGCTGCAACAACAGCAGCCAAAGCCTCAACATTGAGGCTGAAAAAGAGAACACAAAAGACTCTCAATTCAGAAGAACTTGGACTCGAAGTAGAGCATAAAAAGAAAAGACTTGAGGCCAAAATGGAGGCCGTAATCTAAAAAAATAAGGAGTTTGATGAAACAATGAAAGTGTTCAAGACTCTTTTGATGCCATGATGGAAGAATCAACAGAGGACACCCTCTGGGCATTAGAACCACCACTCACCCCTAAGCCTCAACTAAACAAAATACATTGTCAGTTCAAATTGTTACCTTTTGGAATAAAATCAGCACCAAGGGCATTCACCAAATGCCTGGCAGTAGTGGCAGCACATTTAAGATGGGAAGGAATACATGTCTACTCATATCGAGACGACTGGATGGTGAGAGCGAAAACAAAACAAAAATGCAAGGAATAAGTAAAAAACGTGATGTCAACACTACACAGGTTAGGATTATCGATAAACATTGAGAAATCACTCCAGAACAATAGAAACTGTTCTTAGGAGCACTAATAGACACAATCCAAGCAAAAACCTTCCCATGCAGCAAGAGAGTACAAGCACTAACTCAGAAAGCTCACCTCTACTGGAAGGGGCAGTCTTATTGGGAATGATGGCTTCATGCATACCATTAATTCCACATGCGAGGCTGCACATGAGACCCATCCAAGAATGGCTGTAAAGTCAATGGTCACAAGCAACAGGGAGCTGGGAAGATCAAGTGGTTGTAACTCAAAAGGTACAGGAGGAGATGAAATGGTAGAACAAGACAAATATAACGTTAGGAAGACCATTCTTGATGACAGCTCCAACAGTGACCATTAGTACATTCTCCTCGCACACAGGATGGGGAGCACATATGGGAAAGTTCAAAGTAAGGGGAGTGTGGAACCCAACAGAAGCTGTACAACACATAAAAATATTGGAATTAAAACCTGTGTTCCTAGCCTTAAAAACTTTTCAACAGCAATTGTGGAACAAATTAATACAAATACAAATGGACAACACAACAACAATGTTCCATATGAACAAACAAGGGAGGGACAAAATGATATCCTCCATCGAAGTTGGCGCCAAAATTTGGAGATATACAATTCAGAAACAGATGACATTAACAGTAATATATCTACCAGGAGTGGACACCACAATAACAGACAAACTGAGCAGACAAGCATCCATTTCACACGAATGAGAGTTAAACAAGTAGTATTGGAAGCAATATTCCAAAAGTGGGGAACTCCAAAAATAGACTTGTTTGCAACTCCACAGAATGCAAAATGCCAATACTTCGCATCCAGACATCCATACCCCTATTCCATAGGGAAACCACTTTTGATAAATTGGTCAAAGAAATTTGCTTATGCATTTTCACCGACACCGCCAATCTCAAGAGTGATAAACAAGTGCAATCACATCTGACTCTAATATGAATATCTCTACAGTGGGTAAGACAAACATGGTGCTCAGAACTCATGTAGATAGTACAAGATATGATGAAGTTGCGAAAGTCACAGGACCTACTTTCCATGCAAAAGGGAAAGGTTTTACACCCAGAGCAAAAGGCTTTGAGTTTAGCGGTATGGCTCTTGAAGATATAGAATGTGGTCATTTCCGACTCCTAGAAAAGACAATGGCAGTTCTCACAAAAGCAAGGAAAACAGCTACAAGGAAATGTTACACAGAGAAATTGAAAATATTCATAGCTTGGTGTAAAATACAAAATTTACTTCAACCCAGAACAGAAGAAATTACAGTAATTAAATATCTAACATGCCTACTGGAAGAGGGTTTAATTTACACATCACTTAAAGTACATCTGACAGCATTTGTAGCATACACAAGAGGCTGCATTGGAAGAAGCCTATTCACAGCACCAGTCATTAAAAGATTTTTTAGAAGGTGCCAAAAGAATAGTACCCCCAGAAAAGCCCCAACACCCACATGGAACCTTAATGTGGTTCTCACCCAACTAATGAAAGAACCATTTGAACCATCCACAAAGCAATATTAAAATTCTTAACACAGTCTTTTTATTGGCAATGACATCCTTAAGGAGAGTAAGTGAATTACAGGCACTCACTATACAGAAATCGTAGATTCAAGAGCATAAAGATAGAGTGGTATTAAGAACAAATCCGCAATTCTTTCCTTAAGTCATTTCACTTACGAAAGTGACTTATCCACATCTGTGGAAATAATAAATACTGAAGTAAGCATGTTACCTAGAGACTTGAAAGAAAGTCATAAAGCACCACAAAAACACAGCTCATCCTTCTCCTACTTTTGCAGGCCCATTTAATTGATTAATGCAAAAGCCAAGATATTTGTTATGATTCTGACAAATAGGCTATTGAATAATATTGGTTTACTGACCCAGCCGGATCAAATTGGCTTTTTGACGCTCAGATGTTCTACCCACTACAGCCAATGTCACCTGGCTACCCCCTTTCAGTCTCCTTGATTGTCATGCTTGGTGACATCAGACAGCTTCTAACACCCTTGAATGACAATACTTATTCCCAGCCATACACAAAATTAATTTTGGCTCTATTTTGACAAACTGTGTCACGCAACCTCATGAGCACCTGAAGGCTTGGGCTCCTAAATGGCATGTTATTCGGTACATTTCATATTGGAAGGGGCACTTGTAAAGGGTGTTCCTATCACCGCTAAGTTTTCACTCTGGCAATAGAGCCTCTTGGGGTGCCAATTAGAATAGATGCTCTCATACATGCGCCTATATCATAGGTACCCCTATATGATCCAGCCTCAAAGCTGTTCAAAGACTGAAATTATTTGGGAAATAGTCTAGTCATCATATTAATCATCTGAAATCGAGCATATTCCCCATTTAGGGAGCAAAGGGAGAAAAAGGTTCAGAATGTATCTGTCAGTTGAAACTAAGAATTGAACTCACATAACTGATATACTCGAATGGAACACTGAAATTATCCAAAAGGGACAGAATTACTGTCTTAACAAGGGTGGCCCTTCCTCATCTACTATACTCTCTCCAAACCTATCCTCACAGAGTAGGTAATGGATATAACAGCTTACTGGTCAACTCCATTCTTTCATTTGGCCAGAATGGGTGCCAGGGACGTCCACAGCAATATGATTCAAAGGGACGTTTGATAGTATTTTTAGGGTGGGTAATGTGTTTGTTACATAGACATTTAATGGCACTTGTAGAAATGCACACTTACTTCAATCCACATAAGAGTCAGTTCTTAGCCTTTACCTAAAAGGGACAGAAGTACTCCCAGACTGCAGTCCATTGGACATGCGGATGAAGATCCTCTGGCTAGAGCTCTTTATATAGGTGTAAGGTATTGTATCTTTTTGCATGATCACCCCCAAGTTTCTGGACTGATATTGCTGGTATTTTGACTCTGTTAGTGCTAAACAGGCCTTAGTGCCAGCACTGGCAGGCAGTAATTTTGACAGAGAAGGGGACTGGCATGGGGCCACACATGCACACATATACACTCACTCACACCCACGCATTCACAAACACACACACACAGACATTCACAACACTCACTTGCAACAAATTCATAAATATATACATACAGACACTCACCAAACATTCAAAAACTTTAAACTTATCTATCCTACAGTTCCCATAGAGGAAAGCCTCTGAGGTTCCAGAAGGGTTGAAACTGTGGCCTTCCGTCATTGACTGACCTTGGGTCAGCCAGTGAGGGAAAGCAGCAGTTTGTCACTTGTCACAGAGTGGAATGGGTTCAGTGAGAGTTGCTGACCCCACCCCACACTGTGACGAGGTGTTACAAATTGACACTGGGCCTGGACATATCAGGGCTTAAAAATGAAGTGCCCAGGTCTAAGGCAATTGGTGATGCTCCCCCTCATCACAAGGGGGGCGCTCAAGGCACTTTTTGCCAGGCTGAGGTCATGCTCACAGGGCTGTGAAATCCTCAGCCTGGCAGCCAGGAGCCAGCACATTTAGAGCCTATCTAGCTCCTGGCTGACTGACCTGAACAAGATGAGCGTCTGTCAGGCAGATGTTTGCTCAGCCTGATGACACTCTTGATGTCTGGAAAAATGTGAGAGGTGTGGCCCCTTCGCACATACGGACGGGCTGCGGCAGTGCCAGTGCTCTGATTCCCAAAAAGGTATATGTCCAATTGGCTCAACCTTAATTGGTGTAAGGTAACTTATTTATAAGTCCCTAACATATGGTAGGGGTACATAGGGCCTGTAAGGTGTCCTTAGTTGACTGCAACACGTATTTCAGGCTGGCATAACAGTTTTACACTGCTAACACTTTGAAGAAATGGCAAAACCCAAACCTTCCCTTTTAATATATATATCACCCATAATGCAGGCCTAATAAGCCCTATTGCACGGTGCTGTATGTTAAAAAGTAAATAGAGTATTTCAAGGTATCAAAAGAATTGCTGCATTAAAGCCAGTTTGTTGCTCGATTAATATAACGTAACTTTCCTACAATTGGCAACTTTAGAAAGTTGCCACTTGGTTGCCCACATTTTTCCAGTCACCAGTACGATTTCACACAAGCTGTTGTCCTCGAGAAACCTTCTGCCCTCCTGGAAAGAGTTGTGAGAGATTTTCTGGAAGGAACACAAAGGATCTGCCATTGGAAGATGTGTGGTTTCCTCACGGCAGTATGACCAATCAGGGTGTAAGCCCAAAAGGCAACCTTCAAATGGGAAGCTGCCTTTGAAGGGCAAATTGAACCACACCCAAGAGGGGGCTGCCGTTTTGTTCTAGCAGCCAGGCTGGCATCTCAGACAAGGACAGGGAAGCTGTTGCCAGACTATTTTTTGGGGTGGATATGTTGCCCCCATGCAGCCACAACTCTGGGATGGGCTAGGGAGCTCCACACACCAAGAGAAGGATTCTGCCATTATGTGAGTGGGAAGAATGGTGCAATCCTGGGATAGCTAGGTGCCACACTTCACAGGAAGTCATTAATAGGTAGGCGGGGACATGGTAGGCCATTGGCTAGTAGTCACCACATCTCCCAAGGGCAACAACTGAGCATAAAAATGGCAACCCTGGGATCACATCTGTACTAGAGAGAGGACCAAAGAAGGACTGCCTTGCTATCCCCTGGACTCAGCAAAGACAAGCTGCACAAAAGGCTGGACTGCACCTGCTGCACTTTGGGCTACAAAAGAGAGGACTACACTTGTGGTGTCCCACTCCAAAAAAAGTCATCCTTGAGCTTTAGACAGAGGAGGTGTTTCCAAGAGTCATTCGGCTAACTCCCAGTTACAACCACAGGGTCATAAAAGCTGAAGAAGCCTGGTTCAGTGAGTTGGGTAGCCAAGACCGCTTGATCACCACTGACCGCCAAAGTGCAGCCTGGAGGACCGAGTCCTGACCGTCAAAAGTTGTACCTGAGTCTGCTATACCCGAGACAGTCACAAGAGTGCAGTTTGGTTGCCCAGCAAAAAAGTTAATACCAGTTAAACGAAACCGCTGGTTCCACTGCAACAGGAGACAAGTGGCAACTAGTTTTTGGTTGAACCTCACCCAGACTTCAAGGGATATCGACCCCTGCAGCCAAATTTGCGGCACTGTGCGTCCTTGAGCATCTTCAGCATCCTACATCCCTTGCATCAAGACCACGACATTGATTCAGATGGCAGTTTGCCCATGGACCCTAGAACTGCACTGGAGACTGCTGTATCTGTAAGGGAATGCTTCAGCTGGAATTTATTGGTCCCTGTGACTGGCTCCCTGCCAGAGTTGGTTGCAGTTTAAATGTTTATGGCTGTTTTCAAGTTACTTATCATGACTAATCCTAGACCGCAAGCCGAGGAAGATTACAATGATTTATTGCACTAAGTGCAAATGTGGGATTTATTGTATCTATGAAAATTCATATCTCTGAACCCTCTAGTGGATTTTGCAGTTGAGGTGTTTATTTAAAGATAAAATACCACTCATTTTTATAAATTAGTGTAGGATATTTATTCTGTTGTATTTTCTGCTTATTCAACTCTTTTGGTATTTCCAAATGCTTTACGTTTGTTCCTTCAATAAAGCCTGACTTCTCTGAGACACAGATATCCCGGACTGAGCAAATGTTTTACAAATGATCCTGACAGAATCTGATCTGGAATTGTGTCGTACAACTACACCATATAATAAACCACTTTTCTCCAAATGAGTCACTTCAAGGTAATTAACCAGACTTATTTTGAGGCTGCATAACATCTGGGAGATGGATGTAGGTGAACCTAGTGAGGAGGAATGGAGAGATGCAAGGATGTTTTTGATGACATAGCCATCTCAACAAAGGTCAGGCTGGTACAATTTGACTGTCTGCAGAAGAATTATTACACCGGGGGGGTTTGTGGAACATGAGACACAATCACTCCCCTAACTGGTGGTGATGGTTTGTTCTCATTGTATGTCATATTGTCAACTTAATCAAGAAGGAGGTTGCTGAACCTCCATCCAATGTGTGGGATGGACACTGTCTTTGGTCCCTATGAATGCGATTCTCGGTCTTCTTGAGGATGCAGCGGCGTATCTTTTCTTGAGGATGTAGAGTCTCATCAGTGTCTGAAAAAGTTCTTCAGTCTGGGATTGGTAATTACAAAGTGGGACATCTGATAGGTCTGGTCCCTTTGGTCTGGTAGGTGGTGTAGTTCAGCTCTGTGTGGCATCATTGGCACCGTCCATGCTGGAAGTGATTTTCACGGTGCCCATATAGGCGTGAACATGTGCCCTGTCTTTCCCTTGATGGAGAGTAGAAAGGCTTTCAATGCCATTCAGATCGCCCATAGCTCCAAAAGGTCGATTTGGAGTCCAGATTCCACCAGAGTCCTCTGCTTCTCCACCTGTCCCAGATGATAACCCCGTACCTGGAGTGACATTTGTCACTACAGTCACATCTGGTTGGGGAAGGGAGAAGAGCCCTCCCCTGACCCAATCACGCTTCATTAGCCACCACTGCAGAACTTTTGCGGTACTCTCTGAGATCTGCATGGTGTCCGAGAGATTACCCTGATGCTGTGCCCACTGGAACTTCAGGTTACACTGCAGAGCCTACATATGCCAGTGGTATGAGTCACCAGCAAGATGCAGGAGGCCATGAGCCCCATCAGCCACAGTCTGCTTCATCGAAATCCAGGATAGAAGCTTAAACATCAGTATCACAGCCTGAATATCCTGGACTCGCTGTTCGGGAGGATAAGTCTGAAACAGCATTGTGTCCAGACCAACTCTGATGAAAGGGAGTATCTGAGAGGGGCTCAGACATGACTGACATGTTGATAGTGAACCCCAGCGAATGCAAGAGGTCCATTGTATCTGGAGGTGGAAGGCGACAGACTGGAGCAAGCCTGCCTTCAACAGCCAGTTATCAGATAGGGGAAGACTATCACCCCTGATCTCCGAAGATGAGCTGCAACCACAGCCATCACCTTGGTGAACACCCGAGGGCCACTGGTAGGGCCAAATGGGAGCACAGTGAGCTGCAAATGCTCTTGGCCTACTACGAATCACAGGTAATGCCTTTGGGCAGGCAGGATAGGAATGTTGAAGTATGCGTCCTGCAAGTCCAGCGCTAACATCCACTCTCCTAGGTCAGGGAAAGAGGACCTGAGCTAGTGCAAGCATTTTGAACTTCTCCTTCTTGAGGAAGTAATTGAGGGGGTGCCTGATCTAGGAGAGGATGAAGGCCTCTGCTCTTGTTCAGCACCAGAAGGTAGCGAGAATAGCAACCACAACCCACTTCTGGCATCAGCACCCTCTCAATGGCTCCCTTGGCCAAAAGGGTTGTGATTTTCTGGCAGAGAATGGGTAGTTGATCCTCTGTCAGCCTGTCGTAAGATGGTGGCATAGGTGGTCACAAAGAGGAGGGAGTAGCCCCTTAAGATTATCTGCAAAACCCACCTCTTTGATGTTATGGACTACCAGTGGGGCAGGTGATGGTGAATCCAACCGCCAGCTGGATGCCCATGATAGTATGAGGACAGATTAGGAGGGATTGGAGACTGCAGCTGCCAGGAAGGGTGGTGGACTGACCTGACTGCTGGATGCACGACCCATGAGGCATGTGGGTACCGTGCCCTTAACCATGCAGAGGCTGGGGAGCAAGTGCTGCATGGTGGCTGGAAGGGTAAGGGCAGGGCTTAAAGCCCCTTAGTGGCCACAAAAGGAATGAAAGGTGGATTGAAGGTGACAAGATGCTATAGCAAGGCCCAAGGACCGGGCTGTAGCCCGACTGCCCTTAAAGTGCTCCAGCGCTCAATCCTCCTTGTCTCTGAAAAGATGGGAGCCATCAAAGGTCATGTCCATCAGAGACACTTGGACATCCCCCGAAAAGGTAGTCAACCTCAACCAGGCATCATATCTCAAGGCCACTGTCAATTAAACCGATGTGCCCAGTGAGTGGGCTGTGTCAAGTCCACAACATATGGTGAACTTCCCTGCATATCTCCCATCAGCAACAGCCTTGGAGAGTGTGGCCCTGGCCTCCACCCGAACTGCTGGCATCACCTACACAACTATGTCCCACAAGGTGTGGGAGTAGCAGCCCAAAAGGCATGCAGTGTTCACAGACCACAATGCCAGGCTGGTGGAAGAAAACATCTTCCCTATGTGTCCAGCCTCTTGGATTCTCTGTCTGGGGTACGGTAGGGAATGCACCAGGAATATACATGGGTCTTAGAGGCTTGGACCACCAAGCTTTCTGGGGTAGGGTGATGGGTGAGGAAGTTTGGGTCCCCCGGAGTGGGCAGTGGTGAGCAGTGGCAATGGGTAATCATCCTATTCATAGATCCCCTTTGCTGTGTTTGGGCCATGTCCCCAGTAGAACGTCAGTGAGGGTTTCGTTGAACGGAAGTAGTGGTTCTGAAGGGGAGAATTCCAGTTGCAGCACCTCCGTCAAGCCATTAGTCTTGACTACCACTGAGGGTAGGCTAATGTCCAGGACCTCAGCTGCCCTCCGCACCACGTCCGCAAAGGACACTCCCTCCTCCATCGCCAAGGTAGGGAAAGAAAGCATACCAGTATCTGGCTAAGTATCCAGTCCTCTTGCTTCACCAAGATCTTCACACCATTCCATGTTAGTCTCTCCATAGTGCTGGTATTCTTCTGGGTCCTACGACCCTTCCTGTTCCTTCCCAAGTCCTAGCCCATAAGAATAGGGCACAGGAGTTGGCCTGGAAGGCATGGCTCCAGATGGCTATAGCTATGGTGATGCCCCTCTGGCACCTTGTTGGAGTTGGGGAGAAGAATACACCAAAGGGGTCAGATCGCTCAGATATGAGGCTCGTGGCCTCATAGAATTCTTTAAGTTGGGCTGGGGTCGCTCCACCTCCTGGAAAATTGGGGAGGCACAGAGACGGCACAGGCACAGGCTCTACCGCAAAGCCAGGCCTCGAATGCTGACATGCCCACATCTCATTGGCCAATGGACGCAGAGAAGTCGAAGACTTCTTCTTGTTCTTGTGGCGAGACGTACCCAAGTGGCCGGACGACTTGTAGTGTGATGAAGATCTCTAACTCCGAGGCCCTCTGAGGACCTTCCTCTTGACCAGGACCCCAATCATTGCAGCGCCACACGCCAAGCCACCAGGAGCTTGAGGGATCTCTCCCTCAAAGCCTTCAGGTTCATGATGTGGCAGTCAGTGCAGGCGTTTGGCTCATGGTCATGCTCGAGGCACCAAAATCATACAAGAGGCGGGTCCGTCACCAACATCGGTCAATGACAGGTGCCGCAGGGCTTGAAGCCAGCCTTCTTAAATGACATTCCTGCCACACCAGGAGAAAAACCTCAAGAAGAACTTGACAAAACATCCAAAAAAGATAGTAAAAAAAATGACTGGGGTAGTTCTTCTCTTTGTCCGCACTGGCTAACATGGAAAGACAAGAACTAACGTCAAGGTGCCTGGGTGGCAACTATATAGGCACCGTAAATGCCACTTCTGATGCACAAGACGCAGACAATGCCACACATTGCCGAACCCCACCCTCCTCACAGGAGTACTACTCACAAAAAATCTTCTGGATACAATCTGATGCCTCAGGATAATTCTAAAGTTAGGAATCTGGATTAGATATAGTCTCTACCACATAAGGCATTACTAAAGGTAAGTAGCGTGTTCTTCTTGCCAGCAGCAGGGGGAAATAATAACACAATAAAAGCTTTACTAGTAGAGATTTAGAAATTGCAGGTACTTCAGTAAAGAGGACTGATGTAGTCACAGTGCCAAGGAGTTCACAAAATGTAAGCCTCTAGTTTATCCTAAGCTCGCTTTCATTGTACAGCTGGCCACTGGTTCACGAATAGATGTGGAGTGAGCAGGGCAGAGGGCTAACAGCCCCATTTTCTCAGGGGTTCCACATAATCTATTTGTGTTGCGCATGTTTTGTACCTGCTGTGCTCCAGTGTCAATGGTAGGATACTTTTTTCACATGTGGGTTTGAAAGGGCAAGAACAAAGAGAGTCACTAAAAAATACTAGTATTACTAAAATACTAAGGCCCTGAATTAATACTTTTTTTGCGCTGCATTAGCGTAATGTTTTGACGCAAAAGCGGCGCAAACTTACAAAATACAATTGTACTTTGTAAGTTAATGCCACTTTGGTGTCAAAACATGATGCTGATGCGGTGCAAAAAAAGTTTCAATCAGGGCCTAAGAGTGTAAAATACTACTGTTTCATGATGTCTCTACTGAATGTATATCATGAAATTACTGTTGAGTACTTGTTTAGTAATACTACCCAGACTGATAGTTTAAATCACATACTTCAAGTCCTGAAGGATACTGTGCCATGGATTCACAATTTTACAGCACATAAGTGCGTTTTTACAGCATTTTGTGTATTTGATTAACTTTTATTTTATTTTCTTCTGTGTCGCACTTTGTTGTGAATGGAGCAAAATACTAATGTCCGTACAGTGACATAGGACGTGATTTAAATATTTACGGACGGGCTACTCCGTCACAACGGTGACAGATATCCTGAGCACCAAAATCTAAGGGTCTGATTTAGAGTTTGGCAGAGGGGTTACTCCGTCACAACAGTGACAGATATCCCGTCCACCGAAATCTAAATCCCAAAAGACAGAATGGGATTTAGATTGCAGTGGACAGGGAGTAACTCCTCCTCCAAACTCTAAATCAGGCCCTGGACGGGATATCAGTCACCATTGTGACGGAGTAACCCCTCCTCCAAACTCTAAAACAGGCCCTTTATCCCATTATATCCACTGGGATATAGATTTCGGTGGACTGGATATCCATCACCATTGTGACAGAGTAACCTGTCCATCAATAGCTAAATCAGCCCCATAGTCTGATAAGTTGCCCATTTTAGCACGGTGTAGTGGTCTGGAGGCGGCCTTGGAACCAACTTACATGTGGAGGCGAGTTTAGAATTCGAAAAGTGGAGTATGCATTTGTGATTAGGTCTAAGACATAAAGGGAAACATTGAATACTGCTCTGACAACTGGCGTCCCACAAAGGGTCTTCGTTACGTGGGAAAACATAACATGAACATGGCTCATTGTTTTATATTATTGCACACCTCAATTCCTCATTACCAGAAACGCTCCTATAGGTACATAATGACTCAGAAGTCCAACTTACCCTGGAATAAGTAATCAGTGAGTTGACTAATGTGACTCTGGAAATACACTAGTCTGTGAATGTACAAAGATTATAATGCTCGTTCTCATATGTTTACATATGAGTAGAATCCTACACTGGAGACAGAGCTCGGCAAGTATGAGCTGGCCACCCAACAAACAATAGACTGGCCTACTCTAATCTCGCCGGCCACTTTCCAAAAAAACTCACCACTAAACAACATGAATCGCAACCGAAATAGAGTGGAAGTCGAACTTTTTCACTCTGGTCAATGAATACCCCAGAGGCATGAAGAGCGCCCAAATCCTGAAAGGCTTTGCATTACCTTTCCGTCACGTACACAGTGTCCCTAAAATATTTTAAACCTAATATACACCGTACTGAAGCATTCTAAATAATTAAATAAATTGCTAGCAGCAGCAACGTGACAATAGAACTGAGGATCCTCAGTAGATAGGACTGAATTAAAAAATAATAAAGTATAACTTTTTTACCAAATAAAGGGCAACTAACTAGTGCACTGCAGGTGCTACCTGCTTCATTCAAGCTGAAATCAATCTATACGGAAGCGCAGAATGGATTTCCATGTAGCACACTGTGTAGGTGACTTCTAGTGGAGTTTTGCCCATCATTATCATGTCCATCATTTTACTTTCCCAAGTTAAGCTCTGCATTTATCATGATCAGTGGTGCCAAAAGCGCTGCTTGTGAGTTTGTAACCACTCTTTCTCGCTACAGACATCTCTCTACAGACATGTAGGCAGTAATATAAACATACGTTTTTGCAAGGTTCCAAACCAGGACTATTCATTAGTTTCTTCAGCTCTTCAGTGTTTGTATCTTTCATAGATTCACTGGCTTCAAACATTCCTGGATGTCAGGCTGGGCAACCCCACTTCCTTTAAAGAAGCAATAAACAGTGTTAAAATAGCCAAAGGACAATCCCAGGAGAACTTGGGCATAAATAGACATTGGTTTGGTGCACAAAAATTCTGCCTAAGTGAGAATCTCTATAAAACAGCGCAATTGGTACCTAGAAGAAAAGGCACAAAATCGTCAGTCACATTTTCATAGCTACCTACCCAAGATGGATCAGCAACAAGTCAGTCTTCGTCTTCAGGTCATCAATCAGTCAGCTACAGATCAGACTCACAGAATATAAACCCAATATCAGCACCTCGGACAGCTTCTCCTGACGTCATCAATTTCTCCCCGAATTCTGAAGTCTTAGCCCCTTGTTATGACTTTTTATTAGGGTCTCCCAGTCCATCCGACTAATTACTAATTGGCCAGTCAGTCACTTTAACCTATAGTTTTGTTTACCAAATCTCCGAATTTTCATACAGTTCAAATCACAGAAAGCTGATTGATTCTTCATGCGATGAGGACATCATCCGGCTCTTCAGGTATCAAAATTGTTGCATATGGCTCTCCAGTCAGTGCCTCTATTGTTCAAGTCCTGGGAAAGTACATTTAGCCTACTCTACACATAATTGTATCAAATTGACTTAATCATCTCCTGTCCGTCGGTACATTGCAAAATGTTCTAGCTAAGTAACTTGAACTTCGAGCGGTTCAACGCTGCAGTCCCCGATTACCAGTCCTTTGTGAGGCGTTCGGTTTCTCCATGTTCAGAGTGTGCAAGGCCCAGTGGAACTAGGTCTCTAATTCAGCTAACTTAATAATACAAAACAGAGGTTATGCATCTCATTATAACATATTACTATATTTTTCTCTTATTTTTTCATTATTTTGCACATTTCAGTCATTTTAGCACACATGGTGATCACTCCCCGAGGGCACATTTTCAAACGTGCACATAAGTTTCTGCAATTAATTTCTTTACACATTTTTCTTATTAGTAAAAACACACATATATCATCATTAATATTCTTAATTAGCATATCTGCTTCAACAGGTCCATCACTAGTCCTTCCGATGCTTGGAGATGCCCTCACCTCTGGGACAAGTTTTACTTGTTTTATTCAACCACCCACCGCCTGTATGTGTGCCTAGATTGCTTTCTCTGCTCTGCCTCCTTAATTCCCCTTGTCTAGCACTCAGACTACCTAGGTCGAATACTTTCCAGCAGCGATGCCCACATCATTGATTTGCATTGGCAGCCTCCCCATACCTCCCACACCAACATGGGACAGCTTGGAGGACCCAATCTTTCCAAGAAACACAGCAAACGCATATCGGTAGGTATTTTGCTGAGAATCAGAGAACCACCACTGTTAGAAACCTCGAATGGGACGCCTATAAGGTGATAAGGAGAAGTGCATGTATACAATAAATGGAGTCTGCATAATGCTAGATAGAGAAATATCAACAGAAGAGTGCCACTTAGTGGATCTAGGGAAGAAAGCTGACCAACTCCCTGCGTCGCTCTTAGCATATACTGCAGCTCAGACAGAATACACTGCTTTGAAGGACCATCTACGGTGCTTCAGCATTACAGCCCACACAGCTAAAGTTCAGAGAGAAGGTGACAAATCTGGTCACCTCCTCGCATGGCTCACCAGCCTACATCATAAAGTAAATCTCATCACAGAGATAATTGTTGCACCTGAGACCATGATACGCACTCAAGATGAGATACTACAAGCATTCCATACATTCTACTCCTCCCTCTATAAGGCACGATACTCCACGTCCTTAAAGCACGATACAAATTCCTATGGGACATTCCCCTCCCACAATTAACCAACTCCACTAGGCTCGCCCTTGACACGGAAATAACAATACCTGAGATTGTCCAGGCCTTTAAGGATCTATTGCACAATAAAACTCCGGGACTAGACAGGTTACCTCTCAAATACTGTGCGCAGTTCTCCATGCTTCTTGCTTCTCGCTCCACTGAAATGTTTGAGGCGGTCCTCCAATTAGGTGAGCTCCTGTACACCCCATGAGAGTACCTCTTAGTCATGATCCTTAAACCTGATAAGGACCCCAACGCTCCTATGGTCCTACCACCTAATTGCCAACCTCGGTGCAGATTATAAAATCCTATGGAAAGTTCTAGCAGCCAGATACATGCAGATCCTTTTGGAACTTATAAATATGGATCAGAACGGGTTCGTCCCAGATCAGAGTACCTCAGAGAATATATAGGATCATGCACCGGGCCGCTATCCACAAGAAGCCTGTCTCACATTAGATTTGGAGAAGGCGGTTGATTCATTGTCCTGGAAGTTTCTTTTCCAGGTGCTGGCTCGTATGGATGTAGGGCAAAGACTCCTCGCGTACACCAAACCTCTGTAGACCAATCCCTCCTTTCGGATCCAGCTAGGGTGCTTTATCTCGGGTCCCTTCCCCAATCAAACGTTGCATCCAACAAGAATGCCCACTCTCCCCACCATTGTTTGCAATGGAATCCCTACCTATATGACTATGCAGGGAGGGTCATGATTGGGGCATTCCCCTGGAAGACAGAACATACATTGTATCTTTATACGCAGATGATCTCTTTATGAAACCCTCAACACTTTTGCTTCAGCAGCAGGATTACATGTTAATTGGACAAAATCTGCATTATACCCTCTTTCTCTAGATCATCCCCCTCAAGACATATATCTTAGCGAAGCACAGCATCTCTGGTGCCAAGAGGAGATCCGATATTCAGGGTTGCGCTTATAAACCCCCCTTCTAGCTCTACAACGGTAATTACCGTAGTGACTTACCTGGAATCCACTCTCTGGTACTCTTCTAGCAATCAATACCATTGGGCCGATCGGGAAAATTACACTGGCAAAAATGGTCCTTCTACCTCGCCTCCTATGCTTCTTTGCAAACTTACCTGTGATACTTTCAAGGGCGTTCTTCTCCCAGCTTGACTCACTCCTGGGTACACTTATATTGGGTAGTGAGTGACACCGTCTCGCCTTTAAAATGGTCCAACTCCCAGTGGGAAAAGAAGGACCCGGTCTCCCTTCATTCAAAGCATACTTTCCAGGTGCCCAATTACAATGGCTTTCATGCTGGATAGCACGGAGACCTATGGGGGAGGCTACCAGTTAACAAGGACCAATCCCAGTAGCCACCGTTCGTGGGTTTCTTTTACCTAAGGCAGTACCTCCCTCACCAAGGCCATTACATGTGGCAGTAGCACTCTCATGAATGATCCAAATACGCCGTCTTGTGACTGAAACTCCTGCATATATGCTACCGCTTCCCCTTGTCGGCCTCCCCCATTTCCCAGGTTATTCACAGCCAGAGCCCTGCAGCATTGGACTGACCAGTATTCAGAGGGCCACTTACTCACCTTTGAACAACTTGTCTGCAGTTTACAGCCTTCCCCTGGGCCAATTTCTTCTCCACCATCAACTCCACGCCATCTTTTGAGCCCTATGGGGCTCACCTGACACTAAGCCTCCTACCCACCTGGAATTACAAGCAATACTCCTTATGGGCGACGCCGTCAATAAATGAATATGGCTTTATGAAGCCATCCGTGACCTCACTTACCACACTAGAGCACAAGTGGGAGGATGATATTGGGAGGGCACTCCATGTCAAAGAGTGAACACAGGGGTTTGAACACTCCCAAAAGGTCTCACGTAACTCCAGATTCAAAAACATGCGGTTCTTCATACTACAAAAGGTTATCTTTCCCCTGCACAACTGAACCGATATTACCCGAATGCACAGGTGAATTGCCCCTGATGTCACATGCCAGACGTGAAGCCTAAACATATACTGTGGTCATGTCAGGCCCTGCATCAATACTGGCAAGCACTGCAAGATACCTTACAGGAGGTCACAGAACGCCCGGACCTCCACACATGGGAGTCGACTGCCCTGGTCATCTTCAGGCACCGAAAGCAATATAAAATCCACTTTGCTGTGCTGGCACTCCTCTAAGCCAAGAGTAGACTCACCCTCCACTGGAGGTTACCAACAGCCCCGCTGTTGAAGGCCTGGCATGGAGCACTGCACAAATGGGGTTGCGCAAAGGAAGATGCCCTTCGCTATGAAGAGATATGATATCTTCGCAAACGTCCCATCTCCCCATAATGGGCTACCTTATATACTAAATTCCTCCAATTAGTCAAGCAAGATGAACTCTCATATACCATGCAAAGGCGAACATTCTAACATATTAAACACAATAGAGACTCAAGACACTACGGCCCTCATTCTGTCATTGGCTGTAAAAAACACCTACCGCCGCAGTGATGGCTGCCAAAATACTGACACCACGGCTTCCATCCATCCGCCATACTATGATCACTGCCGGACTTCTGCCACAAGAAGGGTGGAAATCCGGCAGTGATCATACTGGCAGATGGTGGTAATCTGGCGCTACCACCAGCACCGCCACACCAGTATAACGCCACCAGCCGTATCATGACCTGTGATACGGCCTGGCAGTGTTCTGCTAGCGGGCGCTGCTGGCAGTAGCAGCGCCCCTTCCCGTTCCCTTCCGGAAGGCCACCTGGACGAAGGTAAGTTGGGATTCCGACAGGGGAGGGGAGTGGGGAGAGTGGGGGGGTGTTGTGTATGTGTGTGTGTGTTTGGCTGTGTGCATGAATGTATGAGTGTGTGCATGAATGCGTCTGTGTGTGTAGTGTTTTTTGCGTGGTTGTATGCATGTGTGTGAATTCCTGTGAGGATGGTATTGTGAGTGCGTGTCTGCATGTCAGTGTGAATGTGTGTACAAATGTCTGCGAGCATGACTGGATGTATGTGTGTATGAATGCATGTATGCCAGTGTGAGTGAGTGGGTGCATGCGTGGTGCATGTCTGCGGGTGTGTGCGTGTATGGAGGGTGAGAGGATTGGAAAGGGGGGAGTTTGGATTGGGGGGCGGGAGGCGTCAGGTGAGTGTTAGGGGGTTGGGGAGCCACCTACAGGTGACAGGGAAGGAATTCCCTGTCACTGGTACGGCCTACTGCCATGGTTTTTGTGGCATTGCTGACTCCATGAAAACCAAGTTGGTAGGCTGGCTCAAAATGACGCCAGCGGTACTATGCCGGCCGCCGGGCTGGAGATTGACATCTCCGGCCCGGGTTCTGCTACCGCCATGGCGGTCTGAGTGGAGAAGTGGCGGGTTGGCTGCAGCCAACCCGCCATTCTCATAATGTGGCGGTATGTACCGCCAGCCTGTTGGCGGTACTGCCGCCACATTACCACTCACCGCCAGGGTCATAATGACCCCCCACATGTCTAACTCATCACCACCCACCTGATGCTCTCACCTTTGCCTTGAGGAGGGAGCAGTTGCCAGGAGAGGCTACCTCATGCCTTCCCCACCCTCCATCCACCTTATCATCTGACCTACCTGATTTTAGCCTGATACTGGCATAAATATACCATTATTAACCATTCCGGCGTCACCTTCTTGCAATCATGTGCTCATTGCTTCCAACCCCTACGAACATTCCCCTTTCTGCCCAATTCTTGTTAGTCACCATTATTACTAGTGGTACATCAGGATTCACACATTATCACCCTGTTTTTTCATTAACTCCCATTCTCTTTCTCCAGCGAGCAGATCAGCTCTTGATTATCTAGAACTCTATTTGTATTTTCGATTATATCATAGTACTCCTTTCTAATTTGTTTTTTTATTCATGTGTTGCATAACAACAGGTTGTTTTGCTATATTGGTTGTTTGGAATACAAAAAACTTTAAAAATATTATTCAATAAATCTATACATACCTTTAAATAATGTTTCACTACATTATAAATATATATAAATGTTATCCAGGTGTCAGATTTCAGGCAGAAAAGAGAGCCTTAAACTGGTAGAGTCACACTGCCAAAGGGAACTGCAGGTACAGTCTGTCATTTGGGTATAAATGGATGTGGAAGGAGGTGTCCTGTAATTCCAGGCAGGTTAGGAACTCTCCTACTTGCAATAACAGAAGGACCTCTTGCAGGGTAAATATCCATTTCATTTGGTGTTTATTAACCTTTTTAGAAATTTGTTGAGTTCTCGGAGGTCCAAGAGTGGCCTCCAATCTGCTATTTTCTAGTAAGAATGCTGAGTAGAAGCCCGGGTTTCATCGGGCCCTCTGCACCTTCGCAATGCCCTGTTCAGTAGAAGCAGAAGAAATTCCTGTTAAAGTTCACATGGATGTAGGTGGGGTTCCTTTCTGGTTGGATGATAGGTGGGTTTCTCTCCGAATACCAGTGTGTGCCCATACTGCACAATCTTAACTACCCAACGGTTGTGGTGAACATGGACCAATTTAGGGTGAAGGCTGATATTCTGCCATAAAGCCTTATGGAGTTAGTGAGGAAGGCAGAATTGGGAAGTTAGCATGTTTGCCATTATCTGGGAAGCAAAAGTGAAATGCACCCCTCTTTTTGCCTGCAGTCTCTGGTAATATTGGAGGCCTTGGTTTTTGCTAGAGAAATGACCTAGGTCACACCCTTATGGTCCGTATAGATGGTACAGATCACCCGGCCCTCCATATTGCTTGCAAGCACCTTGGTATGCCTGTAGTCATCTTGAACCATGTAAGGAAGTTGCGGGGACTCTTGTGTTGGAGAATGCCTAGGAAGCATGCAGTGTCTGTGTCATTTTAGATAGTTTGTCAAGGCTCATCCACATGTTTCCCAAATACTGTTTGCCAGTTGAAGGATATGTAAATGATTTTAGACTACGCCTCACAATGGAAGGAGGTAGATATAAGCCAGATTTGTCCTTTAAGCATTGCAGTGCTGGCCTATTGATTAACACCTGCATTTGAAATGTCCAAGACAGCACCGATGATGCATCTGTTCTAGCTCCTATCTTGACCAAGGGTTTAACCTCTTCTTCTCCATCCTCCGGGATAAAGTCAAACACTGGGGAAATAGGCTTGCCACATTTGATGATTGTACCATACAAGTATGGCCAGGGCTGTTCTATTGCAGTTGATGCCATTGTGGCAACCTTACGGTTTTGATTTTTGATTAGCCTTCCGTACTTATCAGGAGAAGCAGAATCTATGTAATTAGGGTGTTGGACCTAATCAGAGCTGCTGCAACTTTGATGGAGTGGGTTTTGGCTGGCCGGTGGAGCACGCTAGGGGCAAGTCAAGAGCTGTGCATTTGTTCTCAAGATGCGGCACAACTACCTAAACTGTGTCCAGTGGTATAATTGGTTTTAGCCCTTATTTACGCATATAGCCCAAAATAGCAGTTGATTTAATAGTCTTGCTTGCCTTTTTAAAATTGCTGTTCTACTGTTGTCTTTGTCAATCCAAACTTTTTAGTCACTATTTCCATTCAGGAGTGGAACTAGGTGATGTCGCCAGATGTAGTATCCATTGGTAGTGATGTTTTATCTCCCTCTCTGGGTATTACAAAATACCCCAATTCTTAACTTTCTGGAGGATTTGTAGTCCTGAACTTCACATAACTCCTCCCCCGGATCAGTATCTCCATCAGTAATCTGATGTCCATAAGCTCCCATGTCCTCAGGAGTAGTAAAAACAGTTTGTGGTGCCTAGGGCTGTGCAGGGGACTCTTGATGAGGTTGTAAAGTAGGGTACGACTGGTGCTGAGATTGTTGCTGGGGTGGTGTGGCAGAAGAGACCGCTGTGGACTTAGGTCTCTATCATCTGTTGTAGGGCATTTAAGAAAGAAGCATGGAACTTGCATCATGGGCAAGTCTCTGTGGTGATACATAGGTCCATAACACAGTCTCTTCTGCAACCTTCTGGTGGAATGTGATTTGTGATATAATCATCATAATCTTGGGGTTTGAGGAAATGGTCTGCTTTGTATATCTGCATAGTTATCTTCTATACTCCTCCTCATCATATTTCTGCATGTAGTGGTTGTTCAGTTGGGTTGCACTTGGTCACTGAAGTTCATTTCTACCTTCAGATACAGGATATTTCCTGGTGGGTGTGATGACACCTTCAGCAGTGGCTATACTTCCAACAATGGCAAAAAGATGACCTCTGCTATTGTAGATGGTACCATTTCATCGATGGTACCATTTCTAGTACTATGTACAGATGTGGTGTCATCATCAACAGAAGATGTTGCCATTGATTGGGTCTTCAACAGCTAAGTCTTCACTATCAACAGAGTCATCTTCAATGCTGTTGCAGGAGTCTTCTTGCTCAACAATTGGATGGCTGTTGGTGGTGCGTTTGCGATTGTGAAGCCACAGGTAATGAGGTCATCGATGATGCTATCACCATCTGTACCACTGACGAGGAGACCATCTACAGTGGCAACATCTTGGCCAATAACAGGAAGCTCCCTGTCAATGATGGTTTAGACAGGAAACTTGTCAGGGGCTTATCAAAATTGAGTTTTCACACCATCTTGTGTGGAGGCCCTTCATTTGATACATTTTCCAAGGTAACTTTTGATTTTCCCTTGGAGACAGCTGGAACCCACACTTCCTTGGAGAATTCCAGTTCTGAAGCTAACACAAGCTTCCTTTTATGTGCTATCTTCATGGAAGATGACACAGAATTATCACCTGATGAAGGGGTGGGGATGTAGTTCACAGGTGGAAAATCTCTACTTCTCCAGAAGATACAAAGACAGCCTTATTTCACTTTCCTTCAAGGTCTTGTAAAAAAATGTCTTACAAATGCTACAGCATGTCACAGTAAGACGCCTTATGGTTAGGATGAAGTCAATAAACACACTGTGAGTGCAGGGCGCTTAAATAGACCTTTTTTTTCAGCAGGCTGAACAGGTTTTGAAGAGTGATATATTTTCCTTATCTTCCACATTAGTAGTTGAACCATAAAAGATATGAAAAAAACCAAACCACAACTCACATTTTAGTGAAGCTGAAGATATGACTGGCTGTAGTTCTGAGAAAGTGAACAAGGTTTTAAGAATGGAATAAAATTGATATTTAGAAGAAATCAACAGGGCTTCTTTAAGGCACTTCCTCATTTGACGTGCAAATAAAATCTGGGCTATGGTGACGCCTAGAGGGAGAGAGGGACCACGCTCACTTCTACCTCACTGGCTGAAGTTTGGGTCCTTTCAAATGAGTTGGTTATATCACTAAACAAGCAATGTTTGTGGTCCTATGGCCATTTTGAGATTGTTTATTGCTATTTTGAGAGTACTGAGGGTTTTCAGTCTTGAGGAGAGAAATTACGAAAGTGTATGAATCTATGAAAGGTACAGGGCTCACCTTACATTCTAAAACTTGATAGTATATGAGTGACAGTATCTTAAAGAGTTCTTTCAGATAAAAAAATTATGCCAACAGTGAGGTTTTCTGTCTGCAGAGATGGATTATTTAATATTTTACCAAAATTCTCGGGCATTGTTAGAAATGGGGTCTCTAGGTGGCAGTGATCTGCACCATGCCCAAGTAGGAGCCCTCACTCTAGTCAGGGTAAGGGAGTCATATAACGAAGATGACCCTTGCTCACCCCCTTGGTAGCTTGGCACTAGCAGTCAGGTTTATCTCAGAGACAAAGTGTAAAGTATTTGTGTACACACAGACACACACAGACACACACACACTATCACAGTGAAAACACTACAAAAAGACTCCACACCAGTTTAGTAAAATAGCCAATATTTTTTTTTAATATAACAAGATCTAAACGACTAAACTCCAACCTACACAAGTAAAGATATCACTTTTTTAAAGTAGAGATGAGTCTTAATCCATAGGAATCAATGTTTGTATCTTTTTAGCACAAAGTACCTGGGATGTGTTAAAAACAAAAATGATGCGGGCTACAGGGGAGAGGAGGTGCAGAAAAGCAAAGCAATGTGTCAGTTCCTTTACTGCGCAGGGAAGGTGATTTGTCGATTCTTTCCTCACAGGATAGGCGATGCGTTGATTTCTGGACACACAGCTTGGTTCCTTATTGTGGTGCGGGGTCAATGAGAAATTGACGCCCCAACGGCGATGCGTGGAAAATCCAGATGCACAGTGTAGATGGAGGTGCTATGAAACAGGCGCTGCGTCGATTCTGCAGCCGCAAGACAAGCGTTGCAATGTTTCTCCAGTTGCATGACAGGCACTGCATCAATTTTTATGCCGCAACATGTTGATGCGTGGATTTTCTCCTTCAGGGCACCAGCTTACCCTTTCAAGGGACCAGGGACTGCAGTCGGCACCACTTGGCAAGTCAGGACTCTCAGCAGATGAAGTCTCTGATGTTCCTGAGACTTATTAAAAAGAAGTAAGCTCAAGCCCTTGGAGAACCTTGGAAAGCAGGATGTAGAAAGCAAAGTCCAATTCTTTCACTCCCAGGACAGAAGCAGCAGGCCAGCATAACAAAGCAACAGTCAGAGTGGCAGTCCCTTCTACAGCATCCAGCTTCCTAGCAGAATGTCCTTAGTCCAGAAGTGTTCTAACTATGTGATGTCAGAGGTCCAGCACTTATATCCATTCCTGTCATTGAATCAGGCAAACTTCAACGAGGTCTTTGTAGTGCACAAGACCCTGCCTTTCCCTGCTCATGCCCCAGACATACTTCAGGGGGCTGGAGACTACCTTGTGTAAGGACAGGCACAACCATACTCATGTGCAAGTGTCAGCTCCTTCCACCACTCTAACTCAGGAAGACCCATCAGAGAATGCAGGGTACACCTCAGTTCCCTTTGTCTGCCTGTCGAGAGTGAATTCACAAACAGCCCAACTGACATCCTGACCCAGATGTGTACTTCAAAGACAGGCAGAGGCACAGAATTGTTAAGCAAGAAGATGCTCACTTTCTAAAAGTGGGATTTCAAACCTACAATTCAAAAAACAACTTCACCAAATTGTGAATTCAGAGACCCCAAACTCCAAAATTATACTGAGAAGACATTTCAAGGCACTCCCAATGTTACCCTATGGGAGAGATAGTCCCTTCAATAGTGAAAAACAAAATTAGCAGTATTTCACTATCAGGACATGTACAAATCACCAGAGCGCACTTGCACTTTAGCACTGGTCAGCAGTGGTAAAGTGCCAAGACTCCTAAGGAGAACAAAAACAGGTCAGAAAGAATAGGAGGAAGAAGGCAAAACATTTGGGGATAACCCTGCAAAAAGGGCCAGGTCCAACACAACCCCCTTCCAGCCTCATGCCAGTGTAGACCAATCAATACCTTGATGGAATTCCCTGCTAAGGGCAACAGAACATGTACACTGGCCCGCAACAGCAGGGGCACGCTCCAGTTCTACACCTTTCTGACCCCAGTTGAAATTCTCTGTCCATAAACTCAGGGCCTACTAAGCTAACCCATAGAAAATCCTTCTCCTCACCTGTGGACCCCATCTGTCCAGCATCTAACCTTATTTTGCTCACAAATGTGTCCCAGTATGCAGAAAGTACCACCAGGGCCAATGTGGGGTTGTGGTTCATTCTACCCTTGGGGTGTGAATCCTGTCCCTAACACAAGGGCAACTCTGTCCACAAGGACAGCAACCCCACAGTGGTCACTGACAGTTGCCAGTGATGAGAGCCAGGCGTCAGCCCTTCCAGGACTCTCTAACCTCTGTGGTTTCTCCAAGTGGGGGACGGTAGCTCCAGGTTCCAGGTGACTGGTATCCTATGTCCATTCTCCCTCCCACCAGTTCAGGGGTAGTATCCTCAGACTAGTACTCCAGCCCAGGGTCTGTACCCTTAGGCTGGAGAGGAGTAAGGGGTGAGTCCCGTGTACCTCTGCTTTCATTTCCGGGGCCCTGTACCCTCCATTTGGAAGCAGTACCCCCAGATTCCAAAACTGTCAGGGCGCCTGTAGCAGGTAGGTTAAGCATGTGCCTGGCAGGCCAGGACTTCTGGGGGAGTCAATCACATCCACAAAGGAAAACACATTCCCCATGTGTTGTGTGAGAGTCTGCCTGGCGCAGGTCTACTGACCTTGTCCATCAGACAGAGCATCAAGCCCTCCCAGGCTAAAAGTGGCACCACCAGGGTCATTCCTGGGATGCTCTGACCTCAAAGCTGGCAACCCCTGACCCACTGGTTCTCTCTCTGGGGACTGTCTCTCCCCTCTCACCCTTCTATCTGTACTTCTGCACCTTCCTCTCCAGAGTGGTGCCGCCAGATACCAGAACATGTGGGATGCTTGCGGCAGCTCCTCCCCCCGACATTCTCCTGACACTACGGGACTCCCATCAGGGGATGGTTCTTGGTACAGACCAGTTGCCCCTGCCTGTGCGCCCTCTGAGAGCAATCAAAGCACTGGGGGTGAAGATAGAGCACCCTGGCCTCTGCTCACTCCCCCCGCCTATTCTTGGAAAGGATGTGGGGCCCTTCTCCTACTACACTGTGATCTGCCTGGGGTACTGCAACCCTCCCCCTCGCTCTGATGAGGAAACCCTGACCACTCCCCTGAGGATTACTTCTCAGTGCCTCTTCAGACCCTCTGGCACTCACCCAGAGGTCTGCCTCCAGTGTAAGTTTCCTGGGGTCAGAGAACTCACACTCCACCAGGTGAAGGCATAGCTCTGGAAAACTGTGACTGAACATATGCTCTCCAGCAGTCAAATTGTATAGCCCCCAACATGTGTTAATCATACAATCCTTCACCCAACCAGCCAGTACTTTAAAATAAAAGTACCCTACATCATCCCCATCTGGTGAGACAGTATCTGACTGCCCTTCAAACTCAACCTATCTTCCTCTGGAATGACTCCATACTCTCATACCAGGCCTTCGCCCCTGGGGGTACACTCTCCCTGTTACTCCCTTCCAGAGACAGTAGATTGTCCCTCCCACCACCAGGAATATGACTATTTGTGCCAGTTCCCAAATCCACCTCAGGAACCCTGTGCACCTCTCGAGCTACCTCATATGCCTGAGCCCACTGGTGTATGTCACCCTCCTCCTTAGAAACCAAGTCACTGGATATGTGGACTTTTTTTTCATTACTGGGCATGGTGCTTTCACTGCAACCAACTGAGCTGAACACTGAGCTCCTGTTCTAAAAGACCTTTCTTCACCTCAAGGGCTAGTCTCATTTCCTTCAATGCTTTTTCTCTCTGCTTTAACCTGAGCTTTACCAGCTCCCTCTCAAGCTTTCTGGCTCTCTGCCTATTCTCTAACTTCTCTGGAGATATACCTAGAGAGGAAACATTGCCACCAGCTCTGGAGAGAGCTCTTTCACAATTCCTCCGGAAATTTTTCAGCTGAGGACCCATATCAGTTTTCAACATCTCTGGCTCAAACACCAAATCTGCAGCTACAGCTGATGGCTCACCAGACTAAGACATGATTGTGGCCAAAACTCAAGAGTTGCAGGTGTCATTGTCCCAGCTGTGAGCAGGGCTAGTGGTGGCTTAGTCATGCCTAATTCCCCCTTATGAGTGATATCAGAGATGTTATTTTCTTTTCATCACGGTACCAGTTTGAATCATGTTATGCTTTTGAAACCTTGTGTAACTCGGCAACTCAGTTATTAACATAATGGTAATGTTTAAAGTAGATCTAGACCAATGCATGTTGTCAAGATAACTTCTGACCACCTGTAATCCAGGAAGCACATATCAACTGTTTACAACCACCTGGGCCTCATCCAGGTAATCCAGGAAGCACGTCAACTGTCGACAACTGCTGGCTCTTTAATTGATCCTCCTAATGGAAAAAAGACAGTTGAGAAACATGTGCAATTACAATAATGACTAACGAGCTCCTCTGTTTTCCCAATGTGTTTCCTTGCACCTGGTTTGGGATGGCTACAAAACTGGCGTTTCAGACTAAGGGCCAGATGTACGAACTGTTTTGCATGGCGCAAACTGTGAAAATCGCAGTTTGCGCCAAGCAAAACGGCCATCGCGATGCACATTCCCATTTAGCGAGTCGCAAATAGGAAGGGGTGTTCCCTTCCTATTTGCGATTCGCACCGCAATGCAGAATTGCTTTGTGAAAGCGGTTGCAAAGCAATTCGCAGTTAGCACCCACTTGAAGTGGGTGCTAACTCATTCGCAAAAGGGAAGGGGTCCCCATGGGACCCCTTCCCATTTGTGAATGTCGCACAATGGATCACTGCCTACTCTGAAAAAACAAAACCAAATGGTTTCATTTTTTATTTTGTATTGCAACTCGTTTTCCTTTAAGGAAAACGGGCTGCAATACAAAAAAAAACTGCTTTATTGAAAAAGCAGTCACAGACGTGGAGGTCTGCTGTCTTCAGCAGGCCACCATCCCTGTGAGTGCAGGGAATTGCAAGGGGGTCGCAAATTGCGAACCAGCTCATTAATATTAATGAGGTGGGTCTTTGCGACCCCCTTCCGATTCGCAGAAGGTGTCTGAGACACCATTCTGCATATGAATTTGCGGATCGGAAATTGCGAGTCGCACCGACTCGCAATTTCCGATTCGCAAGTTCGTATCTTGCTACATCTGGCCCCAGATCCTGTTTAGCCTTGTTTAACTTGGAAGCAACGCCTACCTGTCTCCAGCTTTCAGCAGCCTTCCCTTCACAGTGGCAGTCCTCTCTTTGCAATGGCATCCATAACTTCACAGCAACAGGATTCTCCTTGCAGCGATGCACTTCCTGAGTTTCGACCTAGTATTTCTAATCTTCTCCGCAGTTACCACAATACCTGTAAAAGGCGAGCAGCTTGCAATTCATCTCTTGCATCGCGCTTTCTTGCGCTGGTAAAAAGACCTGAGTCATCCCAAATAAGATAACACAAGTTTTTCTGTTTAATTTGGGATCTTGATCAGCTCTGATTAATCAAACTTATGTAAAGCCAGCAGTAATATTCCGATCAATCTTGTGACTGAAAAGATACTAGAGGAAAGTCCTATTTCTTGTAGTAGCTGCGCCTTCCTGGATCTTGTGCTCATAATTGGTTTTCAATGCATGTTTTCTCGATCAGAATCTGATGTTAGCGTTCAAAAGACTTTTGGGACAATGGAGAACTATAATTTGATTTCCATTGCATATTTGCATATGACCCTTGAACTCTTGAGACTCTTGAACTACTGAAGAATTTTAAGTAGTTTTGTTGTGATTAGCCCAGTTATTTTCGTTCAGTGGAAGTCCTTGTGCATGATAATTCCAGTTCATGATAATTCCGGGATAATTCTTAAATCACACTGGGGAATGTTTCTAGTGTGAAGTATTGGTATGTTGATTTGATGCTAGTTAATTGCAAAGATCTGTTTAGTTTTTCCTGTTTTAAAGTGTGGTTTCATTACAGAGACATCCAAGTCCAGACCCTTGTATCTGAATAATCTTGATTGCCAGTATCCTGAATCCAGAATCATAATCCAGACATCCTTGAGCCCAGCAGTGCCCGGAGTAGATAAATCTGAATACGCAGAAGTCCTGGTATTTCTCTCTCATCCCAACCTGCCCTTCCTCCTGGAAACTACTAGGGTTGCAGTGTGTCCTTCATTTCTGCCCTGTCAGTTCTCATTGGGATTCGAAGATTATCGTCATCCAATCGGACCCACCTCAAGTTCAGGTGATGGGCTCGCAACAGCAAAAACAGAAAGAGAAAAACAGTATGCTGGTACGTAATGGTCTGTGATATGGAAGTAGTGTATACCAATCACTTTATGTTAAGTACAAATACAGGTCCTTTGTCACTGCTGATCACCAATGTTAGAAATGGGGTCTCTAGTTGGCAGTGGTTTGGACTGTGTCCAAGTAGAGACCCTCACTCTAGTCAGGGTAAGGGATTCATACAGCCAAAGTAACCCCTGCTCACCCCCTTGGTAACTTGACACACAGAGTCAGGTTTATCCCAGAGGCAATGTTTAGAGTATCTGTATACACACATATACATGCAGTAACACAGTGAAAACACTATAAAGGGACTCCACCCCAGTTTAGAAAAATAGCCAATATTTATCTGAATAAAACAAGACCAAACGACAAAAATCCAACATGCACAAATAAGGATATCACTTTGTAAAAGTGGAAACAAATCTTAATCCATACGAATCAATGATTGTAACTTTTTGGCACAAAGTACTTGGGATGAGTTAAAAACAAAGATTATGTGGGCCCCAGGGGAGGTAAGGCATACAAAAGCAGAGTGATGCATCAGTTCCTTACTGCACAGAGGAGGTTAAGCTTTAATTCTTTCCTTGCAGGAAAAAAGGCGATGTGTTGAATTCCTGACATGCAGCCTCTGTTCCTTACTGCTGTGAGGGGTCAATGAGAAATTGACACCCCGGGGACGATGCGTGGAAAATCCAGACGCACTGTGTTGATGGAGCTGCGGTAAAACAGGTGTTGCGTTGATTCTGCAGCCACGAGACAGGCATTGCGTTGATTCTCCAGCTGAGGGACAAGCACTGCTTCGATTTTTGCATCAGTGCATGGATTTTCTCCTTCAAGTTCCAGCTTACACTCCCAAGAGCCCAGGGACTGGAGTTGGCACAACTTGGCAAGTCAGGACTCTCAGCAGAAAAGCCCAGGCACTGGCAGATGAAGTCTTCGATGTCCCTGGGACTTTTTAACAGGAGGCAAGCTCAGTTCATGACATTAGAGAACCTTGAAAAGCAGGATGTAGAAAGCAAAGTCCAGTCCTTTCATTCCCAGGACAGAAGCAACAAGCTGCAGACCAGCACAACCAAGCAACAGGCAGAGTGGCAGTCCCCATGTTACCCTATGGGAGAGACAGTCCTTGCAATAGTGGAAAAAAAAATTATGTCAAGACCGGAGGCTCCTATTATGCTTATCTTTCCTTGCTTTAATTCAACAGCAGCAGTCAAATATAACAACTACAAATCCCAAGTGCCAAGGGAAGAGAGTCAATGGGAAGAAAAAGGTAGTTCAATAACAGTAACCAATCATGAATGCATACACGTATTATGATGTCACTTGACTGCGAACAGCCCTCTTTTCTTACTACTTCGCATGCTTACGTTACTATTTCAGTATTCATATTTATTTATGTGTGTGTATTTAATTACTTATTCAATTTACTGTTTTAGCGCTGCGCGCTGCTTGGTCTGAGGCTTTTCCAGTCGGCACGTTGCCGCTCTGCCTCGAGCATGTCTCCCTTGCGCATCCTTTTATTCCTGCGACGGTTATAAACGTTCCTCTCACAGCGGCTGCCATTTCACGCCGCATCTGAGGAACTGCTTGCACGCTCACCATGGTGTCATAGCCAGGTTTTCTCTTCGTTTGTCCGCCCGTTTACTCTGTTTGGTATTTCCTTACCAACTTCCTCTTCCTTCCTTCTTTCAGCTTGCCGCCACGCCCTCGTCCTCCCGCATTCACGCCCATAGGCGGGGCTTGCTTAAACAATCACTCCCCTGGGTTTCTTAACCCTTTTTTCCCTGGTTTCATGTTTGTTGCTCTCTCTGCTATGGTCAGAATGGAGATTGATAGCTCTCCTTCAATTCAGGAGACTATGGAGGAGGAATCCAATATTAAAGAGGAGTTGAATACTTTTATTCAAGCCTCTGTACAACAGGCAGTTTCTGCCTCACTCAATAAAATTACAAAGAACTTGGAAAATTCTGTCATTAACATTATGTCCAAGACAATGTTGGGCCATTCTGCGGGGGAAAGCAGTAAGCGCCTGGCAACAAATGATCAACCCAAAAAACAAAAGGTGGAGCTATTGGTTGGTGAGGTTTCCTCACGCAAGGCAGAGGATGTGGCTCCTCACAAGCCTCCTTCCAAGGAGGATAATGTTCATGTAAAACAAAAAATTTCGGCCAAGTGTTCATCAAAATCGAAACATATTTCTTCCCCTATTCTGGTCTCCTCCATTCAGACGATGACTTGGTCAGTGTGGATTCAGATGATGATGCATCTGATAAAGAAAATGTGTATTTTGTATTTATATAGCACATTCCGGCCTAGGCATCAAAGCGCTCAGAGGCAAAGTGAGGTGCCGGAGAATCAAGACAGCTTAACACAGAAAAAGCCAGGTTTTAACCAACCTCCTAAAGGCCAAGAAGTTACGCTCCCTCCTGATAAACAGAGGGAGCAAGTTCAGGATTTAGGCGCAGCAGCAGTAAATGCTTTGTCATCCCATTTTACTTTATGGGTCTGGGGAACCTGAATGCTTAAAGCTCCCCTTGAACGGAGTTGCCGATTGGGATTATACCATCATAGCCGGGAAGCCAGATATTTAGATCCATTTCCGTGTACTGCTTTATAAGTCAAACATAACGTCTTAAAAATTATATGTTTAGCCACAGGTAGCCAGTGCAGTTGTTTTAAACTGCTACTGGGCGAGGCTTCATGAGGGAGATTTAAGATGGCCCGGGCAGCAGCGTTCTGAATCAGCTGACGTTTCTTCAGAGATACCTTATCCAAATTGAGCATCAGAGCATTACAGTAGTCTAGCCTGGATATAACTAATGCCAGAGTCACTGTAACCCTCCATTCTCTTTGAAGAAAAGGGAAAATCTTTTTAAGCATTTTCAGTGTCCAAAAACTAGTTTTGATAATAAGATTAACATGCGATTTGAAGGAGAGACAGTCGTCAAACACGACCCCCAAATTGTTTGTGGCCGTTGAGGAACCGGAAGAGTTCCATACTCTGTCGGCCACTAACGGGAGCTCCACAGTTCTTTCCAAGATCCAAAACATAACATTTCCGTTTTGTCCTCATTTAATTTAAGCCAATTTACATTCATCCACCCGTTTACTTCTCGCATGCATTCATTCAATCGATCTGCTACTTCCTCCCAGGGATGATCAATTGGGTGTCAGCAGCATACGAAGTTGGCCTAAAGCCAAAGGTGCTAATCAGTCTGGCCAGCGGTGCAACGTATAAATTAAATAAGGTAGGGCTAATCGATGATCCCTGAGGGACGCCACAAGGTAAATGGTATGCAGAGGACTTATAGTCACCAGAGCTTACCGTGGCCCATCTATCCATCATAAAGGATTCCAATGTTTTTAGGGCTACATCTCTAATCCCTGCTTGTTACAGGCGGGATATCATAATTTGAGGAGAAATAGTGTCAAATGCCACAGATAGATCCAGTAAGACTAACATAGCCCCTTGTCCTTCATCTACCATTCTCCGAATTGAATCAGAAGTGGTGATGAGGGCTGATTCTGTACTGTGAGACTTCCTAAAACCATGTTGAGAGGTATCTATTTCTCCTGTAGCAGTAAGAAAGTTGGCTAGTTCCTTATTAATATGTTTCTCAAAAATCTTGGTCTGGAAAGACAGTAAGGAGATAGGGCGTAAGTTGTTCAAATCTTGTCTAATTCTCTCTGGTTTCTTTTTTAGAGGAATTACTATAGCCTCCTTCCAAGAAGGAGGGTAAACTCCATAAGTGAGGACCTCACTAAAAATTGGAGCCAAGGCTGTCGAAACAGGATCGGGGCTAATTTAAGATATGAAGGAGGTCAAGGATCCAAGGGAGAACCAGATTTAATTTCTAACATTAGATTTTTTATTCTTTCAGGAGGTAAGGATTGGAAATTAGTTAACAGAGGGTGTTTAATATTTGAGTCCATGGTAACTACATCAGACTGCCCATCCCTCTCATCCGAGTGATTAAAACTTGCATACGTTTTTAAAATTTTATTTTCGAAGTATGCGGCCACCTTATTACAGAAATCTTGAGAATTCTCTAGCTCTTGGAGAGGCAAGGGGGAAGTTAACGCACTAACAATCTTAAAAGGTTTTGTAGGGGCATTGGAGGCCTCCTTGATTTTATGAGTATAATATTCAGATTTAGCTTGAAAGCTTGCCTCTTTATAGTTTTGAGAGCCGTTCTTAATTTCTCTTTCTCCATAAGATTAGAACTCAGTTTCCATTGCCGCTCTTGTTGGCGATACTTTCTTTGAAGCAGCTTAAGATCCCTTGTAAATCAGGGCTGGCTAGGCTTTTTCAATTTCAGTGAATCTACGGTCCTAAGAGGGGCCAGGTGGTTAATGGCAACATAAATTCCCTGATTGAAACTATCTACCAAAGACAGGGACAAGTCCTTAGCCCTTTCCCAACCTGCCTCCAATGCAGGTACTAGCTGTTCCTTCTTAATACGATTCCAGTGTCTATTCATTTTTCCTTTACAGTTGGATGGCTGAGATGGATGAATCTGCAAAAAATTGAAAGTTAGAAGAAAATGGTCTGTCCAGCTGAGCGGAGTGTTAGTTAATGCCAACTGGTCCTCAGACCGGGCAAAAATTCCGTCAAGCAGATGTCCAGCTTTGTGTGTAGCAGATTGAACTTTCAGCTCCCAATCTAAAGCTGCCATTGAATTTATAAACTTTTTGATATAAGAGTTTTGAATATTATCAAAATGGAGATTAAAATCCCCTAAAATAATAGCTTTAGTAGACATAATTAACGGTTTTAACAAACCTGACCAGTGCTGTAGGAAATTCAAAGTAGGACCAGGTGGTCGATATACTAACAGTCCTTCAAGAAGTAAAAGATTATTCTGATAAATGTTAAAATTCATGGCCTCGCAAATTTCGGATGGGGGGTTTGGGTCATTCCATTGGCACGTAAGATCAACTCTGCAAATGACTGCTAAACCTTCTCCCTTACCAGTTATTCTATCCAACCTGTGAAAAGCAAACCCCAAGGGGGTTGCTTCAATAAAGTCAGGATTGGAGTCTGTTTTTGTTCAAGTTTCTGTGATAACAAGGCAGTCAATATTCTTTTGTCCAATTAATTCTACAATTTCTGTTTTGTGTTTAATTAAAGAGTGGGCATTTATTAATGGCCCCCTAGTAGAGGTTCTGTCCTGAATTTGCTAACCCCTTACTGAATCCAAGTCCCTGTGCAAGGCTCTAGCCGCTCCTAAGGTCTTGGCTGCCTGAATCGCCGAATTACACTGCTTACAATCCCATACAGTAGGATGCTCTAACACCATCTTATGCTGGCAGGAATTGCCTGTGAGCGAGTGAAGAAAATGAGGGCAGGTAGTAAGAGTGGTCTGAGAATGGGCATGGTCCCCAGCCCCCAGACCCGGCCGGACACGAGTATATTGTCATATCTATTTTGCCTTTATTTCATTCTTACTAAACTTCTCGAGCAAGAAAAGAGGGCTGTTCGCAGTCAAGTGACATCATAATACGTGTATGCATTCATGACTGGTTACTGTTACTGAACTACCTTTTTCTTCCCTTTGGCTCTCTTCTCTTGCCACTTGGTATTTGTAGTTGTTATACTTGACTGCTGCTGTTGAATTAAAGCAAGGAAAGATAAGCATAATACTTGTCTCCGTGTCTTTAATAAAATTAAGACTTTCCTTCATAAATTACTCGGAAAATCTACATTTAGCAGTAATTCTCTATCAGGACAGGTAAAACACACCAGTGCATGTTCTACCTTTTAGATACATGCACCTTACCCATTGGGCCACCTGGGTTTTCCTTAGGGGTTACTTACACGTAGCAAAAGGGAAAGTTGGGCCTGGCAAGTGGGTGCTCTTGCCAGGTTGAAATGGCAGTTTAAAACTACACAAACAGACACTGCAGTGGCAGGTCTGAGATGTTAACAGTGCTACTCATATGGGTGGAACAATCAGTGCTACAGGCCCACTAGTAGCATTTGATTTTCAGGCCCTGGTAACACATGGTGCATTATACTAGAGACCTACTAATAAATCAAATATGCCAATCATTGATAAAGCAACCACCAATACCATTTTTACAGAGAGCACTTGCACTTTAGCACTGGTTAACAGTGGTAAAGTGTCCAGAGTCCTAAGGCCAACAAAAACAGGTTAGAAAAAAATAGGAGGAACAAGGCAAAACATTTGGGGATAACCCTGCCAGGTCCATCAGGCATCTACTCACCAGTCATAATAACATGTTACAATGAATACTTAACAGAAGTCAAACTTTGGTTTATCAAAGTGGGTAGATATTGCAGCAGTTTGATCATGTGCTATGTATGTATTTGAAGGTTGTTTATGTGTAATATTTTAAAATGAGGATATTTACCTTTTAAATGTGAACCTAAAAGTCAAATATCCAATACATAACATGCACATACTTCGCCTTGAAATCACTTCTCATCATCAGTATTCAAAATGAGTATAGAATTAAAAATAATAAAGGATATTTTTTTGTACATAAAATCCCTCACTTGAAATAAACATTTTGAATTCAATATATTTTTTGTTTCAAGACAGTGAAATATCAGCATGCCATTATTTTGTACAATATGATTGTACTTCTAGACATAATGGCTTCATATAGGTTTCAAATGTTGCTTTAGAAATAAATACACCACTATGCAGTAATATACAATATTTGGTTCTCATAAAAGCAATGTTATCCTACTGTTTAGTGCTTCAGACACACTGAAGTTACATCACTCTTGCAATTGCATTGTACAGATGCCCCCTGATTGAAATTTAAAACAAACGAAAATGCATGCAGACGATTTCAAACAATTTACTGTGCTGTGACAGAACTATAGATATACTATACATGTCACATGATTTTATTCATTCATTCATTAGCTTTATTTCGGTAAATATAAATACCATAAAAGCGCATCACACAAAAAAGGAACGGCAAGCTACATGATAAACAATTTAAGTCATAAAAGATTGAAAAAGAGAAAAAAAAAAGAGAAGAGAAATATTTACACATAAGCAGTTCCCTCATGGAAAATCGCACCTTATAGTTATGTAAAAACGCATTATAGGTAAAAGAATAAGATACAAGCCTGACAAACCATATCAGATAAAAAGGACATTTCAATTTAAAAAATATCTAAGAAAAATAAAAACAGCAGGTAGGGAATGCATCTGAACCAATAAAAGAGATATGTGCATGCAATGATAAATCCATCAATTGTTGTTTACCACATTCATTGTTAAATTTCCCTCTGCTTTTTTAAGCGTGTTCAGTCTGATACGCCAGATTGAGTCTAAATATTTTGACAAACAACAAACCACTAAAACCGATGAATCAGATTTAAAAATTCTCAAAGCTAGCAAGCAGTTTTTAAAACCCTTACTTCTACACAGAGGAATAATCCAACGGGCTCTTTGTTTGGAGTATGCGGGGCATTGGAAGAGAATATGAGTTACTGATTCTTCTCTGGCACAGCCCATCGGACACATCTTAGAAGAACAACTAAAATTAGACCATTTATAAGTGAGGGAACGCAAAGGAAGAGAGCCCACCCTGAATCTAATGTATAATGAACGAGCAAACGGGGAAGATACTATATCCATATATTGTGCAAATTCATAATGACATTTAAAATATAAAAAGTTTCCCGTCATGGATGATGACGAGACAGCGGACAGTTGGGAAAGTTGAACGTGGAGCCAGAAAGCATCCTTTAGAGTCTGGGTTGCGTTCTTAGGGATAGATAATGGTTCCTTCCAATAGGACCCCAAACCAAGAAGCGAGAGGGTCCTTTCTACATATGCACACCACTTGATTTTGGAGCTAGTGTTGTTGGCCATCAAGTTAGCTAGCGCACATCTATAATGGACAAGAGAATCTGATGACCATAGGCGAATCCAGTACAACAAGGGCTTGAGTGCAACGATCTGGCTAATAAAAGGGAGATTTAGGTCCATGCGTATTGGGAGCATTGGGGTACTGGAAGGAACTCTTAGCAATGACCTCAAGAAAGAGTTCTCCACTTTTATCAAATCATCCAGGCAACAGTGGCCCCACAGTTCAGCTCCATAGATTGCTCCCCCTCTTGCTTGTAGTTTATAAATTTCTACTGCGGGCGTCATGGCAAAGCTAGGAGATCTAGCTGCAAATCTTGCGATGCCACTCGCTCGCTGTTGCAATCGTAAAGTTGCCTTCTGGATGTGGCACTGCCACTTGTGCGAGTCTTCTAGTTTCAGGCCTAAATAATCAAAATCGCTGACTCTTTCCAGCGCGGCACCCTCTAAATAGATAGGTCGTCTCATTCTGCCTTTCCTATCGCCAAACACCATGCACTTGGTTTTTAATCGGTTGATTTCGAGCCCATAATCATTGCAATAGTCAATGAATCTTGAAAGCAGGGTTGAAAGGCCTGTGGCTGTTTGAGAAACCAGCAGGGTGTCATCGGCAAAAAGAAGGCAGGGGATCTTCTGCCCTCCTATTTTAGGCGAGTCGTTAGAACACTCCATAAGATAAGGGATGCATGCGTTTATGAAGAGAAGGAATAAGGTAGGGGCAAGAACACAACCTTGTCTTACACCTCGGGCAGTAAGGAATTTTTCTGTTAATTCACCTTGTGGGCCCCATCTAATTCTACCATAGTTGCCAGTGTAAAGATCCCTGATAATATTTAAAATAGAGCACGGGACTCCTATTTTAGACAGAACTTCCCACAATTTGTGGCGGGGTACTAGATCAAAGGCCGATTTTAGATCTACAAATGCTACATATAGGTGGCCTAAGTCAACATCGACAACTTTCCATTTAATAGAAGTAAAACGAAATATCTGATCTAATGTGCTAGTTTTTTCTCTGAAGCCCGCTTGTAGATGATTTAAGATTTGATTTTCAACTAGCCACTTGTTCAGCCTGCTCAACAACTGATAACAGAAAATTTTTTGAAGGTTGTCGAGGAGGCTGATGGGTCTATAATTACCCGGGTTGTTCCTCTCTCCTTTCTTATGGATGGGCACTATAATCGCCTCTTTCCATGAGTCAGGATAAATTCTGCTAGTCAAGATGGCATTAGAAAGTCTGTTAATATATGGGCCCCAGATGTTCAGGTCCACTTTAAACATATCAGAGGGGATCCCGTCCATCCCAGGGGCTTTTGCTGCTTTCTGGGCTGCAATGGCCGACACAGTTTCGTTCAGTGTAAAAGGGGGCAAGAAAGCCATAGACTCGTTAAAAATTGTTGGCTCCTCCGAAATTATGTCAGAAATATGACTTGCCGACAATGGTCCATACAATTCCTTAAAGTAGGAGAGCCAGATGTCAGGAGAAATATAAGACTCCAGGTGAGATGCGCGGTTCTGATCACCACAGGAAACTAGGAGCCAGAACCGTTTTGAATCATGGACGGTAGCTGCCTCAAGTAAATTGCTCCATAGCCCCTCTTCGTACTCGAATTTACTTTTGTTGCAAGTGGAAGCATAATGACGTCTAGCAGTGATGATGCCTGATCTGTCTTTGGTCTTTAGCGCGATGGCCAAAGTATTTTTGGCCTCCCTACACCTCTTGTTGAACCATTTAGTATGTGGTCGAATACAGGAAATAGTCAGTGGCCTTGGACGTTTAGTAAACAGCTCTTTCAGAGTAGAAAAAAGGTCCAAATGAAGAGGCAATATTTCTAATGGAGCCAGAATAAAGTTGGTATCAAATAACTGGTGAGAAGAGGTTAGGGCACGCAATTTTCCTTGAAGCTTATTTGATTGCACAAAGGAGTCCCACCTTACTGTACGCTTATTGCTGGACAGCTCCATAGCAGTAGAGGAGACAGGGGGAAGTGCGACCCCTACTAGGAGAGAACTCTTGTATGTGATCTGGAGGGGAGCATGATCACTAGTATGGGGAAGACCCACCTCTAAGTCTAGAATATGGTGCCATAGTCTTAAGTCAAAGAGGATATAATCCAATTTGTTACTATATGAGCCCCTGAAGAAGGTTGGTCTGGCCGGAATGTCCGCTGGAAAGCGGCCATTACCCAAACGAAGGCCATGGGATATCATGAGGTCCACTATCTGTGAGGCCCTAACGCTTGGTTTATATGAATTTTGCTGGGTAGAATGAAAAGTCACAGGAGGAGGGATATTCCATACACTATCTTCAGACTGCATGACCTCTGTGTGATCTGCATTAAGTTCAAGTAGAACGTTAAAGTCACCAGCTATTATGATATGATATTTGAGGCGAAGGTCTGGGATTAAGATATTCAGTAGCTCGACAATGGGAGATCGGTGATTTGAGGGTCCCGGTCTGCTATAAATATTTAGACAAAGGACAGGAGTGCCTGAGGCTGGGTAGATAGCAACGGCCAAAATATCATGAGAATCCACATATATCTCCTTTGTACCACTCCCCTCTATAGATTTTACCCATGTGATTAAACCCCCTGCCGCCCTGCCAGCTAAAGATGGCTTAGCAGGCTTGAAAAAGGAACTATACCCTTGTTTGTATGTACAATGCGTTGCCCATGTTTCCTGGAACATGCAGACGTTAAAATTTCCAACGAGTGCCCCCCACTCAGTGTCAACAAGTTTGCTGTTAATGCCAGCCACATTCCAGGATAAAAGTTTTGCTGTGTGCTGGACACAAGAAATGTTTGAGTTCGTGGTAGTATCAACTTGGACGTAACTGGCAACGGGATTCGCCTTGAATAAACTTGTGGTGTTATTAATATTTCCAGGTTGTGAGTCCGATAAAAGAAGAGAGGCTGGGCAGGGTGAATTAGATGGAAAGTTCATGGCTGCTGTGGCTGTGCAAAGATTGGTGAAACATAGTCAGTCAATATCCGAGGTAGCCCCAGGATCGTGGGTTAGTTGGGCCCTTGAAGCAGGGCCAAAACAGAACTTAGGGGCCAAATCAGGGAGTGGATCTCTCTGGACCTGATGGCCTGTTGGTCTTGTGTCTTGAGTAGTTGTAAAATGGTTCGGGGCCAAATTGGCTAATCTAGTGGAAGGATTCGCACGCATATAGCTAGCAATAGGACAGCTAGCTGAAAGAGTAATTGCTGAGGACTTCCTGCGTATAGACCGTGCTTCCATTTCCATGAGGCCTACTGCCAAATGTGGGCTTTTAAGACTAAGTGTTATAAAGTCACTAGGACCAGAGAGACCAGGGGAACCATTAGATCGCTTGACAGAAACAATGTCATCATGGATGATTGAGCCACAACCCCTGGTATGTCTCACCCAGTGCAAGACCTTGTTTGTTAGTGAGGCTTTGTCTTCTCTCACGTTTGGGGGCAAAGGTGGAACATTGCACATGTATATGTAGTTGTTACTAATTAATTTATGATTGTGGTATAAAGCTTTGGTAGTATCCCATTTGAAGGGAACATTAGGAAGGAGCGGGGTAGTTCTTCCAAAAGAGGACGTAAGCTGTTTTGCAGGACACTGATCGTCTATGGGACCTGCAGCACAAGCTAGTGGCAGAAGAGGCCCATTTGGAAAAACGCCTTTTGCAGGTGGATGCTTAGTAGGCAAAAGGTTTGGGTTAGGCTCGCTAATAGGGGAAGGATATTTGCTTTTAAGAAGGGTGGTGATCTCAAGCAATAATGCTCTCAACTCGCTAACTTCAGTCTTAAGGCTACACACCAATGTGAACAAATCATTTTGTAAAGGAGGACTCACTATACATGGCAGAGCTAAGACGGCTGGTTGCTGATTGTCCGAGTCAATGGATGCCAGCGGAGAAAAACGATTAGAGCATGAAATTGAAGGGTGAGGTGTGCAAGCTCTAAGAGCATCTACATCGGAATAGGGTGTAGGGAGGGCAATAGGGTCTTGGCAAGGCAACGACTGTTGGAGTGGTTGGTAAGATGAGGCGACAGAATGAGAGTTAACAGCAGTATGTGAACTAGATGTTAGAAATGGAATAAGCGTGCCAGATTTTGAGCCCTTTCGACTAGGCTTCTCCTTGTTGTTTAGAATCTGTTCTACCTCTTCTATTAAATCATCTATTTCCTTGGCGACATGGCTAGTGTGGGGTAACATGGTCTTATTGATTTTGAGTATTTTGGATTTGCCAGAGCCTAAAGTCGGGCTGTCTTTGGCCTTACGCTTCCCCATTGGCGAATGGTACTATGTCACAAAGTAGAGGAGAAATTGGAGTACTTCCCTATGCAGGAGGGACAATTGCCGTGCCTTAGGACCAAGAGAGGTGGCCCAGCCCGGCCTCCTTCGGCCTCAGACGGGCACGGACGGGCCCGCCCTTGGCCCGGGCTTCGCCCGGGCACGCCCGCGCGCGTCCCGCGAGGCGGGAGCGCTTTGAAGTTTTTAAAGGGCTCCTGCCCGATTGCAGCTTCCTGCGGCACCACCAGCAACACAGCGCGTCCCGCGAGGCGGGAGCGCTTTGAAGTTTTTAAAGGGCTCCTGCCCGATTGCAGCTTCCTGCGGCACCACCAGCAACACAGCGCGTCCCGCGAGGCGGGAGCGCTTTGAAGTTTTTAAAGGGCTCCTGCCCGATTGCAGCTTCCTGCGGCACCACCAGCAACACAGCGCGTCCCCATATTATTCTAAAAACATAATACATTGCAAAGCTACCAGCTGAGGGAAATGGCAATAATATTTTAGCTCTATTGTTAAATTGTGGTCACTGCATGCTGAAAGCACATTACTGTCTTTAGTGCAATTGATACTGTTACTGGCATTACTCGTGATTCAATGGAGTTAGTGGATATTACTTGGTGCTGTTACATGCCAGCAATTCGAAATGATAATTATATGACTTTCTCAAACACACCAGCTTTTGGTATCTTTTGTATTAAAATGTAAAAATATGTACAAATTTGAATTTGAATTCTATGTCTTCATATTTGCATATCTGCATTTTGTTCTGTTCCAGTTAGTCATTTAAATGGTTACATTTTTTACATATAGGTATCGAAAAAGATATTTTCTGTCGGCTATATATCAGATATTCTTACAACATTCAATGCAGCAAAGAGAGCATGTAGAGTTTGTAGTACTACCTCATTGTGCTATTCTGCACACAACAAAAGCGAGGTAAATAATCAACTGAATAAATGGACTCAGAGTATTAAAGTAATCTTCTAAAGACTTTGGGTTCTCACAAGGAGGATGAGCAATGTCTCAGTGAAAAAAGAGGTCAATAATTAACCAACATATATAAAATCATAATATTGTAAAGAAGTAGTTGTTCGTAAGTAGGACAAGAAAGGCTCACAATCCGACATAAATGTGCGCACTTTACATTGAAACTATTCAAAGGTGTGTCATTGTATGGAGACTATCTCCTACAGTCACTCAAAATGAATTGATTCACATTATAGGTATGACACTAATAAGTATATTTGGTCAATTTTGCACTGAGCTATATATATGATGTGCTACTGAAGAATAAGTCTGCGCCAATACACTTTATGACAATCTAAATGGAGTGCTTGTTGTGCATGTAAGGTTCGTATTGATTCACATGTGCATAAGGATACTGTAAAGGGGATGTAATCTTTACTTGAATTATACATGTTGGGGGATTGCATGGCTCTGAATGCTAGCAATTTAAAACATGTTAATCTGTTCATCACACTTGGAAGATTAATTCATGTTTCTCCTTATCAGAGGCACTAACTGCATTTTTGCAAGGCTTGCATGATTTCCCCTCTACATTTTAAAATATTAATAACCTACACATTTACTAGTAAAAGAAAAGAAAAATAGCAAGATATAGTAATGCTAAAAGTAGGGAAATGTAATTGTTAAATACAAATACAGTTATTCAGGTAAGAGAACGAGTATCACTGGCACGTTTAACCCCTTCGCTGTCAGCCCCTTTCCCCCTCAGGTTCCAGGCCTTTATTTGGCTATTTGGGGCAGTTTGCGCTTAGGCCCTCATAACGTTTTGTCCACATAAGCTACCCACGCCATATTTGCGTCCTTTTTTCCCCAACATCCTAGGGAAAGTTTGGAGTTTGTGGGTTCCCCTGCAGGAGACCAAGAAATTAGCCAAAATAAAGCAAAGATTTCGTTTTTTAAAACAAAATGGGAAAAAGGGGTGCAGAATAAAGCTTGTATTTTTTCCCTGAAAATGGCATCAACAAAGGGTTTGTGGTGCTAAAATCACAATCTTCCAAGCTTTCAGAAACAGGCAGACTTGAATCAGGAATCCATATTTGTTAACACAATTTTGGCATTTTACTGGGACATACCCCATTTTTACTATTTTTGTGCTTTCAGCCTCCTTCCAGTTAGTGACAGAAATGGACATGAAAATAATGCTGGATCCTGGACAGCTAAACATTTCTGAAAAGTAGACAGAATTCTGAATTAAGCAAGGAGTCATTTGTGTAGATCCTACAAGGTTTTTCTACAGAAAATAACAGCTGAAATAAAAATAATATTGAAATTGAGGTGAAAAAACAGCCATTTCTCCCCACGTTTCACTCTAACTTTTTTTTGCGATGTCGGATTTTCAAAAGCAATATACCGTTACATCCGCTGGACTCTTCTGGTTGTAGGGATATATAGGGTTTGTAGGCTCATCAAGACTCCTAGGTACCCAGAGCCAAAAAAGGAGCTAAACCTTGCAATGGGTTTTCTTTGTATACCAGGTATACAGCAATTAGTTTGGTGAAATATAAAGAGTGAAAAAGAGGTATCAAGGAAACCTTTGCATTTCCAAAATGAACACAAGATAAGATGTTAAGAAGCAGTGGTTATTTGCACATCTCTGAATTCCGGGGTCCCCATACTACCATGTGAATTACAGGGCATTTCTCAAATAGTCATCTTTTTTACAAACTGTCTTACATTTGGAAGGACAAAATTGTATTGAAAGATATGGGGTAATAACACTTGTTCTTCTATTCTGTATTCCCCCAAGTCTCCTGATAAAAATGGTATCTCACTTGTGTGGGTAGGCCTAGTGCCCACGAAAGGAAATGCCCCAAAACACAACTTGGACACATCACATTTTCCCAAAGAAACCTGACCTGTTTTTAGCAAAGTGTCTAGCTGTAGATTTTGTCCTCTAGCTCATACAGCACCTAGTAAACCTAGTCATTTCTAAAAACTAGACACCTAGGGGAACCCAGGATGGGGTAACTTGTGGTGCTTTCACCATGTTCTGTTACCTAGGATCATTAGCAAACCTCAAAATTTGGCAAAAAACACTTTTTCCTCACATTTCAGTGCAGCAAAGTTCTGGAATCTGGTGGGAGCCACAAACTTCCACCTACCCAGCGTTCCTCCAGGTCTCCCAATAAAAATGGTACCTCGCATGGGTGGGTAGGCCAAGTGTCCATGACAGGAAATGCCCCAAAACACTATGTGGACACATCAAAATTATCAAATACAAAACTACCTGTTTTTGCGGGGGTCCTGCATTTTGGTCCTGGGCTCAGCAGCCATCTAGGGAAACCTACCAAACCAATACATTTCTGAAAACTAGATGCCCAAGAGAGACCAGGAAGGTGTGACTTGTGTGGATCCCCCAGTGTGGGATCACTGCACCTGTACAAATTTCGTACCCCCCAACGTTCCCCTCAGTCTCCCGGTAAAAATGATACCTCACTTGTGTAGGTGGGTCAAGTGCCTGTGACATGGAAGAGCCAAAAACATGTCGAAAATGAGGGGGAACCAGAAAGGGCAGTTTGGCAAAAAACGTTTTTAGGCTGACAAGTGGGGCAGAATTTTTATCGATATAGATGTGACAATGCTGGGTTATAGGAATTTTGTGGATTCCTGCAGATTCCGGAAGGTTCCATAACAAAAATGTTAGAAAAATGTGTGATTTCAAGCAAAGTTGGACGTTTGCAGGGCATTGTGGGTAAAAAAAATGGTGTGGGGTGCATGTGAAGCACACCAGCCTGGCTTCACCCAGATGTTTAGTTTTCAGCTGTGTCTAGGTCTCATAGATTTTTTCTACATGGCAGCGTCCCAAGGTCTAAAAAGTGCAGCCCTCACCATTTCAAGTGGGACAATTTTGAGAGTTAGACAAGCTCTCATTGCCCAAATGTAAAACCAAAACCCAAAATAATCAAATGTCCTCTTGCTTGCCGTGGGATAAGATGTTTTAGTGTGCAGGAGGGGAGCAGAAAGACTGTTACCCCTTCAGTTGGGGTGGGGGCATAACCATGCCCATACTGGTTGGTAGCCACAACCCCACTATTTTTTTTCTTTATTTCCTCACATCTAGTAGGCTTTCTGCCCCCACAGGGAGTGGATTTGGGGTAATTGCCCCATCTGCCCACAGGTAGACAGAACAACTTTGTCCCCATTTATTTGGGGTGGCTGTACCCCCACACTCTTTTTTTGAAAAAAAATATTCCCTGGTCCCTGGTCCCTGGTCCCTGGTGGGCTTTCTGCCCCCGTTGGGGGCAGATGGGCCTCACAAAAAAAGGCCGATCTGCCCCCAAGGGGGGCAGAAATGGCCAACAGTAATGTGCCCCCATGGGGAGCGACCCTTGCCCAAGGGGCTGCCCCCCAAACAAAACACACACACACCAATCCCTGCTGCATAAGTGGTTTCTGCCCCCCCCACACCCCGCCCAGAGTAGATCGGCCTAATATAAATAGGCTGATCTGCCCCCAGGGGGACAGAAAAGGCCTAAAATAAATATGTCCCCCAGAGGAGTGACCCTTGCATAAGGGGTCGCTCCACTTATGTGAAATTGGCGCAAAAAAACAAAAAAACTGATGTCTAGTGGTTTCTTCCCCCAAGGTGGGCAGAAATGGCCTAAAGATAAATTTGCCCTTGGAGTCGCTCCCCATCTGTAAAACAAGTTTTTTTAAATCCCTGGTGTCTAGTGGTTTCTGCCCCCCCACCCCCAAGGGAGCAACCTTTGTCTAAGGGGTCGCTCCCCTTGCTGAAATTGACCTAAAAAAATCCCTGCTGTCAAGTGGTTTCTACACCCCTTCGGGGCAGATTGACCTACTAAAAATAGGCCGATTTGCCCATCTGCCCCAAGGGGGGGCAGAAATGGTCTAAAGACAATTTGCCCCCCATGGGAGCGACCCTTGCCTAAGGGGTCATGCCTTATGTGTAAAAAATACAACAAAAACAAAAAATGATCCCTGCTGTCTAGAGGTTTCTGCCCCCCCTTGGGGCAGATCGGCCTAATTACAATAGGCCGATCTGCCCCCAGGGGAGCAGAAAAGGCCTTTGACCCTGACCAAAGGAGTTGCTCACCTTTATTGTTAATATAAAACAAAATAACTTCCTGCTGTCTAGTGGGCATTTTTACAGCCCAAGCACTTAATGATCGGGCTGCAGAATGCTCAGAGACATCAAAGAAAAGGAAAGGAAAGGCCTTTTCTTTCCTTTGCTGCCTCTCCCGCCACTAGCCGTGATCAGAAGAGAAATGCTTTGCATTTCTCTTCCGATCCGTGCTGGAAGCTGAGCTTCAAGCGTGATGGGGGCGGCCTCTAATGACATCACTGTGGGGGAGTGGGACGACCTCGGGGGAAGCGCTAGCGCTTCCCCTGAGGGCCTGGAGCAAGGCGAGCTGGTCTCGTCCTCAGCACATGGGGACCGTGGCAGAGGACGACACATGCTCGTACCATGCACCCAAGGGGTTAAAAATGTTTTAATACAATGTGAAACATATAGCATCTGCAGGTCATATATTGATTGCAATTCTGCTAAGGTTACCAATTGCTGTTGAGGCACTTTGTTAGACTTGGCATCCTTGGCGTGGTCTCCCCTAACTTTTTGCCTTTACTTCCCAGGTTGTGTCTGTGTGCTGGACTCTGTTTTTGCTGTTTTTGTTAACCTGGGCACTTTACCACTGCTGACCAGTGCTAAAAAGTGCAAGTGCTCCCTATGTGAAATTGTATGTGCAATTGGCATTTCTGAGATTGGCATATTTGATTTACTAATAAGTCTCTAGTAAAGTGCACTAGAGGTGCCCAGGGCCCGTAAATCAAATGCTACTAGTGGGCCTGCAGCACTTCTTGTGCCACCCACATGAGTAGCCCTGTAAACATGGCTCAAAACCTCCCACTGTAGTGTCTGCGCACCGGCCTGTTTTCTACTTGTTTTACAAAGGTACTGTACCTGGGGGTCCATACGACTCCGGAAACGGCACCAGTGACGTCGCAGTGTGGGAAACGACTTCGTCACGATGCCGCTTAACATCAAATTGCAGCATTTGTCCCTCTAGGCACTATTTTGTGTTTTTAAGTGCTAAAATCATATTTTTAATGGTGTATTGTGGATTTTTATTGTATTTGGTCTTGTTTATTAAGATAAAATATTTATTGTTTTTCTAAACCTGTGTTGTGTCCTTTTGTAGTGGTTCACTGTATTACTGTGTGTGTTGGTACAAATACTTAACACATGGTCTCTGAATTAAGCCTGCCTGCTCGTGCCACGCTGCCAAGGGGGTGAGCAGGGGTTAACTGAGTATGATTCTCCTTTACCATGACTAGAGTGAGGGTCCTTGCTTGGACAGGAGGTAACCTGACTGCCAAAGACCCCATTTCTAACACACTTACATTGAGATTTGACTAAACAGAGACAATATTGTACCCACTTTCTATGCTTAAGTATTACTTTTTCTCACAAAGTCCATGCTCCGTTACTGTAGGATGTGACAGTTACTCCCTAGTGAAACTACAAAGATTAACTGCCTTTAAAGACTAGGGAAAAAGAATGTGGTGCACAATTCATTGGACTAAAAAGACTTCTCCGTAACAATAGCATTTATGTTTTCCAGTTAGGTACACACATACCACTTGATACAGCAGACAGATCACCCAGGTCTGAAAGTTTATTTAGCATTACAGAAAGGATAACACACACAACATTAACTAAAAGGAATCCACACGGGGGTGGAACATTAGAAATACAAATGACAGCACAAATCTTTTGTAGAAGACACATTGGATTTCCATAAATAAGCACAGTAATACAAAATGCCAATTAATGTGTCAAAGGTAAACACTGTGTGAAGAAACATTGGCTCTGTTAGAAGAGAAACCCCTATTAAAAGGAGAAACCTAAAAATATGTAAACAACATGGAAATGTATATTAAAACTTGAAGGAAATAATCAGCACAGCCAACTAGCCATAAGGAAGTATTCACATTATAGGGTGCCTTTTAATGCCATACACATTAAAGAACCTGCACAATTATTTCGTTCATGCTGTATCACCAGATACTATTATGAAGTGTGCCCCATGACAAAATATGGAAGTACATCTTCTGGAAAATGTTGCTGTGAATTATCAGAATAGCATTATGGTGAATCTTTAACACACATTAAAAAAAAATACAAATAGTATAGGAGAGTGAAATTTTAGAGTGGGCCACATATTTCCTGTTTTACTTCAATTACATCTGGAAAAACATAGTCATGTATGACTGAAGTGTGGGAGCTCATTCCAAAATATCATGTTTGAATCTTGGGGTTTGTAGGTGGTTTGACAATGTCCAAATAAGAAGAAGGGGGTTTGATTAATGTAGGGACAACACTTGCTAAACCATTTGCAATAAGTAAAATAGATGCTGAAAATAAATGAGGCTAATTGAAATCCTAAGAAATTATTAGTGAATTTTGCAATATTAATTAACAGTTCTATAGAATGGAGTATCCTATACTCACCAGTACCACAGTCAAATACAAAAAAAAGGTTAGAGTTCTGTATAAAATAGAGTAATCAACAGTGCATTCTTCTTTGAGGAGGGATATTTTGGGATATTCCTGATGGAACTCCACTGCCACCCCTTGCCGGCCTGTACCATCTTTAAAAACAGGGGTATCATTTACAAAGCCATCACAATCAGCACTCATCTATCTGATTGACAAGATCACTCTCTCTGGGAGATGGAGGCTCTCAGTAAACTAGCAAGGAGGACAACCCCCAAAATGCAAACAAAGAAAGGTTGCAAAAAAAAAGTAAAAGCCCGTTTCCATCTATGCACCCATGATCACGAACAACATCTACGGCCAGAACTTTACTAACTGCTCCAATTCAGGAAAGAGTTGAAGATGCACCTTTTGAATGACTACTACAACATGACTGGGTGATAGTCCAAAGCCCAGCTACCCATCCAGCCACGTGTTGACTGTATCTTTGCCTGTGGTCTTGTGTAGCAACAGGATGCCTTTTGGCTAGGATCACACTATGAAAATACCATATACATATATACAAACTTTCAAGAGATAAAGCTCATCAGTTAATTTAAAGATTGAGCAACAGCTGCTAGAGCAGAAATGACACTTGCAAAAACCCACACCAAAGGTGGATTAGTGAAAATAATGTTAAATCCCACAAATGCATTCATTCTTTCCCACCAGCTTTACCATGAATGCTGCCACAAATGGCCCACCCTATACACTACTCTCCAATTAGAACCAGTCTATAGACAACCATCCACATGAGAATGCATATGCAAAATACTTCAGGGCCAGATGACTGGCTTAACATTAAAACTGCAGACATTCATGGATGAAGTAGGTGGAAACATGAACTACAAGGTTAATCAAACATTTAGAAAGAACACCCTTAAAGGTACAGGATAACTTATAAGCACACCATACAATTCCAGTTCCGTCAAAATTGGATCAAGTGTTGGTTTGAAGGCACTATGATGCGACACACAATGTTAGATCATACATTAGCAAATAAAACAGTTTTGAGGATTCACAATGAGGCAGGATAACTCTTTTCTGTAGCACAACATAAATTATATACACCAGGGTGAAGCCAACAAGCGACAGAGATGCCGATTCATAGAGCACTGAACTCAGACACTTATTTGGCTCAGTTTGACATTCGTGACTCGCACACTTGTTCATTTCGCGTTAGCAGGGCCTCATTTGTAACTTGCCTAACCCTATTGCTTAAACCAGTTGAAGGATTAGCACTGGAGAATAGCTCGGATTAGAATTTCCACGTTTGACACGTTCGACTTCACCGTTGAAGCTTTCCCACGAAGACTTGCATCAGTAAGAGGTAGATTTAAAAAAACACATGACCTGAATTGAGTAAATCATCCGTTTTAAGTGCTGTATAGAAAGAAAATGCATAGAATATATAAATATTTCTACATAAACATTCGTGATCATTTATTCTTCGGTGGTCGAATCCCTCCTTTGAAGTTATCAACAATGTTACAGTACCTTGTAATACTGCAGTAGAGCACAATAGTGCATAATCTACGACAGAAACACGGCCATGTCACGTGCCTCAATCTCCCAAACCATATACTTTATTAGACTACATTTTAAACTTAACACCAGAAAAGTTCAGGAGTTTACCATACTTCAGGGTTCTGGGTCGACCACGTGTTTTCCAGTGATAAGTCACCCACGACATTGAGATATAATATCAATCAACATGTTTGTAAGTGTAGGGCACCACATACAATCTTGTGATGCCGTCATTCTTCTAAGAGGAGGTTGTTTAGGCCAATCACAGTTTCTGCAAAGTCAGCCAGCTCCACAAAGTCAGAAGTGATGATGTTGATGCCCTTAACTCCTGGTTTCTGGTCTTTTACCCAATTTAAAATCACCGGCAGATTCCTAAGAGAAAACAAAATAATATTCCTTTAAAATTACTTTCAATTTATATTGTCGTTAATGACTTTTCGTGCCAAACAAGCCAGCTTGCCTGTTAAAAGAAACATGTTTATTTGAAATTGTTTTTTTTTTTACTCGGGTACCTTTCACTTTGAGGATCCCAACTACTCGAAACCAGTAATGAGTGAGCATAAGATCAACAAACTGAGTTGGAAATAATGAACTTTCACGGTTATAGCAAAACTATTGAATGCTAGTGGTGCTGTTAGTGGTCAATCATAAAACAGCAACTTCTTGCTTGTAGCAACAAGTGGTAAGAAGCAAGAAATGATGTTATGACTAAGAAAATGCTCATTTATCGAATAATTCATACCCTAATAAGTACACAGTATTCTTGCCAGATTCAGACCAGAGCTGTATCTGTCGGAAAACGGAAACGTACTTTCTATTATCTAGTCAGAGCAAGAGCTGAAAGGTGATATATCATCGCCTGCATTTCTTCGTTCTAGTAAACAGCTGTATAATTAAAAAAGCGGGGCATGACACATCAAGAAATGACAAATGTTTTTCTTTTTGCGTTTGACTTGCTTATCAGTCCTCCTTCAAACTACACACATCTTTCACAGAAATATAACGGCAAAATCAATCCTCCTTATAAATAAAACTCCCTCTTCACTTTCTTTGCCGATAATCATTTTAAAATTACAATAAAATAGCTGGCCCATGTTCCTGTGCATCAGAAGTGTGACTGTAAAGGGGGATTGCTTATGATTTCATGTCAAGGAACGCCAGGAGCTGTAAATGGGACAGAATTTTGTCGAAAATCCTTTGTCAATCCTTCCTCTGTTGGCACTGATAACCATTTGTGATTACTGTAGACAGCCCTAAAAGCTTTTTAAGTGATTTCTTCTTGTTTAGATGCTTTAAGTTCATATTACAAAGAGTAAGTAAATATCCGTTTTTATTGCATTTGCCACTTTTTTTTTACTGGCCTAGATGTATAAACTGTGACCCTTTTTCGAAAATGGTGGCCTGGTAGCACAATAACTAGAGAGGGTTGCACTGCGGAACAAGCTTTGCCAGCCCCCACCCTCTCACACTCTTCTGATCAATAGCTGCTTTCCTTCTCCAGTCTTGCACAACAACAATTAGACGGGATGAAAAATACACAGGGTGCCACCAGGTTTAAATAGAAATTTATGGAAAATAGGCTAAACCACTTGTTAAAATAATATAGAATCTATGGAAGTATGCTGTGTAAACCAACTCTGACACTAAAGAACACACGTCTAGAATAATTAATCAAATACTTAACTGCAAATTGTTGTCCTTGCATGTGTGACATAATATCTGTATTTTGAAAAATTGATAATGAGACTTATGATTAAAAAGATGAAATGTCCCAGATAGCAAAGTGTTGTATGTTCTTCACTAAATGGCATCAAAATATATTTTCATTTTTTAAAAATATTCTTTTACAGTGTGGTGGTTATTAACAAATACATTGACAGATTGTGAAGAACATATTGTGAAGAAATGTTGCTCCAAAAATATTTTAGACGTGCTGCTGGATTTCTTTTTTGTTAGGTCAACATTTTTATCCCAGATTCGCTGGAGTCTGTTGATACAGCAATATAACAAAGAGCATACATTACTAATCATTGTTCTAAGAATGGATTCAATGCAGTTGAAAACAAGTATTAAAGAAAAGGACCTCGTTTATTTCCAGATATTATTCCAACGCATTCCAAACCCTGATCTAATTTTTCAAGTTCGTGAGTGATGTGACTGAAACATTTGTTTGAAAAGGGGGTAAACAGAGACACCTGAGACTGCTGATAAAGAAAATCTGAGTAATTACAACCTCAATTGAAATACCAGACATCAACCAGTCATACTAATAGATACCTTTGGTCATGGTATGAAACGAACCGTTCAAGTTTCAATACAAGTCTACACTTTGTGCCAACCTAAATATAAAAGAATGAACAATCCTTCAAAATATAAATGATGATCATAATGAATACGTCCTAGATTGCTGATAAAGGGGTAACTATAGTGCACACTGATATAGCATTTTACAAAAAAAAATCCCCTGAACATCTATTTGATTCCAAAATGCATCTCAAACTGGAACTTAATCCTATATGAGGATTCAAAAAGATAATTAGAAAAATATTGATTGCTGTTGAGCAATATGATCAAATTAATTCAGGTACTAGGGAACATCTACTTGCAGAATACCCTAAAAGTCGACAAATGTACTTATTACGTAAGATGAACAAAGCCAGCTAATATTCCCCATCTAAACCCCATTGTTACCAACTTTGTTTCCATCCATACTAACATTGGGAAACACATCCATCATTACCTTAAGGGAATTGTACAAGAACAACCCTCATGCTTGACAGATATAACCCATCTCCATAGCATCCTATACAACATCACTATAGTGGACCAAGAGACTATTTTCTTGTGTACATTTGACATTAAAGTTCTGTACACACCCATACTTCTCTGTGATGGCTTGAAAGTGGTTGAGTTGCATCTCCTCAGGAACTATGCCTAAGGTTATTTAATTTTTAATGCAACTCCTGAATTTTATCTCATATCATAGTGTGATGCATCCTATGGCATTTCAGTTGGTTAGCAGCAGCACCAAATTTATTTATTGCCAAATTGGAGAATGATTTTGATGAGCACACTGTGACAGAATAAATTATTATATTATAAAAGGTTAATTGATTGCATTCTCTTAAAATGGATTAATTTGAGGACAACGTCAAAAACTATTAACCTTCATTCCAGGGTAGCTTTTTTTAGCTAACATACAGCAGATCACACTTCCGGGTTAAGATGTGTGGATAACCATCACCCCAAACTGTTTGATTATGTCACCATACAAAAGCCACTACTGCATTGTAAAGGATTTCATTCTGCAATGCTCAAAAATATTCTACCAGTCAGTCAACACAAGACAGTTAAAAGAATATCGAGCTACCCTCATGACTATGACTGACAGTCTGAAAACTCTGAAAATATGCTTGACAGATTCAAAGTGGGGATAACCCAATAACATCAAATGCAAGGCTACAATAACAGTGGATAAAATACCCAAATCATCCTTACTACAAAAACCAAGACACAACAAAACAGATTGGTATTTGTATCCACTATTAAGACAAGGTGACAGTAACAACCAGAAAGGAAACTACAATAAATATGAAGGGCTGTAACACACTGAATGTAAATAGAAATAGTTTTTTTTATTGGAATACAACAGGTTTGGAAGAAATGGAAGTGGCCATGGGGGAATCTTCGAAGGAAAAAAATTTAATGTATATGTTACTTATGTAAAATTAACTTTAAACTCAGCACCCTAGATGTACAAGTGAAAGTTACAGATATTTAAAACACAGAGCCCTACAGCTTCCAGAAATATTAATATCCTATTCTAAATCTTAAATGTGCCAGAGGAGGTTACTTCAAGCAGAAAGCATTGCATGTGGCACACAGTTACCTTACACAAAGAACCCAATAATGTACAGAATTAAATTCCCCATATCAAGGGCTCTTAAGTGCTCCAGGGAGAATTATCTTCAGGCTCAGAACAAAAATTTCCGAGAGAAAGTCAGTTCACATTTAGAATCTTAAATGTACCAAAGAAAGTTATTAAAGTTCAGAGCCTTTCATGTATCTGAGAAAAAAGACTTCAGAGGCTTACTCTGTCCATAGAAAGCTTTTACAAGGGAAAGAGGCTTGGAATTCAGAACTGTATGCTGTGCTTATAGTTATTTACAAAAAGTATTCAATACGGTATGCATCAACGTTTATGATATGATCTGTAGTAAATCAGAGACTTAAAAATCTACAGCAAAGAACACGACAGCCTCAGTCTCTGTTGGTGCACACCTTACAGATAAAATCTCAAACCCTACATAGGTAATGCAAACAGGCAACTTTTCAAAAAACACTTTTCTTGAACCCTAAGGAATATTCCAGTCTTCATTCTACCACTGCACAACATGATCTACATTGCAAGTAATGTGGTGCTACCATTTTTAGCTATTCCACGATGTCACATTTAGTCTAAGTAACAATATTTCATATGCGACAATATGGGCACAATATCCCTTATGGTATTTGTTTCTCTTGGCACAATAGAAAGTGCTGGTGCGCAATGTATCTTATGAACAGTTTCTGCAGAAAAACATTGTCCTTTTTTGGATCAGGTTTAAAAAGGGCAAAAAGTGTTAATTGGCATATGCATATTTTAGAAGCTCCAGAACACTATTATGCTTGGGCTACTGAAAATGTTGATTTAGCAGGAGCTTAAAGCTGTTCCCCTTCAGTGCTATCTTCTTAACCTATAACATTTTAAACAAGGTAGTTTTCGAGAAAAGGGGCTTCACCTACTTAACTCCCTTTTTCCAAACACGGCTAGAAAATACATCGAATCGCTCTTAGGTATCTCACTGTGCTCACTTGTTCAAGTATTGCTAACTCCTTTGATATTTGTGTAATGTAGTGACGCGTAAGCACCCTCGGTCCTAAAATACAATGAATGAGCTTGCTTGTCTGTGAGAGAAAATTACACATTTAAATTACACTGGGGGTCATTACAACCCTGGCGGACAGTGTTAAAGGTGCGGTAATACCGCAAACAGGCCGGCGGAAAAAAAAGGGAATCATGACCGTGGCGGAAACCGGCAACATAGACAGCCACTTTAACACTCCGACCGCCACGGCGGTACAGACAAGCAGCGCGGCGGTCACCGCCAACAGACAGGCGGAAGACAATGTACTGCCCACAGTATCACAACCCGCCAATCCGCCACCGTTTCCGGGGCGGATTCACCGTGGATAAAAACACGGCGGAAACAGCTTTTGCAATGGGAAAACGCTCACCTTCTACACATCCCACGACGAAGGAGGACACCATGGAGCCGGAATTACAAATCCTACCTGCCCTTGTCTTCCTGCTCATTTACCAACACCAGCAACGGCGGCGGCGAAGACAACGGTGAGTACTGCACCTACGACATAGGGGAGGGGGGAGGCAAAAGTCAGCGGGGGACACACGCAAAACCCCCACCCTCGCACATTACAACACACACACCAATGCATTTCAAAATATCACAGTAACAACCCACAATCCCCCCGGAAGAATGCAAAGACCAAAGGAAATCAGTTCAAAAATTGTAATGTATCAAAATACAGTTACCAAATATATACAGATATATATATACACATTCAAAAGTATATACATTACGAGAAGTAGTGCAGGTATGCACATATCAATGTCCGTGCACCACTGGTCCAAAAATGCATGGGCGAAGCCCACAATAGATACCTGTCCACAAACGAAGAGAACACTGCTGGGGCATCAGATAGAAATACAACAGGCACCTCAGGGGGAAGGGAAGAGGGGGCACCTCAGCCGGATTACAGCACCACGCCAGATCCACGACTGGGCTCTATGCCCATTGATGTATCCTGGGGAGTGCAAAGCCACAGTCTCTCAAGTCTCTACAGTGGGTGGTTTGCCCACTGTTACATCCTGGGGAGTGCAAAGCCACAGTCTCTCAAGTCCATACAGTGGGTGGTTTGCCCACTGTTCCATCCTGGGGAGTGCAAAGCCACAGTCTCTCAAGTCTCTACAGTGGGTGGTTTGCCCACCGTTCCATCCTGGGGAGTGCAAAGCCACAGTCTCTCAAGTCTCTACAGTGGGTGGTTTGCCCACTGTTCCATCCTGGGGAGTGCAAAGCCACAGTCTCTCAAGTGGATAACAGTCTCCACTGGTTCTGGAGGGGGAATGGTGCCCACACTGCATTAGGCTCCCCGTGACGGTTCGTGTTCCGTCACAGTCCCAGCTGTACATGGGATAACGATGCTTGATGTGGCGGTGTTTCCTTGTTCAGCGGTTCTCTGCCCTGTTCAGTGGTGCTTTGCCCTGTTCAGCGGTCTTCAACATGGCAGTGATTTCCTTGTTCAGCGGTGCTTTGCCATGGCGGGCTCTGACCTGTTCAGCGGTTCTCTGCCCTGTTCAGAGGTCTTCACCATGGCGGTGATTTCCTTGTTCAGTGGTGCTTTGCCATGGCGGGCTCTGACCTGTGCATTGGTGTGTGGCATGACGGTCTCTCATTGCCCAGCGGGGCTGTGGCAGCCGGGGCCCTCCTGGGCACTGACTCCGGCGGTGGTCTCCTGACCAGTGACGATACTCCTGCCCTCCTGGGCAATGACTCCGGCGGTGGTCTCCTGACCAGTGAAGATACTCCTGTCCTCCTGGGCAATGACTCCAGTGGTGGTCTCCTGACCAGTGACGATACTCCTGCCCTCCTGGGCAATGACTTCGGCTGTGGTCTCCTGACCAGTGACGATACTCCTGTCCTCCTGGGCACTGACTCCGGCGGTGGTCTCCTGACCAGTGACGATACTCCTGCCCTCCTGGGCAATGACTCCGGCCGTGGTCTCCTGACCAGTGACGATACTCCTGCCCTCCTGGGCACTGACTCTGGCGGTGGTCTCCTGACCAGTGACGACGGTGCTGGCGGTGGCGTCCCGGCCGCCGGGGAGGATGGCGCCCTTCTCCGCCGTGCTGCTCTCACCAGACTGTGCAGACTTCTTCTGGCACTTCACCACCTTTGGAGGAGTCACAGCTGACTCTGCAATCCCCCTGGGACCCTTGTGAGCAGTTTTGCCGCCAGGAGTCTTCACCCAGTCCCGTCGGCAACTTTCCAACTTGAGATTCTTTACAGGGGGTGGACTGGCAGTGCTTTGGCTCTGTGTCACACTGCCTGCCCTGGTGGCCGGTGCACTCCACGCACCTGTAACACGCACCACTGGTACTGGAGTCTTTTTGGCTGAGGCGCTACTACGGGACTTATGAATTGGAGGGGTGGGGATGGGGGCAAAGAGGTCAACGTTGCTGAGGGAGAGTTTCTGACGAACACTGGGATGGGTAGCTGGAGGGGGTCTGGGAGTGGAGGAAGAGCAGGTGGTTGTAGGAGGTGTCACTTTAGGTGTTTTGGGTGCAGGATCAGGTACTGGAGGCTGTCGTGAGATGGATGGATGTTGGGTGTGTGGGTGCCCGCGTTTGTGTACTTTGGGAGGGGGCGTCACAGACACACTGGGAGAGGACACAGGGGACGTGTAAATGGTAGTGGGGGTGGTGAGTGCAGGTGAGCAGGGTGTGGTGCTGGGTGTTCTGGTGCGAGTCCTAGTGCCTGTAGATGTAGTGCATGCAGGTGAGTGTGTAGACGACACTGGGAGGGAGGAGGGAGACGACGAGGAGGGGGACACAGTGGAGGCAGTGGATGTTGGTGTGTCTGTATGTGCGTGATGCTTGTGTGAGTGGCTGTGGGATGTGTGGTGCCTATGTTTGCCTGAGCTACTTTTGTGTGTTGAGGTGTATGCCTGCTTGTCTGATGGTGTGCTTGAGATGGGCTGGGGTACAGGGGATTGGGTCTGGGTGGAGCAAGTTGGAGGGGGGAGGCTAGACACAGGGACAATGGCTGCCATCAGTGCTGAGGCCAGAGATTGCAGGGTTCGATGATGGGCAGCCTGACCAGAATGAATGCTCTCCAGGAATGCATTGGTGTGTTGCAACTCCCTTTCTACACCCTGGATGGCATTCACAATGGTAGACTGCCCAACAGTGAGTTACCTGAGGAGGTCAATGGCCTCCTCACTGAGGGCAGCAGGGGTGACAGGGGCAGGGCCTGAGGTGCCTGGGGCGAAGGTGATGCCCTCCCTCCTGGGTGAGCGGGCACGGGGCGAATGCTGAGGGGCTGCTGGGAGGGCGGTGCTGGTAGGGAAGGTGGCGGCTGTACCTGTAGAAGTGTGGGGCACAGATGGTGCCGCCACCACAAGGGAGCTCCCATCGGCGGACGAGTCTGTGTCGCTGGTTGGTGATCCGGTGACCGACGTGTAGCTCCCCTCGCCCTCCGTCCCACTGGTGCATTCTGAATCCGTGGTGTGGCCCTCCATGGCCATGTGGGATGCAGCTCCCTCGCGCTCCGGTGCCACTGTACCTCCGCCTGATGATGCTGATGCACAAAAGAAGAGGGAGAGCAGAAAAAGGGGGGGGACGACAGAAGAAAGACAGGTTGAGTGCATGGCTTACCGCTACCGTTGGCGGACAATACAGACACAGCAGCCCCATGCACTAGGCCGTGCTCTTGGCCTCTACAGATGCAATTCCTGGGATATGGCCTACATCGCTATGGTGGACATCTGCACACATGGATGCCACAGGGGCATGTATACCTGTACTTGGCACTCTCCTGCGGTGGGGTGGAGTGGCACATGGCCTGCATTACGGAGGGGCCTAGCCTATGGAAGTCGCCCTGGCCTAGGGAAACCCACAGCTCTCCTCCCACACCCAGACCCCTCAACTGCGTGCAAAGTCCCCAGAAGGAGGGTGTACTCACCCCCTTGTCTCTGCTGTGATGCCCTCAAGTGCCCATCCAACTCAGGGTAGGCCACCGCCAGGATCCGGAACATCAGGGGGGTCATGGGGCGACGGGCACCCTTCCCACGTTGGGAGGCCATCCCCAGCTGAGCCTCCGCCGTCTTCTTGCTCCAGCGGCGAATGTCCTCCCATCTTTTCCGGCAGTGGGTGCCCCGTCTCTGGTGGACCCCCAGGGTCCGGACGTCCTTGGCGATGGCACGCCAAATGTCCTTCTTCTGGTGGGCGCTGACCTACATGACATGCACAGGGGAAGAAGAGAAGTCATTAGCAAGAGCACCGTCGAAGTGAGTGGCCCACATCCCTGCCCTTGCCATGTGACACATGCATTCACAGTACTTCATGTTCACTGCACTCTGCCCCCTTCCCTCTTACAACCAGCCCTCTCCGCACAGGCATAGCCCATACAACGTGCTCCCTGTGTACTTACCTGTTGGTCTGGAGGACCGTAGAGTAGCGTGTACTGGGGGAGGAACCTGTCCACAAGCTTCTCCAACTCCTGAGCAGTGAAGGCAGGGGCCCTTTCCCCAGACGCAGCAGCCATTGTCTCTTCCAGACCGAGGTCACAGCAGCACTTGCAGTGTAAGTCCTCTCCTGTCGAAGATCAGGTAACGAGTGATTGAACAGATAGAAAATGGCGGTCACGTCCGCGGCGGTGCGTATCATCACCGCCGGCGCACTTCATCATTGGCTCCTGGGACCCATAGGGTCCAATGTTAACCAATGCAGCATTGCGCCGGGGTCTTCGACCGCCTACCGCGACGGTGTACAACGCCAGCGCAGTTACCTCAAATCCCATTGTCCCAGTTTAGAGTTCAGGCAGCCGCCATTTCAGGGGCCCACATAGCTTCATTTACAACTGCGTCACACATACCTAGGCCTACACTCGACACACATACAGGAAGATTTTTGTATTTGGTGTCGAGTTCTGTGTATCTGTGGGTACATACCTGGGATTTTGTTGACTCTGTGGTCGCTGTTGTCCTTCCTAGGCACCGTCAGCTGGGACATTTGAGAAGATGGCGGAATCCTCCAGTGTACCGACCGCTGGTGGACCTGTTGACAATGGAGGAGCGACATTTACTCATCACCTACAGGTTTGACCGTGCCACTATCCAGGAACTATGTACCCAATTGGAGCCAGACCTGATGTCACCAATCCGCCATCCCACAGGAATCCCCCCTGACATGCAGGTGCTGTCAGTGCTCCATTTCCTTGCAAGTGGATCTTTTCAGACAACAGTGGCCATGGCATCAGGGATGTCCCAGCCTATGTTTTCAAACGTGTTGTCCAGAGTGTTGTCTGCCCTGCTGAAACACGTAAGGAGCTACATCGTTTTCCCTCAGGTGGAGGATTTGGCTACAGTGAAAGGTGACTTCTATGCCCTTGGACATATCCCCAACATCATAGGTGCTATTGATGGGACCCATGTAGCTCTGGTCCCCCCCCCCCACAGGAGTGAACAGGTGTACAGGAACCGGAAGAGTTATCATTCGAATAATGTACAGATGGTATGTTTGGCAGACCAGTACATCTCGCAGGTAAATGCTATGTTCCCTGGCTCAGTGCATGACGCCTACATCCTACGCAATAGCAGCATCCCTTATATGATGGGTCAACTCCAGAGGCACCGGGTGTGGCTATTGGGGGACTCTGGTTACCCCAACCTGTCCTGGCTATTGACCCCAGTGAGGAATCCCAGGACCAGGGCTGAGGAACGCTTCAATGAGGCCCATGGGCGGACTAGGAGGGTGATCGAACGCACCTTCGGCCTCCTGAAGGCCAGGTTCAGGTGGCTCCATATGACAGGTGGTTCCCTATTCTACTCACCAAGGAAGGTGTGCCAAATCATCATCGTGTGCTGTATGCTTCACAATCTTGCTTTGCGACGCCAGGTGCCTTTTCTGCAGGAGGATGGTCCAGATGGCGGTGTTGTGGCAGCTATGGAGCCTGTGGACAGTGATGAGGGGGACGCTGAGGAAGAAGACATAGACAACAGGGAGTCAGTCATACAGCAATATTTCCAGTGACACACAGGTGAGAACAGTTTTCTTTTAACCATTACATTCACTTTCACACTTCTACCTCTATCCTGTCTGTCATTTCATAGCAGTATTTGGTCACTGAGTTGTACCTTTCCATTACGGTTTCACAGGTGTGGTTAGCAACGTGTGTCATCTGCTTGCATCCTTCAAGGACTTGTGATGTGTGACATAGGTATGTTGGCTTTACAATTGGAAACGCATGTTGACACTGTCATTGATTATACATATTTAGCAAATCACAGACTGACTCCAGATTGTTTTGTGGTTCAAGGGTGTTTATTTAAGTGCTCAAAAATGGAGGGGGGTAGTAATATGGTGATGGGGGACAGTGGAGGAATGTCCATGGCAGAGTCCAGTCCATTAGTCACACAGGTGGACTGCCCATATGGGCATAGGAAGTGGAGCTGGGGCAGTTTCAGTATGGACAGGGTAAGAAAGTGGGACAGTGGGAGGACAATCAGGGTGGTCTCATTTCCTGGCGGGGGTCTTGCCATCTTGCTCTGTCCTGTTCCTGGATCTCAGGGACCGCTTGCGGGGTGGTTGTCCGTCTGCAGGGGGTGGGGTGCTGGTGTGGTGGTCCTGTGGCGGGGCGTCCTGTCCACTAGCGCCGGCGGAGGTGGTGGGCAGTTCATCGTCCATGCTAGTGTCAGGGGCCCCTTGGAGTGCCACGGTGTCCCTCATGGTTTTTTGTATGTCCTTCAGCACCCCTATGATGGTGCCCAGGGCGGAGCTGATGGTTCTGAGCTCTTCCCTGAACCCCAAATACTGCTCCTCCTGCAGGCGCTGGGTCTCCTGAAACTTGGCCGGGACCGTCGCCATCGTCTCCTGGGAGTGGTGGTATGCTCCCATGATGGAGGAGAGGGCCTCGTGGAGAGTGGGTTCCCTTGGCCTGTCCGCCCCCTGTCGCACAGCAGCCCTCCCAGTTCCCCTGTGTTCCTGGGCCTCCGTCCCCTGGACCGTGTGCCCACTACCACTGCCCCCAGGTCCCTGTTGTTGTTGGGGTGGTGGGTTATCCTGGGTTCCCTGTAGTGGTGCACACACCGCTGATTGACGTGTCCTGGGTACGGAGGTATGGGCCCGCTGGGTGGGTGCTGTGCTGGTGTTACCAGAGGGTGGAAGGTCAGTGTTGGGCTGTGCCTGTGCAAGGGGAACCGACTGTCCTGAGGCCCACGATGGTCCAGGCTGGTCATCAGGATCCAGTAGGGCAGAGCTGCTGTCGTCACTGTGAGCCTCTTCTGTGGGTGGAGTGGAGTTGTCTGGACCCTCCGGTGTGGTGACGTTCCGTAGTGGTCCTGCAGGGATATAAGAGCATGATTATTGCATGTGTGTGTGTAATGGTGTGCAATGGGTGGGTGTTTGTGTACCCCAGTGCAAGCATTCCTGTGTGTGGGTTTGCGTGATGATGGTTAGGGGGTTGTTATGGGTATGTGCAGTGAGCATGATTTGGTGAGGGGTGACCATGCTTTGTTTTTGCATGCGGGGCTTGGTGTTGGGATGGGTGGTTTGTGTTATAAGTACATTAGTGAGGAGTTGGAGTGATAGGGGAGGGGGTGAGGGTGGGGGTGTGTGACAGCATGCAGGTAGGGTGGGGGATATGATAGTTGAGATTTAACTTACCAGTGTCCATTCCTCCACTGACTCCTCCGAGGCCATCTGGATGCATGATGGTCAAGACTTGCTCCTCCCATGTTGTTAGTTGTGGGGGTGGAGGTGGGGGTCCGCCGCCAGTCCGCTCTACCGTGATGTTGTGCCTGGAGACCACTGAATGCACCTTCCCCCGTAGGTCGTTCCACCTCTTCCTTATGTCCTCCCGATTTCTTGGATGCTGTCCCAAAGCGTTGACCCTGTCCACGATTCTTTGCCATAGCTCCATCTTCCTGGCTATGGATGTGTGCTGCACCTGTGAGCCAAATAGCTGTGGCTGTACCCGTAGGATTTCCTCCACCATGACCCTGAGCTCCTCCTCGGAAAACCGGGGGTGTCTTTGGCGTGACATGTGGTGGTGTGGGTGATGTGTGGGGTGGTGTAAGTGTTGATGTGTGTGTTGATGTGTAGTGGTGTGTGGTGTTTTGTGCGTGTAATGTTGTATGGGTGATGGTGTTGTGTGCCTCTGTGTGGTGGGGTTCTCAGTTGCTGTGCTCTCTGTCTATCTGGCCTTCGTCTGTGAATTGTGGTCGTAGGGGGTTGTGGGTGATGTGGGTGTGTGTTTTATATTGTGTTGGGTGTGTGGAAGTGTTGTTTGTATGTGTATCAGGTGTGTGTATTTGTCCAATGTGGCGGTGTTTTGGAGATGTGTGTGTATTTTGAGCGCAGCGGCGTGTACCGCCAATGGAATACCGCGGTTGAAAGACCGCCGTGTGGATTCGTGGGTCGTGATAGCATGGGCGTCTTTCTGTTGGCGTGACGGTGGAGGTTTTGTTTTTGCCAGTTTATCACTGACCTTTGGTGTGGCGGTCTTGTGTGGGTGTCTGAATTTCGGCAGATTCCGAGATGTGGGTCATAATAGCTGTGGCGGAATTCCGCGGCGGTGTTTTGGCGGTCTTCTGTACGGCGGTAAGCGCCTTTTACCGCCAATGTTGTAATGGGGGCCACTGTGTCTACAATTGTATATCTAGATTCACAGGGTTTGTTGATATATTTGACGTTACAAATACAATTTCCTCCTATCAATTTGAGTCGAAAGACTCATCACTAACTGACAATTCTAACCAATTAACTTGTACCCCAAACTCATATAACTGACCACATGAAATGTAAATAAAATGACACGTGTACGGCAGTCTTTTGTACTCTTACTGTATCTGTTTATATTATTTGGTGGTTTAAATATGAAATGTAATGGCCAAAGCACAGCGAGATTAGGCTGGCAACCTTTGAAACAATTAGTATGGGATTGAACATCAAAAACTATTAACCTTCATTCCAGGGTAGCTTTTTTTTTTATCTAACATACAGCAGATCACACTTCCGGGTTAAGATGTTAGTGAGGAGTAAGGATTTATTCAACGAGCCCCCTGAAGATTGTGCCTCTAAGCCACAGGACATCGGTGCATAAGTAAACAGGATGTAAGCATGAGACCAAGGGCAAGCCCTCGAGGAAAACAGAGACACAAGCATACACGAAATACTGCTGGAAGCATAGGGGGAAGGACAGTGGGAACACTGGGAATAGACGAAAAGGAGGAACGAGAATAAGAAATAAGCTGGGAACAAAAAAGGAACATGTCACTGCAACAGAGCAATGATTTAAGTTTAATACTAATGTTACATAGTAAACGTAATGGTCCCTCAAGCTTTATGTTCAGGGAAGGAACTAAATAACTTTACTGAGAGCTTGTGTTCCGAAACTTCTACCAAATGGCCTGTGTGACAATATTTTTAACTTGTACGTATATTAATCAGCATCTTCTTCATTTAGTGAAGTAAACTGCTTGTATTTTATTTATGTAATGTAACACATCCCAAATCATATGGAGCGTAAAATACAATTTGCTAAGGTGATGATGCACGCAATACTCTAGATTGAGAAATGATCTGAATTATTTTGTAGTATTTATATCTGATGTGAAAGAGCTCTGACCATTACAATTCCTTCTGAACAATGCCACGTTATCTTTTTCATCAACTTGTGAAAGTCAGGAGAATGCCATAGGACTAAAAAAATGTACATATTCATGTTACAGAGGTTTTGTGGGGTTATGGTACGTGCACGATAACTCTTACTCCCCTGGGTTACCTGGCATGGAAAGAGTTAGGTAACCTCAGTGCTCAATATGTATGGGTAGATTTAAGTAAACTTGGGGCATTTATTTAGTAAGGATCCTGTTGTGAATAAGAAGTCGGGTCCACCACAGAGGTAAGTACGATTCACAGGTTTATTCCTCAACGCGACCTAACGTCCAGCCACTCTGGTGAGGCAGCAGTAACTGTCTTCTCCAGAATGTTTAGCCGCCTACATTAAGAACACCAACAAGAATCAGAACATAACATATCCTCCTGTCTTCATATTGAGTAACAAATAAGAGATGATAAATAATTTTAAAAAAGCAAGAAGAGAAACAAAACATGTTGTACTTAAGCATACAGGTTACTAATAGCATAGTTCTTCAATTAATTAATAAACGAACAGTAGAGCAACATTCTAGAACAAAGTTACTTCACCACATAGTCCTTCAAATAATTAGGACACTTATGCACCCTTATCGGTTGTTTACGAATGATCGTCCCCGTCTGCAGTGCACTTGCACCTTGTTTCTCACTCTCTTGAAATGCCCTTGTGCCTTGTAACACACCTTCTTGAACTGCACTTGTGCCTTGTGCCTCAACCCGTCCATCCTCTTCACAGGTTACATCTTCAGAAACACCATTGGCAACCCACTCGCAGCCAGGAGGGAATCAATTTCGAGCCTATGGGTCGCCCCCTCATCACACGAAAAGGAGACTCTCTAGTAACACTGTGAATTGTGGAACGATAGGCCCGTACCACATCAACCATCATTTTCCAGACACAACAATGATTACGAAGAGCTAACTGCACTGTCCCCTTGATCAATCTATTGATTCTTTCAACAATACCATTACCCTGAGGGTAATACAGGGACGTTCTGGCGTGACGCACACCACAATTCGTCAGAAACGCACACATCTCCTTTGAAGTTAGTTTAGTCCCATTGTCCGTGATCAAAACTAGTGGAATACCTTCTTCCATAAAAACATCCTCTAAAACTCTTATGGTAGTAGTTGTGGTCACACCACGTACAAACCTAACCACTAACCATCTTGAATGCACATACACCGCCACCACCACTGCATAACGCATCTGAAGAGGAAGTTCCAATAACGGACCAATAAAATCCAAACAAATAGTGTGCCAGGGCTTCCCAGGATCTTCAATGTGTCCTTCCACTTTGCCCACACCAACCTTCAACCTCTTTTCACTCTCCTTGCGCAGCCTACACTGCTCCACCCAACACTTAACCTGACCATCTAAGCCCGGCCACCAAAAAAACTCTTTCAACCTCCTGCTTATCATCCCTTGACCCTAGTGACCCTCATGAGCTAGGGAAAATAATTTAAACCTTAACCCAACTGGTGGAACGAAACGTTCTCCCCGCATCAATACACTGTCCCCACAACATGACAATTCATCCAACACATCCAGAAATGGAGTTACAGACAGCAGAAGAGAACTCTCCCTTCTAGCACCTAAGGAAACTAGTTTTATAACACACTTAAGACAATCATCTGCAGCCATCTCATTCTTCCATTCCTCCAGCGTAAATGTACCCAAACCTCACTCGACCACATCACAAATGGAGGCCACTGCATCATCCGTATCGCAACACTTACGATTGAGCATCAACATTTTCCCAGTCAAGAGACAATCTGGACAGGCAATCAGCCTGGATATTTTTCCAACCTTGGACATATTCAACACAATATAAATACTCTTGCAATCTTGCAGAAAGTCTGGCCAACCTCGCTGACCCCTTCCCCGCACCACCAGCAGACAGTATCCTTAGCAATGGTTTGTGATCACTCCTCAAAGTAAACTCCAACCCCCACAAATACGTTCTGAAGTATTCCGTACCCCAGACAGCCGCCAAGGCCTCCCATTCAATAGCAGAATAGTTTTGGTCTGTCTGGGTCAAAGTTCGAGACGCAAATGCCACCGTTTTCTCTCGACTTCCATGCATTTGTGACAGCACCACTCCTAAACCAGTACCACTGGCATCTACAGTCAAGATAGAGCGCAAATTAATGTCAAAAGCTGTTAAGATACCTGCTCCACAAATTTCGTCCTTGATCTTGTTAAAACAAATCACCTGCTCACCAGGCCAACAAAACTTACTCCCTTTCCTCAACAATTTTTGTAGATCCTCAGTTTTACTTGCAAACTTATCCACAAACTTGGAGTAGTATTCCACAAGTCCCAAAAAGGGCCTCAACTGTTCCTTATCAGTTGGTGCTGGTGCCAACCTAATGGCCTCTAATAGACTTTTCTTTGGCATGATACTCCCTTTAGAAATAGAGTACCCTAAGTAGTCAATTTCCTCCATAAGAAAAGTGCATTTCTCCTTATTCAAACTCAAGCCAGCTTCACCAATGATCTTGAGTACTTTTCTGAGTGTGATATTGTGTTCATCAAATGTTTCGCCCATCACAAGTATATCATCCTGGAAAAATAATACATCTTTAACATCTCCAAACATTTTGGCCATCATCCGTTAAAACACACTCGCCACGGATGCCAGACCAAAAGGCATGCGAGTAAATTGAAATTTACCTTCCGGAGTGACAAATGCCGTAATGTGTTTGGATTCAGGATGAAGTCTAATCTGATGATAGGCATTTCTCAAATCTAATTTAGAAAAAAAACTACCATTTTTGACTGAGGTCAACAACTCATTAATATTAGGCAAGGGGTAAGTATCCACCACTATATTCTGTTTCACAGACCTCAAGTCGACACACAACCTCACCTTCCCATCTGATTTCCGCATGATGACAACCGGAGAAATCCACGAAGAAACCTCAATAGGTTCAATAGTACCCTCAGCCAACATGTTGCTTATCACTTTTTTGACTTCATCCCTCACCACAAATGGTATCTTGCGAACCTTGTGCTGACTTGGGTGAGCATCATCCCTCAACATTATCTTATGAACGTAACCCTTTAAGCATCCCAACTCTTTCCTAAAAACATCCCTGGCCCCCTCCAAAATGTCCTCCAACTGCATATTATCTACCAACAAAACTTGACTGGACGCTCTGGGCCTGATGACGATGTTGAGATCAAATTGATGCATCCATCCTAGGATGGGTGGGCCCTCAACTGCCACATAGATTTTCCCAAGCACTTTTCTTTTTCCAAACTGAATTTCTTTCAACATATAACCCAGTAATTGAATTTCCACCCCTTGGTACCCACCCGGGGATATGTCTTTTGGTAACAATTTCTCCTTCCACCAATAACGGAAAAAGGCTCTCAGGGATTATAGTGTACAATGAACCAGAGTCCACCATGAGATTTACTTGAACTTCCCCAATGGAGAAGAGAGCCGTAGGTCTAGAGCATCTGCGGTCACTCCCATTCACCCTCATGCTCACATTGTTCTCAACTGCTAGTATTCTGTCCTCACAAGCAGATTCACCGCATTCCTCCACTATATTTATATTCAGCTTAGATTCTTTAACAAATCGGTTACTTTCCCTGCACACCCGAGCATAATGCCCCCTACGACCACACTTGCGACACTCCTTATTGGCAGCAAAACATTTCTTGGGGTCCCCCAAGTGCAAAGTACTGCCACAGCGAAAGCACTCCTTCCCCTTGCTTCTGGTATACCCCGCTCTCTTTGGTACAGTTCCAGTTTCCTGTTGAGATCCTGTAGACTCGCTTGACAAAGTCATAACATCGGTTTTCTCTTTTCTTTCTAATTCTTTTATGCAGCGTCTCGATTCTTCCATCACTTTTGCTAGGTCAATTGCTTCTTGCAACGTGGGATCCTTTCCCGCCCATAACCTCTCCTGAATCTTTTTATCACGGCACTGAACAATGAGTTGATCCCGTATTAGTTCATCTGTCATGGTTCCAAACCTGCACTTGACCGATAACTCTCTCAACCTTGACACAAAATCATCAATAGATTCATGAAGGTCTTGGGGTTGGGTATAAAATTTATATCTAGCCAGTACCAAATTAGTCTCCTTAGCGAACCTGTTCTCCAACCTTTTAATGGCTTCTTTAAAAACATCATCCATAGGCTGTCCATTGGGCCCCATGGAAGGGGGAAGGTATTTAAAAATTATTTGCCCTTCACACTCCAAAGTACTTAGAAGAATCACCTTTTTTTCTTTGAGGCATAAAACCTTGTCCATCCAACGCAACAATATAATTATCCAACATTTCTATCCAATCTTCCCAAGAAAGAGTTGGCGTACCAGGAAGTGGTAAGAATAATGGTGGTGGAGAAATATTGGTCTGGGAAGCCATAACACCTGTGCACAGAAAAATATTTACAAAAAAAAAATGCAATAGAGTACTAAATAATACAGTGCAACCTTAGAACACGATACCCAAATAACTGGATGTGGACAGTATCTTATTTCTCCGAAACTCTCCTCTCACTATGCCCTGTTTTCCAAGCCAATTCCTTTCCAGTACACGAAAGATGCCTCTAACTCGCGTCTCCGTGCTCGTGTACAACACTGTGAGACAACAAAGTTCCAACAGTGCGCCGTTTTCTTTTTTAAAACACAATGCTTTTCCTATTAACTTCAAGGGTGCCAGCCCCAAAATCTGCTTCCTCCAATGGGAGCGCTGGTGTAACGTAAACCAGCCTGCTCCCCCGGAAGCACAGACAGAGTCCTTCCTCAATACAGGCGTGCGAAGGTCAGCATCGGTGTCAGAAAAAGAAAGACTGACGGCTGCCCGTCCACGCTGAGAACGTGAAATAGACACAGAAGCGCCTGTTAGTGACGGGTGCGCGCAGAGAACCCAGGAGTAAATCCAGAGGCGATCCAGATAAGTGCCAGCCAGCCAACCAGAAATCAAGGCCAGCACCACTCCCGCATATTAGTGAGGAACAAAATAGCTCTGTACTCCGCCGTCCCGAAGAACTCAATGCACTGGAAAGTGCTATTGGGAATGGCACCAACCAGATACAACAAAGAGCAGGGCTGACCTAGGTTGCGTTACCACGTTCCTGACACTCGTCGCCAAAACTGTTGTGAATAAGAAGTCGGGTCCACCACAGAGGTAAGTACGATTCACAGGTTTATTCCTCAACGCGACCTAGCGTCCAGCCACTCTGGAGAGGCAGCAGTAACTGTCTTCTCCAGAATGTTTAGCCGCCTACATTCTTAGGAACAGCAACAAGAATCAGAACATAACAGATCCCCTGTCCAGATGATGGAAAGCACAGCACTTAATGCTATTCACTTTTGTGGTGCACTTGATATATTGGTGTACTAGATGGAATGGTGCATTGTGACTGGAGTCCCAGAAGGATGGAAACGGCATGGAGATAGACAATAGGGAACAAATTACAATTACAAAGTGTATACAGTGGATGAACCAGGGAATCTCACAATGACGGCGTGGGTGGGGTCTTTGGAGTAGTGAAGCAGTATATTATAATAAGGTTTTCAAAAATTATACATTATCTGCAAGTGTACAAAATGTGCACAGTTGAGCTATGTGATTAATGCTGAAAATGGTCCACCACTCCCCAGTTAGGGTGAAAGCAAGGACTAGGTCACTGGCAATGCAGTCCTCAAGATGACACTAGTTATGTGGGAGCACAGGTACAGCGGGACTGCTGGGCAGTTCCCACTGGCAATGGCAGGGTGCCATGCTTGCAAAAAGTTCCAAGTTGATGCTTAGTCTCAGGCTGAGCTAGTGTGAGAAATCCTGAGTGAGGCCTGAGACACCAGAGTAAGATAATAGTAGACAACCTGCCCTTTTGCCATGACTGCTACAATTTCTGTGATGATCTTCGATTCAAGCCTTTAGCCTCGTAGCTATCACGTACTGTGTTCTGAGACTGAACAGAGTCCACCAACACAGGGCGACAAAACAATCCTTCCATTGCATGGGAACCACAGACTGTTTTTTTTGTCAAATAGTGGGAGCTACATCAAGCATCCAATGGTCAAACAGTAACCATCTGGTAGAACACACTCACCCATTGTGTAACACTCTCAACTCCTCACATTAGTTGCAATCTGCTCCCTTTTATTGGGACAGAAAGGAGCTCTCCCATACTGTCACAGCCAGCACCTCAGTGGTTAACAGACAGCTCCAGACCCTTCCTAAGAGCTGTCAGCCCTCTCCCCACCTTGGAGTCCTGCAGCAGTCAACTACGTGGAGTATTTTAGCTTCACCTGCCAGTAAAGACCGCAGCAAAGGAATTAAGCAATAAACATTAAAAACATAATACAACAAATAGAAATGAGGGTGGGGAGGTGTGGGACAGCAGATAGAAACCATAGTCCCATGTACCCACTTGTGAACAGAAACCAGGGCAGCGTTTTCTTTCGCCATACCCTCATTCTACAACACCCTTCTTTTGAAAGTGAATAGGACCGGTGCAGGTGACAGCTGTCCCAGCGGGGAAAAGTCCTGAACCACGACTCTCTAACACCGATTGCATTTACAAAGCAAGCGTAACCATGCTTGCCAGAACGACAACTGCCTTTTCCTCTTCCTTAACCATGCATGTGCTGAACTATGCATATGCCTGGCAGAGAAAAAGGCAGAGCAGATCTGGAGAGGACACACTCAGGTAAGTGGGCCTGGGGCAGGGTTGGTGGGTATTTGTTAGGGGTGGGGTGGATTAAGGGCTTGGGGTGGGGGTGGATCGGGTGGTTTTGTGATTGGGGTGGGGGGTCGGTTGTTTTTAGGGAGGGTGGGAGGACGCAGTCAGGTAGGTGAGGCTGGGGGTAGTTTTTAGGGGTGGGGTGGATTAAGGGCTTGGGACGGGGGTGAGGGGATTGCAGTAGTTTTATTTTTAGGGGCAGTATGAGAGGTCTGTTTTGGGGGGTGATGGGGTCGGTGCAGGTTTTAAGGCTCAGGGTGGGTGAGAGTATCAGGGTAGTTTTGCTTTTAGGAGCGGGGGTCGGGGTAGTTTGGTTTTTAGGTGTGGGGTGGGGCAGGTCAATTTAGGGCAGGTGGAGGGGTCAGGGAAGATTTTAGGGCTCAGAGTGGGTGGGGGGTTATCGGGGAAGTTTTGTTTTTGGGGGTGGGGATGGGGTAGTTTTGTTTTTAGGGGCACAAGTGGGGGGTTGGTTGTTTTTAGGGTGGGTGGGGAGCTCAGGAAGGTTTTAGGGCTCAGGGTGGGTTGGGGTGTCAGGGTAGTTTTATTTTTAGGGGCCGGTGGTGGGGTTGGGGTAGTTTTGTTTTTAGGGGCGGGGAGGAGGGTCGGTTGTTTTAGGTCAGGTGGGGGGTCGGGAAGGTTTTAGGGTTCAGGGTGGGTAGTTTTGGGGTAGTTTTGTTTATAGGGGTCGGGTCTGGGTGGTTTTGTTTTTAGGGGCGGGGTGAGGGGATCGGGGTAGTTTTGCTTTTAGGGGTGGGCGTTCGGGGTAGTTTTCCTTGTAGGGGCGGAGGTTCGGGCAGTTTTGTTTTTAGGGGTGGGGTCAGTTGTTTTTAGGCCGGGTTGGGGGAGGGTCAGGGAAGGTTTTAGGGCTCAGGTTGGATGAGGGGTGTTGGGGTACTTTTGTATTTAAGGGGTGTTAGGGTGGGGGTAGTTTTAGTATCAGTGGTGGAGTACTTTTGGGCCTTAGAGTGGGTGGGGGGCGGCATGCTTGAACCACGTATGCCGTTCCCACACATGCCTTTACTAGGCATGCTTTTACAAAGAAAAATCGTTGTAAAGGCATTTGTGGTAATAACGCAGTCATTGTTCCGACTGCATTGTTCAGGCATGTGTGGTTCTTGCATGCGTTAGTCCATCATACAACCGTCCCAACGCCGTTGTCGCAACTGCAAACACTGCACACCTGTCACGGTAACATTTGTTTTAAAGACAAAACATTTAGAGAGGCACAAACAACTCTCCTAGCACTTGTACAGGGCCAGGCTTATTATGCCTGTTTGTGTACGTTGGCGTGACATTGCTGTACATTGTAAAGCAAATATGTTTAATGAAAATGTAATGCTTCTTTGTGGCTTCTCCTGTATAAAGAGCAGTAAATGTTTCATAAAATAAAAATTTGATTTTTAAAAAGTTTTATAATCTCTCTGATGTTGATAAACACGTGAGGCATTAAAAACTAGGGTTGATCTGTGTAAAAGTGTAGTACTCTAGCATTTGTAATAGCATTTTACATTTAATCTCTCGTGCTTTTCAGCGTTTCATCTCTCGTGCTTTTCAGGGTGGGAGAGTGATAAATATACTACAGTATATCTCCTCTTCTTATCTGTAAGATGAAGACGAGTGGTTTCTAAGCCTCCATGTACTTTTGGCTACAGATAGCTCATCAGTCACTCATCTCTCACTCATAACAGTAAGGGTTTCCTCAAGCTTCTCCATTAGTGAGAATAAATGCAGGCCTTCCCAGTTATTTATTCTTGGCTCGCTCTTCAGCTCAGACACAGGTAGACAATCTGTTTGCTGAATAAAGCGAAAAATGGGAAATCACTGAACTCTATTAATGTAGTTTTATGAACATCATTATCAGAAATAAAGCTGCACTATGAATGAAAAAGGTACACCCACCTGTGGCGCCATCGTGCTTCTGCCATTTTAAATGATTTATGTGGTTTCAGTGTAATGTTTGACCTTAAACTTGTTTGCAGGCCAGTGTCACAAGGCCCCCCGTTAGCCTTTTACATGATGAAAGTGCTATGCATTATCAGTGTTTCAAAATGCAAGGGAAACCCAAGGATAATTAGGGGCCATGGGTATTGCTAAAGGTCCCTAATCGGCAATAAAGTCAGTAATACACTATATAGAGTTTGGTTACTCTACACTTCTATGTTTACTATATTCAAGAATAAATGTGCTCTTAACAGTTGGTTGAACATAATCTGGGCACTATTATTATTTTGCTCCCAGTGTATTACTGACTTTATTGCCTATTAGGGGCCTTTGTTTCTTATAATAATGCAGTATCACAGAGCAGACATCACAGGATGCTCTGGAAAGTGTCTACCAAATAGGATACTCCATGTCCTGCCATGCCTTTTCCACTACGATCAAAGTGGATCCGTCCGAGGGAGGCGTGTTGTCCCCTAACGTTCCTAGGCGTTTTCACATTAGTAGCATTCCCTCACTGTGGAAGTGGGCCTCAGCAGCTTCCATAGACCTGGAGTAAGCTTTTTGGCACCCTGGACTGAGATTTACTTTGGACAGTACTGCAACACATGAGTTTCAGTGTGAATTTTGTAAAAATAGTACAGCTTTTATATACGCTGCCCACAGCATGGATCAAACTTGGCAGAATGGTGTCTGAGGCTTTGGCCATCAAGTAGGAGAACGAGCTCCTGTTGCCCTTTTCCCCCGCTGGCTTCTTACTAGCAAATTGAGCCTCTAACATGTTATGCGAGACAATGTGGTGAACAAGTAGACACACAGATACATAATTACTTCCATGTCATCTCATAATACAAAGATGACAAAATGTTATATATGAGAGATACGAGAAAGGAGCTGCCGTTGTTACTACAGGAACTGGATAGGTTTAGCTAGGCAGCAGGGCTCACTGTTAACAGGGCCAAGTTGTGCCTAGTCCTACTAGCTGGCAGAGGGACTCGTGACATAAATCTGATTTGCACACAAGGCCTATCACTGGAAAAGAAGGTGTTTAAGTACTTAGGGGCAGGTGTGGCTCCTCCGCTAGGGCGCAGGAGCGTCGCCACCCCGCTAGCAGCGGCTGCTGCAAACCTTTTACTAAAAAACAATAAACTACGTTTATTATTGTTTTTTAGTAAAAGGGGCGGGCCACGGGCTGTGATGAGCAATGAGGGGGAGTACACAGCACTCCCCCTCAGTGCGCACGTGTGATTGGCCGGCAGTCTCGGGCCGACCACACATACATGCGCAGTAGGCTCTCTCCAGCCCAGCAACACAGTTGCAGGGCTGGAGAGAGAAGGCACAGGCTCCCAGTCTGCCAGGGAGTGCCCTGGCTGGGCACTCCCAGCCAATCTAACGCTGCTCTGAGCAGCGTCAGGATTGGCTGCAGGGCAGGCTGGGAGCCTGTGCATGCAGCCTGCCTGCATTGGAGGAGCGGCACGGCGGCGGTAGTGACAATGAAGGTACATTTATTTGTATTTTTTTATTAATTTCACCCACCCGCCGCACACCGCACTGCCCCCTGTTAGCACCACAAGCTGCTCCTGCTTAGGGATGAGAATATATAGGCATCCAGATGATGTAACACTTAGGACACTGATCCACGTGGTGACTATGGCCCAGTCATCAGTGATAGCCTTTTCAAGCAAGTTACCATACTTGGAGGTGGGACCCGAAGCTCTTTCCGAAATTGTTGTATAGCCTAGATTGGTGTATTTTTTTTTCAAACACTCCAGTGAAACTCAAGAGATCACTTTTCTCAGGAGTTATCCACATTACTGATGGACCTGATATGTGAAGTGGGTCAAAGGCAGGTGGTCTTGGAGAAGCTGGACCTGGTCCTGAATGAAGGAGGATTGGTAGCCCTGACTGAGTCGTATTACCTGGCAGAGCAGCTACAATGCCTTCCACAGTGGTTTGAAACAGTGCATTAAACAGAGCAGACGTTTGTGCATACAGCAATCGAGTATACACTGCCTTGGAATACATCTTATACACTCAGATCCTCCTACAGGCTGCAAAATACAATTAGAACCAATACACGAGGCAGAGAGAAAAAGGCACCACATACACTCCGGAATTACCTGCGTGGGCATTACACAGATTCAAATAGATAGCTGTGGTGGCAGACAGAAACGTGGTATAAAGCTGATATAACCTCAATTTGCAAGCTGTATGATTCTACACATCTTGTGGTGTTTGAGGAGCTGAATGCTACAAATATGGTGACCTTGGGGCAGATTCTTGTTCAAACAGCACTGGTCAAAGCACTAAAGCACACATGGGGCTATGTGGATGTGGATTTGAAAGTGGAAGGTATGACACAGACTTTTTTCACTTGAGATGGGAAGTCATTTAACTACTGCAACATACAGGGCCACTGTAGGAATGAAGACAGCGAGTTCAGTCACCCTAAGAGCTAAGTGGAGTGGGAATCAGTGAGAGGATCTTATGGACGCTCAATGGGCATAAGCTCTTCAATTCATAGTTTCCAAAAATGCTGGACTTAAACTCCTGCAGATTAACTATGTCCACTGTACATACCTGACCCTAACAAGATTAGAGGCCATATTCCCACATCACATACACTTGTAAGGAGACTGAAGTTGCCTTTCCCCATATGGTATGTTCTCTGTTGTAATCAGGCAATGCTTGACCGAGGTTGCACAATGATTCAATGATTGGACTGGAAATTTAGTATAGGTAACCCTAAAGTGTATCTGTTAGGGCTCATGCCTTGAATGACAATGGACAAGCCCAACTGCAAATGTATCGACCTGGCGCCAATTCTCATAAAGAGGTCAATTTTAATGAACTGGAGATTTCCACAGCCCCGAGAATACAGAAGATGGATACATGATTTGTGACACTTTGCACAGGTCAAAATAGATACTAGAGGCTGCTGTACCAAAAAAGTAGACGAAAGGCAGTGCTGAAATGGATGCACCAGCTACGGGCCGTTGACCCCAAAACAGACGACTGGAATATCACACTTAGGCAGAATACATTAGCAAGGGAGACAAAATCCCCTGAGGCACCGAAGGCATCAACAGGCATTTTCTGCCGGCCATCCATTGTGTGCACGGAGAAGATCTGGGATTGCAGACACAATTGTGAATTTGGGGTACAGGCCTCATCAGTTATACATTAGCTATAACTAAATGGCTTGTAGTTGGCTGTTTAACCGAGTTGCTTGTTTTAAGTAATGATGATCTACTTGAGATAACCTAAGTTTAATTGAAATGTAGATGATGAACAACAAATGTCCAGATATTACTTTTGGATGTCCAAATATAATATGGCATTGTTGCTGTGGTATATTAAAGTATATTGGATCGTATCGCTTGAAATTTGAGTAAAAATAAATGTTAAAAAAATGTATCACGGGGTGTGCTCGGAATGCCTAAAACCTCGGGTTAAAGGTAGGTGGGAGACCTAACAACATGAGTCAGCCATCTCAGAGTTAAACAGTTACTATAATACGAATTTTCTGCAAAACTGCTTACCTGTGAACTAGTGTATTCTTTAAACCAGCTTTTAGACCTCTAAAAATTGTCTTTACGCGGGGAGTGAGGATTGCTTGTGACACGTGAAAGGCTCCGTGCTTCGAACGCTCTTCAAGAGTTGATTCTAAAAACTGTATTAGTTGGAATACATTTGTTGTGTTAGCCCACGGTGCTGGCATTTTATTTCCTGGCCACAGAAAAGTATGGTCATGACTTAATGAATGATGGTAGAAAATAAGAACCTAAATAACAGAAAGAAAGAAAAGTGTTAAAATTCATAACCAGTTCACATTTTTCTTACATTGTTGATATCCAAACGATAATTACTGTTCATATACTAAGGATTAATATAATTGTTACTTAAGGCTCTAAATGATTTTAGTCAGTAAATGAATATGCGTGTACAAGCAGAAAAGACATTATCAGTGGCATACATTATGAGTAGAAAATAATAACATTTAGTACACTTGTGCACATTAGGTGGCATGTCATGTTTTTTTTATTCTTTTTTCCAGAATTTATAATTTATAATTGCTGAGGGGGTTTAGAGGCAATCATCCATTGCAAAATTAAACTGATATGTGTATTTCTCAATCATTGCAAATCACAATGTACCAACAACAACTATTATTTCTAATTTCTAATGTCCACTGCAAATGAAATACTCGTTTTCACACACTGTGATTGGCAATCAAAGGGTCTACTGACCTGGAGAGTGTGAGTTTAAAAAAAAGTTATTAATGATTTGAGACAGGTCACAGTGTAGCCTCCTTGTACCTTTGCTTTGGTGCTGCAAAGTCTGAATTCATGCCCCTGGATGAGCAGTAACATGCTAATGTGTAAAAATAACATATATGGAAAGTTTAGTTGCACAGAAAACTACACATTGTATAATTACATGTGCTCTTAGTGCGAGCTAGGTTCCATTCCCCCCATGTGAGATACTGATCTGTTGAACTCAGGGTAGATTATGGTGATTTGAACAATGTCCCCCTCACTAATGGCCTTTGCCTGTTCCTCTGACACAATGATAACCTGTTAATTACGATTGGCCTAGTAACGGATTTATGGGCCCATTGGAATTATGAGACCTGCAGACAAACCATGAATCTGTATTGTTCCTCCTGGAGCTTTTGGCAGCTCGAAACCATTGAAAACTCTAAATGTAAATTTGGCATGAATGGAGAACTGCCAGGTGAATCAATCCCAGAATTACCAATGCGCCTCGTAATTCCCCATTTCTCAGTGGAAACTCAGGGTTGCCTCACAATGTCCCTGTGTCTGCACCTGAAGAGTTAACGGGTAATGTTTACTCCTGGGTGCAGACTTAGGGGGTCATTCTGACCCTGGCCGGCGGCGGAAGCCGCCGGCCTGGCTGGGACCGCCAGAATACCGCTGCGCGGTCAAAAGACCGCCGCGTGTATTCTGGCTTTCCCGCTGGGCTGGCGGGCGACCGCCAGAAGGCTGCCCGCCAGCCCAGCAGGAAACCCCTTCCCACGAGGAAGCCGGCTCCAAATGGAGCCGGCGGAGTGGGAAGGGTGCGACGGGTGCAGTTGCACCCGTCGCGATTTTCAGTGTCTGCAAGGCAGACACTGAAAATCTTAGTGGGGCCCCCAGGGGCCCCACGACACCCCTTATCGCCATCCTGTTCCTGGCACAGGATGGCGGTAATGGGGTCGGAATCCCCAGGGCAGCGGAAAACCGGCGGTCCACCGCCGGTTTTCCGTTTCTGACCGCGGCTGTACCGCCGCGGTCAGAATGCCCATGGGAGCACCGCCAGCCTGTTGGCGGTGCTCCCGCGGTCGTTGGCCCTGGCGGTTTTTACCGCCAGGGTCAGAATGACCCCCTTAGTGTGTGGAGGTTCTGGACCCACAGTGTCAATATTATCAAATATTACTTCTTGTATAAATAAACAATATAGATTTTGGTTGCAAAGTGTACATTTGAGATTTAAGAAAACTTTACATTTTATTACAGCTGCCTCTAATAACAAACACACAATAAAGAGTTTATACCTAAACAGTTGTAATGTTATTTGAGAAGAGTTCTCACAGATGTGATTACAAATATCAAAGTAGGTTATGGCAGCAGTTAATGTACGATGATTATAATGTTACTTTCCTTTTCTATTCTCTCTGCTTTGATTTTCTAGCTATCTTAAGAATGCACACTCGCCTTTAGATCTGATGTGGACTATTCTTCCCTATCAGACATTGTCAGACTATGTGGATTGCCAGTGTATTTTTCCTGTGGTTTGAGAGTCTCCAGCGATTCAAGACTATATAAGGATGCCATTCCCCACTCTGCCCAATTGTTTAATGGCGTCTAAGCAGTTAAACAAAATTTAATAAGGGCAGCAGGGACAGCATAACCACATATTTTCAGTCCTAAATCACATAGATACGTTATATTTCCAACTGCTTTACTGCAATATAAAACTACTGGCACTGAATTATATGTCAACATTCACAGTACATGTATTTCCATGTACATTGAGTTCTCTAGATGTCTTCCGCCTACATTGATATATTTTAATAATGGCCTTGCTTTCTTGACCTTTGCAAAGGAAACGCAATGCAGCAGGTCATGGTTGTGTGCCTTGGTGACATGCATTATGTGAGAAATACATTTTTGGAACTGAGTTCCACGCAAATTGTGTGCAGCAAGAGTATGAGCAAACCATGGGATTTGTAGCAACAGCTCCCTCCTAGGGTGGGTATATCTCTAAAATCATCCTGGACTTAGTAGTGGAAACAGTGGAGCTAACGTGAGGCCTGAAGTGTCAGAAGCTGCAACCACACTGTCAGAAATATCCTTCTTTCAGTTGAGAGCAGTACTAATATCTTAAACTAGGACATCTCATTTGACAAAGGATTGCACTGAATGCATCTTTTAAAGCATGTTAAGTTGTGTCAACCATCTACACAGAAACCCAAAGCCTCACAGATAAATCACTTTAATCTTTGCTTTATAAACTTTGCAAGGATTTTAAGGTTTAAGAAATTAGTTTTTTTTGGTTTTGTAACAAGGAGAAAGTGTTGACTTGTTCACTGGGTACCACTAGTATAAGACGCTCAGGGCACAAACTTTGTATCAGCCCAACCTTAGTGAAAGCAGACAACAAAAGTATGCTGACTATCAATTCAACAAGTAAAGAGGGACAGCTTGAATAATGTATCTTACTAATACCTAACATCTACACGATCATAGATATGTAATTTATTTATGTGAAGTTCATCATTATTTCATACACTGACTTCTCCATAACATCATTTTGAAGTGTGTGTAAAACAATAGGTATATAACAGTACTAGCATATTCAAAAGTATTATTATCTATGACACTGCATCTCTTGAATCTTAGTGATTTAGGATATGCTTTGTGTTGGTGGCAAAATAACGTCCTCTTAAAGTTTCTGTATTAGCATATGTTTTATTAAGATGAAGTTCAGTATTATTATTTAATTCACTGACTCCCACTCCATTATAGCATCATTATGACGTGCCTGAAAAATCATAGGTCTGCATTAGTGAAAACATATTAGAAAGTATTATCTATATCACTACATCAAGTGAATCTCTGTGTTATAGTACGAATTTGGTACTGCTGACATAGTAACTTTTTCATGAAGGTTAAAAATATAGGGTTTGGGTAAATATAACTTGGTGTTATTTCATCCACAGACTTCTACTGCCTAATAACAGAATTTTAAAGTGTCTATAAAAATAGGTCAGCACTATTATAACCATACTAGAATGAATTATCATCTATAATTAATGTATCAAGTGCATGTTAATGATGCAGGCTGTTCGTGATACAACTGCCATTATAACTTTATTTAGGTTGGCATCATCTGCAGTGAACCTGAAGTAGTATTATCTAATTGTGGTTTATTTTTAATAAGAATAAATGTATTAAATAGTGCACATAAATTGCAATAACCATGCAATGAAGATTCACTCCTGCAGGTTTCATTTCAGTGAGGAACCTGTCATTGTTCACAATTAAATTCCAAAAGCTTCTTTCAGACCCACCATCCTTACCTCATCTCTTAAGGCACTCTAACTCCTTCTAGTGTTTGTCCAGGTCTTTTTTTCTTGGTTGCATTCCAGTTGGGAAAAGAATAATCAATGCCCTCTATTAATAGCCTTTAATGAATAGTTTTTCATATTTTCGGAGTCACCACCCCTTTTGCCGAGCATGGAAAATCTCCCCTAGATGTACGTTATTTTGTTAAGCTTATTAGCAGATATTCTAAGTGCATTCGGCTCCAGGCTCTCAGACTCATTTTCTCCAGGCTCTCAGCCTCAACCTGCAAAAGTTAACTGAACATAAGGTTATGATACATTGTTCATGCTGATTCCATTTCTGTCTCTTTAAAGGCTATTTGAGAGACTTATTTACCAAGGTGTGATCTAGCCTAGAATTAGATGTGTGGGTCATTAAGGTGAGTGCGAAGATTATTCAATCACGTGCTGCGTCTGCTCCTGATATTGAATGACTTCCACAAAGCTTAACTCAACTTACAACTCTATGGAACAAGCTTTATTTGGCCCTTTGTCTGGTATGTATCAATTTATCACTTCACCTAGGTCTTAGGCGATGTTCTTACCAAAAACTATATTTTCATCTGAAAAGAGAGAATATTTCTGTTTTTCTGGCAGTTTGTTAAATGTAGTGCCCCAGTATATTCTGATTACCCCAAGTGGCTTCTTCTCATAAAGTGTACTCTCTGTTTGCTGTTCAGGTTAATTTGTGTAATAAAACATATTTTGTTCATATGGTTGGCAACTACTGCTTTTTCATGTTTGTGTAGGCAAAATATTGTAGAGTGAATTGTCTGCACTTAGTTGGTTTCTGAGGTTACAACATGACGAGTAACTGATGCTGAAATAATTGGAACTTTAGGCATATGCAAGCAACCTGAACAACCCTTACTCTAGAAAGTTAACTGTTTTGATATTTAAAAACAAGATTTATGTAATTACCTGGGAGAAATCTTGGCAAAATATTTAATGATAGTATTGCTTTTAATTTTGTCATATTCAGGCCAGTCACCCCTTTTTATTCACATATGTATACTGTTACTCCAAACACCAGTAATAGGTGAAGCAGAGAGGCCATCCAGTGATCTCACGAATCCCTGCCTAGAGCAGAGAATGATAACAGCCCATACGAATAAGGACCAGCAAGAAGATGATCACCCAAACCCATTGAAACCCAGCACATGGTGTTTGTATGCATAGCATAATATATCTCACTCACTGGATCTGAATCATGCTTTCCTGCCGTCCTAAACTCATAAGAAATAGCAAACATTCCAATAGAAGGCCTGTATTAATTCTGATTTGTGTGTGTATCCACTCATACTCATTTCTCATCACCAAGGGTTGCATCCACTCATACTCATTTCTCATCACCAAGGGTTGCATCCACTCATACCCCTTTCTCATCACCAAGGGTTGCATCCACTCATACCCCTTTCTCATCACCAAGGGTTGCATCCACTCATACCCCTTTCTCATCACCAAGGGCTGTATCCACTCATACCCCTTTCTCATCACCAAGGGCTGGGAGCATCTGGCCATGAAATGCAGTAATCTTGGTCTTTATCCCAGGGAATATCTCAGTCAACTTCTTCTGGGTTTCTGCATCGATTCCTCACCATTTATCCCTCCTTTTCCACTAATTATTATTATTATCATTATTATTATTAATAGACCCAGCATAATCCGTGTTACATTGTAACCTCAGATCATTTGCTAATCAGGATAGGGAAGATAGGCTTTTCATAGAACAAGTTCATGTCAGAGCAATCATAAATGTCCATGGGTAGGTCGGAATATCATTAAAAAGCAAATTTACAAAATATTTAAACTAAGACATGTGAAATAAAGTTCAGATACTTTCTCCCCAAGACATTGCCTGAGTGGTGAAAGCTCCCATTGACAAGGGGGCTTGACTTGACCAGTGCAGAATGTTCCGACTCCTGCAGATAGGTATCTAAACAAAGTTCCAATTGGGTAATCCTCTATCTTTTCAAATATTCCTCCTCTTTTGACACAAAATCAAAATAGTGCATTGGTATCAAACCCATGCATGGCAAGTAAGAATCCAATTGCATCGCAGCATTCTGATCTGGAATATCAATCCAAGTTTAGCAGTTGTGCTCTATAGTGCACTTACGCTGTTCAGACTTCCCAAATAAAACCGTCAAGTCATGTTACTATCTTTCATGTGCTTTAATTTGAGATGAGTGGAAGTCGAAAAGGGTGAAGTGATATAGAACTAAAGAGACGTAGGCGCAGATTAATTACGTTGTGCTATGCAAATGAACTCCAAATAAAGGCATTAGTTAGCACGGATTATAATTTAGAAAGCAAATACACGTGCATTAATGATGAGAACATCTAACACCTGTTATAGGAAATGTTGGCATTATGACCAAAAAACACCCGTGTAAAAGGTGACTTCAAACAAATCAAGAGAGACTGTGATAGGACAAATGTGAGTCTGAAGTGTTTATAATGTTTGCCTTGTATATTTAATTTGAGAAAATACCTTGAGGTAATCCAACTCATATTAACCAAAAACACAAAAGTGAAATTACATAGGAACTGTAAATTAAACGGATTATTATTTTCATCAATAGACAAGGCTATAGTCTCAAGTGTAGTCCTAACATATTATTACAGATATCAATGACTTGTTCTCTGGTCACAAAAGTTGCATGGGTAGTACAAAGAAGTCTACGGTTTTCCAGCTGCGTGCTTATTATGACTTATCGACTCCTGCAGATTGTCAGCAGGGAAAAGCATAAACGAGCAGAATTACAGAAAATGTGCATTTGTACAATACTTGTTCCTCTTTACACGCATAAACCCTTGGAAATCGGGTGCTAGGTGCTCGTTTCCACTCATACTATCTCAATTTACTCCTATTGTATTAGTGTAAGGTGCTTTATGTGTGCAAAGGATATTGGAAATGTTTCTGAATATTATACTTTGTGGATGCCCACGCCACAAAACTCACATGTAAAAACGTTTTTTTCCAACGCCTTCTCGATACATGCATTTTGCACCCTTTGCAGTTGACGAAGGGAGGTAATTTATAACATGTCACAAATATCCCTAAGAGGTATGTATCATAGTACGCACACTTAAGAATTGCTAATTAAAATGTGATGTACATTTCTGTATGCAAATAAACTAAAGAAAACCTGTTTTAAAGAAGTTAAAGGTAACATAAACAGATGTCACTCTGTGCTCTCTCTCAGGTACATACTGTTATCTGGAGTCCAATAGATAACCGTACCGCACCTCTTCTCATTAGAATGCTGTACATAAACAGGCGTTACTTTTACGCAGTGTAATGGTACTACGTTTACTGACCACAGAAGGATGAAAGGAGTTGGCCTTGCTTTGAACATGTGAAAAGCACAGCTTCACATATCTCTGCACATGTGCTGAACTCTCAAGAGTCATTTTACAGAAGAAAAAAATTTCACTGCAAAGACATCTAAGAAAGTTTTACACTTTTCTGTTGCAGTATCTATACATTCTAAGACAAGTATGATTCTCAAGTGTGGGTGCTTTATGTCAACATACTGCTTTAACTAAACTACCGCATTCATGACATCATACCTTGTGATTATAATTATCAGCCTCTTGCTTTCCCCCTCCTTTGACATATTTACCTCTTTAATGTACGTACCTGATAGTTCATCTCCCATACAAATTTGAGTGTCACATTTTCTACACACGCTGTTTCACAAATTTGTGCTCCAAATATTTCCTGCAGCATACTGATGAGGTGTGCATGATGTTCGTAGTTCATTGCATAAAAATGGTTAAAATCCAAAAACACTACTTCTTTTTTGTGATGTACTAGGAATTTGTTTATTTCCATTAATCCATCCCAAACCTTGATCCCAAACAATCCGTGGATAAAATAAACCTCATGCCCTGGTTCGCCTGGTTTGGAAGACACACGTAAATCAAAGTACCGTATTCCTGATTCAAGTTGTTCCTTGAAGGTCAAGCTTTGAGTGACAGACCATTTTTTCATCAATTTCTTCACCAAAGAAATTCTCGCTAACCGTTTAATTGACATGGCTTGGTCAGGTCCAACAGGAGACTTTTCATCCACCCAAAAGCTGAACGAATCATGTGAACCTATTAGAAAAAGAAAACATAAAACGATCAGTATAACGGAAAAGGGAGACTCTTTACAATGTATCATGATTTATGATGAAATGTCATAAATCATCTTTACCTGGTTCTGGACTTTGATTCTGGGGTAATTCCAAATGACTAATTATTGGCACTCAATTTATCGACCTTGGAAAAAACAAAGACTCAGTTGTGCTGTGTGATGTATTATATTCGGTGGGTTCAATAATACACACACTTTTCTGCCCAAAAGTCTAAGAAGTATTCCTGCCTACAGAGTTTTCGAAATGTCCTAGAAGACTGGTGAGAAATGGGGGGGTGGGGGTGGAAAGGAGATGAGTTAGGGTCCTTTCAGATATCTAATCACAGCTTCTGACGCCAGCTTACATCTCAACCACTCGCCTAAATGTATTTATTTATTTATTTACAGAGATTTATAAAGCGCGAACATGACTAAAGGGTATCATAGAGCTGTACAGAGAGACATATATGTAAATGTCCATCATGTGACAAATATCGTCACACGTCAAAAACAGAGACATATATAAAACACTACTTGTAACACCAAATATTCATATTCCATGAACTCTCGTAACTGGTGGGTTAGTCTGCTAACATTTGGCTTGTACTGCTGTGTGAGAAAAGAGTAAGCTTGTGAGTCAGGCGGACCGAGTAAAGGCCCTGGATAAGATCAGCCAAACAGGATTTTGTCCACTAGAGGTTTTTTTACCTCTTCTTTGAAAACGATGGTCGATGGGTTCATTTGAATCTCCACTGGTAGAGACTTCTAAGCATGCTGCCTGCTTGACACATTGAATCTGACATTGCTCATTCCACTACCTTTTATGGATGGTGTTGTCCACTCCCGTTTTGCAAGTTTCAGCTTTAAATCAACCTTTATAACGACTTTGAATAGTTTTGCTTGAAACCCCGGCTGCAGGCTGACGATGGACCCCTGGGACATAGCACCATCAAGCATTCATGAAACACAGGCGAGGACGTGCCTTTTTGTTCACTGTGAAATCAGCACATGCGCTTTTGAAGCACCTCGGCCATAAAGCGAGCACGATGGATTGTGCAGAGGACCAAGAGGGATTTGAAAATGACTGCCTGCATATTACCGCCCGCCTTGATGCGCCCTCTTGGTTCAGAGTTGGCTTTATGAAAGTGGGCTGCTGCATGCACGTAGCACACAGATTTTGGAATAGTACGACTAAGGGACTTAGGTGCACTGTGTGGTAGCGCTGGCTGTGGGGTGCACTGTATAAGAGAGGTACGCTGCAGTCATGCTTCAGGGACGGAGGTATATTGTAAGGAATACATCCAACCTTTGCAAAACTCTTTTCAGTGAGGTAGCACATTACCTGATGCTAAAAAGGGCAGCAAGTGTCTTGTGTTTTGAACATCCATTTGCAGAACTAGTGAAATGGAACTTTTCATGTCTGCATCTGCAGTCAAATGTAAATGCCATCAATGTAAATAGTCATCATTACCATCATCAAGAGTTTACAAACTCCTAAAACCCCAAGGTGCACTGGCGCTTTAAGGACTCAAAGAGGAGAAGAATCAAACTAGACATGTTTTCAGTATCTGTCGCAAATACTATAGGTTCTTTTTTGGGAAGGAGTTTCTAGTTGGACGTCTGGTGGGGTTTTAGGTACCCAAGAAGACTCAGCTTCTGTGGGCTTTGCGAAAATGAGAGCTTCATCACTTCAAATGAATCCCCTTCTGTGGCGGGTCTGCTCCAATGGTGGGTCTGAACTCTAACCTGCAACGCAATGGTGTATAACTGACATATGTACCTGAACTGTCAACGGTGCATTAAGTCTACCCTGTTGAAATATATTCTGCTACGGGAACAGGAAACATTATGTATTCACCTAGTCAAGGTCTGAATTATATTTATTTATATTAATAAGTACATCATAGCGCAAACTGGCAGTTTACTGCAGTGTGGTTCATATTGCAAATAATTAACTACAAACTTATAGCCCCAACTCTTTAATAGTGGTAGCCAGTGACTTTGTAGTTCATCCTCAAGTGCAGTTTTTCATGAAACACTCACAGGTTTAATCATATCTAAGTTACCTGCTCGGGGTTATGAGATATGAGCAGTGTATTAATTCATATATTTTCCAGCCAGGCTGTGATACAATACAATAGAGTAATTGCCGTACCTTATGCTTCTAATTGTGTAGGAATAATGGCCACCGGTCGTTCCATGACTAAAAGTAGGAATAGAGAACAAGTTATAAAGTTATTTACTCCATGGCTGAGAAGGGTGGGTCTCCCTGGGGTCTCCCTGCTGTGACAGATTATTTTCAGTGAAGAGCTCTGCCAGGGCCCTCTTGCCTCACTGGAGGTAAAGGATTGTTGGTGGGGTAAAGTCACTGGGATATGAGGACTATATTTGTGCTCCTCAGAGTAAGACTATAGTTGCCGCTGAGTTGTTTCATTTTGGAGAAGGTAGTTTATTATAATAAGTCTGGCATAATATTGGACTCTATCTAGGAGTATTCGTGGGATTCAGACATCTGGAAAGTAAATTAACATCATCCACATTTGATCGCTGTATAACGAGAGTGCCTGATGTGGGGAATATTTTAGCCTTGGCTAGTTGTCCTGGTGTAACGGCTTGGAGAACATTTCAATTATACTTTATTTCGGATCCATATATCCGTAAAACATACATACAAGTTTAAAAACATCACAGTCAAAATTGTATAAGAAAAACTTGAGAGAATAAAATACACGATCCAGCATCACAGTCCAATCAATAAAAACACCTCGGCAGAACCCAAAAAACCAACAGAAGTAGCAAAAAAACACTTCAGCAGAACAGCCAACAAAAGTGCTAGAACACTGTAAATGCCAATTCTAACTTCACATGGAAAGGAGGTAAGGCCAATATTATCTGTCCCTTCGCAAACATCGTGGATCAACAATAATATTACACATACATAATAAAGTGCTGTAAGATGGTAACAATAAAGTGCAAATGTAGATAAAAGCCACAACTAAGTATCTAACAAATTAGTTAACTGACTATGGTTGAAATCTAACATTTTCTTACGTATAATTCAAGCAGCAAATAAATATTTAGCAACAGTAATAAAGATAATTTGTTTCGACTCAGTCCTCATGATCCTCAGTGCAATTTCACACTGTCTGATTCTTAAAACAAGACACACTGTTTTAATCCACTTATTGTAGGGTATTTTATGTGCATTGTAAAACAAGAGGAAATAGTGCAGGAATTCAGACTCTTAATGACATGATGGACATAAAGTGTTGATGCAATAATTGTCACCTCAGCAAATACAAAAGCCGTTAACCAGTAACATTCCATGCCTAAACCGTTTAGCCAAGGTATGTAAAATCTTATCAAGGAACGGTTCAGAAGATGGCATAGCTTTGTGATCTAAAAAACTAGTCATCAGCTGGTCCAACTCATAGTTGCGTAGTTCCTCACCCCATTAGGCAGACCTAGCTCTCTCTTTAATCACGGACTTGGACACAAAAATAGCGTCAGCAGGAAGTTTCCCGTAGTGCTGCAAGGTTTAACTTGAAGAACAAGTTTTCGATAACAATTGGAACATATAATTTCAGTGAGGAGTAACCTATAAGGTAACTCCTCATCAGTAGAAGAAGCGCTATTTAATCAAGGTTCTTCTGAAATTAAACAACAGAAAATGGTTAAACATAAAGCAGCTGAAACCCTCCAAGGTATGATTGGGAAAAAAAAGTTCCACACTAAAGACAAATGAATTGTACGCTGAAAGATCGATACTCTTATTGAGGAGGTGGAATCAATGTTAAATACAGACAGGGCCTATGGTAAAGTAACTAAACGAAGAAAAGAAGGACAAAGCATGCAGAAATATTTCAAATAAAACCTGCTAACCATCCCGCTAACCGACCAGGGCGGAAGTCTCAACCCCAAGCTCTAATGAATCACGATATTAGGACTGCAGGAAGCACAACCACTAATTGAATTCCACGAACCGATGGTATAACACTTGTGCAACTACTATGGTATTCAGTAACAGATATGCTTCCTTATCAGATGATTTACCTACAACAGATAGCAACCCAGCTGCGCATAGTGGGGAGGGGAGTACTAATACCATATTGCAAAACGACACAGATTTGGCAACAGCCACACACTCAATAGTAAAAGAACGTCGGGCCCAGGTTAACGAAATAAAGGCCATGGCAGTAGCACTGATAACTGCTTTCAAGGAACTTCTGGGGCCTGAGAGGGCTCCCATGTTACTTGATAAGCCCTATCTGGGATGAAGCATATCCCTGACAGATTTTCAACCCCAGAAAAAAATTATAGGGGGCCCTCAGAGGCTGGAAGAAATCCCACCATTTGACGCCAATCCCACCCTTTACAATGCCACAACGGAAGTCAGCTAATATGAGGAATAAAATTGTAGGTAGGAGTAAGACGTCTGCTGGAGGAACAGGGTCGAAGCAGACCCTTATGATCTTAAACAGTACTAGTCGCAACGGCCTGCACATTGAGACTCATGGTCGACTAAAACAAAAAAGGTGCTATTGTTGGAGTGGGACCTTTAAAATTAATATTAACATGAAAAGCTTGCAATATAATGTGTAATGAAGCTGCATAGAAAATGTGTTAGCATAGAAAAGTAATGTACCCGTTTGAAATGTGCCCACGGGGAGTGGCCACAATGTATACGATGATTAATGAAACTGATTAATGATGGATTAACAATGTACTAATGTATGACTTTGTATTGGCGTTAAGAGTTATGTATTCGGTTTTGCTAAATTAATTACTAGGCCTTAGCAAAGGTCTGGGCCTAGCTGCCTGGTATCATATTAACTGTATTTTGCTAACGTGCAATGTGCTGCTTTCCTGAAGGACATGAAGCTGTACTTTTCCAGAAGCTAGGGATATGTGTGTGTAGCTGTAGTAAATTCTTTCTCATGGGACCCGACTTGCTCAGGAATGCAACAGTGTAATTCGCAACAGGTGCAAGGTCGCCTGGACTAGAAGACAATGGAACTACTGACTGGAGCGTAAAGTGTAACTTTTCATACCTGACATTTCACCCGATGAAGACGTCAATCACAGGAGCCAATTGATTGCATAAGAACTGTGTTTTGTGGAAAATTCTAGTAAGGTGTGTGGAGAATTATTGGACAGAGATAATGATGCACTAAATATTGCCCAATGGGAAATTAGAGACTTGTTAGACTGTTTTAATATAACCGCATGACTCAAGGAGAAGGGATCCACTTTTGAGATCATTCTTCGCCACTCTTCATCATCCCTTGCATTTCTGAGAGACTTTGTCTTTAGTCGTCTGATACTTTAAACCATCCTCATCTTACTCTTTGTTCGATAAACACTTCTCCTCCTTATGAGGGAAGAGCCTTGTTCTTTATCTATGCCCTACTGAGACTTGCCTGTCCTATCTTTGCTGATGGCGAATCGACTGATGTCCTGAGGACGAAGAGTGACGCTGATTGCTGATATGTTGGAGGGGTAACTATCTGATGAAAATTTAAATTGTCTGCTTGCCTTTCCTTTCTAGGTACCAACTGCTCTTTTGATAGAGGCCATAGTTAGATGTTTTTCCAAATTTGTGTTCACTAAATTGTTTTGCATGAAGTCCAACATGCTGATGCTAATTCGAGGTTAGCTAGGGTGTTACCAAAATCTGACGCAAATAGACAACTGACAAGATTCTTGCTTTGTTGAATAATGTACTATTGGTATTCTGTTAAAGTTGCTTCATATTAATGTCTTGCTTCATTTTGAATGTTCATGATCTATGCTTTGATAAAGTTTTGCGCTGATTGCCAAGTCATAGTGGTTTTGATGTGCTTGTTATTGTTGAATCTAATAAATATGATATTAGATTGTAACTAATGGGGAATAAATACCCTAACACTTACTAGATTTGTGTGGTTATTCATGACTGAAAGGTCATGGTGCGTTCACTATATTGAGCTATATTATAGCCTTAGAACCCGCCGTAGCGGGCTCTACCAGCTATTAAAGGCCCGCTCCCGCATTAAATGCCCGAGCCGAAGACGAGGGCTTTTAACAAGGGAAAGGGCCTTTAATAACCGGTAGAGCCGGCTATGGCGTGTTCTAAGGCTATTAGAACATTCTGCCACTCAGGGCAATAAAACAAATTGCTCACGGAGCCCGAGGGGATTAAAATCCCCTCGGGCTCCATGAGGCTTTGTTCACAGCTGTTGCTGTGAACAAAGCAAACATTGGAATGTTGGCGCTGCGGGCTTTTACCGGCCAGTAAAAGCCCGCAGCACTCCATTGTTTTCAATGGAGCTGCCAACATTCCAATGTTCTAATAAATGTTATTGATTAGCTTAATGATTTTTTATTGTGAATATTAAAGGAGTTATTGACATATTGATTGTGATGCTAAAAGGAGATCTCGTTCTGGGAAGTCTCCAAACGTGGTCAAAAGATTCATTGGCCTAGACGTGTCTCCTGGTAAGTTTACTTCTCCAGGTTCTGACGCGTTATCACTATCACTGAAAATACCTGCCTGGTACACCTAGTTTCAAAGAAGCCACTGCAAGGCGGCTATTTTCAGTCACAAAGTTGTGTTGCAAATTTGTGTTCTCTTGGAAGGAAAAGCGTAATTTCTGTTTAGGTTTTTTTATTCATATGAGAGAAGACTTTTTCATTTTAGTACTTGGTCTAAGACTTACTTTATCCTCACAAAGTCTCAAAAATGGAGGCGATTAGAGCAAAGCTCCTATTTCCACAATCCTACATCCCGAGCAGATGGCAGCCAAAAAAAACGTTAGCTGATAGTTATTTTAGTTCTGCTGACTGTAATACAGCAAAGCATGAAGGAATAAAGGCAGATCCCAGGTAGGGACAGGATAATGGTTAACTGATCTTTGTTGAAAGAAGCTCCTCAGTAGCCGAGAGGCCAGCTGAGCCACTGTGGCAACATCAGAACACCCCAGAAAGCATGACCCAACTTCTATTTGGCTAGGATTGTACATACTGCTAGCCACAACATGAAATCATCCCTTAAAATCTGATGAGATCACAAGAATCAGGAGACAAGCCTCTGTCTTTGCACAGGTTTCTAAAGTTTGCCAATGATGAGAATAAACTTTCAATGTGCAGGGTTTTTCTTGAATGTTGGATAGATTCAACCACTTCAGCCAAGCAGCCTTGGGCCACCAAGAATTAACCTTCCAAGTGCCAAAACTCCAGCCTTAGAAGTCTGAGGGAGTCCAGCTTTAGAAGAGGACCTCTTAAAGGGGATGGATGAAGTAGAATTTGCCAATGAGGACACTTCTCCAGTTCCAACAAAAGAGGCAACCATGCTCTACGGACACTCTGGCAAACTAAGAGCATATCTGACCAATCCTGCTGGATCTTTCTCAGTACTTTGAGGATTAGGAGAAAAGGAAGAAACCTGTAAAGAGGGATTCTGTCACCCAAGCTTTCCTGGAGGGGGTAAAACTGCAAAAATGTGAGAGCAAGGCGTTCTCCTCTGTAGTAAATAGGTTCAGCCATGACTGCCTGAATGTCAGTCCAGTCTGTTGAAATAGAAGGGGTAAGAGGCAGAGAGGGATCAAGGATGGGAACTTCCAACTCAAGTAGTCAACAGACCCATTCTCCCTCCTTGGAAAATACACAGCCAAGAGAGCAAAAAGATTTTTCTCGGCTCACACTTATAACTACTGAGAAAGGAGAAAGAGCAAGAGGTACGTTCCACCCTAGCAGTTGATGTATGTTCTGACTACCTTATTGTTTTGTTACACACAGAATGTTTCTGAAGAAAGGGGGAGAGCCCTTCCAATAGTTATGGGCTCTCGAACCATCCCATATCCCCTCTCATCAATACTGATGGCATTAATTGGAAATACTGTGGCTGGGAAGGATTCAGAGAGGGTCACTTGTTCAGATTCCTCAGAGTTAGCCTCCGCTGGAGATCTTGATGAATCTCCAGAGTGACAGGAACCATTGTGTCATACTCTTGAGAGATGTGGTTCCAATAACAGAGAGGACAGTGCACTAAGGGATTAAGAATGAGGCGACCCCAGGGAACAATCGCTTATGCTGAGGCCATCTCAACATAGCTTCTCAGCCAAAGTCTTGCTGAAGCCTTGGATCTTGACAGGAGAAAAGGAAGATGAGATGTCAGCTTGCCCTTCCTTTCGTCTGTTAGAAACACCTCCCCTATGTCTGTCTGAAAAAAAGCTCAGATTAACTGTATCATTTGTGTTGGATTGAGATTGTATTTTCTGTAATGCTGGGTTAACCGTGGCTGATCAGGTGCTTGCAGACTTGTTGAACGTGCTAATCTTCCTTAACAAAAGAAGAAGCAATTAGCCAGTCATCAAGGCAGGGGTAGACCTGTATCCCTCTGAAATGTAAAACACCCACCAATAGTGCCAAGAGTATGGTAAAAACTCTTGGCGCTGAGAAGCCGAACAGATACTCCCAAAACTGGTAATGATTTCCTTCGACCACAAAGTAGACGAAGCTTCTGGAGACCATCGTAGATGGAAACGTGCAGTTAAACATCCAGCATATCTTAGGGCGCTAGAAAGTCTCCCTGATTGATCAATTGAAGAATACTCTGCACTATTATCTTGAATGGCTTGCGAGGTACATAACGGTTCACCCCCTTGAGGTCCAACACATGACAAAAGTCCCCACATACCTATCTCCTGCGTCAGAAAAAGAATGGAATAAAAAAACAGATGCCTTGCGCCGGGAGCAATAGTTGTTAACTTCTCCAGAAGAAGTTGGATTCCATTGAGGAAGGCTTTATGTATGTCTTATAGGCAATAATAGAAGATTTTGCAGCAAAATAGGCTCTTTTTACTCCCCCTTCATTTTTTTCTCTACTTGATTGATGGGTAAGCATTATCTGAGATTCGTGTTGCCTGGGAGGATAACCAAGCCATACTGTCCTCCTTTACTGAGCAAGGAAATTCTCCTGAAAATCCTTAGACAGGGTGACACTTAGATAAAAATCTGGGGACAGATGTTTTATCAATGTCCTTCCACTCATACAGAGCACCCTATGTAATGCACTGTGCAGTGGCAATGATTCCCTATATGGGCATTGGTACTGCATAGAGAAATCCTCTTCCTCATCTCCTGAAAGTTGGAGGTTTCTCTAAATTATCTCTTAAATGTTGATACAGTAGTGAGAGTTGAGCCTCTTGTACAAAATGTCCCCTTTGATCCTCCTCATCCGGGTCATCTAAAGCAGTTTCCTCATTCTGGAGCCTCAGAATTTTTGCTGGTGAAGGTCCAGCATTATGGCGAACCTTGAAGGCAGCCTCCACAGCTGCCTAAATAATCTGCCGCAGGGCTGCGGGTGAAGAGCCAGACAGCTCCTTCATTGTTTGCTAACACACCGACCACTATGCAAAGACCGCCGCAAGGACACAGCTACTTCCTGTCTCTCCCTATTACTAAGTGATTGAGGAAAGGTGGCTCCTGAACTCTTGTGGGATCTGCCATTTTAAAATCAGGCAGTGTCCTGACTATGCCCTATTTAGGTACGCTAAACCAAAAGAAACAGTAACTGCACAGAAGTGTTCCACGCCTTGAAGCTGAACAAGGGAAACCTAAGCCGCAGAGAAGCGCTCGATGGTGTAACAGCAGTTGAATTTATAATTCCGCAAATATTTTATAAAATTAGCGCTCAGCATTCCAAATGTTAGACATTGTTATTGGTCTCCAATGCTCAGCACCTAAAACTATATATAGAAATTACTAGAGCAAGTCTCTAAAGAGAAAAACACAGACATGAAAACATAAACCATTTATAAACGATTAGCAAAGAAAGCTACTTATATATTGTAGATTGTAGAAATGAAAAAAAGGAAGTTGTCGTACCAGGTTTCTCTTTTTCTGTATGATATGAAATGCCTACTTGAAACTTTTTAATTTGGGCTAGGAAATGGAATTATGTGGAGTAGAGGGACTGCTCACTTTGCACATAGTCTTGCCTTGATACAGCTCATATGACATGGTTTTGGGGTCACAACCATTTTGGCAATCATGGCTTTTACGTGTGTAAATTTGGCTTGCACATAGAAAGCCTTTTTTATGAGTATAAAACTACTTTTGATTTTTACAGTAAGTGGTTTGACACTCACAAAAAGGTTTACTTGCACAAACATGTTTGCAAGGTTAAATCTACTTCCGGGGTGGGGAGTGAAAATTCCAGGGCAGAAATGCTATGTAAATCTGGGCATTCCCACCTCAAATACATTTGGATATCCACTCCTGGAAAAGGCAGAGTTTGATTGTTGTGTTGAGGTCGGTTATCCTATTCCTAGAATGTTGTTAGCGAATGTTATTTTGGAACGTGTACATAATAAGTGGGGATAGAATGTTAACGGGGATTGCAGACTTTGGCAGGGCGGGAAGTACATCTTGTTGTAACGAAACCAACTCAATTAAAGCTGGAAGTGGATTTATCTATACTGTGTTGGAGTACTCATTACGATAATCCCTATCTAGGCTGGAAAGCAACAGGAAACCCCACAAACTGCTGGAGTGTGGTGGAAGGAGTTTCTGCACTAGTAAAAATACCACGTGGAGGAAAAAATAAAATATTAAGTACCTTTGCACTAGCTCAGGATTCTTCACAAGCAAAGATGTAGCTGCATATTTTCTCTTGTTAAAACAGAGGTGACAAACCGACTACAAACTTAGAATCAATTTACAGGGTTTTTAATTAATCACTTTTGCTAATCCCGTCCACTGGATTTTCAAGTGTGCTATCCAGGGATGCCACTAAGGAAGTTTTCCAGTTGCCAACAAAAGACTGATTGGATTCACTCAAGAAAAGTTAGGAAAAACAGATCACTGCCAGTGAACACACTATGGGGTGACCTAGGAATAATTATAAGGATAGGGGACGTGATTTGATGGCAACTGTATTGTGACAACAATCTCCATTGACTGCACTGTTTAAATTATGTACGCTGATGGTGCCTTTATTTATTGATGTTTTGTACCATCATATTGTTTACAATGATTGCTCTGTTGTGTATGCCGTCTTGAGGTAGGTTTGGGACCGATATTTGTCTGTACCTTACAAATGAAATAAATACAAGTACCTGGCACAAGCACTGTGTTGAGATGCAGGTAACTTGTGAAGGTATGGTGTGATGGGTACTTGGCAAAACTACTACACAAGAGAAAAGGGGGGTTTGCTACATCATTCATGGACTAGAGGCCACTTTTGGAGGAATGACCTCGTTTTTCATACGTTGTCCACATTACTGATGCAATTTGGTGCAAAATACAATAAAAATAATAGAAACAAGAAGTACGGACCCTTTGCAGCTTAAGTGTTGTGCAGACCATGGTGGGACCTGATAAAGAGAAAATGCAAGGGTCACCTGCTAGATATATATTGCAGGCTGGAGGCCTAGCAGAGGGATTCAACAGAAAAGGTACTGGATGTGGTGCAGAACGGGAGCCTCGTCATTACATGTAATGGACAGCAGACAAGAGTGATAACAGGAAGAATCAAAGTACAGGGGTGGGAGGCTAGTTGGGCCTAGGTATGTTGCAGAAAGAGAGTATTAGGTAAAAGGGGGTACTAAGCAAAGTTGGGGTGCAGAGAGAACCTGGCATTGGTATACTTCAAACAGTGGTATCTGGCAGAGAAACAATAAAGCTGATACCAGGCAATGCTATGATGCAGGGGTGTACATGACAGAAAGAACAGAAAGGTAAGTGATACCTGTTAAAAAATCTTGTTCAAATAACTCGCATGGGTGCTGTACAGGAAGCAGGATCCTAGGCAATAAGTAAGGATTGCAGGAAAAGGCTTCATACATAGTTAGGTATAAATTGAGCACCAGTAAAAAGAGTAATATGAATACCTGTTACGTTCAGTGCTTACAAAGGCCGAAAAGGCTTTACAAAATAAATAAAACGTTATTTGAATGTTATAAGCAGTATGGTTAAGGTTGAGTTTTGCAGAGGTAGCTAGTGTAGGTATAGCACAGACAGCACCACTGGTGAGTGATGTATATTAGTGAACAAGTAACATGCTACAGCACGAGGAGGTGCTTATTGGAAGTGGTGATTTGGGATGTGGCCTATGTAGTAAATGTTTGGAGTCATGCTTCATTGACCAGAATGGTCAACTTATCCTAAGTTTGGAGCTCTTGGAGCTCTGTGTTCTGCTATAGCTCTCTGCAGATGTGTTTCCTGATTCCATTATCAACAGTTCAATCTTGTGATCGAGCTTTTTGCAGGCGACTAGTGACCTAGTTCTCTGCTGTGTTCTCATGATCCAGCTCTTGATCACTGCAGTCAGGTTCTCTGCTCTAGCAGTCTGCAGTCAGTCCTGAGCTCACTCGTTCCAGTTCTGTCTTCTAGAGATCTGGAAAGAATCACCTCAGTGGCACGACCTCTGCAGCCTTTATCAGCCGGTTTTCTTGTCTGACTAACTGTGGCTGATTCTGCCTCCTAAGAGTCCGATGGATCAGAGCGCTCGCCACCCAGAGGCAACAGAAAGCCACCAGCATGGATGCAATACCTACACGTAGCTGAGACAAATGATCCGAAGAGCCAAATCAGAAGTGGCGGCGCAGCAATTCAATAGGCATGCACTTCGTACAGACAGTCATAGCAAATGATCTGAAGGGTCGACTTAGGCGTGACAGGCAAAACATCACCGCCATGCGTTGGATGCAAGCGCCTATGGAGAACGAGTTATATTTCACCCCGGGTTCGGCAGGACATGCACAGCAGAGAGGAAGAAACGGCAAGTGCTATTTGAGTCCAACCAGAGACAAACACCCTTGCTTGCACTCATGCATGTAGGCAGCCATAGAAAGGTTTTGGGCGTTCATCTAAGAGGAACAGAGGAGGAACTCATAGGTTTGCAATCAAGAGGTTAAGATTTTCTAACGAGACGAAAGTTTTGATTTTCAAAACTCTTGCAGACAGCAGAGGTGTTTACTGATCAATGGGATTCATTCTATACAGATGGTAAGGGAAAAACCTGCTCTCTGCTATCGTCCTGACATTTGAGCAGCATTTGGATGTTTCTTGTGTTTGTTGAGAGGTAATCTCGTAACTGTGGATGTCTAACAAAAAAGTAGTTGTTCTGCCTGAATCTACATCCTTGGTTAGGGTAGAGTTGCATCTTTACTTTCTTCTTTAATTTGAAATGATATTGGAGTTTCTTATATTTGCCTCGGGGAGTTCCATAATTTTTTTGTAGAATCAACAAAGTGCTTCTACTTGTGGTGGGGAAGCATAGGGGAGATGAGCAGCTGAGCTTGTAATCTACAAGTCAGTAGAGCTTGGAACTTGGCTTGGATGAACAACGGCTTTGCCTTGAATGCGGCTGTGGGCGATGTGGAGTGCCTTGAAGACAGAAAATCTGCTTTTAGGGAGCCACTGAATATCTTGGAACACTCTATGATGTGTTACCAAAGGCATAGGCGTAGAAGTTGTATTGCTGCTGTGTTTTGGATCCTTTGCAAGTTTCCATGTAGGAACAGCAGGCCCCCGGGTACAAACCATTTGTTTAATTTACTTGCGACATGGCAAGGGTCATAGTATCCTGTAGTTTCTGCAGTCATTATGTGGTTATAATGGGACATGATTGGTTGACATCTTCACAACTCAATAAACTCCAAAAATATCTACGATGTTTGTTCTACTTAGAAATCTTCTCATACAATGTACACACCGGACTCCACATTAAATGTGCACGACTGGATTGATCATTTCTGAATTAAGATGGCATTGTGAGTGAAAGAATGGTTCATTAATGGGCATGTGGTTCGAAAGTGCTAAAGTCGAATTAGTTTGGACTGGGGTTAATTCAAAGTTAAACAATATTCTTAAAGCAAAAAAAAAAAAGAAAACGTAATTGGTATCGGCAGGTCTATCGAGTTTATTAACCTGAGTTTCGGCTGAAGAGAGGAGACTTGGTCCTACGTGGCTTATTACCAAACTTAATGCTTACTATTGTGTCTGAGATCATTACGTCTTCCTGTAAACACACTGCTAAGGACTGTTAGTACATAAATGGTAGGTTTGCTGTGATCTGAGATGTGATTATATAATACAGAATTATATTAACCCAAGGAACATGGATGTTGATCATCTGTAAGGCAGGCTTGACTTCTGCTTATAGCACTTAGAACGGCCTTGAAATAAGTGTACATTCCTTGACACTTACTACTGGAACAAAAGCTTGGGAAGGATCCCACTTCACCACCGCAAGTTCACACCATTGTACACTATGGCCATTCAGATGTACTTTCTTTACTTCCATTTTTCACATATTTATCACACTTGATTTGCTTGCCAGAATTGATTGTAATGTGATAATTGCCACGTAATATAAGATGAGTATGTTCAGAGTTGGGATGCAGGCTTGAGTACACCATTAGAATGTTGTCGCTTGTGATATACTTTGTTATTCTCAAACTACTATTAATGTGCCAAGCATAACTCTTCAATGACTTGCTGAATGAGCGATGACAGTTGTATCGGTTTAGAACACCAGGGACTAAAGCTGTATTATAACATGCCCTTAAAAAGGCTATTTAAATCTTAATGTATAATTATCTTTGTTGAGCTGACAGTTATGTTTGCGATTTCTCATCACATTGCCATGGAATTATGGAGAGGAATTTTCTACGTATAATAATGAAAGCATGTAATCCTCATGCAAAAATGGATTCTTTAGAATGTTTAACCACTGGGCCATATAAAAGGTGAATCCTAAGTTTTCCCTTTTCCTAGTTACAAATAACAACAATAAAGATTTTTGAAATGCAAAACTAAATGCGGTGTAGGATTTTATGCTATTTAAATTATTTTAGTCTGCCTTTTCTTGGACCAAGGTATTTTCAACATTTGTCTCCTTCTCATGCTGTAACAAACTTGCATTCGTGCTGGTGTATTTGTTTTTCAACCGGGCTAATGTGCTCAATGACCCTGTAGGTGTTAACGGCTCTAGATCTCAGAAAATAATCTTACTAATGCTAAAACGCTAATTAACCACAAATGACTCCTCGTGTGGTGAACGTTATAAGCAGTCGTTTCGGGTCTTTACATAAAACCAAATCCTCCTTATTTAATTGAGAATAGGGTAGGTATTCGCATGGTTCAGGAGGCTGTCGTATAGAGTTGGCATGCAGGTTTTCCAAATAAATAATCTCTCACAGTATCCTTCACCCAATCCTGCAACTCGAATTGAATATGTCAATGTAATCTTTAGAGCTGATGAGATGGAGACTGTGGCACGAAAAGTAAGAATATACAAAGGATTGTCTGCAAACAACTAGTTAACATAATAACTAACTAAGCAACTGCTTGAATTGAAAATTTTGCAATTGTGATTTAAGAAAGCCAGGAGAATATTTTATAGAATAACTGTATCAAGTGGGTAAAGAGAGTGGGGCAGAATAGAACTGATAAGTGAGTGAAGCACGTGGTAAATGGTCTTTGATTTATAGAAATGTACTGCTTCAGGAGTTGCATTTACTATTTAAATGTTGATATACGTTTAAACTGCGCATCTTTGTATGGTGTGTACATGCAGAAGACTTCAAGGGATAAACCAAAGTTTTATACATAGACCTGATGCAGCAAGCACATGAAAGAAGGATCCGCTAGTTGTTTTCTTAAAACTTTAAGAGATAAAATATTTTTCCATACCACAGCTTCCCCTCCTCAACATCCTGGCCCAGGAAATAGATCCCGACAAACTAGACGGTCCTCTATAAAGTTAGCATGGTGATACTCCAGAGGGGGTAAATGGGGGTTGTGGGAATGGATGTTAGTTCTCTTCTGATCTCTTCTGTTGTCGTAGGGATTGACTACATAATATAAACCTGCACCAGTCAGTGTCTCAGAGGCAGCAAGCGCCAGCCACGCTGCCCGTTGGGCCTTCAAACCTATAGCTCATATCTCTTATAATAATTATCAACTGAAAAGCTTTGCATCAGCCAGTAGATGTAAGAAAACACTGACTTTCCCAGGGCTGGTCTGGATCTAGCTGCCCCAAGTGTGGCTATCGGCTCACTGTCTCATTCAAAGACAGTGAACGTCAAGGAAAGGAACACAGTATGCCAAGCTGCGCTGATCAATGCCCGCTCTATGCAGAAGCATGCCTATGACATTTTTGATTTACAAAGCGAAGGCATTTTAGTCTTATTATCTGTGATCAAAACATGACTCTCCTAACTATCTAATTCTTTGATTGCTATCTCTTTGGTGGTTTTAAGATCCATGAGAAGGTCGCTTGTGGGGGAGAAGAGGTGGGCTTGCCCTAATTTTGAGGGAAGACTGCAGCTGTCAAACTTTCGAGGTGCTCAATCTGCTGGGAGCTGAAGGTGTGGATTTCTGGCTCTCTCCATCAAAACAGCAGTCAATAGATGGGGCAGTGATCTAAAGGCCAACTGCCTCCCCCCCCCCCGGCCCACTGCTGAACTCTCTAGATAAGGTGATTGCCCACCTTTCACCGAGATACTCACAGTTCATGATTTTAGGAGATTTTAAGATTGATCTTGTTAAGTTAGATGACAGAGACACCTTAGAACTAAAAGTGATGATGACCTTGTTAGAAATACATCATTATGTAACTAAGCCAACCCATCAAGCTGTCCATATATTGGATCATGTATTCTCCAATGCTGCCTTACATATTGAGGAACGCCTACCATGGGTCTGGTCAGATCAATATTTAATTAGATTCTCCTGGCAGGGATCTATAAAGGTAGATTCCTCCAGTACCAAAGTGGCAGGCAGTTGAAGAGCCTACCATAAAATAAAGCCTTCAGAGTTTCTGTGTACATTGAAGGAGAACAGCCCAGTGATATCTGGTGTGGTGGTGAAGGATATCTCAAGCTTTAATAGTTGGATTTGAACCACAAAATTAGCTCCATTTCTACCCAAAAGATCAAATATAAGGAGCCATATAATTCATGGATCACAGAGGATCTTAAAGTGAGTAAAAAGCATTGTAAGGTGTTAGAACGAAAATGGAAAACAGAATATAATCCTCAGGATAGAGATGTATATAAATTGGCACTAAAACAATACCAAGTTGTGATAGAAACAACTAAACAAACCTTTAATGAGTACAAGATTGAAAATGCAAGTAATAAAGCCAAATAAAATTTCTCTATTGTTAAGAGGTTAATGTCTCCTTCAGCTTGTGTCTGCTTACACCAGGCTTCCCCGGAGTGGTGCGAACAGTTAGCTAGTTTTTTTTAAACAAAAATCTCAAGAATTCAAGCTAGTCTTGCATCATGTACAAAGCTGGATTTAGAGCTACAAAACAAGCTGCAAATTAGCCTAGCTAAGGAATCTATGATAAAGTTGACTAAATTTGAGCTAGCCTCCATGGAATGCTCGTTGCCTGCTTTGAAGGTGCTTAAATCAGGCTCTCCAGCAGATCCATGCCCCTCCAACCTATTAGCTGTGGAGGCTCCCATTATCAGTCCAACTGTCCACATGATCCTCAATGCTTCCTTATCTTCTGCTATGGTTTCTAGCTGTTCGAAGCAGGCAAAAATACTACCTTTAGTGAAGAAGCCGTTAGCAGACCCTAAGGTTCCTTCAAATTAGAGGCATAGTTCTCTTTTAACAGCCCTGTCGAAGATCTTATAAAAACAGGTGAATAAACAGCTTTCACACTGTTTGGAAGTGAGGCCACACTATAGCATGGAAACAGCTTTACTGCAGATCTCAGAATATATTAAAGGCACCCTGGATTCTGGAGGCTGCGCTGTATTGATTATGTTAGATCTCTCAGCAGCACTCAATACTGTCCCCATGACAAACTGCTGCAGCAACTTCATGATATTGGGATTACAGGTTTAGCACTGAGCTGGCTCTCGTCTTTTCTGACAAAAAGGAGACAACAAGTTTGGATTCCGCCTTGTTCTGTGAATCCACGGGAACTGGCAGTGGATGTCCCTCAGGGCTCCGCTTTAAGCCTTACCCTATTCAATATCTACCTCACCCCTATGGCCCATCTAGCAGAAGTTTTAGGAGCAAAAGTGGTTTCCTATGTGGATGACACTCAATTGCTCTTCTATTGGGGGAAAGGCAAGGAGTTGGATAGCATTAAGAATAAGATCAGATATTGCCTAAAAGCAGTCTTTCATTGGCTTGCCTGCTATGAACCAAAATACAATGAAGATGGAACAGAAATTCTCTTTTTTGGGAATATTTCTCCAGACTCTTGGCAACGTTTCTACACAGAAGACGCCTCCCCTCCAGGCACCCAGAAGGATGTAGTAAAAAACCTAGGGATCAAATTTGGTAACTAATTGCTTGACCCCCAGATTAAAGCATTGATAGGCTCCTGTTTTGGAATTAAGAAGTCTTTAAAAAAAGTACTCCCCTATCTGTCCCTCAAATCCAGACAAATTGGTGGTGCAGGCCTTAATAACCTCTAGATTAGATTATGGTAACACCCTGTATTTGGGACTACCAGGGCAGCTTCTGGAAAGGCTCCAAGTGGTCCAAAACGTGGCAGCCTGTCTCCTGTTAAACATCCCAGTCAGAACATGCATCTCCCCATACCTACAGACACTACATTGGCTGCCAATTAGGAAGAGAATCCAGTTTAAAGTGCTCGTTTTGGTCCATGATTCCCTGTACCAAACTGGTGCATCTTTTCTCAAATCCAGATTTAAATTCTATAATCCCTTGCGAAACCTGAGATCTGCAATTAAAATGATGACAGTAATTCCTCGAATCCAGCAAGCTAGAGCAGAGGAAAGATCTCTCACCTATCTGAGTTCAACTTTATGGAATCAGCTACCGCTGGAGCTGCATGCAGTGACTGATACAACAGTGTTCAGGAAAAAAATCAAAACTTGGCTTTTGTGCTGCAATAACCTATGCAATTTCTTCTGTATGATCTCGCCGTTTCATGCCAGAACAGCCTTGGGAGTAGCTGTACGCGCTATAAATTGCATTCATCACCATAAACCAAAAACCGGCATTTCAATGTACGCCAACCATTATTCTAATCTGCGACACAGAGATTGCCCAGCACTGCCTCCAGATACATACCGACTCAAACAAGCTGAATGTAACTCTACTCCGACGTGCGACTTGTTGTAATGAGCTACATTTGAACATGTCCATAAAAATAATTTTTAAAGCAAAACAAAGGTAGGGCCTGATTTAGATACTGGCGGATAGTTTAATCAGTCACAACTGTGACGGATATCCCGCCCGCCAAAATCTAAATCTCATTAAATCCTATGAGATTTGAATTTTGATGGACGGGATGTCCGTCACTGTTGTGACAGAGTAACCAGTCCGCCAGTATCTAAGTCAGGACCCTAGTCCTTTGGATTCTTACAAGATGTAAGATATATCCATCAGAAAAAAAACACAATATTGAAGCAAATATCCTAAGGACTGAACTCCTTCAGTGAAGATATTATTATCCACTACTTAAGCAGGCAATGAATCATGCTTGGATTTCTGATCAGAACTACCTGATTTAAATCAAAGATAAAAACACTGTCAGACAAACCGGTTGGTGTATCACCCCTTGGCACAATGAATAACACATTAAAGAAATTAATTCTCAAGAATCTTTTTAACAATGCAAATTGCAAGTAAAATTGCAAAACAGGACAAATGCAGACTCCTCTGGCTGAACCCCAACAAACACCACCCACTACGAATACTTTACCCCCACATGACATCTGTAAATGTAAATTTTCATGCACAATTACTGTGAGCACCACTAGAGTATTGCAGCTCTGGGACCTCGTATACTGCACCAAAAGCCCTTGTAATTTGATGTCTATAGGAAGGACAAGCCAAGCTAAAATGTGGGGCATACTGGAACAGATTGTGATGAAGGAACATAACCTTAACATGCCTTGATTTGTTACAAAGAAAATAAATTAACAGACTTTATTCAGGCAGGATGGCAAGACTTAATTAATGCAATGACATCTCATTATACACAGTAGAATCTGTTTACCCTTGTTGAATTCCATCTTGGTTTTCTAGAGAGAATGTGCAAGTTCTTGTCCTTAGACACACCACGGCACCTGTCCTGCTGGGTAGTCATAACCTGCTCCAGGATTATTATCTTATTGCTATACATGTTTAGCGAAGTACGCCTATACTGTAAGTACTTTCAGAACTTAGCTGCTGGTTCAAATAATACAAATAGGATACAAAATGTTGCCTTATTCTTTTCAAACAAAGAAAGGATGATGAGAGGAATGCGTACAAGTTGTCTATTCAATGGCAATCACTCAGGGTAGCATTTCACCCCGTCGTTGTTTGGCCTACTATGCCACCTTACTTTGGACCCAGCCATATGCACATCATTTTTTATCCTGGTGCAGTAGGAGCAGTCCAGTCCCCACTGAAATGTCAGGCTCTTGCTGAACATGAACACAAGCAACCCAATACCATTTTTACCTTGACTTAAGCTTGTCAGCCAGGTGTAGCTTGGCTTGAGTGCACAGTGACCATGATACCCACATCCGTGAATTCCCTTGTCTTTTAGGGTGGTACATTACCAACACAAAGGATGATGAGAGGACTGCTTGAAATTTGTCTAACCACTGGCAGTTGCTCGCTTTAGCATTCCAACCCATTGTTCTTTTGCCCACTGTGCCACTTCACTTTGGAACCAGTCATTTGCAAATCAGTCTTCAGCCTACTCCAACAGGAGCAGTCCAGGTAAAACTGTCAGGAAAGGTGCTCCCTGAACTGGAACACAAGCGTCCAAGACTGTTTTCGCCCTGGTTGTGGCTTCTCAATAGGGTGTAGCGTGGTTTCAATGGCACAGTGAGCAGGGAGTGTTTTACCATCGGGCTGCCTTCCCAAGCAGGAGTAATTTCTGTTCCCAGGCCAGAGCTGATACATTAGACTCCATGGCCCCCAGGCTCGGCCGGTTGTTGCCTCAATGTGCAGCATGTTTATGCCTTGGCAAGTACATTTTAGTTGTTCTAGAGATCTGCTCTGGAATCTGTTTAAGGTGCTGCCTTTATTTTAGATTTTGTGCCTTCTTTATACTAAGACACTGTGGGCCCATCCTACTTGGATGTTCCGAGCCCTTCCTTTGCTGATGGAGAGGGGCTGTTCTTCTTCTTTTATCTGAATCAAAAGCCATTATCTTCTTTCTTGACTCCTAGGTGAGCCGGTTGCATTGCTACTAGTATCTGGATGTTTCATTCAGATTAGACTGGAGAGTGTGCTTCTAATATTGCCGTTTCAGTAGGACCTTTTGATCAATCCCGGAAGAAACTAGAAACACTGGTTATTAGTTAGTAGTTGGTTTATTGTCCAAAGCAATGGGCATGGATGTGTGTAATTTTTGTTTGTCTGTGCATAAAGACACATGAAGCAGAGAATAGTATGAGTTAGGCAAAGTTATGACTGGGTAGACAATTATTAAGGGTCACTACAAATTTGCAAGTATGGGACTTCTACAATGTAAACCAGTTTATGCCAATTTTTCACATTTGATTAAATTCTATAATGAATTCAAACTTAAGGATGGGTAAGGTGTTTATTTCAAGTATATGAAAGAAAAAATGGAGTCCTGTGGTTAAAATTCAATATTGCCCAATACATTTGAGTAAGTCAAATGGATTGTATTATGAGAAGAATTTCTTAAAGGACAAACATCTGCCCTAACCTACTGTGATTCAACAAATGTTAAAGCATGGTACGGTAATTACAAGAGAACAACAGATATGCTGCATCTTTTAAGTAGATGTTAAAATATACTCATACTTGCCTTTTTTGTCAGACCCCGCCCCCTTTGATTTGGTTACTTAATAGAAGATTTTCACATTTTAACTTTGCAACTGTTGGTCTTGATGAAGGTGGAGGAAGAGTTGTGTAAGGTCCACCAAAAAATACCTAATCATCTTTTAACTGTCTACTGATGGGGGGCACTTAAGGAGGACATATTATATTATTCACTCCTGCAAGTTGGGACTGATATACACAACAGGGGATTTGTTTTGAATGCATGAACTAAAATTGCCATTGATTAAGAATGTGTTGGTGAGGGGGGGGGCTTGATTAAAAACAATAGATTATTAATTGAATAATGTTTTTTTTTTTAGTAATTTTTTGTTTAAAATTAATGACTTGATTTTGGGGATTGATTAAAAAATATATGGAGATAAAGCAATAAAAACTTTTCTTTGTGATTATTTGATTTATGGTTAATTTATTCCAACTTGTATGGGAAGTAGGGGCTGCTCTGTCATGATATGTTTAAATGAGTTACCATTGGGAACTACCTCAGTTTTGCCTTTCTTGAAATGTTCTTGATATCGCCCCCATCCTCCTTCGTATACCCGTGCTACATAGGGCGGTAAGTCAAACACACAAAAGAGTCAATGAGAGAACAGCCTGCAATTTGTCATCACTGGCAATCACTCAAGGTACCATTTCAACTCATCATTCTTTTGCTCCCCACGCCACCTCACTTTGGACTGAAGCGTATGCAAATCAGTGTTGACTCTACTCGAATCGAAGCAGTATAGTTCAAACTGCTAGGCCACATCCAATAGGAAAGTTTTAGGAAATTCTGCAACCTGCATGCATCATCATTTTTTCATTCAGTTATTAGGAATCACAAAATGTAGCTTGGTGGACAATGTAAGTGCTCACTCTGTGACATACAGTATTTGGTAATTAGATGCCTCCGAAATCAAGGTCATCACTCCCAGAATACTTGGTAGTCATCATGTCTTAAATGTTACTCTGGACGGTATAGATCATGTGGGAGAACCTATATGAAGTAAATGATTCATTTTTGTTTTACTGGCTCTTTCATCACCTTTTGACACTGCTGAGAATGAAGTTGCCATTGAAGGATTTTAAGAAAAAATGAGTGTCTAGGAGGACCTGAGTTGTCCAGCCTACTTTCAACAGGACAAAACAGGTAAGTAAGAAATATTTCACTGAAATGCATACTTACGCACCATCGACAAATTACTGTAAGTCACAAACCTCTGTACACAGTCATCACCTCACCTGCCACACTATGTTAACTATAACTTATCACTCTACCATGCACTGTGTTCTGACAAATCGTGATTTTAGATATAAGTGTTGTTATCAATGCTGTGATTTCACATGCTTTGACATGTATTTGCAGGGGTATAACTAGTGCATGGAGAAGGGGAGAGTTACAAAAAAAAAAAAAAAGCTCTGGAGGATGGGGTCCCCAGAGCCTTAAGAGACTTGGGAAGGGGGCTTAGGGATGGTGTTCTTGGGGCTGAGAATGGCTCGGGGAGGGTGGCCCCCCTCCCTTTTATTTTTACAAATGGCCATGGGGGGTGGGTTCCCAAAGGGCCAGGCCCTATGGCCAACTCCCCACTGTGCATGGCCAAAGGCTGTGCGCATGGTGGGGTTGGCTGTATGGGGGGTGTTGACCATGCGGCCTGGGCCTGCAGCCAGCCTCATGCCATGCATAGCCAAAGTCTGTGCGCGGCAGCAATTGCATTTACGTATGATAACTAAGTATAAAATAAGGTTAAAGTTATGTTATAGTTGGGAGTGATAAAAAGATTTGTGTTTTATTAAAAAAAAAAAACTTACAAATTCACAGAAAATAACAAAGGTTAAAATAACATTATAGTTAGGTGAATATGCCAGCGATAACATTAACGTTTTGAACTACAAAAAACACAGACATTCACCAGTTACAGTTAACAATGCTAACTATAACTTGTACACCTGCCATGTACTGCTTATGACCACAAATGACATCACTCATGACATGTTTCATGACATGACTGATGACATCTCAAATAACATCGCTGATGAGATCACTGATAACATCACTGCTGACATAATCCAATATTCTTTGGTACACATTGCGCTTTAAACAGGAATAATAGCTCTGAATAATATGAAGAGGCTTTATTGCTATCATGCATACGACACCCCATAGGTAAAGCAACCTTGTATTATTTGCTCCATTGACCTGATGATATTTACTTCAAGAGTAGCCAATTTCATGTTGACTATGAATCACAGATGAAAGGATAATCTACCTATTGTGCATGTGGTGCTCAAGATTTAGACAACTGTTAAGAGAAAACCAAGTTCCTCTAGATACTCAAGCCCTGTTACATAACTAATGCCCTATTACAGACAGTCTTTACCTGCATCAAACATCTAAGTCACTGAACCTACACTGAGAAATCAAGGGCTTGAGTAGAAAAGTGGGTACTGTTAATACTGTTTAGTCTATGGAGAGAGTTTACTCTGTACCGCACTGTTTACAGGCAGTGAAACTCACATGAGAAATACACCAGAGAGTATTAAAAAGTAGCTATTAAGCACAATGTACACTCTATGCAAAACTTGTTGAAACAGTGACTATACACTTAAAATAACCAACGTCTGAAGGTGCTAAAGATCATACTACCTGCAGTCTTCATACAGAGAGTACATCTCCTGAAGCAAAACAAGCAGGTTACTACCTGGAGCACACCGTCTTCTATGTTGCGTAGAAATTGTTGTGCTGAGACGATTGTCTCTAATAGCTCAAGGCTGCTTATAATACTTAGCATGTAATTTGTAAACTTTTTCTGCAGTACCAAGTACCAAGTGTGGAACATAATGAACACAAGCCAACTGTCACCTGCACACAGTGTTACTTTTCAATACAAAGATTTATAACGTGTTCAATACCTCTATACACCCATGATGCATTAGAGGCACAGGCAATTTGTAAACACTTATACCGATTAGCTGGACACAGGCTGTACAAAATTAGATAGAATAGTAATATGGTAGTTACCTGCGGCTATGTAAACTATAAAACAAACACATTCATTGGCTTATGTCATCAGTGATGTCATCAATTATGTTATTTGAGATGTCATTGATGTTGTCATGAATGATGTCAGAACATGTCATGAGTGATATCATATGTGAGGTCATAAACAGTGCCTCGCGGGCATGAGTTTTAGTTAGCGCTGCTGGTGAATTTCTGTTTTTATTTTTTAGTTCAAGATCGAAAGTAGTACAACAGCAGGTGCTACACTAAAGATGCAACTAGCAGACAAGTACATCCTCCTTTAATCTTTTGCACAGAGCCGTTTCTTTACAAGCATGGGCTGATACCTCTTATGAATTTAAAGGTTTTGCTTCTGATTATGTGTTTGTGTACCTATTTGTAAACAACAGTGCAAAGCAGGAGGTGACATTTTGTGGGTATGCTCTAAAAAGTCCACACAATGTAGTGACGTAAAAATAATATTCATAGATCAACACTGTAGCGACTATGATTATACAAATCCAGTGCAGAACTCCGCCTGCGATGTTAGCTGCACATCAATAACAGATACTGTCATATTCCCAAAACTAAATCGTACATCAATCCAAGCAATGCTAAATTGTTACAAACAGTAATTGTAGAAATAACTCAGATGCGACGAAAGGAAAATACCTGGGATTGCCAAATTTGACAGTGGCAATATACTGAGGGCCCGCGGCAGGGAGCCCATCCAGTCAGAGGTGCTGTCCCCGGATATCTTGGTGCCCGCCATGTCGCGCGCAGCAGTCTTGTTTCCTTCCCTGCTCTTAAGCACAACGAAGCCTGAGAGGTCCGGTGTCAGCTGTCAAACGAGCGCGCGCCCTCCTGCTTCGGCGTGGTTTGTGTCATATTTTGAAGTTGCCACTGTGCATCCATTCTAGAAGCGTAGCAATCTACCCACTCTGGGAAGCAGCACACTGGCAGGATATAATCTGTTCAACCCACCCGTCCACTTCCTTTTTTTTTGTTTTAATTTCATGCAGAGGGACTAGACAGGGCATAACCTCACCGAGGCTCCCAGCCTCGATTACAATGATTACAGGGCCACAAATAGAAACTCGGCTGACGTGCTGCATTCTTCATCTGAAAGGTAAGCTGATCGCGCCGCGCCTACCTTTAATGCCGGCTAATTGAGCTATGCCCGAGAAGCAGGGGAAGCGTATCATCGCACTCGAGAATGACAAGCAGTTGCCGTGCCTGCCGGAAGGAGTGCTGTGAGTTTTACCTCCCACTCCATAGCTGTGCAGCCGCCAGTATCACCAGTAACCAGTCCCATCCCATCGGTGACATCTCGTATGCCTAAGGCTGAAACGCTCCGGTGACGGATTGGAAAACTCAAGCTCGAAAGAATGAGGAAGTGGATTTTTTTTAGGTTTGATGTTGCTGAGTCACTGCTTTCAAAGATACTAATTATTAGCGTTCCCAGTCTTGCGATGATTGCTTGATGTGTTCACTAGTCATCAACATAATTATGCTTTTGTTTTTCTATCATCAAGTGTTTGTACATTTTTTATTATTAAATTAATATTTTATGAAGTGCCAGCAAGCCGTCTTTCAGCAACTTCAGAGCGCCAAGTAGGTGAGCTGATGAAAGATTAGTCATGTCAAGAGTGACACTTTAACCTGCAGCACTTTGCCTTCTGGGCATTGTGGTTTTCTTGGTCCCATTACTAGGGTGACCAGACGTCCCGGATTTCCCCGGACAGTCCCGGTTTTTAGAGGACTGTCCCGGTGTCCCGACGCTTCTCTTAATTTTAAATAAATGTCTCGGTTTTTGGGACAAAGGGTAGATTATTAAATAAATGTCACTGTTTTTGGGACAAAAGTCAGATCATCTATGAAAGCATAAGCTGAAGGTATAGTCTCCTTTAACAGATACCTGCAAAGTATGAATAATTAAAGTAATTTAATTGTGACTGTCATGAAACACAGTCCCCTGTCTACTCCCAGCAGAGAGAGTGAGTGGGGAGCAGAGAGAGGTGGGTGGGGGCGGGTTGGGGGTGCAGGTCATGCCATAGCTAATTCACAAAGCTACGCAAAAAAACAGGACATGCCAGATATGAAAGTGAGAGTAAAGTCTTTAGTCTTTCTTTTAAGTCTGACCTGTCCCGGTTTTTGCTACTCAAAATCTGGTCACCATAGACTAGGGTGCCATGTACCCTAAGTGCTTTTTGCTACTAAACCAGTCCCAGTTGAGGGCGTCACTCATTACATTGGTCTTCTTACCAGCTATGCGACATATGCGTGGCTGTTTTTTTGTTTTTTTTTACCATTGAGTTCATTTTAGTTTCGTCTTCCGCGTTCCAAGGCTTAAGTGTATCCATCTCACAACCAAATTCCCCAATATGCCCAAACAAATTACTTGCTGCTTCTACCTCCCGGCTCGTTCCCGTTCTCAGCCTGTGAGTATTCCTGCCACCTTGCGGTGGGACCGGAAATGTTTCGGTGGTCGTTTTAATATAGAACATTGTACATATATATCATACGAGGCCCATTGAATTTTTGCAAAAAGGGGCGCAACTAGAACCTGACTTCAGGGATGCTAATAAGAGCGGCAGAGCCATTTTATGAGTCTAGTCAGATTTACGGGGGGAGTCCTTTTACTGTTCTGGAACACTGTCTAGTATAGAATGTCAATTTTCTGGAAAATATGTGGGGGATAGTGCATTTTAAACCATAGTGTGCGACTGGTTCCAGCATGACAAGACGTAACTTGTGGTTTATTCATTTCCCTTTAGTTAATGTTCTATTCATATTGCATGCATATAATTGTCAGTTGACTCTTTGTGTTGAATCTGAGCTGAATCTGTTTTGAAGCTTTTAGGTCTAAGTTTACCTTTGTGAATCAAAAAACATTCCTGTGAAATGAATGCTCTTCAACCACTAAACCATAGTTAAAGATGTAGTTCTGGTTCTTTTTGATGGCCACACAGGCATTTACAGGCCAAGTTGCTTACCTTCGGTAAGGCTCTTTCCTATGGATACTCCAGTGGCAGATTTCTCACATTTAGAATAGCAAGGCTGAATCTGGAAACTTTTAAATAGCAGTGCCCCTACGAGCCAGTAGGTGCCAGAAAGCTCTGTACTGACTTTGTTCTTTCTGGAAGTGAGGAACAGAGCCGCATATAAGCACCACCCTTGCTCGCACATTATCTTTTGTGCCTCTGTTCGCACATTCAGATGCAGAGGCCAAAACCAATAAGAGTACAATTGTAAAGATCTCTAGCTTGGGACCTTTTCTGGGAAAAAATAAACCATTCAACACAATGGTGAGGCAGGAGGGCAGTGGGGATCTTGCAGTTAATTGAGTATCCACCACAAGGAGCATTACTGAAGGCAAGTAACTTGTACTTCTGATGGACACTTCTAGCTGTATGTTTCTTGCACTAAGAACAGCTACCAAAGCAGTAGCTCCCAAGGTGGAGGGTCAATTGAATGGACTAACACCAAAATGTCATGCAGGCCTGAACTGGCGAAATGCCCTTCCCTTCGGACCTGGCTCTCAAGGCAGTAGCGCTTTGTGAATGTGTGGATGGACGCCCATGTTGGGGCCCGACACTCCATGTGCCAAGACAGTGGTAGCAGCCTTGGTCTTGGTAGAATTAATGGTAGTCCTTCTAGGGGCTGCTTCTTGGCCAATATGTAGCAGATCTTGATTCAGAGGAATTTCCACCTTGAAAAGTCCATTTCTGCATCTCCTTGACTTTGTTTAACCTTAAAAACACAACAAAAGGCTGGTTGTCCATTCAGTGGCTGTCGGTGTGAGCGACATAAGCTCCAGGCTCTTTTGGAGTCCAGGCTAAGGATACTTTCTTCCTTTTTCGAGGGGCAAGACTGAGCAAAGATTGTTGGGAGTTTTACAAATGGGGTCTCTAGTTGGCTGTCTGTTTGCACCCAGTCCAATTAGGGACCATCACTCCAGTTAGGATAAGGGAGATACCTGCTCAGATAACTCCTGCTCACCCCCTTGGTAGCTTGGCACGAGCAGTCAGGCTTATCCTAGAAGCAACGTGTAAAGCATTTACTCATAACCCACAGTAATAAGTGAAAACACTGCAAAAGTACACCACACCAGTTTTAGAAAAATAGCCAATATTTTTCTGTGTAAAACTCCACAAAATGATAAAAATCCAACATACAGTGCTAAAGATATGAATTTTGCAAGATTTATTCAAAAATACAGTTCCTTGAAGACGATAGCTCCACCTGGGGCTATCACAGAGTAGTGATCAACAAAACCATTTGTTCAGGCCAGCCATGGCATCGCGAGCCAGCTACTGTGTCGGGGAGACCCGCAAACACTACCTTTGGCATTGCAGGGTGTCGTGATCCTCATGGTGAGCTCCGTGGAGCAGCATTGCTGGCATCACAGGGCTGGTTTCGAAGTCAGTGCGGGGGTCGTCGGGCCCTTGAAGTCACACACTTTGCAGATCGAACTCCGGTCTGATGAAGTCAGGAGCACTGGCGTGGATAGCATTGGGGCTGCAGTGCAAAGTGGGATGATGCGACGTGCAGTGCCCACAGGCTGCGGAGCGGTGTGATTTGCGGTGTCACCAGGTCAAGGTGCAGTCAGCGGCATCGTTGTTGCTGAAGTGCTGTCATCGGTAGGCCCAAGCCGGCGGTGTGGGACAGGATAGTGCCTCGTGACCCTCACAAGCGGTGTCCACATGCCATGGTGCAGACGGGGATGCCTGGTGATGACACTCAAGTCAATGGTGCTGCCGTGGGTGGACTGGGCCTGCGGTGCGGGACGGGATGGGACAGTGCTTTGTGTACCTCACAAGCTGTGTCCACAGGCCACGGTGCAAGCAGTTGTGCTGGTGTCAGCAGGAGCGGTGTCGGAGATGCCCAGGATGCGGTGTGAGCAGGCGATGCTGGAGTGCGGGGCCTATTGTTCGCGGTGCGAGCCGCGGCTCAGTGAAGTCGTCCGATGGTGCACCCGTGAGACCAGGGTCACAGTGCGAAGCGGGGCTGTGCGGCTCCGTGCAGCGTCAGCACGTCACGGTGCAGGCCAGCGGCTTCGTTGGCGGCGTAGCAGTGGTTTCTCCTCTGGAACAGCACAGAGAACACAGTTTCCAGTGCTGCAGGTCAGGAAAACTGAAGTCTTTGGTGTCCCTGAGACTTCCAACAGGAGGCAAGCTCTACGCCAAGCCCTTGGAGAACTCTCTCAAGCAGGACACACAGCAACGTTCACACTTTGCACTCTTGTGAAGCAGAAGCAGAAACTGCAGGCCACACAGCAAAGGGACTGTACTCCTCCTTCAGCTCTTCTCCTGAACAGATGTTCCTCTTGATTCCAAAGTGATATAAAGTCTCGGGTTTTGGGTCTTTTTCTTATACCTCTTTCTGCCTTTGAAGTTGGCAAACTTCAAAGCAAAGTCTCACGTGTTTGCAAGATCCTTACTTGTCCAGGCCAGGCCCCAGACACACACCAGGGGGTTGGAGACAGGATTGTGTGAGGGCAGGCACAGCGCTTTTAGGTGTGAGAGACCACTCCTTCCCTCCCTCTCAGCACAGATGGCTCATCAGGATATGTAGGCTACACCCCAGCTCTCTTTGTGTCACTGTCTAGAGGAGATGTGTAAACAGCCCGACTGTCAAACTGACCCAGACAGGTAATCCCCAAACAGCCAGAGTCACAGAATGGTTTAAGCAAGACAATGCCTACTTTCTAAAAGTGGCATTTTCAAACTAACAGTCCAAAAATCAACTTCACTAAAAGATGCATTTTTAAATTGTGAGTTCAGAGACCCTAAACTCCATATTTCTATCCGTCTTCAAAGTTATTTAAAGGCAGCCCCATGTTAACCTATGAGGGAGATAGGCCTTGCAACAGTGAAAAACGAATTTGGCAGTATTTCACTGTTAGGAAATGTAAAACACACCAGTACATGTCCTACTTTTTAAATACACTGCACCCTGCCCATGGAGCTACCTAGGGCCTATCTTAGGGTGCCTTACATGTAGAAAAAGGGAAGGTTTAGGTCTGGCAAGTGGGTACACTTGCCAAGTCGAATTGGCAGTTTAAATCTGCACACACACACACACTGCAGTGGCAGGTCAGAGCCATGTTTACAGGGATACTAATGTGGGTGACAAAACCAGTGCTCCAGGCCAACAACTAGCATTTGATTTACAGGCCCTGGGCATCTCTTAGTGCACTTTATTAGGGACTTACCAGTAAATCAAATATGTCAATCATGGATAAATCAATCACCAATACAATTTACATGGGGAGCACTTTAGCACTGATCAGCAGTGGTAAAGTGCGCAGACAATAAACCAGCAGATCTAACACAGTCAACTGCCAATGTTAAATTTACATGCATAGCAGCGTAGATTCTGCTGGCTTGGGTGCGCAATCCCACCCTGCTGCTGCGATAGAAGATCCTCCCAAAGCAGAAGCCTTATAGTGGGACAAATGTGCATGTCCACAAGCCCCAGACACTACGCTGTCCTATCTCCTTCTGGAGCCACTAGGCTCTAGAATGGGCTGGGCATTGGGCCCCTAGCGGTCTTCTGATCTTCAGAACTCAGGGCAGGAGAGGGAGGGCTGTAAAGGTGTATAGGAGTCCTGTGCTCCACTCTACTTGGAATGAGTCTCCCAGAGAGCGCCTTATTGGGAACACCAACAAGCAAAAGTGTTGACAATGCATATTCTCAGCAGTGCTGAAAATTGCCAGCCAGGGTTCTCCCCATTGTTGGAAGATGGCCTGTGCCACCTCTAGGGGTGTAACCACCATTCGTGATCTACCAGGCGCTGCCAGCTGAGATCATCCACCCTGGATTTCAAAGATCCCACCAGGTGGTTTGTGATCAGGGAAATGCCCAACGTCTCAGCCACCTCCAGAGGCAAAGAGCATCTTGGCAAGGAAACCAGGACCACACACCACCCTGCATGTTGCAGTACCACAAGGTGATGGTGTTGCTTGTGAGGACCTTTACCAGCAGCCATTTGCTGGATAGTAGGAAGGTCTTCAGTAGCAGGCAAATGGCCTGCAACTCCAACAGGCTGATGTGAAACTTGTTTGCTGCCAAAGACCAGAGTCATCGGATCCCCCCCTCACCCAGACATACTTTCCAATCCAGAAGTGACACATCAGTAATGACTTCAAAGGAAGGAAGTAGTGCTTGCTGTTGACAGAGCAGCCACCACTGCAGATTTTTTGCAGTCTCCTCTAAAAACTGGATGGAATCTGACAAGTTCCCATGGTTCTAGACCCACAGAGATTTCAGGTTCTGGGGAAAAGTCTGCATTTGGCACCTGGCACATCAAGGCCAAGAAGCCTCAGAGCCACTCTCATTGAGTCCCCAGACAGAGGCTGAAACATCAGGATCATAGCATGAATGTCCTGGATTTGAGTCAGAGGGTTGGCCTGGAACTGTACCGATCCAAAATAGCTCCAATGAAAGGGAGCTTATGAAAAGGAATTAGGGGTGATTTTGGCACATTATGTGTGAACTGAACCCCAACAATGTCAAGAGGTTCTTCAATGCCTGGAGGCGGTCTACGACTGACTTTGGTGAGCTTGCCTTCCAAAGCCAGTTATTAAGGTAAGGGAAGACTGGTATCTCCATCTTCCAAAGGTGTGCAGTGACCACCGCAATCACTTCAGTGAACACCCGACGGGCATTGGTGGGGCCAAAGGGGAGCACAGAAAATTGAAATGCTCCTTTCCTACCTTGAACAGCAGGTAACTCTTGTGGGACTGCTGGGTGGGTGTTGGACCTGGCTTTTTGACAGGGTCATCCCCAAACTTTTTGCCTTCCTCCTTCTCTTTTTCTGACCTCATTTTTGCTGGTTTTTAGACTCTGCGCACTTTACCACTGCTAACCAGTGCTAAAGTGCATATGCTCTCTCTCTGTAAACATGGTAACTTTGGATCATACCTGATTGAACTATTTAATCTATTTATAAGTCCCCAGTCATGTGCACTCCAGGTGCCGAGGGCATATAGATTAAATGCTACTAGTGGACCTGCAGCACGGATTGTGCCACCCACTTAAGTAGCCCCTTTTCCTTGTCTCAGGCCTACCATTGCTAGGCCTGTGTGTGCAGTTTCACTGCCACCTCGACTTGGCATTTAAAAGTACTTGCCAAGCCTAGAACCCCCTTTTTCCGCATATAAGTCACCCTTAATGTGTGCCCTGGGTATCCCCTAGAGCAGGGTGCTGTGTAGGTAAAAGACAGGACATGTACCTGTGTAGTTATATGTCCTAGTAGTGTAAAACTCCTAAATTCGTTTTTGCACTACTGGGAGACCTGCTCCCTTCATAGGCTAACATTGGGGCTGCCCTCATACACTGTTGAAGTGGCAGCTGCTGATCTGAAAGGAGCAGGGAGGTCATATTTAGTATGGCCAGAATGGTAATACAAAATCCTACTGACTGGTGAAGTCGGATTTAATATTACTATTCTAGAAATGCCACTTTTAGAAAGTGAGCATTTCTTTGCACTTAAATCCTTCTGTGCCTTACAATCCACGTCTGGCTAGGTTTAGTTGACAGCTCCTTGTGCATTCACTCAGACACACCCCAAACACAGGGTACTCAGCCTCACTTGCATACATCTGCATTTTGAATGGGTCTTCCTGGGCTGGGAGGGTGGAGGGCCTGCCCTCACACAAAGGACTGCCACACCCCCTACTGGGACCCTGGCAGACGGGATTGAACTGAAAGGGGACCTGGTGCACTTCTTAGCCACTCTTTGAAGTCTCCCCCACTTCAAAGGCACATTTGGGTATAAAACAGGGCCTCTGCCCTACCTCATCAGACACTTGCTGGAGAAGAAACCTGAACCAGAAACTACATCCTGCCAAGAAGAACTGCCTGGCTGCTCAAAGGACTCACCTGTCTGCTTTCTCCAAAGGACTGCTGTCTTGCTGTTGCCCTGCTGCCTTGCTGAACTCTTGTCTGGCTGTGAAAGTGCTCTCCAAGGGCTTGGATAGAGCTTGCCTCCTGTTCCTTGAAGTCTCAGGACCAAAAAGACTTCTTCCTTTCACGTGGACGCTCCGTGCGCCGAAAATTTCGACGCACAGCTTGTTTCGCGGCGAGAAAAACGCCGCACACCGACGCTGACCAACGCGACACCCTCGGGACGATCGAGACTTCGACGCACCACCTCGCAAGGACAAAGCCGCCCGACTTCCAAGGAGAAATCGACGCGACGCCTACCGTGAGTGCGAAACTTTGACGCACGGCCTCGCAAGGACAACGCCGCCCGACTTCCAAGGAGAAATCGACGCGACGCCTGCCGTGAGACCAAAATTTCGACGCACGGCCTCGCAAGGAAAACGACGCCCGACTTCCAAGGAGAAATCGACGCGACGCCTACCGTGAGATCGAAACTTCGACGCGCAGCCCCGCAGAACGACGCGCAGCCGGAAAATAAGCAGGAGAATCCACGCACAGACCCGGGACATCTGGTAATCCCCGCGATCCACAAAAAGAGACTGTCTGCGCGCCGGAAAACGACGCCCGACTTCCCCGCGTGGAAAAGAACGACGCAAGTCTGTGTGTGCTGAGCGGAAAACGACGCACACACCCCTTTTTCCACGCATCTCTTCTCCTGTGGCCCTCTGAGGAGATTTCCCACCAGAAACCAGGTACTCTGTGCTTGAAAGACACTTTATTGTTTTTTTTAAAGACTGAAAGACTCTTAATATCACTTTTCAGTGATATCTTTACAAATTCATACTGCAACTTTGATCGTTTTGACCTACAATTATCCAGATAAATATTCTATATTTTTCTAAACACTGTGTGGTGTATTTTTGTGGTGTTATGCTATGGTGTTGTATGATTTATTGCACAGATACTTTACACATTGCCTTCTAAGTTAAGCCTGACTGCTCGTGCCAAGCTACCGGAGGGTGAGCACAGGCTGATTTTGGATTGTGTGTGACTTACCCTGACTAGAGTGAGGGTTCTTGCTTGGACAGAGGGCAACCTACCTGCCAACCAAAAACCCCATTTCTAACAGTGGGTATATAAAAATATGCATGCTGCAGGTCAAGGGCTACCATCCAGTCACCTGGATGCAGACCAGACAGAACTTGAGCCAGTGTGATTATCTTGAATCTCTTCCTCCTCAGGAAGGCATTCAGAGAGCAGTGATCTAAATAGGACGAAGGCCTCTGTCCTTCTTCGGCACGAACAACTAGCAGGACAAAAACCAGTCCCCTAAGTCACAGGTTAGTATTGTCTATATTAGCCCTCTGGACAACAGAGCCCACATCACTTGCAACAAAATGGCCAAGTGATCCTGTGAAACCTGTGTGTTGTGAGTGGACGATACAGTAGGTCAGAAATGAGTGGAAGGACATAGTCCTGCTGAATGATCTGGAGAACCCATCAGTTAGATCTGATCCTTTGCAACCCTCAAAGAAAGTATTGTATCCAGCTTCCTTCAGGGTGGTCATGTGCCACTGAGTTCAAGCTACTGTGGCTAGGAGGCCAACACCTCCAAGTTGGTGGTATTGGAGCGATTGCTGTCACTGGTGAGCTGTACGTTGTCTGCCTGGACCCCATAACTAACCCCGAAAGGACTGGGGTGATGTCGCAGGGGAAGAGGGGCCTAGTTCTTGCCGTATGCCAGCCCACTGGAGTAACATTGAAAGGGATGAAAATGCTATGGAAACTCCCTATAAGTTATTGAAAGGCCCATTTAATGGGGTGTGAATCAGCTCTCCTTAAAGTGTTCCTGGAATGAATTTGCCTTCTCGCCAAACAGGCTAGACCTTTCAAAAGGCATATCCATAGGAGATGCCTGGACATCTTCAGAGAAGACTGTGGATCTTATCCAAGCTAGGCAACGAAACAGTACAATGGTGCAGACTGCCCGACCAAAGTAATTGGTACCTATGATGAATTCTACTGCATCCTGACCACGCTCAGTGGTTTGTGCCAGGAAGGCCAACAACTTCAGGAACTGCCAGCAAGGTCCCCCTTACCATGCCCGCAGGGCATGGGTATAATTGCCAAGTAGGCTTCTGGCACTGACAGACCTCAAGGTTAGGCTAGCCATGAGAATATCTGTTCCCTGAATGCTCAATTCTCTTTGACTCCCTGTTACCTAGATAGTGGAAGCCTGAACCACCAGACTCTCCAGGGTTGGGTGTTGTGTCAGAAACTCTGGGTCGCCTGGTGCCTTTTTATGGTGCCTAGCAACCTGTCTGTTCACTGGAGGGCAAGAATAATGCTTTGTCCAAGTGCCCGCCAAGGTCTCAGTAACAGCTTTGTTGAATGGTAGCAAAGGCTCAGGGTATAACACCTTGGAAGGACATTAGTCTATACCTACACAGAAGGGAGTTGTAAGTCCAAAACCTCAGCTGCATGTCTAATCACCAAAGCAAAAATAAGCACTTGCTTCATTGGTGGTCAACCCAGTATCAAGAGAATAATTCAGCCCACTGGCTCCCTACAAGTCCATGAAGAGACTGATGGCATCATAAGAAGCGAGCAAGTCATCCATATCACCTACTTTGTCATCTCCAAAGGCTGTCTGACTCCAATCAGACTCAGAACCAAAAAGGTGGTGGAATACCAGTGGCCAGTCTGAAATTCCTGGAGTAATTATAGAGTACCTAAAATACACAAGGACATAAGTGACTCCCCACCCCCCTCCCACTCCGACCATTAGTGTCTGCTGTTGGCTCCATCTCAGATCATAAAGCCCATTTCCAAATATATCAACACTTTTTTGAAACCCTTGGTGGCAACCTTCACCTCTTACATGAAGGACACAGGACATATGATCTTGAAGGTAGGAGGTATTCAATTAAAAACACACAAAATAATTTTTAATACAATGGACATTGAGGCACTCTGTAGAAACATAACTCTAAAAGAGGCACTCCTATCTGTCAGTATTTTATTGATTGACACAAGAGATTCCGGATGGCCCAATCACTTTAATTTTGTAATGCCTACAAATTGTATGGAGTGAGAACTACACAAACAAGTCAAAGGTTCAAACATGTATGTTGGATTTTTGTCGTTCTGGTCTTGTTTTACTCAGATAAATATTGGCTAGTTTTCTAAGTTGTTGTTGTGGTGGTGGTGGTGGGAGGTGTGTGTGTTACTACTTTCCACACTGCCTAAGAAATAAGCCCGACCTGCTTGTGCCAAGCCACCCAGGGGGGTCATCATGGGTTATCTGGGCTGTGTGTCTCCCTTACCCTGACTAGAGTGAGGGTCCCTGCTTGGACAGAATGCAAACTGACTGCCAAACAGAGACCCCAGTTCTAACACAAGGTATCCTAGTTAGTCAATTTCTCCAGATTAGGTGAAATTGTTCTACTACAAAGGAGTATGTCCATAATGCAGATGCTTAGAAGAGAGTACCCAAAACACCTTGTACATGATTCATATAAAAGAGAAAGCTATTACAACAGAGATGCTCTGTTTCAGTCTAAGCAAAAAGAAACAAAAGATACCTCAGTTTGTGTTATCCGTCATTCAAGCCATAATCAGAAAGTGAGACATATAAAATCCCAGTGGCATATCCTTAACACAAATGATGAAGAGCAAAAAATTCTGAAATCTCTTTTTGTGTTCCGTAGGTAGTATAATTTGAGAGATCAATCTGTGAGAGCAAGAACTCCATGTGAATCCACATTTATCCAGAGATCCATCACTGGGGATGTTCCAATCAAGAGTAATCATTGGTGTGGTCACTGCCATGCGTGTGAAGGCGCCATTGTCACTGTCTCCAGAGAATTGAAAGAAATGACCAAACCTAGATCAATGAATATAGTGTACCTCATACTGTGCCCATGCGGTCTGGTCAACTTAGGCGAAACAGGATGGGAGTTTCATCTTATGTTCAGGGATACACAACAAGACATTACAATCCCCCATGGTCCAATACTGCACTGAGTGCCATCATACGGATAGTAGTTGAAAATGGACCGTTTTGGAAAAGATTTGGACTATGAAAGACAATCATAGTACTTGCTATCCGAACAAAAGAGAGGTATATTAGAATTTTATGGCAAGACCAGAGGCTCTTATTATGCTTCTCAGTCTTGCTTTATTATAGTGAGCAGCAGTCAAAGGAACAACTACAATTCCCATGTGGCAAAGGGAAAAACCAGAGCCAATGGGAAATAGAAACGTATCAGAGAAGTAACCAATAGGAGCATGTAACATCATATAAACACTATGCTTGACTGCGACCAGCCCTCTTTCTTGCTGCTCGCAGTCAAGGATAAGTGCCCATTTTCATTATTTATCGTTATCTTTTGAAATGTCGAGTTTATTGAATGTCTTGTTTGTGTTTTAGCCCGTATTTCTTATCATTGATTTCTTTCACTATGCCTGCGTTATAGTGTCGTTTCTTCTGACACCTTTCTTTCAGCCCCAGGGCCCTCCGACTCTTCCTCCTTCACACACGAGCGCTCGTGCTGTCTTTTTCCTGCTTGTGTCTCGTTTTAACGGCCATTTCAGGCTCGTTAACGACGCACGAGCAGATCACCTCAGTTATCCAGCTCCCTGCTCATTAGACAGCTGCCATTTGAAGACTCCTCGTATTTCCCCTCATTTTTCTGACTTCCACGCCTTCCCCTATCCTCTACAGATGTTGCTCTCAGCAATTAACTTCTTTGGAAACGCCCCGGGGGCGTGTTCTCTCGCACTCTTCGTCCAGGCATATTTTTTATTAACCCTTCACTCACCTTACTGTTTTTTCCCTATTTGTAACAATGAATACTGACAATTTCCCTGACATGTCCAACCAGGATGATGTATTTAATAAGGATTTTGGCAATTTTATTAATGAGGCAGTATCTAAGGCCATTTCTGTTTCGATGAACAAAATGACCAGAAACCTTGAGTCTTCTGTGAAGAATATGGTCTCAAAATCCTTATTGGCCCATCCTGCGGGGGAAAGCAGAAAACGAAAAATTAAGGATTTAACTGCCCAAAAAGCCCAATCTAATGTCACCACTGATGGCACTGCTTTGACTGGTGAAGCTCCTTCACCCCAGGAAGAGGACGAGTCTCCTCCCAGGCCTCCTTTAAAGGAGGGGAAATTGGACAATATTCAGAGAAAATGATTGTCAAAAACTAAACATATTTCCAGCGCCCCGAAGAAAATCATTATTTCCCACATCTCAGATACCGATGATGACATGGGTGACATGGATGACCTGGACGACGATCCAGATGTTTGGGGATCTATTGTAGGAAAGTACCATCTTGCCTGGCATGTTACCCCCATATTTCACTCTATATATGTTGTTTTAGTCTATGTGTCACTGGGACCCTACCAGACAGGGCCCCAGTGCTCATAAGTATGTGCCCTGTATGTGTTCCCTGTGTGATGACTAACTGTCTCACTGAGGCTCTGCTAACCAGAACCTCAGTCGTTATGCTCTCTCTGCTTTCCAAATTGTCACTAACAGGCTAGTGACCAATTTCATCAATTTACATTGGCATACTGGAACACCCATATAATTCCCTAGTATATGGTACTGAGGTACCCAGGGTATTGGGGTTCCAGGAGATCCCGATGGGCTGCAGCATTTCTTTTGCCACCCATAGGGAGATCTGACAATTCTTACACAGGCCTGCCAGTGCAGCTTTAGTGAAATAACGTCCACGTTATTTCAGAGCCATTTACCACTGCACTTAAGTAACTTATAAGTCACCTATATGTCTAACCTTCACCTGGTGAAGGTTGGGTGTAAATTTACTTAGTGTCTGGGCACCCTGGCACTAGCCAAGGTGCCCCCACATTGTTCAGGGCAAATTCCCGGGACTTTGTGAGTGCGGGGACAACATTACACACGTGCACTATACATAGGTCACCACCTATGTATAGCGTCACAATAGTAACTCCGAACATGGCCATGTAACATGTCTAAGATCATGGAATTGTCACCCCAATGCCATTCTGGCATTGGGGAGACAATTCCATGATCCCCCGGGTCCCTAACACAGAACCCGGGTACTGCCAAACTGCCTTTCCGGGGTCTCCACTGCCGCTGCTGCCAACCCCTCAGACAGGTTTCTGCCCTCCTGGGGTCCAGGCAGCCCTGGCCCAGGAAGGCAGAACAAAGGATTTCCTCTGAGAGAGGGTGTAACACCCTCTCCCTTTGGAAATAGGTGTGATGGCTGGGGAGGAGTAGCCTCCCCCATCCTCTGGAAATGCTTTGATGGGCACAGATGCTGCCCATCTCTGCATAAGCCAGTCTACACCGGTTCAGGGATCCCCCAGCCCTGCTCTGGCGTGAAACTCTGACCTGCACCTCCCAGGGGAGGTGCCCAGAGCTCCTCCAGTGTGCCCCAGACCTCTGCCATCTTGGAAACAGAGGTGTTGCTGGCACACTGGACTGCTCTGAGTGGCCAGTGCCAGCAGGTGACATCAGAGACTCCTTCTCTTCTTACCTCTCTTAGTAGCCAATCCTCCTTCCTAGGTAGCCAAACCTCCTTTTCTGGCTATTTAGGGTCTCTGCTTTGGGGAATTCTTCAGATAACGAATGCAAGAGCTCACCAGAGTTCCTCTGCATCTCCCTCTTCACCTTCTGCCAAAGGATCGACCGCTGACTGCTCAGGACGCCTGCAAAACCGCAACAAAGTAACCAGACGACTACTAGCAACCTTGTATCGCTTCATCCTGCCGGCTTTCTCGACTGTTTTCAGGTGGTGCATGCTCTGGGGGTAGCCTGCCGCCTTCTTGCACCAGGAGCTCTGAAGAAATCTCCTGTGGGTCGACGGAATCTTCCCCCTGCAACCGCAGGCAACAAAAGACTGCATCACCAGTCCTCTGGGTCCCCTCTCAGCACGACGAGCATGGTCCCTGGAACTCAGCAACTCTGTCCAAGTGACTCCCACAGTCCAGTGACTCTTCAGTCCAAGTTTGGTGGAGGTAAGTTCTTGCCTCCCCACGCTAGACTGCATTGCGGGGTACCGCGTGATTTGCAGCTGCTCCGGCTCCTGTGCACTCTTCCAGGATTTCCTTTGTGCACAGCCAAGCCTGGGTCTCCAACACTCTAACCTGCAGTGCACAACCTTCTGAGTTGTCCTCCGGCATCGTGGGACTCCCTTTTTTGACTTTGCGTGGACTCCGGTTCACTCTTCTTCTAAGTGCCTGTTCAGGTACTTCTGCGGGTGCTGCCTGCTTCTGTGAGGGCTCCCTGACTTGCTGGGTGCCCCCTCTGTCTCCTCACCCAAGTGGTGACATCCTGGTCCCTCCTCGGGCCACAGCAGCATCCAAAAGCCCTAACCGCGACCCTTGCAGCTAGCAAGGCTTGTTTGCAGTCTTTCTGCGTGGGAACACCTCTGCAAGCTTCTTCACGACGTGGGACATCCATCCTCCAAAGGGGAAGTTCCTAGTCCTCTTCGTTCTTGCAAAACACCAAGCTTCTTCCATCCGGTGGCAGCTTCCTTGTACCCTCAGCTGGCATTTCCTGGGCTCCTGCCCACTCTCGACACTATCGCGACTCTTGGACTTGGTCCCCTTGTCTTACAGGTAATCCACTGTTGTTGCATTGCTGGTGTTGGTTTTCCTTGCTGAATCCCCCTATCACGACTTCTGTGCTCTCTGGGGGTTGTAGGTGCACTTTAATGTTTCTTACAGTCCCAGCGACCCTCTACAAGCTCACATAGGTTTGGGGTCCATTCGTGGTTCGCATTCCACTTTTGGAGTATATGGTTTGTGTTGCCCCTATACCTATGTGCTCCTATTGCAATCTATTGTAACTTTACACTGCTTGCATTACTTCCTTTTGCTATTACTTGCATAATTTTGGTTTGTGTACATATATCTTGTGTATATTTCTCATACTGAGGGTACTCACTGAGATACTTTTGGAATATTGTCATAAAAATAAAGTACCTTTATTTTTAGTATATCTGTGTATTGTGTTTTCTTATGATATTGTGCATATGACACCAGTGGTATAGTAGGAGCTTTACATGTCTCCTAGTTCAGCCTAAGCTGCTTTGCCATAGCTACCTTCTATCAGCCTAAGCTGCTAGAAACACCTCTTCTACACTAATAAGGGATAACTGGACCTGGCACAAGGTGTAAGTACCTCTGGTACCCACTACAAGCCAGGCCAGCCTCCTACATCTATATCCCAGTCCTCCCTTCCTTCCAAAAAAACAAAATTTGATAATTCCAACCCATTTGCAGCCAAATTGATCCTACATGCAGAGGGCAACCCTATGTTTGACCCTTCCCTACTTCACCACCCCAACTCCACCGATTGGCTTCCCTCCTCCCATGTAGATGACTACATAGCTTCCCAGTTGAGACTCCCATTAGATAAGGCCACTAGAAGCAAATTGAGATCTGAGTGTCCCAGACCTTCCCTTTGTTCTAATATCACGTCAACTCCCTCTATAAACCAACCCCTCCTGACTTTCTTTTCAAAGTTTGGCCTGGTCGAATTGCCAGGATAAACTCCTGGACCTGGTGGGGCCGCTGGCCCATATTTTTTGATTTGGCAGAATCTGCCAAAATGGACAATTCCAACATTGATCCGTCTGAGCTCTCTTTGTGGATACAGAGAGCCTTTTGCCTCTTGGGCAATGCAAATGCCGCCATCACACACAAGAGAAGGAAAGGTCTGCTGTTAAAACTCGACCCAAAGATGGCTAACCTAGCCTCTATCGATCCAGGCATCAAAGCAGACGGACTACTATTTGGTGACTTGTTCATCAAGGACTTGGGAAAGTTTGTTTCCACTTTTGCCTCAATAGACAAGGCTCAACAATCCATAAAGAAAGTGTTCAACCAACGGGTTTTTGCAAAGGCCGGTACTGGGAGGAGCCGCTTTACCGGCCGTTCCTTCCGATCCCAAGGATACAGAAGCTCCTTCAATTCCAGCTATGAACTGCAATCATACAAACCCCAGTTCTATCCCCAGCGCGGCAGAGGCTACTGTGGCCGTGGATGACGCAATGCCAAACATAACTACCAACAAGGTAAGCCTCAATTCTGGCCTTCCTCCTGTATGAGGTCGTCTTCGTCTTTTTGTTTCAAAATGGTGCACAATTTCAAACGACCCATGGGTTCTCGACTCAATTCAGGATTATTCAATAGAACTTTATTCAACTCCCCACCAGAAGTTTCCGCCTCCGCCTCTACATTTTTCTCTAGAGATGACTTCTCTTATCTCTCAAGAGATTCAATCTCTTCTTTCCAAACAAGCCATACAAGTCGCCCGTCCGGACCCTTCAGGTTTCCTGAGCACTCTCTTCCTGGTTCAGAAAAAGAACAAAAAACTAAGACCGGTTATCAATCTCAGAGATTTCAATCGCTTCATGGTTTACAGACATTTCAAAATGGAGACTATAGTCCATCTTCGAGATATTCTCCTTTCTTCTGACTATATGGCTCGTCTGGATCTCCAGGACGCGTATCTAACCGTCCCGATTCCCGCAAGCCACAGGAAGTATCTTCAATTTCAGTGGCAAAATCAAATCTACCAATTTTCGTCCCTTCCGTTCGGTCTCTCATCGGCACCTTGGTGCTTCACAAAGATAATGAAACCAGTGACAGCCCATCTCAGATCTCTGGGCATCAGACTTCTAATCTATCTCGACAACATCCTCCTAATACACCAGGATTATCCCTCCTTTCAATCCCATCTCCAGATCACATGTTTCCCTCTCTCTCAGTTAGGTTTTCTGGTCAACAAAGAAAAATCTGTCACGACCCCTTCCCAGAAAATAGAGTTCCTGGGGTTCGTAATCGACTCCTCTTCCCCTACTTTACACCTTCCCCTTCAAAGAGTAAAATCTATCAAAGTGGAAATTCTGAAGGTCCTGCACAGCTCTCAGATTTCTCTCAGATATGTAGCCAGAATCGTAGGCCTTCTCGCTTCTTCAATCCAAGCCATTTTTCCCAGTCTCCTCCGTTACCGCGCCCTTCAAAGACAAAAAATGTGTCATCTCCGAACGGGGCTTTCATACTCAGAAACAATTTCTTTGGACCAAGAGTCTCGGTCAGAACTCCAATGGTGGATAGACCATTTAGATGCCTGGAACGGCAAGACTATCTTTGCATCAGCCCCAGATCTTGTGTTAGAATCAGATGCAAGTCTGACAGGTTGGGGTGCCCGCTGTGGTCCAATCTCGACTGGCGGTTCCTGGTCTTTAGAGGAGTCCAAATTGCATATCAACTATTTAGAGATGCTTGCCGGCTCCTTTGCAATCAAAAGCCTCACAAAAACAGAGTCCAATGTACGATCCTCCTCCGTATGGACAATGTCTCTGCTGTCCGCTACATAAATGATTTAGGGGGAACCAGATCAAAGCCCCTAGCAGATCTAGCAAAGAGCCTTTGGGAATACTGTCTCCTCAAAGAATTCTCTCTTTCTGCAGAATACCTACCAGGCTACTCCAACGAGATTGCAGACTGGCATTCTCGCTTCCTAAAAGATTCCAGCGATTGGAAACTTCATCCCTCAGTATTCCAATCTCTACTCCACAAATGGGGCCCCTTCAAGATAGATCTGTTTGCCTCTCGTCTCAATACACAGCTTCCTCTGTTCTTCAGCTGGCGTCCGGATCCTTCAGCCCTAGCCTCCAACGATTTTCTCCAGGACTGGTCTTCTTCGCTCAATTACCCATTTCCTCCGTTCATTATGATTACCAGGGTTCTAGCCCAGGTCAGGTGACAAAAAGCAACAATAATAATTGTTGCTCCCTTTTGGCAAACTCAAGTTTGGTTCCCTCCACTCCTCGAGCTCACAGCAGACTTTCCGGCTCTTCTTCCAAACTTCCCGTCCCTTCTACGGAACTCCCTAGCCACCCACATCCCCTTCTCCTCAACAATTCTCTCACCCTTTCAGCCTGAAAGGTTTCGGGTCTTCCCAATCTTCCATTGCTATTTCGACAGAGTCTTCAGACTTTATTAATAAAGCCTGGGCCCCCAGCACCAGGAAAGCCTATTGTTCCGCCTGGTCTCTTTGGACAAGCTGGTATGTGGCAAGGAATCTCGATCCCGTTTCAGCCGATATAAATTATGTCATGAATTTCCTAGCGTCCCAAGCTAGTGCAGGTAAGTCGTACAGAACAATTAATCTGTATAGATCAGCTATTTCCTTACATCATGCTTACAGCAACGGGAAACCCATCGGAGAACACCCGCTACTCTGTCGTCTTCTTAAGGGAGTAAAATTTTCTTTTCCCCCTTTACCCAAATATTCGAAACTTTGGGATGTTAATGTTGTTTTAAATCTGTTTCTATCCTGGCGGGATAATTCCAAACTTGCACTAAAAATGCTTTCCGCTAAACTTACCATGTTGCTTTGCCTGGTTTCTATTAAACGAGTGTCCGATGTTAAAGTTCTTGACTTTTCATCTCGTCAGTTCTCCCATACAGGGGTTGTTTTTTCCATCAATAAACGCACCAAAACCAACATATGTTCAGTGTTTTATCCTTACTTTCCACATCAACCCAAGCTATGTGTAGGTCAATGCCTTAAAGTGTATGAAGATCGTACAGCCAATCTCAGAACATCTTCATGTTCCCAGCTCCTTATTTCTTTTCGCAAACCTCACAAACCAGTTTCCTCAGCTACCTTAGCTATATGGGTTTGTTGGGTCATGTCCTTAGCGGGTATTGACACCTCAGTTTTTGGTGTGCACTCATCCAGAGGTGCTATGGCTTCCAAAGCCTTCTGCGTGGGTTCCGACTAGAAGACATCCTGAGATTGGCTGATTGGTCAAATTACAATGTTTTTCAAACCTTTTATTGTAAACCAGTTCATACAGCTACTTCTGTTATTATTAACATGCTTTAAACAAGCATAACAAGAGCCTCCGGTCTTGCCATAAAATGTAGATTTTCCTAGTAATTTATGACGGAAAGTCTTAATTTTTATTAAAGACATGCAGGCGAGTATTATCCCTCCGCTCAGTCTCTAACTTTGTTTCTCGATGTTTTTTCCCTCCCAACAGTATCATGTACTCAACCACAGAATTCAACCTGAACACCAACCAACACCATCTTCGTCGTTCCAACTTTCCAGTTTCAAATTTCATCCTCATTCCTCGCCTTGGATATCTCTACGTTTCAAGTACTGGATGGACCTATTTCAAAAACTCTGTTCTCTAATATTGGCAGTTTCCATTGTTTGCGCTATTTTTCCTATGTTTTCGCACTCTAACTAGCCTTCCCGCATCAAGAAAGAGGGCTGGTCGCAGTCAAGCATAGTGTTTATATGATGTTACATGCTCCTATTGGTTACTTCTGTGATACATTTCTATTTCCCATTGGCTCTGGTTTTTCCCTTTGCCACATGGGAATTGTAGTTGTTCCTTTGACTGCTGCTCACTATAATAAAGCAAGACTGAGAAGCATAATACTCGCCTCCGTGTCTTTAATAAAATTAAGACTTTCCGTCATAAATTACTAGGAAAATCTACATTATCCTTTCAATACAGAGAAAAGGGGATCTAATGATAGGATACCATGGGAAAATGCACTGTGATGGAGAACAGGTTTCCAGAATATTGTGACTGTATTTTTATCTAGCAGAAGAGAGAGTATAAATCAATCAATCAATCAATCATTATACTTATAAAGCGCACTATGTACCCGTTAGGGTTTCAAGGTGCTGGGGGGGAGGGGGCAGCTGATATCGGTCGAAAAGCCATGTCTTGAGGAGTCTCCTGAAGGTGAGGAGGTCCTGGGTCTGGCGCAGGGAAGTCGGGAGAGAATTCCAGGTCTTGGCGGCGAGGTAGGAGAAGGATCTGCCTCCGGAGGTCTTGCGTTGAATTCGGGGGACGATGGCGAGGGAGAGGTTGGCAGAGCGAAGTTGGCGGGAGGGGACGTAGAAGTTGAGTCTGTTGGTCAGGTAGGCGGGACCGGCGTCGTGTAGTGCTTTGTGCGCGTGGTTGAGAAGTTTAAAGGTGATCCTCTTGTCCACAGGGAGCCAGTGGAGGTCCTTCAGGTGGTGGGAGATGTGGCATCGGCGGGGATGTCGAGGATCAGGCGGGCGGATGCATTCTGGATGCGTTGGAGTCGTTGGATGTCTTTTGCTGGGATGCCTGTGTAGAGTGCGTTGCCGTAGTCAAGTCTGCTACTGACGAGGGCCTGGGTCACCGTTTTTCTGGTTTCCGTCGGGATCCACTTGTAGATTCTACGGAGCATGCGGAGGGTGTTGAAGCAGGAGGAGGAGACTGCGTTGACCTGTTTGGACATGGTGAGGGTGGAGTCGAGGATGAAGTCGAGGTTGCGTGCGTGGTTGGCTGGAGTAGGTGGGGGTCCCAGTGCGGTCGGCCACCAGGAGTCGTCCCCGGCCGAGGGGGAGCGTCCGAGGATGAGGACTTCCGTCTTATCTGGGTTTAGCTTCAGGCGGCTGTTTCTCATCCATTCGGCGATGGATTTTAGTCCCTCGTGGAGGTTGGCTTTGGCGGTGTGTGGATCTTTAGTAAGGGAGAGGATGAGCTGGGTGTCGTCGGCGTAGGAGAGGATGCTGAGGTTGTCCTGACGGGCCAGTTGTGCGAGGGGTGCCATGTAAACGTTGAATAGCGTTGGGCTTAGCGAGGATCCTTGGGGGAAGGCCGCAGATGAGGTTGGTGGCTTCGGAGCGGAAGGATGAGAGTCGGACTCTCTGGATTCTGCCGGAGAGAAAAGAGGAGATCCAGTTGAGTGCTTTGTCTTGTATTCCGGCTTCGTGGAGACGAGTTAGTAGGGTGCGGTGGCAGACCGTATCGAAGGCGGCGGATAGGTGTAGGAGGATGAGGGCTGAAGTTTTGCAGTTGTCCATTTGCTGTCTGATGTCATCTGTGGCGGCGAGGAGTGCAGTCTCGGTGCTGTGATTGCGTCTGAATCCGGATTGGGATGGGTCTAGGATGGAGTTGTGGGTGAGCTGGGCGTTGACGATCTTCTCGATGACCTTCGCCGGGAAGGGGAGGAGGGAGATCGAGCGGACGTTTTTGAGGTCGTTGAGGTCAGCCTTTGGTTTCTTGAGGATAGCTTGGATGTCGGCGTGCTTCCAGCTGTCCGGGACGGTGGCGGTGTCGAAGGAAAGGTTGATGATTTTACGAAGTTGGGGGGCGATGGTGGAGTCAGCTTTGTTGTAGACGTGGTGTGGGCAGGGGTCTGATGGGGATCCTGAGTGGATGGAGTTCATGGTCTTTCGGGTTTCGGCGTCATCTACGTGGGTCCAGGTGGTGAGGCGGTCGGTGTAGGAGGAGTTTTCGGGGGTGGGGTCTGGCAGAGGTGTGGAGTTGAGGCTGTCGTGGATGGCGGCGATTTTCTGGTACAAAAAAGTAGAGAGTGCATCGCAGAGTTTCTGGGATGGTGGGATGTCGTTGGCGCTGGGGTTGGAGATCTCCTTCACGATGCAGAAGAGTTCCTTGCTGTTGTGCGCGTTGTTGTTAAGGCGTTCTGTGAAGTGGGAGCGTTTGGCGAGTCTGATAAGTTGGTGGTGCTTGCGGGTGGCTTCCTTGTGGGCTGCTAGGCTGTCGGGTGTGCGTTCGAGCAGCCATTTTTTCTTGAGTTTCTGGCAGGAGTGTTTGGAGGTGATGAGTTCGTCTGTGAACCAGGCTGCTTTTTTCTTTTCTTGGTTGATGGTGGGCCTCTTGAGTGGTGCGAGGGTGTTGGCGCAGTTGAGGAGCCACTGTTGGAGGTTGATGGCGGCGGAATCCGGGTTGGTGGGGTCGGACGGCGGGTTCTTGGCGAGGGTGCTGGTTAGTTGGTCTGCAGTGACTTTTCCCCAGCGGCGGTGTGGTGGTAGTGGGGTGCGGTGATGTTCGGTGTTTTTCTTGAATGTGAAATGGACGCAGTGGTGGTCGGTCCAGTGGAGTTCGGTGGTGTGGTTGCTTGCAGTGAAGAGTGGGTCTAGGGTGTGACCGGCGATGTGGGTGGGTGTGTTGACCAGTTGTCTGAGTCCAAGGTTGGAGAGGTTGGTGGTCAGTGATGCGGTGTTGGCGTCGTTGTTGTTCTCCAGGTGGAAATTGAGGTCTCCAAGGAGGATGTAGTCCGTTGAGGCGAGGGCGTGGGTGCTGGCGAGGTCGGAAATGGTGTCACTGAAGGGGGCTCTTGGTCCTGGTGGTCGGTATATGAGAGTTCCTCTGAGGGTAGTGTTGGGGTCCGTGTGGATCTGGAAGTGAAGGTGTTCAGCTGTCTTGAAGGTGTCGTCCGTGTGGGTGTGGATCTTGAGGGTGGATTTGTGGACGATGGCTATTCCTCCACCGATTCCGTTGGTGCGATCTCTTCTGGTGATCTTGTAGCCGTCAGGGATGGCGATGGCGATGTCCGGGGCCGAGGAGTCGTTCCACCAGGTTTCGGTCAGGGAGGCTACGTCTGGGGCGGTGGTGTCGAGCAGGTCCCAGAGCTCGATTGCGTGCTTTCGTGCAGAGCGTGTGTTGAGGAGGATGCAGTGGAGGTGGTTGGTGTTGGTTGATGTAGGCTTCCTTGTTCTGTTGCAGGTGAAATTGCAGGAGCGGCAGGAGAAGGGTCCTTTGGTGTGCTTCGGAGTGGCCTGGAAGCAGGCTGTGGGGGAGCCAGGGTTAAGGGTGAGGAGTTCGCTGGCTGAGTAGCGGAGTCTGGTGGTGCGGGGGGCGTGCGGGCCAGGGGGGGTGGCGCTGGGCGCGGTCCAGGCGCGGACGGGCGCAGACGGGCTTGCCTCTGGTGCACCTCCGGCGCGGACGCGCAGCGCCAGCCATTAAGAAGGGAGGGGGGAGGGAGGAGCAGCTGGGAGGCGGGACCGCAGGGAGGCAGCGGCAGGGAGCGCACAAGGGGCGAAAAAGACCAGAAAACAAGGCACAATAACAAGAGTAAGGCACAATTAAAAAAACAGTCACAAAAATACGCTAAAAGGCACAAAATACAATTGAAATACGGCAATCAGAAGGGGCACAAGTGGGGTCTAGAGCGCAAGGAGGCAGGCGCTGAAAAAGTGGAAAAACACTTACAGGAACGGCGAAAAAGCGGCAGAACCCACGGGCCTCGAACACGCTAGCAGCAGCGTGGGCGGGGGTCAGGGGCACGAGACAGCAGGGTGGTGCTGCGGACGTGGGGGGCGAGCTCTGGACCAAAAACAGGTCAGAGGTCGCTCCCTCGCGACGCGCAGCGCCAGCCATTAAGAAGGGAGGGGGGAGGGAGGAGCAGCTGGGAGGCGGGAGGGAGCGGCGAATGGGGGCTCGAGGGGTGCGGGGCTGCGGGGAGGCAGCGGCAGGGAGCGCACAAGGGGCGAAAAAGACCAGAAAACAAGGCACAATAACAAGTGGGGTCTAGAGCGCAAGGAGGCAGGCGCTGAAAAAGTGGAAAAACTCTTACAGGAATGGCGAAAAAGCGGCAGCAGCCACGGGCCTCGAACACGCTAGCAGCAGCGTGGGCGGGGGTCAGGGGCACAAGACAGCAGGGTGGTGCTGCGGACGTGTGGGGCGAGCTGTGGACCAAAAACAGGTCAAAGGTCGCTCACTTGCGACGCGCAGCGCCAGCCATTAAGAAGGGAGGGGGGAGGGAGGAGCAGCTGGGAGGCGGGAGGGAGCGGCGAATGAGGGTGCGAGGGGTGCGGGGCCGCGGGGAGGCAGCGCCAGGGAGCGCACAAGGGGCGAAAAAGACCAGAAAAAGGCACAATAACAAGAGTAAGGCACAATTCAAAAAACAGTCACAAAAATACGCTAAATGGCACAAAATACAATTGAAATACGGCAATCAGAAGGGGCACAAGTGGGGTCTAGAGCGCAAGGAGGCAGGCGCTGAAAAAGTGGAAAAACACTTACAGGAACGGCGAAAAAGCGGCAGAAGCCACGGGCCTCGAACACGCTAGCAGCAGCGTGGGCGGGGGTCAGGGGCACGAGACAGCAGGGTGGTGCTGCGGACGTGGGGGGCGAGCTCTGGACCAAAAACAGGTCAGAGGTCGCTCACTCGCGACGCCAGCCATTAAGAAGGGAGGGGAGAGGGAGGAGCAGCTGGGAGGCGGGAGCGAGCGGCGAAAGGTGGCGCGAGGGGGCGGTACCGCAGGGAGGCTGCGGCAGGGAGCGCACAAGGGGCGAAAAAGACCAGAAAACAAGGCACAATAACAAGAGTAAGGCACAATTAAAAAAACAGTCACAAAAATACACTAAATGGCACAAAATACAATTGAAATACGGCAATCAGAAGGGGCACAAGTGGGGTCTAGAGCGCAAGGAGACAGGCACTGAAAAAGTGGAAAAACACTTACAGGAACGGCGAAAAAGCGGCAGAAGCCACGGGCCTCGAACACGCTAGCAGCAGCGTGAGCGGGGGTCAGGGGCACGAGACAGCAAATACAACTTTATTGGAGAATCAGTTACTTTCCAGGTCGTAACACAAGAGCAACTAATAAAAAATTAAAAATTAGATTTCGGGATTGAAAGCTCCTTGAGGTCTTTCCTCATATTTTTCCCTTCTGCCAGGTTTCTGGCGATCAGGCATAATAGGCACCTCGGGCATCATTTATGTATAGCATGTTTTTCGGGATAATTGTTAGCCATCATTAAGTAGGTATTTCCATTATGGTAGCACACATGTAGGTTAGTTATTTTGGGTAAGCTGAGTCATGCAATAAATAGGCCTTCGTATTAGTATATCTGATAATTTTCCTTTGTAGAAAATTTTAGCGGAGCGTTGGGTGCCTGGAGTAAGGAATTTATATATAATATGGAACTTTTGAGCAGTGCGTAACCTGCCTAAGATGGCCGCCTGTGCAGGGGGGGGCATTTATCTGTACAGCACGCCATTTGGAGACGATTCCAGAATTGGTCTAATCCTCGTTTTTATTTTTCTTCATAGCACACACTCACACTTAATTATGGGTTTTGTGAGTATTTAAACCATTGCCGGTGGCACTATGGGGTTTCTTTATTATCATTTGGCCAGTTTTCCGTTATCCTTGCACCGTAGAATGATAGCTGACTCTGTAGACAATAGAACGAAGGAGGAGCCATAGTCTTTCCCTTACCATGTGGGGGCCACACAGGTTATTTACTTTTGGTTCTATAGGAGGTTCAGACCTTTTGCCAGCTTAGGAGCACTGAGTATTTAAACAAACTTAGCATGTAAACTCTGAGTTAATTCGTACCCCGACCCAGCTTTAGCGGGTGTGCCGGGCCCACCCAAACCTGACCCTTGGCCCTTCCAGTCACTGCATAATTGCCAACGCAAAATGCACCTGTTTAATTTCTCTAACTTCTGTGTCGTCGGCTGAACGTTGTGGTGTTTTCTTAGTTCCTTTTTGCTGGTACTGGAGATGCGTGATCAAGCCAGAGTCTCTGTCTAGAAGGAGACCCAATCAAGCATCTCATTTTAAAGTGTTGGGCTTCACCCACTAGTACAGGTACATTAGGGGCATAACGAGGGGAATAAATCCTTTTCTATCTTCACACTGGGTGAGATGGATGTCTAGCTACGCACCTTTCCTGAGCTCTGCAGCTACTATTTTATCGGACGGTGCTGTGAGGCAAAGTTTGATTTTAAAGTTCAAAGTAGCTAGGAACATGCTGTGGAGGGGTGTGGGTCGGGCTGGCAACTTGCCCACAGAAAAATACTAACCATTTGTTAACATTTTTGAGATTCTGCAAAGGTTTAGACATGATCCATAAATAGAGCTTAATGTAAAATTGTTAGCTTTCATTTTAAACAGTCCCTTTCTGATTTTGTTTAATTATCAATAAGGTCGTATGTGCAACTGCAAACACATTTTAAAATGTATGATTATATGTACTGTTTTAGGTATAAAAGGGAAAACAACACATGCCTTAGGTTCTTATATTAATGTTTGTACTTTAAAATGTCAATCAGGCCCGTTAAAATACCAACTGAACAAGAGTGAAACAGAAAGTCATCCTTAAAGCGAATTTTGGTCCCCTTAACATGGACGGATCCTACATTCGGAGACCAGGGGGGAGGGGCATACCAACTCAATTACCCATAATATGTTGATGAGCTTACATACTCTAGTGTATGAAGGAACTGGGTAGACTAAATATGAAATGCACCCCCAATGTACCATCGTCCTTCACAGTCAACCTAGTTGCAGATTTGTGCACCAGTATCGTCATTCCCAATAGCTATTACTCGTATTCTGGGAGGGAAAAGAATCATATATTTAGGATCAGTCTCTCTGTATATGCTTCACTACTTTGAATGTCTTCAGTTGGCACTGTGCTGCTTTATTTTTAAATTGCAAGTACTTCATTTTGGAAGCCCCCATTCATTCTTGTGCAATGGACTATTCCCCTAAAATTTAGTGGCGAGCAATAACTGTAGGGAGACGTTGCCAGATTTGGGCATGGGGTCCAGGATGTCGGTGCACGCTCAAAAGAAAACAAATTTGACAGACACTCCTACGGCAAAATGCTTATAGTACCCATTTCTCTAAACATAAATCCATGGATGGCCTCTCCACTCTCAAGAAAAGGCAATTTGTTGTGATAGGACCTCCCCTCTGCATCCTCCACTTTGCCCTCTCTGGCGCTCCGTGATTTGTTTCATGAAGGGTCTTTACTCAATACCATATTTTTCATCCATTTTTCTTTTACTTCCTCTCCTTCTTCATTGCCTCAACTGGACCCAGATCACCAAAGATACAGGGGTCCTCTAGAAGGAGAAAACCTACTATGCTCTGCAGTTGCCTCTGACCCCAGCATCCAGGCGGCCTCATTTTAACTCAGTATCCCAAGAGGTAGATCAGCTTCTCCTAAAAGCAATCACCTATACAATAAGGGGGACGGAGTTTCTATCCCCTCTATTTCTTTGTGAGGTAATAAAAATAAAATTGGCACCTGCCCCACTTTAGGACTACCGAATGGAAACACATTCTTCCCTCTACAGAAGTTCAAAATCCTGTCTTTGACTATGATTTTGGCAGCTATTCAGAGCAACAAACTGATCGTGAACCTTCAGGATGCCTATTTTCACTTACCAACACTGAAGGAAAGTAGGAAATATCTCAGAACTAACAGCAGAGGCACTGCCTTTTGGACTCAACATAGTGCATTCAAGACTTTATCATGATGTTAGCCCCAACGGCGAGCTTCCAGTGCCAGCAGAAAGTCTACTGTTACAAACACCTAGATGGCTGTTTCCTTTAAGCTGGTGAATAGTAAGTTGCATACTTAAGAAGGATTGTGTTTTCAGTGATCTTCTCCAAATGTTTTGGTCCATCCAAAAGAATTCAGCTCACAACTGTGATTCTGGACTCCAGCAAAGCAACAGCCTTTCCTCGTTCGCCAAGAGTGACAGCACTCAATCTTGCAATAGATAACGCCAAGCTCCACGTGTTCGCCTACTCTCCATCTGCTTAAGGACTGAGGTAAACTGAGGGAAGAACATGCTTAGGTCTTACTTACATGGTTCTGAACTTGGAATGATGGGGATAAAGTCCTAACGTCTCAGTGGCATGCCATTTCCTTCTGCCTTGTTTATAATTCTTGATCACCTCCAACTCCTCTGAGTATGGGTGGAGACCACACTGCAGAAAACATTCCATCATTGCCCTTTTTGGCACATCAAATACTTCCTTGCACATAAATCTGTTAGAGCTGAAGGCAATCTTCCTATCAGTGCTGAGATCCAGGGTAGGTTTGGTCTACACAGACAATACTACAGCCCTCTTCTACTTTAGTAACCAAGGGAGTACCCAGTCAACAGACCTGCCCTGGCTGGAAGTATCTCTGAGTGTGGAGCTTGCAAACTGCAACACAACATGCTGCAGCTGGTCTCCCACATTGTGAAATCAACACCACCACCACCACCATGGACACCCTAAGCAGGCATCTTCACTCATCACATGAAGGCGTGATTCCCCAGAATGTCCTCAAGGTCTGATGGTCCACACATAGACATCTTTGCAACTCACCTGAATTCTAAGTGTTATAAGTTTGCTCCTGGTATGAAATGGGTTGCATATTTTTCAGTGACAGTCTTAGCTTGGAATTGAGGGCATTTTCATAGGATTTTTCCCAAACAAGTCTGAATTCAAGGGTCCTTCAGAAAATCGGGGAGAGCACAGGATGCTTTCTGATTCTTGAGGCATCCCCAGCTCTTGCAAATTTTGGTACTTGGCCCTACTCAGATTTGTGCAGAGGGACCACATCCACCTTCGCAAAGGAGGAGCCTCCTTGTCCATGGTGTAAGGGAAACTCTTCCAAACCCTATTATTACTTAGCTTGAGCGCATAGTCTCCTGAGAAGTTGACCTTTCAAACCTAGTCCAAGGAACCTGGAGATCCTACAACTGCCAGGAACCTGTCCACTAGATCCCACAAGAACTGCAAATTTCCAAAGTGTTATCATTATGCGCTGGTGAAGAACATTAATATGCTCCTTTGCTTAGCAGCTGTTTTGAGGTGATGTTTGCGCCACATGGCTGAACCAGTGGTACAGGGGGATAGCCAATGACATCCTTTGAATTAAACGTTTTTTTCATGAAAGACAGCGTGGGCCCGCTTGGGTAACCACACCAGCCTCCTTCCTCTATCGACGGTCTCGACCAGAACACCCAGCTTACAAAAATGCAACCATGCACAATTCTGTCTTGAGAGATTCCTTTATCTTCTTTTCTCACGTTCCTCTAGTCAGCCCTCGGTTTCCCAAAATGGAATCCAAAGTCTTCCATATACTATGCCATTCACAGGTACATATACACCTAGCATATGCATATAGCATACACACACACAGCACTATATCCTGTATGCATTCATAGGCACACATAAACCCACCACATGCATATAATATACACGCACTGCTCAGCACTGCATTATCCCTGTATTGTAACATTCACTGGCACACATACACCCAGCACATGTATACCACACAAACTGGGAGGCACTACACACAAAACCAGTGTATGTCAAGGGTGAGTAAGCACTGAGCAGCTCAACTTAAAAAAAAAAAAAAAAAAAAAAGGTGAGCAAACCTGTAAGCCTCACTCCACTACTAACTACCTGGTATTCTGCCACCACAGCGCTTGTGCTGCTTAACTCCTGGCAAAGGCAGTAGCTTTCACCACTATGAGGGTAGCACTTATAGCGCCACTACTGGTCCAAAAAGACCACAATCGCGAGACAGGCCTATGTCAAGGCACTCGTGCATGATCCATGTTCTCCCATGTCAACAAAAATCAGCATTAGGGATCCAGCCATCAGTACCGTTGGGACCCCTACAGCAGGGATGCACATCCATCACCATTAGAGGTACGTTTCTTTTCCCAACACCTTCACTTTGTTCAGTACACTGAGTGTTGTGATCCTCACTTAACTAGCCTTCATTCCAAAAGATTTCCCCATTTCTGCTTAAACGAGATGCTTCACAATATGGACATGAAGCATGCCTTGCACTATTATCTCAATCGTAGCAGGGATCTACGGTTATTAGACTAACTGCTTGTTGTCTTTGGGGGCAGTGATAACAGTCATGCTGCTGCTAAGACCACCATTGCCAGATGGATAACATCATGGCTTAGCAATAGCTACATGCTGCGAGCAGACCAACCTCAACCCTGTCAGGGCACATACCATCAAGGTTAATCGGCATTCTCCAGGGAAGATCATGCCAGAAATATGTGTCAGGCAGCTTGGTCTGATCCCTCATATGCACGATTGACAGCACAATACTCCTGATTACTTCCTCCCCAGCCATGCAGACATTGTCCAAGAAGTTCTTGTGAAACCAATTGTGTCTCCTGAAGAAGAGCTGTGTGTAACTGTTGTCTCTTTAAATAATCTCTCACTCTTCTCCTTTTGTGGATGTCATTCAGCCCTCTGACATTCCTGCACCTAAGTTTGAACCCACCTGTCATGTAATCATAACTAAGTTCCAAATCCAGCATAGGCATCTTTAACGAATAGCACCAAACTCCTTAAGTATTATGTCACCTCTCCGACTGTACTGCTGTGCTTGCTGCAGCTCTCAAGCAGACACATCAGTTTCGTCATCTCTCTCCTCTCACGTAAGAGGCCAAGAAGGCACTGGAGACAGCCACAAACAGTTGAGCAACAGGTCCGTACATCACTCCAGGAGTGTGCCTCTAAGTGGACAGCTTCTACCCGGAAACTGAGTTGACAAGACCTTCCCATGTATTAAACTGTGACCTCTACAGTGAACTCGCCTACATGGGAAGACTTGAAAATGCTTCATCGATGTGGTGCAGGGACTTACTGGGAGAGATTCTGTGCTATGAGGGTCTGGTGTAAAATCAGGTCTCATGGATCTGAAGATATCCACGCAGCTAACCTGATGTCAGCACACCTTGGTGATTAGGAGTACTTCTAGATCTCACCATTTCGCTGAACATGGGTGATTACTGTCCGTGACCTTTTTAGTGAGCTGTCTGTCAAGGTGCCTAGAAAGAGTAAGCACAAGAGGGCGAGGAACAAAACTTTTTTACACCACATTTGAAACCACATATCCAACACACATATAAAATACATGAAAGAGAGGACCCACGGTTAGGCAGTTTCACACAGGGGGAATTTCTTTAAATCGAACAGGATGAAAGATGAGATGTAAGTGCACGATCATGAGACATTAATCATCCAGATGAAGTCTAAGAATGTGCAGTGTTCACTATGTTGCGCTCAGAGCAGTAGTTGGAGCTCCTGAAAAATACAGAGAGCAGCTCGACCGAGGGCCCTAAGGGTCCAACCATAGAGGTGAGCAATGTTGGTTAAGATGTACTGCCCAAAGAGAAGCTGTCACAATGAATGCTGTGAAGAAGATATTGCTACAGTTAAGAGGAGGCAAGGTGTTTGAGGCCATGTGCGCTTTCATGTATGCTGCTGTGCGAGTTTGTGTGTATGCTTAAATGTAGGTATGCATTTATTTGCCTGAGTGAATGTGTGGGATTGTGTGTGTGTTAATGTGATAGCCAGTGTGTGTGTCTTTATGTGCATAACGGTGAGATATTACGCTTCTGGATGCACAGGTGTGTGCCAGTGTTTGTATTTGCATGTGTTGGTGTGTACTTCTATGCAAGTGTAAAGGATGGAGTGTGCATCAGTGTTTACATGTTGCATAGGTATGTGCATGTACGTATAAGTGATAAGCATTTCTGTATGTGGTTGCATGCGTCCGTATGTGCTTGTGTGTTTGTATATGTGCTTCCTTATCCTGGTGTGCACACGTAGGTATGTATGACTGGCAGTTTTGTTTCTGTAAATATGTGTGTATTTTTGCTACAGTGGTGGCTGGTGACATTTGAAAGTGGTGGGGCGTAAAAGGTGGGTATGACTTATGTAGCGAGTGAACCTAGCAAGTTTAATGGACAAACGTGGGGTCCAAGGTGAGTCCTTCTCCCAGGAAAACATTGAAAAAAGATTGACAAATGGTGCATTTGAAAGAAAATGAATTTAGTGAGAAAGCAAGGTTTATAAGGCAGTGGGAAAGTACTGTCTTGAAATACTAAACACATTAAAAACTGCCCCATATCTTACTGCTTTAATTCTTTCAACAGTTACTTTAATGTGCAAATTCCACAGTGTGACAACTAAAGTGTGTGCTTGCCTAGTGTTTTGCACTGCATGCAGCATCAACTTTGGAAGAAAATGCTCTAACCAGACATAAGGAAGCACCCACTGCAGCCAGCAGCTATCAATCATACAGAAATATTTGTAGACAGATTTTTAAGTAGGATGAAAAAAGTGGGGGCTCTCTAAAAGGGAACATATAAAATAAACTTCTGTGATTCCCATAGTGGGCCACCCGGCCTTTATTTTGGTTTCTCTCTGAGATATTATTGTACCCAGAAATATAACACAACATCTGACACACCTAACACCTGGTCGGTACTACTGGCTTTGTCAATGGTTGTTAGCTGTTTAAGATAAATGAGTAACAACGATTAGTTATAAATAATTAACATTGGAAATGTTTCAATTCTAAAATTGTGAGACTGTGAATTAAATATTATTGAGGCCTTTGGAAGGAGTATGGCCTTCAGTTATGTGTGCTTTATGTTAGATATGTATGCCCTTTTTCTCTTCACATATCATCCATCTGCACATTTTCAACCTCCTGTATTTCCTCTTCAGCGCCCTTTTTTCCTCTCCCCTGAATGCACTTCCTCGCATCTCCCTCATCACCCCAAAAATACACTGCACTCATTCACATTTAAGCACTTTATTTAATTTTGCTTTGGCTTCTAAACAGTTTGACCGCTACGCATCCCTTCACACACATTTACACCAATTTTCATTTGCAACTGGAATACATGACCATTATTCTGTGTGCTCTGCAGAGAGACCAACCCACTGTCAGGCACTTTGCTTTGCCTTCAGCCTCAGCACCAGCGCTCTCAATCAAAACCTCTCAAATATCTGGCATGAGCCAAAGTATGCACTATGCAAGAGTAATACAATGCACAGAAACACAGCATGATGGAACAGCTAACTCTCTTGGGGAGTGCAGCATTAAGTAAAATATGTGAAACATAAGGAACTGACACACATTACATACATTTTAACATTCACACATCGCATAGCAAGCCATTTTTGTGGCATTAATCTGAAGTGCATGAAGATAGAGCCATTTTTAACACCATACAGCAGATATTTGTCTTTACTGTATGCACGTAATGCCCCCTTTGCGCTTGACTCGATATTTGGATCCATTTCGCAAAGAAGCAAGAACACAGCTCGTCTTTCAGAACAGTTTCATGAGGAAAGTACAGCAGCTCCACTTCTAAAGGAGCCAGTGATCTGCAAACAGGACCTAGGGTGTCACAGTGGGGGAGGTTAGTGTGACAAGGGGTCTCAGTACAATAGAAATAACACAAGATTAGCATTATAACAGTTATTGTTACCGAAGACAAGGCACTAAATCACACGTGCTTTCATCCACTCCGATTGCATGACGAATGGGGAAAGGGTGGGATCTATGCCTGTTAATGACAGATAGCTACCCTCATGCAGAGATCAATACTCCGACGCCCAAAATCATGATGCTAAAAGCATCACTGGCCTATGGTGGATAGTGCCATAGACCACAAAGGAAATGAAGGGCTTTAGAGCAGTCAGTCCTGCGTCATGTGTCACAGTGTAGAAAATTGAGTTACTGCCTGCTTTCGTCTCGTGCTTCAAAGCAAGGCAGGCCAGGCAGCCTGGTAAAGACAGCCTAGACTTAAATGCAGCGATTTGTTTAGAGATACAATTGAATCTGTAAACAAATCGATCTACTTGATATTTTTTTATATGAATGTGTAGGAATTTCAGATGGGCGCAGCCCCTCAGCCCTAAAAGAGAAACCGCCCCGGCTATATGCATCCGTGCATTCATGTGTGTGTGAGGGTGACTTTGAGCATGTATATATTTTTATTCACAAGCTCTTTCTTCTCTATTGTTTTAAGCTCAACCTTTTTGTTGAGGCTCGCATCACACCCCATCACTCTCTCAGTCTCAGTCTTGCTATAAATGCTGCATTTGCTTTTACTTTTCAACTCGTTAAACTCACGATTTTTCAGAAATTCCAGAGCTTTACAAAGGAGTCAATTTCTAATAACAGCAAAATGGCGTACTCTCGATTTTAAAAATGCGAAAGTTTAGTGTAATGTGAAACTATTTTTTTCTTTTTCTGCTGCTTTTTAGGGTCGAGCGCAAGCGCTCTGTCCCTGTTGTAATCTCTCTGTGGGCTTTTAACCACACCTATGACTTTCGTTGGTTTGTGGGCTTGCTTTTTAAAATTAGCTTTATTTCATTAGTGAAAGGCATGTATACGTCATGCCTTTTCCGGTGTTTAGCCCTCCTCTAGAACAAGAGTTTAGTGAAATTTGCGATTTTCAAGATGTTCGAACAATAAAAAAATGTAAAAAAAAGCCCTTCATCAACAGATCACATTAAAATTCAAATTTGACTGACAGTTCAGAAATGTCCAACCTACAAGATTAACGACCTATAGCTCTCTAAATTGTAACGCTCTGGTGCCAGCCCAGCATCTTATTCAACTGCTGTTCTCGCCAAACCACTAAAACAATCCTTTCTGAATGGTGTTGTTAACCTATTTTTCCTGTCAAGTTTAGTATAAATTTATTCAGTGATTTTGTTGTAAGTGGGAGTTAATTTCCTACGGAAACTAAAATGAGAAATACATCTGTTTCAAAACGTAATTATCTTTTTTTTTGACAAATCTCCACTAACCCAGGAATGCCAAAATACTCCCAAAATACTGAGATGCAGCCACGAACAGTCGCCACTGGCTGGGATTGGCTCCAGCTAGCTTTCAATGAAGAGGGCCAACCAGGCCAGTCTCGGTTGCTTAAGTTCCAGTGTGGAAGGTAGCTGGCCTATCAAATCGGACTTGTTCCCAATGGAGCAGGCCCAAGACTAATTTGCATATACCTGTTTTTTGTCTAGCCTGGCTTAGTGGGAGAAAAAACGATGGAAAGTTATGTGGCCCGAAGGGATACCCAGCGGTCTGGTTCATTCAAGCAATCCCTTCCATCAGATTGTTGTTCGTTGTATGTATATGCCGTAAGTGCGGAGTTTATACCCAGCTATGCTTAAAAAACGAGGCCTAAGTAACCCAGAATTGGGCTGGGACTGCCATCTGGAGAGGACCTGGCCTGGCATTTCAGACTGAACAGTTCCTATAGGAGCGGGACCAAGACTGATTTGCTTATGGCTTGTCTCTCTAGTGGGCAAGAAACGGTGGACTGGGATGCGACCCAAGCGATCTCCGGAAGCTTAGATTAGTTCATGCATTCAATCCAGTACTTTAGATGTTTATTCCCTTTGTACAATCTGCATCAAACTTGGGGGAAAAATATATAAGACGACACCTTACAGCGTAAAGTGTATGCAAGCGGGACAGGGGCACACGAAGGGGATACAAGGAAGCACACACAGTGAAGGAGAATGCAGAGGAGTTATGGCAGGTGAAGGTGCATATAAAGGGGCTGGAGTGTCACAGCAGAGGAGCACGTAGGGGATACAGAAGGGCAGCTGTAAAGAAAGGGTTTGCTGGAGAGCGCAGGACACTTAAAAGTCTAGCCAGTCGAGCACGGGTGGGCAAGGTAGCACGAAGTGGCTGCAGGGAAACATGCCATGTAGGGCCTGCAGAGTGTCAAAGAAAAGACATACCTCCAGCAGCTCTGCAGGAAATACCAGAACACACGACTACTTTTAAATTAGGATGAGCAGTGTGTCAGCTGACGAAGGGATCCACTGCCAGCTTCCAGGCTTCTGCTGAAACTGAAAGCAACCAGTATTTATACCCATCTTCATGCAGTTCATTTAGTTTCCCTTTAGATTGATGCCTGTACAAACATAGTTTTTACAGCTTGACAGGTGAACGGCATAAATCAAAAAAGGCTATGATACAAGGCGAGTAATAAGCAGGGAAGGCAGTTATCTTATAAAAGGAAGAAATGGCTGCTTTACATTTTCTGAGGTCAGAATTTGGGAGAAAGCTGGTCTGCGTAGACATTCTTGGTGCTGGGAATAAGGAAAGAGATCAGTAGGTCATGGGGGAACAAGTTTTAGGCCAGAAAAAACACATTCTCATCACGGACACTAGTGCTTTTCGTTTAACTTCCACAAGAGGGTGGCTTGGAAAGGAGTAGCAGAAAGTATGCAGAGGCAGACAGAAGTGCGCTAGGTGCGAGATACAAAGGTTGCTGAGGTGCGGGGACACAGTGGAGCGGCAGGGAGATAAGGCCACATAGAGACGACGTAGGGGAGGTGGATGGCACATGACGATGCTGCAGGAAGTTAGGGGGCCACAAAAAGATGCTGCAACGTTTGGGCAAATGCAGGCACACAAAGAGACTGCAGAAATGTGGTGGACACACACAATCATACATCCACCTAACCAGTATCATACACTAACATACAATAGCACACACCATTACAAATCAAAGTCTGCACAACCACCAATATTGATCCACACATACCCATCAGACACTCACACAACTGCATTTAAACACCCACTGTTAGAAATTGGGTCTCTAGCTGGCAGAGACCCAATTTCCTTTGTCCAAGTAGGGACCACAATCCTAGTCAGGGTAAGTCACAACACAACACAAATTATCCTGTGCTCACCTTCTGGTAGCTTGGCACAGAGCAGGCATGCTTAGCTTAGAAGGCAACAATGTGTAAAGTATTTCTGCAATAACTGATACAGTAAGACAGTGAAAACACTCCAAAAATACACCACTAGGTTTAGAAAAAAAGATAATATTTATCTGAATGAAATAAAGTAAATACGATGAAAATCCAATGTACACAAGCAAAGTTATGATTTTTTAAAGATTAAATCCCACTGAAGCGCTTAAAAACACAATAGCTCCAACTGGGACTATCAGGTCGTCATTGATGGAGTCATTCCCAATAATCCCACGCCACACGCGCCGGTCACGGAGTCGCAGTACCTTTTTGGAAACAGAGAAACAAAGACCGCACGGAGTCGGGGAGATGAAGCGTCGCTGGGGCTGGTGTGGTGTCTGTCCCTTACGGCGCCCGGGAAGATGAGACGTCTGTTCCGCACTGCGAAGCAGGGGGAGGTGAGGCATTGGTTCCGTCCGATTACAGGGGGAGCTGGTGCAGCATCAGTGGCGATGCGTCAGTTACCTGGGACCCGGCTGTCTCGATGGATCCAGTGGGTCAAGACGTGATGTGTCGACTTCGCAGTGTCGCGATGACCCTGTGTGACATCAGCGGGGTAGCTGTAACGTAGGATTTGCATTGCATTGCAGGCCACGGTCATTGCATGCATCAATGTCCACGGAGCAGAAGCAGGCTGCAGTGTCGGTGCTGGCATCGCGGAAGTTATTCCTGGCATCACTGAAGTCGGAAAACTAGCTTAAGGCTAGTAGGTGAAGTCTTTGCTGTCCCTGAGACTTCAAAAAGGAAGCAGCCTCAATCCTAGCCCTTGGAGAGCACTCTTGGGAAAGGCAAAGTCAGAGGCCAGCAAGCAGCAGAGCAACAGCAGGGCAGCAGTCCAGATGAGTCCTTTGGGCAGCCAGGCAGTTCCTCCGACAGTGTGCAGGTGTAGATCCAGAAATGTCTGATTTGGTGGGGTCAGAGACCCAGTTTATATACCCAAAAATGCCTTTGAAGTGGGGAAAACATCAAAGAGTGGTTTTGAAGCGCACAGGTTCCCCTTTCAGCAGAGCCCTGTCTGCCAGGATCCCTGTGGGCGGGTTATCAGTCCTTGTGTGAGGGCAGGCCTTCCTGCCCAGGGAGACCCGTTCAGTATACAGATGTGACTGAGTGTCCTGTGTTTATGGTTGTCTGGGTGGAATGCACAGGGGGAGTTGTCAACCAGCACAGACCAGATGTGGATTGGAGACAGGCTGTAAGGCACAGATGGCAGTAAGTGCAGAGAAATGCCCACTTTCTAAAAGTGGCATTTCTAAAATAGTAATATTACAGCCAACTTCACCAGTAAGCAGGATTTTCTATTACCATTCTGGCATACTAAACATGGCAGGGCCACTCCTTTCAGATCAGAATCTACCACTCAAAAGTATATGAGGGCAGTTATAATGATAGTCTATTAGAGAAGCAGGCCTCACAGTAGTGGAAAACGAATATGTGAGTTTTTTTACTACCCGGACATATAAAATACATAAGTACATGTCCTGTCTTTTACCTACATAGCACCCTGCCCTACTGGCCACCGTAGGAGTGACATATGTAGAAAAAGGGGAGTTTAAGGCTTGGCAAGTCATTTTAAATGGCAAGTCGAAGTGGCAGTGAATCTGCACACACAGGCCTTGCAATGGCAGGCCTGAGACATGGTTAAGGGGCTACTCAAGTGGGTGGCACAATCAGTGTTGCAGGCCCACTAGTAGCATTTAATTTACATACCTGTAGTGCATTTTGCTAGGGACTTACAAGTAAATTAAATAAATATGCCAATTGGGTATGAGCCAATGTTACTATGTTTTAGAGAGAGAGCACATGCATTTTAGCACTGGTTAGCAGCGGTAAAGTGCCCAGAGTTCTAAAGCCAACAAAAACGTGGTCAGAAAAAGAGGAGGAAGAAGGCAAAAGGTTTGGGGTGACCCTTCAGAGAGGGCCATTTTCCAACGTATCCCCGTTCCAACCTAAAGCCAGGGAAGACTAATCAATACCTTGATGGACTTATCTGCTTAGGGCGATAGCACATGGAAAATGGCGCACTACTGCAGGGGCACTTGCCAGTTCTAAACCTTTCTGAACTCAGTTGGGCTCCTCTGTCTATACTCTGTGGGGCCACTGAACTGACCCATAGGGGAACCCTTCTCCTTATCTGTGGACCCCATCTGTGAATCTCCTAGCCTTATTTTGCTCACAGATGCACCCCAGTAGGCAGATGGGACTATCATGGCCAGCAAAGTGATGTGGCTCATTCCACTCCTTGGGTCCGACTTCTGTCCCCAACCCAGGGAAAACTCTGTCTATAAGGACAGTAACCAACAGAGACAACTGACAGCTGTCAAAGTCAAGAGCCAGGACCCAGGCCATCCACTGCTAAGTGGAGGCCCTGAGCGGGCCACTTGGTAAGCTTCTCCTCCAGCATTCGGGTTGGCAGATAGTTCTCTATGGGCTCCTGAGGTTTCCCTGACCTCTGAGGTGTCTCAGAGTGAGGGGGGCAGTAGCCCCAGGGGTTTTGCACCCTTCTTTCACTCTACCTCCCACTAGTTCAGGGGTGATATCCTGACACTAGTCAATCAACCCATGGTCTGTACCCTGAGGCTGAACAGGGGACAGGGGTGAGCCCTCCCTCACCTTGACCCTACAGCTGGGCTCTCGTACCCTCCTCTGGGGAGTGGTACTTCCAGACAACTGAACAGTCAAAGTGCCCTTAGGGGCCATCCCTCCCAGTTCTCCTGCCACCAGGGGTAACTCATTCCCCAGAATGCAGTCTATGGGCATCTGGAGATTAACTATGACCCTCCTCAGGGTCACCTCCCCACTTCACTCCACTCCAGAGATACCGGGGCCATAGTGTGGAAAAAATCCTCCCTATGGGCTGGAGTCACCCTACACACCTGGCCGGTGTACTGCTCTGGGGAAACTAGTCTCTTCACGATCATGGTATGACTAGCCCTATTGTCCCTCACAGCAGTGACTGGGACCTCATTCACTCCCACCTGGTGGAAGTGACGACTCCCAGCCCCAGGGATCACCAGCTCACCCTCTGAGTCCCTCCCAACTGAGGGAGATTATGGCATGGTCTATGACCTGCCCCTGGGGACTACTTTCCCCTAGGGCCACATTGGCCACAACTATAGAGGTCCCACCAGTGGGTGGTTTCTTTGGACCGAGTCCCCCTGCTTATGTCCCAACTGGGGGTACTCAAAGCAGCAGGGTTGAAAATGGGGTGCCCTCGGCACCCGCCCACCTGAACCACCACCCTGTTTCTCAGATGGGGCATGTGAACTCTTTCCTCTCCCCTTACCCTAGGACTTGTCTGGGTCATCTTTAACTTCCCCCTCACTCTGCTGGGGGGAACCCGAACCACCATTCTTGGGGGGTCACTCTAAGGTACCTTCTTGGACACCCTGGTGCTAGCCCAGAGGTCCGTCTCCTCAGCAAGCTTCCTGGGCTCAGTCAGCTTTCCTGTCAACTAGGTGCTGGCACAACTCTACAAAACAAATACTAAGCATGTGCTTTCTCAGGATTAAATTATACAACCTAACATAATCACTGACTTTGCTGCCCCGCACCCAGGCATTTGGTGCTTTACTGGACAAATCAATGAAGTCTACCCAGGACTGGTTGGGGAGCTTGTTAAAGTCCCTAAATCGTTGGTGATACTTCTCAGGGGTCAATCCAAGTTTGACAAATAAAATGGTTTTCATAGGAGTGTACTTGTTTTGGTCCCCCACCTCTAATGTCAGACGTGTGTCCCTCCCAAGTGCAGGCATGTTTCTCCACAGACCCACCCCCAAGTGCTCTTCAGGAACCCCATGGGCCTTTAGTGCAACTTCATAACCAGAAAACCGCTTGTCAATGTCATCTCCCACCATATAACTGGGCACTGAATCCTTGGGGGTATACTAACCTTCTTGTCTCCATCAGGTACTGTAAGCATGCTGCCACCATCACTGCTGGACTCAGACTTCCTAGCCTTGAGGTCCAGCTCTTTTAGACTCAGTACATGAGCCAGAAATAATTTCTTTTCTGCCAAGGCTCTCTCAGCCTCTCTCTCCGCCCTCCTCTCCTCTGCCTCAATTTTTAATCTTGCCAACTGCAGCCTGAATTCTCTTTCCTCTCTCCTTTCCTCTGTGATCAGGCTGTGACTTGAGACACTGCTCTCTGGTCTCGCAAGGGGCACAAATCCAGGGGTGTCATTCCCAACTGCTGTTGGCAACTCCTCAGGAGAGCCATTCTCTTGCTCCCCCAACTCATCATTCTCTTGTGTGTGGGACTCTGCCCAGGCCCTCAACGCCTTTTGAAATTCTCCGATCTTGGTAGCTCCATGGGCAGGTACCCCCATAGCATTGTAACAGCCCTTCAACTGGGGGACTGTGTAATCCTCCAGCTTAGCCAGGTCAAACTCTCCAGCTCCACTTGTGGACCCAGCCAGAGACATGATGTATAGGATTGATTAGAAAATGTCAAGCAGGGAAATTGTAGCAAAAAGAAACTAAAACAAATTGACCTTAAACTGTGGGTAGGTAGTGTACATGTAGCTATTGTATGGCACTGCACAAACAAAAGTCCCATCCTCACCGCTGATCACCAATGTCAGAAATTGGGTCTCTAGTTGGCAGAGGTATATACCCTTGTCCAAGTAGGGACCACAATCCTAGTCAGGGTAAGTCACAACACAACCCAAATTATCCTGTGCTCACCCTACGGTAGCTTGGCACAGAGCAGGCATGCTTAATTTAGAAGGCAATGCGTAACATATGTGTGCAATAACTCATACAGTAACAGTGAAAAAAATCACAAAAATACACCCCACAGGTTTAGAAAAATAGATAATATTAATCTGAATAAAATAAGGTCAAAATGATAAAAATCCAATGTACACAAGCAAAGTCATGAATTTTTAAAGATTAAATCCCAGCAAAGCGCTTAGAAACACAATTGCTCCAGCTGGGGCTATCACTGCGTCGTTGATGGGGTCGTTCCCAATATTCCGACGCCACAGGCGCCGGTCACGGAGTCACACGGACCCCCAGGTACAGTACCTTTTATAAACAAAGAAACAAAAATGTTGCACGGAGTCGGGGAGATGAAGCATCGCTGGGGCCGGAGCAGCGTCATTCCCTTACGGCATCCGGGGAGATGAGCTGTCGGTTTTGTCTGGTTGCAGGGGCAGCTAGTGGCCATGCGTTGGTTCCGTGTGACCCGGCGGGGTCGATGGATCCAGTTGGTCAAGACTTGATGTGTCGACTTCGCAGTGTCGCAATGACCCTGCGTGACGTCAGCGCTGTTGTGGCAACCGTCGGACTTGCGTTGCAGGCCACAGTCGTTGCGTGCAGCGATGTCCATGGAGTGGGAGCTGGCTGCGGCGTCGGTGCTGGCATTGCTGAAGTAGTTCCTGGCGTCAGTGAAGTCAGAAAACTAGCTAAAGGCCAGTAGGTGAGTCTTTGTTGTCCCTGAGACTTCAAAACAGGAGGCAAGCTCAATCCAAGCCCTTGCAGAGTATATCTGCGGAAGGCAGAGTCCTTCCAGCAAAATCAGAGGTCAGCAAGCAGCAGGGCAGCAGTCCTTCTCAGCAGAGCAGTCCTGATGAGTGCTTTGGGCAGCTAGGCAGTTCCTCTGATAGAGTGCAGGTGTAGATCTAGAATGTCTGATTTGGTGGGGTTTATATACCCAAAAATGCCTTTGAGGTGGGGGAAACTTCAAAAAGTGGTTTTGAAATGCACAAGTTCCCCTTTCAGCCCAGTCTTGTCTACCAGGATCCCTGTGGGGGGCTATCAGTCCTTTGTGTGAGGGCAGGCCACTGGCATTTGAAGTGCAAGAGAGAGCCTCTCCACCCTTCCTGCCCAGGGAGACTCGTTCAGTATGCAGATGTGACTGAGTGTCCTGTGTTTATGGTTGTCTGGGTGGAATGCACAAGGGGAGCTGTCAACCAGCACAGACCAGACATGGATTGAAGACAGGCTGTAAGGCACAGATGGCAGTAAGTGCAGAGAAATGCCCACTTTCTAAAAGTGGCATTTCTAAAATAGTAATATTAATTCCAATTTCACCAGTACCCAGGATTACTATTCTGGCCATACTAAACATGACAGGGCCACTCATTCCCGATCAGAATCTACCACTCAAAAGTATATGAGGGCAGTTCTAATGCTAGTCTATGAGAGGAGCAGGCCTCACAGTAGTGGAAAACAAATTTGTGAGTTTTTCACTAACATGACATGTAAAACACATAAGTACATGTCCTGCCTTTTACCTACATAGCACCCTGCCCTATGGGCTACCTAGGGTCTACCTTAGGGGTGACACATGTAAACAAAAAAAAGGGGGGGGGGAGTTTAAAGTTTGTCAAGTAGTTTTAAATGCTAATTCGAAGTGGAAGTGAAACTGCACACACAGGCCTTGCAATGGCAGGCCTAAGACATGGTTAAGGGGCTACTTGTGTAGGTGGCACTATCCTGATTATGAGTTGCTATTGTCTAGTAACATGCGCAGAGTCAGATTGAGCTGCTTGGTAGGTTCACAGAACCTACTGGGGGAAATCTATTACTTGGTTGCTGACAGTTTGAGTGACATCCTGGGTGGAGGGGTGGGGGGGGTTGCTCAAGCCAGGGGGTGGATCTTTTGAGGATTAGCTCCATCCACAACAATCTCTTTGCTAGTCTTAAAACCTTTTTTATGTGGAAGAGAGTGACTGTGAGTAGGAGGGCTAGCCGAACTTGGTTCAATAGTGCGTGCAGGAAAGTGAGGTCTGCACTGGTATATGCAATCAAAAACCAAGATTGAGGTGAAGTTAAAATCCTGAGGGCTTTCAATAAGAAGACCATTTCAGCTGCCAAAAGAGAATGGGAAATCGCCAAGTGGGACGGGTTGATGGATGCAGCTAGGAAGGCCTATCAGCATGGGTTTTGGAACCTGGTCTCAACAGGCACCACGAAGGATAACTGCCTCCAGGGGGCCAACGTACCAGCAGCGTAGTGGGTTACCCACTTCTCCTCCCTTTATTCTTCGAAGGTGGATGTCCCTGGACAAAGTTCCTGGGAACCTTTTTTAAGTGAACAGGTTGTTTGAGGACCTTATTTCTCGGATGTATTTAGCAATATTTTGTCAGGAGCCCCCACCCCGAACACATGGGCTGGGGCAGAGATTGTCACCATTTTTAAAAAGGGCTCCTCTGCTGATCCTTGCAACTACAGGCCAAAATTCCAAATGATTGCTCCCAAAAACTCTTCAGCTCTATAATATTAGATTGGTTGCGTCTGTGGATGGAAGGGAATTACATTTTAACTGATCTTGAAGTGGGTTTTAGGGAGGGTATTAGTACCGTAGAACAAGTCTTTAGGTTTCGGCTAATTTATTGGTTAACTGTGGCACTACAGGGTGGCAGCCTATACATTGCTTTTGTTGATCTGGGTTCTGCCTTTGACTTTGTTCTGCACCACAGGCTATGCCATATTTTGGCCAAGATAGGTGTCCCTGCCCATCTGTTGACCAACTTGATTAGAGCCCACTGTGATAATTTTACTCAAGTGCGTTGTGGTGAGTTGTCGGACTGTTTTCTTGTGGCTTAAGTAGCCAGGCAGGGTTGCGTCTTTGCGCCCACCCTTTTCTTGCTCTATGTTAACGATCTGGGGGCTTATTTGAATAAAAGTGAGGGGGGTGCTCCCAGGTTGCGCAACCTTAAGATCCCGGCATTATTATTATTTGCGGATGACACCCTTTTGATCTCCAAATCTCCCATTCTTAAGCACTTTGAGTGTTTCTGTGCAGAGCAGGGCTTAGAAATTAATGTGAATAAAACAAAGTTTATGATTCTTAATCTGAGTCGCTCATCCATACCAAACCCCAAACTAGCTGGTATCCCTTTGGACAGGGTTCGAGTGTTTGACTATCTGGGGTTGGCCCTTACAGAAGATCTAGACTGGAGGTGCCACCTAGAAAAGTAGAGGTTAAAACTAACGCAATGTATGGGGGCTTTCCTAAGGGTATTTCATAATTCTACATACCAACCTGTTACTAATGCTCTGCAAGTCTATAAATCACAGGCTTTGGGAGAGACCCTCTATGGGGCTGAACTGTGGGGGACTAAAGATCTGTTGAAATTATTAGTAATGGAGAACCATTTTCTTTGTTTACTATTAGGGCTCACAGGCAGTACTCCCCTTCTTCTGCTTAGATTGGAGCTGGACCTCAAGGCCATTACAATAGGGGTGGGGATCAAGTCAATCCTTTATTGGTGTGGACTCTGGGCCTCCCTTGAGCTTCATTCATATCGTGTTGGACTCAAGGAGGTGCTAGCCATACCTGGCTCTAGTAACATCCAGTGGCTAAGGTTTGTGTAAGATCTATTTATGGAATTGGGATGTGGTTCATTGTGGAAGAAACCGGAGGCAGCCCCTGCTATTGGCAAGCAAAAATTAAAACATTGTAATGGCAATTCAAGCTGGCCCAATTTGTGGTTCCCCCAGTGCATGGAACTTTGATTATTTCTTTCCTCCAGGTCAAGGATGCCTTCAGGTTTGAACAATTCTTTGATGAAATTGAACCCCCTCTTGGTCGAAAATTGTACCTCCAATTTAGATATAGTTGCCTGCTTATTGCTGCTTTTACTGGCACCTGGGCTGCTAAGACCCAGACTGCCAGGACTATGTGCGATCTGTGTGGGGCAGACAGGGAGACAGAAGATTATGTTATCTTTTTCTGTCCGGCTTACTCAAGAGCAGGAAAAAATGGATTGTTCCTGCGTGCAGGCTTCTAGAGGTGAGGGAGTACCATGTTGCACGAAGGATATTGAAATCTGATAATAGACACAGCCTGGTCTATGCTTTCTTGCATTTCCTGCTGACAGTCTAGAAGATCAGGAGAAGGCAGTATGTGTTACCATCTTAATCTTTATTCCTTAATATGAATAGTGTGCTCGATTTATTTCTAGTGTAATTCTAGTAACTTGGACATGGTGGGGTTTGGAGATGGTTCATGGTTGTGTGACACATCCAGCCTTGTCTGGTTTTATCTTTTACTGCTTTTATTGCATGATTTTATGTATTTCATGAATGCATATGTTTTACTCAGCTATGCTTTTATGGCAACTCTGCCAAAATAAAGTATTTATGATGACAAGTGAATGCTATCGGAGTTTGAGAAATAAGGTCAGTCATTGGCTAACACAACTGGGTGGTGGAGGGAGACCCCTGGCAAATAGGGTTATTATGGCCTGGAGGGTGGACTGGATCGGAACAAATCCAAAAACCTCCTAGGGGTCTGTCATGGTGTCGGTTTTAATTTCCCTACAGCTTCTCTATCGATGCTGAATTTAGCAGGAAGGTCTTCCTATAAAACAAACATTCGGCCACTTCCTTTGTTATACTTTTACCATCCGATGGCTGCCCAGGGTCGTCCCCAGGTCAATGACTGGGATTTGGGTATCAGTTCTGGAGCCTCCAGTGTAGTCATAGGTGGGGACTTGCCATATGCCCCTATAACAGCTTTCAGGTGCCGGGGGCAGAATCATTAGATTGACTGAATAATCCTAACCATAACAGGCCACTAGATATTGAGGGGTTGGGGAATACGGCAAACATTAGTGGTGACCAGTTCAGTTGGCCGATATGGGGGCTACATAGACCGCAGTACCCACAAGTGCAGTGGATGGTGACCTCTCTTTTCTGCCTAATAGCCCCAATGACCAGTTAGCTATAAAGGAGTATAATGCAAGTCAATCCCTATTGGCCTCCTGGAATGTGGCAGGCATCAATAATAAAAGACGTGACCCTGAATGGTTAATGTACTTAACTTCATTTGCCATAATATGTTTGCAGGAGACATGGGAGGCAGATGAATCTTTCTTTTTGGATGAGTACAAATCATATTTAAACCCACCATCCCATCGCCAAGGGGACATCCAAGGAGGGATTGTTGACTCTAGTCGCCTTGTCTCTGAATAGTAGAATCAAGGAACTGGCAACAAGTTCTCCAAACGTACAGGCATTTCTTATTAGCTCTCCTGCAGCTGGTAATGTTTTGTTAAATTTTTATAATGCGTTATGTATAACGGAGAAAATCGTTTGGAGAGGGGAGTAGCCTTGAAACCTTAGATTCAGCCTGCAATTCTTAATCCTGTTCTTAGAGATGGGCTTTATGGCTAGTGAATTAAAAACCACAGAGGACCCTCAGTTTGAGGATTTGCTTTCGTACGTATCTGTTCTTTACCTTTTTTGTATATACATTGTGAGTTGTACATCACCAGAGTGAACCCATAATGTTCCCTATATTTTAATGGTGTTTTTTCTATTGCTGTGACAATGGTTTAATAGGGCACGGATTATGATGTCCAGGAGATTTTTAAAAATGTGACATGCTGAGCAATGAATTGTGTTTAATATTGTGTAAAATAAGATTGCATTTTATTACATAATCTATTATTTTTATTATTTACTTGTGTGGTCTTATATTAAGTCCAAATAAATCTTTTTGATTGACTGATTGCATGCACGTCCAACAGTATACACCCACCCACTCCCTATTAGTCAACCACACATCCATATTAATACCCCAACATCCACCAACATATGTACATACATCCAACATCAAACGCTCAAACAGCTATCGTCATACATTCACACTGCCACGGTCATATGCTGACACCACCATGGGGCATCCAAACAATTTCCATTGTACACACACACACACACACACACACACACATCCCTTTACCTACTCATGGTCTTATGACAACAACCATCCATCTCTCACACACACACAACCAGCATCTACCAATGCTCTACAGTGGTACTCCATGCATCCTTTTACGTACTTGTAAACATAATCAATGATAATTTCAAAAACATGTCCATTTAAGCTTTCTCAAGTAAAAAACAGGGATGAGAGTTAAGGTTAACTTACTACAGTGGGTGACACAAGGTAAAGGTGTTTTTTAAAGAATTGTATATGGAAACTCAAAAGAAATGTCATAAAAATGTTGTTGAAAGGGGAGCGAGGTTGTCAAATGTTTATACTGGCTACGCCATACAAATAGATCAATAATTTCCAAGTTATAGGGCTACCTGCACCGCTTGTCCAAACCCCACCTTAGACCATCTTAACTGCCATGTCAAGCATAAAGTATTCTGTCCATCTCACACCTGTTCAAACAAAAATAATACACATCACATTATAAAGCATATATTCTTTAACACAATTAGCCCAACTTTTTCCACACTTGCTTCCGCCCAGCATCATATCACAACACAAACATCAACCCAAGGTTGTATATGCGCCCAGAAGCAGCATTTTATTTGCACAAACACATCAGCATATGACCCCACAACCACAAAATTATGTTCACATCCCCACCACCAGCAACATACGTCTATATAACCACCATCAAATGGCCGCACCCATACCAACATATATACCCATGTACACAACTACCAACACACCTACCTTCATTCAACAAAACACTCAATAGTACACTCTTAGAACAATCTTAATACAACACACGCACTATCATATGCTGACAAACAATCGTCATATACCCACATTGCCATCATTTACCACTGCTACACAGTGCGACTATAGTTTATCAATAAATAATCCATCATCTTACACACTTACAAACATAATAAGCAAATGGCTCAAAGACTTCACATTGCAATCTTACTCAAGTAACACAGAGGGTATGCTGCACCATCATATATGCCACAGCAACAATTATAGACCAACACAACTCTCACCATACATTAACACACACAAAACAGTACATATACACATCTACTAATAAACACCTGCAAAACCACCATTATATACCAATAAACCAACCATCATACATCCACACAGCTACCAATGTACCATGGTCAACAGTATTTTCAACATCTTTATCAAGTCATCATAGAACCTTTCATCAAGTAATAAAGGGGGTGGGAATTAAGACTGGCTTAACACAGTGGGGTAAGTACACAAAGTACATTTTGATAATGTTTATAGTGAATGGGAGCCACTATAAACATACTTAACAACCTTTATTTACTTTTAGAGAATATATACTGACTCGATCCCACAGTACAGGGTGGGGAGTCCTGATGTTGCGGGTGCACCACCAACAGGTGTGCACCATTTGTCACAAATGCTTCAAGTCTGCATTAGAAGTAAGGAATCGTACACTCTGAATGCTGGCAGGTATCCCTTATCCAGATATAATTGATTACAATATAAAGGCATATTACAATGTTATCCGTTGTATATCCTCTATACATATTACAGAGGTGACGTCCACTCCTTTATAATTTAGGCTGACACAATACTACTTTGAAAAATCTGTTTTGTATGGTAAATAACTATGCCCCGTCCTCTTGAGGAATATGATTACATGGGGTTAACTTCATACTGCCAAATTTGGTACACATTGATGGTTCTAAAAGACACATACGGTCATACTCCAACAACCCCACCATCATTTGTCCTCACAAACAGTATTGGTCAATCAGTGTATGGCAAAGTTGAAAGGGGAGTCTCAAGAAGTGCTCATATTTTCAAACAGGACACAAGACAGAAGTCGGTGGCTCTGGTACGCCGTGCCCTGTACCCCTATGCATTTAGTTAATCTCTGCCAATTTATTTTTTTCTACACTTCAAATAATACATGGGAAGCGTAAGTCCCACACATTTACTACACTGCTCAATCTTTTTTATTTTTTGTTTAATGTATGGGAAAATTTAAACTCTTAGTGCCTGGGACCATTTAAACGTATTCATTTTCGTGACCAAGGAGGGTTTTTATTGCCCATCTAATATTGGCGGGGGCTACTAGGAATGCTCACTGCTGCCTCGAGTCGTTGATCTGGTTTAAAGCCTGGAGCCATTCAGGTTCATTCCTGCCTGTGGACAATAAAATCATGAACACTGGTAGACTTTGATGTTTATTACTACCTTACAGCATTAAGGTTCATTCCTGCTAGGACACATTGTACCTCATTATGAGTGGATCCACTTACGCTACACGTTCGTATTCCAAACTAAAAATAAAACAAGATTTCATGGAAATACTTTGGTTAAGGTTTGCTTAGATTAACGGAGGCTATGGCCTACAACAAAAAACCTCGAACATGTGAAACTGACCAGTTAAGATAGTTCAGGCTTCACTCCCACCTACACCATCCACTCTTCATAACATCAAATATAGTACCACATTACACCATCCATAATATTAATAATAATATCACTAATGTTTACAAGTGGATTCAACGCTACATTAAATTAGAAAACACAATGAACAGCAGCATACAATACCCCAAGTACAATCACAGTGCCATACAGGTAAAATTCAATACCGTCGGATGATATGCCATCGGCATACAAAGAAACCTAAGCACAATGTCATCAACTTCACACATTTTTACTAAATAACAGTAGGTAATAAACCCAAAACATAGTGTGTAATTTCCAAGTCAATTCACATGTCCCTTTTTCAACTCAGCAACTGAATCATTCAAACCTTCACACACTGAGCAACAGACTCACTGTCTCATATTCACGTGATTTCAACCTGTCAAGCATAATGGCAGGGAATACGTTCAGGATAATGTAATTTAGTCAATTTGATGACTGAGACATTGTTTTTGTGGGCTGTATCCCTTGTCAATCTGAAGTAAGCCCTAGCTAGTGATTTACTAGTGGATCCATACAGGCATATCTGGCCTGATACGTGGAGGTCTGTGGGTGTCTGAATGAGTATGTGGCCAGGCCCTGGCATTCTGTGGTGTTCAAAGCCCCAACAGTGCTGTCTGTGGGCCCACGACATGCCAGGCTGGTTGAATGGCAGGAGAATTGTGCACCTGGGCCCCTGCTCTGGTGCCATAAGACAGGTTTCAGCAAGCATGCACAGTTGGTCATTGCAATCCCAAACCTGCTAGAATCTGCACATACTATAGAGAAACTGGGGAGCATTGGTCTGGCCTATCATATGCAGATGGTGTGTACACCAGATAGGCTGAAGTCAGCTCCAGGCAAGAAAAGGATGGTGGGCAACAACCGAGGCATAGGCCAATTGGGTGAATGGGAGATCTCCCTGGCAATAGCCCAAGTTACTCAGTTTAATGTTAGAAACCACCCCTAACGTATGCCTACTCTCAGCAGGACTTTCGCACTGATATCAAATACCTTTTTAAAATGGCTTTTACAGATATATGTGTCTATTGCCACAACTGTAATTTTATAGCATCTGTTTTTTTTAGATCCCAACTTCACGCATCTCATGATTTCCTGGGCAAGATGTACAATTCATAAATTATATTCTATACCTTATAATTCCTTCCTTGACTACCACTGTGATCTAAAACAACCTTGGCATAAGTACTGTATAAAGTTCATAAATAAGTACAATAAAATGAAATGAGGTATAAATAAATGTTTTGAAAATGAATGGGCTTCCTTCGTACGTCAATCATGGAGATTAATATAATTTCACACATCTTTAACATATATCTACAATAAATAACCGGTTAAAATTTTACGAGTATAACTTTTTCTTTATTTTCGCTAGATACATTGGACCCCACGGCTTATCTCTAGTCGGAATCACCAAGAGCCCATGCCGCATACCTGCGGCAAAAGAAAATTCGCGTGAAACTGCACTGGCAATTTCACTTAGATCAACAGGTAAAATGCTGTTGAAGGTGCTCAGAAGTTCAGCAATAACATCACAGTTTTCAGCCCTTGAAAGAGTGCACGTTGAATAGACCAGTGACCCTCCTGGTCGCAACGCTTCAATAGCAGAGCTGTAAGAAATCACACACAACATTCAATATTAGATTTATTGAAACTAACATCTGGGTCAAAGACAATGTTGCCAAATGTTAGGCAGCGATGGTGTAAAGTTTAACACGTACAGTGACAGCAAGGAAATTAAAGACTGTAACTGCCTAGCCTGACCTACCTGTAAAAATGTTAACGATGCAACACTAGAAGAAACTCAAATAATTTCAGGTTACAGTCAAAGAGGTCCTTAGAAGGCGGTGGCAACTTTAGTAGATTAAATGAAAATGTAGACAGTAATGTAATGAAAAGTACTACAAATGATCAGAATGACAAATCTTGGGCAGAACGTAATGCAAAGGTGATCTGATATTAATCCACAATATATACAAAACACAAGTTTTAGACCGTAAGGCTCAGAATCTTTGCATCCACAGGATTTGCAACTCAAACTGAAAAATAAAAATCACAATGCAGTTCACAAACATTTTTGGTGCTGTACCCTTTCCAATATAAGAGAATTACAAGCTAGTCAAAAATTATGAAATTGCCTCACACTAAAACTATTTTTATTTTTTGGGAATTATTATCGTTTTTGATGCTCTTGGACTATTCAAGGTATTTCAATATTTCAATCTATTTTAGGCTGATTCATGGGGACGAGAAAGTAGATGAGGATCTCCTGGAGTGGAAGATGGTCCTACAATCATAATTGTGCCCACATTACCAATACCCACCATGACCGGTTATCGTAATGAATCTGAAAGGTGTCCTTCGATAGGTAAATGCTTGTAGGAGAAGCGTACATGGAGTGGGGGAGATGGGCTTAATAGCTGCTATTTATGTGGTTTAGTCTAACAGAAAATCATATTAAAGATAGGTAAAACGGAAGCCACATAACATGCGGTAGACCGGTTTGATATACACAAGGCACAAATGGAATGTCATTTTGCCATTAGCCATTGTTTAATATGTGAAAAACAAAGATTGATCACAAAAAATGCCTACAGGAGGAACGGACTGAGGCTGAAGAAAGACGATGAGACTGAAGAGCAAACCATGCACTTGTTAAAATCCTTTCATAATATGTTGTGTTGATGTCTGTTGGGAGACACCATGGCACGGCTACAGAGGTATGAGAGTTTTTGGAAAATATCAATTTTTGATCAATAATGCGCAATCATGTTTGTATGTTATGCACATAAATCCAACAAAATATGTTTTCGTAAAGCCACTCCACTGTTAACATGGAACTGCATTTCTTCACCAAAAAAACTTGATACCTTAACATTGAAACGCCCTGTTTATTTTTCCTGCCAACAAACAAACGTTATTGGATACACATAAAAAAAAAAAAACTTTGATTGATTGAGTTGGAAGGGGTCTGGAATCTGTTTTTACAGGCAGCATATATTGCCACTTTGTAAAGGAAATTAGTACAGCGAGTACTCAAAAAATATTTATAACACCAGGTAGAAAATTAAATGGTAGGACAACGTCTGCAGCTGATCCATGGTTGGGATGGCCTCTCAGAAAAACAAACTGGATCAATGTTATCAATAAAAAAACATCAATATGGTGTGGCCATGCATGGTACCTAGACATACAATTCAAACCCTGCTCTTTTGGGGAGTATTTTTCTTCCCAATAATTCATATCATTGTTCGACAATAAGAAGTATTATGTGAGGGGCTGAAACTAACTACAGCTTCTAGCACTTTGATTAAAGTAACATGCCTGGAAGAAAACTAAACGTCTTCTGTCCTAGCTCTCTCTGAAATAAGCTGTCCTCTCGCTGGCACAACAATAACAATCCTTTGCTAATGTGAGGATGGTGGTGTGGCATAATCTTCAAACAGATTTGCACTTGGGACTCGAGGGTTCCAGCCCAGCAGAAACATTTGCAGCAACGCTTACCTGGAAACATGTACCTGGCCTTAGGTGTTTTGGAAGCCGGCATCGTGCCCATGTAAAGATGACAGGTTGTAGCATGTTCCCCAAGCATCACCAACCCAATCCAAGATCGCATCTTTCATCTATATGCCTTGGTTTGTCCCTGGATGACATTCATTGCAAGGGCATTTTTGCACAGCCCTACTTAATGTGAGTCCTACCTCAGGGGTGTTGCCTGGCATGTCTGTGTCTTGGTGGTAATTTCAATGTCTTTTAGTTCGTACCCAGCTCTCTACCACCGTGAGCATTTTCACAGTTTTTTAAAATTTCCCTTCCTGGGAACTCTTTATGCAGAGTTTTTACTGTTAGAATGACAACTACACTATTTTTCAGTTTCTATGCTTAACGTTTCTGACCAGTCTTGAACTGGCAGTCCCAAGGTCTAGTGATGATAAGTACATATTACCGCTGTAATCATTCTTGAATATATTCATGTAGTCTACTGCTACTATTGAATCTCTACAATGTGATTAAAGGCTTATGTACGTATTGCATGACTGCCCCCTCATTTCCCAGGTTTGTTCCTCTGTGAGCCCCCAAAACCCTTCTACACAAGAATTATTAATTCCTGCAGCCTCACTATGGTTGGGTTTGCAGGGAATCAGGGTTCTTGACAGATCTGCTTAAGGGTAGAGGGGGCGTAATGGCCTGCAGCATGTTCCAGTGAATGCTGTGCTGGACTGTCCCATGCAGGCTGCTCAGACTCCTTCAGACAGAACGAGACGAAGGTGGACAGTGGCAGCCTACAAAGCAAGGAGTTCTACTGCAAATCTCCAAGGAAACCAATTAGTAGGGAATGGTGCGGTACATTAAAAGGCCTAGAAAACTATGGGGGTCATTATGACCCCGGCGGCCCGTGATAATGTGGCGGTAGTACCGCCAACAGGCTGGCGGTACTTACCGCCACATTATGACTGCGGCAGAGCGGCCACGGTGATACCGCCGATCCCGCATCCTGGCGGTTGCAATCTGCGAGCCTTTCCATGGCGGTAAACACCGCCATGGAAAGGCTGCGGGAATGGGGACTCGGGGGGGGGGGGGGTCCTGCAGCGCACATGCACTTCGAATGGGCACTGCAGGTGCCCCCATGCACAGCTCATCGTGCATTCCACTGCCCGCATTACGGGCAGTGGAATGCGTGACGGGTGCTGCTGCACCCGACGCACCTCAACATCGCTGCGGGCTCGATTACGAGCCGGATTCAATGTTGTGGTGAGTTTTCTGCTGGGCCAGTGGGCGGAAACGCTGTTTTCGTCCGCTGGCACAGTAGAAAACTCATAATAGGGCACCAATCATACTGCCAGCACTAGCGGTATGTTGGCGCACGCGGCTTCGGCGGTCTTTCAAAAAGACCGCTGAAGTCGTAGTGAGGGCCTATGTGTGTTATTTATCTACAATGTTTTCTATAGACTTTTTTGATAAATATTTGTATTGCTGTTTCTCAATAAACACATTCTTAAAATTAACAGGTAGCACATCACCAAGTACTGAGTGACCAAATAGTCAACATTTGCCATGGAAAACTTAAGACCGTACCGTCGAATCTCAGTATTTAATTTAAAAAAAGTTCCAAATTGGGCCAGGTGAGGTTTTCAAAGCTAAATATGTTTCCAAGGACCCTCCCCAGCCTGATAAATAGGCTTTTTCCAACACAGCACATCCTTCTATCTCCTGCAGCCACTGAAGAAAAAGTGGGGATGCACTAGAATTGCAAAGTCCAGCAATCTCCTCTTAGAGAAGTGAAAACATAAGCCTAGAAGTGTTTGGGCCCCATGCGGGAATTAGGTCTCCTCTACGATTCCCAGTAGTGTTAGTCTAGGGGACAAATCAATATTGACAATATTCTTCACAATATTTATGAATGGCCCTGCATTCCCAGATTACATCAAAGAAATTCCCCTATGGATCTGGCATCTGTAACAGTTCAAGGGAGGATAATTTACCCATTATCTGGAGGTGGTCACGTGTGAAGTAAAGCCTATCTAGGTATGTAATTTAGATCAGGCTTAGAGAGCCAATTATGTCAGTTCAATAGATGCAATCCGTTATCATCTAGTGGGCCCACATTTGTCTCCAAAGCCTGCTGCAATTTAACAATTCTGTCCAGGGCATTACATACCAAGGTATGTTAAATTTGTTAGGTTTTCTTTGCTCCCAGTGGCGCGTGGTTAGTCTGACTTCCAGTGGGCTGTATTCGGGCAGGTCAGCGTGCTACATTTTGAGTCTGTCTAGCGCATGTCTCAGTAGGAGATGACTAAAGAACTGGGAAATAAGCAAATTCCCTGGTGAGTTGCGAGAAGGACTTCATGTGGGTGTGCTCCCACACATCTCCTACCGTAGATATTCTGATAGTATCCCATTTGAAAAAGCCGCTCAGTTACCTCTCCTATGTCATCCAGGTTCTTCGTCAATCGGATTCTCCTGGATTACCTGTGGGTCCCATAACACCCAATGCAAAGCCTTGTGCAAGTAATCAATTCCGAACTTAGTGGGACTAAGGGAATCGGGTCTCTATGAAAGATCAAAATTCAGCATCCCATCAGGTCTGCCACCTTCACTCTAATTACTAGGTTGTCTCTCCACCCAAATAACATGTCACTAATCACTGGTAATTAAGTTGCCCAATAATAAAGTGGTACATCTCCCATTGCCAGTCTACACTAGGTTTAGAAGCATTTGTCATATGCAACTCTGGGGCCTATGTGCCCAATGAAAGTTCAGGCATACTCCTGGATCGTCTGATAAAGTAGCTGGGTGATTTAAAATGGATAATTCGTCACAGTGTATATCCATTTTATAACAGTGACCATGCTGAATAAAGTCACTCTTCCTATAATCAAGAGTTCCAGCCGAGAAGATACTTTCTGGTGGATACAGCAAAATAGGTGCCAGTGTAAAATCTCCATTCCCGCTAAGGGTCTTTGGTGGCATGCATTCCTAAGTATTTAAAGCTGTCACCAGCTGTCTTCAGCTGGGACTGTCACACCATCGCCGATTCTCCATCCTGAAGAGAGCAGATGTTGAATTTATCCCAATTGACTTCTGTAGTAAAAATAATTATGTTTGACCACTGACTTTGTGTTTCTCCACTGTGCATATTAGTTCACCAGTAGCACATTACTTTCTGTATTCGGTTTAGCTGCCTATTGGCTTTAACGTGGCATTAGACATTACATTTTGTATGCAGGTTAGCTGCCTATTGGCTTTATCGTGGCGTTAGACATTGCAGTTGAGACATTGCAGATGAGCTGTGTTTTTCCACATGGTAAACCAAGCTGTGTTTTTTGTATTTTGTTCTCACCGGACCTTAGCATGATAAGGGAGCGCATATTTTTTGTGTATTTTCTCTAGTGCAGCCATGGGAAGAGGCAAGCCTCGAGGACTTGGCCAACCTTCGCTGTTTGTTTGTTTTCCAACTTTGACCTACAGTAGCCAGCATTTTTTTGTATAATTCTCCTCTAAGGGGGAGGGCTTTCTAGAAAGTTCTCTCGTAACTATTCAAAGATATAAAAAAGATGACTCTGTTCAGTAGCGTGGAATTCCGAGACTTCAGTCAGGAGCGGGCGACAGCTGTCTAACCTGTCCCATGGGGGTGGAAAATCCCTTTCTCGCAGTTGACAAGGAGCCCTTCTTCCTGCTGGCATGAGAAAGATGAAGCATTTGGTGGGCCCTACTACGGTGATGAATTTTGACTTTTATTCTTTGCTTTGAAGTTATGCTATAATATAATCACATATATTTGCTGTGTACATTGCAATTGAGAATCACTTTGATATATTTTCCTTTCATTGCTGTGACTATTTTTAAACGTGTGCCTCCAACCTACTAATCTCCTCTCTCAGGAACCTCGTGGGGAAGTAATAATAAATGTCTTCTTTAAACTAAGAAGTGCATTCCAGAGATTGTTTTCAGCTCGGTCTTTAGTGAAAGCAAAACAACTTCCAAGCTTAAAACCTACCCAAACTTATCTAGGATCTTCATCAATCTTTGTCCTGTTTATTGGGGATATTCACCATAGAGCAGCAGGTTATCCCCGTACAAAGAAATGCTCTCTTCCCAATCATTTACCGAAGCTGTGAGCAGCCCAGTGGCCAACATGAAAAGCAGTATTGATAGTTACCTCTTTGTATAGCGCTCAACAGATGTACAAATGCTCCATTCAGTCTGTCTATAGAAATGTAATATGTGTACGGAACCTCGGGCCCAGGACTATCTGCCCCAGGATCCGGAACAGATAGGCCCAGCCCAAGTAGCCAAATGCTTTTTCAATATCTACTAGTATGATCTCAGATGGTCCAAATAAATTGGATGCCTGCTTTGTTGCCAAGTTTACCCATCACTGATTATTGTCTGATTGCACACATCGGAATGAAACCGTTTTGATCAGATGCATCAATGTGGACATCAAGTTCACCAAGCACTGTGCTAGGCCTTTAGCACAAATCTTTGTCCCAACACTGATCCAAGAGATGGGATGGCATTATCTAAAGTTGTCTGATGAGCAACCTGGTTTCGAGATGGCTGTGATGGTAGCCATGCAAAGATCTTCCTAGCGAATACCTGTATGCATTTCCTCTTTGGTTATGGTACATGAGTGTGCCATTTGTATCAAAGGTAGGCCCTTAAAGAGTTCAGCTGAGAAACAGGTAGGACCCAGGAGCCCGGTCATTCTTCATAGATGACAAAGCTTTGGACAAACCATGAGTTATCAGCGGAAAGTCCAACTCTTCCTAAACACTGTCCCGAGATGGTGGACTGCATGTTCTGCCACCAGTTCTACTCATGCCACAGGATGTGTTAACAGCAGTGCCTTGTACAACTCACTGTATATTCCACAAACACCACAAATAAGCCAGAAATTCTCTCTTCTCAGTCTGAGTACAGCTCAAACACTGGCTCAGCAGGTTTCTCCCTGGATGCTAGCCAGCAGTATAGTTTTGTTGTCCCTGAAATCATAGACAATACGCTGCCACAGCCTCAGGGACTCAGAAGTCACCTCCATCTGGTAAAGAGGGTATCCTTCCTCTGCTGTTTGTAGCTCTAACTGTGCATGTGTACAATACCTTGTGTCTGAACTGTCAAACTTGAAAACAACTCTAAAGGCTCCCCCCCCCCCAACGCTACCCTTCACTCTACACTTCCAACCCAAAAGCATCTAAGCCCAGATACTGCAGCATCATGCCATGTGTGAAAATTAACTTTCTCTCAAATCCCCAAGGCATCTTGGAAGGGAAAGAGATCCACTTGGTGTCATGCCAGTAGAACTCACGCATTCACGCTTCAACTAATAATCTCAGTGCCTGCTCTCCAACAACCTCTGCTTTTGTTGTGAGGCCCTCTAGGACCCAGGTTGGTTCCCCCGTTTTAGCTTCATTTTAGTGTACATATTTTATTCATTTTAGTAAAGCTGCTTTTAGTGTTGATTCTTACATATTCGTTATCAGCTGGATTTATTATAGGAAAGAAAAGAAAAAACTGTTGGTTTAGTTAGCCTTTTCACAACATATAATCAGTACTTTCTGTCCAAGGCTAAAGAACTCTGTACACAATGTACTGGTTTGTGTCGCCCTTTCAGGAGACAACTACTACCACCTAGACATAGCATTGCATCAGAACTGTACTTCCAACACGGAGTGATTTATTATATAAACGACGCACTGACCTAGAAGGAATAGAGGGCATTCTGGCCACGATTATCCTGGGACGCATAGTGTGCGACTTCAGTCGGACTGGCGCTGATCTACCAGCCTCCTAGGGGGTTACCATCTAGATCACTAACTCCTGACACTGTTCCAGGTATGGGAGTGGAGCTAATCCCTTAGATCAGGCCTGGCAGAAGGGTACACCTGCTAAGCTCAGTGTAGACATGGGGTTAAGTAGGAAACTCTAAAACATCTAAAACCACATACATCATGGTTGGGTTGCTTATCTTTTTTTACCATGTTCATAATGCAGATTGCTTTGCTTTGTTTCATCTTCTTAATTTTTGCAGCTCACTCTATATATGCCAGATTGTGATTGTTTCAATAAATGTATTGAAATCTTATTTTGCATCTTTTGTGTCTCGCCATGGCATGCATGAGTAATAGTACGAAAGGGGTAAAATCTGTTTCCACGGATTCCGTGGGAAGTCAAAGTGTCATGTTCAGGTTGCTATAATAACCTTCCACCCCGGTCAGTTTGAGGTTAGTGTGAGCACTGTGAGCTAGCCAGGAATTAGGCCGACATTTACTAATGGTATAGATGAACTAGGTTACCACACAGGGATGTTCTGCCATCATAAACAAGCAGTCCTGCTACTCAAGTAGGAACAGCATAGCTTTTTGCCATCCCTTTGCTGCTATTAAGTTGAAGTTTTCACTGCCATTGTAACATTTACAGCAGAGGAATGACATTTGAGTAAGAATGGAGAGGGACAGCATAAGGTTTATAGTATCCACCCAGGACAGTAAATAGAGTAATGGGAGAAAGACACACATTCATCCCACAAGTCCCCTGCCAAAACATCAGCACCATGGAGTGTATATGGTGCGTACTCGGATACATGCCCTTGGTCAGAGGGCTGTGTCTCTTGGATAAACCAGTACAGTCTCCATCAATTTTCGTCAGGCCTTGCTGTCCTTCTGTCACTCCTGCTGTGGCTGACCCTTCCTCCACCCAACCCCAGATGGGTGAAGCCATCCAATCTGAGGGATCCGATGCACACTGTCTTGGACTGAGGGCCTCAGTGCCTACCTCTCATCAACCCTGTTCCACAAAGATTTGGGGAAGTTGAAGAAATAGGTTTTGCAGTGCAGGACTACTTTTAATATGGCAGGGAACAGCAGATTAAAATCCAGTGTCATGGCCTTAATTTTGTGTATAAACCACAATAAATGTGTTCCTTTGTTGCTGGACGTCTTTGGTGTAGTCTGCTAAAGTCATCACTGTGCTGGATTCAGAGACTTCCTCCTTTTTGTTGGGCTGCCCAGAAGGGGGCCTCTACCTGTATTATGCAAAAGTATCACTATGGTGATTCTTTGCGGTGGTCATAAATGGGGCCTCGGCACCAACGATCTGTAAGCATGGTCCACCAAAACACAACAGCTCTTCTTCAGGGAAGCCAGGAGTGTATAAAGTGCTCGGGATGGGAACCATTCACCTCTTTAGAAATCCAAAGAATCATCAGATTATTTTGGCCTTCATGGCCTTCTGCATCTTCTAGGGGGTCTTCTAGGTGCTTTGTTAAGTCTGCCAATCCGCCAAAGTGTCTTTTGGGATGTAAGCGTATCTTCAGTCTCATAGATCCTGCATTCTGCCAAGGTCATTCTATCCACAATATTTTTGCAAAGAACAGACGTATCCACAGCCACTTTGCCGATTTTATTTTGTCAAGACTTTCTGGAGGTGGTAATAGCATAGAGGATGGAAGCAGTGGTTCCTGTTTCCTCAGTCAGGGCCTCTCTTGCACTCAACTCCTGAGGGGCACTTAGGGAAAGAAGCCCTTGGTAGGTTTTATGTATTTCTCCATTTTAGTCTCTTCATATGAACCTGTAAGTTTGTCTTTCACCACTTTTGCAGCAAGTAGAAAATTAGGATGCCCTGTGACTTGTTTCGATGACCCTGCCTTATTATACAACTATAATGAGCATAATTGTCTCTGGCCAACTCAAGCGCCTCATTTATCACTCAGGACCCCTCACCTCATTCTGCTCGATATTGCTTGACCAATACAAGGCTTGAAATCTCTCTACAGCTCCTCAGGAACGTTTGTAATATCATCGGGTTGCACCTGATACTCTGTTCTGCCTGGTTTGCTTCCCCGCTGACCAGTATTCGAATCAAGATCTGTGGTTCCTGTGGATGCAGCACCTCGGAAATTACAATGTGGAATGCTTGAACGTGACTACCTCACTACTAATGAGGTGTACCTCCTTACTCTTGCATGGTGGGTACCATCTCCTCGGGCTGCCCTTTCTCCACCCTCAATCGCTCACCACCCAGTGGGCCCTTCAATTACCAGGGAGACACGGTTGGCACTACTAACCAATTCAAACGAACAGTGTAAGCCAAACATTCAGGGGCTTTAAAATAAGGGGGATAGCTTAAGGTCAGACTGCGGGAGGGTCCCCCTTCAAAACCACCTGGTTGCCTCCCAGCTCATCCCAGTCAGTCAATGTGGCAGCTGAGCCCAGTCTTCTCAACCACCTAATCAGGCCTTACTGTCGTCTCTCGCTGGTGTTGTAAGGAGGCCAAGGATACTGGGCTCTTGGCCTCAGGACTCTTTCTGCCGTTCTCTAACTCCTCCAAGGCTGGCTGTCACCGGCTGTGTTTCCCAGCCAGACCCTTACTTCATGTCTCACAGCTGTCTCTGCAGCATTCAATGGTGTGCACCGATGATGTGGTACTCCGACTTTGCATCTATTTTCAGCGCACCGGCATCTCCAGTGCTTCCTCTAGGCAGTGGTGGCCCAACCCCTTCTCCATCTACAGTCCTCTCAAATACTGCTGCAACACCAAGCACAAATAGCCAAGGTGCAAGCCAGCCACGTCCTTGTGGTCCCCGGCAATAGAGGATGCAGACACAACTGGTTCCAATGCTGCTCAGCATCTTGAGACACACTATACTGAAATATTTATGGGGCGAGAGCCCGAAACTCCTGGGAGTACGCCCACCTTATTTGGTTGCTTGGGACTGTCCTCTTTTATGGACTTGTCACACCACCGGCTGTAAGCCATATATTTCTACTGTCCTTTGTGGAGCACTTTCATTGTATTTAATTATTTGTTATATTTGGAATATATGTTTAGTGACCTCAAGACGTTAATAAAACAACTTTTATGCAGTCATGCATAAATTATTGCTTTTGGTGGCTCCTCATCCTGTTTAATCGTGATGAAAAGGGTATGGAATGATAATAGTAGTGGAAAAAAACGTCTACAACAATCTGATTGGAGTTTTTTTGCAGATATACAACGTGGAAGAGTCTAGCATTAGTGCTGCCCCTTACCCCCAATAATTTTTGCCCATGCAGGGGAACTTGTGTTCCCGAGGATTAATAACGTGACTAGAGAATGAGCAATAATAATGGCGAAAATGAAATGGTATTATATGCTGGGGAAATCGTGTACAAACTGAGAAGTACTAAGAAAACTCCCTCTGTTTTTATGGGGGTGGGGGGTGGATGCATTACACCTTGTAGCTGGTTTTTAAATGAAAGTGGCGAATATTCTACCCTCGCTATTTCAGAGAAAAGTCGTCCAACTGCACAGCTTAATTTAGGATATCCGGTGGTCTTCAGCATGAATATGCATCACTCCCTGTACAAACCTAAGACTTGAGTGCCAGTTCTTTATAGGAATCAAGAGGTCTCACCAGTTGAAAGAGTTATTAGTCTAAAACATAATTTTATGGAGTTTCCTTTATACTGTCAGGGCTGTACCAATTAATATAAATACATCCACTATCTCCCATTTCAGAAGAGCATTCCGGAATGTAGCCTTGTAAACACACAGCAGTAAGCTAGCAGCACCAAATGTTGATCATTATGTGGCAGCCTCGCAGATCGCTCCAGCCGTAGACAGAATTTCAAGTAAAATAGAGAAGGCTGGGTGCTTACTCGAGCATAACACAGCAAAGATTGCACCTGACAAGCTGTTATGACTTTTATTAATGGGACTGTACATTGAGAATAGTTAAGGTCACAGCATAACCATTTCAACTTCTACCCATGCAAAAGTGGCATGACTTTAAAATAAGCTTGTTGAAACCAATGAGGAATTCTAGGAGAAAAAAGGGTTGCATTTCCCCTGTGAACGTTCCGTAAATGAAACCTCCTATAATACGTGCGCTGCAAGCTACAGTTTCACCTTACAGAACCTCAGAGAATTCGGTGTGTTAACATTCTGGAAAATAGAGCCGAGAATAAAAGAGGGCTGTGAAGGTTCAAGGGACAACACCACATAAAATTCGCTGTTAACTACAAATGTTAAACAGCAGGTCGTCTGGTCGTATAACATAGCAAGGGATTACAATATACAGTAAATAAGAAAGGGGATATGGAAAAGTATATTCTGCCTTATACGTTGTTCACTATGTACACGTCTGGACATCCACAATTCACACCCCTGAAAGCCAGAGATAAGTTTCTCCTTTTTACTATTTTTGTTAACATCAGAACTCTTCTATGTTGTCAGAGGGGCACCCAAAGTGTACATCCTTTTGGGAGAGGGTCTACTGCTTGCTTCATGGACAGTGATGGGGTAAAGGCCTTTTTATCTGTACCCCTATTGGGTACTGTGTAATGGCAACCCCTGTAAAAGACCCATTGAAACCCCCATAAATTAAGTCTTTGGTGTTCAGCGTGTGTGGGACCTACTGAAGACCAATGAGGACATATAGAGGATGCGTAAATGCATGCAGTCTGTGGACGCTTGGAGGTGCCCCTGACCCAAGAGTGCCCTACTGTAGGAGGCTGGCCTGGCTTGTAGTAGGTACCAGAGGTACGTACACCTTGTGCCAGGTCCAGTTATCCCTTATTAGTGTAGAAGAGGTGTTTCTAGCAGCTTAGGCTGATAGAAGGTAGCTATGGCAAAGCAGCTTAGGCTGAACTAGGAGACATGTAAAGCTCCTACTATACCACTTATATCATATGCACAATATCATAAGAAAACACAATACACAGAGTTACTAAAAATAAAGGTACTTTAAATTTTTATGACAATATGCCAAAAGTATCTCAGTGAGTACCTTCAGTAAGAAGGTAAGTACTATATGCAAGTTATAAGTACACAAACCAAAGTTAGGTAAGTAATAGCAAGAAAAGTAATGCAAACAGTGTAGAATTACAATAGATTGCAATAGGAGCTCATAGGTATAGGGGCAACACAAACCATATACTCCAAAAGTGGATTGCGAACCACGAATGGAATCCCAGACCTATGTGAGCTTGTAGAGGGTCGCTGGGACTGTAAGAAAACAGTGAGGGTTAGAAAAATACCCCACCCCAAGACCCTGAAAAGTAGGAGTAAGTGCACCTACTACCCCCAGAGAGCACAGAAGTCGTGATAGGGGGATTCTGCAGGAAAAACAAACACCAGCAGTGCACTGACAACGGATTTCCGGACCTGAGTACCTGTAAGACAAGGGGACCAAGTCTAATAGTCGTGAAAGTGTCCGGGGGGGCAGGAGCCCAGGAAACCCCAGATGAAGGTGCAAGGAAGCTGCCACCGGTTGGAAGAAGCTTGGAGTTCTGCAAGAAAGAAGAGGACTAGGGACTTCTCCTTTGGAAGACTGATGTCCCACGTCGCGATGAAGCTTGCAGAGGTGTTCCCACGCAGAAAGACCGCAAACAAGCCTTGCTAGCTGCAAGGGTTGCGGCAGAGGTTTTTGGGTGCTGCTGAGGACCAGGAAGGACCAGGATGTCGCCTTTTGGAGGAGGAGACAGAGGGGTGCTCAGCAACTCAGAGAGCCCTCACAGAAGCAGGTAGCACCCGCAGAAGTATCCCAACAGGCACTTGGAAGAAGAGTGAACCGGAGTCCACGCAAAGTTACAAAAGGGAGTCCCACGACGTCAGAGGACAACTCAGAAGGTTGTGCACTGCAGGACGGAGTGCTGGGGACCCAGGCTTGACTGTGCACGAAGGAAATCCTGGAAGAGTGCACAGGAGCTGGAGCAGCTGCAAATCACGCGGTACACAGCTTTGCAGTCTAGCATGGGGAGGCAAGGGCTTACCTCCACCAAACTTGAACTGAAGAGTCACTGGACTGTGGGAGTCACTTGGACAGAGTTGCTGTGTTCCAGGGACCATGCTCGTCAGGATGAGAGGGGACCCAGAGGACCAGTGTTTCAGTCTTTTGGTGCCTGCGTTAGCAGGGGGAAGATTCCGTCGACCCACAGGAGATTTCTTTGGAGCTTCAGGTGCAGGGTGAAGGCAGACTACCCCCAGAGCATGCACCACCAGGAAACAGTCGAGAAAGCCGGCAGGATTAGGTGCTACAATGTTGCTGGTAGTCGTCTTGCTACTTTGTTGCGGTTTTGCAGGCGTCCTGGAGCAGTCAGCGGTCGATCCTTTGGTAGAAGGTGAAGAGGGAGATGCAGAGGAACTCTGGTGAGCTCTTGCATTCGTTATCTGAAGAATTCCCCAAAGCAGAGACCCTAAATAGCCAGAAAAGGAGGTTTGGCTACTAAGGAAGGAGGATTGGCTACCAAGAGAGGTAAGAGCCTATCAGAAGGAGCTTCTGACGTCACCTGCTGGCACTGGCCACTCAGAGCAGTCCAGTGTGCCCCCAACACCTCTATTTCCAAGATGGCAGAGGTCTGGGACACACTGGAGGAGCTCTGGGCACCTCCCCTGGGAGGTACTGGTCAGGGGAGTGGTCACTCCCCTTTCCTTTGCCCAGTTTCGCGCCAGAGCAGGGCTGGGGGATCCCTGAACCGGTGTAGACTGGCTTATGCAGAGATGGGCACCATCTGTGCCCATCAAAGCATTTCCAGAGGCTGGGGGAGGCTACTCCTCCCCAGCCCTTCACACCTATTTCCAAATGGAGAGGGTGTAACACCCTCTCTCAGAGGAAATCATTTGTTCTGCCTTCCTGGGCCAGGGCTGCCTGGACCCCAGGAAGGCAGAAACTTGTCTGGGGGGCTGGCAGCAGCAGCAGCTGCAGTGGAGACCCCGGAAAGGCAGTTTGGCAGTACCCGGGTTCTGTGCTAGAGACCCGGGGGATCATGGAATTGTCCCCCCAATACCAGAATGGTATTGGGGTGACAATTCCATGATCTTAGACATGTTACATGGCCATGTTCGGAGTTACCAATTGTGACGCTATACATAGGTAGTGACCTATGTATAGAGCACGCGTGTAATGGTGTCCCCGCACTCACAAAGTCCGGGAATTTGCCCTGAACGATGTGGGGGCACCTTGGCTAGTGCCAGGGTGCCCACACACTAAGTAACTTTGCACCCAACCTTCACCAGGTGAAGGTTAGACATATAGGTGACTTATAAGTTACTTATGTGCAGTGGTAAATGGCTGTGAAATAACGTGGACGTTATTTCACGCAGGCTGCAGTGGCAGGCCTGTGTAAGAATTGTCAGAGCTCCCTATGGGTGGCAAAAGAAATGCTGCAGCCCATAGGGATCTCCTGGAACCCCAATACCCTGGGTACCTCAGTACCATATACAAGGGAATTATATGTTTTTTTTTTTTTTTATAATATTTTATTAAAGTTTACAACATAACAGTAAAAATGATATATTGATTACTCTACATTATATAACTAAACCCCCCTCCCTCCCCTCATGCAATTCTAATTTTGTGATATAGTTCTCTGTTGGCGAGTCTCAGTGGTTTCAGCTGTTGTATTCTTCTTTTTTTTTTTTTTCCCCTTTTTCCCTTTCTTATCATTCGCAAAGCTTTATTGTTCAGGTTCTGCATTTGAGTCTGTGTCAGCGTCCGAGGTAGTTACAGTTGCTTCTATGGTGGATGTTTCTGGTGATTTTAATTTCTCCAGAATTGAGTCCCATTGTATGGTGTCTTCCCTAGGTCTTTGTTCTCGGATTGCTTCGCGCATTAGAACTGATCCTTCCACCTCTGCCCATTTCTCGACTGTGTTTTGCCAACTGATTAGTTGTGGACCCGTAGGGGATTTCCAGTTTGAGGTGATTTCACGTCTGGCTAGAATTAGGGCTAGGTCTATGAACTTGTTGGATATTTTAAAAGCTGATGGCCTTGGGAAATCCCCCAATAAGGCCGCAGTTGGAGAATTATGCAGTGATCTTTCAGTGCAGGCTGATATTTTTGCAAAGATCCCTTCCCAGAATGCATTTAGGTGAGGGCAGTTCCAGAGCATATGTAGAAAGCCTGCTGTAGGTTCAGCACATCTAGGGCATTTTGCGTTATCTGTACCACAGATTTTAAAGATCATTTGTGGTGTTAAATAAGCTCTGTGGAAGATGTACAGATTTATTAATTTGAACCTGGCATTTCTGGATACTGGGAAGATGCGTGATATGATCTGGTCCCATTGAGTTTCATCCCACGTGATGCCTAGATCTGTTTGCCACTTGGATTTAAGTTTTACTAATGGTAGGCGCGTGCTAGCTTGTAGTGTTTTATATATTCCTGATACTACTCCTTTTTGGTCCCCTATTGTACAAATGATTTTACAACCGTTATGGGCGGGGGGTTCGAGGGTCCCTGTTTTCCAAGCTTTGTGGGCAATTTTAATGATGGCATTGTGGGTGATGAATAAGCCGGGGGGAAGGTTGTATTGGTTCTGTAATTCAGCGTAGGTGAGCATTTTCCCCTCATTGTATAGGTCTCCCAATTTAGTAACGTTATTAGACATCAATTTGCTGAGACCTGGGATAACTTGTTTCCCTGAAATATTAGACAAGCAAGACAGTGGGATTTCCGGTGTATATGGAGTTTTGATATGTGCGTGTTTTAGGTATTGGGACCAGCAGTGTTTGGACGATTCCCATTCCATCGGTAGTTTATCTTTGGATTTGGATTTCCAGGTTTCAATAGAATTCCCATTATTTTGTCTAAAGGGCAGTTTAAAGGGATGCTCAGTTCGGTGGTGTTTGGGGGGTTGCATAGCAGTTTTGCAATCCATTGTAGTTGGCCTGCCCAGTAGTACATTTCCATGTTCGGGGCTGCTAAGCCACCCTCGGCTGTGGGTCTTAGGAGAGTTTGTATTGCTATTCTATGTCTGCTCTGGCCCCATATGAAGGTGGTTGACATGGTCTCTATTTCTTTGAATGTTGATTTCGGGATTATAAGTGGGATTGTTGAGAAATAGTATAATAACCTAGGCAACACTATCATTTTGAGGAGGGCAATTCTGCCCGTGACTGTTAATGGCAGTGTTTCCCAGAAGCGCATGCTAGATCTAATCCCTCTAAGAGCTCTCTGTATGTTCCCTTCTAGTAGGTCGTTTACTGAGTGATAGATCCTTACTCCTAGATATTTAAAGGTGTTGGGGGACCATGGAAGACCTCTTGTGTTGGTGGGTTCTGAGGTGTTAGCGTGCAGTGGAAAGATGGCTGACTTTCTCCAGTTAATCCGGAGTCCGGAGGCAGCTCCGTAATTATCTAGCATACTCATGGCCCCTTGTTGTTCCGTCTCTAAGTTTTGTAGGAAGAGTAGCATGTCGTCTCCGTATAAAGCGATGTAATGGGTCCAGTTGTTAATTTGGATACCTTTATAATAGGAGCCGGTTCTGGCCATTTGAGCTAGTGGTTCTATTGCAATTGCAAAGAGAAGGGGGGACAGTGGGCACCCTTGCCTAGTACCCCTTCCAACCTGTAGTGGGGGGGATATATAGTTGCCGGTTCTTACTCTTGCAGTGGGATTAGTATATAGTAGTTTGGTCCATTTTACGAACCCTTCCCCTAGTCCCATTTTCAGCATGACTTGTTCTAAGTAGTCCCACCTCAGACTATCGAATGCTTTCTCTATATCAACCGAAATGATTGCTGCTTTAGGTATGTTTGGGGGCAAGGAGTGAAGTATTGATGTAAGGCGTCTAATATTCTGGGATGTGCTGCGTTTGGGTATAAAGCCCGATTGGTCTTGATGTATCAATGAGGTCATGTGTGGGAGCAGTCTGTCTGCTAAGATACGGCTAAGTATTTTGTAGTCTATGTTAAGCATGGATAAGGGGCGGTAGGAACGGACGTCATTAGCGGGTCTGTCTGGTTTCAGCAATGGGATCATAATGGCTACGTTAGTCGATTGAGGTAGGGTATTGCTATTCCATGCTTCTGCGTATAGTGTGCAGAGGTGGGGGGCTAGCAGATCTTGGTACTGGCGGTAAAATTCTAATGGGAGTCCATCTGCTCCTGGAACTTTGCCCCTTGCCATGCTTTGGATGGCTGCTTTTATTTCGGAGATTGTTATATGTAGCGCTAGGGAAGACTTTATTTCTGGAGTTAGGCTGGGGGCAGGGAGGGCTTCCAATTCGTGTAATTGGGTGGTGGTCAATGTTTCTAAGGGGGGCGCATAGAGATTGGCATAGTAATCATGGAAGACGGCGTTTATCTCTTTTTGGGTGTATATCTGTGTGCCTTGTGAATTTTCAATTTCGACTATGGTGGTTTGTTTTTTGGGGGGTTGCGCAAGCCAGGCTAGTAGAGCGCTAGCTTTGTCCCCTTCTGCGTGTTGTCTAGTTAGATATTGTTTGTAGTCAAAGCGAGCAAGTTTGGTACCTGCTGCGCAGATTTTTGTCCTGGTTGTCACCAGCGTGGGGTGTAGGTCGGGTTGTGTGGGGTACCTTCTTTCTAGGTCTCTAAGAGATTCTTCCAATTGCAAAAGTTCTGTTTCTATTGATTTTCGGACGCCTATGTTTTCGACAATGCACTTGCCCCGGATCACTATTTTAAAAGTTTCCCATTCGATGGATCTAGTGGATGCGGTTCCTTCATTGATTTTAAAAAATTCTTCTATGGCTGTATGTAGTGTGTTTTTAAACGCTTCGTCTTCGAGCATTTCTGCTCTAAGGCGCCATGTTGGTATTGTGGGTTTTTCTCTGCCCCAGGATAGAGTGGTTAACAGGGGGTTGTGGTCTGATATCGTTCTACTAAGGTATTCGGCTGCAGTCATGTCGCTCTGTATTTCGGGAGACACCAAAATGGTGTCAAGTCTAACGTGTAGGTCGTGTACTGGTGAGTAGTATGAGTAATCCCTTGACTGAGGGTTAGTTGTTCTCCAGCTATCTATTAATTGCTAGTGTTGCTGCCATTCTACGAAATGCTTTGCAGTTTTCAGTGATTGGGATTGTGATATTGGAGGGTGTGATCTGTCTAAGGAGTTGTTAGTTATGCAGTTGAAGTCCCCCCCTATAATATTTTTGCCAGCCAGTAGGGGGCCTGTTTCTAGTGACAGTCTGTCCAAAAATTTACTTTGGTCATAGTTTGGCGCGTATATACTTCCTATAGTTATTTCTCTTCCCCCTAGTCTCCCCTTTATCACTGCGTACCTTCCCTCTTTGTCAATGCTCTTGTGAAGTATTTGCATGGGAACTCCAGGGCGAATCCATATCAGTGCTCCCCTGGCGTAAGCGGAATAGTTAGTGGCTATTATTTGGCCCCTCCATCTTTTGTTAAGGGCTTTGACTTCTTGTTCGGTGAGGTGGGTTTCTTGTAGCAGGGCTATGTGGATTCCTCTACGCTTGAGGTAGTTGTGAACTTCGTAACGTTTGGACATATTATTTAGACCTCTTACATTCCAGGTTATTATTTTATACTGTGTCGTCATCGGCTAGATTGATCTGTGTTACTTTGACAGGGTTAGATGTGTGCTCTGCAGAATGCAAGATCATGTTTAGTGGCCTATGTTTGGTTTGAGTTCCTCCAACTATTGTGGTTGTGTGTGCATGAGTTATTCCCTCCCCGATAATAACAAAAACTTTCCCCAACTCCCTCTCCCCAGGACCGGTTATTAAAACTTTCCCCGTCCAAACCATTTAACTTGTCTTATCACCTATTGGTGGTGGGAGGTGCGCCAGAGCCGAGAGCTTACACTCTAGGTCGGTCCCGGGGCCCGGTAGAGGTATATCTATAGCCTTTGGTGGATTGTTCAAAGTTTATTATTTACTTATGGTTGCGTGACGAGTTCTTCTCGGATAAGGCCGTTTGCTATTGAAGATCAAGTGGTAGATTAAAAGTTCTGTGACCAATTCAAGAGTTACTAGATGATTTCTTCTGCTGTTCTGGGGGTGACTTTTGGGAGGTCAGTGCAGGTGTCTTGTGAAGAGACAGAGAAGCTCCCACAGCTTGAGTCGTGGTCTGAGGCGTCTCCTGATGCTTGTGAGTCAAGTGGTTTTTTTTTGCTCAGGGTTGCTGCTATGTCTATCGCCTCACACATTTCCTGTAAGGATTGGTGTCTGGGGGGTGTTGTAACCAATAATCTATTGGAGGACCTTCCTCGTCTCTTGCTGGCTGCGCGGGAGGGCTTACTCTGTGTGTTGTGAAGTTAAGAGTTTCCATCCAGTCTCCTGCTAGCTGAGGGGTTGAGAAAAAGTGTGTCTTGCTTTCGTGTTCGACTCTCAGTTTAGCAGGGAATAGCATTGCATATTTAATGCCTTTTTCGCGCAGGGTGCGTTTACAGTCGTTATATGAGGCCCTTAGGGACAGGGTTTCCCTGGTGAAGTCGGGGAATATCATTATGCGCTGTTTATTTAGTGTGATTTCCCCTATTTTGCGGGCTTGCGAGAGGATATAGTCCCTGTCTTTAAAGTGCAGTAGTTTGGCTATGATTGGGCGAGGTCTGGTTCCTGGTGGAGGGGGTCTGCCTGGGACCCTGTGGGCTCTTTCGACTGCAAAAAAAGGTGATAAGCCTTCAGAAGGGATGGTGTCTTTGAGGCAGTTTTCTAAGAAAATTTCCATGTTTGCTGTGGAAGACTCCGATCCCTCCGGCACTCCGACTAGCCTCAGGTTGTTCCTGCGGGAACGGTTTTCCGCATCCTCTGCTCTGGTCTCCAGTGTTTTGATTCTAGCTCGCCCGTCTCTATGGTTGATGTTTTTTGAGTTGACGTCACGAATTTTAGTGTTTTCTCTGCAGTTCCTACCCTTTCTGTTAATTTGCGATGGTCGTCTCGTAGTAGTGAAAAGTCCACGGTTAGATTATCTATTTTTTGTTCGAGGGCTTCACAAGATTCTCTTATAGCCTGCAGGAGCGTGTCCAGGGTTGTTTCTTGTTGAGTTGGTGTGGTCTTGGGATCCGGATGAAGAGGTTGTCCGGGCGTCTTATTGGACATCGGCTCCTCTTGGTCTTGTTCCTCTTGTTTTTTGGGTTTGCCCATTTTGCTGTCTTTATTGTTGGGTGGCGTGTGGGAAGAGAAAAAAGGAAAGGTCCCCGGTCAATGCAACTGTCCAGGACCCAGGTGAATGGTTGCTGCTGCCAGGTGATTCAATTGTGGTGTAGTTCAAGGCCAGGGACTATTGGTCAATGATTTCAATCTATGTCGGGGAGAGCGTTCTGCATCCCGTTCCTTGCCGCTGTAATCTTTGCCGTGTTCAGGCACAGTGTAGTCCTCTGGAGGAGGATAGCTTTCTGCGCGTGGGTCTCCAGTTGTCCAGTGGGCGATGGTCGCTGCGTCCCTCTGGTCTCTAGTTAATTGTTGGTGTTTGCGCGCTAACTTGGTTCTTGCTCGTGGAAGGCCTCTGTGTGCGAGTCTCCGGTGGCCCGGGGGTGATGGTCGCTATGTCTTTCCTGCCCCGGGTTGATTGGCGAAGCTTGGCGGGTGGGTATGTGCGGGGTGGGGTTCACGCTTTAGTTTCTCTGATGTGGCTCCTTGTGTGCGTGGTGGAGGGCGTTTGACTATGTCAAGGCACTGACGTGGGTAAGTGATCTTGGTTAGTGCTTTCGCTGGGCTAGTTGTTCGCAGCGAGACTCTCCGCCCCGGCGTTCGAGCTCATTTCCCCTTTGCTTCTGGCCCGATCTGCCCGACTCTGCGCTCTCACCTGGATTTCATAGTTGTTCCGTAATTCTTCTGTTGCCGTCTCTATTATTCCCCGAGTCGAATCACCTTTCCTTCTTCTGCAGGGGAGTTGATGCAATGTAAGTTTCTCGGTGCGGCCGCCATTTTGAGATCTGCGCGTGGTATAGCTCGTAACTCTTTTCCTTTCCGTATGACTGTTCTTGGGCGATGGCACCTCTCAGACTTCTACACAGGGGTCCCCAATTGTTGGGGCTGCTTTTAGTTAAGTTTTGGGCTTTGTTTAAGGCAGGATTCTTCCCGGGCACGGTTCTCGGCTCCGGAGCTCTGCTCTCATGCGTGCAGCTTCATCGACTGCTGGCCACGCCCCCCAGGGAATTATATGGGTGTACCAGTATGCCAATGTGAATTGGTAAATTTAGTCACTAGCCTGTTAGTGACAAATTTGGAAAGCAGAGAGAGCATAACCACTGAGGTTCTGGTTAGCAGAGCCTCAGTGAGACAGTTAGGCATCACACAGGGAACACATACAGGGCACATACTAATGAGCACTGGGGCCCTGCCTGGCAGGGTCCCAGTGACACATAGACTAAAACAACATATATACAGTGAAATATGGGGGTAACATGATGGGCAACATGGTACTTTCCTACACCTACCACCATAATATAATGACAATGACTAGTGGTTTTTGAGATATAACCCCCCCCCCCCTCATTTCACTCCTTAATACCCAAATCTAACCAAGGCTCTCCCCACTACTGAAAGAAGCCTTGCGCCACCTCCGGATGGAGAAGCCATTCGTGATCGACTATGCATCGACGGCTGAGTTTGTCTGCTCTGGCGTTCAGAGAGCCCCATAGATGTTAAACCACCTGGATTATGCCCTGATGTTCCAGCCACGTTCAGAGGCGCAGAGCCTCTTGACAAAGAGTTCACAACCCCATTCCGCACTGCTTGTTGCAGTACCACATGGCGGTAGTGTTGTCTGTGAACACTTGCACCACTTTTCCTTTTAGAGAGGGAAGGAATGCTTTCAAAGCAAGCCTGATCGCCAGAGCTCCAAAAGATTGATGTGGAGTCCAGACCTCTGATCTCCACCTCTCTCATGTGGCTGCCACATCCCATGAGTGACGCATCTGTCACTACTGTAAGATCGGGTTGGGGAAGGGAGAGGGATCTGCGTTGACCCAATCGCAAATTGAAAGCCACCACTGCAGGTCTTTCGCAGTTCCCTCCGAGATCTGGACCATGTCTGAGAGATTCCCCTAATGCCCCGCCCACTGGAACTTCAGGTCCCACTGCAGAGCCCGCATATGCCATCTGGCATGTGTCACCAGCAGGATGCAGGAGGCCATGAGGTCCAGAACACTCAAAGTCATTCTCACTGAAATCCAGGATAGAGGCTGAAACATCGGAATCATAACCTGAATATCCTGGACTCGCTTTTCAGGAGGATAGGACTGAAACTGCTCTGTTTCCTGAACAGCTCACATAAAAAGGGGTGTCTGAGAAGGAGTTAGGTGTGACTTTGTTATGTTTATAGTGAGCCCCAGTGAGAGCAGAAGGTTTGCCATAGTCTGAAGGTGGGAGATGACTTTCTGGGGCGTATTCGGCTTCAACAGCCAGTCATCAAGATAGGGGAAGACTGAAACCCCTAACCTGTGCAGATGATCAGCAACCACCACCATCACTTTCGTGAACACCCGAGGGGCGAAGGCCAAAGGGGAGCACTGTAAATTGGAAGTGCCTGTGACCTACCATGAATCGCAAGAAGCGCCTCTGGGTAGGCAAGATGGGTATAGGGAAGTAAGTGTCCTGCAAGTCCAATGCTACCATCCAGTCTCCTGGGTCCAATGCAGACAGGACCTGGGCCAGAGTAAGCATTTTGAACTTCTTCTTGAGGAAGAGATTGAGGGCCCAAAGGTCTAGGATAGGACCTAGGTCGTTGTCCTTTTTGGGCAACAGAAAGTAGCAGGAATAACAACTACAACCTACTTCTGGTGCAGGAGCCCTCTCTATGGCTCCCTTGGCAAAGACAGCCGTGACTTCCTTGTGGAGAAGTGCCAGATCCACCCGTAAGTGGCCATTTGCCCAGTGAGTCGGTCGTATCCAGTCCACAACGAATCGTGAACTTAGTCACATCCCTCCCATCAGCAACGGCTTGAGAGATGATGGCCCGGGCCTCCTCCGGGACCAGCAGCAATACCTGCGTGACTGTATCCAACAATGAATGAGTGTAGCGGCCAAAAAGACATGTGCCGTTCACAGACCGCAATGCAAGACTGGAGGAAGAGAACATTTTATTCCCAAGTTGATCCAGTCTTTTGGATTCCCTATCCGGGGGAGCAGAGGGAAATGCGCCAGAGGAAGAAGAAGCCTGGAGGACAAGGCTCTCAGGCGTGGAGTGTTAGGACAGGAATTTAGGGTTGTTTGGGGTGGGCCTATGGCGGCGGGCGATTGTCCTATTCACAGGAGCCCCTGTGCTAGGTCGGAGGCCTAGAGCGTCAACACTCTTCCCGTGTCGCATCGGACGAGCTACGGGGAGAAGTCAAAAAAACTTGTCATCTTTTTCGACATCATCTTCTTACGACCCAAGTGTCTCGAAGATTTAGAATGGGACGACAAAGAGTGGGGATGACTCCGCAAGTGGTCTTGTGACCTTACTCTCAAATAGGACCGGGAGCGATGCGGAGTCGGGCCGCCATGACCATTACCTCAAAGCCTTCAGGTTCATTGCCCGGCACTCGGAGCATGACTTCAGGTCATGGTCGCGCTCCAGACACAACAAACACACGAGGTGCGGGTCTGTCAACGACAACATTCGGTGCCAGGACTCACATGGTTTGAACCCGGTCTTTCATGACATCCCTCGACGAACCAAAAAGTAAACAATAATGACAAAAAGGTCAAAGCTAGTCAAAAAATTACTAAGGGTAGCTCATCTCCAGATCTGTGCATGGCACAGAAAGAAAAGAACTGACAGCGCGCTGGGGTGGCGCCTATATACAACCGTGATGTCATCACAGCGACCACAACGCCAACGATGCATGCCGAGGTGACCAACGCAACCCAACGGCGCGCAAGGGTACTGCTCAAAGAAAAATCTCTGGATCCAGTCTGACGCCCGAGGGAAATTCTAAGGTAAGGAATCTGCAACTAGAACTCTCTATCAGATGATCCCTGCCCTTCTAAAAACAAGAACAAAACCAAGAATAGCTGTCTGGGCAGACGGAGCTGGGATGCCCTTGTTTAGACCGTCAGAGTGCAGTAATTATTTCGTATCTATAAGGAAATGATGACCCAAGTCCAACAGGTCCACAGGCAGTGGGCCAAATTGCCCTTGAACCAAAGGCACACTTTTGGGAACGCCCCATAAAGGAGTCACTGCTTCAGAAATGTATTCCAACATAGACCTTCTTTTCTGTTTGTTAAGTAAAATATCTATAGTTCTATATAAAATAAATGGTCCTGAATAGCCTGTCAAAACCAGTTCACAGTGAACATATAACCCGCTTGATGTGGAAACTGAAATTCAGGATAAAAACGTGTCTTCTTTCATAGTCCTGAAACTTGTTAGGAGGCTTCAAATTGGTATGGAATTCCGTCAATTAAAAAACTCGAAGCACTAAGGCAAACTGAAAAACTGACCACATTCATTATGCTGAGAAACTGATAGAATAGATTGCATAAGGAAGACAAGCTGCTCAGCGACAATGCGGAGATAAACTTTTATACAAAACCACCAAAAACGTTAGGAATGGGATAATATCGCCATGGTAGATTATTTCTGTTTGGTAGCTGGAAAAATAGGAATCCCCTCAACAACATACATGATCTACTGGGATGTCAAAACTCAGATAGACAGCTTAGCCTTCAGAGTCTTTTTTTTATTGCAATTCTTTATTATAAGTCAAATAACAGTACAAAGAAAGGCTAAGCAGCCTGTATCAGAGGATAAGGTACACCACAATGGTTACAACTGTGATGGAGACATATTAAAGCTTATTACTGTTCAAACCAATGGGGAAAAGACAAAGCTTGGAAAAAGAAAGAGGGAAAAAAAGGGGGGGGGGGAGTGGGTGGGAGATGGGTGAGTGAAGGGAGGGGTGGGGGAACTGGTAACAATGTGGCAATGTGTTATGGTAGTCAGAGTACTCAGAGGGGGCTAACATGTGAGGATACATAATCGTAAGCTGTTGAAAGTGGGTACCTTTGTGAGATGTAGCACGTCCTGAAGACTATCAAGTGTGAGCATTTTGGCCGGTCCTGACACATTGTTTTCCTGCACGGCAGTAAGGAGAGTAACAATGACGGACGGCTACGTAGCTGCCTTCTAGTAGGCTGAGTGTGGGTCGGTCGGACCTACCGCCATCACAAACCCTTAATGCTAGCCCCGAGCAGAGATGTAAAGGAGGTCAGGAATGGCCCAAGTCAGAGCGTGCCATCAGAGAATGCCCCCTGGTTGATAGGGCAGGGAATCCTGAACTGGGCATATGGATAGCACTTGATAGATTGGGAAGGGATTGGGAGAGGGTAGAGAAAAGAGAGGAAGGGAGAGAATTGACGAGAGAGAGATGGCCAGTGGGCAGGTGGGTAAATAAGGAGATAAACGCGGTCGTAGGCTAGAGGCTATGGAATATGATGAGACTATGATTGGTATTCTGTAGTTCTGTAGCATGGCGCATGGGGTGTACGGAGTGTGGGTGGGAAGGGGAAGAAGGGCTTAGGACAGCAGGATAAGATTGTTTTGTTAGATTCTAGGGGGGATAAGAGAAGATATAAGAGAAGATATAGGCTAGGGAGTAAGAAAGGGGGGAGGGTGGGTGCTGACATCCTACCAGCAGTGGTAGTGGTTTGGAGGGGTGGAGAGGAAAACCGGGCAGCGATGAGTGAGTTATGACTATGGCGGTCCTGCAAGAAAGGAGGTCCAGACCTTATTAAATCGGGCCACTTGGTCCTGTAGATTGTAAATGACTCGTTCATGTGCAGCTATTTGGATCATCTCAGTCATTCACTCTGCTGGGGTAGGGGCGTTACTTGGCCTCCAGTGTCTAAGAATGCAAATCTTTGCTGTTGCAAGCGCTCTATGTAGCAATCTCTGTTGTGGGCGTGATAGGGTGGGTAGAGGTCCTGTGTCGTGTATGAGGATGAGCGAGGGGGAGATCAGGGATTGGAGCGGCAGAGAATCTTTCAAAGTATAGCACACCCCTTCCTACAAGGGCTGGAGCGATGGGCATTCACATAGGATGTGGAGTAGATCGCATCTAGTCTCCACGCATCGCCAGCAGTTCGCATGCGGCAGAAGGCCTGCCCTATGCAGTTTCAGCGGGGTGCAATACCAGCCATGTATGACCTTAGAGAGACAGAACTTCAGTCGGGCTTCTCAAGTGCCTGTCTAGGGCGTCTAGGGTGTCGGACCAGTCCTCCACGGTGTAATCTGTCCCTAGTCAAGTCTACCATTTACAGCATAGAGTTTCGAGGAGGGGTTGTGAATAAAGATGGCTCACTAATACGTTGTAGAGGCCTGCCATTACGCCTTTGTGGCGGCCCCAGATTTGCAGATAGCCAACGATAGGTGAGGTCTTGAGCTCCCAAGGGGAAGCCCCCATAGAGTGTTGAAGGCAGTGCTTGAGTTGCAAGTAACGCCATTCTTGTTTGTGGTGTATATTGTACTCCTCTCCTAATTTGTCAAATGATTTGGGCAGTCCCTCGTCTATGAATTGGGCTATGCAATCAATACCAGCTAGGCTCCATTGTGGCCATCTAAGGCCAGTTCCCCCTATCTTTAGACTGTCGTACCCCATATGGGGGCCTGGGCATGTAGAGAGGGGTGTATACCTAGTAAACGGTGGGCTCTTCGCCATGCTGTGCGCATTGCCGTGAGGATCGGGTTAGCTAAATTGGTCTGTAAGGGACCTGCACAATACAGGCCTCCAAGTCTGCCACAATGGGCCAGCAGAAGCTTCTCTGTGGTCACCCATTGCGGCTGTTCCTGAGTTCCAGTAGCATATATGTCAGTTGGGATAGCTGGAGAGCAAGGGAGTAATGCTCCACTGAGAGGAGTCCTAAACCTCCGCAGGATCGGGGTGCAATTATTTTTGCCGGCGTCAATCGGGGGCGTGTGGAACCCCATACAAAGGCCCTCAGCGTTTCGTCTATCAGTCGAAGTGTTGAGAGGGGCACCTGCAGGGGAAGCATGCCAAGAACATATGTAAATCGAGGGAGTGTGACCATTCTTACCACCTGTACCCAGCCCCACATGGAGAGGCCCAGAAGTGACCACTTCGCGAAGTCCATTTTCATACGCGCCACAAGAGGGTCCAGGTTGTATGCAACCATGCCCTCCAGACCCCGGTTAACTAGGATCCCCAGATATTTGAGGCGGTTCAGGGTCCAGTGGAATGGGAGGCCATGGATCGCGGCCCTCGTCGTCATCAGCGAGAGAGGCAGCGCCTCACTCTTGTCCCGGTTCTCCCAGTATCCAGACAGGATCGCAAAACCGTCTATGGTTTCCAGTAAAGCCGGCAATGATCTCGTCAAATCAGTTAGGGTTAGCAATACCTCATCAGCATAAAGGTAGATTTTCGAGGTCCCACCTGCAAGGGGTATTCCTATAATCTGTTGAAAGTGTTGGAATGTTAGCCGCAAGGGGTTCCATTGCCAACAGAAACAAGAGTGGCGATAGAGGACAACCCTGCCGCATTCTCCTACTAATAAGGAATGGGTCTGATAGAAAGCCCCCACAGTTGACCAGCGCAGTGGGGTGAGCCTTCAGAGTCTTAACAGAGATGAGACTCTTAGTAAAGCATTAACAGCTTTGCACACACAATCTTGATTTTTCTGGGATTTAATATTCCGGGCAAAATACCTCGGATAGGCGACAGAGTAAGAGTTGTAATGTTTAGAGAAGAGGTATTGCACAAAAACATCATATTAATCAGTCTACTACTGTTGTACTCAAGGGGAAACTCTGAAATGACTTCTTGTACTAAAAGAAACCAAAAAAGTAAGGGTAAAAAAGCACAAGTCATGAAAAATCTCAAAATAAAGATCAAACCAAAATCCAATAACGAAGAAAATTAAAATGAAAAAGAAAAACAGCTGCGAGGAAAGGAAAATAAAGGATAACATGAAGAGTGGTTTAATATAGATGATCAAAAATGTGTAAGAGGGACAAAATATCATAGATGTACAATAAAATCTTCTGTTCGGAGGCCCACACATGACCAGGATTATATTATAAAAGAGATTGAGATTATCCGATTTTTGCTCTAATAGCCAGTCGTGGGGAAATGCTGTTGTATTTTGTATTTAATCTTTCTTGTTTTTTCTTATTGTTTTGCATGAAGTAAGCTAAGTATGAGCTTAATGGCAAACTGAGATGTGGTTTGTATGCAATGTTTTTATACTTGGAAATTAATAAACAGATTTGGCCCATAAAATCTTCTGTTCCTGGGATCCTGCTTTCACAAGAGAAGAAATTAAATTAAGGTTGTACTGGAGGACTTCCTGGTTGAAGGAACATATAAATGAAGACCCTCTTTAATTATGTTGATGGGTTACAGAATATCTGAAGGAGATTTGTTTTAAAGGTTTTGGGGAGTGACTGTGACACAGGTGTCTGCTATCCACATGACAGATCTACTAAAGTCCACTCAGGAATAACTGTACAAAAAGGTTTGATTCAAATGTTTCACCAACAACAATGTTTACATATGTCACCTGAGCAGCTGTATCTGGACAACTGGAAGGTCCTTTCTTTCGGCTATTCGAAGTGCAGCTTGCTGGGGGTCAGAGGAAAATAACCAGCTTCTATCATTTGAACAGGGTGCATCCACTAACACCTATGTAAAAACAAATGAGGAAAATACATTAACTGACTCACATCACTGAAAGTAATTGCAATCTTACTTGTGTGACTGGTATACACTTTTTTGAATACATGTGATAATCATACTTAGGGTCTTTGGTATTGAAAGATGAATTAGATGTTAAAGAAACACACACTTTTTTAGGTCGAGAAAGCAAGCGCATTGACCTGTTGTAAGTATTGTGGGCTTTTAACCACACCCACCTCACACCCATCACTTTCACTCGTTCGTGGTCTTGCCTTTCAAAAATCCCTTGATGTCATTGATAAATGCTTTACGTCTTTGTTACCGCCTTGCAGACTGACCCTCGTACTTGGATAATTGCACGATTGCCGATATACTTCAGCGTGGATGAGCTATTTTTTTCTTTTGTGTCTCCCCTCCGTGCTCCATGGCAGCCGTGGCCCTCACAGTGGGAACAGCGCAAACTCCATTAGTGGTATTGGAGCGCGGTTACTTTGTTCACACACTGTTACCTAATCAGTCATTTCTTTTGGCTCTCCGCTTCACACTCCATAGCTTTCCCAAAAACACTCATAAGTGATAAATGCTTTAAAAAATAAATAAATAAATAAATCAGAAATCCACAATGCGTCTCTCTTGGGACAGCGGGAGAGCTGATACTACAATATTCACTGTACTCAGGAAAAGTCACCCCATAAATCTTTGCAAGCATTCGTTAGGTCGAAGGTGCACACGCTTTGACCTGTTGTATGTATTGTGGGCTTTTAACCACACCCACCTCACCCCATCACTTTCACTAGTTCATGGGCTTGCCTTTCAAAAATCCCTTGATGTAGTTGGTAATTGCTTTAATTTGTCCCACCTTGTGGCAGTTTTGTTACCGCCTTGCAGACTGACCCTGTTATATGGATAATTGCACGATTGCCGATATACTTCAGCGAGGGTGAACTATTTTTTTCTTTTGTCTCTCCCCTTCATGCTCCATGGCAACCATGGCCGTAACACCACCAACAGCACAATCCTCATCTGCGGTATTGGGGTGCTGGTCACATTGTTTACATTGTTACCTAATCAGAGTCATTTGTTTCGCTTCTCCCCTTCATGCTCCATAACTTTCCCAAAAACACTTAGAATTGATCAATGCTTTACTAAAAAACACAGAAATCCCCAATGCAGCCCTCCCAGCACAGCGGGAGGGCTGATACTACAATATTCACTGCACTCAGGAAAACTCGACCCATAATGCTTTGCAAGCATTCTTTTTCAAAACATTTTTGCCCATAACTTAGCCTGTGGTGGTTCTAGGACAATGTGACCACCACCAAAACATTCAGCATGACACACTCTGTTTAGGTCATCTAAGGGTCCCCAAACTGGGTTAGTGGGAACCCCAAAATCATAACACTCCCACCATTCAATCCCTTTTTAACCTCTCTTATGGCTGGAACATTTGTTTTACAGCTTTGAGTAGTTTGTGTTCTAAGGGCCTTAGTATTGCAGTAGGCCTGATAAGCCTGAAAATGTGTAAGGCACTACACACTCCAGGGGCTAAATATATAGTTGCATTAAATTACTTTTAGCCATTCTACTTTCATGTGGTTATGCTCTCTAGGGCCTAATTATATGGTTTCATGGCCATGTTGCCTACAAAATATATTTTAATTGTGGTGTCCTCTAAGCGCTGTTCCGAGCATTACAGTGAACATTTCACAATATTTGCTGCACTCAGTCGTCCCATAATGATTGTAGGGCATTCTTTTACAAAACATTTTTGCTCATAACTCCGCTTGTGGGTGTCCTAGGACAACGGGACCACCTTCAAAACGTTCACCACAACCTGCCTGTCTATTATCTCCGAGTCCCCCAGACTAAGTTGGTAGGGACTCCAAAATAATGACCCCTCCCTACACTCAGTGTCTTTTTAACTTCTCATGGCAGAAACCTTTGTTTTACAACTGAGAGTAGTTCGTATTTTAAGGGACTTGTTTGTAATATCGTTGCAGTAGACCTGCTAGCCCTGAAAATGTGTAATGCATTACCCTCTCTAGAGGCTAAATATATGGTTACACTACAATACTTTTAGTTATTTTCTTTTCATGAAGTTATGCCCTCTAGTGGCTAACTATATGGCAACATGACCATGTTTCTTACAAATGCTATTTTCATTGTGGTGTCCTCTAGGGCTGTTCTGTGCATTACAGTCTAATGCCATACGTTTATTTCTAATAAAGGTTTTTATTGGGTTTATATGATAATTGTATATGTTTTACTAATCTCTCCTTATTGCAATTATGACCATGATTCAGGCCAACTTAACATACTTATTACACTATGACTGTTTGGACACTCTTGATACGTTTGCGTGGTCCTTCTAGTTTATTTCTCTTGTTACTCCTCCGTGGCTGTCTTGTTTTGGGAATTGTGTTAGCCAGCCAGCAACTGATGGTGGGGTGGTCAAAGTGGTATTCTATTGGAATTAGCACAGCAGATTCAAATTAGGATGCTAAATGGCAACATTTTCATTTTTGGCTGCAGTTAGAGGAAAAAAGGTAAATGGAAGTGCTTTAGTTATATGCAGGGCCACTGGAATTATGTGGCAGGACAAAACCAAATTATGGTTGACCAATTTATGTGGGACGAAAAGTCCAGTTATGAATTTACAAGGCCAATAGCTCTAACTCAAGCAAAGGAGAGACCCACTGCATTGCAAATGTTTGTTACTTTTTTATCAGGGCTAAAGGATACTTTGACAAAACACATCCGAAATAAAACATCTTTTTTTTTCATTTCCAACGCTAGTGGTTATGGTTTTTGCTAAGCAAATGGTATGATAAATTTTAAGGTACGACCCAAAATGCCGCTCAGTATGTGATCAAGGCTGTGGTATCGGCTGAAATGCCTTATGGAGACTAAACTGAATACATTAATTCACACTCAACCCTTGTAGCCTTAGACGTTTTGTTTGAATAAGGCAAACTCACTACATCTTTAACAAATCTACTGGTGCCGGAGCCCGACAAGCCCCTTTGGTATGGAGCACCGCAGAAGCCAGTGACTGCAGCTAGGGGACATATTTATATATAAATAACCCAATGGCAGTCGCCACTAGGTAACTAAAGTTAGGACCATATTTCCATAGAAAAAGCATTTTTGACTTGCTTATATCTTTGGTGCCGTTTGACTAATCTTCATGAAATTTTCCCCAAAATGTGTATGTGTCGCAGTGATTCTTGTTACGCACAGAAAATTTCTTGGTGACCCGTCAAGTGGGAGCAGAGAAAAAACTGGTGTGTGTGAAAAAAGTTGTTTCCCATGTTAATTCCCATAGGACCTTCAGACAAGTCTAAAGCCTGAATCACTAGATGGAATTACACCAAATTTGGCAGAAAAGTAGCTTTCAGTTTGCAGATATTGCTTTCGCTTATTTGGTGTAAATCCGGTCAGTAGTTTTTGAGAAAGTTAGAGAAATCTAAATTTCTATATCTCTGGCCACGGCGACTTTGCGATTATTTCGCAAATAATTCACGTGAAAAGAAGCAATGTAATTGGCTGACCGCAACCTGACAAGAAAGTTGCAGCCGCCATTTTATTTCACAGTCCTTGGGGATGAAATTCCAAACTGAAAGTGGCATAAGTGGTCAAGGTGAAGGTACCCTGACCCCACAGGTGTGACATAGGTGTGTTTTAGGGGCAAATTATGGGTTTGGAATAATTATTTGCCGCCAGGTGTAATATTCACAAAAATTTGTGAAGTTTTGCGAATTTCATGAAACTTTTGCAAATACGAAAAAAAAATCTAATGACATCAGCAAGCACTGACATCATTAGAAGCAGCCGGCTGCACAGGAAGCCATTTGATTCCCACGTGTCTAGGAGAAACAACTTAAGTTTCTCCTGCGGCCGGAGTTTTGTTCAAAAGAGGCATTGGAGGAAAGGCTTTTCTTTTCCCTCAATGCCTCTTTCAGCATTTCTTCTGCCTGATCGCACCACAAATCTGGAAGAGTTGAAGAAGTTCTTAGGTTTAACTCTTTTGATGGGGCTGATAAGGAAGCCATAACTGTCTTCATATTAGTCTACTAGTCCCTTGATGGCAATGGCTATATTTCCTGCAACCATGAGTCGTAATCGGTATTTGCTTCTTCTTCGGATGCTGCATTTTGTGGATAATGCTTTAGCGTTGCCACAAGATCACCATGATTCTAACCATCTTTTTAAGATTCAGACTGTCCTTGATCTCTTTGTAGATCGTTTTTCAGAGATCTATGTTCCAGGGAAAAAAATTGCTGTAGACGAGTGTTTGGTCCTGTTTAAGGGCCGTTTGGTTTTTAGGCAGTACATTCCTAGCAAAAGGGCACGTTATGGAATTAAGATATATATGCTGTCTGAAAGTAGTACAGGATATGTTTATAATTTCCAGGTCTACACTGGAAGGGATTCCAGTTTTGACCCCCCTGGTTGTCCGGACACTTTTGGAGTTAGTGAGAAAATTGGGTGGAACTTGGTAGACGACTGTTTAACATAGGTCACCATTTGTACCTAGATAACTTCTACACTGGAGTGCTATTGTTCAGGGAATTGTTCAAAGTAGACAATGTTGCTTGTGGCACAATCCGCTCTAACCGTAAAGGCTATCCAAGGGAGCTTGTATGTAAAAAAATAAAAAATGAGAGGGGACAGTGCAGTGCCTTGCGTAATGATGAGCTGCTAGCTGTGAAATTTGCAGACAGGAGGGATGTCTACATGCTGACTACCATCCATGATGAGCATACTTACCCTGTGACTGTTTGGGGTCAGGTTGCTGAGGTGTGGAGAACCTGTGTGCATTTTAGACTACAATAAGCACATGGTGGTATAGCTAAAGTAGATCAGAGGTTGTAACCTTACACTGCTGTTCGTAAGGCTTACGTTTGGTATAATAAGTTGGCTATACATCTCTTCCATTTAGAAACTTTTAATACTTTTATTGTGTTCAAGGATTGTTCCCGTGAGTCAAAGATGACATTTGTTAAGTTTCAGGAGTCTGTGATAGAGAGCCTTGTTGTGGTAGAACAGGCAAGAGTTCCTAGAGAAGCAGTGGTGGAGGATGTGGCTAGAATGAAAGATCGCCACTTTCCTTATCACATTCCTCCCACGCCCAAAAAATAATTTCCCTATAAGAAATGTAGAGTATGTGCCCGAAGAGGTATCTGGAAGGAGACTCATATGTACCCTTGACATGCTGGTGTTTTGGGTGGGACCCCAATGATGAAGCATGCCACCAACTAGGTTGGTGGGTGAGGGGTCCGTTTTAACAAAACCTAAGGGTGTTTCTTTTCACAATTTGAGTGTTTCGAACATTGCAGAAGTAAGAGTCTTGGTAGTATGCTCGCTTCTTCTCTCGGGAAAATGTACCAACTCTAGATAAGTTTGAAAACTAGATACCCAGTGCAGTACAGGGTGGTGTGCCTCTTGTGGATCCCAACAAGTTCTTTAGCCACAATGCTCTGTAAACTTGGAGTGCCTCTTGGTTGGCGGTGTGCGTGGAGTGGCGCTTGGCTGGCGGTGTGCGTGGAGTGGCGCTTGCCTGGTGATGTGCGTGGAATGGCGCTTGGCTGGCTCTGTACGTTAGCCGGCGCTTGGCTGGCGGTGTAAATAGTAACTTGCTGTTGGTCACTATAACACGCTGCTGGCCAAACGCCAGTCCACAGACTCCATTAGCTAGTGTGATTGCTGTGTCAGGCATGTGGGCGTATGAAAGTGATGGGCCGTTGAATGGCGCGGTCCGTTGATGTGAGTGTTGCAATGTGCTGGGCCTGTGGATGACGACGTGAATGGTCTTGTGCATGTCACGTTTGAAAGGTGTGTGAACAGACTGTAAAGCAGTTGGTGTCTTGTCGTGGCTTGACAGCTCACGAGCTGTGAGTCACTGGTTCAGTTTTTGGGCCTTTGAGTTATTAACAGTGCATTTCATTTTTGTGAAACCTCTTGTTAATAAAATTTGATCTATTGAACCATCACTCACCCTTGTGCCAAATCCAACCAGTATGTCTGGTAAAATAAAAAAATCCACTCCACTGTAATCAGGCGTCAAACCACACCTGTGACATGCTAGGTGTCTCGGGTGGGACCCCAATGATGAAGCATGCCACCAACTAGGTTGGTGGGTGAGGGGTCTTTGTTAACAAAACCTAAGGGTGTTTCTTTTCACAATTTGAGTGTTTTGAACATTGCAGAAGTAAGAGTCTTGGTAGCATGCTCGCTTCTTCTCTAGGGAAAATGTACCAACTCTAAATAAGTTCGAAAACTAGATACCCAGTACAGTGTGGTGCGTCTCTTGTGGATCCCAACAAGGTTTTAGCCACAATGCTCTGTAAACATTCAAAGTGTGACTAAAATCACACATTTTCTCGAATTTCTGTGCCATATTCTTCCAGGAGCAAAAATGAACTAGAAACTTCCTACAACCCACTCCTCTCCCCCCCACCACCCAGTCTCCTGATATAAATGCTACCTCACTTGTGTGGGTGGGCCAAGTGCCCACAAGAGGGAAGGGGCCAAAACACAACGTGGACACGTCAAAATGATCTATTACAAAACTACCTGTTTTTGGAAGGGGGGGCACCTGGTCCAGGGCACAGCGGTCATTTAGGGAAACCTACCAAACCCAGACCTTTTTTAAACCCTAGACACCCGGTGGAGTCCAGAGAGGTTTGGCCTGGGTGGATCCCTCAAAATGTTCTTGCCCAGACTCCTCTTTTCAATGGAAAAATGTGAGGTGTCCATGTTGCGTTTTGGGGCTTTTCCTGTCGCGAGCACTAGGCCTACCCACACAAGTGAGGTACCATTTTTATTGAGAGACGTGTGGGAACACAGAATAGAAGAACACGTGTTATTGCTAATTGTCTTTCTGTACACTTTCGCTTTCCAAATGTAAGAAAGTGTGTAAGAAAGAGGTCATTTTGAGAAATGCCCTGTAATTCACACCCTAGTATGTGGAATCCCCAAATTCAGAGATGTACAAATAACCACTGCTTCTAATCTTTATATCTTGTGCCCATTTCGGAAATACATAGGTTTCCTTGATACCTATTTTTCACTCTTTATATTTTACCAAATGAACTGCTGTACACCAGGTACACAAAGGAAACCCATTGCAAGGTGCAGCTCATTTATTGACTCTGGGTACCTTGGGCTCTTGATGAACCTACAAGCCCTATATATCCCCACAACCATAAGGGTCCAGCAGATATAACGGTATATTGCTTTAAAAAATCTGCCATAGCTGGAAAAAGTTACAGAAGAAAACGTAGACAGAAATGGCTGTTTTGTTTCACTCAATTTCAATATTCTTTATTTCAACTGTTACTTTCTGTGGGAAAACCTTGAAGGATCTACACAAATGACCCCTTGCTGAATTCAGAATTTTGTCTACTTATCAGAAATGTTTAGCTGTCCAGGATCAACCCCTGGTTTCATACCCAATTATGTCACTAACTGGAAGGCAGATGAAAGCACAAAAAATAGTAAAAATAGGGTATGTCCCAGTAAAATGCCAAAACTGTGTTGAAAAATTTGGTTTTCCGATTCAAATCTGCATGTTCCTGAAAGCTGGGAAGAAGGTGATTTTAGCACCGCAAACACCTTGTTGATGCCATTTGCAGGGAAAACCCACATGACATGCTTTCTTCTGCAGCACTTTTTCCCATTTTTCCCCAAAAAACCTAATTCTGAATGTTGTTTGGCTCATTTCTTGGTCTCCTCCAGTGGAACCCATAAATTCTAGGTACCTTCAGAATCCCCAGAATGTTGAAAAAAAAAGGACGCACAATGGCGTGGATAGCTTATGTGGACAAAAAGTTATGAGGGCCTAAGCGCAAACTACCACAAATAGCCAAAAAAAGCCTTGGCACAGGAAGGGGGAAAGGCCTGGCAGCGAAAGGGTTAAACACTTTCACTGTGTGTACGAGCCGAGCTGTTTTCAACATATTATTAAAGAACATCACAAGTATCATAAACACTCTTTACAATCTGAAATAGTGCCCATGAAGGTAAAACAAGATGCTATACCTCAGCTACAAATGAAACAATTTGCTGATACTTTGATGCTGTCTCCAGCCACCCACTTCCAAAGGAAAATGTTAGGAAGTGTAGTCACATGGCACTACCAAATTTCAATCTATCAACTTCTTCCCCTATACATAATTAGGTTTCAGATCACCCAGGAGCACCTATACTGCTGCCGTAGACAGAAAAGAAAGACTGTCTTCCCTAATGCTAACTTATCAGAAACTCTGATCTTACTTGACCTATCTTCAGCATAAAACATAGCATACCACAAGATCCTTCTTGGCCAAAATATGAGCTGAGATAAATGGAATGCCACACCAATGTGGTAACTCATTTCTGTCAGACCCAAGCCTTGACCTTAAAAGCCACTGGATGCAAATACTTAACAAGGATCTCCCCTTTCTCTGGTACTCTTAAATGTCTGTGTGAGACCCTTGGCACATGTCATCTCTCTCTACTAACTAGAATTACTAATATACACAGAAAACATTCAAAACCCTCCAATTGACCCTTCAACCCCATCTGCCCTTCTACCCCTAATTTCAGGACCCTTGAGGCCAGGACACAGCTGGGACTACATGCCTGAAACACATCTATCAGTTGATAAAGACAGGCTACCTTTAACTAAATGGAACAAAATCCCCATAACAAAACAAACGGTCACCTGTTCGAGTGGCTGATGGAGTTAGGAGATATACCATCCATAGCTTGTCCAGAAAAATCTTGTGATCTGTTTCAATAAAGACCTCTCATGTACACACCAGACTGCAACAATCATCAAAAGCACCGATCAACTTGATGATAATAAGTGCCACAAATTTTCTTCAACAGAGACATCAAATCAAATTCACTAAACCAAAGATCCTATCCTAACTCAACTACTGGATTATAGTTTAGCTAGGTTCTGCCTTAACCTCAAGAAATCTGGCCATATCACCCAAGCCATAAATAACGCCACTGCTTACCAGTGGCAGAGGCTCAAGATCAAACTCTTCTGTTGAATTCTGAAAGTACAGGGGAATATGGTCCAACATTCATACAAAAACTAGCTCTGCCTCACATGCTCCTCTGCAGGCTCATATCAAGCAAAGTAAATCTCATTGCTGAAACCAGATTCTCCAGAAAGTCTTATGAAGGACCACCAGAAACTATCCCACATTGATTTTAAAAATCAATAAAATAAATACACTTAAACTGATGTTTTTGCTTATTGAAAGAATATTTAGACAGAGTTTAGTTAGCACAAGGCACATAATGTACACTTTTTGCTATATTCAAACTATTCTACCCCCTCACTGGAGACATAAAATGCAATGCTTTAAAATAAACAATTGTACATTTAGGCAAAGGACACTAGTGAAAAATCACAGCACGTACCTTGTCAAACATCTCAGGCTGGAGATGGCCTATTTTTCTTCCATCTAGGTCTGTGGTTGTCACGGAGTCCATCACATGTGGTGGTATGAATGAGTCTAGTGTTTGCTTCAGCCATCGATACCTCAGATTATCATACTCATTGCAGTGAAGGTGAGCTAAACACAACGCCAAAAGAAAATGAATAGTTAATAGAAAACGAAAAAGGCAGTTACGTTTAGTCAAGAAGCATACGTTTGATATTTAAGATAACATGAAGAATGATATTACAAAATAACCAGTAACATGTCTGCCGTTTGCAGTTTTTGGCACCAGACTAAGGATAAGATGTACTATTGTTCAGGTCGCAAAAAGCAGTCACAGTTTGTGTCCATAAATGTATTTTTGCGAATATATGCTGATAGGTTAGTGTGCAAAATAAGGTTTGAGTCTTATCCGACCTGTCTAATATTTATTAGGTTGGTCGAAAATTGCGACTCATTTTGATTGATCAAAATCACAGGGATGGTGGCCTGGAAATGTAAGGAGACCGCCATTTCTGTGCCTGATTTTAAATAAGGTAAACTTCAATTTTTCAAAGCAGCCCGATTTTCCCAAGCTGCTATTAAAAAAGGTTTTGTTTTTTTACAAGCTTCCAAGAGAATTGGCAATGGTCTCTTGGACCACTGTGTGGTGAACTCAGACATCCTACATTCTACATGACACTGTGGAATCTACATTACACTGTGGAATGTTGAAGGCTGAGAGAGACCTGGGGGGATTCCAGAGTTGACAGTTGTGGAGAGCGGTCGATGACTGTGGCCAATAAAGACATCTTCTTCGTACAACTCGTTTGTATTTGTATTCTTTCAATATCACCACAAAATTGGCGACGAGCTGGCCCCAGTCAAGTACCCGCATTCCACTTATCCGGATTTCGTGAGTCGGTCTCTGCATTTCATGAACATATGGGCCCGTTTGCAGTTTGTTAGGCCAGTTATGTTTTTTTTTTTTTACTTTGCGCTTAGCAATTAAATCACGATAGGAGATTTTGGACTATCCGACCAAGGCCAGTTGCATACTTTACGTTAGCCCGTGACGGGGCTTAAACTGATATTTTATCCTTTCGCTCCCCACCGTTTTCTGCCACGCGCTGCAGTTGTCGTGATAAGCTGTCTACACAAATGTAGGAGTCCATATCATTACAAACGCACTGTTTCACACGCATTGGGACTAGTACGTTTCAATACGTAGAGCATGTTCAAGTACGTATGGCGGCCATATTTTGGGAGTTCTGCTCCATGATCTGCCCACTCAATCCACAAGTGTCACAATATTCAAGTTGCAGATCGCAGAGGGGAATATACAGCGATCTGCACGCTCGTTTATCAGTACTCAAATTGCAGATCAGAAGTTACACATAAACACATCACCCAAACAGCGATCTGCACGCTACTATTTAACATTAATTTAATTTTGGTTTGTAGAAAGGAGGTTTTGAGTGCTTTGCACGCTTGTGCTGTGAATAAACAGAAGAACTATTCATAAAAAATAAAAAAAGAGAAAATATATTAACTAATTTTTTCTACAACTATAAATATTTTAATAGTTTCTTATCCATTTTGATTGTTTTTCATCAATTTTCACAATATGCAGAGCATCAGTGCTCAGTCACGATTTTTACAAACACCTGGAGATCCACTGATACCTTGGAGAAAGTTGGTATAGGGCCTTCACTAAATATTTAGGAGCTTCTGGTGGTAACAGATATTGCCCACAGAGAAAGAAATTCTTATTAGAACACAATTTGCACTTTGAAGGGCAGTCTGTCTATAAGCATTTACCAACCTACAAATTACCAGACGGTGAAGAAGATGACATTGATGAGTATCAACTAGCAGTAAGAAAACTCAAAAAGCAGTTTGATGTTCAACCAGGTTTGATAGTAAATAGACATACATTCTTCACAAGATTACAATGTCAAGATGAATCAATCTACAGTTATGTAGCAATGTTACACGTGCTTGCTTCCGAATGTGAGTTTGAAAACTTTACGTCTCAACTCATTCGGGATCAAACAGTGGTACACTGCTGGGATAAAAAAGTTCAAGAAAAGCTTCTAACATTAAAAAAAATCCTTGGTTGACAGAAACAATAGAAATTGTAAAAAATATAGAAATTTCCCAGAAAGCATGCAAGGAGTTATCACAAAAAGAACACACTGGAGTAAGTGCAGTCAAAATTAAAGGGAATTCCAGTGACTACACTAAAGAACAAACCAAGAGATCAACACAGAACAAAGCTAAAGATGAATTTTTCAACAGAAAGAACATATGCTTCAGATGCGGTAATCCTTAACATGGAAACAACACTGGTCCATGTCCAGCCAAATATGGGAAATGTAGAGTATGTGGAAAGATGGAATGTGATTGAAGATTTTGATGTCAATGAAAGTTCAAGTGATGAAGTTAACACCAAGAAAGATGTAATACTAGTGGTCCAAGGAGATGAACCCAATTGCATTGACTCTTATGAGAATATTGAAGTTGATGGGAAATTACTATGGCCCTCATTCTGACCTTGGCGGGCGGCGGAGGCCGCCCGCCAAAGTCCCGCCGTCAGGTTACCGTTCCGCGGTCGAAAGACCGCGGCGGTAATTCTGACTTTCCCGCAGGGCTGGCGGGCGGTCGCCTTCAGACCGCCAGCCAGCCCAGCGGGAAAGAGGCTTCCACGATGAAGCCGGCTCGGAATCGAGCCGGCGGAGTGGAAGCTGTGCGACGGGTGCAGTTGCACCCGTCGCGTATTTCACTGTCTGCGCAGCAGACAGTGAAATACATGTAGGGGCCCTCTTACGGGGGCCCCTGCAATGCCCATGCCAGTGGCATGGGCACTGCAGGGGCCCCCAGGGGCCCCGCGACCCCCCCTACCGCCATCCGGATCTCGGCGGTCCGACCGCCGGGATCTGGATGGCGGTAGGGGGGGTCGGAATCCCCGCGGCGGTGCAGCAAGCTGCGCCGCCGCGGAGGATTCAATGGGGCCGCGGTACACTGGCGGGACCCCGCCAGTGGTGCCGGTCCGACCGCGGCTTTACCGCCGCGGTCGGAATCCCCATTGGAGCACCGCCGGCCTGTCGGCGGTGCTCCCGCGGTCCTCCGCCCTGGCGGTCAAAGACCGCCAGGGTCAGAATGACCACCTATGTCTCTTAATAGATTTAGGAGCAATGATGACCATAATTACAGAAGAACTGTTATTACAAACATATGGAGAAAAGTATTCATTACCCTCTGACAGAAACCCTGTGTCGTACAATGGAAAAAAGATAGACCTTATTGGTTATTTCGAAGGCCATATGAAATATAAAAACAAAGCTATTCTTGGGAAGGTTTATGTTGCTAAGAAAGGTTTGAATATACTTGGGTAGTACTACCAGGGTCTTTTCGGTATGACATTGAGACCAGGGAGGAAAGATCAAGTTTCGTTAGTTAATGATGAGGCAAATGTCGATCTGGAAGTTCATGGTGACGAACAACCCAGGAATATTTGGTTACAGAAGTTTAATAAAGTATTCAGTAACAATTTAGGTAGGATCACAAGTTTTAAACATAAGATCAAAATATAATATGGTGCCACACCGGTAAAGCTCAAATTGAGAAATTTACCTTTTAGTGTCCGTGAGGAGTGAGAGGGTAGTTTTAAACAAATGGTTGTAGATGGTGTCATAGAACCAATAGAGTTGTTACTTTGGTTGTTTCCATTAGGTTTTGCACGGAAACAAATTGACGGTTACGAGTTTGTATTGATTTGCGTAGTCTCAACAAGGTGATATGGGTTGATTCACATCCTTTAAAACGTATTGATGACATCACAACTACATTTGCTGGAAAATAAATTCCAGCAAAAATAGATTTTTATCCTCAGCATAATATCAGGTTGAGTTAAATGAAACTTCAAGGCATTACACAGCTTTTGTATCACCTTTTGGCACTTTTCAATTCAAGAGGATACTTTTTGGATTGGCTTCTGCCGCTTCTCTTTTTCAGAGTTTTAGAAAAAGATACTTCAAGGTGCTAAAGGTGTTGTAACCTTTCAAGATGATATACTGGTTGCAGGTGAGGATGAGGAGACCCATGATAAAGCAATGAATAAATTGTTACAAGGTTACAAAAATATGGTGTGGTAGCAAATGTAAAAAAAAAATTGAGTTTGCTAAATGCAGCCTAGAATATTTAGGTCATGTTATCTCAAAAGATGGGGTGGAACCAAGGCCAGGGTTTGTAGAAGAGATTGTTAATTCACCAGAACCAAAAACAAAGGACCATGTGGCATCTTTTCTGGGACTATGTGAATTTTATTCAAAATGTATTAAGAATTTTGCCACCAAAACAGCAAAGTTGTGGGAACTTCTCAAGAAAAATAAAGCATTTGTATGGGACACATTTCACAAGAAGAACTTAGATCACTTAAAAAATTATTTAGTTAAGTCAGGAATTTTAGCGCCATTTGATCCTGCTAAACATTGCACTGTCACTGTAGACGCTATCAACGATGGTTTGGATGTAACATTATCCCAGTTCTTTGAGTCAACGAGAAGATTTTCTCTGTAATAGAAAAATAGTTACTGGCTTATTGTTGGGCTGTAGAGCGTTTTAAGAACTACATATGGGGCAGAAAGTTCACACTTAAGAATTATCATAAATCCTTAGGAGAGATGTTATCAAATAACACACTCTGAGAATTGCTAGATTGAGTTCCAAACTACTACAGCATGATTTCAAAGTAGAGTATATACCTGGAGGGAAAAATATTAAGCTATTTGTCTCGTTCTCCAGTTAGAACAGACGACAAAACAGAATTTGTGGATGAGGAAGATGAAGAATGTTTGAATGCTATTGTGGATGTGTGTGAGGGGAACACTTTTACATAGATTGAATGGCACGAAGAAATGTTGAAAGATGAAGATATTGTACATATAAAGAACTATGTAACTCATGGTTGGCCTAAAGAAAGCTTGCTGCCAACAATTCTACAAGCTTACACTAAAGTGGCAGATGAATTGTCGGTAGAGAACAATGGTATGCTGATGAGAAATTAAAATTCATTCCACCTAGAGGATCAAGAGACAAAATCATTACGATTGGCCATCAAGGACATCTAGGACAAACTATTACTAAGAGGAAGATGAGAGAGTGTTACTGGTGGCTTGAAATAGTGACGTGTTAGAAGATGTGTGATCTGTGCTAATAGTGATAAGGTGATGAACACTCAGCCTGCACCTTTGTCACCAAGTATTTTGCCTGTGGTACCTTGGACTAGACTGGCCATCGATTTTATTGGTCCATTTAGCACTCTAGCAAGAAGATCCAGATTTGCGTTTGTGGTGGTCTGGTTGAAAAAATGAATTGCACGCTAGTTGAGTGCATACAATGGGCAGTTCAAAATAAAACAGAAATGAATGAAGCGGTGGAGGGCATGTTGTGGTCACATCATTCCTCTCCAAATGCTGTTACTGACGTGAGTCCGTTTGAAGTGATGAGAGGTCGTACTTCAGCCTCTAAGCTGTTTCCTGCATGGCTGAGAGTAGTTCAAGCTAACCCTGATAAAGTCAAGCCCTTAGATGAGATCATAAGACCTCGTGTTCAGGAGTTTAAAAATAAAATGAAAGATGACTATGATGCAAAGCATTGCGTGTATGAGGAAAGAACTGAAATTAAGATAGGCGAAAGGGTACAAGTAAAGATCCCACTCATGTGGTTAAGGGTATGTCCAAATTCAGAAATCCTGAGAGGGTGGATGCTGTTTCCAAGAACGCGATACGCATTAAAGGTCATGAATGGAAGAATGAAAGCGGAATAGTAAAAATTGAGGGAGATTATGAAAGGCACTGAAGGGAAAATTCCCAATTTTTATAAAGAGACAAGTAGGATTGAAGATAATGGTGAGCAAGAACCAAAAAACGAAAGTAGATTGAAAGTGAACAACGAGGAACTAACAAGACACAGAAGCAAAAGGATTGGTAAGAAACCTGCTAGATATTGTGATGGTTAGGCTTTCGTTCATTGGGAAAGTTTATGTATTTTGAAATGCATTTACATTTCGTTGGTTTTTTTGGTTAAAAAAAATGGTTGAGCATAGCAGGTTATGTTTAGATCTATCCTAAGGAGACATTGTAATAATATTCATGTATCATTTAATATAGAGAAGGGAGATGTTGTGGTGATCTCAGCCATCCTACATTCTACATGATACTGTGGAAGCTACATTACGCGCTTTACACAGTTGTGGAGAGCAATGGATAACTGTGGCCAATAAAGACTCATCTTCTTCGTACAACTCATTTGTATTTGTATGCTTTCAATATCACCACACACTGCCTTCTACCTCTGAAACTTTCACCTCATTTACCTTTGGGCCTTTTCCTTTTTGCGCATAGTTACTACACCAACTTAGGAGTCAGTAACTTTTCAATGGTTTGCAACTGAAATTCCAGTCTCAAATCAATGATGCATATGGTAGTGATTCACAATTGGGAAGGGGTGCCCACAACACTACATGGTAAAAGTTTACCCCTGCTATTTCTGGGATAGAAAAAAAGCTCAGAAGGCATAAACAAATCAGCTTTGATGCACTGGATAGAACAAAACAGGATAAAGAAGCAACTGGTAAGATGTTTTTTTTGTAAGCAGCAGTCAGTAAGGCTCTCCCTGTCTGTAACTGCAGTGTCAAGCTTAAACAAGCATTGGCAAAGCCAATAGGTCTTGACTATGCAAGAGCTATTGGCTTTGTCAATGTGTTTCAGCCATGTACACAAGCATGGCTTCCGTTCAGCATGGCTAAAGGTCAGTGGTGTAGAAGAGAGTGGCATGGAGTGTCAGAGTGGAGTAGAAAGGAGTGGTATAGAGTGAAGCTGCATAGAGTAGAATACAGTAAAGTGGTGTAGAGTGGACTGGTGTAGAACACATTGGCATAGAATGTTGTAGAGTGCAGGGGCATAGAATTCAGCTGCATACAATGCAGCATCATAGAATGCAGTGGCCTAGATTTGAGTGTTGCACAGTAGAGTGCAGTGGTGAAGAGCAGAGTAGAGTGGCATACAGTGCAGTGGTGCCGAGTAGAGTGACAAGGTGTAGTGACGTGGTATGGTGCAGAGTAAAGTGGAGTAGAGTGGTGCAGAGTAGAGTGACATAGTGCATTGGCGTAGAGTCGTGAGTAGAGTGCTACAGAGTGTCATACAATGCAGTGGTATAGAGTGGCGTACAACGCATTGGTGCAGACTGTGGTGGCATACAGAAGAGTGGTGTTGAGTAGTGACAGAGTGCAGTGGAGAAAAGTAGTTTGTAGTGGCTCAGAGTGGCATACAGTGGTGTGGCGTAGAGTAGAGTGGACCAGTGTAGAGTGCATTGGCATAGAGTATTACAGGGTATAGTGGCGTAGAGTGCAGTGACACTGCAGCAGCATAGAATTCAACAGCATGCAATGCAGCGTCATAGAATGCAGTGGTATAGTTTAGAGTGGTACATAGTAGAGTGTAGTGGGGCAGAATGCAGTGGTGCAGAGTAGAGTGGCATAGAGTGCAGCACCGTAGAGTACAATGGCTTATAGTGCAGTGGTGAAGAGTAGAGTACAGTAGAGTGGCAAAAAATGCACTGGCTTAGAATGCAGTAGTGCAGCGTAGAGTGCAGTGTTGCAGAGTAGAGGCTCGTAGAATGCAGTGATGTAGAGTGGCATAGAGTGCACTGGCGTAGAGCAGAAAGACATAGACTGTTGTAGCGTATAGTACAGAGGCATATAGTAGATTGTTTTAGAGCACAGTGGAGTGGTGCTGGGTAGAATGCAGTGGTGTGTAATGGCGTACAGTGTAATGCCGTAAAGTGGTGTAGAGTAAAGTGGCACACAGTACAGTGCCACAGACTAGATCAGAGTGGCATACAGTGGATTGGCTTAGAGAGCAGGGGCATAGAGTTGGGTAGTACAGAGTAGAGTGCATTGGCTGAGAGTGTACTGGCATGGAGTGCAGCAGCATAGAGTGCAGTGTTGAAAAGTGATGTAGCTGAGTGGTGTAGGATGGAGTTGTGCCTACTAGAGTGGCCTAGACTGGAGTGGTGTAGAGTGCAGTTGCGAAGAGTGCAGTGGTATAGAGTATATAAGAGTGGCATTCAGGTGATTGGCGTAGAGAGCAGCGGCATAGAGCTGTGTGGCACAGAGTAGAGTGCATTGGCGTAGAAGGTAATAGCAAGGAGTGCAGTGTCAGAGTGATAGAGTGCCGTGTTGAAAAGTGGCATAAAGTTGAGGGGTGTAGAGTGGAGTTGTGCAGCATAGTGTCGCCTAGACTGGAGTGGTGTGGTATAGAGTGCAGTGATGTAGAGTAGAGTGGCCTAGAGTGCATTGGCATATAGTACAGTGGTGCATAGAAGAGTAGAGAGGCGTAGAGTACAGTGGTGTAGAGTGCAGTGGTGCCAGAGTGCAGTGGTGCCAGAGTGGCGTAGAGTTGAGTGGTGTAGAGTGGAGTTGTGCAGATTAGAGTGAAGTGGGCTAGACAGGAGAGGTGTGGTGTAGAGTGCAGTTGCAAAGAGTGCAGTGATGTAGAGTAGAGTGGTACAGAGTGCCTTGGCATAAAAGTAGAGTGTAGTGTAGAGGAGTAGAGAGGCATAGAGTGCAGTGGCGTAGAGTGGAGTGGTGCAGAGTGAAGTAGAGTTCAGTGGCATGGAGTGGTGCAGAGTATAGTGGGGTAAAGTGGGGTGTGTATGGTGTGGTAGAACACTGCCATTACAGATAACACATTTTTAACTGCAATTACTATTACATTTGCACAGACATACAGTTTGCCTAATAAAACTATACACTTTGCAAATATTTGCACAGTTTATTTAAATGTTGTTGGGTGCTAGAAAAAACAACCTTCTGCTACCCCCGGTAGCCAGCAAGATTGTCACATAAACCCACTCACTCTGAAGTCAGAGAAAGAAACGTAAACACCAAGCTCCCTCAGAAGACAAAGCCTGACATTTGACCTGTCTTTGAATGCACCTCAAACGTGACAAGATAAGAACAAGATTTACAGGTCTGTATGCAGAAAGGACCAGGTGAAATAATACATGAAGAGGCAGTGTGAAAAGGCTTTGCTCCTTGGAAGGGATGAACTCACTCACGACAGCCTAAATCAAATAAAGCCAGCAAATAGAAAGCCAGAAAATGTGAGTTACAAACTAAAGAGCCAATGGTAACCGGCGAAATGCATTTACAAGAAATCTTTCTGAATGTCCCCAAGATGTCTTAAACAAACCAGACGTAGGCTTCGACCTAAAAATACGATGTAATGGGATGCTGTCCTGAATAAAGAACTGTGGTTAAGAATGATTCATGCATTGCCCAAATAATAATGGAAATGCAGTTACACACACATTACCCACTCACAACACTACTCCCAGTTCCTTTACCTAAAATGGGAAAAGGAATGAACTACATCTCCTGCAACGCAACACTAAGGAAAAACCTGGAAATTGAATTAAATTGTTAAAATAAGCAAAATATTGAAATATGCAGTGACATATGACAAAGTGTATAACATTTTCAACAACAACCAATATCTGCAAGTGAAACACAGACACAAAAGGTTGAACTGTAACATTTTATAAATTCAATCCAAGAAAGGGACAACACGAATTCTCTTCCTCTAAGTACTTCAATTAATGTCCCAACAAATCAATAAAAATAAAAATCCAGAGAGATGGGGAATAATAATTTACTATCAGTTTTATTTTGTCTGCAGGTGTAGTGCTTGCATCCCAGCATTTGCTGTAAAGCCCTCCTGAGGGTGGTCTCAACCCTGCTGGAGCAGATGTTAGTTTGGGCACATGCTTTTTGGACCTTGGTGGGGCGTTAAGACTTTTTTTAAAGGCGGGAATGGGAGGTGTGGGGTTGGGGGGGGGGGGAGGGACAGAGTCTCAGGTGTCTGGGGACGAATAGGGAAGGGAAGGGAAGGGAAAGGAAGGGTGGGACTTCTAGTATGGGACTGTTTAGGGCTATGGGGTGATTTAGGGATAGGTGGAAAAGTTGAGGAATTTGGTCAGCAGAGCAAATTGGGTTGAGTGTTGGAACGGTGTCAGGTGTTGGAATGGGGTCAGAAGGAGAAGAAGGGCAGGTATGCTGTAAGCACTGGTGTCAGAGGAGGCATTATGAGAGACAGGATCTCTCCAAGTGGCAGGCATGGCAGGCCCATGTCATCCAGTACGGCAATCACTTGAGCCAGTTGCTGACTGACACTTAAGATGGCTTGCAGTATAATGCTGTCTGCCCCACAGAAAGGTTCTCATGAATCTCCAGTGCCTCCTCTTACACCAGTGCTGGTGGGATGGGACCAGGGGGAAAGGTGCACGTGGGAAGGTCCCCTGCTCTCAGTGCCACTGGAATCAATCTACACCTGACAGACGAGGCCCAATCAGGCCAAAATCGTATTTGGATTGCTCGTGTTCCGGTTCTAAAAGGACCTGGTTTGGCAGAATGGACTGTTGATATTGAAGGAAGCTCAAGTCTGACTTGCATATGGATCGGCCTAATCTGAGGTGGTATTGTGGGCAAAAGAACGATGGGTTGGAGTGCTAGCCAGAGCGAATGGTGGTGGTTAGACGTATTGCAAGTATTCCTCAAATCACCTTTTGTGTGTTTGATGTAATGCCCTGAGTGGCTCAGGGTATGCCCACACATGGATCACTTGTTCACTGTGCTACTGGAACCAAGCTAAGCCAAAACCAGTCTTGTGTTGCTTGTGGTCCGGTTCAGAGAGGACCTGGCTTGGCAGGATTTACTGTTCATATTGGAAGAAGATCGAGACTGATTTGTATATGGTTTTGTCTAATCCGAGGTGGTATTGTGGGCAAAAGAACGATGGGTTGGAGTGCTAGCCAGAGCGAATGGTGGTGGTTAGACGTATTGCAAGTATTCCTCAAATCACCTTTTGTGTGTTTGATGTAATGCCCTGAGTGGCTCAGGGTATGCCCACACATGGATCACTTGTTCACTGTGCTACTGGAACCAAGCTAAGCCAAAACCAGTCTTGTGTTGCTTGTGGTCCGGTTCAGAGAGGACCTGGCTTGGCAGGATTTACTGTTCATATTGGAAGAAGATCGAGACTGATTTGTATATGGTTTTGTCTAATCTGAGGTGGCATTGTGGGCAAAAGAACGATGAGTGATTGGCGGTGGTTAGACTTATTTCAAGCGTTCTTCGAATCTCCTTTTGTGTGTTTGATGTAATGCCCTAAATTGCCAAGGGTATGCCCACACATGGGTCACTAACTCACTGTGCTACTGGAACAAAGCTTCACCCTACTGAAGAGACCCAATCAAGCCGAAAGCAGTCTTGTGTTGCTTGATTTCTGGTTCAGAAAGGGTCTGGCTTGGCAGTTCAGGATAGAGTGTTTCTCTTGGAGCAGGACCAAGATTGATTTGTATATGGCTAGGTATAATCTAAGGTGGCATGGTGGGCAAAAGAACAATGGGTTTGGGTGCTAGCCTGAGTGATTGCCATTGGTTGGACTTATTGTAAGAATTCCGCTTGTCACCTTTTGTGCGTTTGAAGTGAAATATGAACATTTAAATACTCCAGACACCTTATAGCTTTTCACATAAATGTAGAAGCAACAATAGTCTCAGAGCTGCCACCACCACCACACTGTATCATAGATTGTGAATAACACTGGTTGTATACAGTATCACTTTGTGCATCTTTCCATCCAAGTCAGTGTCCATAATCAAAGGATAAGTCTGACAATCAGAGCAAGAGGAAATATCCGCTTGTGTCCCCAGAGTCAGAAGCCTTTGGGAAAAATATAGTTCTGTAAGACTAACATGTTTGTCAACAGATTACCTGGTATACTTATGTACAATCAATATTCCCCCAGCATGGAGCACTCGTCCAATGTAAATCAATATATAGTCTGGCAAGTGCAATTTACTCCACAGCTTTGTTACATATGACTCTCATTAAGAACCACTATTGGTATTGTGAATACCAGATTGTAAATCTGTTTTTCACTACTACAGCAACAATGGAAAACAAAAGCTGTTTCCCACAGTTGCTACATCATTTAACGAACTCTAGGCTGCTATGACAGGGCTGTCTGAGAGTCAGTCCGTCAGTGCACTGGTTCTCTGCTTCAGTGGAGAGAAGAGAGCACAACTTCTGATGGAGACAGGAGGGAAGGAAGGCAAAGAGTTCAGTGAGTGAGAGTATGCAAGTTTTTATTTAACAGAGGGCGAGAAATCGGAGAACCCATCTTCGAGCGGGGAGGAGGGAAGGCACAGAGGGTTTTTTGGTGGGTGGCACAGGGAAAGCCATGTTATGTATGGCACCCTCATTATTTCTCTGCCCCTGTTTGGCAATTGACAGTAGGGGTGGAGGATTTTTGGGAGCATAAATAACATAAAATTAGAGATGGGTAAAAAGTGAATAAGAGGGATGTATTTCACCTCAAAGTTATGAGTGACATCACAGGCAACTTCAGCTTCACTTTCATTGTCTATTTAATGCCATCAAAACCCGTCAGTTATAAAAATACCCGTTATTCACTGTTATCCATCTATAATTCTATATGCTATGCACAGCTCTCAGAGAGAAATCTGAGTGAATGGCTATATTTTAAATCCAGTAATTAACTGCTATGACAAAACAACTGTGGGCAACAACTTGTTAACCACTGTTGCTAAGTCATAAAGGAATTCATGACTCCTCTGGCTCGGTTCTCTGAGGACCTGTCAGTGCAGTGGTGGAAAGTACAACGCACAATTGTGGATGGGAGTGAGTGAAGGCACAGGAAGTGGTGGGAGTGATTTTCAGAAGGCCATTTGTTTTTTTTTAAAGAATTCAGGACAGGGAGGAGAGGTTGTGCTATGTATGGTTCCCCCATTACTCCTCTGCAACTGAAAATAGGGGCAGATGACTTTGGGGGTCATACGTAATAAGTGAATTACAAGAATGTTTTTTCACCTCAGGGTTCCGAGTGACATCATAGACAACTCAAACTTCACTCTCATGTATTTGTCACTCAGAAGCCCTCAGTGAAAAACATTCCATTTACCATTTATTTAATTGTTATTAGCCTATCCGGCCTTAACAATAATCACACAATAGATATCAATCCATCAAACTCAATAAAAATCACATTGAATAAAACATCTCAGTAAAAAGGAAACTATGCTTGAATTTTTGATTTAACATGTACCAAAATGTGTCCAATTTACCATACATATCGTAAAACCTGATTTGACCATAATTTACATAAAAACTTAACTTATTCTAGAAAAACGTTATAAATCTAATATTTAAAATGTCTTATTCTGGAACGAATCATTTGGGACCTTGCAGTGCCTTCCAACCATTTAATAAAAGCCCGAGGCCTAACCCAGTTTTACACTACCCTGCACCGATTTCCCAAGCTAAATAGCTACGGGATAACATAGGCTATTGTGCCTATGCCAACTGTGGGTGCATTGATAGACGTAATTTCCATGCTTCCAAGATATAAGTTGAGACCTTTGTCACAATGTATTTCTCAACTGAACGCATACATAGCGCTTCCGCCTCCTAACTCCGTAAGATCTGAAAAGTGGACGAAGGTACAGTTTACGGAGTTTGAGCGTAAAGTGGCATAATAAAAGGAAGTGGGAAAGTGTTTCCGGACCACCATGAAGGCATGGACAGCATTCTAATCTACCCGGAGGAGCGGATTGCCATCTGTTGACCACCGCTGTCACTGGTAGTGTGCCCATACGGAATTTAAAGTAGAGAGCCCTTTTTTCCTCCGGATAAATACTGTCTATGAATATTGCTGGTGTAAGCTCTTGGTTAAACAAAATATACCGCTTGAATAAAGGGCTAAATGACTCGCACATAATCTCAGTCTTTCTCTCCCAATATGCCTTTTTTATAACAGCTAGACTAGTCCTTCCGATTTTTTCTGGATGGAACCAAAAGTCATCCTGGCCGATAGCAGCCAGGATAGTTGAGATATGTTTGAACCAGGGCAGTTTCCGATGGTTTTGCAACTTCATGATGTCCTTAAGTACGTCTCTGAATGGTTTGAGAGCCTCTTTTGTCCAAATACGGATCCAGTATCTTACTGGAGCCAGAGCAATGTAGTCCTCAACCTTTCTCATCTGTAAATCAATTCTTATTGCATTCATTGGTGTAGCATTACCTAGACAAAGTAATCGGCGTAAGAATTTGTTCTCGGTTACTTGTATTGATGGAATCTTTCTGAATCCCCAGATCTCTGCGCTGTAAAGTGCTGCGGCTCTTGTTTTTGTTTTGTATGCAAGCAGTGCAGAGCTCACGGAGTGATTGCCTGTAGCTTTTGCAAATCTGAGTACTGCTCCGGCTTGTTGGGCCAAGGAAATTCTGCTTTTGTAGATTTGTGGTTTCCATGTCTGTTTTTCATCTAATCTGCAGCCCAGGTAATCATAGGTGGCCACTCGGGCCAAGGCTTATTATTTGCCCTAAAAGTCGATTGCAACGTCTGTTTTTGGTTAAGAAAACATTCCTGTAACTCACTGGTACCAATCTATAATTATTTATGTTGTATTTGGCTCCCATTGAGAGCCACTAGTGTGAACATCAGATTCCAAACCTTGTAATTCATTGCAAAGACACTACAACTGTGAGAAAGAAAAGTTGTTTCCCACTTTTGCTATGTCACAAAGGAAGTCTAAGCTACTCTGACAGGGCTCTTCAGGAGCATGTAAGTACAGTTCTAGCATTCTGTTAAAATGTGAGCAGAAAACACAGATTTGGATGTGGAGGGGAAGTGAAGCCAAGCACAAAAGGTGGCCGGGGTGGGTGTCATTTGCAACAGGGGAGAAAGACCATGTTATGTATGCCTCCCCCATTACTCTTCTGCCTCTATGTAGCAAGTGAAAGCATGGGTAGATGATTTTGGGAGTCATTCATAATGTAAACTCATAGATGGGTACAAGATGATAACTTGAGGTTCAGAGTTACATCAGAGACAATTTAATGTTCACTCTAGGTATCCATTTGATGTCACCCAGAACCCCTTGGTGCAAAACATCCCCGTTATTCACTGTTATCAACCATAAATCTATATCTGAGCAGTGACTTAGAGGACTATAGCATTATTTGTTGCCCTCAGAATGCCCAATTCAATGAAGTCTCATTTGGAGAGCCACTGATTGTCGCACAGGTCCCACCTGATCCGTATGGGGACAGTGTGAAATGCTTAACCTAATTGAGAACTCTGGCTTGACAGTGAAGCCAGAGAAGAGGTAGTTTGCGCAACTGGAAGTTGCATACCTCTGAAAACAAAACTGGCATGAACAAGTTGAAGAGGAAAGCCTCTGTACTGAAGTTCACTAACAATAACAATGCAGAGCATTGCTAATCTGTAAAGAGCATTCCTAATCTGTACTAGGTAACAGAACAAAAATGTTATCTGAGGAAAGATGTATGCGACACACGTGGATGAAGGGCCACCTGCTTGACATGAATGCAAACCAGCTCTGCAGATATTAAAATCAACTCATAAAGTGGCACTGTTTCAACATCCTGATAAATATGGGCACAAGACACCACTAGGCCAAAATATTGACGTAATCACTCGACGTTTAATAAGCTGTTTGTGAATAAAATCAATAAACATCATTAAAAAGCAAGTGCACAACTACAGTGGTAAGTCAACAGCATTGTATATTATAGTATTACCTGGAGAAGCAATTTGCAGGAGTGCAACAGATTTTCCACCTGGTGCGGCACACATATCCAAGATGGTGTCTCCATCTCTTGCTTCTAAGGCGTATACAGGCAACAGGGACGCAGCATTTAGGAGGTAGTACTGCTTGAGGCGACCAAAGTGGTGCTTCTGTGCCGGAAATCTCCCGGGAGCCTTTCTTATATAACACTTAAGTGAGCCAGGCAAGGAGGGCAATGGAGTTCCTTGAAAGAGGGGGTGAAATCCATCTGATTGCAGACGTGTCTCTAGTTCATAGGCAAAGTTGAATTTATTGAGTAAAATACCATACCGCCAGCTGAGCGGCGACGTAAGCACTTCCCTGAGTAAATAATGGAAACACCAAAAGATTAAATGTAACTATAAAATCCACTCAATTAAAATGTATGTTATACACTGAACTAAAAAGTTTGGAACGTAAGTAACATTTCAAGGAATGCAAAAATACCTAGCCTTGTATGAGAATGTATTTCATTCTAATATATTCAGGGATGTGGAATTCCTATCGCCCGACGCCCGGGACATCTTGTTTGGGGTCAAGGGCAACAAGTTTTTATGTTTACTTTGTCCTTGGGACAAGTAGGCCCAACCCCCTGCAGCACAAACCCTTTGGCTGCCTGTTTACAGAGAGTTGAACTCTCTGCAGTTGAGGTAATGTGTTTCCAAAGGATAATGCTGTTCGAACTTGTATTTTTGGTTCATTATTTGAAAGCCTTCATTATTAGGGTGCGTGCTGTAATGAAAATGTCACTTACCCAGTGTACATCTGTTCGTGGCATCAGTCGCAGTAGATTCGCATGTTCTGCAATAGCTCGCCATCTGGTGTTGGGCCGGAGTGTTACAAGTTGTTTTTCTTCGAAGAAGTCTTTCGAGTCACGGGACCGAGTGACTCCTCCTTTTGTCTCCATTGCGCATGGGCGTCGACTCCATCTTCGATTGTTTTTCCCCGCAGAGGGTGAGGTAGGAGTTGAATTGTAGTAATAGTGCCCATGCAATGGAGTGACTAAGTATGCACCTATTTAAGGTTGAGATGATACATATATAAATAATTGAAGGTAACTTCCAAACTGCTACAGGCTCCCGGGGAGGCGGGTGGGCACATGCGAATCTACTGCGACTGATGCCACGAACAGATGTACACTGGGTAAGTGACATTTTCAGTTCGATGGCATCTGTCGCTGTTGATACGCATGTTCTGCATAGACTAGTAAGCAGTTATTTCCCCAAAAGCGGTGGATCAGCCTGTAGGAGTGGAAGTAGTCTGAAATAATGTTCTTAATACGGCTTGACCTACTGTGGCTTGTTGTGCGGATAACACGTCTACACAGTAGTGCTTGGTGAATGTGTGAGGCGTAGACCATGTGGCTGCCTTACATATTTCTTGCATTGGGATGTTTCCTAGAAAGGCCATGGTAGCACCTTTCTTTCTGGTTGAGTGTGCCCTTGGTGTAATGGGCAGCTGTCGTTTAGCTTTAAGGTAGCAGATTTGGATGCATTTAACTATCCATCTGGCTATACCTTGTTTTGAAATTGGGTTTCCTGCATGAGGTTTTTGAAATGCAATAAAGAGTTGTTTAGTCTTTCTGATGTTTTTTGTTCTGTCAATGTAATACATCAATGCTCTTTTGACATCTAATGTATGTAGTGCCCTTTCAGCTACGGTATCTGGCTGTGGAAAGAACACTGGAAGTTCCACTGTTTGATTTAGATGGAACGGTGAAATAACCTTTGGCAAAAATTTAGGATTGGTCCTTAGGACGACTTTATTTTTGTGTATTTGTATAAAAGGTTCCTGTATTGTAAACGCCTGAATCTCGCTTACTCTTCTTAGGGAAGTAATGGCGATGAGAAATGCCACCTTCCAGGTTAGGAACTGTATGTCGCAGGAGTGCATGGGTTCAAAAGGTGGACCCATAAGTCTAGTTAGGACAACATTTAGGTTCCATGAAGGAACAGGTAGTGTTCTTGGTGGTATAATTCTCCTAAGGCCCTCCATGAATGCTTTAATGACTGGTATTTTATATAGGGAAGTTGAATAGGTAGTCTGCAGGTATGCAGATATTGCTGCAAGGTGAATCTTAATGGAAGAGAAAGCTAGGTTAGATTTTTGTAAGTGAAGCAAGTAACCCACTACATGTTCTGGAGTTGTGTGTAATGGTTGTATTTGATTAATATGGCAGTAGCAAACAAACCTCTTCCATTTACTTGCATAGCAGTGCCTGGTGGATGGCCTTCTTGCTTGTTTTATGACTTCCATACATTCTTGGGTAAGTTGTAAGTGCCCGAATTCTAGGATTTCAGGAGCCAGATTGCTAGATTCAGCGATGCTGGATCTGGGTGTCTGATCTTTTGGTTGTGCTGTGTCAACAGATCTGGCCTGTTGGGCAATTTGATGCAGGGTACCACTGATAGGTCTAGCAGCGTTGTGTACCAGGGTTGCCTTGCCCAAGTTGGTGCTATCAATATGAGTTTGAGTTTGCTTTGACTGAGTTTGTTTACCAGGTAAGGAAGGAGAGGGAGAGGAGGAAAAGCGTAAGCAAATATCCCTGACCAGTTCATCCATAGGGCATTGCCTTGGGATTGTTTGTGTGGGTATCTGGATGCGAAGTTTTGGCATTTTGCGTTCTCCCTTGTCGCAAACAAGTCTATCTGAGGTGTTCCCCAGAGTTTGAAATAAGTGTTCAGTATTTGGGGGTGAATTTCCCATTCGTGGACCTGTTGGTGATCTCGAGAGAGATTGTCTGCGAGTTGATTTTGTATCCCTGGTATAAACTGTGCAATTAGGCGAATTTGGTTGTGAATTGCCCAATGCCAAATTTTTTGTGCTAGCAGGCTTAACTGCGTGGAGTGCGTCCCTCCCTGCTTGTTTAGATAATACATTGTTGTCATGTTGTCTGTTTTGACGAGAATGTATTTGTGAACTATTATTGGTTGGAAAGCTTTTAGTGCTTGAAAAACTGCTAGAAGTTCTAGGTGATTGATATGCAGTTTTGTTTGATGTACGTTCCATTGTCCTTGTATGCTGTGTTGATTGAGGTGTGCTCCCCACCCTGTCATGGAAGCATCTGTTGTTATTACGTATTGTGGCACTGGGTCTTGGAAAGGCCGCCCCTTGTTTAAATTTATGTTGTTCCACCACAGAAGCGAGAGGTAAGTTTGGCGGTCTATTAACACCAGATCTAGAAGGTGACCCTGTGCTTGAGACCACTGTGATGCTAGGCATTGTTGTAAGGGCCTCATGTGCAGTCTTGCGTTTGGGACAATGGCTATGCATGATGACATCATGCCTAGGAGTTGTAATACCATCTTTGCCTGTATCTTTTGTGTTGGATACATGCGTTGTATGATGGTGTTGAAATTTTGAATTCTTTGTGGACTTGGAGTGGCTACTCCTTTTGATGTGTCTATTATGGCTCCCAGGTATTGTTGTACCTTGCGTGGCAGAATTTTGGATTTTGTGAAATTGACGGTGAACCCTAGTTTGAAGAGGGTTTGTATGATATGATTTGTGTGATTTGAGCACTCTATTAACGAATGGGCCTTGATTAGCCAGTCGTCTAGATATGGGAACACATGTATTTGCTGCCTTCTTATGTGTGCTGCGACTACTGCTAGACATTTGGTAAAGACTCTTGGTGCGGTTGTTAATCCGAAAGGCAGTACCTTGAATTGGTACTGTATTCCTTTGAATACAAACCTTAGGTATTTCCTGTGCGATGGGTGTATTGGTATATGGAAATAAGCATCCTTGAGGTCTAAAGTTGCCATGTAGTCGTGCAGTTTTAGCAATGGCAATACTTCTTGTAGTGTGACCATGTGGAAGTGGTCTGATTTGATGAAAGTGTTCACTACTCTGAGGTCTAGGATTGGTCTCAGCGTTTTGTCCTTCTTTGGTATCAGAAAGTACAGTGAGTAAACTCCTGTGTTTATTTGTGTGTTTGGCACTAATTCGATTGCATTCTTTTGCAATAGTGCCTGCACTTCTATCTTCAGGAGATTGGAATGGTGTGTTGTTAAATTTTGTGCTTTTGGTGGTATGTTTGGAGGGAATTGTAGAAATTCTATGCAATAACCATGTTGGATAATTGCTAGAACCCAAGTGTCTGTAGTGATTTCCTCCCATGCTTTGTAATAATGACCTATTCTTCCCCCCACTGGTGTTGTGTGGAGGGGGTGAGTGACATGTGAGTCATTGTTTAGTAGTAGGGGTTTTGGGGCTTTGAAATCTCCCTCTATTTCTAGGGAATTGCCCTCCTCTATATTGTCCCCGAAAACCTCCTCTATACTGTCCCTGGTAAGTGGACGGTGTTGCTTGTGAGGTGCTGGCTTGTGTGCTTTGACCCCGAAACCCCCCTCGAAAGGGCGTTTTACGGAATGTGCTGTAATTCCCTCTGCTCTGCGGGGAGTAGAGTGCGCCCATGGCTTTGGCAGTGTCCGTATCTTTTTTGAGTTTCTCAATCGCTGTGTCCACTTCTGGACCGAACAGTTCTTTTTCATTAAAAGGCATATTGAGAACTGCTTGTTGAATCTCTGGTTTAAATCCAGACGTTCGGAGCCATGCATGCCTTCTGATAGTTACAGATGTATTAATTGTCCGTGCAGCTGTATCTGCAGCGTCCATGGAGGAACGTATCTGGTTGTTGGAGATGGTCTGTCCCTCCTCAACCACTTGTTTTGCCCTATTTTGGAAGTCTTTGGGCAGATGTTCAATGAGATGTTGCATCTCGTCCCAGTGGGCTCTGTCATAGCGCGCAAGTAGTGCCTGGGAGTTCGCGATGCGCCACTGGTTTGCAGCTTGTGCTGCGACTCTCTTACCAGCTGCATCGAACTTGCGGCTTTCTTTATCTGGGGGTGGTGCATCTCCAGATGTGTGAGAGTTGGCCCTTTTCCTAGCTGCTCCTACAACAACAGAGTCTGGTGGCAGCTGTGTTGTGATGAAAACCGGGTCCGTAGGAGGCGGCTTATACTTTTTTTCCACCCTTGGTGTGATTGCCCTACTTTTGACCGGGTCCTTAAATATGTCTTTTGCGTGCCGGAGCATACCAGGGAGCATAGGCAGGCTTTGGTAGGAGCTGTGGGTGGAGGAGAGTGTGTTGAACAAGAAATCATCCTCGACCTGTTCTGAGTGGAGGCTTACGTTGTGAAATTGTGCTGCTCTAGCCACCACCTGAGAGTACGCGGTGCTGTCTTCTGGTGGAGATGGTTTTGTAGGGTATGCCTCCGGGCTGTTATCTGACACTGGGGCGTCGTATAGGTCCCATGCGTCCTGATCTTGGTCACCCTGGCTCATGGTGGTGTGAGCTGGGGAGTGTGATGGCGTTTGTGCTGGTGAAACGTTAATCACGGGCGGAGGAGAGGGTGGTGGTGTAACTCTTTTCACCACTTTTGGTTGTGGTGCTTGTTCCGTCTGGAACTCCAACCTTCTCTTTCTCCTAATGGGGGGAAGGGTGCTTATTTTTCCTGTCCCCTGCTGAATGAAGATACGCTTTTGCGTATGGTCCACATCAGTTGCTTGTAGCTCTTCCTCAAACCTATGCTTTTGCATTTGGGAGGTTAGCGAGTGCTCTTCTGTATAAGAGCCTGAAGCTGGGTCGCTTGCAGTTTGTTTCGGCATCGAAACTTTGTCTGCGTGTTTTTTCGGCTCCGAGGTGACTTTTTTCCTTTTCGGGGCCGAAACCTCTCGGCGTCGATCTGTTTCGGTGCCGCTGTCTCGGCGTCGAGCCGTGTCCACACCGGCATCTCGGTGTCGAGGGTTGTCTCCAGCACTTTCTCGGTCCCGAGAAGGCTGCGTGTCGGTGTCTCGACCGGAGTCGGACGATCTCGGCACTGTTTGGGCCTTTTTCGGTGCAGACGGTCGGTCACCGAATTTATGGGTCGAGCCATGGCCTGGTGGCAGTGGCGTCCCCTGGGCCTTGTAAATGTTTCTTTGTGTGGTTTTCGACGTCTTACTCACGGTTTGTGTATCGTCGAATCCTTCGGAGTCTGAGTCTTGGATCGAGAAGGTACCTTCCTCTTCTTGTTCCTCGAACTCCCGTTGGGCTGTCGGTGCGGACGCCATTTGAAGTCTTCTGGCTCGACGGTCTCGGAGTGTTTTTCGGGACCGGAACGCACGACAGGCCTCGCAGGTGTCTTCGCTGTGCTCAGGTGACAGGCACAGGTTGCAGACCAAGTGTTGGTCTGTGTAGGGGTATTTATTGTGGCATTTGGGGCAGAAACGGAACGGGGTCCGTTCCATCGGCGTTCTTCAGCACGCGGTCGGGCCGACCAGGCCCCGACGGAGGATCGAAAAACTACCCCGAAGGGCACCGGAGCTCTTCGATCTTCGATGCGGTGTGGAATCTAAGTACGCCGATCCCGAACGCAACAATACCGACGAAAATCTTCCGAAATTAACTATTTTTTCCGTTCCGAAACTCGGAGCGACAGGAACACGTCCGAACCCGATGGCGGAAAAAAAACAATCGAAGATGGAGTCGACGCCCATGCGCAATGGAGACAAAAGGAGGAGTCACTCGGTCCCGTGACTCGAAAGACTTCTTCGAAGAAAAACAACTTGTAACACTCCGGCCCAACACCATATGGCGAGCTATTGCAGAACATGCGTATCTACAGCGACAGATGCCATCGAACATAAATGTTTTAAGGTCACACTTCACTACTGACGTTGGTTCCAGTACAAAAAAAAAACGTGTACACACATGTTTGAAAAGTTTAGGCTAAGAGGCTAAGTATAATGCTCCCAGAATGCTCTCTGATTATATGCAAATGAAGTGTCATTTAGTAAAATGTGTTGATGCATGCTAGTATTTCCCAAAAATATTTCTAATGGGAAATCAGTGTAACCATTTTCAACACGATTATGGGAAGCATGAAAATAAACAAACACTGACAAAGCCAACTGATCTGACATATTTTTATAAGTCTTTTAGTTTCATCAATGCGTGTCTTGTTTTGACATAGCTTTTGTAACACTTTATTGTTGTGGGAGCTACCAGGCCCTCAACATTGTAACAAACATTGGCAAAACCCCCCCAAAAAGTTTTCGAACTCTTAAAGGCCCCGCAGCCGCCCTCCAGGGGGCCCCGTCAGCACAGCACCTGCCCTGAGTGAGTCTGGAGAGGGGGCTCCTCCATGTTCTTTGCAAAGGGGCACCCTCCAGTTTCGTTACGTCACTGATTGCCACTGTAGTTCCTGACACTGAACAAAACTACTTTGTGTGGCAATATGCTCCTTGTGGAAGAGCAGAATGCGATCTCTCACAGTAAAGCCAGCCGAAAGAGAGAGAAATAGAAGTTTAATAAAAACAAAATGTCTTTGTTAACACCAGACCTAATTAGGGACCAAGACCCACATGTAGGTAGCTTTTTGCATGTCGCAAACAGCGACTTTCGCTGTTTGCGACGTGCAAAAAGCACATTGCGATGCACAAACCCAGTTTTGCGATTCAGTAACCTGGTTACCGAATCACAAAACGGGTTTGCGACTCGCAATTAGTAAGGGGTGTTCACTTCCTAATTGCAACTCGCAGTGCAATGTAGGATTGTTTTGTGACCGCAGGCGCAAACCAATCGCAGTTTGCACCCATTTCAAATGGGTGCTAACACTTTCGCAAAAGGGAAGGGATCCCCATGGGACCCCTTTCCCATTGTGAATGTCACTGTAAACATTTTTTCAGAGCAAGCAGTGGTCCTGTGGACCACTGCCTGCTCTGAAAAAATGAAACGAAAACGTTTCATTTTTCGTTTTTGTTATGCATCTCGTTTTCCTTTAAGGAAAACGGGCTGCATTACAAAAAAAACTGCTTTATTGAAAAGCAGTCACAGACATGTTGGTCTGCTGTCTCCAGCAGGCCACCATTCGTGAGGGGGTCGCAAATTGCGACCCACCTCATGATTATTCATGATGTGGGCATTTGCGAAGCCCTTGCGAATCACAGATGGTGTCAAGGACACCATCCTACATTCGGATTTGCGACTCGCAATTTGCAGGTCACAAATCTGAACCTACCTACTTGTGGCCCGAAATTCTTAAAGAAAGTCACAAAAGTGCACCCTTGGTATATGTCGTACCCCTATAAAATATTTGTGAACTGTATTTTAGCGTGGGTAAATACGATGTGTAGATTTGCTCATGTGAAAATCTATTGAGAATTTGCAAGTTCATTTTCCCTCCAGCCACTTTCTTCCCAACCCTGGAAGAAGTTCTAATTCTGCCATTGTCAGGAGTAAATGTCCAACCTTTCTTATTATGGGAAAATATTAGAGAGAAGCTGGTAAAAATCTTTAAAACATGCAGGTTAGTAGGTTTGCAGACTCAAAGGCATTCCAGCCCTGGAACTATTGCTTACTGCTTCCTCCAGCCCCAGTATGCAGATCTGCAGAAAGGTGGCAAAATAAGGAAATTGCTACAGTAGGGATTGAAACTCCAAGTATTCAAGCCCTACTATGGTAGTAGCACTGGCATAATCAGAGAGGCTATTAATTGCTGCCATAATTTGTCGCCACACTACATGGCACCAAAGGGACAAGTAGATCTTTTTACAGGACAAGTAGATTTGAGAAGCAACCTGTCCCCTGGACAAGTAGATATTTTAATAAATTCCACACCCCTGATATTAAGAAAACAATTGATTTAAATGTCAATTCTCACAAAGTCTGACTTTATGGGGAACTTAAAGAAATATCTCCATACATCTGAGAGTGGGTGGGGGGCTGGAATTGGTGGGTACTACTGAACCGACTGCAATTTTTCAGTGGGCACGCAAAACACCAAAACCTGGGGCACTCAAGCTCACTAAAAAGGCCACTACTACAATCAACAAGCATTGGCGAAACCAATAGGTCTTGGCGATACAAGAGCTATTGGCTTTGACAATTTCAATGTCTTTTAGCCAAGCTGTATAGCAGCATGGATGAAAGCAATGCAACAAAGCATTATGACGCAGCCAGCGCTTGCATCGTCATAACGTTTTCTTGTCTAGCAACACAACACAGGTGGGTGTGGAGGGCAGATGGGGAGAGGGTAAAAAGTGCTAGGGCACAGCTAATGATGTCCGTGTTCTATCGCTTTTGTTTGTTATGGTGGTTGGGACAACAGGTGTGAGGGGCAACACATGGGAAATGGGTGGGAGGGAAGAATCCAACACAAAAGGAGGAAGCGTACGGACAGGGGTAGAGCTGAACATTGAAAAAGGGGGGGCGCAGTATGGGGGTGGAGAAGAAATGGCCAGGAAAGGGGTGGGAGGGAAAAGAAGCACCATGGACGGGGTGGGTAAGAGGGAAAAGAAGCAACATGGAAGGGGCGGGTGGGAGGGGAAAAGAAGCAACATGGAAGGGGCGGGTGGGAGGGGAAAAGAAGCAACATGGAAGGGGCGGGTGGGAGGGGAAAAGAAGCAACATGGAAGGGGCAGGTGGGAGGGAAAAAGAAGCAACATGGAAGGGGATATGGGAGATGGCCTGAAAACACAGGCACTCATATGGAGTGCTTGAACAAAAAAAACAAAAAAATAAGTATTTCCAAAAACGGGAGCAGTGGAAGGACACATGTACATAGTCCATGCTCCAGGGGAGGGTCAAACACAAAAAGAGGACATAATGCAGACATGCCATGACAAACCGGAACAAAGCAAATGAGAGCACCGCTGAAGTTAACCAATGATAAGTTATCAGCTGGCTGTCAGTCCACTTTGTGTAAACAAAATATCCTGAAGAGACATAGCCTGTGCAAATTTTATAGCACACTATCTGGCAGTATTCATTCACCCCTTTCAACACATAAATACTCTATGTGCAAGAATTTTCAGTGATTAGTACATTTTTAACACTTGAATACTGTAATCAGTGAGAAAGAAGTGTTTAATCAACCTCCACAAGAAGAGGGAAGGAGGAGGCAGAAGTGTCTGCCACTGCATGGCACATGTGGTTCGCCTTTATTAATTGTCAGTTTCTGCAACCTTTTTTTTTTTTTATCGTGGCAGAGGCTGCCCAATGAAGTTAATAGCAATTGTTTAAGATTAAATGATTGTTGTTGTTGCAGAAGCAGCCTTCTCAACCTTATGCCATGAGTTTGAGGACCTGTGCCATTGAAGCTAAAAAAGAAAAATACACCTACAGGTATTTGTCTGCACACAACTGTAAGCATGCAATTGTACAAATGTGAGTGCTGGTCTGTTTTTCACAAGTGACAATGCGGCAAAGAAGTCTTAAGTAGTGTGACGAAGGATGAGGAGGCCATTGTAGATGTGTTAAAATGGTTTATTGTGTGTCAACTCATGACATGCATTTCATGAATCCAATAAGGATAAAAGGCTGAGTGGGCCTGCCAAGATCAAAACCTATGCTCTGTGAAGAAGAAAATGTGTTCCCTGCAATCAATTTCTCAGCTCACAGAGCCACCAGACCCAGCTGCACTGTAGTATATTAGTGGCTCTTGAAGCTAAGGAGGGTGCCTATTATTTAGTGATGGGTTTGTTAATGGGGAAGAGTCAAGTGTGTGTTGTGGCAACCAAGTGCATTTGAACAGATTCTTTTCAAGCTTTATTTCCCTTATCAAACCACTAATTGATTTGGTTTCTGGAGTGTAAAAATTAAGTTTGACATTGCGAACTATTAAGCTGGTACCCTAAAAGACGATGACCTTAAAAGGGAGTTGTATCCTTGACCTTCAGCTTGAGAAATAAAGACTTTAAATGGAAGACAACTAGTCATGCTTACCAAGAGCCTTACCAAGGCTGTCTGTCTGTCCTCTGAGGCTACAGAACACCAGGTTCCACAAATGTTGGGAGTCACGTTGACCTATCCAAAAAAGGCTTTGTTACGCCTGCAGTATAGTCCTTTGACATGAACATGCATCTGTAAATCAATGATAATATTAAATACTGCAACGTCCTATGGAATTTAAGATTAGGTGTGCCTTTGGAGACGTATTTGCCATAAAGAAAAGTCTTTATCGAATTCCTTCCTGACCGAGAGCTTCACTGCAAAGTGCTTATTGTATTTGATTAACTATCCTTTTGATGCCAGCCTCTTATGCATCTGCGCAAACCCCTGTGCATGCACAGAGTATGGAGTTAGTCGTGTGGCTGCGTCTTATGTCAAGACAACTAACTGGATGAAACCATTTTTTTCTTAGCATCTTACAAAATGTTGCAATATAAATGTGCACAATATAAGACATTAGATTCAAAGGCACGAGTGAGAATAAATGACAACCATGAGTTGTGAGTGACCGTCCTTACGAGTTGTGACATCAAGCCCATTGATGCGCAAGAAGGCAGCCAAGAAATACATTGGACTGAAACAGATATATTTAGGGTTTGTACCATAACATTATCGTACTGTGTGTAAACTGTTGTATTGTATTCGGCTGCCTGTACAGGCATAAAGTTAAGTGCAAGCAGGTTGCTTGACATGAACTGGTCACACTTTTGTTCATATATTTTTTTTTTTTTGCCAAAACCATGATATTTAGCTTGGCATTTAATTCACTGGTTTGTGTTTGTGTCCCCTTTGTTAGTGTCCTAAATGTTGGACGAACAACCAGCAATACCAATTAACTCTGCAACTAACAACTTAAATGTAAAATGATACAGTTAGAGATAACGGTCTAGTTCGGACAGGCCTACTGGGCAAACTAGCATTGCCCAGGGGCTGGTCTCATAGATGGGTGTATGGGCTATTTGTGGGTCTGTTTTATGGTCCGCTGGGCAGGCTTCTACTGCGGATTTCTCTGTAAATACCACAAACATTGTCTGCAGCAGCAAGCACAACTGCATGCAGCCTCCGTACCTTGCAAAACACTTATACACATTGACTTTGCAAGTTAAAAAATTCCTGATTTTCCAATGCGGACCAATTTTGTAGGTGTCTGATTTGCCAATGGGGGCTACTTTTAATTTGATACCGGGCCTATTTTCTGTCACAATCTGACCCCGGTAATTGTCTCACTGTAGACGTATACCCCTTAGCCCCAAAGTATCTGACTTTGTATATCCTGCAGATAACCTACTCCTGAGTCCAGAATAAATGAATTGCTGGTTTTAAACATGAACAGTACTGCAACCCAAGAAAATGGACACATGGGGTTTAGAAAACCCAAATACATGGCTGACGGCTTCTATATACAGTCGACAGGAAAGTGTCAACTGTATCTGGTGGAAATAAGAGATTAAAGTGAATCGTGAACCTCTCAAAATAATGAACGCATTCATTTGTTGAAACTAACCTGAAATATGTTTGAAAGAAGGTCTCCATATCGAGTTTTAAACTGCAGATCGAAGTGAATGAAAATGTCACTTACCCAGTGTACATCTGTTCGTGGCATCAGTCGCAGTAGATTCGCATGTTCTGCAATAGCTCGCCATCTGGTGTTGGGCCGGAGTGTTACAAGTTGTTTTTCTTCGAAGAAGTCTTTCGAGTCACGGGACCGAGTGACTCCTCCTTTTGTCTCCATTGCGCATGGGCGTCGACTCCATCTTCGATTGTTTTTCCCCGCAGAGGGTGAGGTAGGAGTTGAATTGTAGTAATAGTGCCCATGCAATGGAGTGACTAAGTATGCACCTATTTAAGGTTGAGATGATACATATATAAATAATTGAAGGTAACTTCCAAACTGCTGCAGGCTCCCGGGGAGGCGGGTGGGCACATGCGAATCTACTGCGACTGATGCCACGAACAGATGTACACTGGGTAAGTGACATTTTCAGTTCGATGGCATCTGTCGCTGTAGATACGCATGTTCTGCATAGACTAGTAAGCAGTTATTTCCCCAAAAGCGGTGGATCAGCCTGTAGGAGTGGAAGTAGTCTGAAATAATGTCCTTAATACGGCTTGACCTACTGTGGCTTGTTGTGCGGATAACACGTCTACACAGTAGTGCTTGGTGAATGTGTGAGGCGTAGACCATGTGGCTGCCTTACATATTTCTTGCATTGGGATGTTTCCTAGAAAGGCCATGGTAGCACCTTTTTTTCTGGTTGAGTGTGCCCTTGGTGTAATGGGCAGCTGTCGTTTAGCTTTAAGGTAGCAGATTTGGATGCATTTAACTATCCATCTGGCTATACCTTGTTTTGAAATTGGGTTTCCTGCGTGAGGTTTTTGAAAGGCAATAAAGAGTTGTTTAGTCTTTCTGATGTTTTTTGTTCTGTCAATGTAATACATCAATGCTCTTTTGACATCTAATGTATGTAGTGCCCTTTCAGCTACGGTATCTGGCTGTGGAAAGAACACTGGAAGTTCCACTGTTTGATTTAGATGGAACGGTGAAATAACCTTTGGCAAAAATTTAGGATTGGTCCTTAGGACGACTTTATTTTTGTGTAGTTGTATAAAAGGTTCCTGTATTGTAAACGCCTGAATCTCGCTTACTCTTCTTAGGGAAGTAATGGCGATGAGAAATGCCACCTTCCAGGTTAGGAACTGTATTTCGCAGGAGTGCATGGGTTCAAAAGGTGGACCCATAAGTCTAGTTAGGACAACATTTAGGTTCCATGAAGGAACAGGTAGTGTTCTTGGTGGTATAATTCTCCTAAGGCCCTCCATGAATGCTTTAATGACTGGTATCTTATATAGGGAAGTTGAATAGGTAGTCTGCAGGTATGCAGATATTGCTGCAAGGTGAATCTTAATGGAAGAGAAAGCTAGGTTAGATTTTTGTAAGTGAAGCAAGTAACCCACTACATGTTCTGGAGTTGTGTGTAATGGTTGTATTTGATTAATATGGCAGTAGCAAACAAACCTCTTCCATTTACTTGCATAGCAGTGCCTGGTGGATGGCCTTCTGGCTTGTTTTATGACTTCCATACATTCTTGGGTAAGTTGTAAGTGCCCGAATTCTAGGATTTCAGGAGCCAGATTGCTAGATTCAGCGATGCTGGATCTGGGTGTCTGATCTTTTGGTTGTGCTGTGTCAACAGATCTGGCCTGTTGGGCAATTTGATGCAGGGTACCACTGATAGGTCTAGCAGCGTTGTGTACCAGGGTTGCCTTGCCCAAGTTGGTGCTATCAATATGAGTTTGAGTTTGCTTTGACTGAGTTTGTTTACCAGGTAAGGAAGGAGAGGGAGAGGAGGAAAAGCGTAAGCAAATATCCCTGACCAGTTCATCCATAGGGCATTGCCTTGGGATTGTTTGTGTGGGTATCTGGATGCGAAGTTTTGGCATTTTGCGTTCTCCCTTGTCGCAAACAAGTCTATTTGAGGTGTTCCCCAGAGTTTGAAATAAGTGTTCAGAATTTGGGGGTGAATTTCCCATTCGTGGACCTGTTGGTGATCTCGAGAGAGATTGTCTGCGAGTTGATTTTGGATCCCTGGTATAAACTGTGCAATTAGGCGAATTTGGTTGTGAATTGCCCAATGCCAAATTTTCTGTGCTAGCAGGCTTAACTGCGTGGAGTGCGTCCCTCCCTGCTTGTTTAGATAATACATTGTTGTCATGTTGTCTGTTTTGACGAGAATGTATTTGTGAACTATTATTGGTTGGAAAGCTTTTAGTGCTTGAAAAACTGCTAGAAGTTCTAGGTGATTGATATGCAGTTTTGTTTGATGTACGTTCCATTGTCCTTGTATGCTGTGTTGATCGAGGTGTGCTCCCCACCCTGTCATGGAAGCATCTGTTGTTATTACGTATTGTGGCACTGGGTCTTGGAAAGGCCGCCCCTTGTTTAAATTTATGTTGTTCCACCACAGAAGCGAGAGGTAAGTTTGGCGGTCTATTAACACCAGATCTAGAAGGTGACCCTGTGCTTGAGACCACTGTGATGCTAGGCATTGTTGTAAGGGCCTCATGTGCAGTCTTGCGTTTGGGACAATGGCTATGCATGATGACATCATGCCTAGGAGTTGTAATACCATCTTTGCCTGTATCTTTTGTGTTGGATACATGCGTTGTATGATGGTGTTGAAATTTAGAATTCTTTGTGGACTTGGAGTGGCTACTCCCTTTGATGTGTCTATTATGGCTCCTAGGTATTGTTGTACCTTGCGCGGCAGAATGTTGGATTTTGTAAAGTTGACGGTGAACCCGAGTTTGAAGAGGGTTTGTATGATCTGATTTGTGTGATTTGAGCACTGTATGAACGAATGGGCCTTGATTAGCCAGTCGTCCAAATATGGGAACACATGTATTTGCTGCCTTCTTATGTGTGCAGCGACTACCGCTAGACATTTGGTAAAGACTCTTGGTGCGGTTGTTAATCCGAAAGGCAGTACCTTGAATTGGTAATGTATTCCTTTGAATACAAACCTTAGGTATTTCCTGTGCGATGGGTGTATTGGTATATGGAAATAAGCATCCTTGAGGTCTAAAGTTGCCATGTAGTCGTGTAGTTTTAGCAATGGCAATACTTCTTGTAGTGTGACCATGTGGAAGTGGTCTGATTTGATGAAAGTGTTCACTACTCTGAGGTCTAGGATTGGTCTCAGCGTTTTGTCCTTCTTTGGTATCAGAAAGTACAGTGAGTAAACTCCTGTGTTTATTTGTGTGTTTGGCACTAATTCGATTGCATTCTTTTGCAATTGTGCCTGCACTTCTATCTCCAGGAGATTGGAATGGTGTGTTGTTAAATTTTGTGCTTTTGGTGGTATGTTTGGAGGGAATTGTAGAAATTCTATGCAATAACCATGTTGGATAATTGCTAGAACCCAAGTGTCTGTAGTGATTTCCTCCCATGCTTTGTAATAATGACCTATTCTTCCCCCCACTGGTGTTGTGTGGAGGGGGTGAGTGACATGTGAGTCATTGTTTAGTAGTAGGGGTTTTGGGGCTTTGAAATCTCCCTCTATTTCTAGGGAATTGCCCTCCTTTATATTGTCCCCGAAAACCTCCTCTATACTGTCCCTGGTAAGTGGACGGTGTTGCTTGTGAGGTGCTGGCTTGTGTGCTTTGACCCCGAAACCCCCCTCGAAAGGGCGTTTTACGGAATGTGCTGTAATTCCCTCTGCTCTGCGGGGAGTAGAGTGCGCCCATGGCTTTGGCAGTGTCCGTATCTTTTTTGAGTTTTTCAATCGCTGTGTCCACTTCTGGACCGAACAGTTCTTTTTCATTAAAAGGCATATTGAGAACTGCTTGTTGAATCTCTGGTTTAAATCCAGACGTTCGGAGCCATGCATGCCTTCTGATAGTTACAGATGTATTAATTGTCCGTGCAGCTGTATCTGCAGCGTCCATGGAGGAACGTATCTGGTTGTTGGAGATGGTCTGTCCCTCCTCAACCACTTGTTTTGCCCTATTTTGGAAGTCCTTGGGCAGATGTTCAATGAGATGTTGCATCTCGTCCCAGTGGGCTCTGTCATAGCGCGCAAGTAGTGCCTGGGAGTTCGCGATGCGCCACTGGTTTGCAGCTTGTGCTGCGACTCTTTTACCAGCTGCATCGAACTTGCGGCTTTCTTTATCTGGGGGTGGTGCATCTCCAGATGTGTGAGAGTTGGCCCTTTTCCTAGCTGCTCCTACAACAACAGAGTCTGGTGGCAGCTGTGTAGTGATGAAAACCGGGTCCGTAGGAGGCGGCTTATACTATTTTTCCACCCTTGGTGTGATTGCCCTACTTTTGACCGGCTCCTTAAATATGTCTTTTGCGTGCCGGAGCATACCAGGGAGCATAGGCAGGCTTTGGTATGAGCTGTGGGTGGAGGAGAGTGTGTTGAACAAGAAATCATCCTCGACCTGTTCTGAGTGGAGGCTTACGTTGTGAAATTGTGCTGCTCTAGCCACCACCTGAGAGTACGCGGTGCTGTCTTCTGGTGGAGATGGCTTTGTAGGGTATGCCTCCGGGCTGTTATCTGACACTGGGGCGTCGTATAGGTCCCATGCGTCCTGATCTTGGTCACCCTGGCTCATGGTGGTGTGAGCTGGGGAGTGTGATGGAGTTTGTGCTGGTGAAACGTTAATCACGGGCGGAGGAGAGGGTGGTGGTGTAACTCTTTTCACCACTTTTGGTTGTGGTGCTTGTTCCGCCTGGAACTCCAACCTTCTCTTTCTCCTAATGGGGGGAAGGGTGCTTATTTTTCCTGTCCCCTGCTGAATGAAGATACGCTTTTGCGTATGGTCCACATCAGTTGCTTGTAGCTCTTCCTCAAACCTATGCTTTTGCATTTGGGAGGTTAGCGAGTGCTCTTCTGTATAAGAGCCTGAAGCTGGGTCGCTTGCAGTTTGTTTCGGCATCGAAACTTTGTCTGCGTGTTTTTTCGGCTCCGAGGTGACTTTTTTCCTTTTCGGGGCCGAAACCTCTCGGCGTCGATCTGTTTCGGTGCCGCTGTCTCGGCGTCGAGCCGTGTCCACACCGGCATCTCGGTGTCGAGGCTTGTCTCCAGCACTTTCTCGGTCCCGAGAAGGCTGCGTGCCGGTGTCTCGACCGGAGTCGGACGATCTCGGCACTGTTTGGGCCTTTTTCGGTGCCGACGGTCGGTCACCGAATTTATGGGTCGAGCCATGGCCTGGTGGCAGTGGCGTCCCCTGGGCCTTGTAAATGTTTCTTTGTGTGGTTTTCGACGTCTTACTCACGGTTTGTGTATCGTCGAATCCTTCGGAGTCTGAGTCTTGGATCGAGAAGGTACCTTCTTCCTCCTGTTCCTCGAACTCCCGTTGGGCTGTCGGTGCGGACGCCATTTGAAGTCTTCTGGCTCGACGGTCTCGGAGTGTTTTTCGGGACCGGAACGCACGACAGGCCTCGCAGGTGTCTTCGCTGTGCTCAGGTGACAGGCACAGGTTGCAGACCAAGTGTTGGTCTGTGTAGGGGTATTTATTGTGGCATTTGGGGCAGAAACGGAACGGGGTCCGTTCCATCGGCGTTCTTCAGCACGCGGTCGGGCCGACCAGGCCCCGACAGAGGATCGAAAAACTACCCCGAAGGGCACCGGAGCTCTTCGATCTTCGATGCGGTGTGGAATCTAAGTACGCCGATCCCGAACGCAACAATACCGACGAAAATCTTCCGAAATTAGCTAATTTTCCGTTCCGAAACTCGGAGCGACAGGAACACGTCCGAACCCGATGGCGGAAAAAAAAAATCGAAGATGGAGTCGACGCCCATGCGCAATGGAGACAAAAGGAGGAGTCACTCGGTCCCGTGACTCGAAAGACTTCTTCGAAGAAAAACAACTTGTAACACTCCGGCCCAACACCAGATGGCGAGCTATTGCAGAACATGCGTATCTACAGCGACAGATGCCATCGAACCATAGGTTTCCACCTACAGCCCACGGAAAACAGCAATCAGTAAACACCTGTAAGATTCTGTCCTGGCTTGTAGTGGGTACCTAAGGTGCTTGCACCTTATACCAGGTCCAGTTCTCCCTTATTAGTGAAATGTAGGCAGTGTTCTAGCAGCTTAGGCTGTCTAGGGGTAGCTGTTGCAGAGCAGCCAAGGCTGAACTAGGAGAGATGCAAAGCCCCTACAATACCACTATAGTTACACAGTACTTATACACAATAAAAGACAATACTCAGTGTTACCAAAAATAAAGGTACTTTATTTTAGTGACACAAGAACAAAAATATCTTAGAGGCAATACTCCTTCTGCAGGTAAGTATTATACACAATGTATACATTTAATAAATTGCAATAGGCCTATGGGCAACACAAACCATATACTAAAATAGTGGAATGAGAATGTCAAATTCTCCCCTAGGCAGGTATAGTGTGTAGAGGGGCACTGGGAGTGTAAGAAAACACCAAAGGTAATTAAAATACCCCACCCCAGAGCCCAGGAAAGCAGGAGTAAAGTTCAGCAAGTTTCCTCAGAACACACTACAAGTTGTGATGAAGAATTGTGCAAGAACCAAGCAAGTGCAAGCTGGACCTGAAGACCTGTGGAGAAAATAGACCAAGTCCAGAAGTCGAAGAAGGGTCCAGGGAGAACAGGAGCCCCTGCCAACCTGGAAGAAGGTGCAAAAGTGGGTTCTCCGGTTGGAAGAAAAGTACAGAAATGCACCAAAGAAGATAGCTGCGGGTTCCTGCTTGGTGCAAGAGATGTCCCATGTAGAGTTGTTGGATGCAGGCTGTTTGCATCGCTGGATTCCTCCAACAAGCCTTGGTTCAAGCAAGTATGCGGTTTGCTTCAAAGAGGAGCTGCCCGGACCTAGGGGGCTCTACTCGGACTGAGGAGACAGAGGGGGCTCTCAACACTTAAGAGAGTCCTCAGAAGACCAGACAGCACCCACGGGAGTCCCAGAACACAGGGACAAAAGAGATGCAAAGTGCGGTCATCGCAGCACTACACCGGAGGATCCCACGCCGCCGGAGAACAACTCAGGAAGCTGTGCATCACAGGATGGAGTGCTGGGGACCTGGGCTACGCTGTGCCCCAAGAACTTTTGGAAGAAGTGCACGGAAGCCCAAGGAGCTCCAGAAGACCCGGTGCACAAGGGTACTGTCGCAGTGCGTGGAGGCAAGCTCTTACCTCCACCAAATTTGGACAACTGGACCTTTGGCCAGTCTGGGTCACTTCGGTCCACCACCTGTGTTCCAGGAATCACGCTTGTCGACAGGAGAGGAGTCCCAGGTACTGGTTGTAATCGCAGAAGGGTTCCTGTTGAAGCAGTGAAGTGACTCCTACACTCCACTGGAGATTCCTTTGGTTCGGCTGGTGCAGGGTGAAGACAGGCAATCCTCAGAGTGTGCACACCTTGGAAACTACAAAAGCTGGCTGGAGCTGATGTTGCAGATCACAGGAGTCGCCCTGGATACTTTGTTGCAGTTATGTGGTTCCTGGAGCAGTCTGCGGTTGATCCGATGGTCTGAAGCTGAAGCAGAGGAGTCCTGGAGGAATCTTGCAAACCGAATCTGAGGAAACACTCAGAGGAGAGACCCTAAATAGCCCTGAGAGAGGGACTGGCTCGCTACCCAGGTATGCATCTATCAGGAGGGGTCTCTGACGTCACCTGCTGGCACTGGCCACTCAGATGTCTCCAGGGGGTCCCCACAACTTGGAATCCAAGATGGATAATGCCAGGGACACTCTGGAGGAGTTCTGGGCACCACCCCTGGGGTGGTGATGGACAGGGGAGTGGTCACTCCCCTTTCCTTTGTCCAGTTTCGCGCCAAAACAGGGACTGGGGGTCCCTTAACTGGTGTAGACTGGATTATGCAAGGAGGGCACCGTTTGTGCCCTTCAAATCATTTTGAGAGGCTCTAGGACATGGGTACTCACAAACATTTTCTCAAGGGCCACAAAGAACTCTCTGTGGCTTGCCAGAGGGCCGCACCTAAACCAGCAGGGAAGGGTTCAGGTGATGAAAGGTGGGAGTAGGGGGATGCGAAGCAGATGCGGACAACAAACCAAGCCTTTGCCAATGCTCTATTCTCATGCACCAAGAATTAAAGTCAAAGCATAAACTTCTCATGTGAAACACAAGAGGAAAAGAGAGACTCATCTGATGGCTGAATTGCAAAATGTGAAACCAGAAAACCTGGTATCTATCCTGGCTTCCCACTTGACCAAATTGTGTGATCCTAGGCAATTGATTAATTTGACTATGCCTCATTTTTCTACATTATCACGAGAGTCCTTGAAATGTACAAGTTCGAGGTGTGTGCTGTACAATACCCTTTCTTGTAGTTTATTTAATAAACTAAAATGTTGTTCCAGTTATATAACAACCAGGACTATGCACCAGGTGCACCTGACAAATTACGCTTCTTTTAATAATGCCACTGATTTCCGAATATGGGCAGCATGATTGTTTCCAAGATCATGTTTGAAAAATATCACTGCTAATAAATGTCTCTCAATGCAGTGCCATCACCAGATGTACTAAGGAAAAACACTCATGCATGTTAATAAAGCACACGTTTTTAAGTTTGCAGAGACGTTTATCATGTCTCTACATGTTTAGTGCAAGATGTCTTTAAAACTAAAGGTGTTCCCAAAGATAAGTTGGCTAGGACACCATCTTTGCTTCTTTCCTATTACTTTAGTTAACCTGTAAATAAATGATGTGCATTTCACGGTTTTCTGAATGTTCCTTCTCTGTCATGTGTACAGCAGCCCAGTGCTGCCATTAACCAGGAGGCCACAACTAAAGGTCAAGAGGGCCGCATGAGGCCCCCTGGCCGTACTTTGAGTATCCCTGCTCTAGGAGGATACCCCTCCCATGCCAATAACACCTATTTCCAATTGGAGCGGGTGTAACACCCCTCTCTTAGGGGAAATGCATTGTTCTGCCTTCCTGGGATTGAGCTGCTCAATCCCCAGGAGGGCAGAACCCTGTCTGTGAGGTGGCAGTAGCTGGGGCTGCAGTGGAAACCTCAGATCTGGTTTGGCAGCACTGGGGGTCCATGGTGGAGCCCCCAGGGTGCATGGGATTGGCCCCCATATACCAGATTTGGATTGGGGGGTCTGGGAAATTGGCCCTGGACAACATGGGGGCACCTTTGCTAGGGTGCCCTCACACTTAGTAACTTTGCACCTAGCTTTCAGTAAATGAAGGGTAGACTTATAGGTGACTTATAAGTTACTTAGTGCAGTGAAAATGGCTGTGAAATAGTGTGTGCACTATTTCACTCAGGCTGCAGTGACAGTCCTGAAGAAAGGTTTGTATGAGCTCCTTATGGGTGGCAAAGGAAATGCTGCAGCCCATAAGGATCTCCTGGAACCCCAATGCCCTGGGTACCTAGGTACCATTTACTAGGAACTTATAGGGGGGGGGGGTCCAGTGTGCTAATCAGAATTGGAAAATTGAGTCACTAAACTATAGTGACAAATTTGATACATACAGAGAGCATAAGCACTGGAGTTCTGGTTAGCAGAACTCCAGTGACACTGTCAAGCATACTGACAACACACATAGGCCACAAACTACGAGCACTGGGGTCCTGGCAGCAGGATCCCAGTGAGACAGTAAAAACACACTGACAAATAGGGTTTAAACTATGAGCACTGGGGTCCTGGTTAGCAGGATCCCAGTGAGACAGTAAAAACACTGACAAACAGGCCAAAAATAGGGGTAACCATGCTAGAAAGATTCTACTTTCTCACAACACCTTACGCGCAAAGCAGCAAAGTCTTAAAAACAGCGCTCATGCCAAAGAGTCTGGATGAGTAACAACAATAAGAATCTTTAGACAGCTCGACAGAAATAGGTACCGTTCACCCTTGGAAAGCGAAAGACTTGGTCGGGAGAAACACTGTGCATTTCTCTGTAAAGTAAAGTTGCACATTTCAAACTTATTACCTTTAAAACAAAGTCGCAGCAGAAACATGACCTTCCACTTAAACTACTGCAAACTGGCTGCCAAAATTATAATCTGTGCCTCGAAATGGGTCCCTTTATATATAAGGCCGTTAGTGGAGAAAAGATGCACAAAGTAACAGGGCCCTGTTAGCTGGCATTCTCCGGTTGCCACCATTTGTGAAAACCAGAGATAAAGTTTTAAAATTACGTCCTACACCGCAGGTTATCTGCTAATCCCTTGTAGTAGTTTTTTTCTTTTTTAATTTACCCCACGACGAGAAAGAGAACAAATAAAAGTGTGGCGCCTGCAAGCTCCTGAGAGCTTCTTGGCACTAGTAAAATAAAAGGCATACATTTACAGATTCTTGGGCAATAAACACAATGGGAAATCCTGTTAAGTATCTAGAAAAACTCCCCCTAGCAAATGTAAAACGTTTGGTAAAGCCCCTTATCCTCTGTCAAACACACACTGACCCTTCCCCAGACCTGCCGGCTCTTGCGAGCCACCGCCGTGGACGTCATGTAGGGGTCGCAGTTGCGACCTCTGACTTGCCCCTTGTGACCCCTGGCACTGCGTTTGGGACCCCTGCCACTGCCTTTGGGACACCCTGGCCTCAGAGGTGGCAAAATCAGTCCCAGTCAATTCTTTATTACACTAATAGTGAATAATATGTTATTATTCACCATTAGTGTAATAAAGAATGAATTACAATTTGCTGCAATATGACCTTCCCTAGCAGCTGAGGTAAGTAAAAAATGATTTTAAATGTATGTTGTGTGCGCGCTTGCGGGTGAAAATGTGCTTATGTGCAAGCAAGTGTGTGTATGTGTAAATGTGTGTATGAGTGACTGAAAGTAAATGTTAAATGGTGTGTGATGTCACCTCCGCTATCCCTGGCATTTTGGTGAATCAACGTTCATGGCCACCTCTGTCGAATGAATTCCTGATGTCCGTGTTTGCAATTTAGGGGGCAAAGTGGAGTTAGCCATTTTGCAGATGAATAGGAAGTGGCCCTAATGAGGCGATTAATGGTAAGGGAGGTGAGAGCCTCCAAAGCAGCATTAAAAATTTGAGGCCTGTCACTCCTGTATGAGCTCACTTCTGTTCTCAAGGAAACAGCGGCAGAGCACAGAAAAGGTGATAAGCCTGGTGGTGTGGCCCATTAAGCTGTGCAGCAGAGAATGGAGAGGAGAAAACCCTCCCTCACCCACAGATGGTCACTGCAGTTAAGGCGCAAGCCACAAAAGGCAATATGTCACTGCCCACACTACCTGCATACTATCACCCAGCTCTCTTGTGGCAGCGAAGAACAGGATACAGTGGTGGAAGAGTTGAGGTGCTAGCAACCGCTGCACCTCCAGACCTCTTAATGGGCAGTTTACAGTGGTTCGAAGGAACAACCAGCACCATTCAAGCCACTGTAACTTGTTTGCTGTATGGCCGAGCCTGTAAACACAAGCACTCAGATGGAGTGCTTGAACACAAAAAAAAAAAAGTAGCCCCAAAAAAAAGAGCAGCGGAAAAATATAAGTACTTGGCCCTTGCTCCTCGGGAGGGTGAAACACAAGAAGAGGGCATAACGAAGACATGCCTTGACATACGGTGACAAAGGAAAAGAGAAGGACACTGAAGCAAACAAATGATGAGATGTTTATGATATAAATAAAATGTCTCGAAGAGACTGCTCATGCACTTTCTATCAGAGACGTAAAAACTGAGCAGATCCTATGGCAAAAAAAGTAAACCGCCACACACTCCCTACCCCCAAAAAAACTCATACTGAAGCTCAGTTACTAACATATTTTTTTTTTGTTTGCAGCACAGGCACATTATCATGGTGTTACTGCAACAAAACATAGTTGTTGTGCTTTGCTTCAAACTAAGAGGAAAACAATTCCAAGGAATGCAGTCCTCCTAGCTTGAGTAATGAATTTATTAAGACACTTCCCAGTTATCAAAATAAAAGCACACGAAAATATGAACATGAGCATTTAACTTTAATGCAGTAAAACATGTTTAAATGCTAAAATACTCACAGCAGTTAAACAATGTCAGGCATAAAAAGTACAAAGCATCAACAATGAATATGTATGCAGCGAACATATATATATATATATATATATATATATATATATAAAAATCGCCCCAACACCAACAATTGTCAAACAATTCGTTGCACTCCAGGAGAGTTTTATTGCTTCTATCAAAAGGACTGTAAAAGGACACCACCAACGCATTTCAACCTCTCGGTCTTGATCACAGTTTATAAAGAAAACCTTCCCATGAGTCTCTATTTATAGTTCATTTTCCTACAACCACCCAAGTGCACACTGTGACAGGCAGTCACCCTAAAAAAATCTAGTGACAATCAAAACATGATAAAAACCCTGCTTAAGCTTTTCTAATATTATTGAACATCCAAACTATAATTATATGATAAAATACGGAAATATGTGTAATGCCAACAGAGATTAGTAATACTAATAATAGTAATTTACATATATAGAGAAACGGATAATATGTGTATTCAATTAGTGGGATAACTGTTCCCGTATCTCTCACAAGTAAAGGATATTGGACTAATAGTTGTATCTCATACATTAATACATTAATGAAAGGTACTTGCGTTGTGAGAGTAATAGTATTAGCCAAGTTCCCGGGACATTTTTCTTCCTTATGTCTATCAATCTGCTGTTTATACTTGGTATAGTTCTCAAAACCACATAATCATTATCTCACACGTATTTATCATCCTCTATATATTTGAGGACTAATGTAAACATAATACTCACCTTAATACATGTGAATACATTCGGTCTCTATACCTTCAGCCTTTTTTCCATCATAAGATTGACCTAGTGTCTATTACCTCATAACCATTCAGTACCTATTGTCCTTTGATAATATCACTTCCTAAGATGGCCACCAATTACACTGATTGCTTTTATAACCACAACCCGTACCCCAATGTATATAGTTTGTCCCACATAAGTGATAATGAAGTTCTTCATCGCCATTAAGTCCCCTCGGAATCTTTGTTTTAAGTTGTACTATCAGTCTAGATTCCAAACGTCTCAGCCTGAGCTCACGATTCCCTCCTCTTTCATTATGCTCAATGGTCGCGATCCCAAAGAACTTCATGTTTGTCCAGCTTTTATTTTCATGTGTATGTAGATGTTTTACTATAGCATAGCTTACATCCTTATTTTGCATGGCTCTAATGTGTTCAAGTATATGTTTTTTTAAAGAACAGATTGTACTCCCCACGTAACGAAGACCACAGTCACATTCAATTATATATACTACATGAGTAGTATCACATGTGATTCTCTTTGTGATTCTTATAAATTTTCCTTTGGAATCTGGATATTCTCTTGTATTCACACCCATCCGACAGACCTTACATTTGCCACAACATATAAAGCCTATTGTCTGAGTCTGTAACCAATTCAAAGGTTTGGTTAGCTGAACGAGATTATTCACCAGAAGATCTTGTATAGATGATACCTTCCTATATGTTACCATAGGTCTTTCCCCAACAAGTTTTCCAATGCCGGGATCTTTCCTTATAATATCCCAGTACTTATTGAGTATCTTCAGAATCAAATGATTTTCTTTGCTATATGTCATAATCTTTTGAGAACAATAAGATTGAAACTACACTACATCGTAAAGCTACCTCTACAAACAGTATATTACATGAAGATAGTTTCCACCCGACATCTCTGAAGAAAAGCATACCGTATGGAGTTTATCAGGATCAAACGTAACTGCTCTACAGAACATGAAATGGAATCGAAATTCAGAGAAACCCGACAAAGATGTATACAAAGGAAATACAAATTGAAAGATATAGGGGGTGATTTTAACCTTGGCGGACGGCGGAGGCCGTCCGCCAAGGTACCGCCGTGAAATGACCGCGGCGGCCATTTAAACATTTCCGCTGGGCCGGTGTAGTTGCAGGGGTGCGACGGGTGCAGTTGCACCCGTCGCGTATTGCAGACACTGAAATACTTTGCGGGGCCCTCTTACGGGGGCCCCTGCAGTGCCCATGCCATTGGCATGGGCACTGCAGGGGCCCCCAGGGGCCCCGCGGCACCCCCTACCGCCATCCTGTTCATGGCGGCGCTCCGCCGCCATGGAGGATTCAATGGGGCAGCGGTAAACCGGCGGGAGACCGCCGGTTTACCCTTTCTGACCGCGGCTGAACCGCCGCGGTCAGAATGCCCTCGGGAGCACCGCCAGCCTGTTGGCGGTGCTCCCGTGGTCGGTGACCCTGGCGGTCACCGGCCGCCAGGGTCAGAATGACCCCCATAAACTTGGGAGAATGTAAAGCCAGATCTAAAACGAGAGATTAAATTTTGAACGAATCCAAAGGACAATAAAGATTCCATTATAAGAATGATTATGACATATAGCAAAGAAAATAATTGGTTAAATACAGATAGCATTACAATGAAATAGAAGGGAATTCAGTGTTAGTACAGACTCACCTACAATATTCAGAACTGATAAAAAATGAATGTATCCATGACAAAACTCAAAATAAAATAATTTCAAAGCTGCCCTTAATGCAAAAACGTAGTGTGATGCAAAACTTTGTGTCTGTGATGTCTATAGTATTCCTAATAACATAAATGCTAAGGCTGGTACCTGACGTGGGAAAATGAATGGCCAAAACACACTCGTCTGTATCAGCCTTGCGCGTTCGGTTTGACATGTGTTCCTAGCCCTAACTGTGAACTGCCTTTTACGGACTTTTCCGTAAGAACACGAGAACCAGTTCCTTAATGGAATTCAGGGCAATGGTCACAACAAAGCAAACATTCTCAGAACTCTAGTTTGTATTTTGCCCAGGAAGAATTGGCTTGCAGAACAGTCCCTTTATACCGCTGCATGAACGTGCGAATTTAAGAAACTGTTTATTTTACATCATCCTCAGAACATCTCTCTTTTAGAAAAGGTTAATTATACAACCTGGCTGTAATCCAAGTCTCGCCGAGATCCTTTGCATAGTTCTGGTCAAAATGATCCAAAATAAATCGGCAAATCTGCTTTTGAAGCTTTCCCATTCGACTCAGTTCTTGTCTGAAACAAAAATAGCAGTATTTTTAAAAGATGGGAACCAGAATGGAATTCAGAAGTATGTTTGTTCTTTGAGTCCAAAGCAAGAAAGTACTTAAAAATACATTTTGGGTTCGACTGAACAGATTATGTCCAATGTGATTTATTAATCATCACAATGATCCTTCATTAGTGCAGCACGTTGGTGTGGATCAGGGCCCCAGGGTGGTGGGGGTGGGGTTTGGGTACCCTCAACACTTCAATTATGGCTATCTTCAACACTTCCTTGCTCCAATAGTGGCTCATGGAACCCCTACTACGATACTGATCTTAGTCACTAAAATATTAGGGCAAAACAATAATTTGGGGCAAAGAACAAATAATAAGTTGACAAACATGTCAAGAATAAGTAATTATAGCCCAATCGTGTGATTAAGACAAAACAACACATTCAAAACACCTTCTTACACTATAAGGAGACTGCCAAAGAGGAAGATTTTTCTACCAGTACAAAATATTGGTATTTGTGCTCCAATATAACCACGTCTGTATCCAATTAGCTAAACAATTAATAAATAGCAAAAGACATAACACAGTGAGCAGATGCCAAACCAAACACTGCACACCTAGGCACAGCGCTGTTCAGAGCGCTCTCTCCTTCTCAAAAAATATTTCCTCTCCCTCTGGCCAGTGGCAAAAGGGCAGGCACACATGCCATGGCAGTGATATATAAAGCAACATTCATTTACTACAAAGTCTACAAATGTCTTATAAATATACATGGGAACTGTGGTAAAGGATACGTAAACGCCATATCTTCATTTTAAAGATGGTTTAATATGCCAGTAAATTGGTTGTGACCTCTACCTCAGCCAGCTCCTTACAACTTCTCCGGGAGAATGCCACGGCTTCCATGACAACACTCACAGATTTTTTTTATTAACGGCACATCACATTACAATATATCCTCCTCCTTTCCTACAGCAACATAAGTACACAACATTAAGAAAGCAAAATAATTTGATATAAAACAAAGAAGAAAAAAAACCAAGGTATTAATTATGGTTACACCTGGTTTGTAAACATAATTAACCTACAAAATCTTGTAGATACAAGGGAGGCCACCTTTGCCATTGAACTCTTGCTAAACTTAAACTAGACGTATTATCTTCTATAGACACAGTATTCTCACTCCTTTTGTTCCCTACATCTGAAAAGCACCCTTTGTTTAAACTTTGAACAACCTCAGAATTAGGTAAAACAACCTCAGAATTAGGTAGAACAACCTCAGTATTGGGCTGAACAACCTCAGAATTTTGAGAAGATAAAATTATGTCTACGTCTTCCATCATTATGAACCCATCACATCCACCCTCTTGTGTACCGAATTTACACCCAGGGTTCTCTTTACCGAATATTACTATTCTTCTGAAATTCCATTATCATTTTTTAATACAACATGCCACTTATGAACCTCTTTAACTTGAAAAGGCCCCCGAAGCTTGTTTAATCCTCCAGAATTACGTCCAGATTTTGTTTTTACCCAATCCCCAGGCACAATTTGTTTTTGTTCTCCCTGTCTACATTTGACACTCCTGTACTCCTCCATTCCCTCTTAGCAAAGCTTTCAACCAAGACGGTGTCAATTTACTGCTAGGTTTTCGACCACACATCAACCAAAAAGGTGAAGAAGTCACCATGTTATTTTCCGCCGTCCGATACGCCCACACCAAATCACTCACAACTTTTCTCACACAGTTTATTCGCTAAAGCTAGTTGAATGGCACTCTTAATCATTCTGTTAGCCCTTTCTACAATACCATTGCCTTGGAAATTGTAAAGAGCAGTACGTGAATGTTTCACCCCACTCTCGCTTAAAAACTGCTTCATCTGAAGCGAAGTAAGTTGTGTACCGCTGTCATACATTCCGGATATCCCTCCTCACTAAAGATTTCAGTTAAGACTTTTATTGTGGATGTGGTTGTCACTTCCGCCATAAACTTCACAATCAGCCACTTAGTATTGACATCAACTAAGACAAAAGCAAATCTCTGATTATAATTAACTCCTGCATTCGGACCAATAAAGTCTCCACACACCGTGTGCCATGCTTTACCTGGAAACTGTATGTTCCCACACAAGGTTTGCTTGCCCACTGTCAATCTTTTCTCAATTTCATTGTACTCTAAACACCTTTCTACCCAATTCACCACATCGGCATCTATTCCCGGCCACCAAAATTCTGCTCAAAGATGACCTTCATGAGCAACATAAAATAGTTTTTTCCTAACACCATCGGTGGTATCAGCCTATCACCTCGTACCAAAATATTGTCACATAATATAGACAATTCATCCGTCACTTTCCCAAATGTCCTTAGAGCTTGGGCAGCATATTGTCTCTTCTTCCTCCTTTCAAGATAATTTTGAATACTCCTTTCAACACTTCATCTTGTGACATACCATCTTCCCACTCTTCCTTACTCACAGCCCCCAATGTCCACTGTACTACATCACAAACACTTGCAACAGCTCCTTCGCTCTCACACCTTCTTACAGCCTCTTGGTCAACTGATTTCCAATCTAAAGGCAGGTGTGATAGACAGTCTGCCTGAACATTCTTCTAACCAGGTATGTATTGCAAAACAGGTATATTCTTGCAACCTTGCTTCTAATCGAGCCAGCCTAGATTAACCCTTGCCAGCTCCTCCCGAAGATAACATTTTCATCAAAGGTTTTTTGTCAGAACGTAACATCACTTGAGTTCCCTTTATCAATATTCTAAAATATTCCATACCCCATGCAGCCGCCAACGCTTCTGTTTCGATGACAGAATAATTGCGCTCAGTGTTTGTCAAGGAATGAGAAACAAATACACCTGTTTTTTCACCAGTTTAATTAATTGGCGAAAGAACAGCTCCTATATCACACACACGTGCATCCACAGTAACCACAGATTTTCTTTTCCCGTATCAAAAGAAGTCAACATGCCTGCATCACACACTTCTTTCTTAATGTCTTCAAAACTTCATTGCTGTATACTGGACCAAGAAAATTTTGCACTTTTTCTTAACAATACTTTGAGATTTTCAGTTCTGGAGGCAAAAATCTTCACATATTTAGAGTAATATTCAATCATCCCTAACAAGAGCTCGGCTGATCTTTGTCCTGATGTGGTGGGGCTAACTTTAAAGCATCTAATAAGTTTTTTTTTAGGTTTGATACCTTCTGCTGACAGAGTATGACCAAGATATTCAATTTCCCTAACCAAAAATACACATTTCTCTTTTCTCCAAGTTAAACCAGCTTCTGAAATTCTGTTGAATACTTGTTTCAATGTGAAATTGTGACTTCCACTGTATCCCCAAAAAGTAAAATGTCATCTTGAAAATAAATGACATTCTTTAAATCACAGAAAACATCTGTATTTACTCTTTGGAAATCACTTGCAGCTGAGCATAACCCAAAAGGCATTCTGGTAAATTGAAAGTGCCTTCCATGGTTATGAACGCTGTGAGAGGTTTGGAGTCGTCATGCAACCTGATTTGGTGATAAGCGTGCCACAAAACCAACTTAGTAAAAAAATGTCCACCTTTTGACAAAGTAAAAAGCTCATTTATATTAGGGAGTGGAAAATTATCTGCAATCACACTTTGATTCAGACTTCTCCAGTCAACACAAAATCTCAAATTGCCATCAGCCTTACGAGTTATAACTACTGTAGCTATCAAATTCGAAGTCTCTACTGGTTCTATTACACCACTCTTCAACATTTCTTGCAAAAGTTTGTTAACTTCTTCTCTAACCATAATAGGTATTCTTCTAACTTTGTGTTGAATAGGAATTGCCCCTTGTTTCAATCTGATTTTGTGCGAGTACCCCTTTAGCTCTCCCATCTCATCACGAAAGACCTTATCTGCACCTCTGATAGTATCTTCCACCGTCACTTCCTGTACTACCATGATGGGATCAGACACATGTGGATTTATTACAGTATGTAAATCATATTGATGAACCCATCCAAGAATCGGTGGACCAGTCTCTGCAACATATACTTTCCCTCTTATTTTTATTTTTCCAAACGTGATGTCAGTAAACATATACCTTATGATATTAATTTCCTCACAGTGATAGCCACCAGGGTTGATGTCTTTCGGTAATAACCTGACATTTGGCCATTCAGTTGTAAAAAAAATTGTTTGGAATAATAGTATATAACGACCCTGAGTCAACCATAAGGTGAATCACCTTTCCCCGTACAAGAAATTCCGCTGTTGGCATTTGTCTCCTGTTTTCCTGTTTCTCTACAATTAACACCCTATCTGTATTTAAACTCAAGGTTTCGTTGAGATCATCTGACAGCACTGCCACTTTTGTTTTTGCTAAACAACGACACATCCTTGCAAAATGTCCTTTTTGTCCACACTTCCTACACTCTTTTCCAATTGCGAAGCAGTTCTTTGCCCCTGTACCATGACTAAAACTGCCATATTTGTTACACATCTTATTGTTCATCTTCATAAACTGACCCATTTTGTACACTTAACTCACCACTGTTCCCCATTTGTGACTTACAACTGCATTATCTGCATGCTGTTGAACAAACGTCACTTCAGTCTTTGCTTCCCTCTTGTCCATCTCCCTCACACAATATTCAGATTCCTCAACTACTTTTGCAATTCTTTTGAAGTAGGATTCTTCGCAGCCCACAATCTCTCTTGTATTTTGCGACTTCTACACTGCACGATCAACTGGTCACGTATCATCTCATCAGTCATAGAACCAAATTGGCAAATTCTCTCAATCTAGTAACAAAATCATCTATTGACTCTCCTGCCCGTTGTGGCTGGGTATAAAATGTATGACGCCTTATTACTATATTTCAACCTTTTGCAAACCTGATATCCATTTTTTTCCGTGCTTCAACATAAACATCCATGTCAGGTTGCTCTTCCTGAATGGGTAATGCAGGTAGGTATTTAAAAATATGCTGTCCTTTCCCTAATGCACTCAGCAAAATGTCTCTTTTTCGGTTGGGAGGAAAACTATGGCCACCCACTGCTTTTAGGTAATTATCAAACATGTCCACCCTTTCTTCCCATTCAACAGACGGCTCCCCGGTTGAGGTAGGAATTGAGGTGGTGCTGTAATAGAGTGTATATCAATCTTGTATACAGAGTAATACAATCAAAACAACTTGAGAAAATAAAAAAAATAAAAAACAAAGATAAATCTCAACTACTACTTCAGTTCTGTTCCCAACAATACACTGATATTACTAGTAATTCATAACCACTCCCACAGCACAACCACATATGAACCTTCCCTTAAACAACGATAGAGTAACAGGAAGTGTTCATTAGTACCACAGTCCATGCACAGTTCAGTTAAACCACCTTATAACGTATGCTCCCACAGTACACTCCAGTAGGGCCTTTTCTCTAAGCTTCCCCTTCAGTAGGGCCTTTCCTCTAAGCATCAATTGTTCCCCTGGAAGTGTTTCCTTGTTCCACTTTTAAGTTCCAATAGCTGTTGCAGTGGCGTAGAGAAGATCTTTATGAGCAGATTGCAGGTAATGTTTATTTCTTTACCACGCTGAATTAGCCGCTCCACAATTAAAATACGCCAACCCTATGTGCACGCGACTTCAACAAGAAATTTAAATGTACTGATTGAGTTACGTGCAATGATGAACGTAGTTGCTCCTCACACTGAAATAAGCACTGCTAATTACCCCACCTATTACATCACTCATGACATCTTTTATCAGATCATCGATAATATGACTGCAACACTTGCAGTGAAATTATTGATCAGAAAACTGTGCACTATGGGGTGCGAGTTATAGTTACTTTAGGGCATGAGCTATAGTTACTTGAGATAACTATAACTGCTGAATTGCAAAGTTGTGTGTGTGTGTGTGTGTGTAAAACGTCGCTGTAACCTTTGTGCACATACCCACACATATTACAGTCAATTAAAATTACTTATATTAAAATTACAGAGTTGTTAAGCAAGTGAGAAGATGGGTAGGCTGAGTAAACATGGGGAAATGGGATGCTGTATTTAATGCAGACATCTCTCTGTCATTATCCCTTTTAAAAATACATTATGCCACAAATTACTAGAATCCATACCTTCTATCGTATTTGTAACTCGCTGGTTTCATACCTACAGTAACATCTCAATCATCATTTACTTCAGTCTGATCCTCAGGAAGGACTTCAAACTAAACAGCCAATTTTTCAACAAAATGGTGTTCAGGAGTGCCTCACTTTTGTCCTGATATCAGTATGTTGGTATTACAGCTGTTCATTAGAACTCTGTATTGACACTGCAGTTGATAATTGGGGACTGATGTTAGCGGTCTCGTTGTTCACTAGAATAATGTGGGAGGCTGCAGTAAAACACTGAGAAATCAACTGAAGTGCATGTTGTGCTCAGAATATCAGGCTTTATTTTGACATGGCCGAGGAAGATTCCAGTATAGGGTTAGCATTTTTCACAGTGTGAAATCACCTTAGAACACACCAGAATTCCTAAATACATACGCTGTAATGGCAAATGACCAAAAAGCCATATGAAGGGAGAAGAGAGTCCCTTTTTACTATCAAACATCATGCAACAGCTAATTAACTCGTTTTTACAGAAGTTTTAAGTGACAATTCTGATGTGATTGACATGGTTAAGACAGTGTTGCAGAAACGCGCTGTCAGAATCAAAGAAATAAATTTCCAACCTGCGAGTGCCCCGACTGGTTCTGTGGGGAGCCAACTGTTTTAAATTGTTTCCGCGAGTCCACATCTCATGACGGAGGCATCAGTTGAAGAGTCCAGCAGAGCTTTGTGGCATTGTGAATGGGAATTGTTAATACACTGCCAGAACCACTGTGTCTGCATTGGTACATGATCTGCAGTGAGAGAATGGAACATTACTAAATGGATAGATGGAAGTCACTGAGACGGACATCAACGGAAACGTTACCAAATAGCAGAAAGTTATGCGGTTAAACAAGATGGAATAAATGATACTAATGAATGGAAAATGTCATTTTTTTGGAGGAGAGAATGAGAAATGACCTATTTGGCGTACTTTCCAACTATTGAATGATTGTTCTACCCTCAATGTGAGAGGATACAACTTGTGATGTATAAATAAATATATGGGCATCAGCATTGGGACCAAAATCAATGGTGTAATACATATTCTGTAGTGGCGTTTGACCAACAAGCCACGTGAAGAGAGAACGGAGAGTTCTTTTTCACTATCATTCATCATGATGTGACAGCTCATTAATATCGAAAGCAGCTTTAAGTGACAATTCTGATGTAATTGACATGACACTATTAAGGCAGTGTTGCCTAAATGCGTCGTCAGAATCACAGAAATAAATTCAAGGTTATAGCCCGCGAGTGCCCCAACTGGTTCCGTGTGGAGGTAAGTGTTTCAAATTGTTGCTGTGAGTCCAGATTGCACTATGGAGGCACCCGCTGAGGAGTTCGTCAGAGCTTTGTGCCATTGTGAATGGGAATTCCTAAAATGAGTATAACACCATCAACAAATGATTTATACTGTGACTAAAATCTGATATTACCCTTCATATGTGTTTTTTTCTATGACCTACAAAAACAAGCTTTCACTACAATGCATTTCAATTAGGACCATGACTCAGGGTCCTGTAATGGCTGCCACATTACGTTGCCCATGTTGTTGCCAACCAATCAAGGAGGTTCTCTTGGGAGCCTCTCCTCACCACCACTCAGGATCCGGGTAAAAATAAGGAGAAAAAAAAATCTGATATATTTCTGTTTCAATAGTTTATCCACCAGTAGATGTCTAGGTACTTGCCCATGTTAAATAGTGGATGTTTACTTACAGACCTTCACTGAAGATTTTGAGGCAATGTTGAATAATGTTGAAGGTAGGGGTGAAACAAACAGAGGTGGTTTAACTCACTTTGGGATTGTACGTTAGCTCTAAGGTTGTACGCCATTAAGCTCATCTCAGGAATGACTGTAGTGCATTTTACCAAGATGTGGAGGGCTGTCTATAGAGTCTGGCAGAAGGAGTCTTATCAGTGGCAAATGCATACCTGTCAACCTCATGACTTAAAATTGGGATCATATGAAGATTTCAACTGAGTGATCTCATTAAGGTAAATATAGTACAAACTCTTTAATGGCAGATGTTCAAGGTTTAAAAAGAAGGGGTCACCTAATTAAAGTCAATGGGGTAATTTTATTAGGTGGGATAATACAGTATTAAAAAGAGGGTACCAGCCATGAAATGTGGGTGATTTGACAGATAAGTTACATGTCCAACATGAGGTCAAAGGTTAGGCACACCTCGAAACATCTACTCTGTTCCACTAGCTAATGGTATGTCAGAATTTATCAAGGCAAGCTATTTTTATGGCATACTCCCCTGTTCTCGTGAGACGTCTCGAGCTGGCAAACAACAGGTGTTCAGAAAGTGGATGAGCAAAAACAGGTGCCTTTAAATTTTGTTTTTATCTTGTCACATTTGCTGTGAGTTTAAAGACAGGTTAGATGTCAGTATAAGCCTTCTTGTTCCTTGGTTTTATACTGGAGATTTGTGTTTACTTTTCTTTCTTTGATTGCAAAGTTAGAGGATTGTACAGAGTGAATTGTCTAACACTTATACTGGAGTACAAAGGGAATTAAATGAAAGGCTAGAAGTCATTACATTTGGTTGTAAATGAGATGTGCATACATTTCAAAATAGATCAGCAGTTAGGCAAACACATTTTTTATAATTCTGAAGTGTGATGGAAACAAAGATTTTAATAGAATCAAAACAAATCAGAACACTTTATTTAGTGATATAGAAATTATAAATATTTGCTGAAACCCGATTACCACACACTACTGTTTGTACCCTATGCAGTTTTAGCAGTAAAACTGCATGTCAGTGGGAAATATTGTGGAAAATGTGCAGTCTGTAAATTACAGTACGCCACCACATAATTAATACACTAATTAATAGTGAGATATTTTAAATATGAACTGAGAAACATTCGTGCCCACACCCTAACGACAATGCTGTTAGTGAACTAAGAGGCACGTCAGTTATAAATAGAGAAAACATCTAGTATATTAAATCAAACAAAAGAGTTTTTCGTAGATTAGACAAGCTGGGCTAAAATATTTGAAGGTGCTCTCATATGTGATATTAAGGAAAAAGGAAGCTCAGTGAAATAAAATTTTCCTTCGAACACACAATTTGGGACCAGTTTATGAGTCAAGGGCATTACAGGTAGGTCAAGCAGATTGTTCAAGTCATTAGATCTCCAGGTCTTGAAACCCTTTTTTGATTTTTCGAGGCATGTTACATCCATTATTACCTAACTGTTGACATAAAATTGAGCACAGGTGTAACTTGGTAAATTACTAGTTTACAAACCCTTTAGGGCGTTGTCACAATGACTCCATGATGTCATCAGGGAAGTCCTCAATGACGTCATTGGAGATGTCATTAGTGATGTCATTTAACATGTCATGAGTGAGGTGAGGTCATAAGCAGTGATGACAGGGTGCAACTTACAGTTGGTTCACTAAACTATAACTGGCATATTTAAAGGAGTTTATTGTTTTTTAAACGTTACTACTTATGTCATTTCAACACTTAACTGTAGCATCAATTCATCCCTTGATTTTTTCAGTGAATACAGACACATATATATATATATATATATATATATATATATATATACACACATATTTGTATATATATACATATATATGTGTCTGTATATGTACATATATACGCTTACACATCTTTTTTCAGTGAAAAAAACAAATGTTAAAGAAACGTTACAGTTAAGAGTAACATTTTAAACTACAAAAAAACTCTGAAATTCAGGTGTTATTTATTGCAAGTAAATATAACTCACACCCTTACCATGAACTGCTTATAAACTCATATATGACATCACTCGTAAAATATGCTATCACATTACTAATAACATTAATACAGCATCTGAAATGACATAATTGACAACAAAACTGACACTGTGCATGGCAAAAGCGCAAGGTAGTAAATTTCAGTGTTAAGTTTAAATGTTATGTTTGAACTCTGACCACCTGGGTTGGTGTCAATGGGTTGTTTTGCAACTGTGGGCGTTTACCAAGACATGTGGGGTGGTGGTTGATCACTGGCAGAGATTCTGTGGACAGCAAAGGATTGGCCCCTTGTGGTTGGCTGGGTGCAGCGTCCACCCCATGCTGCACGGGAGAGACCTTCTTAGTTATGGTAATAAAATATTACTTTACGTTACAGCTTAAATTCTAAAAACACAGAATTTCTTTTTTTTTTTTTTTTGTTTCACATTCCTTTTTTTATTTTATTTTAGTCTCAGTACTCAAGAAAATACAAATATAATTCATCAGAATGGACAATCATAATATATCACAATGTGCAAAGAAGCGTTTACCCTACTGTACAATACCGCTATACAATCATTTCCTATTAGCTAACCATTCACCCAATACCCCCCATATGTCTTGCCCTTTACGTCTCCCTCTCTTCCCTTTTCAATCATACAGTGCTTCTTCCAACTGGTATATTACCAAGAGGCGATTTAGCAAACTTTGATATGTAGGGGGTTGTTGATCCAGCCATGCGAAGGAAATACACAATCGATACACTGACATAACTAAGAAGATAAACTTAGAAACAGATGACTCGCTTAACTCCGGGACCCCGAGTATCACAACCCTAGGTGTTAATTCAATTTCTAATTTGGCAACCTCTTTAATAAACTGCCCAACTTTATCACACAGAATCACCAGCTTTGTACAGGTGGCAAACATATTAATTACATCCACACCATACAACTGACATCTTGGGCAGCGCACCTCCTCTACCCGGCCCCATTGCACTAATTTCCCAGGCATAATATACAAATCCTCCTCTTCCACATTCAACTTATCATGCCACTTTTTACTATGCTTAACCAGATCCTCAGGTAAATCGTCAGTCAGTCTAGCATATATTGACCGTATCGTAATCTTATCACAGGAGATCATCATCTCTAGCAAAGGGTTCTTCACAAACCCTGCTGCCCCACCAGTTTTCCAAAAGTTGAAGTTCCTTACTTGTAGATATTTTAAAAAGCCCCTTTGGGCTAGACCAAATTTCCCATGAAGATTCTCAAATGTAGTGATTGTAGAACCCTCAATAAAGTCACCTAATCTTTGTATCCCTTGTTGATTCCACCTTGCCATGATATTATCTCAAAAAATCTCAGGGAGAAAAGTATTATTCTTAATCAAAGTATAGTAATTATATCTACCGAGCCCAAATTTCTTCCGCCAAGGACCGCAGTCTTTAAAAGCAGCATTTAGAACTTTAAACCGAAACTTCTTAAAATAGCTGGGCTCCAAGAGTGTGAGCAATGCTCTGTTTGCAGCAGGGACGATTAATACCTCATAAATATTTGGGACGTAGTCCCTATCATTTACCAGACATCTGTTTTTAAACAAAGGTTGCATATACTGCATTGCAGCTGCCGTCTGGTACAATTTAAAATTGGGAAGAGATCATCCGCCCTTTTCCCTTGATAATGTCATATATTTACTAGCTCTACGTATCTTACCATATGACCAAACAAACCGCATTATGAGTTGATCCAGCTTTCTAAACCAAGATTTCTCAAATTCTAATGGGATAGCCCGAAACCGATATAACACCTTAGGGAGGAACATCATCTTTATCATATTGCACCGCCCCACAATTGTCAAATGTAAGTTATTCCATCTACCAAAATTATGCCTAGCATTATCTATAATAGGCTGAAGGTTAATCCAGACAATCTGCTCTACCTGAGGTCGGAAATCAATCCCTAGATAAACCGCGTGTTCTACCTTTCGTGCATCCGACGAGCTGCAGTGTTCATTCAAAACTATCTGAGTCTTATCTTTATTAAGAAGATAACCAGAGACTGCCCCAAAACTTTCTGAAGCCCCCTCAATTTCCTTGAGGGCTAAATCCGGGTTTGCGGTAATAACTGCCACATCATCAGCGTAAGCCAAAATTTTTGTTCCCCATCCATAGCGGACAACTGGCTGAACATTAACATTTATTTCCAAGAAACGCAGAAAGGGATCTAAATATATTGCAAATAATAAGGGTGAGCATGGACATCCTTGCCGTGTACCCCTCTCAATCCTAAAGGCATTTGAATACTCTCCACCGATCTCTATTCTAGCACTTGGTTTCTTATATAGGGCTTTGACAGCTGTAATAAATCTTCCCCCTAGGCCATATACCTGCAAAGTGTCCCACAGATACTCCCAATTGAATCTGTTGAATGCTTTCTCAGCATCCAGAAGAATCATAGCCATGGGCTCTGCTGCTATATGTGTAGCATCAAACAGCGCTATCAACCTTCTAATATGATCAGTTGTGTCCCTACCAGGGACAAACCCATGTTGATTATGACTGACCAACTTACTATTACAAACAGACAACCGGGTCGCAAATATTTTAGAATAGACTTTCGCATCACTATTTATAAGGGCGATTGGGCGGTACGAGCTTAAGCTAAGCGGGTCCCTACCTTTCTTTAAAAATACTACAATATTAGCAGAACCCCAGGATGGCGGGGGGTTACCCCCTTGCTGTACATGAATCACCAGTTTCAACAACACTGGTAAGAGCATATTCTTAAAACATTTATATAACTCTAAAGGAATACCATCCGGCCCTACAGTCTTCCCATTTGGAAGCACTTCAAGCGCATCTGCCAATTCTTCCACTGTTACCTCCTGTCCTAATGCTGTTTAATCCTCTATGGTGATCCGACCACCCAGAGTCACCCTCAACCAGGTACTATTGGTGTGCTCCTGACCAATATTAGCAGCACTTTATAATTCTATATAATACTCACAGAAGGCTTCCCTGATAGCATCGGGTCCAGTGACTATCAAACCTTCCTTGTTCTGTACTTTCAAGAGTGAGCCGAAAGAAACCTTTTGATGAGTCCGCATTGCTAAAATATGCCCTGCTTTCTCACTAAATTCATAGCATTCCATTCGCCTTGAGAATTTTTTCAGCTGTCCTTCCCGTTGAATATTTTCCTAATAACATTTTGGCTATCGATACCTTGTGTAAACGTCCTCGACCCCTACATCATTCTTGATCGCACCGATAAGTTGCTCTTCTGCTACCTGTAATTCCCCCATGAGTACCTGAAATTGGGCTGCTGCTTGTTTTTGTCGCCTTACGCTGAATCCAAGGGTTTCTCCCCTTATAACTGCCTTTAATGTGTCCCACACTATCTCTATTGGTGCGGTTCCCATATTAAAATCCAGAAATTCCTTCAACCGCATTCTCATATGCTGTATATACAGGATTCAGAATCCACCAACAGTGACCAAAGTGACCAAAGCTCGAGTGAAGCTGGAGCTAGTATATCCTCCGAATCAGGGAGTTTTTCATCACTAGCGGAGTCCACAGTGTGACAGCGACGACGAGAAAGTAAGGGGTTAAAGGTGCGGCTCCCATTAGAGACGGTGTGGAGCTCTCCGCCCAGAGCAGAAAGACACTTAAATGGGACTACTCAGGAACTAATCTGATGAGTGCAGCGGAGGCGCATATCCCCGAGGCTCAGGCCAAGGCTGAAAAGAGGGCTGATGCACCGGTATGTAGCTCGGATCTTAGTATTGGCACTAGGAATACAGACTCAGAAATGCTACAGTCTATATACGACTCGATTAAGGAGCTGCAAACTGAGACAAGGGCAGAGAGTCATCGGGCGAGGATGGCCACGAAACGTTTACAAGGAATTGTTCGCAAGGTGGTAAAGTCATGTATAGAAATTGAAGAGAAATGAAGTACAATGGAGGAGAGAACGATGGCAGTGGAGGCAGACGTTGTGGCTCTGAGAGAACAACATCTCAAACAATATAATTGATGACATCACTGATTACATCATCCAATGAGTGTATTAGTTTGATTTATAGTTTACATATTAGCTGGTAATTGCCATATTACCTTTCTACCTACTTTTGAACAGCCTGTGACCAGCTAATCAATATAAATGTTTACAAAACACACATTATAAATCTTTGTATTGAAGAGTAACTCTGTGTGCAGGTGACAGTTGACTTGTGTTCACTATGTTCCGCCAAGTTATTCAGTTCTGCAGAAAAGGGTCCCAGCAGGGAGAAGATTCTACGTACCACATACTAAATACTGAAAGCAGCCTTAAGAAACTAGACAAAATCGTCTCATCATGATGATTTCTACTTAACATAGAAGATTGTGTGCATCAGGTACTAACTGATGCATATGTGTTTGCTTTGCTTCAGAAAATGAGCTATCTGTAGGGTTTTCACCACAATATGAAGGCTGCAAATAGTATGATCTTTAGCATCTTCAGATCTTGCTCATTGTAAGTGAATAATCATTCTTTGGACAAGTTCTGCAGAGTGTACTCTGTACTTCGTAGATACTTTTTTAATACTCTGTGGTGTATTTCTCATGAGAGCTTTACTGTCTGAAAGCGCATGGTACAGAGCAGGCTCTCTCCAGAGTAAACAGTGTTAACAGTACACATTTTTCTACTCATATCCAATGCATTCTCAGTGTAGGTCAGTGACTGTCAGCGGTTTGATACAGGCAAAGACTGAGTGCAGTAGGGCATTCCTTATGTAGCAGGGCTTCGGAATCTGGAGGAATTTGTTTTTTCCTGAGCAGTTGTATACAGATTGGTTAGTGTGCAGAAAAGGTTACCCTTTAATCTGTGGTTCATAGTCAACATGAACCTGCTACCCATAAAGTGTATGGTACAAAGTCAAGGTTGCAAATAACACAAGACTGATTTACCTATGGGGGTTGTATGCATGATAACAGTTTAGACGCTTCATATTATTCTGAGCTATTTTGCACTTACTGTGATAGCTCTATTGATCTACCAGTATATAAAGTAGAGTGTACAAAAGAAGCTTGGATGATGTCATGAGTGATGTCATATGTGGGGTCATAAGCAGGGCATGGCGGGACGCAGGTTACAGTTAGATCTGCTAATTTTAACTGGTGAATTTCTGTGTTTTTTGTTTTTTTTTAGTTTAAAACGTTAATGCTGTTACCTAACTATAATGTTACTGTAACCTTTGGAGTTTTCAGAGAAATTCTAAGGTTTTCCTTAAAACAAAAGCAAATCTTTTTATTACACCTATTACATTAACCTTTGTTTTTTTCAGTGAATTTTTAAGTTTTTTTTTAAACAAAATTTTATTTAATTATTATACGTAAATCTAACCTCCCAACCCCCATAGCCAGGCCCTGCAGCCAATCTCCCATATGCAGCCAACCGCATGCTGCGCGCAGCCTTTGGCCATGCGTAGTGGGGTGTTGGCTACAAGGCCTGGCCTGTGGCCAACCCTTGTAAAGGCAGCGAACCCCACATTGCGCACAACCTTTGGTCGTGCTTGGCCACAGGGTTTGGCCTGTGGCCATCCACCTGCGTGCATGAAACCTCCGTATGCACACGGTCATGCACTGTGTGAGGGTTAGACACGAGCAATGCCCTGCATGTATTGCTAACAGCATTTGTATCCTTCTACGGATTTATATTGGACTTGCATTTCATTTAATTTGCTAATTTCTTTTTTTTTTGGTACTTAATTTATGCCAATGAAATAATTGGTACACAAAAATATGGCCTGGCCTGCAGCCAGGCCCTGTGGCCAACTCTGTAAAGGTAGCCAACCCCACCCTCCGCCTGGCCTTCATCTGTGCACGGAGAGGGTTTGGCCACAAGGACTGGCCTGCGGCTAGGCCATGAGGCCAATTCCACCAAAGGCAGTCAACCCTACCTGCACACAGGCTTCGATCTGTGAGCAACTTTTTAACTCATTTGCGAATGTAGGGACAGTGCCACCGTCCATGCTTTAGGACTCAATCATGGTTATTCAAAAAACCTGGGAGGGATAAGTGACAATGCCGTTCTTACTGACACATCTCACATATAAATGTAGATGTTAAGTTATTTTTCAATATCTTAACTGCACGGTTGGTACCCTATATGCTAGGCCTAGTGGACCCAGACCAGCCGGGCTTCAGCCCGCACAGCCAGTATGGCTGTAATACTAAATGGATTCTCCACATTGTTGACAATGCTAACCCTCTCGGAGGGAAATTATGCTTGCTTCTATAGATGAAGAGAAAGCATTTGACTGGGTGCACTGGCTCTATTTGGAAGCAACGCTCCACCATTAAGGCATTGGACAGAGATTTAATTCTTGGGTTTTCAGTAATTATGGATCGCTATGAGCTACAGTGAGGGTGAATGGCCGGGCATCATCCCCCTTTTTCATCAGCAGCGGACAAGGCAGAGGTGCCCACTGCACCCGTTGTTATTCGGTCTTTACATAGAGCTCTTGGCCCAAGGGGTCAGAGATGACCCACATATTACCGGGGTGAGTTTGAAGGGAAGGAATGTACCATTTCCTTATATGCAGATGATGTGATGGTTACACTTGATGACCCATTGAAGGCCCCGCCAGCCTTCCTGGAGGAACAGAGAGAGGTTCTGGGAAGGGGCAGGCCTTCCCATCACTATTCAAAAGTCACAGGCTCTCAACCTCTTCGTCCTGCTCCACATGAATTCGACACTGGCAGCCCAACATCCAATGAAGTGAGCAGCCTCTGCAAAACCACACTTAGGTGTCTAGTTGGCATCCACGGTGCACCAGACAGCAGACCTTAACTATCAAGCATTGCCCCGCGAGAGCAAGTGGATCTTTCTCAATGGAAGCACCATCAGCTTTCATCAATTGAAAGAGTAACACCGCTGAAAATTACCATTCTCCTGTGGGCTCTGTTCTTGTTTCATTCTTCACTCCCTTCTCTTGGAGATCCCAGTGGGCATGCTCCAATCCCTTCAAGGGGAGTCATTTGCTTTAATCTGGGCTGTAACGGGACTTGCATACATCACAAACTGCTTTACTGGTCAACCCGAGACGGGGACTTGGGGGTCTCTAATCTGTTGCTATATTACCAAGCAGCGCACCTCCGCTACATGGTGGAGTAGACATGTGAGGAATCCAAGAAACTTTGGTGTTTCATGGATAGGGGTGTTGTGGGCGACTACCTCTGGAGTGTGCCTTTCTTGAAGAGCTCACAGACGGCCTGAGGATTGTATTAATTACCTGTGAACAGGGCTACCCTGGGGGTATGAGACAGAGTGGCTACCCGAAAAGCATTGACAACATCCCTGCCCCTGCTATCTTGAATAACACAGAGTTTACCCTGGGTTTGCATTGCACTGCCTTTGTAGCTTGGCAGGCAGCCAGATGCCAATCTGTTAGGCATATGTTTAATGCCATGGGCCATCTCTCCTTCAAGCAGCTCAAAGCAGATTTTGGGCTACCAGAACAAAGGCCAATCCACCACTTTACAGGTGTGCCACTGGGTAACTCACCCAGGCATCGGGGAGAGGACACAGACTGCTCACACCTGTCTCTTATTCAAGAGGGATGACCATTGCCTTATCACTGAATTATATACCCTGTTGCAACATTGCACCCCAGCTAAAATACCCAGCGCAAATGGCCCCGGGAACACAATTTCCCAGGCCCAACATTTGTAAAAGTTGGGGGCCATGGTGCCCACTCAGGGCACCCACCATACCCTTTCTGGCTACCACTCGGGGGAGTATCAAGACCCCCACGGCCCTAGCTGGATTCACACATGCACTGGGAGCTAGCATTTCTCTCACCTGCAAGGAGAAGCTACTAATGCTGCTCCCTCTGGACGGAAGCAATATTTTGACCTGCTTCCCTGCCCTCATCAGTGAGCGGCTCCCACTCCCCATATAAAGTAATTTCAGCCCATGGGGTGGGTTCCCCCAGGGCCTCTGTAGGCTCAGGGAAGGGGACCATGCAGCCCCTTCCCCTTTATGAATACACACCCAGGAGGAGGGCTCTCCAGGGCATAAATAGAATAAATGCGTCTGGCAGCCCTTTTTTTGTTTGGATCCCGCAGCATGTTTTGTTTTCTTTGTGGCCCCATGGGGTGGTGGGGTTCCACTGATTCCTCCCATGGGCCTAGGGGGTTAGGGTATTCCTATCCCAGGCCCTTATATTATTTCTTCTTTTCAATTTAAGGGAAGTGACTAAGTCCCCGAGTCCTGTACTGGCTGTCTGGTTACCAAAAACATGAGAAAAATGTTCCAATAAGAGTGCTCGTTCTCGCGGAGTCTGATGGCCCAAGGACAGAACACTATTTTTAAACTGCCACTCCCGACAGTCTCTCAAAACTTGCAGACCCAACCGCCCAGAGAAACAAATATTTTTCAACCTTAATTTCTCAAAAACTATTGAATGGATTTACACTAAATCACAAAAAGCACAATCTGCGGAGCAAGATCAAGCTTCCTGCCGAAATTGGTGTAATTCTATTCAGCAGTTTTTGCTGTAGCCAAGTATAAAGAAGTCTATGGAAAATGCATGGGGATTTTGCATCTTCGGACACCCCTTTTTTCTTTGCCCACGCTTGATGGAACACCGGGAAACTTTCCATGTGCAAACAAGTCAAAAAGTTGCACCTTCTTGGAAAGTTTTGTGGAGACTTGTCAAACAGTGCCAAAGTTATTAGCAACACAAAAACACTTTACCTATGGAACAGCAGACATATATATATATTTTTTTTAATTTTTTTTTCACTGAAAAAACCCCCCAAAGGGACGGAACATTATAGCTAGGTGAAAATGTTAGTTAAAAAAAAGCCGTTTTAAGCAACCAAAACCTCTTATATTCACCAGTTATAATTATGTCAGGTAACTATAACTTGTGCCACCGCCATGCAGTTTTGTAATCAATAATGTCATTGCAACTGTTGCAATATTATCAATGACGTCATAGAACACGTCATAAGTGATAGTGTAATAGGTGAGTTAATTAGCAGTGCATGGAGAGGGCAGAAGTTATAGTTACTTGAGCGAACTATAACTGGTGAATTTCAGTGGTTATGTTTGCTTAAAAGAATATGTTTCAACTGACATTTCTACCTACCAAAATGTCCCTTTAACCTTTGTTTTTTTCAAAGAATTTCTAAGTTTTTTTTTTTTTATTCAAAGGAAGATATTATTACCATACCCAACTATGACGTCACTTTGGTGTCTATCAGTGACTTTCTAGTTTTTAAAAAAAAAGTAATACGCAAACTTTAAAGGCTGTGTGCAGAATTGGGTTGGCTGCAAGACCTAGCCTAGACCAGGCCTATGTCCAACTCTGGTTGGGATTGGACGCAGGGCTGCAGCCCAGCAGGGAGCAAACCCAAAGCTGCACACAGCCTTCATCTGTGCAAAGTGTGGGGTTTGACGCAGGGCCAGTCTGCAACAAACCACAGGGGGGCTCTGGACTATAACTGAAGAGCACTGAACTCCAGGCAGAAAGTAAAAAAAAAAAAAAAAAGAGATGGTAAGCTCTCCTGTGGTCATGGATTTGATGACCCAGGAGATTTATCATTTTTTTCATGTTGCCGGGGGTCTGCTGCTCTTACTGCAGCTCCCCATAACACTATAAAAATGCTTGCTGGTGCCACTAACCCTTCTAGGAGCACCTTCAAGTTGCAAACAATATGTATAAAAAGCCCTATCTGGGCATTACGGAGAGTAAATAAGAAATGAGCAACTTGTTTTTCATTTTTAAGTTGTCTATTTTTCATGAGCGGTGGGGTGTGCAGCCCCACTTCCCGAGCCTTTACAGGCCCTGGGGACTCCATCTGTGGGGCCTAATGAGGGTGCTCCGGTGCCACACAAAAACAGGGTCAGGGGGGAAGAAAAAAAAAGCGTACTCCTACCCAGCTGGAGCATTTTTAGAGCTCCCTCCGGATTAGAGTGCACATTTTTTTTTAACTGTCTGTGATCTGGTCCCAGGAGTGCTTTCCCGGGGCTGTGCTTCCCTCTCTTTTAATTTAACCACAGCCCCAGGGGATGTGCTCAGCGTGGCCTCCTACAGGCTCGGGGAGGTGGGTCAAGTGACCCTCCCCTAAATATGTAAATGTGTCATTCAACCCCCTCCCCCAATCGACCCACCCTCCACCAACCAGGCCCACCCTAAGGGTGTATTTTACCTAGAGCAGGAATCATTTTTTTAAATTTTTTTAAATGGGTGCAGATTCACTGCAAACTTTAGGCAAATTAACAAAAAATGTTTTGGGGGCCCAAGGTATGGTGGGGCCCTTTGTAACCCCCCTATCCAGGCCTAGAGGGGACAGGGTGTCCATACCCTGCCTCCTTATATCAGCCAAACAGATCTCAACCTGGGATCGATTGGCTCTGCAGCATGATACATACAAAGTTTTTGAAGCTTAATTCTCATAAACTACTGAATAGATTTACAACAAATCACAAGAAAGGGTGTTTTCTGGGCCTTGCTTTCTGCCAACTTTGGTGTAAATATGATACATTCAAGAGTTTTTGCAGTATCACTGTTCAATTTTCCTATGGAAAAATTAACTGGGACAACATGTTTTCAGACCCCAAGTTTTTCTCGACACCCGCTTGATGGTTCAGTTCCCCCAAAAATTTCCAGGAAGGATTTGAGGTGGATGAGACTTTTTTTTTTTTTTTTATAGTTTTGTGAAGATTCAACATATGGCTGCAAAGGTATAAGGAAACCAAAAAATGCTTTTCCTATGGAAATGCATTCCTAACTATAGCTAACCAGTGGCGGCTGCCACTGGATAATGTGATGCAATATATATATATATATATATATATATATATATCTCACTTCTGATCACCCGGTCTCTGGACTTTTACTGTGGGTGAGTCTCACTACCTGAGTCTCACCCACCATAATTTCATTGTGATTAGAAAAAGTGTCTCAACCACCTCTGTCCTCCCTTTAAGATAAGGCCTCTGCGGTCAGCTAAGGTAAGAGGCATTGAGGTGGTTCAACGTGAACACGTGTGCCCACATGTGTTGGCTGCTTGTGAGAAATTATCTTTGTGAGCAGCCTGGTAGCCTGGGTTACAAAGGACTCTGCAAGCACAGGTGCTGATCTGGGGTACACCTTATAATATTAGTGGGCATTCATAGATAGGTCTGTGGGGTTTACTGGAAAATCTGTAGAGATTTAATTGTATTATATACATATTGGTTAAATTTGCCTCAGAGTGCAATTTTACCCCACATAGGCCTTCACGGTCAAGCAAGGTGTCAAACTGGATGAAACATACACAGCATGTTATATTTATGCAGGTCCCAATTACAAATGTACAACTTAAGGTATGTCAAGGATTATCACATTTCTCTGTTTTAGCTCATAATCTGTCCTTTGTCCCACCTGCTTGGTCAAGCTAATTACTCTTCTCCCAAGCAGAGGAGCAAATATCAGTCACTGACCCAATTTCTAGCAGAGGAAAGCAATTGGAAGTAAATCTGCATTTGATAATTAGCTTGTCATACTGTACCTGGGCTGGCACAGCTGAAGCCCACTGAACAAACAAGGAAGATCTGACATCTGGATCAAACACAGGAGGGATTTGCCTTGGAAGTTTTTGTGGTAAGGTGTCTGGAAGTAATGTCAGCTAGAGGTGAGCTGAGGCTCCCCGAAGAGCTCTTTTCACAGAAGCCTTGACTGAGTCATTAAGGATTGTCCAGATTGCCATGCAGGCAGGTTGAAGGGATGATGTGGCATTCTAACATTGGCCAGAGATGCCTGGCACCTAGAACTTTCCACCTGTCCTTAAAACGCCCTGCCAAGAGCAAGACAGAGAAGAGGACCCTGGGCCTGGAAGACTGCAACAGCAGAGAAATGGACAGCTGAAAAGCTAAGGTCTCCGTTTCCAGCTGATCCCCAGAACTAGATGAGTCTCTCCAGGGGTAATGGCGCTGGCCTACTTATGGCCCGAGTCATTTAGGGGAAAACCTGGATGCCTTCCTAGGTGCCCTTCCAGCCAGTCAAGAATCTATGGAGTCTGAGAGCGCTGACGGGAGGCTGTCTGGTTCTTTGGGGGAGAGACATGTCCCACAAGGTGTGGAAAAATTGCCTAAAAAATGCTGAAACGTTTTGGTAGACAAGGGTAAAATCATGAATTTAAAAATGAAAAAGGTAACCCTTTTATATTTGCAAAAGCTCAATATTTTCTTGAGTTCACAAATTTAAGTGACTTGCAAAGTTTGCGAACATGAACCAGGTATACATATATGCCAGCACTGCAAGAAACTCTGAATGATGAGAGAATGCCAGTGGGTGAAGAAAAGCATGGATCAATGATTTACTTCACAAGCTCACTAATAAATAAAATAAAAATCAGTAACCTGGGTTTCAAAAAAGTTGGGAATTAAAAACAAAAGGAAAAAGCAACAAGCCTCTTGGGATGCATGGGTGTTTTGTCACAGAGCCTAGTCCTGCAGGAATACCCCGAAAACACATGGCTGAAGCATCGGGAAATTCAGGCAGTGGCCAAATGTCCAACTGTTAATGCTCCTTTAAAAATAAAAAAATAAAAATCTGAAACTCAATAAAAAACCACAGATAAACAATTTTTTTGATTAAGGTGGAGCAAACAAGGACATTCACATGAGAAAAAAACCCACAGTTAAAGTGATGTTATCGTTCTAAATCAAATACTACATAAACCAGATTTCGCACCCCTGCCATAAAAACTGTAATTCACTCCCAAATGAGCTACTTGTGAATTCACAATATTTAGACAAAGAAAAACTGATATTTCAGAACCCGTTTCAGGGAGCCACAGGACACGCTGGGGCTACTGGGCCAAACAGTGCTGGCTGAGGCCTTTTACTCCTGATGTACTGGGGCCTGACCTACTATGGATCCTGAGAAAGTGGGCCAAGTATACCCCTTCTTCACTCTACTCTCAGAGGTAGCTGTGATCGAAAAGTCAAGGCTCCCTTCAGGGGGCGGGGGAAGTAGATACAGGTCAGTGGACACGACTCATAACTCAAAGTGCAAATAGTACAAGCAATGTAATAATGTCCATTCCAATACTCACCTTTATAGAAAAAATAAGTATTTTATTTCTAACGATACACATGTAAGGTATACGACATTCAGAAACTATACACAATCACCCTAGAGGTCGGGGCTCTAGTAGTTGTCAAGCCAATCCCTGTCCCACCCTCCTTTGTGTAATGTGTTTGAGGTTATCAATTCACTGATGACCACATCCAGGAAATGCAAACTATTAGGCCATGCTCAAGAGTTCGTGCTTTGACTCTTTAAGAATTAGTCAAAAGTGGTTATGGGGCCTTAGCAAGACCGCGGGGCCCCATAGGTCCAATTCCAGCATTACCGCCCCCTCCCCAGTGGTGTGTGGCAGTGCTCAGCAGATCAGCGGCTGCTCTCTCTTCTGGCACTCACAAGTTTGGATCCTGTATGACAAAGTCTGGCACTCACAGTGTATGCGGCAGCACTCGGTGGTGCGAGTTTTCTCTGATGCCCAGCGCTGCCAGTTCGTTCCAGCGATCATAGCTGTTCCCGCTAGACAGACATAAAGGTAAGTTGCTCTTCCCCCAGGCAGAGGGCAGTGAGGTCGTGCTAGTGTGATCCTCCAGCTCCCAACCAAAACTCCTGTGAGGGTACAACATCCTCTGCGGCAACTGGTGATCCTCAGGGAATCCATCAGGTGCAGATCACAGCATGCCGGCTCAACCCACTGGTCAGAGAAGTATTCCTTCAGTCTGTGCAGTGATCCGCACCCTTGGCCAAACTGGTGCTGGTAGCCCCTTTTGGAATACGGTGTTTTCACGGTAATCACAATCCAGGAGCAAGCTCTCCTTATGCGACCACATTCCCTACAGCAGCCTCTCCCAGTTTATGAGGTCACAGATTTCAGCAGTCACAACTCATGCGCTCTTGATCCAAAATCAGTTCACCGGTGACCCCCTTAGGCCTACACAGTCACTGCAGTGCAGGAGTGTGGCCTGATGTTTCCCGGCACAGCACTTCCAATATGGCTCAAAACAAGGCAGCTGTCCTCTGGCATATGGGGGTCACGGAGACAATATGCAGATTGTCAACAGCCCAATCAATACACAGCCTCACACCTCGTGAAGGGCTCTGCACTGGAACTCTCTCCCTCCAACACCCTTCTCTCTTTCACAATGCACACTGGTCTTGGCAAGCAGGCAGACAATGGTGCTCCAGAGCAGGTGATCTTGATGTCGTAGATGATGTCCCCTCATCCAACAGGGAGACTAGTAGGCTTTGTCCCCAAGTCCTGCTCAAAGGCAGAGTCTTGCAGGGCTTTCCCTTCTCACAAGGCCTGTCTGGCTGTTTGGCAGATGACGAATGTTTGGGGACAAAACCTCCCCTTTTTAAAGTCCTTTACCAGACACCAAATGTGAGTTGGAGTCTTCAAAGTTTTGTATTGGGGTTCTGCTTTGCTAGAAGTGGGCATTTATCTCTTCTTTCCTCATGAAAGATGTCTGTAACAGCAGGCAAGACTCTGTAGCTGATTGTCCCACAACACCAGTCATGGAAGTGACCAGAGTTCACACCTGAACGTCAATCACAGTGATTTGTGCTTCAAAAGATTAATCCCAGTCCTAGTCTTTATGATTCCCTTATCATCCCCTTCTCTCTTCCTGAGATGTGTCCAGGCCACTTCCTTGTGCTCTACCACTCAATCGAGGAGCAGTGAAAATGGAGTTGTCTCTTTTGTTCCTTCCAGTGTGTGCACCCCTCAGGTCACAGGCATTCAACAATACACAAATGTTTGGTGGGGGGGATATCCCTCCTCTTCCTCCTCATGTCTTCAACCAGGCAAGCCTTGGCTTCCTAAAATGGAAACGAAGGTCCTCCATATAATGTACGATTGCAGGCACACTTGCTTATTGTACATTCACTTGCTTCATATTCACAAGGGAAACCCAAGGATAGCTAAGGACCAAAGGTAAACTACTAGCATAAGGAACAGAGGCCACAAAACAGTATTATATAATGAGTGATACACTAGGGAAAGAACTAATACCCAGGTTCTGTTCAATCAACTGTTTGAATAAATTCATTTAATAATACAATTAAAATAATTTGTAGGGGTAGCCACTCCCACGGGGCACACCTCTACAGGTACCAAATGGACACAAAGGCAACAATAAGTGACAAAAAATACACAAAAGTTCAGAGTCACAAATATCATCAACATGACACAACTGCACCCGTAATCAATTGTCCATAGTTAATAGGGTCAGAGTGGCTAAGTCTTAAACACTGTGACCTTATTGACTACTGTTGAAAATGGCCCTTTTTGCAGGGTCATCCCTGTCTTTTTGCCTCCTTCCTCCTATTTTGTATGACCTGTTTTTGTTGGCTTTAGGACTCTGGGCACTTTACCACTGCTAACCAGTGCTAAAGTTCATATGCTCTCTGTGTAAAGTGTACTGTTGATTGGTTTATCCATGATTGGCATATCTGATTTACTGGCAAGTCCCTAGTAAAGTGCACTAGAGGTGCCCAGGGCCTGTAAATCAAATGCTACTAGTGGGCCTGCAGCACTGGTTGTGCCACCCACATTAGTAGCCCTATAAACATGGCTCAGACCTGCCACTGCAGTGTCTGTGCGTGCAGTTTTAAACTGCCAATTCAACTTGGCAAGTGTACCTACTTGCCAGGCCAAAACCTTCCCTTTTACTAAATGTAAGGCACTCCTAAGGTAGGCCCTAGGTTGCCCCATGGGCAAGGTGCAGTGTATGTTTAAGGTGGGACTAGTGTGTTTTATATGTCCTAACAGTGAAATACTGCCAAATTCGGTTTTCACTGTGTAAGGCCTATCTCTCGCATAGGTTAACACGGGGGCTGCCTTTAAATATCCTTAAAGCGCAGATTCCCTTTGAGAGCGGATACAAATGTGGAGTTTAGGGTCTCTGAATTCACAATTTAAAAATACATATTTTAGTGAGGTTGGTTTTTAAATTGTCTGTTTGAAAATGCCACTTTTACAAAAGTAGGCATTTTCTTGCTTATACCATTCTGTGACTTGGCCTGTTTGTGGATTGTCTGTCTGGGTCAGTTTGACAGTTGGGCTGTTTTGCACCTCTCTAGGCAGTGACACAAAAGGGGGTGGGGGTGTAGCCTGCATATCCTGACGAGCCACCTGAGCTAGAGATGAGGGGAGAAGTGGTCACTCACACCTGAATGGACTGTGCCTGCCCTCACATAATGCTGTTTTCGACCCCCTGTGAGTGTCTGGGGCCTGGTCTGGCCAAGGAAGGATCTTGCAAACACTTGAGACTTTGCTTTGAAAGTTGCCAACTTCAAGGGCAGAACTGGGTATAAGAAGAAGGCCCAAAACCCCAGACTTTTAGAATCTTTCTGGAACCAAGATGAACCTCTGCCCAGGAGAAGAGCTGAAGAACAGAAGGCGGAGTACTGTCAATTTGCTGTGTTGCTTTGCTGGACTGGCCTGCAGTTGCCGCTTCTGCCTGAAAAGATTGCAAAGGGTGAACTTTGCTGTGTGTCCTGCTTGGGAAAATTCTCCAAGGGCTTGGAGTAGAGCTTGCCTCCTGTTGGAAGTCTCAGGGACACCAAAGACTTCAGTTTCCTCAACCTGCAGCACTGGGAACTATGTGTTTTGTGCTGTTCAAAAGGAGAAATCACTGCGACGCCGCTGGCCTGCACTGCGACCTGCCAATGCCGCGCAGAGTCGCATTGCCCCGCTTCGCACTGTGACCCTGGTCTCACCGACATCGGACAACTTCACAGAGCAGCTGCTCGCACCTTGGCCCCGCACTCCGGCATCGCCTGCTCACACCGCAGTGCCGACGATGACGCTCCTGCTGACACCGACGTCGCTGCCTGCACCGTGGCCTGTGGACACCACTCGTGAGGTACACGAAGTACTGTCCCGTCCCACACCGCAGACCCGGTCCACGGACGCCAGCATCGACTCCAGAGTCGTCACCAGGCATCCTGCCTGCACCGTGGCCTGTGAGGGTCACGAAGCACCATCCCGTCCCGTACCGCTGGCTTGGGCCTACCGAAGACAGCGCTTCAGCAACGGCGTCGCCACTGCCTGCACGTGGCCTGTGGACACTGCACGTCACACCCCACTGCCCCGTTTCACACCACATCCCTGGTCTCATTAACCTCGCTGAACGCCGTCACTGAGCCGCTGTCTGCACTGTGACCTGTGGGCACCGCAAGTGGCATCGTCCCGCTTCACAACGCAGCCCGACGCAATTCACGGCAGCGCACCTGACTTCATCAGCCTGGTACGCGATCCGCAACACGCGTGACCTCAAGGGCCCGACGACTCCTGCACAGACTCCGAAACCGACACTGCGACATCAGCGACGCCGCTCTCCGGAGCTCACCGCGAGGATCACGACACCCTGCAAATCCAAGATACTGTTTGTGGGTCTTCCCGACACCGTAGCTGGCCGGCAACGCCGCGGCCGGCCTGAACTGTTGGTTTTGTTGATCACGACGCGTCATAGCCCCAGGTGGAGCTATCGACTTCAAGGAACTGTATTTTTGATTAAATCTTGCAGAATTCATATTTTTGTTACTGTATGTTGGATTTTTATCGTATTTGGTCTTGTTTTATATAAATATTGGCTATTTTTCTAAAACTGGTGTAGTGTCCGTTTGTAGTGTTTTCACTTATTACTGTGGGCCTGATTCCTACTTTGGCGGGCGGCGGAAGACCGTACCGCGGTCAAAAGACTGCGGTGGTCATTCTGACTTTCCCGCTGGGCTGGCGGGCGACCGCCAAAAGGCCGCCCGCCCGCCCAGCGGGAAAGCACCAGCAACGAGGAAGCCGGCTCCGAATGGAGCCGGCGGAGTTGCTGGTGTGCGACGGGTGCAGTTGCACCCGTCGCGATTTTCAGTGTCTGCTAGGCAGACACTGAAAGTCAATGTGGGGCCCCTGCAGTGCCCATGCCATTGGCATGGGCACTGCAGGGTCCCCCAGGGGCCTCACGACACCCGTTCCCGCCAGCCTGGTTCTGGCGGTGAAAACCGCCAGAACCAGGCTGGCGGGAAGGGGGTCGGAATCCCCATGGCGGCGCTGCTTGCAGCGCCGCCGCGGAGGATTTACAGGGGCAGGGGAAAACCAGCGGGAAACCGCCGGTTTCCCTTTTCTGACCACAGCTTTACCGCTGCGGTCAGAATTGCCCTTGATGCACCGCCAGCCTGTTGGCGGTGCATCCTCCAACCCCGGCCCTGGCGGTCCATGACCGCCAGGGTTGGAATCACCCCCTGTGTGTTATGTGCAAATGCTTTACACATTGCTTCTGAGATAAGCCTGACTGCTCGTGCCAAGTTAACAAGGGGGTGAGCAGTGGTTTTCTGAGCGGGTATCTCCCTTATCCTGACTAGAGTGAGGGTCCCTACTTGGACAGGGTGCAAACCGACTGCGAACTAGAGACCCCATTTCTAACAGACAACTTTTCACAACAAGCTTTAAAACATCACTTTGTTTTGTTGTGAATTTGAGCCTCTCAGACTTAATGTCAGTTTAGTAAATTGGTCCCTTTACTGACTTGTACTCCTTTAGTGTCCGTGAGGGATGTCATGTTTTAATTTCAATGGCTTCTGCAAGTTTAGCGACTTTATTCTCACTCCATTTCCCTCTCCCCCAAGAGGTGGTAACCAATTTGGGTTACAGAGGTGCAGACGATAGCGGTAACTGCAGGGCAGATGGAGGTTCTTCCAAGGTTGTATATGAAGTCAGGCATGTGTCTGAGGGGGAATCCTGAGTAGTTGGTATTCATCAGAGCAGCAGTGTCTTCATTCGAAAGGGGCTTCTATTTGCTTAACTGCTGTTTGGGGAGAAGGAGGTGCCCTGGCTGGGCGTTCGTATCGGTATGCTGCAGGTCGAATATGTTGCAGATCTTGGCAATCTTCTGTACGTAGAAGTCTGAGATTCAGTTCCACAACTTGGAAGTAATGGGACAACTCAGTGAACATCCTATGGAGGCATACTGTGGTAAGATGTGTGCTGCACATAGTAACTTTAAGCATGCATTCCTCAGGACCCGCAGGATATGTCCCAGGACACTGACTCAGTCAGAGCAAACTTTGCAAGTTATGACTCCATTTATCTTTCAGGTTAAGCCGCGCCAGGCTCACTGGCTTGCCCATCACTATGTAATCATTAGTTATGAGTGGGCGCTTGGGCATATATGTCAGCAGTACCTGCAGCTTAGGGTCAGCTGCAGACTCTTTGTCCCAGTCACCCACTTAGCTACTATACCTTTTTTAAGCACTGCATGGGTCAAAAATGTCCTCATAGGTATATCTTAGGCATCCCGGAGGTCTTTGAACAAGATGGCAGTCCCATCTGTTAACAACTGCCCAGTGTATTCACCGAGGCACGCCACCACTGCGAGCAGTATACAGTGAGCCCGACCTTAGCAAAGACTGGCAAACACCACAGGTGTATATCTGGCAAATATGCCATTCCCCAACATCGTCAATGTTAGTAGCAAGCTCAAAGGTACCAGCCACCCTGAGAAAAAGTGGAGTGTGCTTTGTGCTCTCTCAGGCACCCCAATCAGACCTCTAAGGGCAACCTTGCTCCTCCATTGGGGCCACGAACCTGAGAATGCAAGCACAAACTACAACAATGGATCCCATGAAAGTCATTCTATAGAAAATGATTGGATACACACAGCATAAATTACTGCAATTAATTCTATGCACATTTTTTGGATATACATAGACAGTAAAAATTACTGCAACCATTGTAGTATAATATGACAACTCGGATAAAAGGTTTCCAATGTAGCAGTGCACATTTATTTACATCATAAATACAGCAACAATTACTGCAATTATTTCTATACAAAATTCTTGACTATAGACAGCAAAAATTACTGCAACCATTGTAGTATAATATCATGACATTTCTGATAGTAGGTTTCCAGTGTAGCAATGCAAGTTTATTTACATCATAAATTACATAATTTGCATTTAGTAGTCAATGTTTGAAACAAAATGTGTGCAAAGTGAGCCCCCACAGGAGCAACAATCACAACCGAAGTGAAAACTCTAGGTAGGTTGGTATGCAAACAACCATGCAAAGAGGTCTTACTAGATTAGGCACAGTTGCCTTACTACACAATGTTATGGCGTATCAGGGGCTTTGTTTCCAAACAGTGTTGATGACGTTTTGACCAATCAAGAAATATGAGGACCTCATCAGGACTAAGGGACAGCCTGGACAACTAGGGGCTCAGAGTGAATTGGAAGGCAAGCAGTTACTGTTACTGTTAATGTGGTGCTTAGAATCAGTAAATGAATGCTGGTAAGCAAATATATACTCATGGGTGCCACACCTGTGAGAAGAATAAGTTAGGAAGAAGCCCTTCCTTCTTCCTGACAGTGATGATCTACCTAGACCGCTCCTCTACAACTGTGGGGTTTTCATGGGATGCATGCATTGCGGCCATCTTTCGCATATCTATTCTTTTCATGGGTACAGCAACCATATATTTATATTTTTTTGGCTTACCAGTACTCATTTGGGGATTGTAAGCACCCATTTCTTGAAACTTACACCAAGAAAAACTATGCTATCTTAGAGGAGGTTTTTAGATAAGCAACAGGATGAAATTAAGGACAGGGAGCGATCTAAGTTTATCTGTGAACATCCATGGCTTTTACGAGCATAGACAGGACACGGTAATACCTTAACTTCTTTTATGTCATGGATGTCCATTGTAGGTCTACGACCAACATGAGTATTTCATATTATAAGCTGAGGACAAATGCGGTTCGCGGACCTTACACTTCACTTATTGGAATATTTTGAGCCTGTTTCTCTTCTTTATTCTTCCTCAGTTCGACCCTCAATGGGTGTGTCCTTCCTCCTCGTTTAACACCGGCCAAGGTACTTTCACAGGAGTATGTTTGTTTTTAATATTACTCCTTTCCTGTAACCTGTATGTGTTTACCATCTTGTCCACAAACAACTCAATGACTGTGTCCTTTAAGCTCTATTTTCTAGTCCGTCCCCTCTAGTCCCGCGTTCATTTTTAAATTACCCATGCAAGCCTACTTTTGTATCCGTAGCCAATAACATTGACTGCATGTTTACTTCTCATAAAATGGCTTTGCATTCCACTGTTTATTCTCAAGCCCACACCATTTTTCTACATTTAACCAAAAATAAAGTATTTCTAAATTTTTAAATCAAGGCATACTGCCATTTATATCTCTCCTGCGTATCACACAGCGTTCCTCATCTATTGCATCTGGACTGCTTCTTCACTACAATAAGAACACTACGTTTCCCATGGCTATTAAGAGGATGGATGGGGACAAAGTAATATCTTCACTTCCTTTAGGTCATTGGTGTCCAACATTAGCCAAGGAGGGCAGTCATCAAAAGCGTATTGTAAGTTAACCACACTGTGATCCTTAGACCTTATTTTTTTTTACAAATATGGCTGGGCTCTTTCTCTTCCTTATTTGTACACCATTTCTTCCCTCAAAGCCCTCATCATTCTTCTTGCTTTGACACATGGCTATTCACTTTCTCAAAATCCTGCTTGTTTTGATTTGTGCGCTTTTACATCAGGCTGAGTACCCTTTTAGCTTACACACACAGCCTGTTCATGGCTGTGGCCTTCCAGACCAATTCTCAAAGCATCCCCTTTTAGGTCGATCTCCTTTGTGTTGGTTGTGCGATCCATTACAACAATGCCCCAGTCCTTTGTTTTAATAACCCTTGCACATGTACTTTTAGACCCTTTTCCCAGAACAGAACTATTTACCTAACATAACATGGGTTTATATGTCAGAATTCATATTCAATAATATCCACAATTAATTGCAACAAAACAAAAATTTAAAAAAATACATTTAGACATCAAGGCAGACGGTTAGTTCTCCCCTTCCTCTAAGTAGCACACAGCATTCCTCATCTAATGCGTCTGGCTTGCTTCTTCACTACAATATGTGCTCCTTCCGCTTCAAGTTTAGAACATTTTCAGACGGTTTCTTTTCTTTAAACTTCCTCTATTTCTACCATCAACACCTGCATCCTTCCACCTTCTTTAACACAGGCCAATTAACTTTGACAGGATTATGTTTGTTTTTGATATTACTCCTTCACATTGACCCAATTACTTATATCATCTTTTCCACACAATGGCTTAATGTAGGTGTCCATTAAGCTCTAGTTTCTGCTCATCCCCTTCTGTGCCCCGTCCTCTCTTTAATTTACCCTCTTAGGCCCACTTTTGCATCCTTCACCAATAATATTCAATACATTTTTCCTTAACATAAAATAGCTTCACATTCCTCTGCTTATTCTTAAGAGCAAACAAGTTTATTGAACTGAACCAAAAAAAACACGTCTTTATTTAGTAACCAAGGCAGAATGTCTATTCTTCCACTCCTCTGTGTAGCACAGAGCATTCCTCATCCAGTGCCTCTGGGCTGTTTCTTCACTAGACTCAGAATACTCCAATCTCCATGGCTATTAGGAGTTAAGACAGGGACAAGGTCATACCTTAACATCTTTTAAATCAGGGGTGTCCAACATAGCCCATAATAGACAAGAGCAGTTCATCTTAATAACTGAGAACACATGCTCTCTATGCTCCTTATACTTCAATATTTTGGAACATTTTTGGCTTCATAACCTGCATCCTTCCTTCTCCTTTAACACCAGCAAATATACTTTCTAACAATGATGTTTGCTTTTGATATTACTCCTTCACATTAGCCCAAGTACATTTATCATCTTTTACACACACAACACCTCCATGCCTGTGTCATTTAGACTATTTTCTAATCATCCCCCTCTATATACCTCCGTACTTTGTTTGAACTCCCTTTGCACACCTTCTTTTGCATCCTTCCCAAAACACACTGGTAACATTGGCTACAATGTAATTTAACATAAAATGGCGTTACATTCTACTGTTTACTTTCAAGAGCAAAATATTTTTCAACAATTAACCAATAACAAAATATTTCTACATTTTTAAACCAATACAGATTGCCAGCTCGCTCACTCCTCTGCACAGCACACTGCACTCATCTAATACCCCTGGCCTACTCCTTCACTACGTCCACAACACTACGCTCTCCACTGCTCTTAGGAGTGTAGACAGTGATAATACAATACCTTCACTTCCTTTAGATCACGGGTGTCTAATATTGGCTCATGAGGCCATCATCAAAAGTATTTAAAACCCAACCACACATGCTTGCTGTGAGCCTTAGACTTAAATTTTTGACAAACATAATCTGTCTCTTCCTCGTCTTATTCATCCTTTCTCTTTATTTGTTCTCCATTTCTTCTCTCAAAGCCTGCTTCCATCCTCTTGCTTGGACATACAGTAATGCCCTTTCTCAAGATCATGTTCTGTTTGATTTTATTTTTTTAATCTTTTAGACACAAAGCCTATTGATGCCTGTGTCATGTCAGCTTAATTTTAAAATCATCCCATTTATATTCATGTCTTTTGTGTTACTTATGGTATCCACTGTATTGATGCAGCTGTCCTTTATTTTACTTATCCTCAAACGTGTACCTTCTCCCACAACATGACCTACATCTTTCCTTCATATAATATGGATTTGCATTACACTATTCAATCTCAAAATAAAATTAAAAATTAAAAAACACATTTTGTGAGCAAAGTTACTGGCAGTTCTCCCCCCCCCCCCTCACAGTTGCACACAGCATTTCTCATCTAATGCTTTTGGCCAATACTTCACTACAATCAGAACCCTACACCTCCTCTGATAATTAAGAGACAAGGAGGCAAGGTAATACCTTTACTTCCTTTATGTCATGGGTGTCAATGTTAGCCCATAAGGGCCATCATCGTAGCATATTTATGAGCTAACCACACTTGCTTGCTGTACTCAATAAGCTTTATTGTTTGACAAAACTATTCAGTCTCTTTCTCTTCTTTATTAGTCCTCCAGTTTTTCCCCGTGACAACTGCTTCCTTCCTCTTCGTTTGACACACAGGCAAGCACTTTCTCAAGATCATGTTCTTATTGAATAGTGTTTTTTTTTTTTTAATACACTTGGCAAGTTCCTTTTTTAATCTTTTAGACACACAACCCATCCATGCTTGTGTTTTTTTTAGCTCAATTTTAAAATCCTTCCCCCATTTGTCAACATCTGTTGTGCTCCTTTTGCTGTCTGTTGCCTCAACGCCTCATTCCTTTAGCTTGTTTAACACATACTTTTGAATCCTTCACCCATAACATGACATACATGTTTACTTTACATAGTATGGGTTCGAATTACTCTATTCAGCTGCAAGCATAAACTCATTTTTGCAAAAGAGAAAAAAAAAGGAAAACAAACACATTTTGTGTCTAATGCAGGTAGTAATTTATCCACCACCACTGCACACAGCATTTCTCACTGAATGATGTAACCTTCTACACTCAGATCACTGAGATCTTGAGTTTATTTCATAGGTGGCCAGTGTTGTCCCACACGAGCCATCCTAAAAAAAAAAAGGCATAGTTACAAGCAAACCACAGGTGGTCTCTGTGCTCCTCAGATGTCTGCTTTTTAAAAACAGTTGAGCCTGTTTTTCTTGCTTCTCATTCCTATTTCTTCCCTTGATGCACGCTTCTTTCCTCTTGATTTACACATAATTATGCACTCTCTCAATATATACGTTTAGCATATTGCTCCTTTACATTGGGACTAAATCTTGTTCTTATCTTTTTTTTATACACAGGCTGTTCAGCCTGTCCTTTCAGCTAGATCTTCAAAGCATCACCATTTATGTCTACATCCTTTATGTTGTTTTTACTGTCTGTTGCCTCAATGCCCCTTCGCTTTCATTAAATTGCATCAGTACATTTGAAGCCTTCTCTCAAAAAATAACCTCTATGTTTATTTCACATACTAGGCGTTTGCATTCCACATCTCCTTCTCAATGGCAAACACCATTTTTTTTTCAACAATAAAACACAAAAACAATGTGACCAATCTAGACTTTCAGTTCTTTCCCTCCTCTGCGTACCACACAGCATTCCTCATCCAATGCCTCTGGGCTGCTCCTTCATTAAAATCAGAACACTCCGGTCCTCACAACTATCAAAAGTGTAGATGGGGGCTGGTTAATACCTTAACCTCTTTTATATCCTGGACGTCCATCCTAGGCCGATAACTGACACGAGCAGTTTATACGTATAAGATAAGAAAACATGCACTGTAAATGTTTTGGGGAAAGTTTGTGCCGGTATCTCATCTTCCTCTATTTCAACCCTCAACATATGCATTCTTCTGCCCCCTTTAACACCGGCCAATACACTTTCTCAGGATTATGTTTGTTTTCGATATTACTCCTTCACATTACCCCACAAACATAGGCCTACTACAGACATGAATCTTTTCATAGTTATAAGCTACGAATGCAAGATGTCCTTGCACTTTCATTTTTTTGAACATTTTCGCCCTGTTCCTCTTCTTTTATGTTTTTCTAAATCAAACCTTTATGTCTGTCATTCCAGCTCCATTAGCACTGGCCAATATATTTTGTCAGGATTATGTTCTTTTTTTATATTACCCCTTTACATTAACCCACATACGTTTATCACCATTCTAGCCCTACTGTAGCAATGTAAGAAATACAAACAAGTCAAAAGAAATCATTTTAACACGGCAAAGACACTTTCAATCATTATTATAAAGAAAAATAAATCTTTCATTTTTACCCAGAAACTACTCAGCCACATTACAATACATTGCCTTCACTATATCTCCAATACCCTTAGTAAATGTATCAATTTTAAATATCATTTTGTGAATTTAAATTATTTTTGCAAACTTTAAAACAAGAGTGAGATTTTTAATAAGTCTAACTTTCCTACATATTGTATACAAAATACATTGACCAAAGTTACACTAATTTAATCTTCAACAGCGCTAATTGAAAGTAGAGCTTAGAAGTTACCATTATACATGTATCATATTAATCCTCTGAATACAATACAGCAAAATCCAAAGATAACTTGTGCCCAATTTTATTGACAAAATTTCATGTTTACATTTAAGAACAATACAAAGGTTTGCTTGTGATAAATTTACAAAATGTATTTCACAAATAAATTCAAGTATTTTGGTGAGCTAGCTTTTCATATCTACCACTTTCAAATAATTTTACGTACATACAGAATACACTTATCATTAATAACATTTATACTTAATACATGCCTTCTTTGCAGAAAAGCATTACAATTGATACAAATTACTGGTTACATTTAAGTATTATGTCAAACAGTGAAACTATATATAAACACATGATAACATGAAGAAATTATGGTTCACAACATTATACCAAGAATCACATACAAATTGTAATATTTGAAAGATTTGACAGTTCTAAATATTTCCACATTTCTCTCTCTAATTACTGAATACTATATTTTGGTACATTTAAAATGCAATTTTTTCTCACAGCATTCTTAAAACCGTAGGACTATAACCAGGCCCACTAAATGTATGTAGCAAAGAATACAAATAAGCATCACAGATGCCAAAATTATGCACAAATGAAAGGAAAATTAAAGAACACATTTTATGATACTATTTACAAGAATTACTCCCCACTGTCTCAGCAAATGTTGAAGTTCATTACAATCATTTTAATATGTACACAGCTAAGAACAAAAACATAAAAACAAAATCTTTGTGGAAAAGTTTCAAAGCTCAACACTGTGTGCGCAAGCATATCCACAAAATTCCCATCCTTTCAGCTACAAACATCATAACTATAAATATATATAGATAATAAAGTTATAGTGGCATTATACTTAGGTGAAAATGGCAGTTTTAATATACAGTTTCAAACAAACCATTGAAGTCACCAATTATAGTTATCTCAAGTACTTATAACTCATGCCCTAAAACAACTATAACTCGCGCCCTCGCCATGCACAGTGTTGCCATCAATGATGTCATTCCAGATGTTGCAGTTATGTTATCAATGATGTCATAGAACATTATAACGAGTGAGGTAATTAGCAGTACATGGTGAGGGCAGAAGTGTTTTTATTAGTTTGTAACATTATGTTTAAACTGCCATTTTCACAATACTATACCGTCACTTCAACCTTTGTTTTCTTCAGTTTCTATTTGTTTTTAATGTGAAGTAAGATGTTCATCAAATGCGTGGGGAGGGGCATAGGGCTTGGCCATAGGCACTCAGCCCCCATGGGAGTGCATAGCTCACTGTGAGATGTAAAAATTCAGAGGATGTTATTGTGTGATGTAAAAATATAAAGGATGTAATTTTAAGTAAGACAGACCTTTGGCTTTGTCATCTGATCAGTGGGCCTATTGGCGTTTTCATTAGGTCAGCACATCAACATACGCAAAGCATACCTACTGTTTTTGTTATAAGATCACCAAAAACTATAATCAAATGTATATTTTATAAACTGACACATTAAAATTTTTTCCAAAAGTTATTGACCTAAAAAATTTTTAAAATAAAATTTCATTGAAAAAAAGCAAGTCTTTGAGGCTTTTTTTATAATATTTTTCTGGCCACCAAATGGAGCCATAGAACCCACCACTAGGAGGCTCTGCATTTCAGCTTTAGATCGTAGAGCTCGAGCTTGCAGTGCTTTAACCGGTTCTGTGCCTTGGACGAGGTGATCTCGTCCAAGGCACCGGTTCCTGGGTGCCTTGGAAGAGATCACCTCGTCCTGCACCTGGGAACCGGGTCCCCCCATGGGCCCCCAACCCACACCCCCCGGTCGCGGGTGGAAGGAGAATCACCTCCCCTTCCACCCTCGACCCCCCCCCCATCCCCACTGTGACATCAGGGGCCTCCTCCTTCGCGCTGGAAGCTCAGCTTCCAGCACGCTCGGGTGAGAAATGCAAAGCATTTCTCTTCCGATCACGTGGAGGAGGCCCGGAGAGGCTTCAAAGGGAAGGAAATCTATTTCCTTCCCTTTGAAGTCTCTCTCAGCGTTTCAAAAGCCGGATTGTAAAGCAATCCGGCTTTTGAAACGCCCACTAGACACCAGGGAGTTCTTTTGAAAACGGAAATTGGCATAAGGTAGCGACCCCTTGGGCAAGGGTCGCTCCTGGGGGGGCATTTTTTTTTAAGGCCTTTTCTGCCCCCCCTGGGGGTTTTCTGATTCAAGTCTGCCTGTTCCTGAAAGCTGGGAAGCTGGTGATTTTAGCACCGCAAACCCTTTGTTGATGCGATTTTCAGGGGGAAAAACCAAAAGCCTTCTTCTGCAGCCCTTTTTCCCCATTTTTTTTTAAAAAAACGAAATTTTCACTGTATTTTGGCTAATTTCTTGTCCTCCTTCAGGGGAACCCACAAAGTCTGGGTACCTCTAGAATCCCTAGGATGTTGGAAAAAAGGACGCAAATTTGGCTTGGCTAGCTTATGTGGACAAAAAGTTATGAGGGCCTAAGCGTCAACTGCCCCAAATAGCCAAAAAAAGGCCTGGTACAGGAGGGGGAAAAGGCCTGGCAGCAAAGGGGTTAAAAGAATATGGCAAGCTATTCTGGTGTCATCGATTTAATGAGCCAGGAGACTTACTGCAGCCGTCTACACCATTAAAGAAATAATTGGAGTTACCCAAGTCCCGTTTTGAGACACCACCAGGAATCAAAAATAACAATTTAAAGCCCTTGGAGGGCATTATGGGGTGCTAGTGAATATGAAATGAGTGGCTATGCCCCGACTCACTCTCCCACACGGCCATGTGCTTTTGTGTGTGTGTGTGTGTGTGTGTGTGTGTGGTGTGTGTGTGCCTATATAAAAATAAATAATGGCAGCGTGGGTAACCCGCTCCCATGGCTCTGTGCCATGCAAGCTCACCTGCCTGCACCCTTTTTGGTGCTGGGGAGCTGGCTTCTCTTGTTTGCTCCCATGGTGGGAGCAGCTTTTCTGCTGCTCCTGCATGGGGAGCAGACCTCAGTTCCAAGCCCATCACAGCGCAGGCAGGGAAAAAGATCTGTGATTCCATCTGGTGGGAGCTTTTCTGCTCTCACTGGGAGGGATCAATGCAGTTGCCCTCATACTGGCAGGCAAGGAGCTAACAGTGTTCATAACAGTGTACCTAATTTGGTGTAATTCCGTTCAGCTGTTTTGACTGTAGCACTTTTCAAAAATCTCTGTGGAAATTCCATGGTGAAAAGCCCCTCCTTGACACTGTAAACTTTTCAGGAAGGAGCCGAGATAAAAAGAGCAATTTTTTGGAGGGTTTGTGAAGATTTGGCAAGTGACGCCAAAGAGGCCATTTTCTGTGGAAACAAAGTCTTAACTATAATCAGTCACTGGCAACCAACGCTGGGTAATATAAATTGTGAGGTAATATGGGAGATACATAGATAAAGAAAGAAAATGAGACATAGAAATGTACACACATATATATATATATATATATATATACACACACACATTCATATATATATACATATATATATATACACACAAACACACATATATATATGCATATACACACACACACACATTCATATATTACTTATGGTCAACCCTATACACAAAGATTACTCAACTTCAATAGCTTCTACTAACACTTTCTTATTCTGTACAAACACCTACATTCTATCAAATTCATTTATTAAGTAAATACTAAAATAAACCTTTTATTTTTCAGAAAACAAAAATACCATAAAGAAAAGACTATTAATATACTATCTTTATACAAAAAAATAAAATAAAAAAATACAATTATACAAGCAACATATCACGAGGACCCTAAATAATATTAGCAAACTTTCGAAATACAAACAATGCCTACCAAATTGTAGTTTGTCTGTCTTACATAACTACTATAAACCAGCTAATACTTGGGAACAGAACAATTTACACTACATTATGGCACTTGGAGATAACATGTCAAAAATAAAACATAAAAAAATAAACATTTCAACATTCACAGCAAAAAAAAAATATGACAACATTAGATCACACAACACAAATTTATTCACTTTCACAAAGAAAAGTTACATGGACCAGAATACATTTGTACAATTTGAAATTGCTAATGACAAACAATCCTTTAAAACATTTTTTAACATCCAATATTTATACAATGAAATGTAACACAAATTAAAACAAAAAAGTGACGCTTGCTATACTTACATCACAAAAAAATAAAAAAATAAAGACACCACCCACTTCTTTTTTTAAATTGGATGACATTTCTAAAAGTTCCACACAACTACTTTTGCAAGATTTAGAACAGAGATTAGTTTCACATAGAATGCTAGTAATACAAATTAAAATTAGATAACCACAGGCCTCTATGCTATCATTATCTGGTACAGTAGTCAATGTATCTGCTGATGTTATGACAACTGTTAACTATTACCCAGCAACATTTCTGATAAAAAATTCCTATTAGAACAAAGAGAAAATTATCTTATAAATCTTTATACAGTTCCAAAAATGTTAGACCAAATCAAGTCGAACATGCAGCACTGTGTCTAACAATAAGTAGAAAAATGTTTCAAGAATATGGACTAATAATTAATCGTGAACCTTCACAAACTACAGATCCATCAATCGAGTATTTGTAGAGTGTGGCTTATCACCCATGAGGTTGTCCAGGAAATTGGAGAAGGTCTTATTCGAAGAGACAGGTCTTGAGCCCTTTTTGAATTTGGTCAGCATTGGAGGGGTATGGAGGTGGAGGGGAGAGCGTTCCAGGCCTTGGTGGCGAGAGGAGAGAAGGAACGATCTCTGGCGTGGCAGGAGCGTGTGCTAAGCAGAGGTTCTTGTAGGGGTGGTGGAAGTGCAGACATTGGTTCAGGTAGGTGGGTCCTTGGTCATGGAGGGGTTTGTAGGCATGGGGAAGGAGCTTAAAGTGGAATCTATTCTGGACTGGGATCCCGTGGAGGTCTTTCAGGTGTTGGGAGATGTGGATCTCTTGGGCAGGTTGAGAATCACTTTGGTGGCAACGTTCTTGATTGGAGCCTTTGCGTGTGTTCTGTGGTGGTGCCTGCATAGAGTGCGTTGCCATAGTGAAGATTGATGGCAATGAGGGAATGAGTAACTGTCTTTTTTCTGTCGATGAGGAGCCACTTGAAAATTTTCCGTAGAAAGCGAAGCCTGTGGAAGCAGTCTGAGGTGACAGAGTTGACCCGACGTCTTACAGAGTTCGCTGCCTAGGATGATGCTGAGGTTGCGGGCGAGGTCTTTCAGTGTGAGGGTGGGGCCGAGTTCCGACAGCCAACAGGATTCATTACAGAGGATGGTGTTTTTGCTGAAGTTGAGAACTTTCGTCTTGTCTGTGTTCAGCTTTAAGTAGTTCTCCTTCCTCCATACTGAGACGTTCTTTATGCAGTTGTGGAAATTTGTCTTGGTAGCGGTGGGGTCGGCAGAGAGTGATAGAACAAGCTGAGTGTCGTTAGCATAAGAGATGATGTTGATTTTGAGATCTGACGATGTCCGTGAGGGGAGTCATGTAAAATGATCATTCTGATAGATCACACAGCCTACCAGCAGGAACTCTAAATACCATATTAACAAATCAAATTATTACCACTGAGAGTGTAAGCATATTAAGCTTAGCACTTACAGAACATAGTACACCCGGAGGTTCATCTGCAAATAAGATTTTTAACTTGTAGCTTTTCCAACAATTTTCTTGGTGAATGCACACCTAATAATCAAGAAAGACACCACCAGGAATTACGAAACTGCAACAATGGACTTCTCTTTAAGCTGAATAAAATGACACATTAAGCAATTACAAAGCAAAATTTATATTTCATTACATAAACATGTTACCAAAGGAAACATCAACACTGGGAAAAGTATTAACCTGTTAGGTGCGGGCGTCGGCCACTGGCCGACGCCCACACACCCTCCCTGGTGCGGGTCACGACCAGTGGCCGACACCAGGAAGGGTATCAATAAATCCTCGGGTGCGTCGCACCCGAGGATTTTTTTTTTTTTTTAAACCCCCCCCGGGAGACACTGAAGCTTCCATGTCTCCCCCCGCCCCCACCCGCCCCTTTGTGACGTCAGCGCGCTGACGTTGCAAAGGTGTTTTCCCCATCAAAGCAGGAAGCAGCCTTGCGGCCGCTTCCTGCTTTGATGGGGAAAACGGCCTTTCTCACGTTCGGGAAGGCCTCGTAAGAAAGGGGAGTGTCTCCCCTTTCTTACGAGGCCTTCCTGAAAGTGTTTCCTGGCCCCCGATCGCAGCTGCGATCGGGGGCCAGGAAACACTTTCAGGAAGGCCTCGTAAGAAAGGGGAGACACTCCCCTTTCTTACGAGGCCTTCCTGAAAGTGTTTCCTGGCCCCCCGGTCGCAGCTGTGCTGCGATCGGGGGCCAGGAAACACTTTCAGGTTTCCTGGCCCCCCGATCGCAGCACAGCTGCGATCGGGGGGCCAGGAAACACTTTCAGGAAGGCCTCGTAAGAAAGGGGAGACTCTCCCCTTTCTTACGAGGCCTTCTCAAACTGTTTCTGGCCCCCGATCGCAGCTGTGCTGCGATCGGGGGCCAGAAACAGTTTGAGAAGGCCTCGTAAGAAAGGGGGAGAGTCTCCCCTTTCTTACGAGGCCTTCTCAAAGTGTTTCCTGGCCCCCCGATCGCAGCACAGCTGCGATCGGGGGCCAGGAAACACCACTAGACGCCAGGGATTTCACTTTGGGGGGGCGGCCCCCTCGGAAAACGGGCCGCCCCCCCGGGGGCATAATTAATTAAAAAAAAAAAGGTAGGTGCCCCCGGGGGGGGGGGGGGGCGCGATCGCGCCCCTCCCTCCCCCAGGGGATTGTTTTTAAAAAAATAAATAAATAAAAAAAATGACAGGGGGTCGCCCGTGGGCAGGGTGACCCCCTGTGGGGGCAATTTTTTTTTTAGATGTTGTAGGGTTTCCCTGGGGGCCATTTTGGCCCCCAAGGAAACCATACAACAACTAAAAAAAATAGATCTATATATAGATCTATATTTATATATCTATGTAGATAGATATATCTATGTACATGGATATATCTATAGATATATCTATGTACATAGATATATATATATATATATAGAGGTAGATCTATATATACCAAAGAGATTTATAAAGTGTGCTACTCACCTGTGAGGGTCTCAAGGCGCTTGGGGGGGGGTGGGGGAGGGAAAGGGGCTGGGAGGTTCACTGTTCGAAAAGCCAGGTTTTGAGGCCCTTCCTGAAAAGAAGTAGGTTTTGGGTCTTGCGAAGGTGGGTTGTGAGGGCGTTCCAGGTTTTGGGTGCAAGGTAGGAGAAGGATCTGCCCCCGGTGGTGGTGTGTTTGATGCGGGGGACAGAGGCGAGAGAGAGGTCAGCTGAGCGGACGTTTCGTGTGGGGGTGTGGAAGGTGACTCTCGTTGAGGTAGGCAGGGCCTGTGTTGTGGAGTGATTTGTGTGCGAGGATGAGGATCTTGAAGGTGATCCTTTTGTCAATGGGGAGCCAGTGGAGGGATTTGAGGTGTGGAGAGATGTGTTCGTGTCGGCGGAGGTCGAGGATGAGTCGTGCTGCTGAGTTCTAGATGCGTGTAGTTTGCGCTTGAGTTTTAGAGTGGTGCCGGCGTAGAGGGCGTTTCCGTAATCAAGCCTGCTGCTGATGTGTGCGTGAGTGACAGTTTTTCTGGTCTCTGTGGGGATCCATTTGAATGTTTTTCAGTATACGGAGTGTGTTGAAGCATGAGGAGGTGAGAGCGTTGATTTGTTGGGTCATCGAGAGGGAGGAGTCTAGGATGATGCTGAGGTTGCGTGCGTGGTTGGCGGGGGTGGGTGCAGGGCCTAGCGTGGTGGGCCACCATGAGGGGTCCCAGGTGTTTTTGTGTGGGCCAAAGAGGATTATTTCGGTTTTGCTTGAGTTGAGTTTCAGGTGATTGGCTGTCATATATATATCACTTTTGTCAATATGTGTGTGGTTTCCCTGGGGGGAAAAGGGTCCGACTTGTCTAGTGGCAGTTTTAGTGCCATAAAGAAGCGCAGAAGGTTTATATGCCTACTGCAAAGAGCAAATCTGTATTTTATGTAAATAGCTGAGTACATTAGCAAAGTCTATGGAGAGATGAAGGGCACTTTTGCTGGGTGGTAATGAGGGAATCCGAGGAGGAGGGAGTGGGAGCACCAATAATGATTGTTGGACTGGGCGCAGGAGGTGCTAAAGACTGTGACGAATGGTATGTTACAAGGTGTTTTTTGAGTGTCTTGAAAGTACGTGCTGATTGAGGGAAGAAGCGCAGGTAAGGTGGCCTCTACTGTTGCACGTATCTCACACACCATCGATTTTGTGACTGTCTACGTAGGCTAGTGTTTTAGAGCAACAGTTTAGCCAATAGCAGAGATGGCATCTTGATGGATGACTGCTGCCTACACTCGGGTTATAGAGGACCGCTCTGACATAGGATCAGAGACTGAGACATCAGATACTGAGACAGCATCTGAGGGATAGGACAATGGCGCAGACTCTGGGAGTGATTTTTCAGTCAGAGGAGTCCCATTCGATAACTCCTCTTCCAGTACATTATGAGGGAGGTGATGAGGACAGTCCTGCTGTCCCTTCACAAGCTGTTTGTGCAACTGGGTAATAGTGGGTTAGGTCAACCCAGAGAGCAGGTGAATGCGGCGGCAAGCAGAGAGAGAGTGCTCTCTTGGGAGCGCCCCAATTTAGTTCAGCCCCAAATTCCACCACCCAAATCATATTGTGGAGACATCAAAATTATCCATGGCAAAACTAACTGGTTTTGTAAGGCAGGCACCTGTGTTTTTGGTCCTGGATTCGGCGGCCATATAGAGAAACACACTAAACCCAAACATTTCTGGAAACTAGACATTCGGGGGAGTCCACAGAGGTGTGACTTGTGTGGCTTCCCCAAAGTTTTCTTACCCAGAATACCCTGCAAAGCTGAAATGTTGAAAAAAACCTAAATTTTTCTCGCATTTCTGTCACACAAACTACAGGAATATGCTGGGATCCACAATATTCCTACCACCCAGTGACTCCTCACCTGTCCTGATAAAAACACTACCCCACTTGAGTGCCTACACCTAGTGTCTGTGTCAGGAATGGATCACCCCAGGGTCAACAGCTGCCTCACGTAAGGACCAACATTGACCGTTGTGTGATCTTTTCCTGTCGCAGGCACCAGGCCTAACCACACAAGTGAGGCATCATTTTTATCGGGAGGCTTGGGGGAACGCTGGGTGGAAGGAAATTTGTGGCTCCTCTCAGATTCCAGAACTTTCTGTCACCGAAATGTGAGGAAAACTTGTTTTGTTAGCCACTTTTTGAGGTTTGCAAAGGATTCTGGGTAACAGAACCTGGTCCGAGCCCCGCAAGTCACCCCTCCTTGGATTCCCCTAGGTCTCTAGTTTTCAGAAATGCACAGGTTTGGTAGGTTTCCCTAGGTGCCGGCTGAGCTAGAGGCCAAAATCTACAGGTAGGCACTTTGCAAAAAACAGCTCTGTTTTCTGTGATGTGTCCACGTTGTGTTTTGGGGCATTTCCTGTCGCGGGCGCTAGGCCTACCCACACAAGTGAGGTATCATTTTTATCGGGAGACTTGGGGGGACGCTGGGTGGAAGGAAATTTGAGGCTCCTCTCCGATTCCAGAACTTTCTGTCACCGAAATGTGAGGAAAACTTGTTTTTTTAGCCACTTTTTGAGGTTTGCAAAGGATTCTGGGTAACAGAACCTGGTCCGAGCCCCGCGAGTCACCCCATCTTGGATTCCCCTAGGTCTCTAGTTTTCAGAAATGTACAGGTTTGGTAGGTTTCCCTAGGTGCCGGCTGAGCTAGAGGCCAAAATCTACAGGTAGGCACTTTGCAAAAAACAGCTCTGTTTTCTGTGATGTGTCCACGTTGTGTTTTGGGGCATTTCCTGTCGCGGGCGCTAGGCCTACCCACACAAGTGAGGTATCATTTTTATCGGGAGACTTGGGGGGACGCTGGGTGGAAGGAAATTTGAGGCTCCTCTCCGATTCCAGAACTTTCTGTCACCGAAATGTGAGGAAAACTTGTTTTTTTAGCCACTTTTTGAGGTTTGCAAAGGATTCTGGGTAACAGAACCTGGTCAGAGCCCCGCGAGTCACCCCATCTTGGATTCCCCTAGGTCTCTAGTTTTCAAAAATGTACAGGTTTGGTAGGTTTCCCTAGGTGCCGGCTGAGCTAGAGGCCAAAATCTACAGGTAGGCACTTTGCAAAAAACAGCTCTGTTTTCTGTGATGTGTCCACGTTGTGTTTTGGGGCATTTCCTGTCGCGGGCGCTAGGCCTACCCACACAAGTGAGGTATCATTTTTATCGGGAGACTTGGGGGGACGCTGGGTGGAAGGAAATTTGAGGCTCCTCTCCGATTCCAGAACTTTCTGTCACCGAAATGTGAGGAAAACTTGTTTTTTTAGCCACTTTTTGAGGTTTGCAAAGGATTCTGGGTAACAGAACCTGGTCAGAGCCCCGCGAGTCACCCCATCTTGGATTCCCCTAGGTCTCTAGTTTTCAAAAATGTACAGGTTTGGTAGGTTTCCCTAGGTGCCGGCTGAGCTAGAGGCCAAAATCTACAGGTAGGCACTTTGCAAAAAACAGCTCTGTTTTCTGTGATGTGTCCACGTTGTGTTTTGGGGCATTTCCTGTCGCGGGCGCTAGGCCTACCCACACAAGTGAGGTATCATTTTTATCGGGAGACTTGGGGGGACGCTGGGTGGAAGGAAATTTGAGGCTCCTCTCAGATTCCGGAACTTTCTGTCACCGAAATGTGAGGAAAACTTGTTTTTTTAGCCACTTTTTGAGGTTTGCAAAGGATTCTGGGTAACAGAACCTGGTCAGAGCCCCGCGAGTCACCCCATCTTGGATTCCCCTAGGTCTCTAGTTTTAAAAAATGTACAGGTTTGGTAGGTTTCCCTATGTGCCGGCTGAGCTAGAGGCCATAATCCACAGGTAGGCACTTTGCAAAAAAACAGCTCTGTATTTTGTGAAAAAATGGGATGTGTCCACGTTGTGTTTTGGGGCATTTCCTGTCGCGGGCGCTAGGCCTACCCACACAAGTGAGGTATCATTTTTTTCGGGAGACTTGGGGGAACATAGAATAGCAAAACAAGTGTTATTGCCCCTTATCTTTCTCTACATTTTTTCCTTCCAAATATAAGAGAGTGTGTAAAAAAGACGTCTATTTGAGAAATGCCCTGCAATTCACATGCTAGTATGGGCACCTCGGAATTCAAAGATGTGCAAATAACCACTGCTCCTCAAAACCTTATCTTGATCCCATTTTGGAAATGCAAAGGTTTTCTTGATACCTCTTTTTCACTCCTCATATTTCAGCAAATGAATTGCTGTATACCCAGTATAGAATGAAAACCAACTGCAGGGTGCACCTCATTTATTGGCTCTGGGTACCTAGGGTTCTTGATGAACCTATAAGCCCTTTATATCCCCGCAACCAGAAGAGTCCAGCAGACAAAACGGTATATTGCTTTCAGAAATCTGACATCGCAGGAAAAAGTTACAGAGTAAAACATAAAGAAAAATGGCTGTTGTTTTCAGCTCAATTTCAATATTTTTTTATTTCAGCTGTTATTTTCTGTATGAAAACCTTGTAGGATCTACACAAATGACCCCTTTCTGAATTCAGAATTTTGTCTAGTTTTCAGAAATGTTTAGCTTTCTGGGATCCAGCATTGGTTTCACACCCATTACTGTCACTAACTGGAAGGAGGTTGAAAGCACCAAAAATAGTAAAAATGGGGTATGTCCCAGTAAAATGCCAAATTTGTGTTGGAAAATGTGGTTTTCTGATTCAAGTCTGCCCGTTCCTGAAAGGTGGGGAGATAGTGATTTCAGCACCAGAAACCCTTTGTTGATGGCATTTTCAGGGAAAAAACCACAAGCCTTCTTCGGCGGCCCTTTTTCCCATTTTTTTGGAAAAAACTAAATTTTCACTGTATTTTGGCTATTTTCTTGGTCTCCTCCAGGGTAAACCACAAACTCTGGGTACCATTAGAATCCCTAGGATGTTGGAAAAAAAGGACGCAAATTTGGCGTGGTTAGCTTATGTGGACAAAAAGTTATGAAGCCCTAAGCGCGAACTACCCCAAATAGCCAAAAAAGGGCTCAGCACTGGGGGGGAAAAGGCCCAGCAGCTAAGGGGCTAAACACAATTTGGAAAACATCCTCCATTATAATGGAGTATAGAAAGCACTAAAACCACCATATTGAGAAAATTGCAAAAAGATATTTTTGCAATGATAAAACAACTTGGAACATGTTTTCTTACTATATGTGCAGCTGAAGCTAAATTGCACCATTTAATAAATACTATTGTTGCTTACTTTTAACTTGTTAAATTTAGGCAAAGATGTTCACTAGATATGCATGCATTATTATGCATTGAGAAAGACTGCTTCACAATACAGAGAAACAAACCTAAGAAAATAACATTTATTGATAAATATAACATGCAAACAATAAAAAAAAAAACAAAGCAAGGCAGCCGTCCCCCTTTCCTGCCCCTGAGGACTGGTGGTGGTGCCCTACCCAACCTGATGAATACTGGAGTTGCCGACCTGATGGAGACGGCACCTCACCCAGTAACAGTGATCTTATGCACACTATGAGTCGACGCTTGGACTCAGGCCTGAGTGAGGGGGTGGAGCCATGGTCTGTGAGCACCGACACCACCTGTTGAATCACCGGGCCACGTGTCTGACTTCCCTGTGGGCCCGGCAGCACTGCTCTACATGGGGGAGCCTGAATGTAGGTCACGTGAACTGCCACAGGGTAACCCCCCCACCCCCATGCACATCACGGCCCAGCAGTATACTATTCCAAAGGGGAGAGCCTGAATGATCATCCAGAGGGCTGCTTCAGTACCTCAGGCTGACAGCGTCGCGGGCCCGATAGCAAGATTCATCAAGGGGGAGCCTGAATAAACGCTCGGAAGTCTGCCCCATGTACGTTTAAAACATATTTTCTAAATGTATCGGCTAAAAAGTCATAACGTTTACAAATAGTTCTGAAGGGGACCTCATACAAAAGTCTAACAATTCAAGACACATTGGGGGTCTTGCCTCACTTGCAACATTTCTTGAGGGTGCCTGCGTTTTACAATTTGCATGGAAAATTATTACTACAGGAAGCAGTCATACTAATTTCGGGCAGCATCGAAGTTAGGATAGATGCCTTGGTTCAGTGCAGAACTGGATATGGGATCACAGGGCCACAGGATGTTTTAGGGAACATGATCAAAATTTGGACGTAATCACCAGGATACTAGTTAGAAGCCAAAGCTTCGAATCATCTCTCCATGGGGCTGGGCATAGATATAAAAAAAAAAAAAAAAAGTTTGACTCTTGTGGCACTCCCAGTTCGCTACCCTCTCTTCAAATCGAAATGGCAGCATCAAGAATATTGTATCGGGTCTGAGAGAAAGGATGAAAAACAGCCCAGGGCCAAATGAACATGCTGGTCGAACAAGGACTATCCCTTTAAATTGGTTAATGAGAATACAGTGTCCCTGCTAATGAGAGATCCAACATTAGAAGGCCACCAAGGGTACCCTAAGCACAAATAGAGTGAATTAATTCAAGTGTTATCAACTAAAGCTTCTCAGTGCTCTAGCTTTCTCTAATTGCAGAGATAAGTCAAGGAACTCAAGATGTTGAAGCAGCTTGGTCAGTCATCTAGCTCTAAACTGCTCCAATATGTTAGAAAAAACTGGAAGAAGGGTGATAGAGCTCCATCTTTGTCTCGTTAGGATCCAGGCTGGCTTTTTCTTTTTTTTTTTGCATGAATGCAATGATGGTGCCTATCTTGTAAACCTGACTAACAATGTTCAACTTAAAGGAGTAGTTGATAGAAGTGCATAGAGTTGTGGCAAGAGCAGGCATCACTGATCTTAAGGTATAGGGAGGACATGGACTATATAGTGATCCCGATTTTAGTTTGGAGATTGCTGAGATTATCTCTGGAATCGACATATCAGTAAGCTGGCTCAGCGAGATATCCTAGAGGTTTCTGGCCTTCTCTCCCTGAGGGAGACTAGTAAGGTGTGTGTGTTTACAATAACATCATAATTTGAATTGATTTTGTTTTGAATTAAGAGGGCCACGCTGTTGCCTAGTACTTGTGAAGGCATCATCATGGCAGCAAGACAAATAGGAGCAAAGATTGGGCCACTCACAAGAGATTTGAGAGGGTTCGAGTAAAGATTCCACATGCGAAGCAATAAACAATATTTGTGTGGCACAGTGACAGACTTTAAAAAGTTGTCATTGGTTTTTGTTTATGCATGTGATTCCGACTGTCAAACCCCATTTGTGGGCCATGGCACAGTCAGGGTCTACTTGACCATTTGCATCTACTGTCCCAGGGCTGGTTCTACTCTCTTCCTCTCTTATTACGCAGTATTTTGCTGGGTGAGGTAGCCCAAGAGGTTTTTCAGATATCTTCTATTGGGTGTCAGAGGGTTGCAGCAGCCAGGTGGGTTCACAAGGGTTAGCAACAATTGAGCTAAGTGTCACGGGCCTCTCTGGCAGTTTGCAGGCAGTGGCTTCTTTTGTGCTTCAGTGACCTTCAGCATCAATCAGGCTGTGTGGTCTTGCCTGGCTATGGTCTTTCATTCTTGAGTCTCAATGGTAGTAAAGTTGGGGCTTCCCTTGGTAAGGCATCATTGCAGTCCTATTTCCCAGGCATGGTGATGTCACAACTTCTAGATGCTTTTGGGGTACAGGTGACAAAAGTTCAATCAAGCGTTTGGTTATTCAGTGCCACAGTTGTCGGGCAATACTTTGACAAACAGTGCTTTATGGCAACAACCTTGTGCTCTGAAGCAGAACAAGTTGCTCTGCAGTCTCGGTGTGAGTAATGGCCAATCAGTCAAAGGGGCAAGTTGGAATCTAGGTTGAGCATCATGCTTTTGTAGTTTTCTTCAGGGCGGCTGGACTGCATGGGTACAGTTACCACAGTGCAGCAGTCATGCAAGCCACGTTGGCAAGCACATAGAATGTGTCATGCGGTAATGCTGATTCTGGCTTCAGTCAGGCAAGCCAACTGAACACATTTTGACAAGTGTCACAACTGCACCGAAGGGAAGGAGGACAACGGGGACCACTTGAGAGTGCTTCAGGAGTGGTGCGATTCCTCTGAGAAATTCTGGGACTGGTCCATCTCCATGATGTCAATTATATGGGCTTTGAGTCTCTGAGGGGTCAACTGCACCATGTCACAACGGTTGATCAGCTCCACCTCCTTCTGCGTGATTGGCTTGCTCCTTCCCTCTTGCTCAGCAGGACACCAGGACATGTCAGGCAGTTCTTTCTTTAAATGGGACTCTAGGTGACGTACCCTTACATCTGGGGAGCTGTGTGTTAAGGCAAACCGGCCCTGGTAATGCAGTAGTCCTCTGAGCTCTCTTTGGAGCAACCCTCCTTGGTCAAAAGATCTTGGATCTGGATTGAGGGGGGCAGCAGCTCCCACTCTTATAAAGGGACGGCAGACAGAAGATGCATTTTTCACAGAAAAATCTGCACATAAAATGTGTAATAAACCTACTCTGATATAGATGGGAACTATGAGTAACAGAAATAAAAGCAAGGATGGGCTGCAGAGAAAAGGATAGAATTGGAGAGAGAACAAGTAAGTGACATGCACAGAGGAGCAGAAAGCAAGTAAATAATGCAGAGATAGAAAAGAAATGGAGAACAAATAGTATGTGACAAAAATAAATTTTGAGTGACCCTAATAGAGAGAAAGAAAGAATGATGACAAAGACAGGGACCTAGAATGTTAGACTGGCAAGCATGATGACAGGAAGGGTGCAAGAAAGTTGAGATAGTGACAAAATGGGCGAGTAAGAGGAAGATAGCCACAAACAAAATACAGGGTGACGGGGGTATGATGACAAAAATATGCAGTATGGGAGCGGCCTGGCTAGATAGTTGCAGAGAGAATTGGAGACCGATAGCGAAAGAGAGAATGTAAGAATTCACTAATAAGTGGCAGAGAGAAGGGGAAAGGGATTGGTAACTGGATTAAAGACAGATAAAGCAAGGACATTCAACTAGTATCTATTAAATGTTCATTGATGTATATATTGTCCAAGAAGGAAAGTGAAACAATAACCTTGTATGATAAAAAAAAAGAAAATAATAATAATCTCACCTAAATGTAATCATGTCTTTTTGTGGTTGGGATACAAATGCAGTGTTCCGATATCCAATGCAGCAAAGGTAATTCATGATGTTTAAGTTCTTTTAACCTACAGGCTAACACTAAGAGATACAGAAATACAGAAGGCACCATAGTTTATTTTAGAGAGCTTGCAACTGCTCCCTCTCAGCAACTTTATGAAAAAAACAAATTGTGGCCTAACATGAATTGGTATTTTACAACTACACCCAGTGGCACACTGATTATATTTTCATTTTAAATGATTTACAATTAAAACTGCTTTATTTTTGACAGTTTACTATTGTGCTAAATGTTGCTGTAAAATACACAGGAAGACACTTTTACTCCAATTTTGGTATAAGATTGTCTACATTTAATTTAAGACAGGAACTCACCAAGGCAAACAGGACAAGCATAGTCTCTCTCTCTCTCCTAACACCCCCCTCCCCAACCCAAGGACTACTAGGTATGTTATTCTAATTTGAATCAAACAGGTTACAAATCTCTGCAGCTTCCTTTGCATTTACAGGCATTTGTTGACCGAGTATGAACTGCAGCTTGTTTACATCTATTCAGGGGTGTGTTGATGAACAGAACTAGCATACTAACAATGGAACAGGGGTAGCAGAGACTTCATCAACTCATGTCATGTTAGGATGGGAAAGGGACCTGCACGTTACAGACTGATTTCTATGTCAAATGCATCTATCCTGCCATCTATTTTAGTCAGAAAGATGTGTATGCAAGTTACCTGGCGATTTCTGCAGCAGACACTCAATGCACATAGGTATTGTAACGAGGTTGAACTGTGCCAATAACATACAAATATATCTCTGCAGTGAGTTAAATGACCCACTGATGGTGATTGGTACCTCTCATTTGCAGGTAACACACACATTTCTAAAGCAGACTCGCAATTCATTTATAATGCTTCTTGAGGATGGAAGACAGCATGCAGGTTAAAAACAGACCTCTAGAACATATGTAATTAGCCTTTCTGCAACTGGACTAAGTGAATGCAGGATACCAGGGCCGGCTTTTGGGCGGTGCGAGTGGTGCGGCCGCACCAGGTGCTGACCTCAGGAGGTGGGGGGGGGGAGGGTGCTGTGTTTAGCAATAACTTCTGAAACTTGCAATTTAAAAGCACCTGCTGAAAAGTTACTTGTGCGTCCAGACTTCAGGAAACAATTAAAATGTCAAGATAGCTCTTGTGATTAATGTTCCTGCTAGAGAGAGAGATGAGAGTTTTGCCTAGTGGCAGCTTTGACTCAACATAAAGTAGCATACAGGGCTAATATGCCTACTGCAAAAAACAGAACTATGGGGCATATTTAAGAAAAGTGCAGCACCACTTTTCTTGCACCCCTTAGTGCCCCCCCTAATACCACCATGTGTGTGTCATATTTAAAATACGGCACACCATGGCAGTAGTTAGTAGACTATCGTCAGAATATTTTACCCTAATCCGGCACTTTGCAGGATTACATCAAAAATGATGATGCTAATCTTACAAAGCACCCAGAGGCCCATTGCAACCAATGGAAGCCTCCTTTTCATGCCTGCTCTGAGCAGGTGTTAAAAGTGCCGGAAAAAAATTATGCAAAGAAATCTGACAGATTTCTTTGCATCATTTTTTTGGCATCCCTAATGGGGGGATGCCCCCTTTGCGTACATTTTGCCTAGTGCAGGCATAATGTAGAGCAAAGGGTTACAAAGTGGCACAATGCATGCATTGCGCCTCTTAGTAAATATGGCACGGCGTTTTTGGCCATCTAACGCCACATTAGTGTAAAAAAATGACACTAATGTGGCGTTAGAATGGCGCTAGGGGCTCTTAAATATGCCCCTATATTTTATGTGGCTAGCTGAGTGGATTAGTAAAGCCAGCCTCTACAAGTGCTTTAAAACACATGAATGTATGCGAAAAGGCAGCGGGGGAGAGATGAGGGGCACATCTGCCGGGTGGTAGTGAGTGAAACCAAGGAGGAGGTTATAGGGGATATAAGGGGGGAAGGGGTGCCAAAATAAACTATTGCACAGGACGACACCTGTCCTAAAGCCAGCCCTGCAGGATACGCACAGATGAATAGAGCAGGCACTCAAGACACTGAGCTATCTTGTTGAGATGAATTTGTTCCCATTGTGTTAAATCACGATTGCAACTTGCGAGCTGCGCGATCACACAGACTTTAAAAGTACATTTTATTTTGCATAATTTCCTAAAAGCTGTGAAGCAGTAGCATAGCCAGTGTGTAATTGGCTCGAGTGCAAGGATGTAAATGGCCCCCCTGGCAGCTGTTTGAACTGTGAAGTACAGCAATAATTAGTGATCAGTGGGCCCCTCTGTGCCTGGTGACACTGCACCAATAAAAGCTACGCTCCTGCTGCAAAATGTCTCCAGGTATTTCTAAAACAAATCTGCACAAGTTTTATTTTGGTAACGTAAACTCAAAATGGTTCATTTGTTTTTGAAGTAATTAGCAAATCATTCTTTAATTATTTAGAAACATTTCAAGTGAAGACAAAATTTTAATTTTCTAAAGTTATCACCTATTAATTTTCACGCTGTCTTAAAGTCGTCAGGAACAATCTCTCCATGTTACATCATCACGTGCTCATCCTCAATTCATCAGGAACAATGTTACCGTGAGAAGTAGCCTTATGGTAATTTTCAAGTCATCTGCAAGTCATCAGTGCTAATTATCAAGTCACCTGCAAGTCATCAGGCACAGTTTCTAAACTCTGCTGATGACTTTAAGACCTTGTTGATGACAGATGAGAAAATGACGTCTAAGGTAGTTGGATGATCACGAAATCACTCTTCGATGGCTTCTAAAGTAATCCTGTTTGACCTGGGATTTTACATTTTACCTAAACTGAACTCTGACTCTTTCAAAAATAGGATCCACAGTGATGAAACCTGAAAAATAGGCATATTACAGAAGATGGAACAATACATAGATATACTACAAAGATAATGACCAGCTAATAGGGAGATCCCCATATTACATTAAGGCCCACATTTATAGGAAAATGACGGAGCACGACGCTGCACAAAAAATTGGCAGCGCCGCGCTCCGTCATTTTGACAACGCAGGGAATGCGCCGTATTTAATTAAATACGGCGCACCCCTGTGTTGCACCCTGCGCTGGCACTAAATGTAGCTGTCTGCGCAAGCATCCTTGCGCCATCGTTCAAGAATGTCTGAGTTGCGGGGTGTGATTGTTTATGTGCAAGAAGGTGTCCCTTCCGGCACATAAACAATCACTAATGGCGATTTGGCACTTCTGTGTGCTGTAGAACGCAGCACACACAGAAGTGCCAAAGCGTCATTTTAAAATTATTGTTTATGTGCAGGAAGGGGCACCATCCCGCAAATAAACAATTATGTCTGGCATTTGCTCTTTCTATGCGTGCTGCAGAATGTAGCACATATAGAAAAAGCAAAAAACAAGGAGGAATAAAAGTATTTCTCCTTGTTGCGCCTTGATAACACCACGATTTTGGCACTGCCTCAGGTTTACGAAAACTCATAAATCTGAGGCAGCATCGAAATGCCATGGGTGTTGCTGTAGCAAGCCCACAGCAAGACCCATTGTATGCCCCATCCACGCAAAGGGCTGCATGTGAAGGGGTCGTATTTACAAGGTGGCAGTAAGCCACAAAAAGTGGCCTAACACCACCTTGCAAATACGGCGCATGGCATAGCACCGGCAGAGCTTTGTGAAAAGTGACGCACCGGTGGCGCTAGGGGCTCATAAATATGCCCTAGTGTGAACACAACTCCCGAACTTCTCAAAATAGGTTCTCTGAATGGCTAAAATTAAATATTAGCGGCATAACCTACCTCAGTGATGCCTTACCTGATGAAATGGTATAAGGGCCAGACCGCTGATATCACCATAGTCAAAGTCGCTCTGCTAACAACACGAGAGGTGAAACGCACATAGAGCCCACCATTATATACAAAACGGGCACCAAAGAAGAACCGAAAGTGTTGTAACGCCAAAAAGCAGAGAGAGGAAAATTAGCCACACCAGAGGCGCCATCTTTAAAGGGATTCTGCTAATAGATAATCTTATAATACACAGGTCAGAAAGCACACTGCCATAATATGAGGGCATACTGCTCGAGTCGGGGCAGTAACAACGAGCACCTACGAATAGCCTGAACCGCCCGCCAGTGGTGGCTGGTGACTGAAAGCAGTGGTGGGGCACAAATACAAGACGGAATTGCACCTTGTGAGAGAGCCTCACTACCCACGTATTTCCATTCACCTACTCACCCACTGCCTTTGGTCACCTACCAATTTACTCATCCACATTGTCATCCACTGCCATTCACACAACTCTTATACACAGACACCCACATTTTCTCAGCCACTCTGTCAAGCCCTGCAAACACATTCAAACAAACATACATTGCCTCACCCACCCAGTATCCAGCAGTTTCAGTGATAAAAGGTACACGTTTATTTGAGCTGCAGATTACATGTTTAATATGACATTTCACGTCATTAGTCTGCAGAAGAAATAAAACAATAACTAGCCATGATAAATTACTGGAACCATTACTGCCTTTGAGAGATGAAATCACCTACAGAGGCAGTGAAAGGAGAGGAGAGCTGAGATAACAGATTATTTTCTTATTGTCTGTAAAACAGATAGAGCTCCAACTTACTTGTGTGCAGGGTTGTCTTTGGCCTATTTATGACTTGAGGTCTTCAGGTCACACTCCTGTCTCCCAGAGAGCTCTGGATGGAGTTATTTATTGTATTTATTCCATTTCTCTGCCACAGACTGGGGATTTTCTTTGCACAATGCCATATTCTTTTAATAAAATGTGACCTCTGGTACATAGACCCTTCTGATCACACCCCACCATTTGAGTAAATAGGAAAGGATGGAGAATAATAACGGAGTGACATGAAGTTTTAAGAAACCCTGGCTGAAAAAACAACGCTCCAGGCTGTTTACAATCAGGGCTTCTGGTGGAGGAGGAGATAAGCAGGGACGTCACTGCGTTCTGAGAAAACGTAAGGGCTTTGCGTGGGCAAGCCTTGTCAGCCCTACTGTGCAGCGTTCAGCCACATACTGACGCAGGCGCAGTGGGGCTTTTCAAAGTGCACAACTTTCACTCCGAAAATGTTGTGCAGAAAATGTTTTACTTTCATCATGTAATTAAAATGTATGCTTCACTAGAGAGGCCAGAAAAGGCTAGGGGCGCAGCCCGTTAGGCCTTGAAAACAAGCCACCACAGCCACCTGCCCTCCATTATATACATATGGCAGAACGCCAGGGTGCATGCAGAGGAAGCACGGAGAGGAACAATAACCAAATCGGAAACGTCTTCTTTAAAGGGTTCTGCTGATCCACATCCTTATACAAAGATAAGTTAGAAAGCACACTGTCAAACTAAAGGCATACCGCCCAAGAAGGGACGAAGACAAAGAGTACCTACAGATACCTATGGACACCAACACAGTAATAAGACATACAAAACAGATCATAATATAAAATATCAAAACTTTTTGTAAATGGGAAATTTGTATGTCAGACCCCTGGATCAGAGGCAACAATTTTTTTTTTCCTGTGATGTTATTACTCAGGCCTATGTGCTGTGGTGCAACTGCACTTGCACTTGTTTCACTAACGGAAACTACACCCCCTGGGAACCAGATTCTAATCTCAGCCATGGTTCAACAACCTGAGAATCATTGCAAATGTCCCTGTGCTGACAGACAAAAAGTGTAACATAGTTTGTGTGTTTTGAAGTAATCCTGTGTCCTTGGGAACGGTTTGCTTTTCTCTAAATAAAACTGCCAAAAAAAGTGGTTTCTAACTGTCATAAGAGCCCTTATCACTGGCAACAATTAAAGGCAAGGCATTCAATTTAATGGGGAAAAATGACATCATGGCTTGAAAGGGGAAGCATCACCGATTGACTTCGACCTGGGCGCTTCAGGTTAAGCCCTGAAGCGCCCAGGGCGAGTGTCAATCAGTGACACCTCGTCACAGAGTGTGAAGGAGTCAGAAGTCTCACTGACCGCGTCCCACTCTGTGACGAAATTGGGACTGCTGCCTTCCCTCTCTTGCTGCAGCAGTCCCAACCCTCCTGGGACCTCAGAGCTGAAGGTAAGGGTGTGTGTGTTTTAAATGAATGTTTGGTGCATGAGTGTATGTTTGAATGTTGAGGAGTGATGCGAATGGATGTGCGTGCGTTTGTGAATGAATAAGTGTGAGTGGGTTTCCCGCCCACCCCCCTCCCTCCTAAAATTACTGGCTGCCACGGGCAGAATGATAATGTAGGCCACAGATAGGGTACATATACCAATGGACTTGCCCGTTAGCCTTCAAACAACACTGTTGTGTTATCAGAGAGGTGGCAAGAATGTTGCTCAGTACGTCACTTGTAATAAATACTTATCAATGCGGTGATATCAACTGATATTCCAATGTGAAATGTTTTCACATGTTAACGGTTTTAAAGACATGGTCTCATATCGTAGGATGATATTTGCTGCGTGATTTAGATAAACAAGAATGTCCATGCTCCATTTGTGCATGGGTTCTAGGAGCCATACCTTCTCATCTCTAGCTCGGTTCCCCTTCAGTGTCTCAACTTCTACGGCGTAATTGATGTGCCTCATTTCCTAGTCCTTGTGCAGGATCCAAAACAAATCCCCACATTTACGAAAGCCCACGGGTGTTGGAGTCCTTTATGCACACCACAAAAAAAGATACAGTTGTTTTAACATCGCAACAGAAAAACGGACTCTTCCGTCCACCTCTTCCATTTAATTGCAGGGAGAACCGATGAGCCAAAACTGTAAGACAAAGTGAAGAAAAACATGCCCATCGGGACCTTCCCCTCGAGTTTCCATCCGAAAACGGGGCTGACAAAGTGTGTTTTTCATGACTTCAACACAAACATTGTACCGATGCAAGCAGCATGAGGTGCGATCGCTGGTCCTCACAGTGCCCCTTCGTACTCGATTATGAACAACTAGATATTACATAAACACATTTTCCCAAATACAACGGTTCCTAAACAGTACTAACATCGCTTTCGCACTAAATTGACCAGCAGTACATTCTTAGTCTGCACTTAAAAGGCGGGCTCCGGACTGTCAAAGAAAGCGCAGCACTTGCAGAGAACCTTAAGGGGCTACAAGAGACCGGAATTCAAAACTCCCCTCACTTTCCATCCCTCCAAAAAATACCGAACGAAATGTTTCGCCTCTCTAGTGAGCTCAGCACCGAATCCATTAATTACCTGGAGCAGCATGAACTCTTTCGCCTTTCCCTCGCACCGGGCACACTACAATTGTACTTCCGCTTCAGTTCCGATGCAGAAGAAATACATTGGGATACAAGAAACAGAAAAAGGACTACAACAAATCCACAGTGTAGTCATCAATTTTGCGGCCATCAAGCATTGGCAATGACAACTCTTTGCAGCTAGGCACAGCAAATTATTTTTTTTCCGTAATGGAGGAAACTATTGTAGAAACAGGAAGGAAGCTGCACACATTTTATTTTGTTCTGCACATTAAACATTTAAGTGCAGTTTTATAAAGCGCATACTTGCCCCAAATGCATCAAAGAGCACTTCGCGACAATGAGATAGTTTTACACACGAGAGCCAGATGTTTCATTTTTTGAAAGTGTCACTTCGGATTATGTCCCTTTATAATAGCCACTCGTTATCATTGACTTGTATATTTTTTCTACTGTAACGCCACTTATATCAGTTATTATAAAAGCCAGTTGAATTATACAATAATAGAAAAACAAACTGTGGCAAGGTGGACTACATTACGTGGCAACAAAAGACGAATGAATGCACACTTTCTGTGACATTATTATTTTAACACACTTTGCTAGAGAGATCGAAACACTTCAAAAATACAAGTGTTTCTTAAGGATAAAATCCATAAACATCCTATTTATGAGGCCCTAACCAAAATGTTATTTACCAAAAAATAATGCTTTTGTCTTGCATTGAAGTAGAGAAGACCCACTGGGTTAAGACAGGGGCTACTTAGCTACAACTGTGGTGGTTGGAGTTGTTTGCTTTGCTGTCTTGGGGAGCGTCCCTCTGTAAACTGGGCAAGTATACTCCAGCAACACTCGACTGTCAGGGTCGTGAAAAAGACATCTCATATGTGTAAACTAGTATTTTATATTATATTTATTCTTTTATACTCTAATTTGTTATATTACTATTATTCAATACATAATACTATATATATATATATATATATATATGAATATATATATACACACACACACATGTGCTAGGCAGTAGATGGAATTAAAACGTAAAATAACGCTTTACATACTTAGAGATCATTTAAAAAATACATTTACAGATGCAAAATAGTCACTCTCGTTGTAACAATCTACAAAGTAAATGTACTCCTCGTGTACTTACCTCAATGTAATGACTCCCGATGTAGTGCATTGCAAACTAACTAGTGATATTCCTATTTTCATGCATTAGCAAACTTATGTAATCAGTTACTCATCCTCAAATCATCAGTAGCTGTCTTGTTTTGTGGAGTAATCAGAAACTCATTTTCAAATCATCCTCAAGTACTCAGGAACAATCCCACATTGTAAAGTAATCAGGCAGTTATTTTCAGGTCATCCTCAAATAATGAGGTCTAGTTTCTAAAGGTTGCTGATGACTTCAAGAGCGTGATGATGTCTGATGACATGAAAATGACTTCTGAAGTAGATGGATGATCATCCAATGACTACAGGACGGCTTCTAAAGCATTCCTGTTTGACCTGGGTTCTCGCCAAGGGATAAACTCATTCAACCCATGTCTGCCTGTGTCCAAGGTAAACATCCAGAACTCCTCTTTTCCTTCTGATTTTGGTCTCATCCTGTTCCTTTGTTATTTTCACCTTCTCCAATATTGTCCAGGTCAAGTCTTCTTCTGTATGCTTCAACAACTTTCAGTGGTCAGCTAACAGTGCTCCACCTCTGTAGTTACGAATAGCTGATTTATGCTCTGTGAAACGTACTCTGAATTCACAGCCAACCTCTCCTACAGAGCCCAGTCCACAGGGGAAGCTGATAAGATAGACTACATTCACCGTTCTGCAATTGGTCATGTCAGATAAAGTGATCTTCCTTTTCCCCCATTGCAGCGTGCTAGCCACTATCGCCCCTGCACAGGCCTGACACAAACCACATTAGTGATTCCTATGGACAGGATTATGGCCAATGATGGATGTTTGGCTGAACGCATTACTCTTGAGTAGACCAGACTTAACCAGAAGACTCCGTAAGTTGTGATTTCGCTTAAAAGCAAACAGGGGGTTCTGCAACCGTGGCATAGCATTATCTGTGTTTAAACTATGTGTATTCACTATCTGCCTGATCTTATGGTTCAAATTTGAGTTCTGTACCATACAAACAAGTTTTTCTTCCTCTTCTCTCCTTCTGTTCTGGAACATACTCTGTTGCAATATTTGGCTTGTTTGTAAGAGTCCCTTATAAGGCGTCTAGGATACCCCTGTGCCATTCATTTCTGTTGTAAAACATCTGCATTCCTGTTCAAATCCTGCAAATTAGTACAGTTTATATATCTCCCGATTAGGTTATTGTTCCTCCCTGTGCTTCCTTTCCGTGGACCCTGGCGTTATGACATCTACGGCTACACCTTGATGCGCAATTTGTACATAATGGATACTGGAGGGCAGGCGGTTCAAGTTCTTCGTTGTTATTGCCCCTAACCTGAGCAGTATGCCCTCACATTATGGCAGAGTGCTTTCTGACATGTGTATGTATAAGATTGTCTATTAGCAGAATCCCTTTAAAGATGGCACCTCTGGTTTGGCTAATTTTCCTCTGTGCTTTTTGGCTTTACAACACTTCCAGCTCTTATTTGGGCACTGTTTTGTATATAAGGGCGGGCTCTAGCAGCGTTTTTCCTCTCTCTCCGTTAGCAGAGCGACTGACTGGTGACATCAGAGGTCAGGCCCTCATATAATTTCATGAGGTAAGGCATCTTCTGAGGCACAGTATGCCTCCGTCATATTTCTAATATTTAATTTTAGCCATTCAGAGATCCTATTCTGAGAAAGTCAGGAGTTGTTTTGATGCTAGATGTAATATGTGGCTCTCCTTATTAGCTAGTGACTATCTTTGTGGTATATATATGTATTGTTTCATCTTCTGTAATATGCCAAGTATTCAAGTTTCATCACTATGGATCTGTTGTAAGGTAAGTAAAGACCGATAACGTGAAGAGTCTTTCACTCGATTTATTTCGGATCAGAAGAACAATACAAACACGCTGCGAAGGTTACACCAGCGTCTCCGTCCTCAACCATCTCTCCCAACTGCCTCTGCTCAAATCCCCCTCCCCTACGGAATGCCATTGTCATCACAGAGCATGCAATGACAATTCCATTCGCGTGCTGACAATTCCATTCATTCCATTTGCGTGCGTGAATACAACATATCCACTCCCTTTACACAAAACATAAGAGAAAACGCAATACAACTACAATAACAAATTGTTAAAGCAAACTACCATACAGATGAAAAACGTATAAAAATGATACGACTAAAATGATACGCCCTACTATAGTGCATTTGATTTCACACTAGATATCATCACAATACATGACATATTCATTTAAATAAGCCGGAATCCTCCGGCATCTAGGACCCACCCCCGTGTGTGGGAACCATCACTAATGGCAGTGTTACTGGTGGAAACGGGCCTATGCAAATCAACAGTAGGGGGCCTATGCAAACCATTCGATAATTGTTCCTCATCATGTATACAATCACTCCTCGTCAATTCCTCATCTGACATGAACAAGAAACTATTACAGCCACCCACATTTCCATTTTCCCATTCAGGACCATGGCTTCCACCAGCCTTGCAATATAAAGCTATTCTCCTTTTGTTCCAACGTTGACCATTCTCCAATACTACATGGAAATTATGTACTTCCTTCACCTTCCAAGGTCCTCGAAATTTTGTAAGACCCCCACACACACGTCCTGATCGTATTTTCACCAAATCCCCAACTTCAATCACCTTCGCATTTTTTTGTACAGGAAGTGAAACGTCCACATGTGTTTCAACTTTCCTAAATAATTCATTCATCCATACAGGGTTCAATTTTGTCCCAGCTTCTCTGCCTCTCATTAACATAAAAGGTGTTTCCCCCGTTCCTCCATTCACAGTTGTTCTATAGGCCCAAACTAGATCATTGACCATTTCTCGTACATCTTTCCTGCTATTCAATGCCATCTGTATAATTCCTTTCACCATACGGTTACACCTTTCCACCATTCCATTTGCTTGGGGATTGTACAATGAGGTGCAAGAATGGTCAATACCACATGACCTCAAAAAATGGTCCATTTCAAACGAAGTCAATTGCGTACTGTTGTCAGTGATGACTTTTGCAGGACACCCCTGTTCCCAAAACACTTCTTTCATTGCTTTAATTGTGTTTGTGGTGGTAATATCCCTTAAAAACTTTACAACCAACCAACGTGAATGCACATCTACCATGACCAAGGCACACCTAACATCCTGACTGACTCCGCCAACTGGGCCAATGAAATCCATGCACACTGTATGCCACCCTTTCCCAGGGTCAGGTATCGACCCAATCACACTTTGTTTCCCTACTTTAAGTCTCTTTTCACCCTCTTTGCAATCACTACAGTTCTCAACCCATATGTCTACATCAGCATCTAGCCCAGGCCACCAAAATTGCTCCCTCAACCTTTTCTTAGTTAATGTCTGACCCAAATGGCCTTTGTGGGCTAACCTAAACAGTCTAACCCTTAACTCTTCAGGAGGCACAAACCTGTCCCCTCTCAAAACAAACCCATCCTTAGTCAATGATAATTCTTCCAACACCTTCACAAAAGGGCGAATACTAACATTAAGAGCACTTTCGCTCCTACCACCCTCTTTGATCAACTTAACCACCCCCTTCATGGCGATGTCACTCTCCATACACTTACACCATTCCTGTTGGGAAATTGCACCTTGAGAACCTTCCATCGCATCCTCAATACTCGCCACTGCCCCTTCTTCCTCACGTTCTTGCACACCTTCCTTATCCACCACCTGCCAATCTTGTGGCAAGCGAGACAAATAATCCGCTCTAACATTACGCCAACCTGGAATATAATGTACCTCAAGCTGATACTCCTGTAACCGTGATGCCAACCTGGCCAGTCTTGCTGACACTTTGCCCACCCCTCCTGGTAGCAATATCCTCAATAGAGGTTTATGGTCGGTGCGAAGAATAATCTTGCGCCCCCACACATATGTTCTAAAGTACTCCATCGCCCAGGTTGCAGCTAAAGTTTCTTTCTCGATGACAGAATAATTACGTTCCGAGATGGTTAATGATCTGGAAGCAAATGCCACCGTCCTCTCTGCATTGCCATGCATTTGTGACAACACTGCACCCAAACCAATGGCACTCGCATCGACCGTAATCAATGTCTTAGCATTAACATCAAATGGAACCAAAACTTGCGCCTCACACATCTCTTTCTTAATATTAAAAAATGCAATATTTTGTTCCACACCCCACACGAACTTTTGTCCCTTACGTAACAATTTTCTTAATTCCTCTGTCTTGTCCGCAAAATTTTGTATGAACTTTGAATAGTACTCTATTAGACCAAGGAATGACCTGAGTTGATCTTTATCCTGAGGGGGGGGGTGCATTTCCAATAGCATCCAGCAAATTTTTCTTTGGTTTAACACCTTGTTCAGACAATGTATACCCCAAATACTCAATCTCATTCACTAAAAATCTGCATTTCTCCTTCTTCAATGTTAACCCAGAACTCATGATCTTATCCAACACACACCTCAAAACCTCATTATGCCTATCTATTGAGTCTCCAAATACCAGAATGTCATCCTGGAAATATATAACATTCTCTACCCCTTTAAACAATCCTGTCATCAACCTTTGGAAGACTCCTGCAGCCGATGCAAGGCCAAACGGCATCCTTGTAAATTGGAAAATTCCTTCCATAGTAATGAAAGCCGTAAGCTCTTTAGACTCCGTATGCAATTTAATCTGATGATACGCGCTTCTAAGATCAAGCTTGGAGAAATACTTCCCTCCTTGCAGCAACAAAATTAACTCATTGATATTGGGTAATGGATAATTGTCCACTACGATGTTCTGATTGAGTGTGCGGAGATCGACACAAAATCTGAGACTTCCATCTGATTTTCCCGTAATTACAACCGGAGAAATCCAACTGGAAGTTTCTATTGGCTCAATAATACCCTCCTGTACCATTTTAGAAATCATCTTCCCCACTTCTTGACGAGCCAAAACTGGTACTCGTCTCAACCTATGTTGAACTGGGATAGCATCTTTCTTCACCTTAATCTTATGTACATAGCCATGAAGTTCTCCTAAGGTATCTTTAAAAACTTCCTTGTAATCCTCCAAAATCCCATCCACACTATCACTACCCACCAACATAACATTCTCATGGGCTCGTGGATCAATCTTAATATCAAGGTCATACTGATGATGCCACCCCAAGATTGGTGGACCACTGTCGGCTATACATACTTTCCCATTGATATGCCTTTCCCCAAACTCAGTTTTAGCCCACATATATCCCAGGATGTCAATTTTCTCTCCCTGATAGCCGCCTGGACTAATATCTTTTGGTAAAAGACTGACAGCTGGCCACTCTTGTAAAAATAGTTTTTTGGGTAAAATAGTATATAATGACTCAGAATCAATCATCAGCTGTACTCCTTTGCCTCTTATCATAAAATTTGCTGTAGGTCTCGGAGGCTTATCATTATGTGATGCCACACTATCACCCAATGCTAATACTCTATCACGTCCTTCTTCACCAACAGCATCATTCCTCACCACACCTATGCTATAATTGTTGGACATGGTCTTACACATACGTGCAAAATGGCCTTTCTTCCCACACTTCATACAGTCTTTTCCTATTGCAAAGCAAGATTTACATTCAGAGTTATGAAATTTGCTACCGCATCTCGTACACGGTCTATTTTCAACTTTCCCACCCATACCGGTACTGCTCATATTTTTGCGTGTAGAGCTTGCACCCGCTAATACTTCATTATCCTCATAAACTACTTTGTTCACCGCATTCACATTAATATTTGCACTCATGTTGGTAGCATCTATTTTTTCCTTCCTCTCCATTTCCCTCATACAATACTCAGATTGTTCAACTACTTTAGCAATTTCTACAGCATCTCGTAGGGTGGGATTTTTCGCTGCCCACAGTCTCTCTTGCGTTTTTTTACTGCGGCATTGTACAATTAATTGGTCACGAATTAACTCATCAGTCATTGTTCCAAATTGGCACTTCGTAGCTAGTTCCCTCAATCTGGAGACAAAATCATCAATACTTTCTCCCAACTGTTGCGGTTGTGTATAAAATTTATGTCTAATCATAACAACATTGAATTCTTTCGCAAAACGTTTTTCCAATCCCTTCACTGCTTCCGTGAAAACATCCATCGGCTGTTGATCTTCTTGTTGAACTATGGAAGGTAAGTACTTAAATATACGTTGACCTTCTTGACCTAAGGCACTGAGTAAAATTGCTTTCTTTCTAGTAGGTCTTAAATCTTGTCCATCAAGTGCCACCAAATAGTTTTTAAAAATATCAATCCATTCTTCCCATGGGATGCATGGAGATCCTGGTTGTGATAAAAATTGTGGTGGCGGTATTATGTTTTGGTTATTTGTGGCCATTCTGGGATAAGTGGAGTAACTCTCTACCAATTAATTTTATTCCACTGATCAAGATCCGTAGAGTAATATGTTCGTCACGCAGCACACGCGTGCTGAAAGCCTCCTCGTTGTTTGTTAATCGTCTTGTTTCCTAGCAACAGTTTCCCCGTGCAGGAAGCGCGTCTCTAACGTTGCTTAGCGTCGCATAGTATCCCAGCAACCAATGCCTCAATGAAGGTACGCGTGCACGTTAAGCCTGGTGCCAGGGTTGTTAACACAGAGTGAGGTCCTCGTGCCACAACTAATTCGCAACGCCAAAGTTTACCAAATAATTGCTGAACAGTACCTTCCAATACCTTATCATTTGGTTGTATGCCGTGGATCCGGTAATCACCTCTCGCCCGTGTTTGCTTGAAGTTCTTTTCCAGATCGCTGGTGTTTGACACTCGTCGCCATAAATATGTTGTATGGTAAGTAAAGACCGATAACGTGAAGAGTCTTTCACTTGATTTATTTCGGATCAGAAGAACAATACAAACATGCTGCGAAGGTTACACCAGCGTCTCCGTCCTCAACCATCTCTCCCAACTGCCTCTGCTCGAATCCCCCTCCCCTACGGAATGTCATTGTCATCACAGAGCATGCGATGACAATTCCATTCGCGTGCTGACAATTCCATTCGCGTGCGTGAATACAACAGGATCCCATTTTTTAAGAAGTCGGGAGTTCAAGTTTTTCAAGTTTACGTAATATGAAGACTCCTCTATGAGACAGTGATTATATTTGAAGTATAAATACGTATTGTGCTAGCCTTGCGGAAAGACTGTTGTCCATTTTGCTGTCTTCTTGGTTGAGTCTGAGGATTGGGATGTATAATCTTATCTCATTATAATAATTTTCAGTCCCTAGTTTAGATACTTACGATAGTTCATTTTGGTTCACCATAGCATGGCAGGTTTATATATATTCACTTGCGTAATCTCTTTTTCCTTTTCAGGTTGTTTATCTGGGCCCTGCCCTTAACGAGTGATGCCCCAAGTATAGGAAGGAGACACTTTATTTTAGGAACAGTATATTCAGTTCATACGAGGACCCCGTATTGACACGGGAGTAAGTATTGGAGGGGTCGTTTGATAGGGTTATAAATTATACCCTTTTGTATTGGATTATTTTTGATTGGTTTGTGTACCCTTGTCTATTGATTGTTTTAGAGGTGGACCTTCACATATCGGGTGAATCCAGAGGGACCTTCTGCACTCAGTTTTTGCCTCCATATTGTCCAATATATGGTCTGTTCTTGTCTTCTGAGTCTATTATCTGTATAGTGGATTTTAAGGCAATTGTTCCAGTTTGCCTGTATTACATAAGTGAGACTTTCTATCTTCTATGGTGTGTAGGTTCACGCTTACTTCTGTCTAACACAGTGGTACGCTCGTGATTTCTATCAGGTTGTCTTAATTATGGTGGTGGACCCTATGGACTGGGTCGGTCTGCTGCTGTCCTGACATGACCCTTGTCACAACACTGGGTGTTATTTTCCTCTCGTAGTCATTTTTTCTATATTTGTTTTCGCAATGGATACCTTGGTAGATGAGCACATCTCATGGTGATGGTGTTTGTCATAATAATATACTTTGAACCCATGAGGTTTTTAGTGATTTTAATTTGAGCCTCTTTTTTTACTGCTCTTTCAGAAACATTGGGATACCTTAATCCAGATGTATTAGATTTATATAACAATAATAATTCCCCACCCCTTTTAGAGCATCTTCCACCGTTTTGGAAGCACCCTGATGAAGGTGGTTCTTATGTTGGAGATACACCAAAATGCACGTCGGCCCCATTTCTATTTGGATTAAAAGGATTTAAAAAGCATGGACTGTGTATAGGATCCATAGAGGGACAGAAAATACCATACTGTGCATCAATGAAACTGGGGAAGGAAAACTGTGATAGCTGTTTATGAGTAATACCAAATTGATGTATTTTAACCCATAGATGAGTATGCTTGATTTTAGAAGTTGATGAGTTATTAAAATTCACTTTCAGTATATATATATATATATATGGAATCCACCCGAAGCAGGTGAGCTGTATTTATGCTTGAATGGCAGGAACATTAAGGATGTTTGATTTCAGTGTAAGAAAAGGCTGTTTGGGTACGAATGGAAGTTGAGTGATTTGACAGGTACAAGTGGTATGTTTGGTTGCTTTAAGGGGGGTTTATGTGTTTTATTTTTTCTGTTAGTTGTTCCATTACATTCAGTTATTCTTGTTGATTGTGTTTCATTTGGCTAATTAAAAAGGAAAAAAATATATACAAATGTTGGTATAGATATATGGATGTATATTATTTTCAAATAAAGATGTATTGGATCTTATTCTTGGGCTCATTATAACAATTCTTTGTAATATTGTATTTTTTAAATTAAATAGTGAGGCAGCCTTTTGTTTATGCATATAGTTTTTCCCCCTGATATAGAGTCCACCCCAAGATTTCACAGAGGTCCTCTTTTGTACTTGACAGATGGAAGGGTAGTCTTGAAGGGGAAGGAGTAGCCCCTTTGGACTATCCACAAAACCCACCTGTCTCAAGTGATGGAATGCCAGTGGGGCAGGTGATGACGAATTCTGCCACAACTGGTCATTGGTGGGAGGAGGCACACTAGGATGGTTTAAAGGCCGCTGTGGGGGGCAGCGGACTGGCCAGACACTGGCTACCTGACCCACATGGTTGGTGTGACCAACGGCCTCGGCCATGCTGAGACTGGGTAGTATGCGTGGCAAGGTGGATGGACTGGAATTGCCGTGGATGGTAAGCCCTTCCTCCATAGCCACAAAAGAGACGAAAAGCAGACTGGGGGGTAATGAGAGGCAGTTGCGAGGCCTATGGACCTGGCTGTAGCATGAGAATCCTTGAAGTGTTCGAGCACCGAGCCTGCCTTGGCTCTGAAGAGACGGGTGCAATCCAAGGGCATGTCCATCAATGAAGCCTGGACATCGCATGAAACTCCAGACGTCCTCAGCCAAGCATGGCGCCTCAGGGCCACTGTCATTGATACTGCTCTACCTAGTGAGTCGTTGTGTCAATTCTGCAACAAATAGTGAACTTTGCTGCGTCTCTCAAATTGGCAACCGCTTGAGAGATACAACCTGGGCCTGCTCTGGGACCTCTGACAACACTTACGCAATCGTATCCCATAGCATGTGGGAGTAACTGCCCAAAAGGCATGTGGTGTTCACCGACTGCAATGCAAGGATGGCAGAACAAAATGCAACATTTGGATTCCCTATCAGGGGGGGCAGTAGGGAACGCACCTTGGGAAGTAGAGGCTTGGACCACCAAACTCTCAGGAGTGGGGTCCTGCATAAGGAAATGTAGGTTTCTGGGTGCAGGGCGATGGCAGCGGCAGTCGTCCTGTTCACAGGAGCCCCTATGCTAGACTTTGAACAGGTACCCAGTAGGACATTAGTGAGGGCATCATTGAACAGGAGCAGGCGTTCGGAGATGGAAGCTCTGGATTGCAGCACCTCTGTCAAGAGATTAGTCTTGATGGCCACTAAAGGCAGTTAAAGGTCCACGACCATAGCATAAGAAGCTCCTGCCTCCATAACCACGGTAGGGGGAGAAAGCAGGCCAATATCTGGAGAAGTGTCCAGTTTGCTGACTTCACCCAAGTCCTCATGCCAGTCCACTTCAGATTTGTAAGGCTGGTATTCTAAAGGGTCCATTTATCCTTGAGGCCTAGCGAAGAGAAATAGAGCTCAGGATTCGAGTGAGGAGACAAAGCTCCTGCCAGCGCCCGGAGTCGGCATTGTGTGACGCTTATCCGGCTCTGTTTAAAATGTTGGGGATTACAAGGGAAACGGCACTGCTGGTGGGCGTGGGCGGCACTGGGAGCATTTGTGTCAGTCGAGGTGGTATGACCAGTACCAGTCCAGATCCAGGACTGGATCTTTGGAAGCTCCTCAGTGCCAGAATGGGAGCCGGTGGCATGGATCCCAAAGGGGACCTCTCTGACCCCACGGGGCTCAAAGGCACCCAGGCAGGGTCAGACTACCCAAAAATGATGCACATGGCCTAATAAAACTCTGAGTTGGGCAGGGGTCACTTTGGTTCCCTCAAATATGGGGGACATGCAAAGTCAACCCAGGCTCACGGTTCCACAGAACGAGGCCTAGAGCGTAGATGCTCCCTTGTCAGCAGAAAAACGAGCAGCAGTCACAGATGCTTTGACTTCTTGGAATTTTTCTTGTGCTTTGACTTACCATATCGCCCGAGGACTTTGAATGGAACAACGATGACTTTGGAATGCATGACCGGTCCTGGTACCTTTCTCTCGACCAAGATCTCGACCTGCATGAAGTCACGCGCCAGCCCCCCCCATCAGCTTTAGGGACCACCTCCTCAAAGACTTCAGAGGCATGGCAAGGCACTCTGAGCATAACTTGGGGTCATGGTCGCGCTCCAAACACCAGAAACACTTGAGGTGCAGATTAGATATTGCCCGATGACAAGATCTGCAGGACTTGAAACCTATCATCCTAGAAGACATCCTTGAAACACCAGGAGACAATTCACGAAAAAAGCTTGACAAAAAGTTTAAAAAAAAGACCATTCAAAAAATGACTGAGGGGAAACTCTCTTTGGATGAGCGCTGGCTGGCACGGAAAGAAAATAACTGACATCGGTGAGCCTGTAAAGGACCTGTGATGTCCATTCCAGCAAGGACAACACCTGCCACTGACGCAGAGCTGATCAAAGCCACTTACTGGTACGCAGGAGTATTGCACACTAAAATCTTCCAGATCCAGTCTGATGCATGGTTAGAACTCAAAGGTAAGGGATCTGCAGCTAGAAGCCTCTATCAGATTCATACAGCAAGATTCATTTATTGCCTAAACCACACTGACCCCACACTCTGTCCACTACATTTGCTCCAGACCAAAGAGAAAGCTTTTTTTAAAATACTGTGCATTCTACTGTACTATCAATCCATGCACTTGCCACGATCCTCTACAAATCTCTTGGCTATTCAGTCACCCAAACCTAAATTATTTTGTGACAGCTCTCCCCTTGCAATGTACTCTGCTGCTTGAATTCCCTTCCTCAGGCACTGGGGAATGGAAGAAGACTTCCTGAAGTTCATAACTGGCCTGACAAAAGCCTTATTAGGTTTCAAGAACAGCTTGGACCCTGAGATTTAAGGCACATTTAATGTCAATTTTCAGTTCTTTTTTCTTCATGTGTCTTTACACTTACTTGCCGTCAGACATCCAAGAGTGGTCTATCAACTGTGAAATGAAACCTAAAAGGTTTCTCCACCACTAGAGACATTTTATAAATTTGCGTTAAAGAAATTAATCTATTATTTTTTGATTTATGCCCCAGCCTTTAAAGCATCAAAGCTACAACCTACTTGTTTTCCTGCCCAGTGCTTTTTGGGCGTTGTGACTGCATGAAAAACGTTTTTGGGGTTTCAAAGAATCAACAGAGGGAAAAACATCCATTCAAAATGATGCTTGTATATTTATTTCTAAACCTTCTGTGTTAAGTCATTTGTAAAGGTCGCTCAATTATCTCCAACATCTCAGTACGAAAAATATACTCAGTAAGCCTTGAAATAGAGTAGACTGCTGTAGCATCTGAAACTATTTTCATATGTAGTCATTTGTTATGTGTATTATCCCTTATGTCTGATTCATCCTGAGTCGTTCTTCCCTTTTGACCCCATTTTTGTGTGCAGGGTCCCTTTCAACATTCTAACTGAATGTATCTGATAGAGACTTCTAACCAGAGATACCTTACCTTAAAATTATCCTCAAACATCAGACTGGATCTGTAAGTTCGAGCAGTATGCCTGTACACTGGTAGGAGGCGTCATTCAGCTCTGCATCGGCCTCACCAGAAGTGACGTACACGTTACCTATACAGGTGCCATCTCGGCGCGCTTACGTCCTTTCTTTCCTTTCTGCACCAGATAGTGGAGATCCCTGGAGAGCTACACCTTAGTCACTTTTTGACTGCCATTTTTCGATTTTCTAGTCAAACATTTTTTAGAGAAACTGTTTCTCCATGTGTGACAGGATGTCCCACAAGGAACCTGCTGGTTTCAAGCCATATGTTGACTGTCACAGACAGATGTCTGTGACAGACCACCACCCGGTCAGTCTATGGTGCCCCGAGAAAGACCATAACTTGGAAGGCCTGTGAGGATTGCCATGACATTCACCCAAAGGCGCTGAGGGAGTACTCCCTCTAACTCCTCATGCCTGATATCGGATGACTCCACAACAATTAAGATCCCGGTCGCTTGACTCATCCTGGGACCGCTCGTGGTTGTGGTGACGGTCAAAGTAGTCATCGGGTAAATCACACATGAGAAAGAAGGAATGGTTTCTTACCTGTAACTCCAGTTCTCTCGTAGGGGTATTTCCATGATAGTCATAAGCACTGAATAGTTCCGCGCGCCTGCGGGGACCCCGGAGCACTGTTGTGTAGTATATTCTTAAGTGCAATCATCAGCTCCTTGACAAAAAAGGTCTGTGAAAAACACTTAAGAATAACAATGTGCAGCCTATGTGAACAGCTACACAAGCCAAAATTGTTAGAAGAAAAAACAGTTGCAGTGTAAATTTCACGTTTAAACCTCTATTTATTCTATAAATACATAAATAAATACATTCTCATATTTTATTTACACCTCTCATGAGAATAAAACAATGTAGGGCAGTGTAGCCCATAGGCTGCCATTATACAGAATGAAAATAGAGCTGTGCCTTTAAGAAAGTAAAGTCTTCCTGTTTCCCATCATGCACAGCAAAAGGCAGTTGCCTCAGTTCTTTTTTGGAGGCTATTAACCTGACATGAAGAAAAACAAAACATTTGTTGGAGTACCAACCTCCATAATATTCATATTCTATGTCAACTCCACCGGGGAGGAGGGAGGGTTGCTTATGACTATCATGGAAATACCCCTACGAGAGAACTGGAGTTACAGGTAAGAAACCATTCCTTCTCTCGTAGGGGATTTCCATGTATAGTCATAAGCACTGAATAGAGTAGCAAGCCCATCCCCATAACCGCGGTGGAGTAGATATAAGAATACTGAGAAAAAACATGAATCATGCAAACAAATTCTTGAGCAAAGCCTGTCCAACCTGAGCATCTGCCCTAGCGTCTGTATCAAGGCAGTAATGCTTAGTAAAGGTATGGACCGACCTCCAAGTGGCAGCCTTGCATATTTCTGCCAAAGGGACATTTCTCATCAAGGCTACAGTAGCTGCTTTCCCTCTGGTAGAGTGGGCTTTTGGCCTACCACCAAGGGATTTGTTTGCTAACTGATAACATAACATTATACATGAAACAATCCACCTGGATAAAGATTGTTTAGATGTGCCCAAACCTGTTCTGATTGGGCCATAGTTAATAAAAAGCTGTTGTGATTTTCGTAAGCTTTTTGTCCTGTCCAAGTAAAATTTCAATACTCTCTTTACATCCAGAGAGTGCAGAGTTCTCTCAGCAGGAGTAGCTGGATTCTGAAAGAAAGTCGGTAATGAAATTGTTTGGTTCACATGGAAGTCGGAGACTACCTTAGGTAGAAATTTTGGATGAGTTCTCATTACCACTTTTGTAGAATGAAAAACCGTGTAGGGTTCCTGCGCGCAAAGGGCCTGGATTTCGCTGACCCTACGCGCTGAAGTGATTGCCACTAGAAAAGCAGCTTTCCATGTGAGATGCTGCAGCGATGCCTTGTGTATCGGCTCGAATGGCGTCAGCATCAGACGTGATAAGACAACGTTCAGTTCCCATGGAGGAGAAGGCTTTCTAATGGGAGGAAAAACCTTCTTTAAACCTTCTAGGAAATCCTTAATAATCGGCATCCGAAAAAAGGACGTTTGTGAAGGACTCTTTCTGTATGCCGTTCTCGCCGCCAAGTGAACTTTTATTGACGACAGTTGTAAGCCCGATTTTGCCAAACTTAACAGGTATGGCAGGATAGATTGTTCTCCACAGGAAACCGGGTCAATGTTGTTGTGTAAACACCAAATGCAGAATCTCTTCCACTTGCTTGCATAGGCTGATCGTGTGGAAGGGCGTTTTGCTTCCTTCAGAATTTCCATACAGTCCTGAGGTAGGTTCAAGTGTCCATATTGCACTAGCTCAGGAGCCATGCTGCCAAACTCAACGATGAGGGGTTGGGATGAGATATCTGCCCTCTGAACTTCGTGAGAAGGTCCGGACGATATGGTAGCCTGATGTGTGGTTTGAGTGACCGGTGAAGAAGGTCTGGGAACCACCACTGGCGTGGCCACTCCGGAGCAATTAGGATCATTTTGGTCTGAGCATTGGACAGCTTCTGGAGGACCGCCGGAATCAGGGGAAGCGGTGGAAAGGCGTAAAGAAATGCTCCTGACCAGCTTATCCACAGGGCATTCCCCAGTGTCCCTGGATGGTAATATCTGGAGGCGAAGTTTTGGCATTTTTTGTTTTCTGGGGTTGCGAATAGGTCTGTAGAGGGGGTACCCCAGAGTGCGAAAATGGAATGAACGACGTCGTCGTGTAGTACCCATTCGTGGTTCTCGTTCATTACCCGACTGAGGGCATCCGCTTGAACATTCTGGATGCCGGGCAGGTGAGTTGCCACTAGCGACAGGTTCCTGGCTAGAAGCCAATGCCAGATTGTCTGAGCCTCTCTGGATAAAATTCTGGACCTGGTGCCTCCTTGTTTGTTCACGTAGTACATAGTGGCCACGTTGTCTGTCTGAAGAAGGAGAGTTTCCGTTCTCAGAGAGGGAAGGAAGGCTTTGAGCGCAAGGTGGACTGCGCGAAGTTCCAGCAGGTTGATGTGATAGAGACTCTCTCTCTGTGACCACTCGCCTTGGACTCGAAGATGTTCCATGTGCGCCCCCCATCCGAGCAGTGACGCATCTGTTACGATGGTTTGAGATGGAGGCCGTTGTTGGAACGGAATCCCCACCAAGAGATTGCTGGGTAAGCACCACCACTTCAGGGATTGTAGGGTGTGAGGAGAAAGAAGGACTTTGTTCTCCCAATCGTCCCTCAGTTGACACCACTGATCCTCTAGATTTTCCTGCAATGGTCTCATATGGAGGCGAGCATTGGGAACCAGATGGATACAAGACGCCATCGAGCCCAGTAGAGAAGCTATTATTCTTGCAGTGGCTTGAGGTCTTTCCTGCAGTTGTTTGCATTTTTGGAGAATCGATAACCGTCGTTCCTCCGAAGGAAACACCTTTCCTAGCCTGGTATCTACAATGGCCCCTAAGTAATGCAACCTCTGAACAGGTGTTGCTGTAGATTTCAGAAGATTGACTTGAAGACCAAGTTTTTGTAGCAGTTGTAGAGTCCATTCGAAATGGTGCTGTGCCTCGAGACAGTTGGAGGCCTTTATGAGCCAATCGTCTAGATAGGGGTAGACGAATATTCGCTGTTTCCTCAAGTGGGCGGCTACTACCGCCATGCATTTGGAAAAAGTTCTTGGCGCTGATTTTAGGCCGAAAGGTAGAACTGCAAATTGGTAATGGCGTTTTCCGACGGTGAACCTTAGGAATTTTCGGTGTTTCTTGGTTACTGGGATATGAAAGTAAGCGTCGCAAAGATCTATCGCACATAGCCAGTCGCCCTGACGTAGATGTGGGTAAATTTGGTGTAAGGCTAACATCCTGAATTTTTCTTTGCGAATCCATTTGTTTGCTGTCCTCAGATCTAAGATGGGACGAAACTCTTGTTTGTCTTTTTTCGGTACAAGGAAATATCTCGAATAAATCCCCTTCCCTTGTTGGCTGATGGGAACGGGTTCTATGGCTCTTTTCTGCAATAGGATATTGACCTCTAACTGCAGAGCTTCGAGATGGTGGTTGGCTGTTTTGGGTGGAACAGATGGTGGAGAACTGGTGAATCTGAGAGCGTAACCATGTCTCACAATATTCAATACCCAGGCGTCTGTTGTGATGCGTTGCCACTCGTCCAGATGATTTGCGATACTTCCCCCTACCGGAGTGGGTAACGGAGGAGGGGGAAGCAAAGATTCAGTGCTTAGACGTGGGAGCTTGTCGAGGTGTCTGGGTCTGAGGTGTTGAACGACCCCTTGTCGACCTTCTGGAGAAGCCCCTCTGATGCTGCTGCTGTTGCTGTTGCTGAGGGCGTGAAGACGTCCAATGTGGAGCCTGATACCTGTGGGTGAACAGTCTTCTTTGATATGGGCGGAATCCTTTTCGCTGTTCCTTAGGTCGCTCCATGCCTACCGCTTTCAGGGTATCCAGCTCCGACTTCATTCTGGCCATCTCATCATCGGCATGAGAGCCGAACAAAGTGGAGCCTGAGAAAGGCAGGTTCTGTATCCTCTACTGTGCTTCGGGTTTAAGCGATGTAAGCCGCAGCCATGCATGTCTCCTGAGCGCTATACCATGAGCATAGTTATGTGCGGATAGTGTTGAAGAATCCGCCGCAGCACTTATAATCTGGTTAGAAACCATAGCTCCCTCGCTCACGACCTCTAGGAAATCTTCCTTTTTGTCCCTAGGGAGATGCTCCGCGAACTGCAGTATAGAGTCCCAGAGGGATCGATCATATCTCCCTAATAAAGCAGTGGCACTGGCTGCTTTCATGGTGATGGATGCCGTCGAGCATACTTTTCTTCCTGCAGCATCGATCTTTCTGCTCTCTTTGTCTGGGGGAGCAGAGGAAGACGGTGACGTCGAATGCGATTTCTTCGCTGCCACTATAACTACCGAGTCTGGTACTGGGTCCGACCTCAAGAATAGAGGATCTTGCTCTGGTGGACGGTACTTTTTAATGAGTCTGGAAGGAGCAGACTTTGTTGTAGCCGGCGTGAGAAAAATGTCCATTGCTGGCTCAATAAGACCCGGAACCAGTGGAAGTAAAGGTCGTGAAGATGTCCTTTGATGCAAGGTCTCAAAGATCACTGATGTCGATGGGGCCGGAGCTGCTAGCGGGATATTCAGCTTGGTTGCCCCTCTTACTAAGACCTCCTGAAATGTGTTGACATCATCTATGGGAGACACTCTTGGGGACGGTGAGTCCGATAAGGTTGGAGAGTAGTCTCGTGTGGACGATGAAGAATGTCCATGATGTGATTCCTGACGACGGTGCCTAGAGGTAGATGTACGCCTCGAGGAATAACCAGAACGCCCTGCAGATCGCGTTGGAGTCCTCGGAACAGGTTCTGGAGGAGGCGCCGGAAGAGGAGCCGTAGGTGTTACCGGCGTCTGTGGTAACGGCGACTGCCTTTGCGAGAGCTGTGGCGATGCTGGAAGTAGGATAAGCGAGGCCGAGGATTCCGAGGTTGTATAAACCCTTCTAGGCCTCTTAGATGGTCTTCTCGACGTCGAAGCACTCCTCGACGTCGAACTGCGGTGACGGCGAGTGCCTCTAGACGTCGACTCGTCTCGCCGCTGAGAACCTCTCGACGACGAACCTCGACGTCGGTGCAGTGACGGTGAACGCCTCCGACGGCGAACACTCTCTCTCAACGGCGATCTCCCTCGCCGTGTCGACGGCGAGCCCGACTCGGATCTCCTTGACGTTGACTGTGTTCGCCGTGTCGACGGCGACCCAGATCCTCTCGACGTCGGGTGTCTTCGCCGCCTCGACGGCGAAATAGCTGTCGACGGCGAACGATGCCTTTTTCTCGCCGGCGAAGCACTCCTCGACGGCGAACATGTTGGCGCCGTTCCCTGCTTCGACGTCGACGCTCTCGACGTCGTCGGAGATCTATGTCGTTTTTCAGCAGGTCTGGAAGGAGTCATGGAGGAAACAGGTTGAGCCCTGGTAGAAGTCTGACCTTCTCCTCGCTCTGTAGTGGAATGGCCACTTTTTTTCCTGTCCTCTCTCGCCTGAAGTCGGATCTTCTCTCTATCACGAAGGGTTCTTCTAGAGAAGGATTTACAAATGTCACACGACTCCGGTTTGTGGCTGGATGGAAGACAAATTATACAGACCCTATGTGGATCTGTTTTAGCCTTCTTTCTTCCACAAGAAGGACATTTATCAAAAAGTGAAGGCATTTCTAACTAGAAAAAACCTCCAAATTCTGTCAGAATTTAACAGAAATCAGTAGAAAATGATCACTCAAAGGTAAAAACGTCGAGTGAAAATGAAATTCAGAAGATATTTCAATGAATTTCTGTCACAAAAGCTTTTGTGAGGTAGAGCTCAATGCTTCAGGGTCCTGTCAGCAGGAGCCGGAAAAAAGAACTGAGGCAACTGCCTTTTGCTGTGCATGATGGGAAACAGGAAGACTTTACTTTCTTAAAGGCACAGCTCTATTTTCATTCTGTATAATGGCAGCCTATGGGCTACACTGCCCTACATTGTTTTATTCTCATGAGAGGTGTAAATAAAATATGAGAATGTATTTATTTATGTATTTATAGAATAAATAGAGGTTTAAACGTGAAATTTACACTACAACTGTTTTTTCTTCTAACAATTTTGGCTTGTGTAGCTGTTCACATAGGCTGCACATTGTTATTCTTAAGTGTTTTTCACAGACCTTTTTTGTCAAGGAGCTGATGATTGCACTTAAGAATATACTACACAACAGTGCTCCGGGGTCCCCGCAGGCGCGCGGAACTATTCAGTGCTTATGACTATACATGGAAATCCCCTACGAGAGAAATATGAGAAGTTGAATAGGTCATCAACAAATCCTCGGACGAGGCAATGGAGTGTCAGGACTTTAGGCCCTGCATCTCCACAGAGCCCCAATTATAGTCAGTTCTGCACTTTCACAGGTTTTCTCGGAGTTGGAGTGATCCCTGCCCAACTAATAGAGTACCTCATTTTTGAGCAGCCCGACCCATCTGGAGCACCTTAGGTCCCTCTCCAACCCATGGGTTCAGGAAGGACCCCTACAGCATTCCCACCGACAATTACACTCTCAGCACCAGTCGGGCCCCCTGGATCCGGTGCTCGGGCTGGAGTTGTTACACCACTGAGACCGAGACATTTGCTGGCTCCCACTCCTGTTTAGATGGCTCTCGAATCAGAGACAGAGCAGGACTGGTGCTGTACAACACCGGTTCTGGCACTGCCCAGAGCCATACCTTCTGGGTCAGAGCCTCAGTGGCAGTTCCCTTTAATGAAGCCCTCAATGACATCCTCCTCAGGCCTGGTCCAAGTCCTGGACAGGGGCTCCTGTGCACAGGACGACTGCCCGCCACAACCTGCCAGCACCAGGAGATCCTAATTTCCTTACTCAGCAAGACAGCTTGGTGGTCCAGGCCTCCACTTCCAGGATCAAGCGGTTGCGTTCCCTTCCACTCCACCGGACTGGGACTCAAAGAGGCTGGATACCTTTAGAAAGAGAATTTTCTCTTCCACCAGCCTAGCACTGCAGTATGTGAACACTGTGTGCCTCTTCGTCCATTACTCCCACATGTTCTGGGACTCGGTTGCACAAGTGCTAACTATGGTCTCAAAGGAGGCCCATGCCATACTCGCTCAGGCTATTGCCAATGGGAGGGATGCAGCCAAGTTCACCATTCACTGTGGTGTGGACATGATTGTCTCACTGGGCAGAATAATTTATTGGTCGGTGGTCCTTCGGTGCCATGCCTGGCGGAGGACTACTGGCTTTCCCCGGGATGTCCAAACATCAATTATGGACATGCCCTTTGATGGCTCTGGTCTCTTTACAGAGAACACAAATTCAGCGATAGAGAGCTTTAAGGACACCAGGGCGACGACCATATCCTTGGGTCTCTTTATGGACCCTTGCCACCCCCAGACTGCCTTTGGCCCATTTCATGGGCACAGAAAGGATTTCCCACAGCATCAATACACTCTCAGCCACCATAGCCGGGAAGCTTCCACACCTTTTCGTGGCCAAGGACGCAGTTCCCACAGACCACATGGGACAAGTAGCCAGAGGTCGTGCCAGTCCACCACTCCCCGAGCAGCAGCAGCCTCTAATCCCCTTGTGTTTGTCCTCCTACCATCACGAGCATCCAGTGGGGGGCAGGATACTCAATCACCTGCTTCACTGGAGGTCAATAACATCAGACCGTTGGGTACTAAAAATTGTACAAAGGGGCTACAACATCTCCTTTGTGGCTACTCCTACACCCATGCAATCCACTTACCAGTGGTTGCCTGAAGATCATCTTGCCTTACTCTGCCAGGAAGTGTTGGCTTTCTTGGCCAAGAGAGCTATCCAGAGGGTGCCGGCATCAGAAGCAGGTTGTGGTTGCTATTCCTACTATTTTCTGGTGCCCAAGTAGGATGGAGGCCTTTGTCTGATACTAGACCTGTACCTTCTCAAGAGAAATTCAAAATGCTCAAGTTCTGCCTGCTCTGGATCTGGAGACTGGATGGTGGTGTTGGACTTTCAGGACATATATTTTCACATACCTTTGCCGCCCACCCACAGATGTTACCTGCAGGTCATGGTGGGCCAGGAGTATTTTCACTTTGCTGTGGTCCCCTTTGGCTTCCCCAATACCCCTCAGGTGTTCACCAAGGTGATGGTGGTGGCTGCAGTACATCTGTGAAGGTCTGAGGTTCCAGTCTTCCATTGCCTCAACAAGTGGCTGTTGAAGCTGGGCTTACCCCAGACAGTTGTCTTACACCTCCAGACTACATCAAATCTCCTGCACTCGCTGGTGTTCACTATCAATATGCTGAAGTGTCACTTGACTCCGTCTCAGGTACTCCCTTTCATCTGAGCTGTTCTAGACACAGAGCAGTTTCAGGCTTATCCTTCCAAACGGCGAGTCCAGGATATTCAGACTCTCCAATGTTTTCAGCCTCTCTCTTGTTTTTTTTTTTGACAGACTCTGATGCTTCTACGTCCAGTAGCCTTCTGCATCCTGCTAGTAAAGCATGCCTGTTGGCATATGAGGACTCTGCAGTGGGACTTAAAGTTCCAATGGGCACAGCATCAGGGAAATCTCTGAGACAAGTGCTAGATCTCAGAGAGAACTACAACAGATGTGCAATGGTGACTGAAGAATCATGATTGGGTCTGCGGCAGACCCTTCTCCCCTCCTCAGCCAGAAACTACCTTGGTGACAGATGGGTCACTCCTGGGCCAGAGCTGCCATCTGGGGGAGGGAGAGAGCAGAGGACTCTGGCCTCTGGCAGAATCTAGACTCCACATAAACTTATTGTAGGTTTGGCGATTCGCTTGGCATTGAAGATCTTTCTAGCCTCCATCAAGGGCAGGCTAGTGAAGGTATTTACGGACAACACCTACGCCATGTGGTACCGCAACAAGCAGGGTGGGGTGGGATCGTGGACCCTTGTCAGGAGGCTGTGCGTTTCTGGACATGGCTGAACACCAGAGCATTTCCCTGGTGGTTCAACACCTGGCAGGCTCTTTGAATGCTAGGACAGATAAACTCAGCGGTTGATGGCTAGTGGATCACAAATGGTGTCTACATCTGGAGGTGGTGCACGGTCTGTCACTTCCAAGAGTGGGGAGAGTCTAGGTTGGAGCTGTTCACCACCTCTGAGGACACCTGGACTGCCGGGATGGGTATTTTGCCTATTCGGTTGTGCAGGACTTCATGGTCTAAACTTGGTTCTCAGAACTGCCCCGGGTGGCGGGGGTGCATTGCTTGGGTATCTATTCTGAGCTAAGGAATCTGCATTTTGAAGTCACTATCAGATAAACAAGTTACTTACCTTCAGCAAAGCCCAATCTGGTAGAGGCGCTATCTAGTTGCAGATTTCTTAGTAATGCTCTGTGCTCTGCCATCTGCTTAAAGGACTTCCCCTTCCAAGGGTCATAGAAACTCACACCAGTGGTCAGTCTTCATTGTGGTTGGAGTGGAAAGTTGTGAAAATGAACTGATATCACTGTGTATGGCACTTTTGGTGCGGATGATGCCCAATGCCAGCCAAACATCACCCCCTACTTGTCTGCATGGGTACTGCTTGAAAAATTCAGGATGCAGTCGGACACCTGAGGATAATTCTAAGATAAGGAATCTGCGGCTTACTTAAGAGGCTCAACCAGTTAGGCATTACCGAAGTTAAGTAACTTGTTCTTTATGACAGTTGTGGCATTCATTTTGAGCAATGTTTGGGGAATAAAGTCTTTCAGCTTACTTGTACCTGATAACTACAGGAGACTTTAATTGGGGACAGTTATGGGATTGATCTTCTCCTGTGGCCTGTCCAGCTTCCTCGTACACTGATGAGGGAAGTGGAGCTGAAAATGTTCTAGTCTACAAATATTGCAGTGCGCCTGAGTTTGGCTGTGCGCACCTTACACCTTAAGTACTGCTCCACCTTCCAGAGCTGCTGCTCTTCTTTCGACAACTCCTTCAAGTGCATCACTGCAGGGTAAGAGCTACCACCTCCGAGGAGGGGCGTGGTCTCAGCCCAAGCACGATGGCAGCCTGAGCCAACTGCTCTGCTTCCAACCCTCAGATACAGGGGCCCAGTGCATCTTCTTCCATTCGCCAAGTACTCATCGTTCCTTGGGAAGCACACGCGTCAGGACCACGTCATCAATCACATTCTTAACTGAGCTTTATAAACAGCAAAAGTCCATGAAACTTGGAAATTAGCAGTGGTGAAACCTCTTCAAAAGAAGCCTTTGGCAGATGCTACTACGCTATCCCAACCTTGGCCTATTTCACCACTGCCCACTCTAACCAAAATGCTAGAAATGATTTTCAATGGCCAACTCACTTCATATCTGGAGAACTTCAACTTATTGCATCCTCACCAATCTGGTGTCATATCAAAATATTCAACAGAGTCAGCCCTGTTGGAGGTATCAGAAGTGATTAAAATTACTTTGGATGAGGGTTTTTAATGCGTTTCTGATCTTTTTACATAATTTCCCACTCCATACTTCTCCAACGGATTCAAGACTGTGGGATCTCACACAAGGTACTTTATAGGTATAAATCTTTAAACAGACAGAAGACAAATTGTCTTCCTAGGGAATTTTCTCTCAGACGAAAGAACTGTGGTTTCGGGAGTCCCACAGGGCTCTTCTTTGAGCCCTGCAATGCTTAACATCTAAATGGCTCCTCTTATTTCTCTATCTCTTTTGGCATACTCACTACTTCCTACGCCAATGACTCCTTTGGCTATGAACACAATTTTCAAAAGTGCCTTACCAGTGTCATCCTTTCAATGCTAACTTATCATCTGAAATGTAATTCAGTTAAAACCGAAATTCTCCTATTCGGTAAGACCAATCTTTTTTTCATCCACCTAATGGTGAACCCATTTAGTCCCTCCTCCCCCAACCACTGTGTGAGGTTGCCAACATGTGGGGGTTGGTTTGATACCACCCTTTCTTTCCATCCACAAGCTCTGGCAGTAGCTTGCACATGTTTTAAACTGATATGATCGCTCAAGACATTTTTTGATTTCTTCCCTCTTACTGCTAAGAAAATGGTTGCCTTTGGTCTAATAAACTCTAGATTAGACTATTGCAACGGTCTTTATGCAGGCACTTCCAAGCAGTTACTGCACAAGCTTCAAATGGCTCAACACGCAGCTGCTAGACTGGTGCTGAAACTTCCAAAATGATGCTCTGCCTGTAGCGCACTAAAAACACTGCACTGGTTTTCTATCGGTAAGAGGGTCCTCCTGTTGGTTTTTAGGGCATTTAACTCTAGGGGACCAAATATCTAACCGCCAGCTCACCACAAACTCAAAGGCTCCTGAGATCTTCCTATGCAAATCTTTTAAAGCCCCCTTCTTTTAGATTGAAATAGTGTGGGGGGGGGGAATCCTTTTTGGTTCTTGGGGCCAAAGCTTAGAATCAACTGCAGAACTTCCTATTTTCTTAAATAATTAAGCCTTATTCAAACAACATCTTAAAACCTGGCTTTTTGATGCCCCAGACGCCATCTGTCATGCTCTGATGGAAATTCTTCCTTACATTTTCGTCATAGCTTTTTGTCAGCCCCTTGCCCAGCGCCAGGATGCTCAATTCCGAGCTACAGTATGCACTTTATAAGTTCCATTCATTAATTTAATTTAAAGTGCCTGATAATGGAGGTGCCTCAGGGATTCAGGGGATTTCATTGGCTTTCTCAGATGCCAGCGCCGCTAGGAGAAAACCCAAAATGGCGCACAGCTGCGGCCCAACAGTACGCGGTACGTTCACCGGGCGGAAGCTGTAACATGAAAGGCAGCAGGGCTTGTTGGGGCCCTTATCCTCATTTACTCACCCTGCAGGTGAACTTTTTGCTACTTCAATGCACCCTCACTCCGTATCCCACCACGTGGCCCACTGACACGATCTCAATCCATGCCTGCTGGGTGCACCGCTTCCCAGCCACAAAGCTAATTACAGTTTGCCGGTATGACGCAGTGAAGAATCATTCACTATCGAATGTTGCAGTTTCATCAAGATGTCCTGATACACAGCAGCATTCTATTTTGACCAGACTAGTCTTGGGTAACCATAACCTGTATCTCTCACTCTGTGGGGGACTTTTGCCCATTAGAAAGGTGCCTGCACTGCTTATCTCGCCATGTGCCCCACCTGCACTGATTTCGGCCGATGCTTGCTGTGTGTGCACCGCTTCCAAGCCACAAGATTAATTACAGACCACAACATGATGCAACAAAGAATCACACTTATCAGCAACCTTTGCAGTTGTCGACTCCGCACATCCAGGCGCCCTGATATACAGCAGCCTTACAATATCATTCTGTCTTGTCCACTACAGATTACCAGCTTCGTAGTGAGATAATACTCTGTTTTTCTGCACCACCTACAACACCGGTGGGTTGTGACTTGATCCACCATACAATAGTTCCAATTCAGAGCACCTCTGTTTCTTCCAGCCTGGCCTACTGTAACATATACACGGCCCCCAATCCCACGTTCTCCTACAATGGCAGACCACAAAGGCAAGGACACTTAGACACCAGAGATGCTAAGAACTCAAAAGCAACACTAAAAAAGGGCCAAAGCAGAACCACCTTTACCGGATTCACAGGTAAAACCGAAAAATTATTCAGGAGCAAGCTTGGACATTATCCTGCAAAGACCTGGGGCCCTACATGATCTACCTCTGGATTCTAAAGCTAATAATGATGTCATGGATCAGGATATATATTTGTTGTGCAGCGACTTCAAGAGCTTAGCGAGTAGAATCACTGAGGCGGAAATCCAGAATCGGTACTTTGGAAGATTTATTTATATCAGTGAAGAAATATTGTATTGTTATTATATTGGGCATTGTTTAGGGATTTATTTTGGCTAATGTTACTTTCTTTTTGCATTAGTATTTTTTCCTTACCTCTTTCTTATTTCTATTCTTAGCCTCTTCTCCCATACTACTTGACAGGACCACTGCACTACAACTCTCCTCCAGGCTACAGCCTGTCTTGGTTGTAACCAGCATACTACATTCATGTACTTTTTATTCATACTTCTATACACTTACCTTCTTCCATACTTGTAAAATAAAAAAGGCAATCACGGGATTCCTCCCTACTTATACCTACCTCAGATATCTAATCCATTCTGCTGCCACAATACACACTACTAAAGTGTCTTTACCTATTAAAATACTCTCAATAAACACCAAGGGCCCTAAACCACCTGGTTAAACATAGAAAGATCGCAGACTATTGCAATCTGAAAGGGGATATCATTTTATTATACGAAAACACATCTGAAGTCCATTCAGGATGTAAAATTTTACAGTAGATGGATTGCGGCGATTGGCATTTCTATGGTAATACAAAAAAAAGAATAGAGTTCTCACCTCAATATCTAAAAAATCCAAAATTGCAGTGATATTCCATACACATGACCAACATGGCAGATGGCTTATATCTAGGGGATGGAAAAGAGATTTAGAACTCTATGTTGTCAATATCTACGCACCCAACGAGAATGCAGTGGAGTTTTGGAAGGACACGAATAAGCAACTGACAGATCTAACTGTTAACTTTAGACGATATTGGGGGGAGACTTCAATCTTACAATGGATGGCAATCTCAATTGGATATCATCACTTAAGTTTATGGGCAATAACGTTCACAAACAAATGAGAATTTGCTGCAAAAATAATAATTTAACTGACATATGGAGGTTATATACCCCTTCAGGCAGCAATTTCACATTCTACTCATCCCCACACCACTCCTTCTCCCGGATCGACTACATATTGGTCAGTAAACGTTTGCTCCCTATGTCTCACTCCCCCAAAATAGAACCGAGAGTTATATCAGCTCATACATGTATATCTTTGGACCTAAACGACCTCCCCTGCCCTCCTAGATACTGGAACCTGAATAATGATCTTCTTGATGATGATGATAACAGTAGGGAGGAAATTGTGGCGGCTATTGATCACTTCTTGGAAGAAAATCACATTGCTGACACTCCCCTACCATAAGATGGGATGCACTCAAAGCCATACTTAGAGTTCACATGATTCATCTAATGGCACTCAAAAACAAATCAGTATCGGAACCACTATCTCAGTTAGAAGCGGTAATTCAGGGGTAGGACAAATAGCATAGACAATCCAGGGGCTCAGAAATGTTTTCTAAATTACATAGCTTAGAATAAGAGTACAATACAATTTTAAGTAAAAGAGCCAGTGTAAAAGGGTCATGGATTCCACAGTCAGGAAATTATGCAATAGAAAAAAAGCTGGCAAATCCTTGATGATGTACCAGAAATATGCAAAGAACAAATCATTCATACCCGCTATAAGAAACTCTGTGGGGGAGGTTTTATCCTCAACACAGGGTATCTTTGATGCTTTCAGAACAGTAAACTCTAACCTATCCATAACCAATGATTAACTTGAATTGTGTAAACTCCCTCAAACCCAAGAAGGCACACTTACTCCTAATTCACCTTTTGTAGGAGGTGAAATTCTATCTACTATACAAAGTATTAGATCTGGGAAAGCACCCGGTCCGGATGGATACTATAAACTATATGCGGAGAAAGTGGCAAAGCCTTTACATGCCGTGTTTCAACATTATGTGACATCAGACTCTGTTCTTGGCTCCGCTACTGAATTGTGGTCATTCTGAACTATAGACCGATTTCCCTCATCAACCTTGGTTGTAAAATATATACGAAGGTTATAGCCCGTAGACTAGAGTCAGTGATATTGAACTTATCGCTATCTCATAAACTGGGTTTTTAAAAGGTAGACTCGCCTCAGACAATATTAGAATGTTTTGTCATGTTTTGGAAAAAGCAATACTCACCCACACACCGACAGCTGCACTAACACTAGATGTGGAAAAGGCCTTCAACAAGGTCTGCTGGTTATTTTTCCAAGCGCTTTATACAAATACCGTTTGGGGGATAATTTTATGTGTATGACCATGGTGCTTTATTCCAATCAGAAAGCGAAGGTCGGGGTCAATGGCCATCTATCTCAATAATTTTGTTTTGTCCCAAGGTACTTGAAAGGGCTGTTGGCTTTCTCCCCCTTCTGTTTCTACTGGTCACTAAGTTCATATCTCCTCACTAAGGGATAACGCAGTCATTACAGGTATCAATTTCAGATCAGTCAGACAGGTTGTGCAGCTTATGCCAAGGACATTCTATTGTTCACTGAGGAGGCAGCATGGGCCATTTCCCTCCTTATGAAGGAGACTAAGAGCTACTCACTAGTGATGGGCAACTCCTTAAACAGGAACAAATCCAATGTCTGCCCCTTAAATGTCCACTGCACTCCATCGGTGATTGGTGACTTGGGCCTGGAGTGGCAACCAGAAGCCTTCAAATACCTAGGCATTTGGTTTGGTAAAGGTCTCAAACACACCATCTCTTTTAATAAACACAAATTCCTTACAAAAAATAAAGGACCTGCTCAACACATGGTCTCCCAAACATATTACCTGGTGGGGTCGAGTGGACACAGTACAAACAATGACAGCACCATCGGTCAATCTTATCAACAGTGTTCCCCCGGTCACCCTTTCCCCCTCTTTTTTTAAATCCATGGATAATTATCTATCCAAATTTTTATGGAAGGACAAGAAAGCAAGGATTTCCATGAATCCAGTGAAGTTGAATAAAACCTCAGGGGGGCTTGAATATTCCTGACTACCCATGATACCACTCAAGGTGTCTGGTGGACCCGGATACATGCAACTTGACCTCCACCCTTGCTTAATATAGGTACCTATCTAACATATCTTCTACCTCTCAGCTCCACCTTTTCCGTACACAACTTAGCCAGACTTCCTTTGGAGCATTGAAAATTCATAATAATGGATACACTATCTACTCCACTAATGCTTGATAGGCAGTTAGACAAACACATGACTGGCTGAACTTTGACCTTCTTGTGGCATAATCATAAGATCAAATTAGATGAGAAGAGGGTGTTTTGGAAATTGTGGATAATGGAGGGTATAAACACTCTAGAAGATTTAGGTACTCGACTACAACCTATTCCATTCTCAACCCTACGCATGCCATTCGACTTACCAGATATCAATTTCCATAAACTGAGATTGAAAAGCATAATTAGTATACTGAAGTCTCCTCACCCACCTGACCTACCGGTTGTACTAGGTAATTTTACAAGACGTGGCCATTCTAGGATCTCCAAAATAACTATCTGCTGAGAACACTTACTCAGAAATGCAATACTTACACTCAGGCCTTGCAACACGCGAACACCCCAGAGGTCACATGGAGACAAATCTGTAAATCTCCCTTTATTGCAAAAATCACACCGGCTCTAGCTCCGACCAGAGGTTGGTCTGTACGTAAGAGATATTGGGCTCCACATAGATTACACAAGATTGGCTTACGTACAACAGATGTTTGCTGGAGATGTGGGGCTCTTAGAACACATGCTTTTTGGCATTAAGATGGCCCACCCAATATGTAATAAAATGCAATCATTGATTCATGACATAATGGGAATCCTTAGAGTTCAACTTTTTGACCATTGACCTTGGCTTGCACACAAACCCTCAATCATCTGGTTTCAGTGACCGGAACTCAATGTTGCTTGAACTTTTGCCGTTGCTGGGTACTAAAGCATTACTATCAGATTGAAAATTAACTTCGGTGAGCTCCTTTGAGAAATGGTGAAATATACTGTGCTCCCTCTGAGGTTCGGATAACATTTTGTATGCAAAATTTCACAATGCTTCTAGATCTAAACGCCTTTTGGACTTCTTCAATAAATATTTACAGAAAAGCAAAGTACCTTAGGTGCTCTCCTGTACAATAAGGTGATGGTGAAATAGCTGTTTGTTGACAACCACTGTTACTGTTATTACTGGATTTGCTCAATGGTGGTCCTGTTGGATTACTATAGTACAGATATCTTTTCTGTTTCTATCCTTCACTATTCCTCTCCTGCTTTTATTAGGGGCTCTTTTCTTTCTCTTTACCTCCTCATGATTTGACTTATGGATACTGTTGTATGCTTCTGTTATGTTTCATTGGCTCCCTTGGAGCTACAGAGATTTACATTACTCTTGCCTTATAGTTTGTATGTTGATTCATCACCACCCTGTTTGTTCAGTACAACCTGATAAGGCATGTTATATTGTTATTCTATTGTATGATCTCTCTTAATTTGTATGTACTTGGTGTTCTTTTAAGCATCCGCAGTACACTATGAGCCTCATTACGAGCCTGGCGGTACATTGGCGTTAACACCGCCAACAGGCTGGCAGTGTTCCGCCAGTGTATTATGACCATGGCGCATTAGCCACGGCCATACCGCCGGCCCCTCCACTTGACGCCCAGGCAGTCATAATCCACAGGGTAGCGGTGCAAGTACCGCTGCCCTGGGGATTATGAGTCCCCAACCGCCAGCCTGTCCATGGCGGTAAACACAGTCATGGAAAGGCTGGCGGTAAGAGGGAATGCCTAGTATGTTCCTCAACAGCAGCCATTACTGGAGCCTGTGGCTGTCACAAGATCAAACATGAGGGTGTGTTCCAAGCCTAACTGACATTAAAATACAGAAATGCTGTCTCTAAGGGAGTGGTCTCAAACTTTTTAAAGCCGAGCTTCCCTTCCCTCCTCCCCACCGCCCACTCCCAGGTAAGAAAGAAAATTATCAGGCCCCTTCTAATCTTTCACAATTATTCTATTAAATTGGCAATGTTAAAATATGTCTAGACTTATTTAAACAGTTCAGTTTAGTTATGTTACTGTTTTAAAAATGCAATCAAATATATGATGCCAGACATACTATTCTGGTCAGGCAGGCCTTACTAATGTGTAAAAGTATCCACAGTGTGATTACTGAGGGTGGGGGGTTTTGAATAGTACACTCCCAGTTGGATATAAATGACAAAACATGCTAGTGATGGGCCATTACAGAGCAGTTTAATGCTGCTCATTTATTTCATCTTAAAACAAAGTCATGTTATCAACATAATTCTTATTTTGGCCAGAGCCTGGCGCGCACTCCCTCCCCACCCCGGAATGATTTGAGGCTCCCAAGGGGGGCCTACCCAACTCCCCCAGTTTGATGACCCCTGCTCCAAGGCATTTGAGGTTGACTACGAGTTCAACATTTTAGTCTGGAATGAGCAATTAAACTTGAAGATGTTAATAATCCCTTGCAAAGCACCATACATTTTCAATGTCCATGATTTCGATGTCATGACCCAATTTGAAGAATTGAAAAATGTCTTCGGCAACAATCCGGTTTTGTTTATAAACTTTTAAGTATGAGATTGTCTTGAAGGAAAATGCACTGGCTGTCAGACAATAAATACGTAACATACCCCTTTCTGCACCTTCACAGATCAAGACCATCTTGGATGCATGGTGCAAGGAAGGTGTTATTGAACAAATTTACACCTCTGAATAGTTGTCGCCTGTGGTGATAACACAAATGAAGACGAGAAAAGTCAGACTATGCATCGAACTTCGCCAGCTAAATTGTTGCGAGGTAGCAGATTGCCAACCACTGCATCTTATCCATGACATGGTCACAGTGAGCGGCAAGGCCAGGATTTCTTTCCACACTGCTCAACTTATAATCAATTTTATAGCAAAAACAACAGAAGAAAATACACTGCATAGGTAACTAGGGTAATTGGGACTTCCCAATTCTGCAGGATGCCTTTTCACCTCAGATCTGTATTCACTATTTTCCGAAGAGTAATGGTTAGCTGCCCAAACCTTCTCTTGTACCAATGAACAATGGGGCACTCTGCAATCCAGAGAACAAGGGTAGTACAATCAAAACATATACACGCGTTCAGCCAGGAAAATCATCAAGTGACTGTTATTTAAACAAATATGGGAGTCACAAGAAAATATTTTCAAGATTTTTTCCTTTTTTGTCGCTCATTGCAAATACACACAACTGTAGATGCTTGAACATAGTATATATTTTAAGTGTATTCATGTATAGAGCCTGATCTGTCAAACAAAACGGTGGTCCAAGTAGTAGAGCAGTGAAGAGTGAAACCAATGTTCCAAAACAAAGAAAAAAAAAACGTGAGTATATACAATATGTACAAAGAAAGTAAGTCAAACCTATAAAAGGAACTTCAGGAAAATCTTTTAAAAAATGCATAAATCATTCTAATGTCAAATTCTGAATCAACAGGGATTAACAAAATATAAGGTGACATTTTGACCCTTAGTGGAATAAATTGTCTGGGGTCTTCATCAGAACAAAGTAATGACAGCAAGGCACCGGTGGGCAAAACAGATAAGCCAGAATCAGTCTCAAATAGGCATCTAAGACTGACTAATGAGCCATAGCAACAACAGATGTCCTAACGGACCAGAGCCAATCTTGGACACAGTAAATCAGATCCTTCAAAGTCTTGATGTATGCATGATGTGCCTACAGAATACAGTATACATAAACACCCATGCGATTATGCAACGGGCAGAAAACTCCCTCAAGGAAAGAAGAAGACTGAGAAAAAGAAAGGAAAACGCAGAGGACCACCAGCGGGATCCCCTAATTTGGAGCCTGGCTAAACTCCAGTGTAGAGGAGAGTAGACAATTCCATTCTCCACATGCATCGAAGAGTCCAGCAAACTATGGCCATGATCTCAGAGAGGTGCAGAAAACTAAGGATATCACAATTTTACATACAAGTGCATGCCAAACCTGCCTACAGGGAGTGAGCCTGTGGTACACATTATGCGTATATGTAAGCATCACAAAAAGCGTAAGTGCATTCAACAGATTACACAACAAGAAGTAATTCTAACTCACGTGTCATGCGTGTACCACGTGTACACTTGAGAGTTAACATCCCACTTTAATACTATTAGAGCGAAGAGAAGGCCACCGCACACTGTAGAAAAAAAAAAAAAAAAAAAAAAAAGGAACATTTCTCTAAAAGAAGGAGCAGAATTGCAACTGTTCCACTAATAAGGAAACCAGTGTGTGTGTATATTTCTATGAACTACTTGAATGCATGACAACACTTCACTTATAAGGGCTAGGTGCATTGCTTAACTCACCACCCCAGCTCAGAATAAGTGCCTCTGGAATACACAATACGTAGCTGGGTGCCAAATCCAAGAAAAATACAAAGACTCTACATCAAAAATGCCAAGTGCCTTATCACGTCTCATACCATGGGCCTTGTGTGGCACACCTAAAAACAAATTTACAAAATGGGGATGGGCCCTAGAGGAACCACTGTGCAACAGATCAGTCTCTGCACACGAATATGCGTAAAATATATCCTATGATCAAGTATCTACAGTTGCATCTATTTGCTGTGCTCAACAATATTGTGATAGCGGTTGACTAAAAAACATTTTTCTTGAAAATTCTTTCTTGTGAATCCTATAGCCACATAAATAACATTCACTTGAAGAGTTTCCTGGTAGAACACTTGTTTATGTTTTCAAACCTTCCCTTGTATCTGCAACATCCAAATCACCTTCTACCACAAAAGGACGAGCTTGCAATCATCTGTATGAATATCACTCTAAATTTATTAAGAATTAAGCTGATAAAACTAAACCAATATGGTGACTGCTAAAAAAAAAAGTTGAGTTCATATGGAGCAATTAGTGTGAAAGAAGCATGAAGGAGTTAAAAAAATGAATTAGAAAAAGTAGTGTCTCTCAAATTCTTCTATGAACACTTTCCTTGTATTGTCCCTACTGATGCCAGCAACATTGTTCTGGGATGTTGAGTTAATTCACGGCTGATACCAACAATACATTTTCTTCAAATAGACTCAAGGGTGCTGAAACCATGTAATCTATAATTGAGCGCAAAACTTTGGTTTCTGTCTGGGCAGTTAAATTCAAATGTTTTCTTTGGAGTAAAGAATTATTGATTTCCACACACCACAAGTCATTAGGCTACTAGAAGAAAAAGGGATTGGTAAGAATTAAATTATATCACTTCAAAGTTCAGTTCATTACTGGGCAAGAGCACGCCCTTGCAGATTTTGTGTCCCATGCTCCATGTGAAGAGGATGAAAATGAGAATGCATGGAATGAAGAAAACAATTTGATAGTGCCCTGGTTGTCTGACAGTCATTCTGCATCTATTTTCTCAAGAAAATGTTTGATTAAATCAATGGAGCATGCACTGTGCTAAAAAAAAAAAAGGTTAAAGAGAATGTGGTGAAGAGGCAGTCCTGTGGGAAAGTTCTTGACGCTAGTCTCCAACCTTTTTGGAAAGTGAAAGATGACCTTTCTGTAGAAGATAAAGTGCCATTACAATGAGATATCTTGGTACCCAAGGATTCTTAAAAAGCAGTTTATCACCCTACCTCATGAGCCATGGTTACAGGGCTACTAATGTGGGTGGCACAACCAGTGCTGCAGGCCCACTAGTAGCATTTGATTTACATGCCCTGGGCACCTTTAGTCACTTTACTAGGGACTTACTGGTAAATAAAATATGTCAATCATGGATAAACCAATCAACAGTACAATTTCTATGTGGGAGCACTTGCACTTTAGCACTGATTAGCAGTGGTAAAGTGTGCAGAGACAACAAACCAGCAAAAATAGACCTGAGAAAATAGGAGGAAGAAGGCAAAAAGGTTTTGGGATAACCCTGCAAAAAGGGCCATTTCCAAAAGGGACCAAGTAACAATTAAGTATGCATGTGACAAGTGACCTGAGAGCGAACATTTGCATATGGTTAAGAGAAAGGGCACCTCTCACTGGAGAATGTCAGTGGTGCAATGGTTCTAGTGTGAGTTTGTTCAAACCTAGTTCATCTGAATATCCTTGTACTTTCTTCATCTGGAACCAATTGCTTTACAAAAGTCTCCTTCAATACCTTTGTTTCTGATGTGTGTGTCTTGGATAGTAATGTGCCTGGTGGAGGAGGAACTCCAGGGCAAAGCCAGATTCTATCTCCAGAAAGTCGTTCTAGAAGAAATGCTGCATCACCTTTGAGATTCAAAGACTATGATTTGGTCTAACAGTTTTCTTCAATTGGGTGAAGATTTAGTGTGTAGAACTATGGTCATATGTTGCTTTTTGTTATATGTTATATGTTTTATCCCTTATTTCTTCCCAGTCCTACCCTTTTGTCTTGTTTTTGTGTGTGCTTGTCTCTGGCACACAATGCATTACATGAACATTGTAAACAGTTTTAGGACAGTTGTGGAGCATTGGTTGAGGAATAAAGTGTTTTGACTAACTCATGTCTCATTACTACATCATCAAAGGCAGAGCAACAAGCTCTTTAAAGGAACACATGCTCCTCCAGAAAAAAAATTCACTTGTATGGCTAAATACAAACATGATTCTTGACATCTGAGTTGGGGTGACATGTCGTGACCTATTAACAAATGTACTGGTTGAAAATTACTTATTCTTTTAAGTTTCATTCAAATTGTTTATAGAGAAGCATAGTTTTGGTTTCACCCCTTTATGTTACAGAAATCATAAACTTGTAACCGTGGTCATATATTCCGTGTGCCCTAACATTATTAATGTAAAGTGAAGCAACAAAGTGTATTATTGGAAGGTGCATTCAAAGCAGTAAACTAGAGTTTCATATATGTAAATGTTTTAAATTATAACTTTAACATGAAAATGTGTAGTTCTCATTCACACTTGTGCATTTCAAGTTATATTGCTTTATTGAAGTTTCCCTTATGTACTCATCTTTTAAATATAAACATAGCATTTATTCTGTAACTGTAGAGTGCACTTATAATCGTGCATTCTGAATGTGCACTGAGTGTTTTGTTAAGTTAGCTTGACCAAAGGACTTAAGCATTTGGTTTCTTGTGTTTGACCTTCAACATGAAGTTTTGATTGCACTGCAATGTGCTTTTCCTTGCAGGTGAGTTCATATGATTTCACAGTTAGTGAGAGGCATATTTTATAGTAAAGATAGTGAGGTCCAGGAGGAAACTTTGGCAAGGATGAGAGGAGCGAACAAACTAAGAATACAACTCCCAATCATGTTGTTTCATGAGTAGGGAGACCTCAAGGTTGTCCTGATGTCCAAACTGTGGGATGGGAGACTCAAATAGAAATGCCAATTTCAACTGTGGGAAGACTGAAAACTACTGGTGTTGATGTGGAATTCTCAAAGGTTCTATGGGCTTAATTGGTATTTAGATTTATGCATGCATAGAAAAGATGAATGAAACTTGTACACTGATCATCAGATTCTATTGCTCATTTTCTATATTGCTTCAACTGAAAATCTTGTATGCCTTATGCTATTGCCATTTAAATGTTATCCGACGTTTCGGTTCACCTTTGGTGATTCTGTACTTGCATAGCATGTTTTTGAGATTCAGCTACATTAGTTTGGCCCTTAATCTGTTAGAAACTTCACCTAACTTTATTTACTGTTTCTTGGTCCTTAATGTGTGACTAAATGAGTTCCACTGTTAACTGAATTGTGAACTGAAACTAACTCTCCTTCGTCACTCAGGCATATTACAAAGATCTACAGCAGGAAGAATGATAATAACAGGGCCCAGTGCTCCAGCAGATGTAGTACAGTGAGGGTAGTTAGTTACTAACTTAAGATAAGCTAGAATATTCCACTGTAGACTAGTTAGTTCCAAAAGCCCAGTCCCTACTACTCATGTCTTGGCTTAAAGGATTGGCGGGGTTGCAGTGATTTCCAGGCAGAGTCACAACAGTGGAAGAGTGAGTATTAATAGGGTAACATATTGCACTGGCTTACACTTAGCTTGCGTTGTTCTGTGGAGATTGTATGGTGTTTTGCGGAGATGTTTTAAATGTTGCTTGAGTGTGGAGTTTAGTGCACATAAGTTGAAGATGTTAGCGGGTCCGACGTGACCTAACTGTAGAAGACACTGTATTGGAATTGTCTGCCCAGTTTTGTGGTGCTTGTTTTGAGATGTTGTCAAAGGGACAATCGAGATAGGGACCTTTATCTTTGTGTGATTGTGAGATGTGGTTGGTATAGTGAATCCTAGTGCACAGGGAGAAACTGTACCGATCCAAGTGATACCCTGCAGGTTTATGTTTCATTCAAGTGCTTGGTTGCATTGCCTCTTGTGTGAGTGAATACTGTTGATTCTTTAGTGGAGCAGACCTAATACATGTTTTGGATTTTGGTATGCATGTTTGATGCTGAGAAGTGTGTGTGTGTGTGAAAATTGTAAATGAAGGTGAGGCTCTCCAGGGAGTGTGCTTTGCGTCACAATGTGCTACGCTGGTATTGGACAGTTGGTGTAGTACTCCACTGGTATTGATTGTCTACATCACAAGGCATCTCACTGTTATTGTTGAATGAGAACGGTGGGTTATTTCCTGGTCCGGAACAAAATTCTATCTGTGATTACTAATATTTTTGTTAGAAAATGAGTGTTTTAAGGCCATACAAAATCTAATTAGAGGAAATGTAACAATACCGGTTAGAGGGGGAGAAGAGTCAGCACCTGAGGATACCCCAAGTCATTATATGATGGTAAATGTAGGGCTTCATACATGTATTTGGCTTGGTCAATGGCACAAGATCATAGAGAAAGACGGCTCATTGAGGTTTCCACACTACGGCACATTTATTCTGAGAATCATTGAAAATTTTAGGAAAATATTATACAAGATGAATCCGCCACCTAGAACTGCACAGTTTTAAGTGCTCGATGCTTGGGGGTTTGCAGCTCATACAAGGAAAAAAGAACATTATCAGGGAAAGGTCCGAAAGGCACTGCACACTCACGCTGATGCTAGATGAGATGGTGAACAAAAGAAATGGACAAATGACATGATAGACTGAGCTAGACTGTATCCAGTCTTGACGAATGAAACCTCAGAGAGGGAGGAGAAGAAAAGAGAAAGCCAAAGGAACCAGAAGATATAAGAGATCACTGATAGTGATTCTAATGATAGCCTTTTGGATGCGTTGCTGTCTGGATGCCCACCTCCGTATAATGAGACCTGAGTGGAGGGAGGAAGTGGTGCCAGTGTTGGTGGGAACTCTGGAGTGGCTACTGCACCAGTAAACACAAATTCTGATTCGGTGGGATCACCCAAGTGACTGTGAACCATAATCTAATGGGAGAGAGCTCAGGGATGTGTGCCCCTGTTCACTCCACAGCCCTTAATGCTCCGGATGCTCTTACTGTCCCAGTCACTATTGGTCCTGTGGTTCCTATGTACAACCCTGACTCATCAGGAAACACAACGTATCACCTGGTTGTCCCTAGTGGAGTAAGTACCTTAGGTAATACTGCTGTGAGTCAGGACAGAAGAGGATTTGTTCCTTTGATCCCAACGATCACAAGTTCTCTGTGTGCTGCAAGTGCTGATTCGACTCAGAGTCTGACGGAATGTGGTCCTACAGACTTCCCAGAGGATGCCAAGTCCTGGAACGCCTGTATGGGAACCACCTTTAAATGCTAACAGTAGCACCCACAGAGAAGGGATTGCACCTAATTTCCCTGTAGTGCAATGTAGTTTCACTGCTAAGGAAATAGACAAGTGGGTAAAGGGTTTTAATACTCTTTCAAGTGATGGTCAAAGCTCTGAGTTGAGTCAAGGCGTGTTTCAGTCACCAGTGAGAGAAAATTTGGTAGATGTGGCCAAATTGAAACTGGATGAAATGATCAGTGGAAATCTTGAATTGGCTCATTATATTCCTATCAAGAAAATGAACTTGTATTCATGTGCAAGGATGTCACCCAACGTGCAGGACAAGTTTAGGACAGACTATTCCAGTTAACTCAAATTTAGGACAGACTATTCCAGTTAACTCAAACATATGAGGTTGATATATATATATATATATATATATATATATATATAAGACCAAAGCTTTGCACATGAGCTACTCTGTATGTTCTGAGGAGGACATAGTCTGTATGAGAACTTCAGGAATGAAAATACAGATTAAAGTACTGATTCAAAATATTCGGAAATGGAATGAGGTAGATAAAGGGTAAAGTAAATGGGCAATTAAAAAAGAACCGAAGAGACTTCCTTTAGAAGAGGGACCGGGTGCTTCCAATTTTCCACTGAGGGAAGTGCCCACTGGAGGTTACATCCATGTGCTGTTGAGGAGGAGTGATCTTTCATTATTCATGAATGATTTTCTAAAACCAAGAGAAAAGCCAATGCAATGGTACAAGTAGGTTGAGTGATTTGTGAAGATTTCACAATTTTTGTGGGTTGATGTGAATACTTTATTCAATATTGTGTTTCCAATTGACTTGTGGGCAGAATGTAAAATAGCCACAGCCCAGCCTGAAAAAGAGCCTACGAAAAACCCAGTAACAAAAGGCCTATCACCTTTAGTGATAAAAAGGTATCAGCGGGCGATGACATTTCTGAAATCGAAGGTGTCACCCAAAGATATTGCTTGTGTTAAGACTGACAGAATGACTCAAGAACCCAGAGTTAATTCATGCTTATTATGAGATATTGTTGCAGGTTTTCAAACAGTACAGTGGAATGGAGACTCAAAGTAAAGAATATGGGTGTTGATGTTTGTGACAGGATTGCGACCTGAAATTAGCATGATAATCCAGCAGCATTTGCTTTGCTGGCAAAATAAATCAGTTGATGAAATTCTGAGGTATGCAAAGTATTGCAGTGATTAAACAGAAACGAAGCAGAAGAAACTGAAGGAGAAGTTGATGGTTGCACAAATTAAAACTGCTCAGAGAAACAGTCAGAATCAGCCTTTACAGGCAATGTCAGTCCTTTGCAAAGAGTATATCAGCAGGGAGCTCCGTTGATGCAAGGCAGGAATTGAGGTGTCCCGATTGATCCAAGTATTGGAATGGATGCAGTCAGTTTGAAGAAGACCAACCCTTGTAACTATTGCAATAAGTGTGGGCACTAGAATCGGGAATGCCATCTTAATCCAGCTAATCAGGTCCAAAATTCCGAATAATAACCAACAATTCGCAGAATGTGCAGAGACAGAGTGCAGAATTGTAATGTGCCACAAGCTCTAGTGATGCAGGTTCCACATCCTCAGATGGCACTGCAAAATGCTAATGGCCCCAAACCTAACTCTAATTAAGTTCCAAACACGAAACAGAAATGCCTTCCATATCCAGTGTTTGACACATTCTAGATTTATGGCTCCAATCAGTCAGTCTAATGGTGACCGATGGGGGAGGAAGATTGCGTACATGGCACATTCTTGGAGGTAGCCCAGAGGCCCATTTGAGGGTGGTGAGGTGAATGACCTCCCCATGTCATATTAGGTCGACACTGGTGATACCTGTTCTACTGGGAGAACAGTGGAAGTTCCAAACCTACCCCTCTCTGGAAAAATGATCCAAGTTATAGGAGTTGCGAATTAGTAAATGACAACCCCAACAACAGCAGAAGTACCTGTGAAAATAGGGTCCTTTGAAGAGAATCACAAATTTGTGGTGTGTGATTCCAGCCCAGTGAGTCTTTTGGGAAGAGACCCTCTTTATAAGCTTGTGACACTTACAGCACGTCGAAAGGTGTAGAAGTGCAAATTCATGATGAAGACTATGCCTTCAAACTGGCGAGTGATGATCTTTATGCTGTGTTGTTCACTATGATGACCTGCCACCAGACCTTGGAGAGACATAGGTTAGATAAAAGGTGTTAACCCATCCGTATTACAGTAAAACCAAGCGCTGATTATCCAAGGACATCACAATATAACATGACTCCTGAAATGTTTGCTGGCATTGCTCCAGTAACTGAGTCCATGATACAGCAAGGCATTTTGAAGGAGATAATGGGGAGTCCATGTAATTCACCCATTATGGGCTTGCAGAAGTCTGGCGGTAAGGGCCGCATTGTTCAGGATTTGCGAAATGGGAACTATATTGTTGTTCCTTGATGCCCAGTGATACCAAATCCAGCTGTGATTTTATTCAGGATTCCATGTGAGGCTGAGTGGTTCACTGTCATTGATTTGTGTCAGGCTTTCTTTTCTATACCATTGCATAGGGATAGACCGTTTCTCTGTGCATTTTGGTTTGACAACCACGTTTTGGCATGGTGCTAAATCCCACAAGGTTATAAAGAGACCCCTCAAGTTTCAACCAGATGATCTAAGAAGAATCTGGAGTCCCTAGTTATGCCCTATAATTAATTCTTGGTTAAGTACACTGACAACCTGTTGGTGGTGTTAAATACACATGAGAAAAGTTTCATAAGAGACAATTTCTGCAATCCTGAAAAATGAATCCACCAGAGAAGTCAGAATGTTTCTGTGAACAGTGGGCTACTGTTGCTGGTTGATACCCAACTTTTCCCCAGTTGCCAAGCTTTTACAGAGGCTGACACACAAGGATGACTTTGATCCGGTACTCTGGGATAACAATTGCTTGATTGCCTTCGTATAGCTGAGAGAAAGTACCCAGCACTGTGAATGCCTGATTATAATAAGTCCTTTGCACTTTTCTGCAGTGAGAGGGAAGGCTGTGCTCTCTCAGTGCTTGCACAGTAACACAGAAATGCCCAAAGGTCAGTGGCTTATTTCTCTGCTACTCTTGACCCCAAGGCTTCTGCGCTGCCAGGCTGCCTCAAAGTAGTGGCAACGACCACTGTCAACATCTGATTTTGTTTGTGGATGACTCGTGTTAATGAACTATGGAGGAAGTTTCAGAGCTGCCTACGCAATTTGTACAGTCAGGAGGAGTCGAAGCTTCTTGGCTTCAAGGAATATTTTCCGCACAAGCGGCTTGATTCATAGCTCTTACCAGAGCCTGCTGTGTCTCAGACCAGCTGAAGGTGACATTTTTTAATGACAGTCAGTGCGGCTTCAGTGTTGTTCATGATTTCAGACCGTTATGGTCCCAGAGGGATTTTATGACTTCGTCAGGAGCCACATCCATAACAGTGAGCAAATACGAAATTTCCCTGGAGCGCTGCAAATGCATGCCCAAATTGCTGTGGTAAAGTGTTTAGCACACCCCAGAGATGACTATAACATTAAGCAAAAGGTATGCTGCTGAAGTTGCAAAGTATTGCGCTCACAATGTCTGTACCTTTAATGGAGAGTACAGAAAAGAGGGGATAGATGAGACCAATTGCAACCTTTTCTTAACAACTGCAGATACATGGGAGGAGGTAAAGAGGCTTCAGGAAAAGGAAGAAGAACAAAGATGGGTTAGAGAAGGTTACGTTAAGGGAGATGATGACATTTGAGTTTCAGTGCATGGAAAACCTGAGTTGCCAAATAGTTTGTTGTTCCCAATGGCTAGAGATTTCCACAATCCTACTTATGTAGGGAGAGGCGCCATGGTCGGACTGTTCAGGGAGACTACGTTTAATCCTAGGTTCAGATTGATCGCTGGAGCGATGTGTCACAGTTGTGCTGTGTGCAGCAGAACAATTCAGGAAAGAGTACGACAGTAACACTGAGTCACATAGGAAGATCAGGCGGTCCCTTTAACAGGATTCAGCTGGAGTTTGAGATGCCTGTGTTCGACAGACTAGTTCAGGTTCCCAACTTCTCTAGAGTCAGACTGAGGGACCCACTTTAACAATGAGGTCCTGAAACTACTGTGTGCAGCATTACAAGTTGAGCAGAGACTGCATTGCAGCTATTGACCAGAAGCTTCTGGCATTTTGGAGCAAGTGAATGGCATCATGAAATCCAGACTAGCTTAAGTGTGTGCTTCGACATCTCTGAAATGACCTGAGGCTCTGCCTCTTGTAGTAATGAGTCTCTGCAGAGTCCCTGATTGGATGGCAGGACTGTCCCCCCATGAGTCATTAATCATGGGCAGAGTAATGAGGCTGCCAGCTATACCCGCAATTGCGCTTGTGAACATTACAGATGACATGGTTCTTGAATAACGCAAAAGACTAGCAGGCGTGGTGCATTCTGTGTTTCATCAGGTTGGAGCAGTGACAGCCCCACCACATCAGAAGTGCCATGGACCTCAGTCCCAGGGACTGGGTCTTCGTGAAGAAACACATGAGGAAAACACGTTTGGAACCTCGTTGGCGTGAACCATACCAAGTCACTCTGGTAACAACTACTGCTGTCAAATGTGGAGGTCTCCCCCAACTGAATACACGCTTTCCATACTTGCCGAGTTGAGTGTCTTCTTGATGTGTCAGTACCTCTCCCAGGAGTGCCTGCTGTGACAGACAGCGTAAGCAAGTTAGTCAAGTTGTTGGGGTCCAAGGAGAGCCTGAAACAGCACATGCTCAGTCTGAGGGCCTGGAGAGATCAACTGTCCAAGCTGAGATGGAAGAGTATCATCCTGTAGCGGTGAATGAGTCAGATTTAGACTCTGACAAAGGATCAAGTGCTCTGAGGGCGCGAAAGGGACCTGGAGACAGCTGGTCCAGGAGACAAGGAAGGGAGGGACTGAGTTTGCTCAAGGAACGTGTACCTCAAACTCTCCCAGAGGACACTGAGAATTCTGGCCCGAGTAAAAGTGAGGACAAAGGGCTTGCACCAAGGAGATCAAAATGAATGGACATACTTTGCTGTCAATGATGGAGAGAGTTTTTGGAATTGTGGGATAAAAGTTCAGATCCAACTGAGCCTCCTTGAACTGAACATTTTGCTTGAATTACACTTTGAATTTTCTTTGCTGTTGAACAGACTAAGAAATGTATTTCTAGATGTGATAATTAGTGAATTTGAACTGTGCCTTTATTAGAGACATTTGCATTAGCTCTATCAGAGAATTAAAGAAGAGTACCAAGTCTGCTGAAGAAGTGTAAAGTTGTCCTTCACAAGAACACAGAGCAGGGCTAAGGAAGACTCACAAACATCCTGCAAATAAAATCATTGCACAGACTTTGTTTTGAAGTTTGCAAAAGTGGAGATCGACAGAGAAGATTCTGCCTCTGTATGCCATTCAACTGTCTGATTTTAGCAAAGTGATAGAAGCCAGTTCTAATCAAAGTGCAAATCAGAACAGACGTAGGTACATACTATTAGGCACACTTATTGTTGTAGTTATAGTGCTAATTGTTCTCCTTCTAGAATTATCCTTACCTACATCTTCCACAGCAGCTACACCACCACCTAGTAAAACCCCTTTGCCCTTAATCCTAAAGGGAATAGGCTGTACACACTAGATGATCAAGAATTACATGTAGATGCATCCAGAGGAGATTTTTCTTTAAGTGTTTTTTCAACTTGCTGACACAATGGAGGTGAGGTATTGCTATGTATGCACCCAATTGCCTGCAGAAAGCATCACATTTCATTGACTTATGGTGTCACTTTAGTCTCTTCCGGAGTTGTTTTATGGAATAGAACATTTCCAAAATTATTTTTCTAATTATGATTCAGTCATTTTCAGAGATCCCCACATTGGATTTGAATAGACACCCTGCACCCAAAAAAATAGGGATAATAGTGTTTTTCTTTTAGTCCATCACAGCATTAGATGATACTGTAGATACACATACAAATAACTTCACCTGTAGTTTGACAGATGTTAAAAAGATTTTTTTTTTTAATTTAGTTGTAGAAGGAGAGATTTGGATTTTATGTCAGGGCGAGGTGAAAATTATGCTCTACTTTCTCCTTTTATTTTACTCCAGCAGACTTCAACATTCTTTTATACAATTACCTTTCCTGGCAAACCACGGGAAAGGAACTACAAACAACCTTGAACTAAAGAACCATCTCTCCTTTACCTCATGATGAGTGTCTCCCGATGTCACTTCCTCCTCCTTTCCTGCTCCAGACGAAGGTGTTTTTCCATACTTCCCCATTATATTGTGCATTTTGATTCTGTCCTTGTTTGCTGTGGTTTTGTGAGTATTTTGATTGTTGATTACTGCTTGCAGGGTGCTTCTGCAGTGGAAATGCGTTTTCAGTGTTCCTTTTGCAGCCAGCTGTTCTCGTATTTACTTTTTCCAAGACTGCATGAGTACAGTAGACACAATGACCCATTAGAGGGCACACATGCGCTATACACATCTCTATACTCCGCGTCTCAGAGATCATTCCGACAAGCCATTATTCCCACGTACGCTGTACTATGTCAATTTCCACCACCGGGCTGCCTGAAAACCAAAAGCACCCTGTTTTTTTTTTTTTAAATTAGAGTGGCAAGTTACATGTCCATAAATGGGTCTATTCTAGCCGTTTTTTCAACTATATGTGAAGCACTCAGTAATTACAGCCGCTAGTGAGCACGACCGAAGCAAGGATATTTAGGCCCTTCTAAATTTAATACAGTGTTGGGTGGCCCCAGAGCAAGTACCATTGCGTGCTTTCTAGCACGCCCATACAAACTGGTGTCACCCAGTACCATATTGTATCCCCAAAGAGGGCTTATCACATAAGGACAACTAAAGGTTGCAAACACAAATGGAGGCTGAATACATTGGAGGAGTCCCTGGTGATGCTCCCTCTTAACGACAAATTCTGCGAGGCAATACATGGACAAGTTAGTTACCTTCAGTAACGCCTTATCTAGTAGAGACTATATCAAGCTGCAGATTCCTCACCTCTGAATTCTCCCCAGGCATCAGACTGGATGTAGAAGATTTTTGTGAGCAGTACCCATGTGCACTGGTAGATGGCTTTGGTCTGCTCCACATCTTTTGTCATCTGCACCAGAAATTAGGTTGCGGGTCCTATATATGCCGACATCAGTTTCTTTTCATGACACTCCATGCCAGAAGCGCAGAGCCAGAGCCATGAAGTACACAGACTACTGGTGCATCAAAACTAAGGCCCTGAAAGGGGAGTCCTGGCCCTTAGAAATCAGTTTGCAGAGAGTGGAGGATGGCTGGGTCGGTAAGGAATCTGCAGCTAGTTAATAGTCTCTATCAGAGAAGGCGATACCAAAGGTAATTAACTTGTCCATCTGACAGAGACTTCTACCTGTAAGTTCCTTACCTTAGAATAGATACCTAAGCAACACCATCCATTGTCCATTACCACGGACCTGATTGTCCAGCAGTAATGTTTGGTAAATACATGCAGAGATGCCAACGTTGGCAACCCATCTGGAGATGGTCCGCTTCTGCACAGCCCGACCTTTCTTCGCACCCACATACCCTACAAAGAGTTGGTTCATCCACCCCACATTTTTATGTCTAGGATGTGGTGTCTCTCCTCTTCCTTAGAAGGATGTGGGGGTGCATAAAAAGTAGGATTTACCTACATGAAAGGATGTGACCACTTTTGGCAGAAAATAGGCCCTAGGGTGAAGCATCACCTTGTCAGGATAGATAGAAAAGTAGGGCAGGTTAAATAATAAGGTCTGCAATTTGCTCACCCTGCAGGCAGATGTAATTGCCACAATGAAGTCTGTTTTCAACAGAAGAAGCCTGAGAGGACAATGGCTTTCAATGTCAGCCGGATCACACAACGCTCCAGCATGTTGATGTGGAGTCACGTTTCCAGTGGAGACTAGATGCCTCTGATATACACCTCTCCCATATAACCGCCCCATCCCTGGAGTGACACGTCCATCACTACTGTCAGATGTGGCTGGGAAAGGGTGAGGAATCTGCCTCTGGCCCAATTGCGATTCGTTAACCACCACTGCAGATCTTTCGCAGTTCCCTTTGAGTTCTGGACCATGTCTGAGAGATTCCTTTGATGCTGCACCTGCTGGAACTTCAGGACCCATTGCAGAGCCCGCAAAGGCTATCTGGGATGTGTCACATGCAGGAAGCCATGAGGTCAAGCAGCCTCAGTGATTCTCACCGAAATCCAGGAGAGAAGCAAAAACATCGGTATCATAGCATGAATATCCTCAACTCGCCGCTTGGAAGGATGAGCCAGAAACTGCACTGTGTCCAGAATAGATTGCTTTCAACAGCCAGTCATGGTAAGGCTAAAGGGGAACACAGTGAACTGAAACTGCTTGTGGCCTACCGTGAACTGCAAGTAACATCTGTTGGCAGGCAGGCAGGACGGACATATGAAAGTAGGCATTCTGCAAGTCCAACATTACCATCCAGTCTCCTGGGTCGACGGAAGAAAAGACCTGAGCCAATACAAGCATCTTCTTCTACAGGAAGAGATTGAGGGGACTCGATCTAGGATAGGGTAAAGGCCCTGTTCAGTTAGGGGACCAGAAATCAGCGGGAACAGCAACCACAGACTACTCAGATGGGGGAGGAGTTGGCCCAGACTAGGAGGGCTGAGAGGCTGCTGCAGAGGGGGACGGAGGGCTGATCAGACCACTGGCCATCTGACCCACGAGGTTGGTGGGACACGCACCCGTGGCCATGCAGAGGCTGGCCTGCTTGTGTTGCACAGTGGCTGGCTGGGAATTGGTGAGGTTCAACACCTTCTGTAGCCACGAAAGGGGCGAAAGGCAGACTGGGGCAGAGCAGCAGGTGGGAGAGAGAGTGAGCTGTGATTTCCAAGGACCTGCCCATAGTCTGGCTATCCTTGAAGCACTCTAGTGCAGAGTCTGCCTAATCTCCATCAAAGAAGCCTGGACATCCTCTGAAAAGCCAGACATCCTCTGCAGAAGTGGCACCTCAGGGCCACTGTTATGGACCACTGCTCTGCTTAGCGAGTTGGTTGTTTTCAAGTCTGCAATGAATTGTGAACTTTGCTTCGTCCCTCCCATCGGCAACAGCCTGAGTACAGCCCAGGCCTCTCCCAGTAACTGTGGCAGCCCTTGCCCAACCGTATACCAAAGCACATGGGAATAATGACCGAAAAGGCATGCAGTGCTCATTGACCGCAATTCAAGGCTAGCAGAAGAAAACATCCTCTTTCCAAATGAATCCCACTTTTCAGATACCCTATCCATGGAGCGGTAGGGAACATGCCTTGGTAGGTAGAGGCCTGGACCAACACATTCTCAGGATTGGGGTGTGGCTTCCCGGGATGAAGGTGGTGGATAATTGTCCTATTCACAGGAGCCCCTGTGCTGAGTTTAGATGAGGTACTCAGTAGGAAGTCAATGAGGGCATCATTGCGGACCACAGAGGGTAAAGGTCAGCTGCCCTTCACCATCGTAGCCTAAGAAGCTCCTTCCTCCGTAGCCAAAGTAGGGGGGAGCAAGCATGCCAGTATCTGTAGAAGTGTCCAGTCCGCTGGCTTCACCGATGTCCTCACATTGTCAGTTTCAGAGTCATAAAGGTGGTATTCTAAAGGGTCAGTGCCCCTCCCATTCATCCCCGAGGCCTAGCCCAGAGAAATAGGGCTCAGGATCCACACAAGAAGGAAAATCTCCTGTCAGCGTTGGGCGGCGCCCATTCGGCACTGTGTCTGAGTCGGGGAATACAATGGGCATGGTGCTGCTGGTGGGCGGGGGCGGTACCAGAAGTATAGGGGAAGGTTGAGGTGGTACGACCAGAACCGGACCAGATTCAGAACAGGATCCATGTGAGTCCCTCCGTGCCAGGGCCCGGGCCACTGGCGCAGAACCCAAAGAGGCCCCCTCTCAGATCCCAAGGGGCACTAAGGTGCTGCAGCAGGTTTGGAGTGCCCAAAAATAAGGTGCATGGCCTCATAAAAATCTGACTTGGGCAGGGGTTGCTCTGGCTCTCAGAAACTCTGAAAGGTGTGGAGTTGGAGATGTTCCGCAGAACGTGGCCTAGAGCGCTGATGCTCCCTCGTCTCATCGGTGAAAGGACAAGGAGAAGTCGAAGAGCGCTTGGACGGCTTGGATTTTTTTCATGTGACTCGACTTACCAGGGATAACGCTCACAAAAATCTTCCTGATCGAGTGACGCCTCGGGAGAATTCAAAGGTAAGAAATCTCCAGCTAGAAATCACAATCAGATGCCTTAATAAAACAAGTTGTCTCCTCAGTGATCGCTCTACTTAAGAGACGCATAATTAGAATCCCTTATTCCTGCCCAGTGCCTCTAAATGTGTCAATGGATCCACACCACCCCAGGGGGGGTCCCTCACAGTGCCTGACCAGGGTACCCAGCATCCGCACAAGCGCAATGCAGATGCCAAGGTCGATTTAAGTGCAGTTGAGAGCCTAAAAAATACCGTCCTTTCCAGGCCACCCCCCCCTTCCGACCTTGATGACAAACCAAGTTGGGCCCCGCACCAGACAACCTAACCACCCCCTCCTTCCTGGAAAGGGATGAAAATGACTCCCATGGGCCTCCAACGATGAGGTGTGCCCTTCAAGAACATGGTGCGCATCCCCTAACCCTACTCCCATCCCCTCGCATGAGGACCTTGATGATCAGTCGGATATGCTGGATCCAGATGATCTCATCTATCCCAGGTCAGCGGAATAGTCTCCTTCCGCCAAGGTAGCCAAATCTGAGGTGGACTCTAACAGAGGCAGGGGAGGGAGGCCCAAGGGGGACCATTTGAGGAAACATTTTTATTAAGGAACTGGGAAAGTTTGTTTTCACAATCATGTCCCTCCACAGGCCTCAATTAAGAAGATTTTCCACCCTTGAATTTTTGTTAGGATCAGGTGTGGCTGGGTACACTCGACCGGCCGCTTCTACACACAAGCTACCCCAAGGCCAAGAATATCACAAGAATCGGTGGCAAGACCAGTTTCGCCTAGGGGAATTCTTCCTCTTAAGGAGAGGCCAAAGAGGTTGGGGCTCAAACAGCTCCTCCAGCAGAGAGCAGTTTCATGGAGCTCAATCAGGTGTGTGTTTGCCCTTTTACCCGACAAAAAATGTGAGGTCGGCTCTTCATACACAATTGGAAAGTGTTGACCTCAGATTCGTGAGTCCTACAGACGGTACAGGAGTTTCACATCGAGTTCTATGCCTCCCCAGTTTGACTGTGCCTGTGATTTTATCCCCCAATGCCTAAAACCTCTTGATAGATCAAAAAGTGAAGGACTTGTTGCACAAAGACGCTACCACCCAGACTTCTCTCCTTTGAAGGGGTTTTCGCAGCAACATTTTTCAGGTGGAGAAACAGGATAGAGGTGAACGGTCCATGATAAACTTCAAAGAATTCAACTGCTGAGTAGTGTAATACCATTTTAAAATTGAAGATATCCATCTTCTAAGAGATCTGCTACAACTAGAAGATTGGTTGGTGTATCGATATCTCAAAGACGTCTATCTAAAGATTGCCATTTTTGCAACCCATCGCAGATTTCTATAGTACTTATGGCGGGGTCAGGTATACAAGTTCAAAACTCTGCATTTCTGCCGCTCTTCGGCACCGTGGTGTTTCACCTAAGCGCTCAAACCAGCACTGGAATTCTTACGCGCTCAAGGTATCTGGATGATCTTTTATCTGGACGAACTTCTTCTCATGAATCAATGCCCCATTAGGTTGCAGGAGCAACTGCAAACAATTCAACTGCTGGAAAGCTTGGGTTTTGTCATAAACAAGAAGAAATTCCTCTTGCCCCCCCTGCCCAAACACACATCCTCCTTGGGATTCATCATCAACTCACCGGACACGACCCTCAGTTTGCCATCTTGGAAGATGGCAAAGATTCAGAGAGAACTCAAAGACCCTTCTCCAAGCCACGGATTTCGCTGCAGCAAGGCAGCCACGGTGGTAGGACTCTTAGCATCTTCCATCCAGGCAGTATTCCCAGACCTATTGCATTACAGAGCCCTACAGAAGCTCAGGACTTTGTCTCCGCAGGGGGCTGCAGTATTCTGAACAAATCCCTGTGATGGAGGAAATCCAGAAAGATATATGGTGTGGTGGCTGGCCTACATGGAAGCGTGGAATGGCAGAGCCATCTTCAGTTCCAACCCGAATATTGTCTCAAATTCAATGCCAGCAAATATGGTTGGGAAACACGTTTTCGGGGACTCCTTCACAGAAGGAAAGTGGTCCGTAGAGGAACAACGGCTCCACATAAATTGCCTGGAATTAATGGAAGGATCTTTTGTGGTCCAATGTTAGACCATGGAGAAGGTGAATTGCTGTGTCCTCCTGAAGATAGACAATGTGTTGGCCATCCAGTATATCAATCATCTTAGAGGTCCCTGATCAAATATTCCGGCGGATCTGACCAAGGAATTCTGGACATTTTACCTCTCAAAGAACATATTGGTCACAGCGGAGTACCTTCCAGGAATATGCAACTAAGTAGCAGAGTGGTACGCATAGGAATGGTCAGACATAAGCCTTTGGCAACTGGAGCCTCATATTTTCGGGAGGATCGAAAATTTGATTCATAACTGTTTCACCAGAAAAACAGGTATTTTAGCTCGAAACCAGATCCTCTGGCGACGGATGCCTTCTTGCAGGATTGGTCAGTGGAACGGGGGTATGTTTTCCCCTCTTCACGATAACATGAGATTTTCTACTCAGGTGCGGAGACAACAGGCAAGGGTAGTCCTCATCACACCCTTTTGGAGATCGCAAGTGTGGTATCCAGTTATTCTGCAACTTTCTTGGGACTTCCCTATCCCTATACACCAAGCTCCAGATCTCCTCCGAGACTCTCAGGGATTCATCACCTGCTAGTCCTACAAGGCAGGTTACATCTCATGGCCTGAAGGATTAGAGAGAAAGATGACAAGACCCAGGACTTTCAGAGGAAGCTGAAAGGATGTAGGCCACAGCATGGGCTAACAGTACCATCAAATGACATAAATCCAGGTGGTTGCGATGGGTTCGTAGGTGTGTACAAAATGGTAGTGATCCAGTGGGGTCGGACGCTGACCAAGTTATGAATTTGTGTCATCTCTGGCATCACAGGGCCTGGCTTATAGGATGGTGAATACTTTTAGGTCAGCCATCTTAGCAGGTATATTCCGGTTCAAGGCTATCAGGTAGGTGCACATCCTCTGGTATGCAAGCTATAGAGAGGAATCACTCTTGTGTTACCACCAGAGCCTAGATATTCAGCTTTATGGGACGTCAATCAGGACTTAAATCTTTTTAAATCATAGCAGCAGAATGAATTTTTATCTTGAAAGGACGTCTCTGGAAAACTAGCCATGCTGCTATGTCTGATTTATTGCCATAGAGTCGCAGATGTCTGAGCTCTGGATATCACAGGTTTTTACCCCCAGAAGGAGTGACTTTGCACATTTGGCGCCAAACAAAATCTAATTCCCAGGTGCTCTCTTACCCGGAATTCGATAGATCACCAAAGCTGTGTGTAGTGCAATGCCTGAAGGCCTATGAGAGAATGACAGAACGGTTTCACCCTCCTGGGGAAAGACAGTTAATATCCCTCAAGAAAACTTTCAAAGCTATCTCTTCTCCAACTATTGCCCGATGGGTCCGCTGGATCATGCAGGAAGTGGGTATTGATATGTCACAATTTGGTGCTCATTCGGTGAGAGGGGCCATGGCCTCAGACATTCACTGTGGTTGCTCGATTGGAGGACAATGTGGCTGATTTGTCGTCAGACTCCATCTTTAAGAAGTTTTACTTCAAGCCTGTCTTAGATATGGCGTCCTTGGTAGTGGACAAGCTTTGAACAAGCATAATCGTCGCCTCCCATCCTGACATAAATTGAAAAACTTCTTAGCATTTGTAATGTGAATGTTCTAGTCTTAAGGACACAGCGGCAAGGATTATTCCCACCATGGTTTCGGAGGACACTACCAAGACTACCTTCTTTGGGGGGACGGAAGTTAAGTATGCTAATCTGAATAAGGAGTACATTTGATGTAAGGTATAAGTATAAACTGAGTTTGTTTGTTAAGAGTATTGTTCCCGTTTTATGTTTCCAATACAATGGTGAAGCCATAGTATAGTGTTACTTGATATTGTCTGGGAGAATAAAGTACTTGTTTGGGACTTTCACTGTTGCAGGAAAAGAAGGGGGTGCGACATCTGTAGGCGCCTGTTATAAGGGAAAGGAGAGAGACTGTTCATTGGTTCAAAGTTGTTTGTAATTCCTTCCCAGTGGTTTGCTGGGAAGGGTAGTTTTATACGAGTATGTTGAAGTCTGCTGGAGTAAAATAAAGAGAGAAAGTAGAGAATAATCGTTGCCTCCATGTCCTTAATAGAATTGAAACTTTTCGTTACAAATGCAAGGACATTTTTCAGTCTAAATCAAAAGTGGACAAAGAGGTTAAGACTCAGCATAAATGGACCAAGGTAGAAATTGAGCCCCATATGGCAGGAAATCATCCAGCGCTGGTCTTAGATTAGAAGCATAAGGGGAGATTATGCATACTTACAGATACATCTACAGTTGTTACTATATTTGTAAACGTGATCACACATTTGAAGTTAGAGGAACTGGAGGATGGTTTTAGACGGAGAAGACCTCATTATCCTTCGAGTTGATTTTATTTGTGGAGGGCATGCATATTTTAAACTGCCTAGGGGATGGTATGGTGAATGCAATTTAGGGATAGTTTTTCCAAAAATATTACAAGTAAAGCATTTCAATAAACCTATTTGAGAAATGAATTCTAGAGATAGGCAAAGTGTTAGTGCTGGAGAAGTAACAGGAGACATTTTTCTGTAGGGGTGATTTTAAACGATTTGAAGACTGTCCAGCATAATAGATAAACTGTCCACTATTATAGGAGGAGCCTTATTGGTGGTAGATACTGAAATGATAGCGATAAGATCTATGGTTCAGCAGAATCGTCTTGCATTAGACATTCTGGTTGCCAAGAAAGGCAGAGTTTGGGTTGAAGGAAGCAATTGGAAATGGGTTTTCCACAAATGGCAGATCGTTTGGAAATCTAGGAAGTGGAATAGTGGGTTCCATATTGAGACCATTGTTGATAATTTCCGTTTGTGCAACATCTTTGGTTGTGCCTTTTAAGGTACACAAAGAGTGAAAGTCAGACAGGGAATGAAAAAGAGGAGAATGAATGAATAAATGTTTGAGGGCTTCATGAAGTGCGCAGCTACGCCACGAGGGGTCCCGCGTTAAATGGAGGAGCTTTAGGTACATGCCTCCTAGCACAAGTCTACTATCTCCCAGAAGAAAAGTCAGGTATTAAGTTTTCTGCAGAATGCGGTCTCCGGAGGAATCAGACGCCAATCGTGTGGAACACCGCTCCAAGCTTTAGCTGCCAGAAAGGAGAAAGCTTTACCTCCCCTTCAAACCTGTTTAAATCAGGGAATCAACAAAAGTGAGGCCAAGGCAGAAAGCACCAATCTAGTAGGAAAATATGGTACAAATCCCTTTGCAAGATATCCAGGGCTGGGCAGGTAGGCAGGCCTATGGACCAGAACCGGTGCTTTAAATAAAATCAATTTCCTGACAGGCAGCCAGTGGAGAGCTTTCAGAGCCGACGAGATGGAAGAACACCTGTGAAGGTGTAAAAAAATAAAATTTAAAAAGCCTGGCCGGCACAATTTGGACCACCTGCAGGTGGTTCACCAACCCTTCTGTAACTTCTAAATAGAGGGTGTTAGTGAGCAACTCATGAGGGGGAATGTGGAGTTAGAGGAGAACCAGAGTAGATATTATGTTAACATGAAAAGTCTGGAGGAGTCTAGCAGAAAAATTATGAACTACAAGGTTTTAACTGGTCCATCTGATGAGATCTTATTTTGATTGTTATGGCTTGTTTCGCCATCAGAAGGGGGATTGGAGAAGCGTAGTTTTGGTGTCATTCCTGTACGTTACAGAAATCATATAAATTTGTAATGAGGTAATATATCCTGTGTGTCCTACATTATTAATGTAAAGAGTAGCACCAAAACGTATTATTGAAAGATGTGTTCACTGTAGAAAACTAGAGTTACATATATGCGTGTGTATTAATGTTTAACATGAAAGTTTGTAGTTCTCATTCAGTTGTGTATTTCGAATTATATTGCTTTATTAAAGTTTCTCTTATATACTCATTTTTTCATTACAAATGTTTGCATTTATTCTGTAATTGTAAAGTGCACTTATGATCGTCCATTCTGAATGTGCACTGACTGTTTTGCTATGTTAGCTTGACCAAATGCCTTAAAGCATTTTGTTTCTTATGTTTAATCTTCAACGTGAAGTTTTCCTTGCGCTGCAATGTTCTTTTGCAGGTGCGTTCATATGATTTCATGGTTAGTGAAAGCCATATTGTGTATTAGAGATAGTTAGGTCCTGGAGGAAACATTGGCAAGGACAAGAGGCGCTACGAACTAAGAGTACGACTCCCATTCATGTCGTTTCAGGAGCAGGAAGACACTTGAGGTCATCCTGATGTTCAAACTGTGGGATGGGAGATTCAATGAAGTTGCAAAGTTTAACTGTGGGAAGACGGAAAATTACTGGTGTTGATGACGTGGACTTCTCGAAGGTTCTGTGGGCTTAGTTGGTATTCTGACAGAAAGTTGAGAGAGCAGATTTGGAGGTGAAGGTAAAGACCTTCTTGCCCTTATTCTCTCTGTGCAGCTTCATGTTATACAACACCTCGACTGGAGAACTTCTACTGAGAACTCCACTATGCTGACACCTTCCTATTTCCCCAGATTTAATTAGGGTTTCCTGACTTTAACTTGGTTTAGGACTATTTTAGACTACTTTAGTTTTATTCATGCATAGACAAGAGTATGGAAACTTGTACAATGATCACCAGATTGTATTTATCATCTTTTATGTTGTTTCAACTGAAATTCTTGTATGCCTTATGCTATAGTGATTTAATCTTATCCAACATCTTGGTCCACTTTTGGTGATCCCATAATTATGCAGTGTGTTTTTGAGATTCATTCACATTAGTTTGGCCCTTAATCTGTAATAAAATTAATTTAACTTTATTTACCATTTCTTCCTCCTTAATATGAGACTAAATGGGTTACACTGTTAATTGAATTTTGAACAGAAACTAATTCTTCTTTACCACTCAGGTGTACTACAAAGATCTATTGCAGGAGGAATGGCAAGAGAAGGGCCCAATGCTCCAGCATGTACAAGAATGTAGTGAGCATGTAGAAAACAGAATATTCTAATTCCCAAACGTTGGTTAAAAACAGATGTGTATGTTAAAAGTAACAGCAATTTAGTTTGATCTGTTTCACAGTTCACAATTTCTTTACTCATGATTAAGAGTGTAAAAAGAAAACTTATATTTATTGATTGCTCTTACTGTATTGAATATCAGAGTAAAACCCTTACTCAAACACAATGCTGTAAGCAGCCTTTGTTTGACAAGCCTGAGAAGTTTAACACGCAATCACTGTTTCAATTACCTATGTACAATTAAACCGAACCAATGCTTTTTCATCCCAAATAAGGTAAGTACATTTTCTCTTTATAATGTTTTACACTATCGCTATTCTATAAGATATTCAAATTATGACATTATGAGAAACGTGTTGCAAAATGATTTCAGATTCACACAACAAAAATAATATATATATATTTTATATATACTAGTAAATGCTGTTTTTTTCCACGTGACACATTCTGGCTACCTCCTCAAACAATTTAATAAATTGTATTTGCCCAACAAAGAAAGGCTTAGAAACCAATAAAGAGAGGGCAGTGGTGGTGAGGTAGATTCACTAGTATCCCAGAAACAAAGCTCCACTTTCGCACATCATTCCAATAATCCATGAAGAGTTCTGTGCCTCTGAGGAGATATAACCCCCGTTCACCCGTTCTAGCTACAACATAAGTCAAAGCTCCACGTAACCCTCTGTTAAGGATTACATTTCTATCAATCTGTATTTAAGTATTGACATTCCCCAGGCATTAATAATAATGGAACAGAGCAATGTGACACTGTGTTCTACACAGTAAAAGAAGAATCCAACATCTGTGACTGTATTCTTCTTCTACCCACGCCCTCGAACCACTCCTTTTCACAGCTTCACTCCAACTGGAAAGATACCAGGGTTCAAGGTGAGAATGTAATTAGGAAAAGGGTAGCACTTTGAAGGACAAACTAGTCATTTCATAAATGCATGATAGCTCATTCAATTGACTATGAGTGAGGCAGAACTTGTATTCACTTATTAAAAACCATTATAACAGCAGCCTTGCTCAACAGGGTACCAGAGCAAGGTTTGTAAGACTGCAGTCTATTTGTCACAAGTGTACCAATAACACTGTCTAGGTCCTTTCGAAGTGTCTGTGTAATAAGGTGGAATAAAAGAAAGTGTGTTATTGTATTGGTTAATAATAAATTACAGAGCCAGGTCCATAATCCTTCTGTTGTTGGTCTCTTTCTTGGTAAAACTGGGTCCGTTCTGAGGATCACTATAGAGTTAACCTCTGAAAAAAAATGTAGTGGCGCTAGTTGCAATGAACTAAACTAAATTTAAAGTGCATTAAAAATGACAAATTAAAAAACACAAAAAAGTGAAATGTCACATCAATTAAAAATGTCACTGTATATATTTTGTTAAATATCTTAAAAGAATTCCACACCAAAACAAATCTTGATGGGAACACATTTCAAGTGAGAAATGAGGACATTGACAGAAAAAGCGGATATGAATCAGAACAAACAAACAGAAGCATAAACATAAATAAAATCTATACAAGCTGTACAGTTAATTTCTGTATAAAATCTGCTCACACCTGTTCATTTATCTGAACAACGTAGTTACATTATTTACATTTAGAAAAAGGGAGGTAGGACTAGAGTAAAAAATATAATGAAAACAATCAACATATTATTAACTCTTCAGCCACACTTGGATACCATTTTCCACAAGTGCAAATAAATTCCAAAAACCACTCAATGGTGGTCTATAAAAATACTGATTTGATATACACAACCAAAACATGGTTCTGATGTTGACAGTCACGGTCGGTCGGAAGGATTAGTCTGCAACACTCGCTCTTGTGACTGGATATACTGGAGGGTAAAACAGGTCTTTAACTTCTTATCTTGAAGCCCATTGCAGTTTGTCAGGATTAGCTTCAGTGAGTCATTCCATCCATTGTCCAGCCACCATGGAATTTCTCAATAAAGTTGGTGCCCTGGATACACAGAAGTTCGATATATTGGTAGTCTCTTCCAGCTCACCACAGTAAATGGCTTCTTTTTGTTTTTTTTAAGGAAATATTTTGTAAGACTACAACTGAGCGTTTTGTTAGGAGATCACATCTTGAGCATCACTGTTGGGTCGCTGTCGCAGGGCAAGTGGAGGCAGTGGCTTCCCATAAAAATCTTTTGAAGACAAACAAGGAAGGGGGTATATAAAAAAGAAAGGGTTAGTAATGCATACATAAAACATTTCATGGTAGAGAAGTGGTCACAACAATCCAGAAACATTCAGTTTAAAGAAAGAAAGCAAGCAGTATTTAAAAATATGAATGGTGAAATGTGAAAACACTGGGTAGCTTCATGTATCACATTACATCTGTAATGACTGAGCTTTAGGCAGAGGAAATTAATATCTGGCATTTCTATGTAGTATATGAGCTAACTTAGCGCATTTAATCCAACCCCCACAAAGGCTCTACAAAAACACATCTCAGCCTTGAGTTCAGAAAAACAAACAGCCATGTCGGGTGCACCTTTGGTTGTAGATTTTAAGGTGTTCTGTAATAACGTTTTTTTATAATTAAAAAAAAATAGCGACAACAGTGCTGGCGCTGAATCAAACATCATGAGGTTAAAACAGATGCGTGAGAAAGAAGACAGTCATGCTGTACATAACCACAAAAAAAAAGAACGGTGCATAGGAAAACAAACATTAGAAAAGCCACTAGATTGCACCTTTGGGACCTATTAGCTTTGTCAATGATTTTAGCGATTCCAGTAGAAAAAAATGGGCAGGGTTCTTTTCCAGGTCAACTACTGATATATCCCCAATAAGTTTTTCGCAACCAGACAGCTGCACTGTCTGGCAGGCTGCAACCTAAAAACAGGGATAGACTTAAGGTGCAGATGGCAAACAACAGACGTGCCTGAAAAAATAGTATTACCAGAAAACTGCACAAAGGAAACTGATACGTCTAGGTCCAACAGAGTAACCAAGTCAAGAAACAAAACTATACAGCCTAAACTTGAGCACAAGAAGAATGACAAAAATACATTTGAAAAGAAGAATGTCTGTCCACACAATGATAATCAAACACAAATATGAACATCCGTGGTTTGGTTTTACCAGGTTTGTACATTTAACATTTTTTTTAAATGTATACCAATCAAAAAAGGGGCTGCCACCTACACTATTTTGCTGTTACGTCATTATGAAGAAATGCCCGTAGTGGAACTGAATTGTTGACAAGTGCTGTTTCATCAACTTATTTCGTTTTGATTACACGAACAGTTGAAAATCACTTTGCAATCTGCCATGCTAAACTAAATTTTCTTTAAGAATATGCTAAAGTCATAACCCCTACCAAACCTTCAAGGTCAGTCTGATTTGTATTCTCTATGCACCTGTTTATAGAAGTCCTCGAAAATCAAGTGCTTTGTCAAACCATGATTATAATTCACATCAAGACAACAAGACCAGCGTGTCATTCCTTATCATCAAGACACAACTAACACTAAGCACAAAGAGAAGCAACCTTTCACGATTACTAGATGTCTTGGGCTACTTGTGGATGCATTTAAGTAAATCACATATTATATGTTTTTGGCAGACAATTTAGGTACAATCCATGGGTCAATGATGGAAACAGAAACACATATGCCATCATCTGGCATGCTCTAAAAACTTTGAAAATGACTTATCATAGCAGTTTTTAGACTGAAAAACATGAGAAGGCCCGTTTTTGACGATTAGGGTGAAGTTAAGGGTGACAGAAGAGAATTGTAGGCAGAGCCAGTTTCAAAAGATGAAGTGGCAGTTTGACTCTAAAGGGATAACTTAAGACCCTGGTGCCAATGAAGACAAAGTGCGCTGGAGATGCTCATGATCCTCAATCATTCCCAGAGCGCATGCAGATTTCTTCCATGACAAAGTTGCCAACATCTACACAACCTTCAACTCCCAACTCAAGCCTGAAGACTTTTTTCAATGACCATACATCCACACACACGACCATCCCAAGGCTAACTACCTGGAACCACCTCACCACTCAGGACACAATCACCATCATGAAAATCCGTCAGACCCACGCTCCCACCATATCTTCAGCATTGGTCTCGAACTTTCCACCTACTCAACACCTCTCTGGATACTGTCACCTTTCAAGAAGACTGGAAGCAGGCAGAAACCAAACCCCAGCTGTAGAAACCTTCAGCAGACCCCAACAAAGTCAGCAACTGTAGACCCATCTCCCTGCACCCTCTCCCCGCCAGAGCCATAAAAAAAGCAATCACTGACAACTCACCATCTACCTGGAACACAATCTGGATTGTGCAGCAACCACAGCACCCAGATAGTCCTGATCACGCCACAGACAACATCTGGTACCTCCTCAACATGGGAGAGACAGCTGCCCTCATTCTTCTAGATCTCTCAGCAGCCTTCAACACTGTCTCCCACCACATGCTCATTGCCAAATGTCACAACATAGGTATTCAAGGAGCCACCCTCAGATGAATCGCCTCCTTCCTCACCAACAGAAAATGAGTCTACCTTCCACCCTTCACCTCCCAATTCAAACCAATTTTCAGGAGAGTCCCTCAAGGCTCCTCACTCAGCCCCACACTTTTCAACATCTACATGTCTCCCGCTTGCCAACATAGTCAGATCCCACAGACTCAACATTATGTCCTACACCGACGACATGCAACTCATCCTCTCCCACTCTGAAAACTCCACTGTGGTCAGAACCAACTTCCCCCAATGCATGACAAGAGTCGCCAGTTGGGTGAGAAATAATTGCCTCAAGTTCAACACCGACATTATTGAAGTCTTGATCTTCTGCAGCGACAACTCCTCCCTGGTATGCCTTCTGGTGGCCCATAGAACTGGGGCCCACTCCAACCCCAGCTGAGCATGCCAGTAATCTCATTCTCATCCTGGATAGCAAACTCACTATGAAGTCCCAAGTCAACACAATGTCATCTTCCTGCTTCTTATCCTGCACATTACATAAGATTTTCAAGTTGCTTCCCCAAAATGTGAGACACACTATCACCCAAGCCCTCATCACCAGTCAACTGGACTACAAAACACCCACTATGTGGGGAACAACGCACACCTAGTTCAAAGGCTACAAACCATCCAGAACGCCACAGCAAGACTTATCCTGGATCTCCTTTGTCACAGCCACATCACTCTCTACCTCAAAAAACTCCACTGGCACCCGGTTCAGAAGGGATGCCAGTCTAAGCTCCTCACCCATGCATTAAGGGCCCTGCACGGCTCTAGACCCGCATACATCAACCACCAACTGAGATTCCACAAACCCTCCAGACACCTCTGCTCTGCTCCCTTGCACTGGTTCATTCCACCCGCATATAACGCAGCAGAGCAGGAGGGAGCTCTTTCTACTTTGCAACCAAAGTCTGGAATGGTCTCTCCCTGCACCTCAGGATCTCCCTACTCTGCAGGGGTTCTGTAGGATGCTGAAAACCTGGCTCTTTGACTGAGACCCTGGACCCTACCAGTGCCTGGATACCCTCAAGGGTGACAAGTGACGCTCTAAAAGTCGACTGATTGAATGATTGATTGATCACCTTTTGAATACTCCCCCGGCTTCAGTATGGATCTGGAAACTTCCTGCTCCCCCCAGATGGATAACCCAACTAAAAAATTGGCTTTGATTAGCGTGCAGATCTCTATACTTGGGAACTTTTAAGGTAGAAAAGAGCCCAGTTCAAAAAATTGAGAGGATTCTGAATAGATAGATGCCAAAGCAGTACCTCTCTGTTGGTTGGTCTTTAAATTGGATGGAACCAAGAAGTCCTGCAGGACAGAGTGTACAAAATGCCCATTTTAAAGTACCAAACCATCTAGGTAATCTTATTTCATGTATTTTGGAAAAAGAAGGGACTGGGAGGTTATATAGTCCAGTGTACGTACTCCCTTTTCATAATATATCTAATTACAAGGTACACTGTTCCAGAGCAACCAGAAAAACACCAAAGAACTACAGGTGTTTCAGGTATGGATGAATTCAGAAGCAGAGGCCCTCATGTGTCATCAATGGGCTTGCTCCACGTCAGACTGGCGCTGCAATGTCTGATGGGACTCTTGAGAGGGCCTCCTTGCCTGAATTTCAGGGAAAGATAAAGAGCTGAAAAAAGACTAAATAGGAAACAAAGTGTTTAAAATTCGCTCTAACACTCCCAAAAGAACCACTTTGATTAGAACAAGGAAGTGTAGGTCAAGATTAAAAACAAAATTGGAGTAGTGGAGACAATAGTCCTATACTCTCAACAAAAGGAATGGCTATGGAAGGTATTGCTTATACCACTCCAATAAGTCCCCATGTTTCGCACCTTACTGTGTCTATACGGATCAATTGGTGCTTCTTCAGGACTAGATAAATTCTTCTCCAGGAATTAAAAGAAAATTAGTCAGTCAAAAAAACACAAAAACTATGAGACTCCTCACACCAGTTCCTGTTGATTGTCAGCAGAACTGAGCCACACCAGCCTAAACTTAGGACAGGTTTACTTTGGTAATTCAGACTCACAAACTCTTGTTGGGTTTGAAGACCTCTCTGACCGCATTAGATCGTATCCAGGTGCCGTCAACTCGACGTACCGAGTTGACGGCACCTGGATACGATCTAATGCGATCAACATTGTTGACAATCAAAAGGAACTGGTGTGAGTAGTCTCTCACATTTTTGAATTTTTTCTTGACTGATAAATTCTCTTTTAATTCCTGGAGAAGAATTTATCTAGTCCTGAAGAACCACCAATTGATCCGAATAGACACAGTAAGGTGCGAAACATGGTGACTTATTGGAGTGGTATAAGCAATACCCTCAATAGCCATTCCTTTTGTTGAGAGTATAGGACCATCGTCTCCACTACTCCAATTTTGTTTTTAATCTTGACCTACACTTCCTTGTTCTAATAAAAGTGGTTCTTTTGGGAGTGTTAGAGCCAAATTTAAACACTTTTTTTTCTCTCTAGTCTTTTTTCAGCTCTTTATCTTTCCCTGAAATTCAGGCAAAGAGGCCCTCCCAAGGGTCCCGTCAGACATTGCAGCGCGAGTCTGATGTGGAGCAAGCCCAATGATGACACATGAGGGCCTCTGCTTCTGAATTGATCCATACCTGAAACACCTGTAGTTCTTTGGTGTTTTTGTGGTTTCTCTGGAACAATGTACCATGTAATTTGATAAATCTTGTTTCATGAACATACGGACTGATGCCCATCAAGCTGCCTGGCAAAAATCCAGAACAGGAACTCTGTGTGTCAATGCAGGGGTAGCAGCTTTGGCTCTGGTGGAACAAGATCACAAAAATTCCAGGTGCTGCTTCATGGCCAAAAGCAGAGCATGATCCACCGGAGATGGACCTCTTCTGCCCTGCCTTGCCTTTCTTCGCTCTAGCGAATTCCACCGCTGATCATTTACACAATGTTCCCTAGTACGATCCATATAACAGCTAAGAGCGCTTTTAGGTTCCAGTTGAAGGCGCCTCTCCTCCTCCCTAGAGAAGTGAGGTGGAGTAAAGAAACCAATTGGGTGAGGTTTTTTGCCTGACGTGAAAAGTAGTTACTACTTGGGAATAAAGGAAGCGCGGGTTCTAAGGACCAGCTTGTTTGGGAAGAAAATAGAACGCTTGCAGCTCACTCCATCGTCAAGCCAATTTTATGGCAACGAGAAACATCATCTTATGGGTGACAAGCCTTAGTGAGCAGCTATGCAGTGGTTCAAAAGGAATACACATTGAGAAGTTGATGACCAAGTTAAGATTCCACTGAGGCATAATAGAGGGAAAGAGTTAAAAGAAATGTAACAAACAATAAAAAACCATGCATCACAATGGGTGATCTACTAAAAGGCGGCAAATCCAGCAATCGCAAAAAGGCTGAAAGAGCTGGCAGGTAACATTTAACTGTGCTCAGAGAAGATCCTTGCTGGGCTAGGTACAACACAAAAAGTACTACGTCAGATAACCTGACGTGAAGTGGGTCAATCTGTCAAATACCCTGCAAAGGCACAAACATGTCCCAAAGGCAGGCTTATACTGATTTTGTCGAGAAATGCCTGTTTTTTATTATGCCATCCATAACCTCTGGAAGGAGATTGAACGCAGTAAGCTATCACCTCTCAATCTACAAGCATGAGAGTGAAGATTGTGCAGGCCTGGGTACAGGACCATTCCCTGCTGCTTTAACAGAAGATCCTCCCAAAGCGGCAGCCTAATCGCCGGACAGATACTCACGCTCAGAAGTTCTCCATAACACACTCTCAGTGCCCAATCTGCTGCCATGAGGATGACTTGGGCCCAGTCGTGCCTGACGTGCCTGAACCTTTTCAGAACTCGGGGCAGGGAAGGTATTTGTGAGAAGGCATACAGGAGACCAGAGTTCCACTCTAGCTGGAACGCAACCCTGAGGGAAAGTTGCCTTGGAAACTCCAACACCCAAAAAAAAGCAATGCAAGTTGGTGAAAAGTTCAAGCCAAGGTTTTCCCCATTTGCTGAAGAGAACTTTACCACCTCCAGGTCTAAGTGCCATTTGTTGTTCACTAGGTGTCAGCAACTGAATTTGTCCACCCTGGCAGTGATTACTCTAGGTGGTAATCCACAAAGTATATACCCTGGTTTTTCAGCCACTTCCAGAGATGTAGCACCTCATGGCATAGGGTCAACGATCACATAACAGCCTGTTTGTTGTAATGCCACAAGGCAGTGTTATCTGTGAGCACCTGCCTCTCTATGATGGATGGTAGGAAGGCCTTCAATGCCAAGAGGATGGCCCGCAACTCCAAAAGGTTGATGTGGAGCTGGGACTCCAGCAGAGACCAGATGCCTCTGGTGTTCACCTTTCACAAGTGGCCGCGACAACCCACAAGATATGTATTGGTCACCACTGTTCGCTCTGGGTCAGGTGGTTGGGGGGTGGGGGGGATCTGCTGCTAACCCAATCATGGTCCAGCACCCACTACTGCAAGTCTTTGCAGTCTCCTCAAAAATCTGGACATGATAGGAGAGGTCACCTTGATACTGTGCCCAGTGAAGAGACTGCATATGCCACCTGCATGCTTCACCAAAAGGATGCAGGAAGCACTCCGTCCCAGCAGCCTGAGAGTCATCCTCACTGCAATCCAGGGCAAGGGCTGAAACACCAGGATCATAGGCCAAATGTCCTGGATTTTCCATTCCTAGGAGAACGGCACAAAACTGCACTGTATCCAGAATGGTTCAGATGAAGGGAAGCAACTGTGAAGGAGTCAGGTGTGACTCAGGCACTTTTATAGAGAACCTCAATGAAAAGAGGAGGTTCTCTGTTGTATGGAGGAGGGTGACTATTGCCTGGGAAAAGACCACATTCAACAGCTATTTGCCAAGGCAGGGGAGGACTGGAAACATTGACCCCCCCAAAGATGTGCTGCAACCTCCATCATTAATTTTGAGAAGACCAGAGGGGCAATGGTAAGGCCTAAAGTCAGCACAGCAAATGGTCCTGCCCACCACAAACTGCAGATAGTGTGCCTGCGGGCCTGCACAACGGGCATGTGGAAACAAACATTTTGCAGGTCCAACGCTACCATCCAGTTTCTAGAATAAAAGGAGGATCAGACCTGGGCCAGAGTGAGCATCCTGAATATGTCAATTCCGCAGCAAGGCATTGCAGTTTTCTTATGACTCCTGTGGTATTACACCATTAAAGAGCTAGAGGTTTTGTCAACCCACAAACAGCGCTTTACCTAGCATCATAATAAGCTGAAGCTTATTACCTGGAATGAAAAAACGGGCTTTGCCATTAGCTTAAAAAGAGATTACAACTCCAGTTCCTTAATAGCATACACCAGATGTGTCTCTACAGGAAACTCATCTTGTGCCAATAACAGCAGATTTTCTAGCAGACGCAGATACAATCACCTGGCTTTTCACGACTCACTGTTAGCTCAAGAGGAAGGCATTAGGAAAACACTTCCCTAAGGAACAAACTTGGTTAGATCCACAGGGATGCTATCCTGCAAATATGGGAAACAGGGACAGCGAAAAGTTAGTGCTCCTATCAGTTTACCTCCCTCTTCTCCTCCCCTCAATTACAGACATCCATTTAAGAAAAGACTGGGGAAGTTGTATTACAACTGATGGGTGCAATACCAGTAACTGTGTAGAATGGAGACTGCAACCTACTTGTGGATGAAAACACGGACAGACCAACCTTGGCAAGCAGGGTGAGAGCGGGAAAATCCAAATTAAACCTTTTTGTGACAGTGAATGTAATAAGAGATATCTGGGGAGAATCACACTCGAAAGAATCACAATACTCGTTTTCCTGGAATGTGCAATACTCTTTTGCAGGACTAAACTACTTGCTGATACACACACCCCTTCTCATCACCCCTGCAACCTGCTCACCCCTAGATTCAGTCAGGACTCTAGGTACTGAAGAAGAAAATCTGAAGTTGGAACAGCAATATGCAGGGGACCCAAGTGAAGAGGTCTAATACCAGGGGACTGTCAAAAGGCAGAAACACATTATATTGGTAGATGATAAGGGCACACCTTCTGAGCAAACTACTTAGACTAAATGAAGTATACAAGGGATATGGAGCTGAGGATAGCAACATGGTGCATAATGCAGTGAAAAATGGAACCAGTTTAAGTCTTTGAGCAGTATCTACAAACCACATAGAGAACAAGATGAAAAGCGACAATACTGATGAAATGGAAAGCTTTGTGATTGATCTATCTGTACAAAAGCTGTCTACACAAGACTAAGACATGTTAGAAGAATCCCTAAGCCAGGAGGAACTGGTCGACTCGCTCATGCAAATGAAAGCAGGGAAAACACCTGGACTAAATGGCCTTCCGGCCGAAGTGGTTAAACAACTATCTGTTAAAGTGAAAATCAACATGCTGATATTATTAGAAGAGGTGAGAGAGACGGGGTTGACACAGTCAAGCCACCAGAGTAACCCATGGAGTACTGCTACTCAAATAGGCCAATTTTGCTTTTGAGTGCTTAAGTCAAAATAACAGCCAAGACGGTCACCAATCAACCCTACACAGCCAGTTACTCTAAAACACCCAGCCCAATCACGTTCATGCCCAAGTAGGTTACAAGATATAAGGAACAGGAAGATCTCATCTCTCAATATTAGACATAGTCGATAAATATGGTAGACACACATGCATTAAGCATCATGGGCTTCCCCAGTGTGATATATGAAGCAGGATGCCAGACATTCTACCAGATATTGCCAAGGCAGTTGTTTGCACCTTGAAAATGATGACTTTCCAGGTAGGCTGGGAAGGTTTGTTGATCCTGGAGACATCACTCTGCGATTTGGCCAAGAGCAACGTGTAATGTTATGTGTCTGCAGATGGGACAATATTATGATCTCAAAGGTAGAAGACATAGGAAATGTAAGAGCAAACAAAGCATTTGCAGCTTTGCATGAAGAATTATCACTAACTCACAATTATATACACATTTTGGGCAACTCTCTGAGGAGGCGCCTTTTGTGAATCCGTGAAAAGTTGCCATTAGAGTAGGCTTCAGTTCCATCTAAATTAATATCCTGCATCAAATATATTACACATGAACCCAGTTAGTTAAAAATCAGGATGGCCACAAGTAGCATTTGACAGAAAGACAGCAACTTAGAAGAGACATTTATTCATACATGAAAGAGTGCCCAGAGGTTTCCATCTAGAACAGGTTGAGAAATGCATTGCGGATTCTCTGGGGAGATCTACCCTTATATTACCCTTATATTAGCATACAGTGAGATGGCTATTCCTAAATATAATAACTTACTTTTGGTAACACTCTTTATGATAAATACTGTAGAATCCTCACATTTTGAATATCCAAGCATAAGGCCATAAGACTGGATATGGAATTTGTCAGAGCAATTGCTGACACAATCTGGCAGTAGGCGACACACAAAACATTGGCGACCACCTCCGAAGCAAATGTGCAGTCACATCTACGTGCTGCCCCTGCACAAACGTCACTTCGTCTTGAAGTATTACGGGCTAAGATACATGGATCAAACATGACAGACTGGAGATGACAGCAGGCTGAATCTAACTTTAGACCTTTTTAGAATCACAAGATTCCACTCCACAGAAGAGGAAAGAGGGAGGGCTGTGAGGAATCTGTGGTATAGATAAGGGTATTCACCAGAAATAGTGTTATCAAAGGTTAAGTACCTTGTTCTTCTGATGGATACGTTTAACCACAGATTCCTGACCTTTAGAAGAGATACCAAAGCAGTAACTCCCAAAAGGTGGAAGGTCTCAGGAGTGGACTCACAGAAAGAAGTCCTACAGAAAGAAGTGTGTGAAATGGCCCTCCAGGCGGACCTGACTATCCAGGCATTAGTGCCTGCTGAACGTATACACAGATGCCCATGCAGCAGTTTGACAGATGTCTAGTACTGGAACACCTCTAACTAATACTGTAGTGGAATCCTTGGCCCTAGAGGAATAGACCATATGTCCTACAGAAGCTCCTTCTTGGCGACGGCATAGCTTACTTTGTATACATTTGACTACCTACATGGAGAGCGTTTGTTTCTACACCTCCCTTACCTTCTAAGCACCTGAAAGGAGACAAAGAGCTGGCCTTCTACTTGGTACTCCTTTGCGTGCTTGGTTTAAAAACAGGCAGAAAGGATGTGGGCCAAAGTCAGCATCTTCTGCAGGAAGGTATTCAAAGACCTTGTCCCTCCATCTTTTTAGGCACCTAGAAATAGTAGTTACACCCTTCTCCTTTGTCTACGTTTCATGCACTCTCTATGGCAACTTTGTTCAGTAGCAACTGAACTTCCTACACAAGAACGGAGTCATGATCTGCTGAAGTTAGAGTGAAACTGGTAGATATAAAAAGGGAAGGATGTAAAGAGCAGGGCATAGTCTCTCAGCAATCTACAACACCCACTGATCTCATAACACACCAGCCGGCTAGGAAAATCAAAATCTTCCCCCAAACTAGCCAAGCATAACAACTGTAAGAGAGATCACAGTGGCTTAGCCGCAGGTGTGGAACTGCGAAAGGGTTGTACTGGCAGCTACAAAGGTTGGGAGAGCTACAACTGGCGGTAAGTAAGACACCAGCAGTATCCTTAGAACGGTAATGCTGCAGGAACTGACGAGCTGAAGAACTCTGACTCATACAGCATGTCGCAGCAAGACTCCTTGAAGCGCCCCAACGCAGAATTAGCCTTTTCACTGAAAAGATTGGAGCCATTCAAAGGCATGTCCACTAGGGATGCTTTCATATTCCCTAGAAAAATCTCAAGCATGGATGTCATCACTACCCTGGTGCACATGGCACATCCAACACAGTCAGTCATATTTAGACCAGCTCTCAAAACTTATTTGTCTGTATCTTGTTTGTCTTGGATCGTGTGAGAAAAGTGGTTTCAATACTAATTGTGGATGACCAGCAAGAGCCTGCTGGCCATGTCCAGGAGCGCATGTTTGTATCTCCCAGGAAGAAAATGGCATTCAGGGACAGCAAGGTTAAGCTGGCTTAAGAAAAAACTATTTGCCCGAAAGCACTGATACATTTTTATTCCCTTTCTAGAGCAGCAGGTAATGCATTTGGATTCATCTTAGTAGTAGATGCTTCAACTACCAAGCTCTCTTGAGTCGGGTCCTGGTAAGAAAGGCCAAATTGCCAGGGGCTGGCTTATGACACCTAGCGAAAGGACAATTTACAGGTGGTGCTGAACATAACTTAGACCAGGTCGCCATCAAAGTTTCTGCCGGGGCCTTGCTGAAGGCCAGCAAAGGCTCTAGGGTAATAGGCCAAGGCTATAATCTCACATAAAAGATTCTTCCAGGTTTCTAGTGTAGGTTGTTTTAAGTTTAACATTTCTGTTACTCAGCAGACTACTACCACCAAGGAGACACCCTTCTCAGTAAAGGGGTCTGGATGGGAAGTTCAGCTGTTTCTCAAGGAACGTTTCAAGTTCACTGGCATTCTGCAGATCAAGGAAAAGGCCAATATCTGAGGGTAAAGTAAGATATCTGCCTCCTCATCGTCATTTATGTTGTGTTCTGAAACCCTTAAATTGAGTCAGAATCTGGTCCAAACAAGGCTTCCAGACTCCTGTAGCACTGGCATAGTGGAGAGGCTGTGGGTCCTCCAAGGTTGGGGGCTGCAAGTAGTAATCTTAAACCAAGACAAAGGCATGTACTGGACTGATCTGGTGCTGGGCCCACTAGTTCCGAAGTTGACGCCAGGGCAGTTTACAATCACGAGGCCCCAGGCCGTGGAGTGGAGACATGAGCCTGAACTGGCAAGAAGCCAGGGAAAGGCATATTGGGGGTCAGTCAGTGCCAGGGTATATTTACCCCTTAGCGCCCCCGCAAAGGATCAACTGGGACTATATGTGTCCCAGAGGGAGTCAGAATCGTCCTGAATAGTTGCAGCATGGCCTCCCTGAAGTTCTCTATCTTCTGCAGAGTTGACAAAGGCATGGAGAACTCAGGAAATGCCAGAACCGGCCTCTAAAGAGGCTAGAAGTCGGAAGATGGTCTCGTGTGTTTACTGCATGTCCCTGGGGTGGGAGGGATGAAAGTGTGATGAGTTCTGCTTGGACTCCTTGCACTTGTACTGCAATTTGCCCTAAAGACTTTGGGCCTCATTATGAGGTTGGCAGGCTGACCGTCAGCCTGCCACCCCAGTGGACAGAATACCGCTGCAGAGCTGGTTGTCTCCCTCAGGCCAATTACAAGGTTTCCACTGGGCTGACAGGCATAAACTTAGAAATCTGAGGTTTCCGCCGGTCAGCTCAGTGGAAACTGTGCAGTGGCATTGGCCTCGGCTCCATAATGCTGTCGCACAGAGGGTACCCCAGCACCCTTGGAAAGCGAATTGACTGCTGTAACAGACAAACACACATTTAATATATGTTATGCTTAAACCCAGGCAAAGGAAACTGGGGGTCCTGAACCTGCAGCATTACTATCAAGAAACACAAGTGCGGTACATACTACATGAGTCAGAAAGGATACAGAAAAATCTTGGAGTTTCGATGACCACATTATCAGTGAACCCACTTCAATAAGTTCCTTGCATCTCAAAGGGACAGTGGACAGAGAATCTTTATGTATAATGAGCAGAGTGCCACTGCCAGTTTGGAAACCTACATAAGAACCTTAGAGTATCTTCCATTTTTACACTAATTTAGTTAATCAAGTTACTCTCCAGGGATTGAAAGAGGGATGGTCTACCAACAGAAAGAGAGAGAAAGCATCAAGGTAGGTGATCTCTTTCCATGGATCTGACAGCTGTAGGTGGTTTGTTTGACATTGCAGCTCATGTGTTTACCACACATACATTTACAATGATGGATTGTATCTCTCTCTAGATATATATATATATATATATATATATATATATATATCTTCACACCAGTTTGACAATTAAGTCAAGGATGCAGCACTCACAGGATTTCATTAACCTTCTTTTATTTCATGAAAAGACCCCAAACAAACTGACACCAACGAGTTTCAACCTTCCCGGTCTTAATCACGGTAATTATTCAATCCATTACATGAACTATTTATACTTCTCCTCTAAGCCATGCCATTATGTGGCATTCTGGGATATGTAGTCTTTGCAGTATATGCTATTAAACAAACCACACCAATAGCCTTCTTAACCCCAGTGTAACCTACTGACACAAAAAAAGAAACTAAAAAATAGGAAAACCTTGCACATACAGCCACTAATAAAACTAAATATCACAAGCATAACAACAGCTACTCTACTGAACACTACAATTTGTTATCATATTCCTCTGTCCTCATTATTTAAATTGTAATGTTGAGTAGAGTAGCTGTTTTTATGCATATATATATATATATATATATATATATATATATATATATATATATATATATATACACACATATACACACACACACACAAAAACACACTTCTCAACTTAATGCCAGACTTGTGTCAATTTCATGCCTTTTAGGGTACTGGGTGTTGAACATCAGAGAAAATGAGGTGCTGATTTAAGGATCTGTGCTACTTGACATAGCTTGGATAAATGGCCAAAGGTGTGGAACATTTCGTTGGCTTAGAAACTGGGAGCGGCCCAGGGTATCACATTTAACTTGGGACTTCTTGGCACCTATGAAACAATTACTATAAACCAAATGATGCGTTTAAAAGAGCATGAATCTAGTGTATGGCTGAAAATGGTGATTATAGGGTTCATGAAAAAAAAGGCAAAAAGGTAATCATCAAGATTCTTTTAGGTTTTTCTTTACTAGCCATTTTAATAGTGACAGCACCAGCTCCCAAAGCTGAGTGAGAGTCTGGACAGTAGTTGATCTGTTTGCTAGCGTCAGGGTTGGGTTTTTGTGAGTTAATTGATCCACACTTGTCTTACATTTGAGGGGATGGTAGACTAAAGAAGTTACTGCTGGCGCTAGGGAGTCAACGTTTGCTCAGCATTTTTGATAGACAAGAATCTCCTGGGTAGGTTGTGGGTTACATCTAGTTGTACTGTGACTAGCGTAACTTTAAATCCTTAGGCTTTCCAGCACTGAGGGAGCATTGTTTTAAAGGTATCTGAAAAGGATAATCCTTGACTTTTTTCTCTATATCTTTATTTATAAGTAAAGACAACTGTAGTTCGAAAAACAAAAGAACTAATGCTCTGCAATGCACAGCATTACAACTAGTCTCTCGCAAAAGAAATTAATAAGCTTAGACTTCAGGACGCATCAACATTTCCACATCACAAGCTCCTAGACACCCCCCCGCCTTTTCCAGGGCAGTATAGGTCCATACTTCGCATCTAAGGCAAAGCTGCACAGTGCTGCATAAAACAGTCGTGCCAGCTGTCGCTCCTATTCTGCTCCCTTAACCCATCCCGTCCCAATCTGTCATACAGCGACCTATATCCTTAAAGGCTGTAAATGAAAAATGATCAAAGAGAGAGAGAGAGAGAGAGAGAGAGAGAGAGAGAGAGAGAGAGAGAGAGAGAGAGAGAGAGAGAGAGAGAGAGAGAGAGAGAGAGAGAGAGAGAGAGAGAGAGAGAGAGAGAGAGAGAGAGGAAGGATTGTTCCACTAGCAGCGTAAAACATTTTTTAATGAAAGCATTAGTATAATGATGGACTGCTGAAGGCAGGGTAGAAGGTTTGCTTGGGAACGACAGGTGCGTCTTAATAATATAATCCAAATATAATATTACTGGCCATTCCTAAGGAGCATGCCACAAACTAAACTGTCTCGACTGTAGGCCCAAATCAAAATGGTATTTAGATTCCTAACATGCTTGACACAAAATCCTATCTATAGATGAGAGAACCCAGATTCTGTGTGAGCAAATCCCCTTTGAAAGGGGATTTGCACACCTGGAAATTAAGTCTATATTTTCTCACTTCTATATGAGCAAATATAGTGGTAGACGCAGGTTTTGTGGTTGCTCCTCAATGGCTCCAAAAGATCTGTTTCTGTTGCTCTCGGGTGCAACCCCCCAATGTTGTTGCGAGTGAGTGTTCCTGGCCCAGTGTCGCTCATTTGTGAGCGTTCCTCTGCCTTAGTATCCCTACCTCCTCATTTTCCCTTTTTCAAAATCGCCTCTCAGGTGCCTTTCGTCCACCAAGTGGTCTCAAACTCTTTTCCCAAGGGCTACTGCACGTGCCCCCCTCCACTCCAATAAACAGACACCAGATATGCAGACAGATGCAAAACTATCCAGTGATAACTCAGCTGAGTAATGTATAGCCCTGCTGTCTGTAAGTAATGCAAGATACCTCTTTGATGGGTGAAAGGTGGCTCTGCTGTCTATGGTGAATACACTCAAGTGTAGGCAGTTTTTTTTACTTTATACATTTGGAGTAAATCTTTCCTGAAGAATTATAAAATGTGTTGAAAGAAGTGCATATTGATGTCTAGATTCTGAGAACACTACCCAGATATGTATATGCTTTTAGAATTTCTAGACAAACTCGACCCAGATTCAAATGGTAGCGGCAGCAATGTTTTTTTTGCCTTGAAGACCAACATTTTAGTGTATTTCCTGCATATGCATTTAAAGCATTCGGGTTGTGTGGAAGGCCAAGACGAAAAATGACTACATCATCTGTGGACATCAACACATGGCCATTTAATGATGTGATACTTGGTTGAAACGTCCTAATACTTACAAGTTGGGAAGATAAATCATAAAGGAAAATTACAGAAAGAAGAGGGGCAAATATGCAATCTTGTTTCAACCAGACTTTCTTTGAAATTTAGGGGTTAAGCCTTTATTCCTGCCCATCAGAATTCTACAGAGAATTTGGAGAAATGTAGTGCCATGATCAATCTTAGCAGATCTTAAGGGCTACCCAATATGACCAATCTCTTCTATTGAGCCAGCCTGCCCACTCTATCAAATGCTGTTTAAAAAGTCAATAAATCAGTGCACAGGATCTGCGATTTTGCTACTACAAATTATCAAAGTATGAACAACTGCGATGTCTGTAACAGAGTGCTTGGGTCCAAAACCAGCTTGTTCTGGGGGGATTATTCCTTTCATTTTGCTCCAGAATGCTGGTTTCAAAAATCTTTCCTGTGCCACTGAGAAGGACAATTGGTATTTGCAAACGCTGCTCATGCTCATTCCTTTGAGAATTTTGAACATTTGATTCAAAACTGAATCGTTTTGCTGTTCTGGAGGAACCTGCAAATGAAATTAAAAGAAATATGTCCTTGATGGTTTTCTGCTTTCAGCAGATTAATGAGGATACTTAGTATGTTTTTGGATGTAAAATGTCAAAGTCCTGGTAGTAGTCTATAGAAAGCAGAAGGGAAACACTTCTTTCAGCATGCCCATTAATAGCCATCTGTGCGATAACACATATTACATATGGCAATTTTATTTTTTAGTAAATCAGGTCTCCTGTAAACAGGTAATTGAAGGCTTTAAATCCGGTATAAATTAATTTTCCCTTCACGTAGGTCTGCTATGTTACAGGAGACTAGTGACAAATAGTTGCTAAAAAAAAGTAATTTGAAAACTTTATTTGGTTTGTTTTTATTAATCATCTCACAGAGACCAAGAGACCTATTTTTTTTTTTTGTAAGAGCAGATGAGAATTGATCTTGGGTTCTAATGTGTCTGGTATCTGAATTAACTTGCATGATACAAGAGTTCAAGAATCATTTATTAGTTGCACAATTAATTGAACTTTTTCAAGGGGCCCTATAACTAGGCTCTATGTCCGGTTCTTGACTAAACTTGCTTTTTGGAAAATTTAGATGACAAATAAAAGGTATGTCATAACCATTTTTATGAAGAACATAACACTCCTTTATAATTATTATTGGTATCAAACTGAACCAAAATGCGACCTTCACAATTGACAAGTCCTGTTTTTTGGAATGAAACCAATTTTATTTCTGACCAACAGAGTGACTAACTGTAAGTAAGGGTGGACCAAGGCTCCTGTATCTGTTAAGAGGGCTATTATCTTTTGAAAAATGATCCATAATATCAGTAATTGTCAAAAAGAGTGGGGCATTACTAAATTCGACTGCTCTATTCATTAACTCGTCATTCAAATCTGGTGCCGGGTCTACAGGGCTAGGTGTCGTGGTACTGTTTCCACAGACATCAAAAGTGCAGATCTAAATTCAGCAGTGTAAGGGATTAACTCGTCACAAGGCTCCTTAGGAGCAGGAGAAGACGGAAGGATAATGACTCCGAACTCTGCACTAAATTTGCTCACGGCTCTATTGGCTCAATTTGGCTCTATACTACTGAGTATTATTGATTATGTTATTTGTTGTGAAATCTTTCTTTAATTGAAATCTTACACCTTTTGAGCATTTTTTAAAAATAATGCTTAGCTTTGCTTTTCTCTTTTTGTTGGGCTCTAATTGGTCTTCTGTGGCTTATTTTCTTTCTGCTCGTTAAAAATTGGAAACAAGGAAGAGATGATGCATTTGGTAGCAATTGGTGGTTTTGTCAGTGATATGAGCCACCAACTATAGAGAGTTCCGCTTACTGCTGCTTACTTAGGAGTTGTCCGGTTGACCCCGTCTGCACTTTAAACATGCACAATAGGGCTAAACTCCCCAGTATTAGCCTGGCACAAATTATCTGAAACACAATTACTCAGTCTTGATTCCAAACGTACTCCATATCCCAGGCCCACCACGGCCTGTGGAAGCACAATGCAAGGCTGTATTGAGATTTCTGCCCAACCTCGGCTTCCTGAGGCGAAAGCAGATCACTCAACACTATAATATAGTGCAGGAGATCTGCGCCTGGTAAATCAAGCCCCAAGGTAGCACATAGGAGACAGAACAGACAAAAACATGCAAGGCTTACAGAGGACCAACTTGCCAGGCGGAGGCCTCGCCAGTCAAGCGGGTGGCAGTCCACTGAAATAGCAGCAGAGTCCAAATTTAGTGACGATCGGGTGTTCCCAGATCTGCACTCCATGTGGGCAGGCACGACAGTGATCAGACTGTCAAGGAGAGCAATCAGTCAATACTTTTATCTATAGAGCACAAAGTTACAGAGAAAGCTTAAAGGTGTATGAACTAGGTTAGTGCCAGTCACTTATTTTGCTAAGGAGTTTGGGTTTTAAGAAGAACAAGACATCCAGGCTTTAAAAACGCAGTCCATCATCTGTTATGAGACAAGCCCTGGCACTAGCCAAATCCAGGAGGTATGGTCCTGATAAATACAGTTTGCCCGTGTGACTGCTTAAGTCCATCAGACGTTCCTGGGCCAATCAGTTTTGTGTGCATATTTTGATGTATTCAGTATTCTATAGAGGGCACAGAACTGTGTCAATTTCAGTCCAAAATCTTTGACAAAGGTGATAAAGATAGTAGGTAGTCATGCGTCCAATGCTTGGGCCACAGACACAATCATGAATGCAGACAAAAATGCACAAATTTGCTCTATGTGTGGACTTCTCTCCAATAGTAACAGTATCCAAATCTTTAATCTACTGCACCAGTGTTGTGGTCCATAAGGCAGCTGCAAAAATGCGACCAGGAAGAGTGAGGGTTTGGTTTCAAGGCACACACGAGTGCAAGGAGAGAATGCTTTGGGCACTCTTGCTTGAATTTGAATGGCAGAGTGTGCAATTATTTTGATAAACTGAACATCAACGTCGAGGAGGTATTTAGAGTCCTGTTTGTATTTTCAAGAAAAGTACAAAATCACCTCACTTAAGCCAGTGAACACAATCCCACCTTATTATGCAATGAAAGTGTGATCTATGGGTTCTTAGCTCCCCTGATAAAAACAGAATATTGACAGGGTGCTTGCCAAAGGGAGTGGAGACACCATGAGGGCGCACTGGAAGTACACCCACCAGCACACAGTGACTGCACATGCAAGCATATTTGGATGAGGATAACAATATGAATCAATGACTCCGTACATCTTCCCTTGTTGTGGAAGTGATGGGTTTTCCATCTTTATAAATCACTGAGGAAAGCTGTCGACTCACATCCACCCAAACTTGATCCCCAATATTCATGTCTTTCTACCATTAATGTATAGGTCTTCTTAACCTCTGTGTGCATATAAACAACACCTGTGTCACTATTTGTGTGTGTAGAGGGTTGTCCCTCTCTGCTCCACGGTCTGTCTCCCCACCCCATAATTTGTGAGTCTCAGCTCAGGGACTACCTCTCTTTTTCAGAGAGAGACAGTGTGTGTGTGTGGGGGGGTGCGTATCTCACCACCTTATTATCTGTGTGTCTGTCTAGCTACCTCGGTATCTTAAGAGGGTTTTGTTTGACTCTTAAGGTTCCCCGTCTCTGTATTCCCAGTGCAGAAAGGTTAGATGCTTCCAAGAAACAAGGACTGCATCTCTGTGTCCCAATCCCTTGAACTCATAGGTACTAAAGTAGAGCATTTAAATACTATCATGAGCAAATATGACTCTTTTGAGGGCAATGCATCAGGAATCATGGAGTATTATTAATTTAAACATTTGAGGATTATCTCGCACTTCTTTGGGGACCTCTATTTACAACCGAATACATAAAAATTATAGACACATTTAAAGAAAAACCACTAGGACTGTTTACAGTGAAAACCAAGCCAATGCAAGGGGTCTCGCGTTTGCTCGAGTTAGAGCTATTAGAGTTGTAAATTCCTACCTGGACTTCACATGCCACATAAATTGAAAGTGAAAAGTAAAACAGTTGACATAAGCAAGCCAATTCAAAGCGGCATGGCCGCCATGAGCTGGAAGGAGAGACACAAAAAGAAAAAAAGTTTGCTCACAGTCAAACGTATTGGCAAACTGCAATTATCCATGTAACATAGTTGATGACCAAGGCAGTAACAAAACTGTCCCAAGGAGGGACAAACATAAATCATTTACCAATGATAAAGGATTTTTGAAATGCAAGCCCATGAACGAGTGATAGAGATGGGCGTGCAGTGGGCGTAGTTAAAAGCCCACAGATAGATTACAACACGTCAGAGCACACTCGACCGAACAATTACTGTTTCAACTATTTCAAGATACACCTTATTTGGAATGATTTCATGATTACACACACAGCTCCCTGAGTAGCAAATTAATTTCAAGTGTGTGAACATCTTGCATGTATTAGTGATGGGTTCTCAAGGCACCTACATTTGAGCACAATATACTGATGCAGTTTAAAATGCTACATAAATGCAGATAAAACGTCCTCCAATTTACATCAAATGAAACCCAGCGTTTGCTTTAAGAGGTTCAGTGTTGGGGATATTTCTACTATTTTTATTGGCAGGATCCCAGCGACCATATACATATCAGACTCATGATTACTGGCCATAAGACCCTTCCTAACTAATTAAATATCCTTAATGTAGATTCTGACTATATGTCTCCATTAAGAAGACACAATTAATTAACCCTGCCATTTGAAAAACATAAAACCAGCATTGGCAAATACATGAGGTCTGGCTTTAATAGGCAAAGATTGCAATCAGTATTTGTGCATGCCTGTGTTGGCATATTAAAGTCAGATATATGGGCGTTGCCACTACTTGTTTATCAATGTCTACATCCTGTGGGCATTATGCAAGTCCTGAATACAACATTAAAAAAGCCTCCGCCAGGAAAAAAACGAAAACCGCAACAAAGAGAGACTGGATTTCTGTAATGGATGATATGGCAATCTAATGCGAGATGAGTTAGTTTACTTTCTGTAAAATAGTACTTCATGCACTGCAATAAAGGCAGAATGATACACCGAACAACCAAGAGGTGAGAGAGAATTCCTGGACAGAAACAAAGCTATTCATACGTACATTTTAAATAATTGATATCAACAGGAAAGTTGTACTAGCCAGCCGGAACTAAAACAACTTTCCAGTAGGCGGATAGAACTATTCAACAGCTTCCTAAAACAGAAGAAAGAATTATGAAACGGAAATTAATTCTGAACATAAATGCTTTTGCGAACTATGAAATACCTCATGTCAAAATAAAGGTTTCTCTTGGGTGACATCCTCCCTTCCTTGAACAGCTATGAGATCTAACCGCTTTCCCCTCTCGTTAGATTATTTTGTAATGTTTGTGGCTTTATGAAAAGGATACTGGATGCATGGTTAATACTTTTATACTCTGAGTTCAAAGTACAAGTTACTTACCTTTGGTAACGAAATATCTGGTAGAGACATATTCTAGTTGCAGATTCCTAACCTTAGAATTTTCCCCCATGCGTCAGACTGGATCCGGAGATTTTTCTTCGAGCAATACCCTTGCACGTCAGGAGGTGCCTTCGCAGGCATCGTGGTCGCCATGATGACATCAGGAGTAGTACATAGAAGCCGCCCTCGCGCAGTGATGTCACTTTCTTTTACCGACTTTCCACACTAGAGCGCAGAGCCGCTAAGAACACTGAGATTGGTGCGCCAGAGCTAAGGACCTGAAAGGGGGAGTCCCTGTCCCTAGAAATCAGTTCGCAAGTGGGGAGGATGGGTGGGCTGTAAGGAATCTGCAACTAGTAATATGCCTCTACCAGATATTTAGTTACCACAGGTAAGTAACTTGTACATCTGACAGAGACTTCTAGTTGCAGATTCCTTACCTTACAATAGATACCAAAGCAATGCCTTTCTCAGTGGTGGGCTGCGAACCAAGATCATACTAGAAAGTCCTGCAGGACCGAAAGCCCAAAGAAGCCGTCTCAACGGACCAGACTCTCTAGGCAGTAATGCTTAGCAAACGTGTGCAGGGACGCCCACATAGCTGCCTGACAGATGTCCAGGACAGGAACTCCGCGTGCTAACGCTGTGGAAGCAGCAGTTGCTCTGGTGGAATGAGCACGCACGCCTTCAGGAGGTTGCTTTTTAGCCAAAGCACAGCACATTTTGATGCAAAGAAGCACCCACCGAGAGATGGTACGCTTTTGCACCGGCTTCCCTTTCTTCACACCCACATAGCTAACAAAGAGTTGATCGTCCACCCGGAAATCTTTAGTACGACTGAGGTAGAACGCCAACACTCTTTTTGGGTCCAGACGGTGGAGTCTCTCCTCCTCATGGGAAGAATGTGGGAGTGCGTAGAAGGTACGCAAAGTGATGGACTGGCCTACAATGACCTTAGGAAGGAAGGAAGTCCTAGTGCGTAGCACCACTTTGTCAGGGTGTACAGACAAGTATGGAGGTTGTGAAGAGAGGGCCTGAAGCTCATTCACCGTGCGAGCAGAGGTGATAGCGACCAGAAAGACAGTTTTGAATATGAGGAGCTGCAAGGGACAATTATGCATTGGCTCAAAGGGGGTACACATCAAATAAGTAAGTACAAGATTAGGATCCCTCTGAGGCATGATAAATGGAGTGAGAGGAAATAAGTGGGTGAGCCCTTTTAAGAACCTACTCTCAATAGGAGATTTAAAGAGTGAGGGCTGATCAGGTAGTCTAAGAAAGGCGGAAATGGACCCTACCCCACCCTGTTTGTTGGAGTACCACATGGCGGTAGTGTTGTCCGTGAACACCTGCACCACTTTCCCTTTGAGAGAGGGAAGGAATGCTTTCAACGCAAGCCTGATCGCCCTGAGCTCCAGCATATTTATGTGGAGCCCCGGCTCCGCGGAGACCAGAGGCCTCTGATCTCCACCTCTCCCATGTGGCCGCCCCAACCCAGAAGTGATGCATCTGTCACTATAGAGAGATCTGGTTGGGAAGGGAGAGGGATCTGCTGTTGACCTAATTTGGATTCGAAAGCCACCACTGCACTGCAGGTCTTTCGCAGTCCCCTCCGAGATCTGGACCATGTCAGAGAGATTTCTCTGATGTTGCGCCCACTGGAACTTCAGGTCCCACTGCAGAGCCCGCATAGGCCATCTGGCACGTGTTACTAGCAGGATGCAGAAGGCCATGAGGCCCAGCAGCCTCGGAGTCAGTCTCACCGAAACCCAAGACCGAGGCTGAAAGATTGGAATCATAGCCTGAATGTCTTGGACTCGCTTGTCGGGAGGATAGGCCCGAAATTGCAATGTATCCAGAACAGCTGCTATGAAAGGGAACGTCTGAGAGGGAGTCGGGTGTGACTTTGGTACGTTTATAGTGAACCCCAGCTTGCGCAGGAGGTTTGCTGTAGTCTGAAGGTGGGAGTCAACTGTCTGGGGTGAAGGCACCTTCAACAGCCAGTCGTCGAGGTAGGGGAAGACCGAGACCCCTAACCTGCGCAGATGAGCTGCAACCACAGTCATCACTTTCGTGAACACCCGAGGGGCACTGGTAAGGCCTAAAGGGAGCACGGTAAACTGAAAGTGCTCGTGACCTACCACGAATCATAGGTAATGTCTGTGGGCAGGCAGTATGGGGATGTGAAAATAAGTGTCCTGCAAGTCCAAAGCTACCATCCAGCCTCTGGGTTTAAGGCAGACAGAACCTGAACCAGGGTGAGCATTTTGAATTTCTCCTTCTTGAGGAAGTAGTTCCGGTGCCGAAGGTCTAGGATAGGACATAAGCCCTTGTCCTTCTTTGGTATCAGGAAGTAGCGGGAATAACAACCACAACCTACTTCTGGCACAGGGACCCTTTCCATAGTTCCCTTGGCCAAGAGAGCTGCGACTTCCTGGCGGAGAAGCACCAAATGATCATCCGGAAGATGATGGAAGGATGGTGGCATGTGTGGTGGTGCAGATTTGAAAGGGAGGAAGTGGCCCTTCCAAATGATCTGCAAAACAAACCTGTATGTGGTGATATGTTCACAGTGGGGCAGGTGATGGCAGATCCTGCCACCAACTGGGTGGGAGTGAGGGGAGGATTTGGAGACTGCAGCAGGGGCAGAGGTGGACTGGACAGACCTCTGGTTCCCTGTCCCACAGCCACACATAGGCTGGCCAGCGTGCGAGGCACGGTGGCTGGGTAGAGGACGCGACAGGGCGCCCCTTCCGTGTCCACAAAAGGGACGAAAAGCGGACTGTGGTGGGCGAGTGGCAGAGGGAAGACCAAGGGACAGAGCCGCCAGGGAATCTTTGAAACCTCTCCAAGGCCGAGTCCGCTTTGTCACCAAAGAGATGGGTGCCATCAAAGGGCAGGTCCAGGAGTGACTGTTGGACATCCCCCGAGAAGCCAGAAGTGCGTAACCAGGCGTGGCGCCGTAAGGCCACTGTTGTTGCAACCAATCTGCCCAGAGAGCCAGTCGTATCCAGCCCACAACGGATAGTGAACTTCGCCGCGCCTCTCCCATCTTTCACTGCTTGGGAGACGATAGCACGGGCCTCCTCCGGTATCTGCGGCAGGACGCGTGCAACCGTATCCCATAGGGAGAGGGTATAACGGCCCAAAAGGCATGCGGTGTTCACAGACCACTGCGCGAGGCTCAAGGAAGAAAACAACTTCTTGCCAAATTGTTCCAGCCTTTTGGATTCCCTATCCAGGGTACGGAAGGGAACGCGCCTGAATTAGAGGAAGCCTGGATAACAAGACTCTCAGGTGTGGGGTGTTGGGACAGGAATTTTGGGTCATTTGGTGCGGGCCGATGGCAGTGATCAATAGTCCTGTTCACAGGAGCCCCTGTGTTGGGTTTGGACCATGTACCCAAAAGGACATCTGTGAGGGCTTCATTAAATGGCAAAAGGGGTTCTGTAGTAGAAGTCCCAGGCTGAAGCCCCGCCGCCAGGAGATTAGACCTGACGTCTACAGTAGGTAGCTCAAGGCAGAGGACCTCAGCTGCCTTCTGACCACCATACTGTAAGTTGCTCCCTCCGCCGTAGCCACAGTAGGAGACAGCATGCCAGCGTCATGAGAAGTATCCAGACCGCTGGCTTCGCCCAAATCCTGTGCCCAGTCCATAGCAGGGTCATCCTAGTATCGATAAGAGTCCAGTGACCCCTCCAATTCCTCCCCTTTTCGTACCCATAGGAAAAAGGGTCAGAATCTGACCTCGGGCGAATAGGCCCCACCGAAGCTGATGGCGGCATTGGCCGACGCCACTCCGAGTTGTCGGGGATAAGAATTGGGTCGACGTCAATAGTGGGCACTACAGACGTCGGGAGCGTCGATAATCGACCTGGCGCCGGGGAAGGTCTCGAAGGTTCGACCGGTGCAGATCCGCGCACGGATCGGGAGGTGACCTTGGTGGCCGAAGCTGCCGGCGCGGAACCTGGAGGCCCCTCAGCCAAACCCCTTGGGCCCAAAGGCACCGTATCGGGGTCGGCCCGCCCAAAGATGAAGCGCATGGCCTCGTAAAACTCCTTCAGTTGGGTGGGGGTCGCTCTGGCTCCGGGAAACTCGGGAAAACGCGGAGTCGACCCAGACGCAGGCTCCGAGGATGGAGGCCTAGTGCAAGGATGCTCGTCTCGTGTCACGTCGGCCGAGCGACGGGATGAAGTCAGAGAGCATTGGGACTTCGACTTCTTCTTCTTACCTTGACCCGAGGATTTCGAAGAAGACGAGTGGTGATGACTCTTCGAACGATCTTGAGAACTTCCTCTCGAGCGAGACCGGGACCTACGCGGAGTCCAGTGCCGGGCCTTCATTAGCTTTAGGGACCGCTCCCTCAAAGCTTTCGGGTGCATGGCCTGACACTCGGAGCACAACTTCGGGTTGTGGTCGCACTCGAGGCACCACAGACAAATGCGATGAGGATCCGTCACCGTCATTGTCCGATGGCAGTCCTCATAAGGCTTGAACCCGGTCTTCGGGGACAATTCGACGCACCAAAGTCATACACAAAAACTTCGACAAAACGGTCGAATTCGCCCAAAAAATAGCCAGGGCAGCTCTCTCCAGATCAGTGCATGGCACGGAAATTAAAGAACTGACGTCACTGCGCAAGACCGGCGTCTATGTACTACACCCGACGTCTACGAAGTCGACTGACGCCACCTACCGACATGCAAGGGTATTGCTCAAAGAAAAATCTCCGGATTCAGTCTGACGCCTAGGGGAAATTCTAAGGTAAGGAATCTGCAACTAGAAGTCTCTATCAGATCAAAAGTGGTCTGCTTAGAGACACCTTATTGTGTCCATCCAAAAATAAACATTTGGCATGCTTTTCAGTGTTAATGTAAAACGGTGTAAAATTCACAAGCATTAAATAGCTCATAAAAAAGTGGAGGAAAAAGTGGGAGAATCAACTTTATAGTTGAGAGACAGAGGCTGGATTAATGCCAAGCAAAGCATGATAGGCAGTGGAAGTTAAAAGGTCCAAAGGTTGAGATGGATGGAATGTGTTAGGCATGCGAAGAAACAATGAAGAATGCTCTTCTGAGAATTACCATTACGACGTGTGTCGCCAAGTGGGTCAAGTTTTGGAAGTCTAGTAACTTTGGGGGTTCCCCAGCCAACTAAAGGAAAACAAACAAAAGACATTAAGAATTTTCATTGGGAAGAGTTTAAAAATGTTTAGATCGACAAAAGTTCCTCCCAGCAACAAAATAGTAAGAAAAATGGGTAAGTAACGGTCAATGATTTAATTGTTTATACGTTCGCAAGGACTACTTTAATATATCCTCATAACTGAAGAAAATAAGTCATTGCGGATAATGGCGACCTACTTTATATTTTTTATTAATCTTAAATTTTAAAAGAGAAATTTTGGCATAACGGTAGGTACTATTACCAAAGACAATGTAGGGTACAACGTGTGTGTGCGTTACATATTTGACAAAGAGTAACCTTTACCAAAAAAATAAAAAAACACAGTTGAATGAACTTTGTGGTTTCGCCCATATCTTTTCAGAGATTCCTCAAGAAATGCTTTTAATTATCATATGAAACATACAATGAAAATCCAATCCATATATTTGGCTTGTCATAAGAAAGCAAGTTACTATGACAGTTGTCCATTTTACAGATCACCTTACTCTTTTTAATCACTTGATTTTAGAAACCCTTCCCAATATGAAAAGTTCATTTTGCAAATAATTTTTTATTAACATTTTTGTAAATCATTTAGACATTTGGCCAATACTCCATTTCCAGTGTAATGTAAAAACTCCACGAATTACTAGGGATATGCTGGTTTAGATTCATTTGAGTTTTAATTGGTATTTTGCACACAAAGAGCAAAAGACTGCTGCAGGACAGTAGGGAACGTTGGTTTTCTTCTCTGAAAATACAGAGGAGGAAACAGTAGACACATTAACTCTTGAACAGCGTGTCATAGCAAGGTCTGACAATCGCTGGTTAAACCGGCAATGGACATTAAATACTAGGGGTGTGGGATGATGCAACTCTAGATGTCTTGCTTGGAATTTATTCAATGATGTAGTGGTCTACTAAGTGCAGCTTTGCAGATCGAAACCTGTTGTCTGGAGAACCCTATATTGTCTAAAGTGCATCGATTCAGTTCCATCACAGCTGTCATTTTTATGAAGACTGTGAAACATTACTTCAATGAATGTAACTCTAAAACTTTTGAGAAAAGATACAATGAATGCTACCATCAAACGAGCACTTTGGCAAAGCCGCAATCGAAATGTTGATATCTAGAAAATACGTTTTGTTTTAACAACAAGACTTTCAGCTTTTTATCATATGAGATATTGCTACTGGTTGCATCCAGGAGCACTTCCCTTCACTCGTTTGGATTAGCTTTAGTACAAACATCACTGACCACTCAACTGTCCATTTTGCATCATGAATCAATAAACATACAACATTAGGATTCAGACTATGAGCTTTCACCCTTTTTGTCACAAAGTCTCATTGTTCCAAAATGTATAAACTAAGGGTTTGTACATTCCATGCCATTTACACAGCTCCAGTAGCCCACCAAACCTTCACCTATAGTAAGCAGGGAAAAGGCGCAGAACTTATAACGTAAATTTACACTTTTTTATAAACTTATTTAAAAATGAGTTCGAAAAACATATCTTAGAGTGTTGTGACTTATAAAATAGGTATAAACATTTCCAATACTCACCAACCCCAATTCCTGCTCTGCCGACACCCACAGTCGCAAGACCTCTGCGACTCCCTCGCCACCTTTTTTCACCGCAAGATCACAGACATCCATGGCAGCTTCGCACCACCGTCCCCCACCACCGCCAACACCGACGCCAACGCAACCATCCTGAGTGCACGGACCCACACCAATGACGAGGAAACGACCACAACCATGAGCACCATCCACTTCGGTTTACCCGCTGACCCCTGCCCTCACCACATCTTCAATAAAGCCAGCCAAATCATCGCTCCCCAGCTCCGGACCATCATCAACAGCTCCTTCGAGACCGCCATCTTCCCGGAGGGCTGGAATCACGCCAAAGTCAACGCCCTGCTCAAAAAGCCCAAAGCTGACCCAGAAGACATCAAAAACTACCGGCCGATCTCCCTACTCCCCTTCCTTGCGAAAGACATCGAGAAGATAGACAACTGCCAACTATCTCACTTCCTAGAGGACAACAGCCTGCTCGACATCTCCCAGTCTGGCTTCCGCAAGAACCACAGCACTGAGAGCGCCCTTATTGCTGCCACTGACGACATTAGGAGCAGGCTCAACAAAGGGGAAACCTCTGCCCTCAACCTCTCGGCAGCCTTCGACACCGTCTGTCACCACACACTTCGCACACGCCTCCACGATGCTGGAATCCGCCACAAAGCCCTGGACTGGCTCACATCCTTCCTCTCTGGCAGAACCCAAAGAGTCCACTTCCCCCGTTCCTGTCAAAAGCCACCAAGACCATCTGCGGAGTCCCCCAGGGATCCTTACTCAGCCCCACCCTCTTCAGTGTCTACATGGCACCGCTGGAAAACATCGTCCGTTCCCATGGTCTCAACATCATCTCTTACGTGGACGACACTCGGCTGATCCTCTCTCTCACGAAGGTCCCCGCAACCGGAAAGACCAACCTCCACACCGGCCTTCACGCCATCGCCAACTGGATGGAGGCAAGCGACCTCAAATTGAACTCAGAGAAAACCGAGATCATCGTCTTCAGCTCCAACAGACCAGCATGGGACGACTCCTGGTGGCCTGCCACTCTGGGAGCCGCCCCAATGCCCACCACCCACGCACGCAACCTCGGCTTCATACTGCACTCATCGCTCACTATGACCCAGCAAGTCAACGCCATCTCATCCTCATGTTTTAACAACCTCCGCATGATTCTCAAGACCTTCAAATGGATCCCCACTGAAACCAGAAGAACGGTGACCCACGCCCTCGTCAGCAGCAGACTGGACTACGGCAACACACTCTATGCAGGAACAACGGCCAAACTCCAGAGAAAACTTCAGCGCATCCAGAACGCCTCCGCACGACACATCCTCAACCTCCCTCGCCACAAACACATCTCGGCCCACTGGCTCCCCATCAACAAAAGGATCATCTCCAAACTCCTATCCCACGCTCACAAAGCTCTCCACGACACCAGACCTTCCTACATCAATGAGCATCTCAACTTCCACACCCCGACACGTCAGCTTCGCTCCGCCAACCTCACCCTCGCCACCGTCCCCAGCGTCCGCCGTACCACAGCGGACGGCAGATCCTTCTACCACCTTGCCGCAAAGACCTGGAACTCCCTCCCCGTCAACCTACGTCTGACCCAGGACATCCTGTCCGTCAGGAAGCACCCCCGCACCTCCTCCCCCTGCGTCTTGAGACCCTACCGGGTGAGTAGCGCGCTTAACAAATTTCTGATTGATTATAAATCGAAATTAACAATACAGGCAGACTCTCATAACCAAACAGAATGCTTAAGATTGGCCCAAAAGATTAAAAATGTATGAACCATACTACTCCAAAGTGGTGGTCAAGGAGATAATTAGAGGCACACTACTTTGGAGGTTTTGAAGCTTCCCCCAGCCCCCAAAGGGAGGCTCTAGCAAGTCACCCTCTAAGCTACGTATAATAACTATAGCTTATACCTCTCATCTCTGGTGTAGTCTTCCCCCAAACGTTTTGCCTTCACCCATTAAGTTTTCTGAATTTCACTTGTGTTGGCATTAGGACTTTGTGCACTTTACCACGGCTAACAAGTGCTAAAGTGCTTGTTGTCTTAAAAATGCTGCAATTGGCTTACACCTGATTGCCATATTTAATTTACTTATAAGTCCCTAGTATATGGTACCACATGTACCCAGTGCCTGTAAATGAAATGCCACTACTTGGCATGCAGCAGTCATTCTGCCACCCATTTAAGTAGCAATTTAAACATGTCTCAGGCCTGCCTTTGCAGCCTGTAGTGAAGTTTTTAAACTGTCAGAATAAACCTTCCTTTCTAATACATATGAGTCACCATTAAGGAAGGGCCTAAAAAGCCCACAGGGCAGGGTGCAATGTATTTTATAAATTTTAAATGTCCTGGTAGTGAACAATTCCTAAATTCATTTTCACTACTCTAAGGCCTATCATTCCCATTAGATAACACTTGGTTACCCGGCTACATTTAATAAGGGCCAATGTTTGACTGGGAGCAGTACTATGCTTGGACTCAAATGAACTGTAAATTTTAAATCCTCTCTCTAATGGTAAAGTCAAATTTTAAGTCACAATTCTGAAAATGACACTTTTAGAAAGTTAGCTCTTTTTGCCCTAACAATTTGGTGCCTGCTGCCAATGTCCTGGGCCACACAAGTACGAATCACGTAGCTGCTGGGCTTTGTGTATTACTCTTAATGCAGTGAGCCACAGGGGGACAAGGTGTTGGCAGGATGGGCGTGAAGGTTCCCTGTCCAATTTACATTTCAAATTGCCTCCAGCACACACAAAGAAACTCAAAACCAGTCCTTTGTCACCCCAGATTTCTTGAAGCCCTGGCAGGGGAAGGGAAGACCTTTTCATAGCTAGTTAAGCGGGCAGCTTAGAAGATTCCCCCACATCAAAGGCTGGCACCAGGTGTACATATTGAAGCCTCAAAGCAACTCTTCAGTACACTCCTGGACCTATGGAAGACTTCGGGAGGACTGCGGTTGACCGCTGGAGGAATGCCTTGATGCATGAGGCTTACTTGCCCCTGAGGGACGGTCCTGCTGCTTGAAGCCTGCCTTGCTGCAGGAACCCAGCACTATCAGAGCGACTCCAAGGGCTAGTTGGCTGGTCCTGGACACTTGGTTGTGGTGTAAAGGTGCTGCTCGTGCCTAACCCTGAAAGCTGGGACTTAAAAATGTTTTCAGAAGAAAGTGGCCTGAGAACCAACATAAGACTTAGACTTACCTGCTCACTGGTCTACCCAAAGTTCATCGCCATGTCGGCCTGCCGCCACAGTAGCTCCTGCTACGTTCTTCTCTGCAGCAGCAACTTAGAGGGTAGAATCTTCACCACCACTTCATTTAGTGGCTCCCCAATGGCAATGCCTCCTCTTTGGAAACCACCAGCTGATTTGCCCCACTAAACTTTTCCTTCTCAGGAATTTTAATTCAAATTTTCTTCTAAATCCAAAGGTAAGTAGAAACCAGTCCCAATCGACCTTGTGTATCTTAGCCCACGCCATCGTGATCAGCCACCAATCACCTAGGCAAGCACCGTTGAGAACACCTTTGGGCAGATTACAGACCAAAGAGGCAGATGCCTATTTGGAAGACAGACCACAAAGGAACGTGTAGACAGGCACCCTTCACGTTCAGTGGTGCCATGAACTTAACTGGCATGATCAAACAAGAGTGGATTGTCTGAAAACGCTATTCCCCCTCTTTTAGTAGATAAGATGGAATGGCATTCTCTAGACCACATTTGTCAAGGGTAACCGAGGCCTGAATCAACATTCCAAAGTAGACCTGCAACCTTTTTATTAACTTCACCCTATATGGAGGCATCCTCCAGCACCACAGTGGAATTCCTGGCTAAGTTGAAGGAACAGAATCAACCAGAACAGCTTGCCAAAAATCCAGATCATCCATCAGATATGTCCAGGTCAGACTATGACAAAAGTGTGGTGCTTTTCATCCGTTTCCATATAGGCAGAGACTCAGAGGTAGGATGAAAACTGGATCATCCTACTGCTACATAGTAATGAAAACCTCTACAGAAACTGCAGAAGGATCCTTCCTTGTCCACCAGGCAACCTCTATGATCAAGCAACATCAAAGAAACACATTATTCCTCATATTCTGAGGATGTCTAGGATAATGGGGAGGAGACAGGAGAATTCAACAAGTTCTGTTTCCCTGACCTTTCTTTGGCCATTAAATCTGCTAATGTCTCTGCCATCCGGGTGCCAGCAGAAGAGCACCCTCCCACCCTCAAAATCAGAAGAAGCATCACAAACTAATTTGCCAGTGCTCTTCCCCTCCATAGACTCAGTAACAGTTTTTAGAAAGTACAAATAACAAATCCACTAGAGCCGGTAAACTAGCACTTAACCCGTGTTGGGCACCATCATATTTAGGGGGCAGCCAAACTTCACTCAGACTGCTCACCGATTTCCTGGCCATAGCCTATCCCAGAAAACTATAAACGCCATGGTGGCATGCTTTATCATGTACAGTGGTCCAATCCAACATGGTCCTCTACACTTAAGAGCCCGGCCGAACATCACACTGCCTTTGAAACTGGAAACAAGCAGGCCTGCACCCAGATGGGGGGGGAAATACTTCAGCCACACCCAACCAAACTCCCAGCAAGGCACCGTGGAGCAACAACAATATTCCCTAACCCCGCAACCCATCCATAAACAGCCCTTCAAACCAAGGATGGAGAACGGAAGGAAACATCCTCCATTTAGACCGGACCATGTTTGGAAAGCCATAGGTCTGTTCAGATAGACAGAAAACTGGAGGCATCAAGGGCTGTGCCCCCTTCATGAAGCCTAGGGTAGGAAGGGAAAAAAGTGGCCCGAGTGTTCGATAACCTCTTGGTCAGCATTCCTATCACATTAAATAAGGATGTTTTCTCTATTCTTCATACACATCTCACTTGGCAGGTGTAGGCAGGACGCTTCATATACACTGGCATGTGCTGAATAATCTGTATTACTGAAAAAGATAATATACTTCCAAGACTCAAGACAGCGTGTTGGGTCATAATGTAATGACACTTAACGACAGGACTTGCACTGAACTACATGAGGAGGCAGTGGGGTGTGGCCATTGATATGGGCCTCACAGACCGGAAGTAAATATAGATAGTTACGTTATACATTTCAGCCTTGTGCATACAATATGGCAGGCTAGATGAGCTTGATGCATCAGTCAGCATGATGTACCCTGCGTATCATTCTCATACTGCTGACTTCATGCAACTGGCTTGGTATTGCATGGGGATTCATGACTTTCAGACACTGATCGCTGCCAGTGCCCTTCCTGTCAGTGGACACAACCTGATCCCCTCAGACTACATTCACTTGTTAGGTTCTCCTCAGCCCTAAGCCAGCTAGGAAGCTTGTAGCACTTATTAGACTGGCAACAGGTGGCACTGACCGGATGTATGGCATGCTCACAAAAGTGAGGCTGTATGATTATTTTTTTTAACACAAACTTTACTGCATTTTGTAGAGACAACAGAGAAGGATACACAAAACAATAAGTGTATTTGTTAAGGCAAGTGGACATATTTTGTGCCAACATATTTTGTGCAGGGGTTGAGCCTTGTATAATGGTTTACGCATCCAGTAATGTCAAAGATCTTTCATTTAACACGATTAACATAATGGTATGCATACCAAATAAATGAAAGGCTGGCAGCTATGGCAAGAAGAGGTACCATCTCACCACAGGAAAGACACATATCCATGCAAATGCAACATGAAACCTCCCCTCTCCCCTCCCCTCTCCCCTCCCTCCATGCACCCCCCCGACTCTCATACTATTGTGTCACGCACGCAGATGTTCATTGCAAAGGTCAGCAATATTGATGTGGGAGTAAAATGCACATAATGAGTCATCACAAATCATACAGGGTTTAAGTCATGTCGTTGTGCCGAGATCCTGGTGAATAAAGGAGTAAGGCAGGCAACGTTAGTGGGTCCCTCAGAAGTGTCGATGGTCCACCGTGGCACAGCAGTTTGAGAGAGGCAGGCCCAGGGTAAAAAGCACTGGAGGCTGACAGAGTTGCTTAAAAGGGAAAAGGCAGGGAGTCTATCCAATGTTTTCTTCTTGGGATTTGAAAGAATCAAGAACAATGTCCCACTACATGGCAATGAGGTGCTTGCGCAGTTCACGACTCTTCTCTATGCACTGCACAACTCTCCACCGTGCCTGAACGCATCACGTCTTCTCTCCACTGAAAGACATGGGGAGCAGTGGGGGACTTCCATCGCCTTATCAAGAGATGCTTCACCAATATCAATGCTAGATCGACGAATCGTGCCGTCACTTTGGAGCCTCTGGACCTCGGGTACAAGCCCACGAGACAGAGTTCGGTGGTGCTCCAGTGTTCAGAACTAAAGCGGTCTGCCACGTTTTTCCAAAGGGCCCCCCACTAAGGAGACAATGAGGGACAGGCCCAGAACATGTGGAGTAAATCCGCTTCTTGTGTTTGGCAGTGGGGACAATAAGAGGAGACAGTGGAAAACATAGAATCTAATTTATGTGGTGTGAAAAGCTCTATGCAGAATTGTGAATGGGATAAATTTGAAATGGGAGTTGAGGCAAACACTGCAGGGGTACTCAATGCTGAACTGCCATTCTTTATCATGGAGGACTCGAGACATGCCTTCCTCCCACTTGGTGTGCAGAGTGGTTAATGGGGTAGCAAGATCGGAGTGCAAGCCCCTGTGCAGCCATTTCACCAAGCGCCGACTGTGCCCTATGACATGCATTCCATGTATGAACTCATGTGTCTCCGGTTTGGAGCCTAGTCGTGCCCACTGCACACAAACATAATGGAGGATACCAGCATGTATCAAAAAGAGCATCTCCGGTTGACAATGAGCCTGTGCAATGTCCTGGTGAGTCATCAGATGACAATCCACAAAGAGGTCTCTAACCGTCTGAACCCTAGCCTGCTCCCATGTGCTAATCTAACAGGTGTCAATGTGCCTAAAGCGGGTAGGCCTCGGAGTTGGACACTCAGGTCATACAGTTAGAGTGAGGCAGAGTAATATAGAGCAATTTCCCAGTATATAAGAGCTATGCGAAGTAACAGGGGCTGTGGGAAGCGTGGTCTTATCCCTGGAACAAGTAGGGGTTGTAATTTACCAAGTTTAAGCATGTGTGGTGGATAGCCTATTTCATTCAGGTTATGGCCTGCCAACCAATAAGACAACCATTGCAGCTGCCCTGCCAAGCAATAGGCTTTAAAGACCAGGGCTCACCTACCCCCACTGCCAGGAAGCAACTGAATCTTAGGCAGTCCAATTCTACGTCTCCGGATGCCCCACATCAGGTCAATTAATAAAGAGCCGAGTAGTGAAAAGACCGATGCACGGATAACCATCAGCAGGTTGACAAAACAGTACAACGGTCGGGGTAGGTTGACCAGTCTGGCAAGAGTCAGCCATCCAGCGACAGACAGGGGCAGGGTGACCCAGAATTCAATTTGAGATTTCAACAAGTAAATAGTCCTCAAACGATTGCCATCCAAGGTCTTTAGGATCACGATATATCAGTATACCCAAGCACGTTTAGGGGGCTATCTGTATATTATCAGAGTCAAAGGGAAGACTGACCTCCTCAGTGGTATCTGTAAAAAAGAAAGAATGGGACTTGCCATAGTTCACCCAAAGGCCGGGCAAATTACCAAACCAGTGAAGCACCTTGGACATAGGCTTCAGTCCATCCAAGGGTTGCGGATGAAAAATATGTCATCTGTGTATAACAATACAGCATGCGTCATAGGTCCCTGCAGGATCCCTCATCCCAATGCTGATTGTCTTATGCTCTGTATCAATGGCACTAGCACAAAAAGTAGCAGCGAGAGCGGGCAACCCTGTTTGGTGCCGCAGGACATGGGAGAAGACGGTGAGACATGCAAGCCTTTATTGGCCTATGCTGTGGGTGCCGTGTACAGTAGTCAGACCATCAAATGTAGGAAGCAGGATATTAAACTGTGCAGGGGCTGTGAACATAAAATCCCACACCCAAGCGTATCAAATGTCTGTTGTAGGTCTAAGGAGAGACACCCGGCCACTAGATATTGGTCCTATGTATGATTTGGTATACAAGGCAAATGTTGAGTGAGGTGTTGTGGTGCGGAGCAAATCTGCACTGGTCTGTATTTGTAAACTGTGGGAGCAAAGGAAACCGGCGTCTCGCCAGTTCTTTGCTCAAGATTTTGTATTTGGTGTTCAACAAGGATAACCGCCTGTAAAAGGTCATTATCCTCTGGGTCGCGGCGTGGCTTCAGCAGGGAGGTAGTGTCCCTCTTCAAGTGATGCTTTATAAAGCGGCTTTAGCTGTAGCACTAGGCAATTCGTGAATGTAACGTAAAATTTAACAGGTGTCTTTCCGAACCTGGCGTCTTATTACGAGCAAGATTGTTAATAGGAGCCATATTTCGCCCGTCGCATGCGGATCGCCTAGTGCCTCATGGTCGTTAACAGATATAGTAGGTAGACGCAGTCCCTTTAGGAATGTGTTAATGTTGGCTGACTCAGGAAGGGAAGCATGTATAGAGCAGTGTAGAAGGGATTTAAGGCTTCACTAATGTCCAGTTAGGTTGTGATGAGGGTGGACTGGGATAGACACTGATAAGACAGGGGTGGGCAGTGGCGGCGTTCTGATCATCCGACCGAGCAGTGAGCTAGCCTCATCGCCTTCAGTGCGAGTCTTTTTGTGTACAGCATAACTAATTCTTACCTCACGCAACTGCTCTCGATTGGTATCATCCTTTGCCACAGCCTGTTCTAGTGGGCCTAAATGATTTTCAATGAGAACAAGGCGGGCCCCTACAATGGCATTAAGGGACACACCTCTCACCACTACCTTAAACATTTTCCATTCCAACATTGGGGAGGAGGCTGTGTTTGTACTTTCGGCAAAGTATGTGTCAATTGTGGTGGCTAATGTGTCTCTAAACATATTTCTACAGCTGGGGCTGCAGCCTCCATGTGGGGATGGGTTTGGAACACAGCCCACAAGATGATATAAGCTCCAAGAGGTTATGGTCTGACAGCATCTTACCCAGATATGCTGCATAAGTGACATTTCCCTGTAGGGATGTGGTGCAAAGGATCCTTTCTATGCGTGCAATTAGTTAATTTAAGAGGGGTGAATAGAAGGAGTACTTGCGCATTCTGTCATTTCTAATCAGGCATCAGACAGGGACCATCCCATAATCCATTCTTGCAGGGCCTTGGCCCGCTTGACAGAACCTGTGCCAGGGACGGGAAGGTGGGAACGATCTAAACTAAAATCAACAACTACACTGAAGTCCCACCATCACCCAAGGATACTGTACCCAATCAGTTAAAACAGAGGATAAATTCGCCAAAAATACACCCAGCTCAGTACGGAGGACACAGATGCTACCCTGCACCACCTGCACCCCATGCAAATGCTGAATACGATGTATCAAACAATAGTATCCACCACCTATTGCACTACCTCACAGCCTCTCAGCAGCAGAACGATGTGTATTCTACAAGTAAACTATTTGGGCTCTACGATGGCTGAGCTGCACCAAAATACGGTGCCGTTTCGAAATAGATCGCATGCCCCTGATATTCCAAGATATTACATTACAGCTGTACTTGACCGCTGACACAGTACTAGGTAACATACAATAGTCACCTAAATCTTGTACACTGCATTATAACAATCTATAAACAACAGTTAAGTGATGATGATAACGTTCTAACAATCCTCCAACACTAGGTCTAGCAAAAAACAATTGTTTGACCAAAACAGGTGAAACATTATAAAAGGATTGTGAGGTGTGCAAAAGCCACAGGGGTTATAGGCCAGAACACCTGTTCAAATGAAAAATGAGCCAAATAAGGAGAGCTTCACCTCTTCGGCTGCGTAGCTTGAGTCTCTATATTGTGGGGTAAGTTTATGAGAAAGAGGGCAACAAATGTCAGGGGGTGTCAAAAGAGTACGTTTCCAATTGGGGATTGCTCCCAAAAATGAATGGGGCCCCACATCTTAATAAAGCAGCATCCGGGCTCGACCCACAGGACAATAACAAGTCAGAGAGCCTTCAACGGTGCATCACAATGAAGAAGGGGCATACATGTCGGCAATAGCTCCACACTTCCTCCTTCCACACCAGCCCATCAAGGTTCATTATAGCCTGCCAAAGGGTGACTCAATCAGTTGGGGAGGTGAGTTGAGATGGTGGGCAGTAGCCAAACAAACCCTGGCAAGGATACTGCTCGTGGTGCAATGAGCCACACCTCACAGTGTACATCAAAGGATCTCATCCGCTGTGTGTGTTGTGACCGAGGGAACAGTGCTACACCGGTATTGGAGCCCGAGTCAGTGGCTTCATCCAATGAGGAATTGGAGGAAAGCAGAGGTCGCTGAGGCAAGCGCATCTCTTCTACACCTAGAGTGCCTGTTGGGGGAACTGGTCAGCCCCTGAGGGCAAAAAGGGGGCTGCCTCACAACAATGCCATTGAGAAGGATTCCAAGGCTTCGGCACTGGAAGCCCAGACACAGCAGATCTTTGGGAGTTGGGAAACTACTGCTCTAGCCAATTCCACGCAGACTCTGGTGGTCCCTAGGCCGGGGCCAGGCACTCCACATTACACCTCCCCTGTGGCAATCAGGCCTAGAGATTAGGGCCAGGGATGGTGAGCAGCAGGCAGAACTGTCCCAGGCTGGTTTGGCGCCACATAAGTGTGCCAATAGTTGTAGATTCCGGGTCTCAGCACTGGAACTGCTACCAAAGTGAGACCGGCATCTTTGGCGGTAAGCCACACCGTTGCACCCAACCCGCAGAACTGGCAGTAATGTTTCAGTATATAGTGAAAACACCAAGTCATGGTCCTCCCTTATACCTCCTATGGCAGAGGCTAAAAACATCCTGGCTCTTTGGACTTGATTACACGAACATGAAGAGTAGTGAGCAGTAATGCAACTAGCCTGAGGGAGAACAAGGCTTACTACATTTACTACTTAATGAATTTAGTATCCCAGCAGCTTGTTAAAGTGTCACCCTTGGAGAAATACACCTATTACATCCATAGCACTATGTCAGCCTTGATTACTATTCCCCCATCTAATAACGTATGGTATTGTTTTGTGCATTGTCCTTCTAATCCTCTACAGTACCACACTGTCATTCATTCATACCGTATGTGTTACTGGTTTTTGCCGTGTACAACATTGCAGATCACTTTAAGTTGTTTTACTGAAAAGGTTAAATAAAGCATAAAAAGGATTAAGCAAGACAGAAGAATAACTCCTTATGGGTAGACATCATAATGAGTGAAGAGAGAGTTGGAAAACACTGTAGGGATGTCACAAATTTTGAAGTTTAGAGCAGAGACCAAACTTCTTTGGGTTTAAATTGTTTAAAATCCCTACAATATGGATATACAAAGGCATTTCTTGGAACTTCATTATCCGCACACTGAGATTCATTCTCCAGGAAATAAGATACATTAGATAGTAATTTTGTTGGATGCTGCTGTCCACTGACATTCCACCTATTAACACTGCAGCCTTTTGCTAATTTAAGATGTTATACATCCTGTAGGCTAGGCTTCATACAGGAGAAGTGTCAAAATGCACTTTAATCTAATTAGCAAGCCATGCTCATTCTGCACACTGGTCTAAGCTGATCTTGCAAAAATCAGACATGATTCTAAACCTAAAGTCTCCTTTCCACTTTCCTCTGTTCATCACATCCACCTAGTCACCACTACACTTTAAGGTATCCCTATGTAACCCCTGCACCCATACTACCAACTAAATGTCAGGCACTAGGGCATCCTTTGACAAACTCTCCTACCATGTCCCAGAGTAATATGTGATCTTCAATGTTTTACACCATTGAGGTTACTAGAGTATGAAATCTGATAGAGACATGTCTAGGAATACCCTTGGAAAAATGAAAAGCAAGGTCTACAAGCAAAGGATTCACCATGAGAGTAAATAATCTATTATTATGCCCTCCCTGAACTCCCTAATGATCAACTATGTTATGCTAACAGACACTTATGATCAATGCTTTATGCCTCCAAAAGGCAGTTTTCAGACACAATAAACAGCAATGGGAGAGCGTTTTCTTGGCTGATGGAATTACCAAACAGTCAGATTAAGTGATGCATCATGGCCTCCAATGATGACCTAACTGAAAAGTGTTTTCTCCACCCAAACCCAAATGTCTTTTGGAAATGTATTCCAAAAGTTTGTTCCCTTGAGATCCAGGGTACACTCCCCTGTTTTAAAGTTCTTAGGTCAACGCAGTTATAGGTACATATGCATGTGTATATCTTGGAAAAATAGGTCTATTGTTTATTAAAACACTGCCCTAGTAAGCTTCGTGCAAAAAGACAGAATAGACTGACATCTATCCACTTCCCACTGGAAGCCAGAAAAATGTCAACTCTGATGTGTTATATCGGTTTTTCACACTCTAAAGGATAATGACAACATAAAGTTGCAGCCCAAATAAAACATGTTCTTTGATGACAAGTCCCTGATTGATGTTGAAGTAAATGGTTTCAATCAGTTTTAACTGGTAATTGCATGTTACTCTCAACATTTTTGCAAATGCATTTAGAAAGAGAGGTCTAGGTTGAACCATACTCAAGGGATCTATATCTTTGGAAAGATGAGAAGTGAGTGTCCCTGTAATCCTGACCATCAGGGATGAAAAAAAAAAACAAGGTGCTTGCTCCAAAAAGCACTGCTAGTATATTGGCTATATTATGGCTAATTTTCTCTATTTAATATTGCAGTAATGTCTATAAACATTGTAAGAACTTTCTCCAAATGCACCAACTGCTGAGTGGCATACATCCGAGACACCCAATAATCTGCTCTGAAGCCCTAAGCAAATGCTATCATATAAGCCTTTAGAAGACAGGGACAACACCCAAACGTTCAGATCAACTGTTTTTCAAAATACCAGTCCATCTTTACTTTTTTGGTACTTCCTTCTAGGAAACACTGGGGCCAATTTTCTATCAGCCCTCCCTATCCAAGATATTTCCAGTCTATGGGAAATGTGTAAGTTCATGTCACAAATTTGACTACAAGAACTCTGTAGTTCTTGTTTGTTGTAAGGAATATCATTATGAAGGTACTGTTTGATTAATCTGCACAAGGTATGTGCACAGTACTATCTGGCCACCTTAAAATTATTTTGCCAAGCAACACGCAGATTGTTCAAACACAGCAAAATTAAAGAGTGTGGGGGTGCATTAAATTGTGTTTGCTTTCCGGATTGCCATAAGACATTTTTTCATGCATACAACAAAAACTATTTGCCAGACTGGCACCTAACTTGGTACGAAGGGATGGCTAACCAAACTTCAAATCCTTTTGCAATGTGGTGCACATCTGGATTTTAGTTTTTGAAATATAATTGGAAGAATAAAAATTGTGTTATATTAGCAGTTTAGTTCTTGAACCATCCGAGTCACAAACTGGAGGTAAAAAATTTTATTTGCTCAAATAAGACCTAAGGAAATGGTTACTTACCAGTAGGAGTAGTTTTGCAGCTTGAAGAGTTTTCTGAATTCACATGCTGTTCCTTATTCCGCCATCTAGTGGTTGGGTCCGTAATTGTCTTTTCCTCCTTTTTCAATCTGAGGTATATGTTGTTTTTGTGTTCATAGGTATGTGTATGTGTAGGTAGGCGCCCTTTAGATCTAAGGTGGCCATATAATCTCCTTTCTTTAGAAGTGGTATTATTCCTTGAAAGGTTGTAATCTTGAAGTGTTGTGTATGAATGATCTTGTTTATGAATGTGAGGTCCAGGATTGGTCTCTGGGTTTGATCTTGTTTTGGGCCCCGGAAATAAGTTGAGCAATTTCCCTTGTTTGCCTCCTTTGGTGGAACTCTTTCTATGGCTTTCTTTTGAAAAAGTTCATTGATGTCTCTTCTGAGCTGAATGATCTCTTGACCTTGAAACCTCTTAAGTTATGGGGGAATTTGTACGGCTCCATGATTAGTGTTATGCAGTATCCTTGACGCATTGTGTTCAAAACCTGATTGTCCGGGGTTAATTTTCCCACTCCTGTGGGTAATCTGCTATTCTGCCCCTCACTGATGTTTTGTGGTGCCATGTGTTGCTGCTGGCCAAGTCACTTGCTTGTTGTTCCTTCCCCTCTGGGGGCCTGACCTCTTCCCCTTCATCATCCACGAAAGGGCTGCCTAGCAGAGTGTTACCACTGCTGGTACAATGTTTGCTGCATGGCTTGGAATGAGCTGCCCCGGGACTCCTCTTGATGTTGGCCCATTGTGAATGTTGCCCTTTTAGTGGGCCTTCAAGATCCTGTTCCTTCTCTTCTGATTGAACCGCTAAATTGTAGTGCCCCATTGCTTTGCCGACTCGTTATCTTTCTTGAGTTGTTATAGATAATCATCCACCTCCTGTCCAAATAGGGCATCCCCAGTGAACGGCATGTTAATTATAGATGCTTGTACCTCTGGCTTGAATCCAGACACTGAGCCAGGCATGTCTCCTTAGAGTGGTGCCCGTGCACATCTACCTGATGGCAGTGTCTGCTGCGGCCAAGGCTGATTTAGGTAGGCACTTTCCCGTCTTGCATCACTCCCTTGGCCCTCTTCTTGTACTCCTTTGGGAGGTGTTGTGTAAGGGACACCATCTCATCCCATTGCTGGTGCCAACAGCGCGTTTGAACTGGCAATCTGCCACTGGGTTGCAGCCTCCCTCTCCATTTTGCTTCCCACCAGGTCCAGATTCTTACTTTCCTTTTCAGGTGGTGGGCCTGTGGAGGTATGTGCATTGCTTCTCTTCCTGGCAGTTGCAACAATGACTGAATCTACAAGAGCATTACCCTGGATGCCCTTAGGATGTTGAGTAGATGGTTTACATTTCTTATCTACTCTGGGGGTAGCCGGCCTTTCAGTGGCAGGGAGCATGGATAAAGATTCCCCTTGTTGGATGGCATTAATGTTTCAAGAAAAAAACTGGATAGTTGTCCACACCTTTTTCTGGGGACTCTGCGTTGAGATTGTGCCAAGATTTTTCCTCGAAGCCTGTTGTCTCTTCAGCCTCCTTGATTTCATAGTTCTGGTGTTGCAGGGGCCTCCAATGTAGACTTCTCATCCTTGGTCTTGGTGGATGTTGAAGGCTTGGCCGGGATCTGAAAATTCTTTAAAGAATAATCAAACGTATTCTTCCTTTGCAGGAGTGAGGCTATTTCAGCCTTGAGCCTTCTCTTTTTCTTTTGACCTCCAGTTTTTTTTTGCCATCTAGATGAAGGTCTCTCCTTTGCTGCCAACGGGTCTACCATCTCCAAGCCATGGTCTTCCCTCTCGCTGCCTCTTGAGTGGATGAAGTTGTTGAGAGTTTCAATGGTATCTTGCCTCCATTGGTATCCCTCGGTCTGAATCTGTATGGCTCTTTGGGTTTCAGCTGGCCTTCGATAGAGGAATGTTTCGACGGCAAGAGGGCCTTGTAGGACTCAATGTCCAAGGGTTTTGGGTCCGAGCCTTTTGACAGTTTTGTTACCTTAGGCTTTCTCTTTTTGGCATCCTTCTCTACCCTTTTCGCTGCCTGCCTCTTTTCAACCTCAGAGATCTCAACATCAGACTCCCTTCTGTGAGCGGTCTCAGCTTCTTTGATATTTTACTTGTCGCTGGACAGGCCATGATCCTTCAGAGAAACCGGGGTCTTCTGAATGTTGCCATAGTAGTGTAGTGTTCCAGTCTCTATCTTTGGCGTACCATTAGTGTTTTGGGTATGAACGCAGCATAGGTCTTGTATTCCTTGCCTCTGTGGTCCTTGAGGAGACAGCGATTGCAGACCTCGTGGGGGGAGGTCGATCTGAGGAAACTTGAAATGGCAGTTGGGGCAGAATTTAAAGGGGGTATTTTCTATGCCCCTTACCTGCCTTTATTCTCGGACCATGTGGCTCGTACCTAGGGGATTCCCCCATCGAGTAGAAGAGGAAAGGATCCCTTTTGCTCTCTTCGTCATTTCTCTTGCAGTCTTTGGTCAATCGGTTGGTCTTCTTCCAAAATTTTGGATTTTTTTAAAAACCTTCAAAGCTCCTCTGTTGCTTCAAGTCTCAATGGCAGAAAAAAAGAATCTGAAGATGGCGACTACGTAAAGGAACATACGGGGCGCAGTCTGACATAAGAGAGGGGCTAAACATACCACCAAATGGTGTTTGATGACTCCCAAAGGGAGGGGAAAAAAGGATAAGAAAAAGGCAATTCTGGACCCAACCACTAGATTGCAGGATAATGAACAGCATGTGACACCAGAAAAGGATCCATGCTGCAAAATCATAATTCCCTCTACTACTATGAAGATCAAGAAGCTCAGAAGCAAGTTCTTTAACCTCAACAATTGGACTGGCTAAGAGGAGCTGTAATGTGATTGGCTGAAAGGGACTTTCAAGTAACTAGCTTAGGGGAACTGATCAAGTCTTCTCTGTCTGGCATAATGAGGTTTGAGAAACAGCTGTGGTGGTTCTCAAACCTTGCTCCTAAAGACCAATATCTCGGTATCATGTAAGACCAGGTAAAACAATACCCTCCCATCTTCCTCTCATCTACTGGGGGCAACCATGCACGCCTCAAAAGTGTGAAATGGGCTGTTTGGAATTCCTCCAAACAAATTAAAATTATGTAATGTTTGAAAACTGCCACATCTATTTACAGGACTAAGAAAGGTCTTCTTTGTGACCCTGCAGAGCATGTGCCCCTGCCTCAGGGTCATCATAACAAGCACTGTAGATTTTGGTTGTCTTCTCTTAGCACACTGGACAACCATACATGTGTGCTGGCTGCCTTTTTTTCTGACATGGATTGCACCCCAGAGTGGGGGCTCTGTGGTCTGGAGGGGCACCCCATGTTCATTCAACTTGCCAAGCGTGACTACTGTGAATTTGCTGAGCCGTTTACAAATGACAGCAGTGGTAGAGATACAACTCTAGTCACAAGATAGGCCTTTTATACTTGCCTCTGACAGGAAGGGTTGTTTACTGGCCTCTCCAATAGTTTTAAATTGGCCTGTCAATTCACTAAAACCAGCTCTTTGGTGCCTCCTTGTAGTGGGTGTCAGATGAGGATATATCACACCTGTGTGCAGATGTGTGTGAAGCGTGTGCATATCAGGTGGTTATAGGCACACTAGAATCTATGTTGTTTTTTATACAAACAAGTGGTTCCTAAGAGGGATGGTTGAAGGGGTTCATGTAGCAGTGGAGATTGCAAAGCTTCTTTGTAGGGAGTCAGAGTTTTGGGTGTGCAGAAAAGGGCATGGAGGGCTTCATTGGAAGGTGAGAAGTTTCTCCTGACCAATTGTTCACCGGAAGGCGATGTTACACGGGTTAACAGGTAATTGAGTGGGTCAACCATCCTTTGTTTTGTACCCTTGTTTTAGGGTATCTCCCACCCCATCTTGCTGCTTGCACCTGATAACAAAGACCATGAATGGACCAGTCTGAGTGGAATATGCATAATGGCCAGTACTGCCCAGAGCTGGTCTCAGAGTTGACTGTTAAAATACACTATACTGTCTGCAAGTTTGGTAAAAAAAATAAATAAAAAAAAATGGGATACAAACTTCCAGCCAGGGTGTCACATTTCTCTGACAGAATCTGGGGTTTACACACCAGTGCTCCAGGGTAGGGAAAACTCCCTTCAACTCTCTCAGCCAGATTTGAGATCAGCAACCCGAGGAGTCCTACTAAGCCTGCCAGAAGAGGCTACTGTGACCTTTCTTTGAGGTAAGGAGCTGACCAACTACTCGGGATGGGCACTCTAGGTGCCCCTCAGCGAAGAAGACGCTGCTGAGAAGAAGGGATGTGAAGGAGCTGAGGCATGAAGAACTAAGCCCACTGCAATTCGGAGAGGGATCTGCAAACCCAGGTTGAGTGTGAGTTCTGAAGAACCCTGAATCATTCCTGCAGCAAGGACAGAATTTCAAACGTTCCATGAAACTCGCTTCCATTTGAGTTCTGCAGTTGTAATCATGTATCAAGATGTTTTACAGTGCTGAGGAGCCAGACTGGTTATATTCAATGGCCTAGAACGCCAGAAGTAACTAAGATGAAGGAACACAAAAGTAGAAAGATCCTTAGGACCGAGAGCACCACGGACCCAGGTGTAGCCATCTATTCAGTAGGTACACACACTGACAAGGCTTGATTGATCCAGTGGGTTCAAGTGCAACAAACACAGGCTCCAACGAAGTTGGTGGGCTGGTGAAGAGACTTTTATCCCTGCTCAGTGACCAGTGCAGGACACACCTGCCGGAGTAGTGCTACCTCACTGGTCTAAACATCCACAGGCACGGCCTGTGCAAAGAAAACTGACAAGGACAAAGAAAAATGTATGGAATCTGAGGGAGTTTCTGATAATGTGTGACACTGGCTGATATGGGGCCAGCTACACTGAGGTTAGTTGTTCACATATTGCTGGAACATGGTGTCAGAGGAGGAGGGTGTGTGTAATTCAGTGAGCATTGAACGAGTATAAGAAATCTGTGATTGTTTTGTGTGAGGAGTCTGAAAGTGGGCCGGCTGATAGGGTACAAGGGTCGTGGGTACAGGTTTCCTTCGGTGGAGATCTAGTGTGAGGAGGGAAAATTAGGGAATGAGATTAAAAGAATGATATTGTCAGCGAATGAGGGTATCAGGGAGTCAATTGAAAACAAAAGTGAATGTGTTTGTGTGTTTTGAATAGTAAGAGTGGTGAGTGAGTGCACAGTGAGAATAAGACACTCTGATATAGTTTTGGAGGGGCAATGGTGAGGAAGAATGGTGACTGATAAAGGTTCCAGGTGGGAATAAAGTGGAAAGAAGAAATTAGAGGACATGTAGAGATATGGGACCAGATGTACACCCGTCAGATTATGCGACTCACGAATTGTAATTTTTAGCGACTCACAATTTGCGAGTCATAAAATCTGATGTACAACAGTGTCTGAGACACTGTTTACAATTTCCAAATGGGTGGCAAGGGACCTACCTAATTCATATTCATGAGGCAGGTTGCAATTTGCAGCCAATTGGGCATGGCAGGCACTCACAGGCTGGGGTCAGCAGACCACCATGTCTGTGACTGCTTTTTAAATAAAGCAGTTTTATTAAAATACAGCCCATTTTCCTTAAAGGAAAATGGGATGCATTTCAAACAACAACAAAAAAAAGTTTTGTTTTAATTTTGTAAGAGTAGGCAGTGGTCCCAGGGGCCACTGCCTGCTCTGAAAAAATGTTGGCGCACCCATTCACTAAGGGGAAGGGGTCCTGCTATGATGTAAGCTTGGCACGAGTGGGCTCTAAAGAGAATGTAAAGCGAAGATGCATTCCAGGGAGAGGCAGTTGCTCCTGGTTCCCTGGTGTGGATCAACACCAGGTCGTGTACTACAACAAAGCTGGAAGATACATTTTTACTAAGGTCTCAGCCTTGATCACTGAAAGAACCCACAACATTTGGGTGATGATTGATCCTGCTAGCTTGGAGCCTGTACACGACCCGGATGGTCCCAGTGGAGCAATCGTGGTATTGCGTTATGCTGTAGTCCCCTGGTGCACTCTGAATCTGCCCAGCACTGCAATACGATTTAGGACTAATGGGGCAGTAATTAGAAGCCGTTACTTCAGGAGACTCGAAGCAGCAGACATGGAGACTTATTTGAACGCTGCTTTGCACTGCGCACTTACCATGGAACTCTGGTTTTGTTTGATGAGATGTATGGCGCTGTGAGTCGGGGGCTGTGTAGGAAGTTGGCTCTGTATATACTATTTCAAAGTAAGAAATAGTGTGCACAGAGTCCAAGGGTTCCCCTTAGAGGTAAGATGGTGGCAAAAGTAGATAATTCTAATGCTATATTTTGTGGCAGTGTGGTCGAGCAGTAGGCTTACAAAGGATAGTGTTAAGCATTTGTTGTACACACACAGGCAATAAATGAGGAACACACACTCAAAGACTTACTCCAGGCGAATAGGTTTTTATATTGAAAAATATATTTTCTTAGTTTATTTTAAGAACCACAGGTTCAGGATTTACAAGTAATACTTTAAATGTAAGGTACTTCACTTAGATACTTTAGGAACTTTGAATAAAAGCAATATCATATACAGGCTTTGTAAAATGGCAATAAGCTATTTTCAAAGTGGACACAGTGCAAAAATCAACAGTTCCTGGGGAGGTAGGTAAAGGTTAGGCTTACAAGTCTCAAAGTTGGGGCATAGGTAGCCCACCGTTGGGGGTTCAAGGCAACCCCAAAGTTACCACACCAGCAGCTCAGGGCCGGTCAGGTGCAGAGGTCAAAGAGGTGCCCAAAACACATAGGCTTCAATGGAGAATAGGGGTGCCCCAGTTCAGTCTGCCAGCAGGTAAGTACCTGCGTCCTCGGGGGCAGACCAGGGGGGTTTTGTAGGGCACCTGGAGGGGTGAGGTGGGGGGGGGGGGGGGGGGGGGGGGGGGGGGGGGGGGGAAAAGAGAAGGCACAGAAAGTACACCCTCAGTGGCACACGGGCGGCCAGGTGCAGTGTGCAAACAGGCATCGGGTTTTATATAGGAAGTAATGGAGGGACCTGGGGTCACTTCAACAATGCAGGCAGGCACGGGGGGGCTCCTTGGGGCAGCTGCCACCTGGGCTAGGCAGAGGGTCACCTGGGGGTCACTCCTGCACTGGAGTTCGGTTCCTTCAGGTCCTGGGGGCTGCGGGTGCAGTGTTGGTTCCAGGCGTTGGCTCCCTTGTTACAGGCAGTTGCGGTCAGGGGGAGCCTCTGGATTCTCTCGGCAGGCGTCACTGTGGGGCTCAGGGGGGGGTCGGGTTTGGTTACTCATGGGCTCGCAGTCGCCGGGGAGTCCTCCCTGACGTGTTGGTTTTCTGCAGGTTGAGCCGGGGGCGTCGGGCAGAGTGGGAAGTCTCACGCTTCCAGCGGGAAACGTGAAGTCTTTAAAGTTGCTTCTATGTTGCAGAGAAGTTGCAGGTTTTTGAACAGAGCCGCTGTTCACAGAAGTTTCTTGGTCCTTGGGTGAGGCTTCAGAGGTCGCTGGTCCCTGTTGGATGAGTCGCTGTTGCAGTTTTCTTCGAAGTTGGGAGACAGGCCGGTAGGGCTTGGGCCAAAGCAGTTGTCTCCGTCCTCTCTGCAGGGCTTCAGGTCAGCAGTCCTCCTCCTTGTTAAGGTTGCAGGAATCTGATTTCCTGGGATCTGGGGAGCCCCTAAATACTGACTTTAGGGATGTGTTTAGGTCTGGGAGGGTAGTAGCCAATGGCTACTGTCCTTGAGGGTGGCCACACCCTCCTTGTGCCTCCTCCCTGAGGGGAGGGGGGGGCACATCCCTAATCCTATTGGGGGAATCCTCCAAAACCAAGATGGAGGATTTCTAAAGGCAGGGGTCACCACAGCTCAGGGAACCTTAGGGGCTATCCTGACTGGTGGATGACGACTCCTTGTTTTTCTCATTATCTCCCCTGGACTTGCCGCAAAAAGTGGGGGCTGTGTCCAGGGGGCGGGCATCTCCACTAGCTGGAGGGCCCTGGGGCATTGTAACATGAAGCTTGAGCCTTTGAGGCTCACAGCTAGGTGTTACAGTTCCTGCAGGGGGGAGGTGTTAAGCATCTCCACCCAGTTCAGGCTTTGTTTCTGGCCTCAGAGAGCACAAAGGCTCTCACCCCAGGGGGTCAGAAACTTGTCTCTCAGCAGCAGGCTGGCACAGACCAGTCAGTCCTGCACTGAAGGATTGGGTGAAATAGAGAGGGCATCTATAAGATGCCCTCTGTGTGCATTTTTTAATAAATCCAACACTGGCATCAGTGTGGGTTTATTATTCTGAGAAGTTTGATACCAAACTTCCCAGTATTCAGTGTAGCCATGACGGAGCTGTGGAGTTCGATTTTGACAAACTTCCAGACCATATACTTAATATGGCCACGCTGTACTTACAGTGTCTAAGAATAGACTTAGACACTGTAGGGGCATATTGCTCATGCAGCTATGCCCTCACCTGTGGAATAGTGCACCCTGCCTTAGGGCTGTAAGGCCTGCTAGAGGGGTGACTTACCTATGCCATAGACATTATTTTGTGTGCATGGCACCCTGAGGGGGATTCCATGTCAACTTTGCCTTTTTCTCCCCACAAACACACACAATCTGCAAAGGCAGTGTGCATGTGTTAGGTGAGGGGTCCCTAGGGGTGGCACCACACAGGCTGCAGCCCTTAGAGACCTTCCCTGGTCACAGGGCCCTTGGTACCACTGGTACCTTTTACAAGGGACTTATCTGTGTGCAATTGTGGAAACAATGGTACATTTTAGGTGAAAAAACACTGGTACTGGGGCCTGGTTAGCAGGGTCCCAGCACACTTCTCAGTCAAGTTAGCATCAGTATCAGTATCAGGCAAAATGTGTGGGGGTTGGGGGGTGGGGGGTAGGGGTAACTGCAACAGGGAGTTTTCACGACTTCTTTCGGACCGCGGTGGTGAGATAAGGACGATGGAGAAGTAATTGCCAGTGGCTCCAGCATGACATGGTGACTATCTTGCCCTCGTAATCTAAGAAGTGAGAGGAGAGTCTCACGCACACCATTATGTCTATTGTACTCTCATACGCAGAGAGGAACAGAGGGTTGCACATCAGCTCACGTTGCATGTCACTGAAATGCAGCGTGTGTTGATGCACTCCAATGCCTTCTTAAGTGAAGCAGGTCTGTTTCAGTGAGCTGCACATTGTCCTCAAGAGGATCGCACATCAGGGTATATGATGTTTTTACTGAAGTGCAATGTATATGACGCGCTCTCCTGTCATAAGTGAGGCTAGTGACGTACAAGAAGTAAACCTTACTTTGTGAAGTGTATTAGGTAGATCTTACTCGGTGATCTGCACACCTATTTACATGTTTAAAGACTCTCTGTGATTTACAGAGTTTTTTTCTTACTATCGGATCATCAATTCTTGTTAATAGTGCAGACTTCACTCGGTGGTCTGCACACCATTATGTGTCTGGTTCAGCTTGCAATTTAAATGGAACTTTGTGGTGGGTGTGATCCTTTTTCTTCTTTCTCCTTCTGACTTGTCTAACTTGCTATTTATAGTATGGCGTCTCTAGGCAACATTTTACCTCCAACGCTTTTTTTATCCCAACCAGGACCACCCGTTATACGTTGGGAGGATTGGGTGGAAATGTTAGAGAATTGCTATGTGGCACTGGATGGACAAAATTTTTCTTCAGCGCGAAATAAGGCTGTGTTGGTAAGTACATTGGGCTGTGAGGGACAACACATTTTTAAATACTTACCCATTGCGTTGGGACCACCTAGTCAACCAATGGATGACGTTTACAGAGAAGCTATTAAGGGGTTAGAGAATAGATTTGCGAAGGAAGTCAATGTAGTAATGCCTAGATATACATTTTACACACAACCTCAAGGTGATCATGAAACAATTGATGAATTTGTAGCAAAATTAAGAGAATTGTCTGTTAAATGTCGGTTTGGAGTCATGACGTTATAAGTGATCAACTTATTGTGCAGTGACGTGAAAAGAAAATTCAGGAGAGATTATGGGCAGCAAAAGATCCCACATTGAAGGAAGCTATTGAAATGGCAAAGGAGTCACAGTGTTGCATAAAAGAATTAAATAGAAGAGAGAAGTCATGTGAAGTGTCAGTAAAAGTCATTGAAAATCAGAATGTAGAACAGGAGGTCCATGTAGTATCCAAGAAGATAGGGAGTACTTCTACCATTGTAAAGAATAAAGTGAGAGAATGTACTTGCTGTGGGAGCATGAACCATATGTCCGATTCAAAGAAATGCTTTGCAGCAAATAAAGAAGGTAGAACTTGTGGTCGCAAAGGCCACTATGCAAGGATGCGTAGGGATAGTAGCAAAAGTGGCAAAGAAATAAAGTCCAGGGTCAGTGTAGTAGAAGTGATGGATGAGTCTATTTGCAAGGAACGAATCTCAGTGATTGATCAACGGGAAAGTCTGGTAAAAGAAATAAATGTGACAGGAGTGGGAGACAAGGGAAGGATATGCAGACCTACGGCTAATTTGAAGGTGGATGGGTATGACTTAAAACTCATGGTTGATTCTGGTTTGCTTTATAACATAATCCCAGAAAGGGTATTCAAAGCTCATTGCAAGGATGTAACATTATTGCCCAAGGATATTAAACCAGGTGGGTACCAGGGGGAAGAAACTGATATCTTGGGGTATATTGTGGTGGAAATACAATATGGTACGAGGTCTATTGAAGGGAAAGTATATGTGTCTGAGGATGGACTTTCTATTTTAGGATGGATGCATCAGTTTGACATAAATATCATAATTAATCCAAGGCCAAATTAAATATTGGTTGCGGAGGATGTTCAATTGGATGATATACTGAATGCTGCTGAAAAGGTGTTTGGGAAAACATTGGGATGCTGAAAGGGTTATGTGCACAAAATAGTGCTCAAAGAAGATGCTATACCTAGTCAACACAAACTTTGCAGGGTACCCCTGGTAGTGAGAGATACTTAAAGGTACTTAAAGGTATGTTACGGGAAGGCATCGTTGAAACTGTTGAGGCGTCTCCATGGATATCTCCTGTGGTGATCACTTGAAAATCTGATGGTCGTATAAGATTCTGTGTTGACTTAAGATCGCTGAACCAGAACATTGTTGTTGACAAGTATCCTCTTCCCAATATTAATGAATTGTTCCCTTCTGTGAAGGGGGGTAAGTACTTTTCAAAAACTGATTTGAGGAGTGTTTACCACCAAATTAAGTTGCATGAACGTTCCAAACCTTTGACAGCTTTTGTGATTTCAGTAGGAACTTTTCAATTTACTCCAATGCTGTTCAAACTTGTATCGGCAGCAAGTGTATTTCAAAGCATGATGACAAGTATGTTTGGATGAGTAGAGAATGTTGTTTTTTCCAAGATGACATTTTGGCCATGGGGAGACAACTGAAAAGTGTAATGCCATTTTTAAGAAAGTTTTGAAAATTCTGGGAGAAGCTGGATTGTGTTTGAACTGGGAAAAATGCACATTTTTAACTGAACATATTGAATACCTAGGATATACAATATCCATTGGAAATATCAAACCTAAAAAAATGTTTGTGGGAGGCAATCAGACTGGCACCCTCTCCTATTGATAGATATCAATTAAGATCATTTTTAGGTTTGATAGAGTATGATTCAAAATTTGTAAACAAATTTGCTGATGAGACAGAGATGTTAAGGAAATTGTTACATAAAGGAAACAAATTTATATGGCGTGAGTAACAAAAATGCTTTGTCAATCTTAAAAATGAGATCTATGATGCAGGGATTTTGAGTGCTTTTGATATAAAGCTAAAATCAATTTTGATGATAGATGCCAGTGCAACTGGTTTAGGAGCAGCACTATTCCAAGTACATGGAAGCAACGAGAAAACAGTTGCGTTTGCTTCCCATACACTGACACAAGCAGAGAGAAACTACTATGTCATAAAGAGGGAAGCTTTAGCTGTAGTCTGGGGCGCTGAATATTTCAGGGTGTATTTGTGGGGTTTGCAATTTATCCTACGTAGTGATCACAAGCCTTTGTCCAAAATGTTGTCATCAGGTGGAGCAGGTAAAGTGTCAGCAAGCCTGGATAGATTAGCGGCAAGACTGCAGGAGTATCAATCCAAAATGGAATTTGTTCAAGGATGGAAGAATGTACAAGCAGATTGTTTATCCAGATTATTTCCTGGTTGAGAAATGGTGGATGGTCAGTCAGTGAAGGACTTAGATGAAGAATGGGCTGTTCAGGATGTTATAGAAGATGGTTCGGGGGTTTTTACGAAGTGGGAGTGTGAAGAGGAAATGAGGCCACATTTTCTTAATGAAGTTATTAAGATGATTCATAAAAGATCCAGGAGAGAAAGCTCTTTACCAGTATCCATGACACCCACCTAAACATACTGGATGAGTTGTCAGTCTGTGGAGAAAACATAGTAATGAGAGGTGATCAATATGTTCCACCTAGTGGTTTGAGGTTCAGATTGTTCAACCTCGTGTATGAGGGGCAGTTAGGCCAGGGACTGACTAGCAGAAGGATCAAAAGTGTTTTGGTGGCCACGTTTGAATGGACAGATAAAGGATTGGGTGGAAAGATGTAACATATGTGAGGAAAGAGAAAAAAAGTTTGAGAGTGAGTGACAAAACAGAGGGTGGTCATACTGAAGATCCAGGGAGACTGTGGCATACCATTTGTCTTTATTTTATTGGACCAATGTCAGAATTGCTAGTTGGCTCATAGTAAAGTTCATGAGGGCTATTTCTACAAAAACAATAAACATAGAAGTTTTGGAGGGAATTTTTGAGGAAGGAGGATAATGGGACTCAGTTAACTTCTAATGAATTGGTTAGATTTCTAAAGTTGTCTGGGGTGAGACATTCTCGTACTTCGTTATACATCCCCAAAGGAAATGGCATTGTTGAAAGGGCCAATAGATTAATCAAATGTACCAATCAGATGGCCATAACTAATCATTACAGTGTAAAAAACAAAACAAAAATGTTATCAGAGATGATATGGGAGTATCGCACCACTACACATTTTACTTTCGACAGCTGCCCATTCCAGTTGATGAGGGGACGATTAACGGGCACCAAATTTGTCCCATCATGGCGTAAAGAGTGGGTTCAATTTGGTGGTTAGTGTAGCAAGGCCACTGAATGTTTCCAGAATAAGAATAGGTGACCGGATCAAGATAAAATATGGAAGAGTGAGTGGAGGTCTTTCGAAATTAAAGGGGCCAGTTTGTGTATTGAAAGTCAGTAGGTTTTATGTAGTGTTGGAAGGAGGTGAAAGATGGAATTTTAGGAACATGGCTTTGTATCAGAAGGGTGGAGAATGTAGATGGGAGGAGGATGAAGGATGTCCTGGTATAATGTGTGCGGATAAGAGAAATAAATATTCTGGTACAAGGTTGTGAGAGAGTGAGAAAGATATAGGTGTCACTCATGTACCTAATTGCAAGGAGGTCTTTCAGGAGACTTCCAATGAACCTCTTGACATGAGTCATAAGGTCATTGAAAGGGTGTTAGATAGTTCCGAGGTTACTAGGGGTTTGTGAACTTGTAGACCACCATCCTATTTGGCTGACTATGTAAGATCATGAAATAATTAGCATTAGGTCTTAGTGTACTATTTACTTATTTTATCGTTCTACCTTCAAGGGAATCTACACATGTATTTATATTGCAAATTAATTAATAGTTGTCTTTTTGTTTATATATTGAATTGTAGATTTCCTTTATTTTGTTGTTTTATTTTGATTATTGTTATACTAATATGGGGCAGGGAGGGGGATGTGTTATGATATAAGCTTGGCACGAGTGGGTTCTAAGGAGAATGTGAAGCGGATATGCATTCCAGGGAAAGGCATTTGCTCCTGCTTCCCTGGTGTGGATCAACACCAGGTAGTGTACTACAATAAAGCTGGGAGATACATTTTACCAAGGTCTCCGCCGTGATCATAGAAAGAACCCACAACAGGTCCCTTGGTGACCCTTTCCTCTTTGAAAATGGCTTCCTATAAATGTGAAATTGGTGGTAATCTGCTAATGTTTCGTGACCGCATTCTGGTTGCGAAACATTCATACATACCAGTCTGATTCAGTATTAGGAAGGGAAGCCCTTAACATGCCCCTTCCTAATGCCAAATTGCAAAAGCAAAATGTGATTCGGTAACAAGTTACAGAGTTGCATTTTGCCTTTTGTACATGTCAAAAAGCATTTTACTGGTCGCAAACGTACCGATGGGCCTTTTGCAATCAGTAAAATAATTTGTACATCTGGCCCATGGATCTTAGACAGGGAATTGGGAGGGTTTAGGGAAGTGGGAGGCTTTGGGTAAGCAGCAAGTGAGTAGTAGTGCCTTGGGAACGATAACATAAGTAGCATAGACAGACTGATTTAAGTATGCCTCAAATCTTTAGGCATCTATCTCTTCACAATCTTTCTTTGTAGGCAACCTTACCATCCCTCACCGGTTCCTCAAGTCAGACTGTTAGTGACTGGTACAATATTGAAATATGATATGGCACTGCTGGCACAGGAAGTGCAGGGTATGGCCGACTGCATCACAAGAACTGCATACATCTGTATACTTTCAGTGGGAGAAGAAGAGCAGCAGTTTTATATGAAATAGATGTTAGCTTGGTATAAAAGAGTATCCCATTTTAAGCACCAGAATGTTCCTCTCCATAAAAAATATGAAAAAGAGAGAAAGAGCTATTCATTCCTAATAACTCACAAGAGCAACACAAACATTATAGACATTTGTAAAATGTTTGTCACATATCTCTATGTGTGGTTACCTAATTTCCATCGCCTTTGTTTCACCGGCAGAAAGGAAAATGTTGAAAAAAAAAGACATTTGGTTGTCAGTCCACATTGTGAAACCGCAACATGTATCAATTTTAGCGATCATATTGCTTTAAGCTTTGATATCAAGTTGTGAATCTTAAACTAGTTTAAACAAAGGGGCAGTCAGTGATACATAGAGTACTACAATATTTGACAATCAAGCCACAACGTTGCATTAATCTGGATCTTCTCAGTTAGAGGCAACTTGAACCATTAAACGCTCTGGAACGAATTCCATGTGAATAGTTTTTCTTATTTCTGCAGGATTATGTTCTTCTTTTTACTTGTACTTATCGAACATGAATTTCAAATGATTTTTCAAGTGGACATTCCCAAAATCCTGTAATACTTATAAATATTTGTTTCGAGTGCCTGAAGACCCAAAGACATGCAGCACCTAAAGAGCAACCATAGCAGGAGTGGGTGGCAGTAAAGAGTGACTGGCTAGAAAAGCTAAGCACTAAACTACTTTGTCAACCAAGCAACATCGTTTCTAACAAGTCGGTACCTTGTCTCAATCTACTCACCTGGCAGAGAAGATAGAGGAGGAGTAGGACTTCTTTGAACAGAATCGTCCCCATCCCTACTCATTGGTTCCACTCTGTGATTTCTTTTCAACTTAAGTTTCTTTGTCTTCTTTCTGTTGACGTCTAGAGAAATCAATAATTTTAAGTTGTGCTTTGGCTTACAGTTGAATACCTAGTAGCAATACATTATTTTATCGTATTAACTGTTCAATCAGCAACTGATGCTCATCAAAAAAGAAACAGACCTACGTCACAAGTTGCTTACATTCAGAAAGGTTATTTCTGATCTGATGAATATACATTTGCCTGCACATTCTTCATCTTGACCTGTTACCAGTCCTCCGGCTGGATTGAGAAACGTTTGAGCAGTTCTCTGTCACTGGTGCCAGGTGGCGCCATTACAGCTTCAGCCACGTCATGAGATGCCAAAAGTAAGTGATGACACAGCAACATCAAATCGATTGCCATCAGTGACGTCAACTCTGACTCATTGTCTGTGACTCGTCAAGGCCAGATTGAAGAGTAGCAAACACAAGATTACTGTGGATTCCTCAATTAGAACCATTTACAAAGTAGCGTCATGCAAAGGGAAAGGCTGAGGGAATCAGTTAATCATGCACCAAATTCTGCAGGATAGCAAGCCCAAATTGTGAAATGTTCTCCCTTATTAAAAATGCAGGATGGTAAAAGCTCTAAAGAAAACAATTGAGCACCAGTGGTATTAACAGTGGTATGTATAGGCTGTGCTCAGTTTGAGCCGCTGGTTGGCGGTGGCGGCCGCCGACACCAATTTTTGGGGACCGGCACTTACTTTTCCGGATGAGCTACTTACCAACCGCAAGACAGGGAAAAACAGTTCGGAAAGTCGGAGGAAGAGAAAGAGTGCAAAATCATCACAAAGATAAATTAGGAACCTGAAACAGTGAGAAAAGTGCATGGAGGGTCTGGTTGTGGACTAAACAGGTGTGAGGTACTTTAAGGCCACCAACCTTGGTATTCAAGGTGCCAACATTTACCTGCACCGGCCGTGGGCTTCTGAGTAGACCTTCGGGCACCTGTACGCTTTATCTACAAACTAAGCAATGGGTGCAGGCCTACTGTTGTCAACATTATGATACCCTAATCTAAAGCATGCAATTCTTCCCTCGTCTACCTCCCAAAATATGTGGACTGCGCAAGAGCATGAGAAGCAGAAGCAGAATGCCAAGGAACACAGCAAGCTTTCTCCCTCTCAATCATCCAGGTGTTCAGTGTCACTGGACAGAAAGAGGTAGTAAAGGGGACATTTTCAGCATCTTCCAAGTCTCCCTGGTCGTTGGCAAAACTAGTAAAGCAATTCGACAGAGTGAGAATTGGGGTGGTTTTGTTACCTCATGGGTGACCGACCCTGTTACATGTATAATTGCATTTTGTCTATATGTTTGCGTGCTTTCAATTGACTTGCTTATGTCAACTGTTTCACTTTATATTTTCAATTTATGTGACAAGAAAAGTCCAGTTAGGAATTCAAAACACTAATAGCTCTAACTCGATCAAACGTAAGACCCATTGCATTGCAAATGCTTGTTATGGTCTGGCTTGACAGCACTGCTGTCACCAGACAATTATGTGATAACTCCATGGGGGGCTTTGGCTCTGCCCACATGCCGGGAGCTAGGAGTACATATTGGGCAGAGGTTGTGTGCGTCCACAAAAGTGCCTGCTCTCCATACAACCGTGATCATTGTGTTTATTTATCAGGCTGCCCGAGGTTGAACTTTCAAGAGCACATACATACTATTAAATTGTCTTAGAGAACTAGGTAATTTATAGTGTTTTTCTCTTGCATCAGCCCATACGGGAGGAGGGCAGTCATTAACCTACATGGATTTTTAGGTCTTGCTTGACAATGCAACTGTCATCTGGACCTTTTAGCCTAACCCAATACTATTCTACAGTTCTTTGCTTTTACATACATATCCATTTCCACACTGTCTCCTAATACTGCACATTACCATACAACATCCTTTTAAAGCCAGACCTATTGGATGTCCAATGCGTGTTTGAATGAGGACATTCCATCCTCATGGTCGGAAGTGAAGTTTTGCAAAGGGGATCAAAAGAAAGTGGTTTGGAAGTAGCCAAAGTAGCTTTCACTCCCCCTGTCGAATGAGCACTCAAAATTTCAGCGACTTACTTTGTCAGAGACGTTAACTCGGTTATGTACATGGTGTCCAATCTCGAGTGCTTGGTAAAACCTCTTTATCCTTTAACACCAAAGAAGCCATCAAATAACTGGTCATCTACCATGGCAGACTGATTATTCTGTAAGCAAAAACTCAGCCCCCTCAAGGGCCAACTTGTATCGCCATCCTGCTTACTTAAAAAGCTGAGGACGAGGGAAGAAGGCCACAAGCAACATTTTGAGACATATGGAAATCCTAAACCACTTTCTGAAGAGAAGTCGACTTAACGTTTACAAGGGTGCTGGCAGAAGTAGTATAAGGTTGAGAGGCAGAATGAGCTTGTAATCCACTTCACCACATGGCAGAGGTAATCACTATCAGGAAAATGGCTTTTGCTGTAATGTCTGTAATAGGACAGGAACGCAGTAAAAAGGAAAACATCTCGGTCATGTCAAGAGGCCATCAAAGGCTAAGGAGGGTAGAGATTCTTTAAGTTTTTTTTAAAACAATTATGATACAATTGGTAGATGGAAAAGGGAACCGTGATCTGATCCAACTAATTGATGAAATTGTGGCAAGATAAACTTTTACTGCTCTGACATGGAGGAAATTCACTGCTAGGGTAGTACACACAGCTGGCACTCCTGGCTGACAAAACAATTTGTTTTCTTGAAGAGCCCCACAAAGAACCTTTTCTGAAAAAACAGCCCTGGTTGAAGACTACCTAGACTAGAGGATAACAACTTATATTACATCAGAAGGATGTGAATGCTGTAAGAATGTTATCTGTTCAAGTTCCAAGAATGTAGGTTCACAAATTTCACATTTGGCAGCAGGCTTAAAGCAGACTGGTGTGACTACCACCCTCTGCCTCTACCAGGAGGCAAGAGACACTGAGTTAGTGTCTACCAGGTCCAGATAGGAGAATCTCTTTGTCCAATCAGGTGGTAAAAAGAATAACCATGTTATATGATCTTTTGTGTCAACCTGGGAATGAGGGAAATTGATGGAAATCTATAGTGCAATTGAAACATCAAGTCAATCATGAAGCTGCTCGCCATGGCTGATGCAAGAGTGGAAAGTACTGAACAGAAGAAATCAAATTTTTTATTGAAACGCAAGGCAAAGATAGCCATGTTTGGAATCCATCATGCAAAAAGCATGTTGTTCAAAGTGTGACTGTGAAGATTCAATTTCTAACTCTCCATGAGCAACATACACTGGGTATCCGCTCTCAGGTTTCTAACACCTGCAATACAAGCTGCTGATATGGCCAGTTCCTCTATGGCACATGTCAAAGGATGAAAGGCTTGATGGAAAGTGGTCGTAAGGCTACTTGCCACTATTTTATGTAATGTTTCGCAATGGAGTTGCCTCTCGAGACCTGTTTGTGAACTGATGAAAAAAAATAATCATCCAAAGGCTACCATTGCCAGAAACACTTCTTGTCGCTTTTGCAGATTTATGCTTCTAGGCCTTTCTGCTACCTGTCTCAAAGGTGAGTTCCCCAATGGAGGAAAGAAGCACCTATCAACACTATGAATTGTGGATAAGGCAGGCATATGTAACTTGGTTTGACTACCAGTGAAATGTGTGGATGAGAGTGAGTGACAGTTGTGTATTACAACAGACTGCTACACAACTGATTCCAATGGTCTCTTAAGTGCCACTGTACAGTCTTTTATACCGGTGTGTGTGAGGTACCAAAAAGGCACACAAGGCCATCGCGCTCAAAATCTGAAGTAGTGATAAAAAAAATATATATATATATATATTTTTTTTTTACAAAAGGAGTGGCTTGCTGGTAATTTTCACATTGTAGCCTGAATGCAGCATTTATGCCTCTGCTGACCTCAGGGACATTTAGAAAAACAGTAGCAGACGCTCCTCAGGTTATATTAACTATGCTCTGTTGCTAAAGGTGCTAGAATGTAGTTTTTCACCCCATGCTGCTCTTGTCTGTTCTGGTCACCTCTTCTCAGCTGGAGTGTGGGTTACGAAAACCTGTTCTTGTGCCTCTGCTGATCTAGAGTCATGTGAAATAGTGGGAATGGATTGCTCCAAATGGTGCTGTTCTAAGTTAATGGAAAGGAAGTACCGCAAGTATACTTTCAACATAATGACTATTTTTTTACCAGGAAATGTTATTTTCTAATAATAATATAACTAAATTGTCTGGCTGGAAACTCCAGAAAGACTGGAGGATGCCTCTTCTTGTAAAACTAGAAAGATTACAGGAAAGATGAAGGGCCACTGGGATCTCAGAACAAGTAGTGGGCTTGTCTGGAGGGGTGAAGACTGAAGGGTAACACGGGATGCAGATTTGTTTTTGTGCTGTCAGATGTGCAATCTACCAAGCTTTTCTTGCCTCATGTTTGCATGTGCAGGGTACTGGTCTGGCTAGGGTCCCAGCCATGACTTGATAAGGGATCACTCACATTTGGGAGCATGAGAGGAGCGTAAGGTGTGAACACCTCAAATTTGGACTTTTTCAGCTCATCAGGAGAACGCAAAATCTGAACCTTTCAATGTCTGTAATTTCTGCTCAAGATGTCAAGCTCATTTCCTCTACCAATTCATTTATCATTTATGAGGTGTTTTTGTAAAGCAGTCGGAAGTGATCTCCGTCTTTAAAAAAGGTACATGGCTACTGCTCATGTCATCAACTCTCATTCGAGCTCATTTGACATCATTTTACTTATTTGACAACATCTTTACCTTGCACAAGTGTTGCAAACCATTAAGGAACTGATTTACAATAGTGGACTTGGGGAAGGAAAGCTGATCTGGCAGCCGCAGGGAGGCAGAAATGGCAAACAAATAACCCTTCAATGTGCCCAAGGCAGAGCCCTGCTGGTTCAGGTCAAGACCTGAGCAGAGGGGTGCAGATAAGGGTTCAACCTGTTTGGCTGTAAACCATGCCACAAACATGTTTCAACAGCCACTGTATACCATCTTGGTGGAGGAATGCTGGGTTGCCGAAATAACACTGCAGACTTTGAGCAGAAAATCAAAAGCAGTCAACTGTCGCCGCTCAATATCCACGCATGAAGGTGTGTGGCGACCCCGCACTGCTGCAACAGAAGATCCTCCCTTAGGGGCAGCCGGATCAGAGGACCGATGGCTATGCTCAACAGCTCAGGATACCAAACTCTGACCCCAGTCCAGAACCACAAGGATGACTTGGGCCAGGTCATTCCTGTTCTTCTTGAGAACTTTGGACAGGAGTGGTATGGGCAGTAAGACTTACATGAAGCCAGAGCCCCACTCAAGATGAAAAGCATCTCCAAGCGAGAGATGCCTTGGAAACTCCAGCATGCAGAAATGCGGACATGTCGCATCCTCAGCAGTTGTGAACAGATCTATCTAAGGTTCTCGCAGCTGTTGAAAGAGACCTTGCACCACCCTCAAATCGAGATGCCATTCGTGATCCACTAGGCATCTCCGGCTGAGTTTGTCCACCCTGGTATTCAGAGAGCTCGCCAGGAGTTGAACCTCCAGGTAAATGTCCTGATGGTCCAGCCACATACAGACCCAAAGGGCCTCTTGACAAAGGGTCCATTACCCCAACCACCCTGTTTGTTGTAGTACCAGATTGTGTTGGTGTTGTTTGTGAACACCTGCACTACTCCTCCCTTGATGGATGGTAGAAAGGCCTTCAGTGCCAGCCAGATCACGCCGGGATTCAACAGGTTAATGTGGTGTCCAGATTCTGCCAGAACCCAGAGGCCTCTGACATCCACCTCTCCCAGATGGCCATCCCAACCCAGGAGTTATATATCTGTTACTTCGGTCAGATCTGGTTGGGAATGGGAGAGGAGTTTGTTGCTAATCCAGTCCCGGTTGGTTAACCACTGCAAATCTTTTGCAGTGCCCTCTGAGATCCTGACCATGTGTTCGAGATTCTCCTGATGCTACGCCCACTAGAGCTTCAGGAACCACTGCAGAGCCCGCATTTGCCAGCAGGCATGTGTCACAAGTAGGATGCAGGAGCCTGTGAGGCCCAGCAGCCTCACATTCAGTCTCACTGAAACCCAGCACAGAGGCTGGGAAAGACTGGTACCCCTGATCTCTTCAGTTGAGCTGCAACCACCGCTATCACCTTGGTGAACATTGGTTAGGCTGAAAGGGAGCACAGTGAACTGAAAATGTTCATGACCTACTGTGAACCGCAGGTAACGCCGTAGTCAGGGAGAAAAAGGATGCGGAAGTATGCGTCCTGAAAGTTCAACACCACTATCCAGTCTCCTGGGTCTAGGGCAGAAAAGACTTGAGCAACCAAAAGCATTTTAAATTTCACCTTTTTCAAGAAGGAATTGGTAGGGCACAGGTCTACGACAGGACAAAGACCTCTGTCTTTCTTGCACACCTGAAAGTAGTGGGAATAACATCCACAACCTACTTCTGCTGCAGGCACCCACTCTATAGCTACCTTGCCAAGAGAGTTGCCACTTCCTGGCAGAGTAATAAGATATGGTCCTTCATCAGCCTGTAGCCTGTCTCAAGTGGGAGGCATGGGTGGAGGGGCAGTCACAAAGGAGATGGAGTAGCCCCTTTGGACAAGTTGGCGAATGCAGCAATTGGATGTTATTGACCTCCATTGGTGCAGGAGGTAGCGTATCCCTGCCTCACACTGGTAGCCCATGATGTTCGGAGGGCAAACTAAAGAGGCCTGAAGGCTAAGGTTGCTGAGGGGTGGGTGGTGGACTGGCCCGACATCTGGCTACCTGACCGAAAGGCTCTGTGGGTACTGTGTCTTCGGCCCACAGAGGAGCTGGGAAGCTTGCGTGCTGTGGTGGCTGGGAAGGTAGAGACAAGGCTAGAAGCCCATTCTGTGGCCACGAAAGGAGCAAAATGTAGACTGGATTTGGGGAGGGGTCATGGAAAGGCCTAAGGACCTGGCTGTAGCTCTGCTGTCCTTGAATTGCTCGAGCACTGAATTTGTTATGTCTCCGAAGAGACAGGAGCCATCAAAGAGCATATCCATCAGTGAAATCTGGAAATCTCCCAAAAGGACAGTGGTTCTCAACCAGGTGTGGCCCCTAATGGCCACCAACAATGAAACTGCTCTGCCTAGTGAGTCAGTCGTGTCCAGCCCACAGCAAATGGCAACCTTACCTGCATCTCTCTCATCATCAATAGCTTGGGAGAGTATGGCTTGAATCTCCAAGACCATAGGCAGCATCTGTGCAACCGAGTCCTAGAGTAAGTGGGAGTATCTGCCCAAAAGGCACAAGCTGTTCACCGGCTATAGTGCCAGGCTGGCGAAAGAAATCATCTACTTGCCTAAGGTATCTAGCCCCTTGGATTCCCTGTCTGATGGAGTGGTAGAGAATGGGCCAGGATTGTTCTCCAGGATTGGGTGAGGAAGTTGGTGTCCCCTGGGGTGAGGCAATGGTGTTTTGTAAGTGTCCCTGTGCAGGACATCCATGAGGGCTTCTTTAAATGAGAGAAACGGTTCTGAAGGGCCGACTCCCGACTGAAGCACCTCTGTCAAAATGTTAGTCTTGACCCTAGGGAGGGCAGCTGAAGGTCAAGGACCTTGATCACCCTCACCACCACAGCAAATGAGGCTCCCTCCTCCGTAGCCACGGTAGGAAGAGAGACCAGGTCAGTATCTAGAGAGGTGTCCAGTCCAGTGGCATCTGCCAAATCCTCACACTAAGGGCCTGATTACAACATTGGTGGAGGGGGTTAATCCGTCCCAAATGCAACAGATATCCCGCCTGCCGTATTACGAGTCCATTATATTCTATGGAACTCGTAATACGGTGGGCGTGATATCCGTCACATTTGGGATGGATTAACCACCTCCGCCAAAGTTGTAATCAGGCCGTAAGTGTCCTCATTGGGATGTTGGGTCTGGCATTCAAAATGGTCTCGTATCCCCTCTTTTTCTTTCCCAAGTCCTAGGACATAGGATTAGGGATAAGGCTCCGGCCTGGAGGGAATGGCTTCAGTCGGCACTGGAGTCCACATCGATGACACCCATCCAGCTCCTTGTCGGAGTCTGGGATAATAATTGGGGTGGTGCTGCTGGTGACTATGGCAGTGGGGGCAGCACTGGGGAAGGTTGAGGTGGCTCAACTGGCATTGGTCTGGATCCTTCTATCAATCCTAGGGACCCCAAATGGCACTAGGGGATGAATGTGCCAATGGAAAACCATTAGGGGCCACTCATGAACCCTTCAAATCAAATCAAATCATTAACATTTATAAAGCGCGCTACTCACCCGTGCGGGTCTCAAGGCGCTAGGGGAAAAGGGGGGGTTATCGCTGCTCGAACAGCCAGGTCTTTAGTAGTCTCCGGAAAGCAGAGTGGTCCTGGGTGGTCCTGAGGCTGGTGGGGAGGGAGTTCCAGGTCTTGGCCGCCAGGAAGGAGAAAGATCTCCCACCCGCCGTGGAGCGGCGGATGCGAGGGACAGCAGCGAGTGCGAGGCCAGAGGAGCGGAGGAGGCGGGTGGGGACGTAGAAGCTGAGGCGTCTGTTGAGGTATTCCGGTCCCTTGTCGTGGAGGGCTTTGTGTGCGTGGGTGAGAAGTCGGAAGGTGATCCTTTTGCTGACTGGGAGCCAGTGCAGGTGTCTCAGGTGTGCGGAGATGTGGCTGCTGCGGGGTATGTCGAGGATGAGGCGGGCCGAGGCGTTTTGAATGCGTTGCAGGCGATTCTGGAGTTTGGCTGTGGTCCCGGCGTAGAGGGTGTTGCCGTAGTCCAGGCGGCTCGTGACGAGGGCGTGGGTCACGTTTTTTCTGGTGTCGGCGGGGATACAGCGGAAGATCTTGCAGAGCATGCGGAGGGTAAGGAAGCAGGCGGAGGACACGGCGTTGACTTGCTTGGTCATGGTGAGAAGAGGGTCCAAGATGAAGCCGAGGTTGCAGGCGTGGTCTGTGGGGGTCGGTGCGGTGCCGAGGGTTGTGGGCCACCAGGAGTCGTCCCAGGCGGACGGGGTGTTGCCGAGGATGAGGACTTCCGTTTTTTCAGAGTTCAGTTTTAGGCGGCTGAGCCTCATCCAATCTGCGACGTCCTTCATATACTCTTGTAGGTTGGTCTTGGCGCTGGCGGGGTCCTTGGTGAGGGAGAGTATAAGTTGCGTGTCGTCGGCGTAGGAGGTGATGATGTCGTGCTTGCGTACGATGTTGGCGAGGGGGCTCATGTAGACATTGAAGAGTGTCGGGCTGAGTGATGAGCCTTGGGGTACGCCGCAGATGATCTCGGTGGGTTCTGAGCGAAACGGAGGGAGGTAAACTCTTTGGGAACGGTTTGAGAGGAAGGAGGCGATCCAGTCCAGGGCCTGGCCTTGGATTCCGGTGGAGCGGAGGCGGGTGATTAGGGTGCGGTGACAGACGGTGTCAAAGGCAGCCGAGAGGTCGAGCAGAATGAGGGCGACTGTTTCACTGTTGTCCATCAGGGTTCTGATGTCGTCAGTGACTGAGATGAGGGCGGTTTCAGTGCTGTGGTTGGTTCGGAATCCGGTTTGTGAGGGGTCGAGCAGGATGTTGTCTTCCAGGAAGGTGGTCAGCTGTTTGTTGACGGTCTTCTCTATTACTTTGGCTGGGAAAGGCAGAAGAGAGATGGGGCGGAAGTTTTTCAGGTCGCTCGGGTCAGCCGTAGGTTTCTTTAGTAGGGCGTTGACTTCGGCGTGTTTCCAGCATTCGGGGAAGGTAGCAGAAGAAAAAGAAGAGTTGATGACGGTCTGGAGGTGAGGGGCGATGATGTCGTCGGCTTTGTTAAAGATGAAGTGCGGGCAGGGGTCCGAATGGGCGCCGGAGTGGATAGAGTTCATGATGGATTTGGTTTCTTCCGTGTTGATGTGGGACCAGTTGTTGAGAGTGATGGCCGTGGATGCCGGTTCGGTGGTGTTTGGTTGGGTCTGGTGTCCGAAGCTGTCGTGGAGGTCGCTAATCTTGTGATGGAAGAAAGTGGCGAGGGATTCGCACAGATCCTGTGAGGGTGTGACGGCATTGGCGCTGGGGTTGGAGAACTCCTTGACGATGCTGAAGAGTTCTCTGCTGTTGTGTCTGTTTTTGTCCAGTCTGTCGGTGAAAAAGTTCCTTTTGGCGGCGCGGATCAGGTGGTGGTGTTCGCGGGTAGCGTTCTTGAGGGCGGTCATGTTGTCAGCGGTGCAGTCCTTGCGCCAGGCTTTCTCAAGGGCGCGACAAGTTTTCTTTGATTCTTTGAGTGTGTCAGAGAACCAGAGAGGTTTTTTTGGTGTTGGTCTGTCGATGCGTGCGTTTGAGGGGAGCAAGGATGTCTGCGCAGTTGGAGATCCAGTTTGTGAGGTTGAGGGCTGCGTCGTTGGGGTCGGTGGTGAGGGTGGGTTGGTTGGCGGCGAGTGCGGAGAAGAGTTGCTCTTCGGGGATCTTGTTCCACTGTCGACGAGGGATGGGATGGGTGCGGAGGTGGCGGGTCTCACGTCGGAATGTGAAGTGGACGCAGCTGTGGTCGGTCCAGTGTAGGGCGGAGGCGTGGCTGAAGAAGACGTGTTTGCTGGCGGAGAAGATGGGGTCAAGCGTGTGTCCGGCGATGTGGGTGGCGGTGTTCACCAGTTGTTTGAGGCCGAGGTTGGCGAGGTTGTCGAGCAGGGTGGTGGTGTTGGGGTCGTTGTTTTGTTCCAGATGGAAGTTGAGGTCACCTAGGAGGATGTAGTCCGGCGAGGCGAGGGCGTGCGGGGAGATGAAGTCGGCGATGGCGTCGCTGAAAGGGGCGCGTGGCCCGGGAGGACGGTAGATGAGGGATCCTCTGAGGGTGGTCCTCGGATCGGTGCGAATCTGAAAATGCAGGTGTTCAGCGGCGAGAGGGGTGTCTTCGGTGGAGGTGGTGACGATGGAGTCTTTGAAGATGATGGCGATACCTCCTCCTACCTGGTTGGTGCGGTCTTTTCTGGAGATCTTGTAGCCTTCGGGGATGGCAGTAGCGATGTCAGGGGCCGAGGAGGCGTTCATCCAGGTCTCCGTGATGAAGGCGACGTCCGGTGCTATGGAGTCCAGGAGGTCCCAGAGTTCAACGGCGTGTTTGTGGACGGAGCGAGCGTTGACTAGGATGCACTTGAGGTGGTTGATGGCGCGTGGGCTGGTGGTCATGGTTGTTGCGTGGTGGAAGGTGCGTTTGCAGGAGTTGCAGGCGAAGGGTCGATGGGTGCGTTTGGGGTGAGCTTGGAAGCAAGTGTTGGAGCGTCCTGGGTTGAGGGCGTGGAGGGTGGTGGGGTCGTAGCGGGTCAGCGGGGCTTGGGAGAGCTGGGGACCAGGGGTCGTGGCGCTGGGCGCGGGACAGGCGCGGACGGGCGCAGACGGGCTTGCCTCTGGCGTGCCAGCGGCGCGCCCGCTGCGCAGTTGCGCAGCGGCCGCCATATGAGGTAGCGGGGGGGAGGGGTCAGGTGGGGGCGAATGGGAGCTGGGGGGCGGGGGCGTGCAGGAGGTCGCGGCGGGAAAGCGCAAGGGAGGGGGGACAGGGAGAGTGAGAAGAGCTGGGGGAGGGGGGTTTAAGGGTGGAGGGGGGCGAGTGTTAGGAGGTTTAGGAGATAGGGGAGAAAGATAGGAGTAGGGTTGAGAAGATAGGGGAGGGGGGGTTGTAGAGGTGGGTGAGGGTGAGAGGTAGAGTGAGAGGATAGGAAGATAGGTAATAGAGGGGGAGAGGGGGGGAGAGATAGAGAAATAGATAGGGAAATAGATAGAGAGATAGGAAGATAGGAGGAGGTGGAGAGTGAGGGAGTTAGTGGGATAGAGAGATAGGTAGATAGGAGGAGTGGGGGAGGTAGATAGTGAACGGGTTAGATAGGGGAGATAGAGAGGGGGATGCGAGTGGGGGAGGGGGATGCGAGTGGGGGAGGGGGATGAGGCAGGAGCAGGAGGGCAGGCGCGGGGAGAAGAGGACGGAGGAGGCAGAAGAGCCGAAGTCAGAAGACAAGAAGAACAGAAGACAAGAAGACAAGAAGAACAGAAGACAAGAAGAACAGAAGAACAGAAGACCGGAAGGAGAGAAGAAAGGAAGATCAGAAGACCGGAAGGAGAGAAGAAAGGAAGACCGGAAGAACACAGAAGGACAAAGAAGATACAGAAGAAGATACAGAAGAAGATACAGAAAACGAAGAACAGAGGGCAGAAGACCACAGAAGAAGAAGAGGAAGAAGAGAAGTAGAGTGAAGACGGGGGAAAGAAGAGTACAGAAGAAGATTACAGACGAGGAGCGAGGAGGAAGAACAGAAGAACAGAGAAGAAGAAAAGAAGCAGGAGCAGGAGAGAGGGTGAGTAGCGCAGGGCAGAGCGAGGGGCTGGGAGGTGGGGGGTACTTACTGTGAGGTGGGTCTCAGGAACTCAGGAACCTGGAGGAGCTGCAGCAGCAGGGGGAGCGACCTACCCTTGGGTCAAGGGTCGCTACCACTGTCGCGCAGCGGCCGCCATATGAGGTAGGGGGGGGGGGGGGGGGGTCAGGTGGGGGCGAATGGGAGCTGGGGCGTGCAGGAGGTCGCGGCGGGAAAGCGCGAGGGAGGGGGGGGGACAGGTAGAGTGAGAAGAGCTGGGGGAGGGGGGTTTAAGGGTGGAGGGGGGTGAGTGTTAGGAGGTTTAGGAGATAGGGGAGAAAGATAGGAGTAGGGTTGAGAAGATAGGGGAGGGGGGTTGTAGAGGTGGGTGAGGGTGAGAGGTAGAGTGAGAGGATAGGAAGATAGGTAATAGAGGGGGTGAGGGAGGGGGGAGAGATAGAGAAATAGATAGAGAAAATAGATAGGGAAATCGATAGATAGGGAAATAGAGAGATAGGAAGATAGGAGGAGTGGGGGAGGTAGATAGTGAACGGGTTAGATAGGGGAGATAGAGAGGGGGATGCGAGTGGGGGAGGGGGATGAGGCAGGAGCAGGAGGGCATTCGTGGGGAGAAGAGGACGGAGGAGGCAGAAGAGCCGAAGTCAGAAGACAAGAAGAACAGAAGACAAGAAGAACAGAAGAACAGAAGACCGGAAGGAGAGAAGAAAGGAAGATCAGAAGACCGGAAGGAGAGAAGAAAGGAAGACCGGAAGAACACAGAAGAGCACAGAAGAACACAGAAGAAGATACAGAAGGAGATACAGAAGAAGAAGATACAGAAAACGAAGAACAGAGGGCAGAAGACCACAGATGAAGATGAGGAAGAAGAGAAGTAGAGTGAAGACGGGGGAAAGAAGAGTACAGAAGAAGATTACAGACGAGGAGCGAGGAGGAAGAACAGAAGAACAGAGAAGAAGAAAAGAAGCAGGAGAGAGGGTGAGTAGCGCAGGGCAGAGCGAGGGGATGGGAGGTGGGGGGTACTTACTGTGAGGTGGGTCTCAGGAACTCAGGAACCTGGAGGAGCTGCAGCGGCAGGGGGAGCGACCTACCCTTGGGTCAAGGGTCGCTACCACTGTCGCGCAGCGGCCGCCATATGAGGTAGGAGGGGTCAGGTGGGGGCGAATGGGAGCTGGGGGCGTGCAGGAGGTCGCGGCGGGAAAGCGCGAGGGGGGGGGACAGGTAGAGTGAGAAGAGCTGAGGGAGGGGGGTTTAAGGGTGGAGGGGGTGAGTGTTAGGAGGTTTAGGAGATAGGGGAGAAAGATAGGAGTAGGGTTGAGAAGATAGGGGGGGGGGGTTGTAGAGGTGGGTGAGGGTGAGAGGTAGAGTGAGAGGATAGGAAGATAGGTAATAGAGGGGGTGAAGGAGGGGGGGAGAGATAGAGAAATAGATAGAGAAAATAGATCGGGAAATCGATAGATAGGGAAATAGATAGAGAGATAGGAAGATAGGAGGAGGTGGAGAGTGAGGGAGTTAGATAGTGGGATAGAAAGATAGAGAGATAGGTAGATAGGAGGAGTGGGGGAGGTAGATAGTGAACGGGTTAGATAGGGGAGATAGAGAGGGGGATGCGAGTGGGGGAGGGGGATGAGGCAGGAGCAGGAGGGCAGGCGCGGGGAGAAGAGGACGGAGGAGGCAGAAGAGCCGAAGTCAGAAGACAAGAAGAACAGAAGACAAGAAGACAAGAAGAACAGAAGACAAGAAGAACAGAAGAACAGAAGAACAGAAGATCAGAAGATCAGAAGACCGGAAGGAGAGAAGAAAGGAAGATCAGAAGACCGGAAGGAGAGAAGAAAGGAAGACCGGAAGAACACAGAAGAACACAGAAGAAGATACAAAAGAAGATACAGAAGAAGATACAGAAGAAGATACAGAAGAAGATACAGAAGAAGATACAGAAGAAGATACAGAAAACGAAGAACAGAGGGCAGAAGACCACAGAAGAAGATGAGGAAGAAGAGAAGTAGAGTGAAGACGGGGGAAAGAAGAGTACAGAAGAAGATTACAGACGAGGAGCGAGGAGGAAGAACAGAAGAACAGAGAAGAAGAAAAGAAGCAGGAGCAGGAGAGAGGGTGAGTAGCGCAGGGCAGAGCGAGGGTCTGGGAGGTGGGGGGTACTTACTGTGAGGTGGGTCTCAGGAACTCAGGAACCTGGAGGAGCTGCAGCGGCAGGGGGAGCGACCTACCCTTGGGCTCTACAGTGTGCCATTGGGGATGGGCAGCCCAAATATGAGGTGGATGATCTCATAAAACATGTGGAGTTAAGCTAGGGTCACTCTGGCTCTGAGAAACTCAGGGAGGCATGGAGACAGCCCAGGCACAGGCTCAACTGGGAGCCAGGCATCGAATGCAGATGTTACCTCTTCTTGTCAGGTGACTGGCGGATGCGACAAAGTGAAAAACCTCTTTGAATACTTCTTTTTCTTGCTGGACTTTCACAAGTGGGAGGATTTTGACTACAATGAAAATTAATGGCTCGACAACCAATCCCGGGCCTTTGTTACTTCGGGGATCGAGAATGTCACGGCATCATACGTCCAGCAATAAGGAGCTTGAGGGATCACTCCTTTAAGGCCTTGGCATGCATGGCATGGCAGTCAACGCAAGTCTTGGCATCATGGTCACACTCAAGACACCAGAGGCAGACTAGGCGTGGGTCAGTCATCGGCATTTGCTGACAACAGGTGCCACATGGCTTAAACCCAACCTTCCTCAGACATCCCTGCCACACCAAGTGCCAATGTCTCAAAAAATTATTTGATAAAAGGTAGCTCTCTCAAGACCTGCACTGAATGAAGTGGAAATTAAAGAACTGATGTCAGAGAGCTGGGATGGAGCCTATAGAGGCACCACACAAGTCACTTCCAGGACGGATGATGGCAACGCCACGCGGAGCTGAATTACGCCACTTACTTGCACACTGGGGTACTTCTCATAGGAAATCTCTGGATCCCCTAGTCTGACACCCGAGGATAATTCTAAGGTAAGGAATCTGTAGCTAGAAGTCTCTATAAGATTTAGTATATTAACAAAACGGTCCAAGGTCATTGCTGGCTCCAGAATTGATACTCTAAAGTAATAAATCTGTGAAAGATCAGTTGGTGGAGAGCTGTGGACTAATATTAGTCCAGTTCTTAATTTGTGGGTACATAAATTGCAAAGTGTGCTCACTCACTGTGTAGAAAATAAATACCTTGAGAAAGAAGGGGGCCTGGTGAAAAGTAATCTCTTGTGCCACACTGCTACTCTTCAGTAGGGGGGCACCAATGCTTCTTTACCTTTCAAATTCAGCTGAGGGATGTCCAAACTTGAACTTAAGTCAGTGAAATGGCACATGAATCAAGTCAAATGCCAAGAGCTCCTGACTAATTGTGTTCACTGTATATCTGCAGAGAAAAATGTTTCTTATTTTGGCATATAACAAGGTCTGCTCAGGAACTACATGTGTATCCTATATCTATGCTAGTATATGCCCCAGGTCTCATCAATGCAATACAACTGCACATAGATTTGTATGAGGAGCGCAGTGTCTTGAGTGGGAGCTGCAAAGGCAGAAAGGGCATTGTACCACCACACTGTGACAAGAAGGTGATAACAATAGGATAGATGAACGCTGTATTTTAGACCAAACATATATAAAACGATAACTCAAGGAGCTCCCTCACTGAACAGAACTATCCATTCTTGAGTTGGTGAAATCGAGAAGTCATTCAATATATAGGGGATGGTGGGACTAATGTAACGTTCTGGTTTACTACTGGGGATGTGCCCTTATGCCTCAACGAGAAAGCTACCTTTATAAAAGAAATACCCTTTACAATACAGTCTTTACCATGAAATGCTTTCACCAACTAGATAAGAATTTGTACCTTCACCACGCGGGTAAGTGTTTTTTTTTTTTTTAAATAACATTATTATGATGTTAAGTGTGGGTAGTGGTAAAGATAAGGTAAGGGTAATTGAAGGGTTTATGGGTGGGCAGTGGTAAACGGAGGTAACAATCGCATGGTTTTGGGTATGGATATTTTTAAGGTTTAGGGGTGGTTAGTTGTAAAGGGAGGCACAAATAATTTAGGGTTAAGGGTTGGGTAGTGGTAAGGAGGGTAAGGGTAATTTAAGTTTTACAGGTGAATAGAGGTAAAAAGAGCTAAGGGTACTTTTGGCGTTCAGTGGTGGGTAGTGGTAAAGGGAGGTTAGTAGTGAACTGAATACATAGGTGGTTGGGGGCTCACCTCCCAAAACAAATAGTTATTTTAAAAATAAAAGATGTGTGTACTTACCTTATATACTTATCACCTGTGGTAAAGGCTGCGAGGAAGAGGTATGCTTGATAATTGCAGACATTGTAAAGTCATACATTCCCTTTAGAAGCAAGGACATGGTCTTACTTGTTACGAATGAAGTTCAGCACATAAAACACTCTTACACAAGCAAGATAAAAGAAGCAGCGGAAGGACAGAGGAAGGGAGGCGAGGACATAAGGGTTCATCAAGGAGGTGCTGCTCTGGCCTCTGTTGAACAGAGACAGATACCATGCACAATAACGCTATCAAGAGTACAAAACTGGAAACCCCGGAAACTGTATTGTTCCTTGAAAGTGCACTATATACATAGGCTTCCGTCATAACCACTCCCTCTAAATAAACACCCATATCAATTACTTGGCAAAATAAAGAGTTGCTGCACATCTTTAGAGAATAAATGGCTTTCTCGAAAGCTAGCGGCATTATTTCCAAGCGGTATATTTGATGTAATATTTCTTTCTAGTCCTTCATTACAAACCGTAGCCTGGAAAGCAGCAATTAGCTGTGCGGTTGTGTGTTCTTTTTTGCAATGTGTTTGCGTGTGATTACCTTCACTTTTTTGCACTGTTGCAGCAACATTTGATAATACTTCCACAAGACACTTCAGCCTAGAAGAGACAGACTAGTGCCAACGTAACTGCTTTAACTGTAAAACAAAACCAGGATTTACAATGTAATGGGTCTCGCATTTGATAGAGCTATTAGCGTTGTAAGCTCCTAACTGGACTTTTCTTGCCACATAAATGGAAAATTAAAAGTAAAACAGTTTCCCATAAGCGAGAGGATTCACACCACCACGGCCACTGTGAGCATCAGCGATAAGGAGAGAGACAAAAGGAAAAAGAAGTTCGCTTGCAGTTAAACTTAACGGCAAAAGTGCAATTAGCAGTGTAACAGGGGCGATAACCAAGGCGGTAACAAAACCTCCCCAAGGAGGAACAAACGTGAGCCCTTTACCAATGTCAAAGGATTTTTGAAGGGCAAGCCGCAACGAGTGGTAGCGATGGGCGTGAGGTGGGCGTGGTTAAAAGCCCAAATACATACCAACAGGTGCTGCTGCTATGCTCGACCTAAAAAAGGCACAACCCTATTATATGAAAAGCTCCCATAAAGTTGGGCCTTATAAATAAGTACCAGCATCTGGACGCCCCTCTCTCCGTTGGTCAAAGTCTTCTTGTTCCAGTTGCTCTGTTAACGTTGAATTGTATGTATCCATCAAGCCACCCTCAGAGGCAGTACTGCTTCGCTGGCCCTCGTCCTCTTCTGCTTCATCGTCCTTTCCTACTAACGGAACGCTTTGTACTTTCTCAAGTTTCTGTCTTTTCTTCTCTTTCGCTTTCCTCAATTTGTCCTCGTTCTAATTGAAACAAAAGGCTATTAAAAAATACGTCAGCAACAACCTTCCTCCCTCAAAGTATCTTAAGAAAGAACATTACATTTAAGTAGGGCGCTTTGAAGACCAATTGCTAAACAAGTATTTGTGAATCAAAATATTGTTCTGCTTTTATTCATAACAGGTAATAATTGTTATTGCTTTTCTTATAGAAACCACCAGCGCCATTCTCATATCTTACTGCCAGAGTGAAGAATGGAGCAGATTTTTATAACGAAAGCAAAACGCCATACTGCAAAAACCATATCTTTCTTCCACCAATGGTTTTTGGGGGTTCGCAGTTTCTCATATTCGGTTTTCGGTTTGTGAGAATGTGAAAGTAAAATAAAAACACCAGTAGTACATCAGAAAAAAGCTAACTTGGTAAAAATAAATTGTATTTAGATAGAGAGTAGCAGGCTGAAGGACAAGGGAAGGGTTGAAAGGGGAGAATTAATGGCAGACCTTAGGCTAGTGGTGGGCAAGTTATCCACTATTAGGACAGAGACGGCATACTTCAGGAGGCCCGAAGAGTGGGACACTACACAGTGGACAACAACGTTTTAATATTTCAAGATTTTACGCTAGCAGTCCAATACTCCTGTGCATCATGTCTTCTTGTCAAACAAAAGCTTAAACAGGCAGACATCAAGCACTTTCTATTTCCTGCCACACAAAATATGACTACACAAAACACCTCTTCACAAGCCCTGAAGAAGTGTACGAAGTGTTTGAGTCACGTAATACTACAAGAGTGCCTTCCAGCACTAAGCAAGCATTGGCAGAGCCAATATATCTCACCTTTGAGACTATTGCCTCTGGCACTGCCTTCTGTTCCTGCTGTACAGCATGGGCATTGTCGACTGTGGCTTGATACAGCCATGCTGTATAGCAGCATGTCTAAAAATACTAAAAAACACAAACTAATACATCCAGCGCTAATGTACTTTTAATTAAAAAAAACAAAACCAAAAAAAACATATTTGCTAGCTGCGTCAAAGCGCTTAAAAAAAAAAATGTTTTAGCCACACTCCAAAGCATCTATGCTGCTGTACAACATGGCTACAAAACATTGTCAAAGCCAATAGTTCTCCCATGCAGGACCTATTGTGGAGTGGCATTGTGTGGCGTGAAATGGCACTGTAAGGAGTAGCATTGTGAGGCACTGCGAGGAGGGAAGAGGCATTGCGTGTAATGTGCAGTGGAGTACAGTGACAATGTGGTGTGGATTAGCACTGTCTGGCGTGGTGAGGCATAAAGGGCCATGTGGTGTGGAATTACCTGGCATGGTGTGGAATTATGTGGTAAGACACTGAGTGGAATTATGTAGATTTTAATTATGCAGCATGGAGAGTAATTATGTAGAGTGGAGTTATGTTGCATAGGATTGTGTTGCATGGAGTGGAACTGTGAGATGTGGAATTGGGTAGAGTGTAGTGCAACTGTGCGGTATTGAATTATGTGGTGTGTAATTATGTGCTGTTGAATTGGCATGGCCTGGAATTACATGGTGTTCAGTGAAATTATGTGATGTGAAGTGGAATTGTGTGGTGTGGCATGGAATTGTGTTGGGGTGAGAGGAGTACAATGGTGTTGCTTGAAGTGCAATTAGGTGGTGTTGAGTGGAATTATGGTGCACAGTGTTGAATAGGCAGAGTGACAGTATGAGATGTGGAATTGCGTGGTGTGCAATCAGGAGGAGATGTATCATGTGTTAGAGTAGAATTATGTGGCGTGGCATGGATATTCTGCTGTGTTAGGATCTGGAGGCCTCCAGACAGCTCACACTCCCCCCACCAGCTATACGCAGACCGACAAACTTACTTGTTGGAAGACGTTTGTATTAAAAACAACTTTAGTATTCCCATTGCATAAAGTCATAAATCATTTTCATAAAAACATTACACAAATATTTACAAGTCATGAGATATCAAATTAGTGACCATAAATCTTTCCCAACAGGATCCCTTCCTGTCCTGAACCACCATTGGACCACACAGGTGACCCATATCTCACCTGTATCCTTAGGAGGGGCGGTTACCCCGACTACACAGTTCCTTGTCCTCACGCTCAGGGTTCCACCCCCCCTCCAAACACCAATCAGTCTTGTGGTGTAACGGGGCGGCCAAGAGCTGGAGCCCCATGGCCCCCCCTAGCAATCTGTGCTCTCTTACCCCTTGATCTGGTGTGTACATCCGTAGGTTGGCTCAGAACTTCAGGATCCTATCCCTGGTGTCCTCCCGGGGCCATAACCTTGGGGACCCCCCTATTGTTTCTGGTCACTTTACTACCTCAATTTCCGCCACAAGGGCGACCAGGGCCCCAAAGGTCCTTCGCCCTCCCCACCTGCAAAAAAGACTGCGAGCAAAAACAACATGCCAGAATGAACTGAACGGTACCAGCATCCGACAGATGCACCCTGCCTTGTGAAACATGTGAGGTCCCTTTAAAAGTTTGTGAGGGATGTTCCATAACCTCCCTGGACCAGGGCATAGTTTGGCCATATCGGCGTTAAGACGGCGTAGTGAGACGTTGATTGTCCTAGAACACTTGCGTCAAGGCACCCAGTGGGATCCGGCAATTGTCAAATTTTTGTGATCTCAATGAATATCGTTTCTCTTAGTGCCTTGCGACCCATTCGCTCCAAGACGTTGCCTCCTAAATGAATAATGATGAGAACAGGGGACTGGAGCCCCTCAAGTCCTCTTGCTCGATTGACCAACTTTTGGAGCTGGGCGATTCCCACTCCGCACCAACGAGAAGCCACGCCTTTGCAC